>NC_090436.1:499056645-500370395 GCF_031143425.1 Pleurodeles waltl | reverse complement strand
ATTAGTCACCCAGTGCAACATAAGTGACAAACTAAGACCATATAACCCCAACGTGTCAGTCTGCATAGCTGTGCTGTGTACGGGTGCTGAAACAGATCTCAAATCGTCACCAAACTGGTGTCTGGAACGGCTCATGGGCCCCACATGCTCACAGGGCCCTCAAACATGCTCATCAGATCATAAAAGAGAAAAAGTTTAAATGTTGGTTCTGATGTCTGGAATTACTAATGTGCCGCACGTGCTCACAAAGCCCTCAAACATGCTCAGCAGATTGTAAAAGAGGAAAGATTTAGATGTCGGATCGGAGTGTACCTTAACTATTTCTAGAACTTGTGCCAGTCACAAGGTACCTCATCCAAGTGAAACCTAGACATTGGAAAATATAACAAATCACCACCCATTTTGCTAGACATCACTCGCATCAACTGCACAACTAGGATCGAATAGAATAAAAGGTAAAAACAACTACAGTGAAATTAACTGCTACAAACAACGAGGCTAGTCAGAGTTTAACCATGCCCAACACACAGGACTAGTTAAACCCTGTACTTACTGTCATAACAGGTTATGTAAAATCCAATCGTTCTAGCGGGCTGCGGATCTACATGCAGCAACCGCCTGGTGTTTTTCTCTGAATGCTCCTCATTGTAGCTGCGGAAGATCACACGGCTGGCTAACCTCAACTCCGCGATTCCAAAGCCACGCTATGCGTCTCAGTGTTTAAGAAAACGCAGTCATCGGCTTGACGATTTGTTTGGAAAAACCGTGTAAGCAGCCTAAAAAAAGGGGGCGGCCATCTTGGAGTGGCTGAAACAAACTAAAAAGAAGCTCGCTTTACTTTATCAAAGGGAGAAGACATCCTATAATATATTACAGTACCATAGGCGACACAGCTGACATATCTGACTGTTCACTCCTATCTGTACAGATTAGTTACAAATATCCAAATTCCAATATTTTGAAGGACTAAAACTATTATTCAAAAATAAACAAAAACAAAAACACATGTGAAACAATTAACATTATTACCAGTACAGGTGACAACTGCCTGGGGACAAAGACAACCCAACAATGCTAATAAGTATCCAAGCCAAACAAAAAACAATAAAATAAATAGGCTACAAAATAGTCAAATTTTTTTAAATTAACAACCAAATTTCATCAATGTCATTTAGTCCTTGCCGGGCTGTTTGGTATTTTTCAATCAGCTGGGCTTCCAATCTCAGCAATTTGTTGGTTGTAGATTGTCCTTCTGTTTTTGTCTTTACTACAGCAAGCACTGTCCATCGAATGTCCTCTGCTGTGTGTTTCATTTCTGTGTAATGTTCCACCAATGGTGCTCCTCTTGTCGAACATTTTATCCTTGATCTATGTTGCAAGATCCGGGACTTGACCACCTGAGTTGTTTGTCCAATATATACTTTTTCACAAGGGCAAATAATACAGTAAATTACATTCTTAGTGTTACAATTTGAAAAGTCACTTTGGAGATGTACTTTACCATTTATTAATACCTCTTTTGAATCACGTGTACACTGGCATGCCAAACATTTACAACATCTGTAGTGTCCTTGTATAGTGGGTAAAGGAATCATCGTTCTGAGTCCTCTTTCTTGTGTTTGTATATTAGCTGCTCTCACCCAATAGTCTCGTAAACTTCAAGCTTTTTTGAAAGCAAACAAGGGTTTTGTTATCCATAAGTCTTTCACTATCTTCCAGTTCCTTTCGATGATGGACCGAATCTTAGTGGCCTTAGGGCTAAAGGTGATTATGCAAGTCAGGGGAGTTTCATTTGATTGTACTTTAGGGACTAGAAGAGTCTCTTTGAGGGTGTACAAGGCTCTTTTTGCACCTGCTTTCACTAGTTTTTTGTGGTAACCCCTGGTAATCAATTTTTTTGGTAATTCCATAGCATTATTCCAGTAATCCTCTCTGTCACTGCAGTTCCTTCTAATGCAGAGGAACTGACTGTATGGTAAATTTTCTCTTAGTGCCCTCGGATGTCCACTTGAAAAGTGGAACAATGTATTCCGGTCTGTGGGTTTCTTGTAGAGGCTCACTTCTAGCTGACCATTTCTCACTACAATCCATAGATCTAGAAATTTGATTCTTTTATTATCCTTATTTATGGTCAATTCGAAATCAGCTGTGCGTTGATTAAACTAATCGTGAAATGCACTAAGTCCTAATACAGTCCCCTCCCAGATCAAAAATACATCGTTGATGTATCTATACCTTTTTCTAAAAGGATTAGAGTATAGATAAATCCATTTCTGTTTGAAGCAGTCCATCACCAGGTTAGCTATTTGTGGTGCGAAACTGTACCCCATTGCTACACCTTTATTTGTCTGTACCATTTCTCTTTGTATTTAAAAACATTTTTTTAGGCATAATGTGGCTAAAGAAACCAGAAATTCTCTAGGAATATTTGTTGGCTCATTGTTGTTATTGAGTACCTTTCTTGTCACCTCAATTGCTTCATCTTGGGGGATGTTCGTATATAAAGATTTTATATCAAAAGTAACCAACAATTGAGTCTCTTCATTAGGGGGATAAGCTTCTATCTTGTTGATAATGTCCATGGAATAACAGAAATAAGACTGCGTTTGAATAAGATGTGGTTTCAAAAACAAATCTACAAATTGATCCAGTGGTTCTAAAATCGATCCACAAGCAGAGACAATAGGTCTGCCTGGAGGTTTTTCTGTTTTTATGGATTTTGGGTAGAATATAAAAACATGGAATTCTTCCATCATTTTGATTAACTTTTTTTTTTTTGGGTGTTGATTTCTCAGCTGTGATACAGGTGGCATGTCGTTTTTACAGCCGCACTGCAGGTGGTGGATTGAAATTTTCCCTGCAGGGTTCCCTTGCGTGGATTTTCACCTTGATTCCATCAGCTTCACCTTTGAAGGGCCCAAGGACAGGATAGGGCACTACTTGGCCGGGTAGGAGTCTCAGCTGAGAGTTCAGGTACTGGCAGAGGAAGTCTTTGATGGCTCTGAGACTTCAAAACAAGCTCAGTCTAAGCCCTTGGAGACACTTCACAAGCAGCAATGTAACACAAAGTCCAGTCTTAGTCCTTTTTCAGGCAGAAGCAGGAATTGCAGGCCAACCCAGCAAAGCACAGTCAAAGGCAAAGGGTCAGTACTCCTACTCCAACTCTTCAACTCTTCTCCTTTGCAGAGGATACTCTTGAGGATAGATGTAGTGTGAAAATGTGGGGTTTTGGGCCTGGTACTTATACACTTTTCTGCCTTTGAAGCAGGCAAACTTCAAAAGAAAGTCTCTGTTCACAAAATCCTGCCTTGCCCAGGTCTGGCCCCAGGCACATACTAGAGGGTTGTAGACTTTATTGTGTGAGGACATACACAGCAGATCCAGGTGTAAGTGTCAGCTCCTCCCTCCACTGTAGCCCAGATGGCCCATCAGGATATGCAGGCTACGCCCCAGCTCCCTTTGTGTCACTGTCTAGTGGAGATTCACAATCAGCCCAACTGTCAATCTGACCCAGACAGGGAATACACAAGCCAGCAGAGTCACAGAATGGTTTAAAAACAAAATCCAGCACGCAGTCAAAACATGGGAAACAGAGGCAAAAAAGATAGGGGAGACCACGCCAAGGATGTCAGGTCCGAATTGATCGGCTCACGCTGTGGCGGACGCTCCCCCAGACCCCTGGGTTTGTGTGGGTATACAGATCAAAAGTGGAGCGTGAACAGAAGAAGCATCTTCCCAAGAACATTCATTAAGAGGATAGCCTTTCAAATGAATAAGATATTGGAGATGGTTTCGGAATATACAAGAGTCACATATTTCTTGAACTTCATATTCGGGTTCGTCATTCACCAACAAAGGGGGAGGACATGTGAATTGTCTATGAAAAGCGTCAGGTTTATAGGTTTTCAATTGGTAGAGGTGAAAAACTGGATGGATTTTCCATGTTCGAGGTAAACGGAGACGGAAGGATACTGGATTAATCTTCTGAATAATTAAAAAGGGTCCTTAATAACAGGGTTTAAACTTATATTGTGATAGATGTAGGGGCAAAAATCTGGAAGAAAGCCAAACTTTATCTTGGACTTGATAAGATGGAGCCTCGTTTCTTACCAGCCATTCTTTTCATGTACCTTTTAGTTAACAAAAGATTAGACCGTATAAGACGTTGAATTCTATATAATTTTTGGGGAAAAGTGGTGATTGCAGGAAGTGTAGAAAAGTCTTAAGATTGGCAGGAAAAGCTTTGGGATGAAATCCATTGGAGCAGAAAAAAGGAGTGTCTTTTGAGGCACCATGTACGGTATATCGTAAGAAAATTCATCAATGGGTAAGTTTGTGATTCAGCTAATCTGAGTGGAATTACAAAATCAGCAGAGATATTGCTTGAGTCCTTGATTCAGACATTCTGGGGGTCATTCTAATCTTGGCGGGAGGCGGGAGCCGCCCGCCAAGCGGGAACCGCCAGAAGACCGTACCGCGGTCAAAAGACCGCGGCGGTCATTCTGAGTTTCCCGCTGGGCTGGCGGGCGACCGCCAGAAGGCCTCCCGCCCGCCCAGCGGGAAACCCCCAGCGGAGTGGAAAGGGTGCGACGGGTGCACTTGCACCCGTCTTGATTTTCAGTGTCTGCTATGCAGACACTGAAAATCTTTGTGGGGCCCTGTTAGGGGGCCCCTGCAGTGCCCATGCCACTGGCATGGGCACTGCAGGGGCCCCCAGGGGCCCCACGACACCCGTTCCCGCCAGCCAGGTTCTGGCGGTCACAACCGCCAGAACCAGGCTGGCGGGAAGGGGGTCGGAATCCCCATGGCGGCGCTGATGATTCTTCAGGCCAGGGGAAAACCGTCGGGAAACCGCCGGTTTCCCTTTTCTGACCGCGGCTTTACCGCCGCGGTCAGAATTGGCCTGGATGCACCGCCAGCCTGTTGGCGGTGCATCCGCAGTCCCCGGCCCTGGCGGCCTATGACCGCCAGGGTCGGAATGACCCCCTCTGTCTGCCCATTAGTTTGAGGATGAAATCCAGAATATAAGGCTACATCAATATTTAGGGTTTTACAGGAGTGCTTCCAAAACCATGATATGTATTGAGGGCCCGATCTGACACAATAACTTAAGGAAGGCCAAAGATTTCTTGAATGAAGATCAGGCTTAATTCTTTAGATGTGGGTAGCTTCTTCAAGGCAGTAAAATGAGCCATTTTGTATACAGATCTAGAGTCACCAATATAACTCGGTTTCCCGCTGAGGGAGGTGATGAACACATAACATCGGTTGATATTGTATGCCAGGGGGTTGGTGGAACTGGTAAAGGGTGAAGTAGTCCTACAGGCCTCGTATGGGGTATTTTTGTTGGGCGCAGATGGGACAAGATACCTTTCAGCATCTTCCTTAAGTGTAGCCCACCAAAAAGAATGAAGGAGGAATTCGTGCGTGGCTTTAATACCACGATGACCAGCTACAGGGGAATCGCAACACAGCTGTAGTGCCTTTCTTTGCACTTTCTTAGAAGGTAGGAATAATGCATCTTTATGATAGTAGTACCCTTTACTCTTGTGTAAGTTTGGACTTAGTTCCTTCATCTCTCGTTCTGAAAGGGATGAGTACTCAGACTGTACTTCATCGAGGAAAGTCTGGACTAAACTGATTATTTTGTCTGGTTAAATTAGATGCTGTGAAGGGGTGTTAGTACTTTCGGGGTAGCGTCGAGATAGAGCATCTGCCAAGATATTTTGAGAACCTGGGATATAGATAATATAAAAATCGAATTGGCTAAAGAGAAAGGCCCAACGGGCTTGACGAGTGTTCTGGCACTGAACGTTTCATAGGCATTGTAAATTGAGATGGTCTGTTCTTACTTAAAACGGTTCTTTAGAACCCATGAGGAATTGTCTCCACTCTTGACAAGCTGCCTTTAGTACTAGGAGTTCTCTTTCCAATAACGAATAATTTTGCTCAGAATCAGAGAGTACATGAGACAGATAAAATGTTGGATGTTCTAATCCTTCGTTGTCCTGTCTTTGTAATAATGCTGCCCCAATAGCTCTTTCTGAAGCATCAGTAACAACTATGAATTGTTTGTTTGTGTCCGGATGCCATAGTATAGGTGCTTGGGTGAAGGCATGTTTTAGGTTTTGGAAGGCATTTTCAGCCATGTCTGTCCAAATGAAACCATTTCGCAAAACTCTCTTGTTTAAGAGTCTGTGTGATTTGACTAGTTTGTTGAGCAAAGTCCGAAATAAATTGGCGATAAAAGTTGGCTAGGCATAAGAAACACTGAGGGCCATATGTATGAACACATTTTCCCAAAGACATAGAAGGGCCAATTAAGAACGGCGTGAACCTTCTCTGGATCCATGGAAATACCGATCTGACTAATGTGATATCCTAAATATTTAACCTCTGTCTTGCCAAATTCACATTTCCCAGGTTTACAGTAGAGCTGATGTTGCCTAAGTCTGTTTCATACTTGCTTTACGTGTTCAGTGTGAAGTTCAGGCTGTCTGGAATATATGAGAACATCATCTAAATAAATCACTACAGTGTGATTCAACAGGTCAGAAAATACTGAAACCATGAATCTTTGAAAAAAAGAGGGGGCATTTGTTAAACCAAAAGGCATTACCCTATATTCGTAATGACCAAAAGGTGTACGAAAGGCAATCTTCCATTCATCACCTTCCTTAAGAGATGATATGCTCCCCGAAGGACTAATTTTGTAAAGATCTGTATACCCCTAACAGCCTCCAATATGTCTTTTATGAGAGGTAGTGGATATCGGTCTTTTATGGTGATTTTATTTAATCCATGAAAGTCTATACAGGGCCGTAGAACCTTCGTCTTCTTGGGCACAAAGAAGAGGGGAGCCCCAACAGGAGAAGAAGATGGTGCAATAAGACCACTCTGTAAAACGTTTTGCAGATAGTCCTTGAGTATCTTCTTTTCAGGTTCCGTAAGAGAGTACCACCAAAGAAAGTGTTGCAGTGCAAGGAGATCAAAAATCACTCACCATATATACCCTAAAACTAGAAATGACCAACATGAAGAAGAAAGTCACCATATTGGCTTGGGAAAGAATCATAGAAACATATAGAGAAAAGACGCTATTTTGAAAAAGGGTCCTACGGCATGCAGGAAAAAAAAAAGGCATGCTGGGAGAAAGAAGAACATGGCTGTTAAATGTGAAAGTAAAAACAAGAGGAAAAGGAGAAAGAAGAGAGAAAAGAAGAAAAAGAAGAAAAGGACAGGCTGCACCAGGTAAGTGAGGGGTAGGGTGGAAGCGGCCCATAGTGAATATTGAGGGTGCACCGCGCCCAAGACTTGCCGAGGCCCCCACTGTGGGGCCTCATGCGAGGAAGTAAAGAACAGAAGGGACACGGCACGCCCGCCTGCCAGGAACTGCGGCCGTGCCACTAACCAAATGCTCGGCTCGCACCGCGGTCAGCCGCAGCGCGACACACAGGTGCATCCAACATCCTTTGTCAGATGCACAATGAGTGTGGATTGCATCTATCATCAGTTGTGACAGATAAGAATGCAACATGTCTGCGGTAATATGTATGCATCCTGTGTTACACATGCATTTCTACTTGGATTAGGAATATGAAATCTCATACTTTTACATACATGCAAGATGACAAGTGTGAAAGGGCTAGACATTGAGGTGCTGTGTCCTCTGTACTTCAGTCACTATTTGTCACACATGTGGTTGCCACTGAGGGGTGTGTTGGTAGTTGTAAGCTGTGATAGTGCCAGTTAGACATTGATGTTTCACATTGCTCACAGTGACCCACTGATGCATGCACTGCCTACTGCTGTCCTACTTGTGCCTAACCTATGGATGGGATTCATCACTTGCATCTTAATTTTTTCTGCTGCCATGTTTTATACTGACAGGCTTGTGTGATATGAGTGTTATGTGATAACTATATTCAAATGGCAGTGCATACATTTCACTTGCACATTCCTTCCTCAGTGCAGTTCATGTGTATGTTGGGACTTCTAGATTGTGTGAGTCCTTGTCTACCAACTTTTGTGGGCTACTCATGGTTTAAGATTTGTGGATGCTTTACTGTTGCATTTTAATGTCTAAAGTTACTCCAAGACATTTGCGAGGAAAGGTCATCTATTCACAGCAATGGTGCATAATTGCTCTATGTTGTCAGTATTCCCCAAAATTCTTTTGCAGTAATGCTGCCCTTCTGTGTGCCCCAGCAGCAGAATTAAGTAGTCCTCTTTCATGTGGTGGGGCATCATTGTCCTCATCTGCCTCACTGGGGTCCTCCACCTGTTTCTCCAAGGGGACATTGGTCCTCACACATATATTGTGCAAAATGGCACACACAACTGTGATTTTGCACACAAGTAGTGTTGAGCATGACAGCTTGCCTCCAGATAAATCAAGGCATTTGAAGCAGCCCTTTAGTATGCCAAATGTCCTCTCCACGACGTTCCTGGTCTTTTTATGTGCCTCATTATATACCTTCTCAAAGTCTGTTTGTGGGTTGTCAAATGGAGTAATCACCCATGGTTGGATGCTATATCTCTGGCCTGCTGCAATGGTATAAGAGAGACAGTGTTAGACTTGCTCTTGTGTATCATTGCGACTGGCCTGGCACAGTTTTGGAGCATGATTTTGGGGTTCAGACGTACTTCACAAGTTGTGTGAGTTCTTGTTTGTATACATGATTATATAGTGTACAGTAGCACTCCTTCCAATTGAGTGTGCAGCCTCAGGTGCATGGGATTGTGTTATTTGCATGGCGTTACAGTTCACCTATTAAAGATGTGTGTGATGTAGATGAATTTAGTTGTAACAAGTGACCTCCCAAACAGCCATGTTGTGTGAGTTTGATCCCTTTGTGTGTGTTCTGTGCCATGCGACAGGTGTTGTGCCATGTGTGTAGCATGCAGACTACCCCCACCTTGGGCATGGTGCTCTTCCTCTGCCCAACTGGCTATTTTCCATATTTTCTAACTTACATGCATGTGTGTGTTTGGGCATCATGCAATGTGTGGAATAGTAGTTTGGGATGTATTGGCATTTTTGTGGATTTTAGGGTAGACTCTGTGGCACAGGATGTGACAGGACTTGTCTTGCAGCCCACTCTACAACACTAGGACATATAAGCAGTGTGCCATGACTACTAGATGTGGAGCATTGCTGTCCTCAGCCACTGTGCTGACATTTGTTCAGCTGCCAAGTTGCAACATGGGCACCCTGGCAACTTGATACTATGATATCTGCATTGCAGGGGCAATTGCTTATGTATATGACTGCTTCCTTTTCTGTACATGACATATCAATGTAGTGGATTTGCTACTTGTATGTGTACTGTAGACTGCTGTAGACATTGGGAGATAATAAACAATTGAAGTGTGGATTGTTTCTCTCTTTTGGGCACCACTATTTATACTCCTAAGGTGGGCTTGATATATGGTGTTGCCTCAGATACGGCTATGTTGATACAGCTGCTTAAAGAGCCAAATGATCTGCTGACCACCAACTTGTAAATGCCGAGCATTGTAAATGCCACTCAAATTGCACTAAGGGCTTGTACATTGGTCCTTATGTGTTGAAGATGTGTACTGGAAGTTTGCTGTGATGCATGTTGCATGTGCATTGCTCATTGTTGATCCATGTGTCCCTATCCATGTCTGGGGAGTGCTGTGTGTATAGTTTGCACCATGTGTGTTGTAGGTGTTAAGTGATAGCTGTTTGATTAGCTACTAGTAGGTGATTTCCATATTGTCCATCCTGAAGGTGTTGGTTGATGGTGGAATATCAGAAGATGTAGGCATCATGCACACTTCCAGGATACTGGGCCAGCACATTATTGAATAAGTCCTTGTGGTCCATAATGGCCTGCACATTGATCAAAGTACCACATGCGTGCAGTCCATGGTAACCAGCACATGTGGGGAGCTGGGAACTGCAAAAAATCCCTGTTTGGTCTTCTGCTCCTATTGCTTGGAGTTGGGGAGCAGGATATGGTGAGGAGTAAGGCGCATGATGGCATCCAACACACTTGGCAGTAGGGCTGAGTGGGTGGACTGGGATAATCTACCTATTTCTGCACAGTTGACTGGAAAGTGCCAGAGGCCAGCATGTACAGCACAGCAAGGAGCTTGGTCATGGGGGGTATGTTGGTTGACCTATGCATCGTTGGTGTGATTGCTGGTGCTCTGTTATGAAGCAGCTGCACAATGTATGTGATGACAGTTTCATCTCTTTGGTCAAGGGTGGATATCCGTTGTCAATAAATTCGCTCTCACCTCCTGCGCTGCCTTTGTAGTTGGTGTAGTGGTGATGGAGGGTCCTATGGTGAGGCTGGCATTGCTTGGCATTGTGGGGGACTTCCTCCCCACATGCCTAGCTGGAACAGTAATAGATCCATGTTTCTCTGGTAGTTGCCAAGGTGTTTAATGTGTGTTTTCTTTTTATATCTAACCCTTTGCACCATTTTAAGCCCTGGTCAGAGCAGGCATTATACTTTCAATGCTAATGGGTATTAGCACTGTTTTTCCAATCCACGTATGATTTTAGGACAGGCTTGTAACTATGGCGTTAGGTGACAAGTGCCATTATTTAGTAGGGAATGCCTACTCCGCATATGATTTTCATTCAACGGCACAGGGCTAGGCAGTGATACTAAAAAATGGCGCTAAACTCTACTCTACTCCTGGGCACTGAATCTTTATTTACAAAGACATTACGTCATGTACAAATAAGGCCATTGGCCAGTCCATAACAAATAGTCTGAAGTGCCAAAACAGGCCAAACGTGACTCCCATATGTGCAAAGTGTACTCCACTTGAAAGAGGCATCAATGAGGCAGCCAGGCACCTCAGGGAACAGGGGCAGGGGGTGGCTGGGGTGGTCACTTACATCTGGAAGGGGGGGCTTGGGCTTAGGTTTGGGAGGTGGAGTGGGTTTGGACTTGCCCAGGAAGGTGGCAGTGGGACCTGGACCAATACAGTGCTTCATCCTCCCTGGGGAAGAGGAACAGGAATGGGAAGGGCGGACTGGGGCAGACTTAGATTTGGAAGAAGTGGACTGGGCAAGGAGATGGGAACGTTTAGGGACGAGACGGGATGGGCAAGTGGGTTCGAACAGATCAATACAGGAGAGGAATAGCTTCTTAGGGGAAGTTGGAGGGAATTTGGAGGCAGGGCTGGGAGTGGAGGTTGAGGGAGTGCTTGTACCAGGTGTAGATGTGCCGGACATGGATGCAGGTGCCTGTAAAATATGCTGATGTGTGGTGGATGTGTGTGGTGTGGATGTCTGTGAATGTTTGAGTGTTTTGGGAGGAGGGGGTGGACACAGTGGGACAAGACAGGCTGCCAGTGTGCATGGATGTTGTCTGGGTGTCTGCAGGTCTGGTGAGTGTTCTGCAAGTGTCTGACAATATAGTTGTGGTAGTGCTGACTGGGCAGGGGATGAGGTGCCTGGGGCAAAGAAGACAACCACCCTCCTGGGTGAGTGGGCTCGGGCAACTGGGTGGAGAGCAACTGGGAGGGCAGTGATGGCATGGGAGTGGCAGAAGATGGCATTGAATGGGTGTGCCCAGTAGGGTCCGCCACCACCAGGGAGCTCCCATCGGAGGTGGTAGTTGCCTCCCTGTGGTACTCCCCTCGCCCTCCAACCCACTGGTCCCCTTGACGCTGCTCGACTCTGCCTCCTTGTAACAGTGGGCTGCTGCATCCCCACTTGTCGGTGCCACTGCTCCCTCACAAGATAATGCTGATGTACACAAAGGACATAAGAGCACAGGGGTGGAGAGACAAAACAAGGGAGAACTCAGTCAATAACTGAATATATGTACATATCTGGCCCACACACACTCCCATCCAGGTCATAAATCTACACACAGCACCTACAACATACTACATGACTGTGCCCCTGACTAGAGGCCATTACCCCGGAATACACCTCATAACCCACATAAAACACAGATCTGATACACTGTGTGGAGTACACCCATGAGAGACCATGCCCAGCCAATGCACTGACAAGTCCTAGAATGCCTGCATACCACAGCACCAACATACATCCATCTCAGCAGTATCATAACATTGTTGGTACTCACCCCCTTGTGGCTGCTGTGCTGCCTTCGAATGCCCATCCAAATCTGGATAGGCCACTTCCAGAATGTGGGCCATTAGGGGGCGTCAGGGTCCGACAGGCACCCCTTCCTCATTGGGAGGCCTTCCTCAGCGCCTCAGGTCCTCCCACCGCTTCCTGCAGTGGGTGCACCACCAGTTGTAGACCCCCAGGGTACGCACCTCCTTGGCGATGGCTTGCCACAGGCCTTTCTTTTGATGAGCGCTGACCTGCTTGGGACACACAGAGCAAAAAAAACAGACGTCAGTATGTGTGCACCGAATACAGATAACATGTTGCTCCCTATGGAACGGCCATTGTTGAAAAAGGCAGGTTATCAACTCACATACAGTACATGCCAGAAAGTCTATGGCTGGGCAGGTACACATCGAACCCACATGCATACAGGCATCCGCCACAATCGCACACATCTAAGGATGACAGATGCAACTCACCTGCTCCTCTGATCGCCCATACAACTTGGCATACAGGGATAGGACCCCATCAACCAGCTTCTCCAGCTCCTCCACGATGAAGGCCAGGGCCCGTCCCCCTGTGACCAGTGCCATCTCAGGGACCAGAGTCAGGACACAGCAGCACACACAGTGGAGTACTAGCCTGCACGTGAATCAGGAGTCAAGTTCAAGGGTCTGACGAAATGGCATAGGTACTGCGGCGGTGCGCTCGTTGGCCCAGGTTGCCCATAGACAACCATGTCATCCAATGACCGGGTGCACAGTGGAGAACACCGCATTTAACCATGACGACTAACGCCAGCGGAATGCTGTCACTTCTACTCTCTCATACCTGGATGGCAGGAGGCTGCCATTTTGCTACCATCACGTCACCACAGTCTGGCCAGGGGCCTCATCCCAGGCCTCAAAATCTCTGCCCTTAGTCGCTTGCTGACATGAGTCTAGGATCCTCACATGTACCCATCTTTGGAATTGTGTCCACGCTGGGATGCCATTCTGACAGAGTTAACTCAACACACATATGACTGTCGGTGTACTTCATACTTTGCGTCTGTGTGCGTTACGTACGTGTCACGCTTACTAAGACACAGTGACATCATGTGATGCAAGTGTATGTTTACCCCCAATATGTGCTTTTTCCTCCCCCATAGGTACAGACCCTTTTGGCAAGGAAGGGCCCCATCTGCTTACAGACCCCTAGTTGATTTGGAAACTATGGAGGAATGTCACATCATTGTCACCTACAGACTCAATGAAGCTACTGTTCATGACCTCTGTGCATTAAAGGATACTGTACTGAAACCGGCTAATCGGAATCAGCATGCCATCCCTACAACTGTGCAAGTGCTATCTGTGCTCCATTTTTTGGGCTACAGGCTCATTTCAGGTGACAGTGGGCATGGGTGCAGGGTTATCACAGCCAATGTTCAGCTTCACCCTGTCAAGATTCCTGGATGCCTTCATCCAACACCTGCAAACATATGTCCAGTTTCCCCAAAGGGCTGAACTTTCTAATATCAAATCTGGATTTGATGCCTTTGCCAGCATTCCCCATGTGATAGGTGCCATTGATGGAACCCACATAGCTCTCATGCCCCAAGAGTGAATGAACAGGTATACAGGAATCTGAAGCACTATCACTCCATGAATATACAATTGGTGTGTACTGCTTACCAGTACATATCATATGTCAGTGCCAGGTTCCCAGGCTCAGTCCGTGATTCCTTTCTCCTGAGAAACAGTGTACCACACTTGATGGAACAACTAAAAGGGGACAGAGGATGGCTCATAGGTGAGTGTGTAGTACACTGGATCTGTACATAGCTGACAGCCAGGCTATGTGCATGTAAAGTCAGTTTATTAAGGTCCTGTTTTGCCCACTTTTGCAGGTGATTCTGGCTACCCCAACTTGCAATGGCTCCTAACACCTGTGAGGAATCCCAAAACAGATGCAGAGAGGAATTATAATGATGCCCATGGACGTACTAGGAGGGTGATTGAGCGTACTATAGGTATCCTGAAGGCTAGATTTTGTTGCCTCCATCTCTCTGGGGGAACCATGTGCTATGTCCCTGACAAGGTGTGTAAGATAGTGGTGGCCTGCTGCATACTGCACAACTTGGCTGTGAGGAAAGCTATCCCCCTTCTGGAAGAGGAGGGTGCTGTCCAACCAGCCCAGAAACCTCAGAGAGGGGATGAGAGTGATGGTGAGGAAGAAGAGGGGGAAGATATCAACTCCAGGAACCATCTGATTCACCTATACTTCCAGTGATTATAAGGTACTGTTCAATGACGCTGATGTCTTCACTGCATAGTTTCAGCCTGACTAATGTAATTGGTAATGTGGTGTCTATAGTCGGTGACACTGTTTACTGATGACTGAAGTGGCATGTGCCACGACACCTAATATTATGTACAGTGTGACATACTTCAGACACTACAGTTCACTGGATAAAGGTATGATTATGTAATCGGCTGGCTAATGCACACACATTAAAAATGTATATCTCATATTGACGACGAACATACGATTTGGGTGCATAGGTGTATTTATTAAATGCCAAAATATACATTTCCGTGTGACAGTGATAGGGAGGGGGCACATGGTGCATATCCATACTCAGGTACATATGCTCAGATGTTGGTAGCACTGAGTTTTGGTCCATGTGGCCATTGGTAGATGGTGTGAGGGCAGTGGCATGTCAACAAAGAAGCACAGTTGCACACAAGGGAGACAGTTCAGGGCAGAGTCACTTCCTAGGTGTGGTCTGGGTCTTGGATGGTTTTTCAGTGGCATGTCTGGGTCTGAGGGCATGTTTGCGTGACTGGAGCTGGGCTGCAGGGGTAGGGGTGCTGGTTTCCGGTGAGTCCTCTGACAGTTCCACCAGTTCAGTAGCTGCTGCAGATGTAGAGGGCAGGGCAGTGTCCTGGCTAGTGGTGGGGGCTTCCAGGTGGGTGGAGGACTCAGGCTGGGTGTGGTACTGGTGCTGCAGCACCCCTGGGATTGAGGCCATGATGGCATTAAGCTGTTTCCATTGCTCAATGGCCTCCTGGTGGTGTGCTACCTGCAGCCTCTGATTCTTCTCCAAGGTGGCCAGGATCTGGCCCATCCTGTCCTGGGTATGGTGGTATGTCCTAGGACCTCCGATTTGCAGCATCCATCCTTTGGCCACCCCCCTTGGCCACTGATGCCTTCCCACTGGCTCTAGCCCCCTGTGTCCACTGCAGAGGTCTGACAGTCCCACTTGCACTAGGCCCTTCATCATCCTGCCTATTGGTGGGTGGAGACTCTGGCCTCTGTACATGTGGGCCGTCAGTCTGTGCCTGGGAGACACTGGTGTGGGGTTGTTTGGCCAGAGCTGATGATGGTGGCTGGGTGGTAGGGCTGTCAGTGGTATCCTGGTTGGCGCTGCTGGAGTGTGACAGTCCAGGACTGTGTAATGGGACAGGTTATTCCTCAATTTCCACACATCCCTCTGCACTCTCCTGAGTGGGGCCTCTGTCTTCATGTGGGGTGCTGGCACTCCTTGCCGTTTCCATACAGGTGGCATGGGTGGTGGTGCCTGTGGGGGGGTGTAGGAAGGTACACTCTTTCTAGCCTTGTTACCCCCACTTTTGGCCTGTTTGTGAGGATATGTCAGGATGTTTTTACTGTCTCACTGGGATCCTGCTAGCCAGGGCCCAGTGCTCATAGTGAAAACCCTATGTTGTCAGTATGTTTGATATTTCACTGGGATCCTGCTAAGCCAGGACCCCAGTGCTCATAGGTTTGTGGCCTATATGTGTTCCCTGTGTGGTGCCTAACTGTATCACTGAGGCTCTGCTAACCGGAACCTCAGTGTTTATGCTCTCTCTGCTTTTAAAATTGTCACTGCAGGCTAGAGACTAATTTTACCAATTCTGATTGGCACACTGGAACACCTTTATAATCCCCTAGTAAATGGTACCCAGGTACCCAGGGTATTGGGGTTCCAGGAGATCCTTATGGGCTGCAGCATTTCTTTTGCCACCCATAGGGAGCTCAGACAATTCTTACACAGGACTTCCACAGCAGCCTGAGTGAAATAACGTCCACGTTATGTCACAGCCATTTTACACTGCACTTAAGTAACTTATAAGTCACCTATATGTCTAACCCTCACTTAGTGAAGGTTAGGTGAAAAGTTACTTAGTGTGAGGGCACCCTGACACTAGCCAAGGTGCCCCCACATTGTTCAGGGCAATTTCCCCAGACTTTGTGAGTGCGGGGACACCCTTACACGTGTGCACTACATATAGGTCAATACCTATATTTAGCGTCACCATGGTAACTCCAAACATGGCCATGTAACATGTCTAGGATCATGTAGTTGTTCCCCCAATACCATTCTAGTATTGGGGGAACAATTCCATGCATCCCCCGGGCTCCAGCACAGGGCCGGGTACTGCCAAACTAACTTTCCCGGGATTTCTCTGCAGCTACTGCTGATGCCAACCCTCAGACAGGTTTCTGCCCCCCTGGGGCCTGGGCAGCCCAGTCCCAGGAAGGCAAAACAAAGGATTTCCTCTGAGAGAGGGTGTTACACCCTCTCCCTTTGGAAATAGATGGAAGGGCCTGAGAGGAGTAGCCTCTCCTGGCCTCTGGAAATGCTTTGAAGGGCACAGATGGTGCCTTCCTTGCATAAGCCAGTCTACTCCGGTTCAGGGATCTCCCCAGCCCTGCTCTGGCGTGAAACTGGACAAAGGAACGGGGAGTAACCACTCCCCTGACCAGCATCTCCCAGGTGAGGTGCCCAGAGCTCCTCCAGTGTGTCCCAGACCTCTGCGATCTTGGATGCAGACGTGTGAGGGCACAATGGACACCTGGTGCCTGGTGACGTCAGAGACCCCTCCTGATAGGTGCTTACCTTTCTCTGTAGCCAATCCTTCTCTGAGGGATATTTAGGGTCTCTCCTGTGGGCATCTCACCAGATAACGAATGCAAGAGCTCACCAGAGTTCCTCTGCACTTCCCTCTTTGACTTCTGCCCAGGATCGACAGCTGACTGCTCCAGGACGCCTGCAAAACAACAACAAAATAGCAAGAAGACTACCAGCAACATTGTAGTGCCTCATCCTGCCGGCTTTCGCGACTGTTTCCTGGTGGTGCATGCTCTGAGGGCTGTGTGCCTTCACCCTGCACTGGAAGCCAAGAAGAAATCTCCTGTGGGTCGACGGAATCTTCCCCCTGCCAATGCAGGCACCAAACTTCTGCATCACCGGTCCTCTGGGTCCCCTATCATCTTGAAGAGCGTGGTCCCTGGAACACAGGAGCTGGATCCAAGTGTCCCTGACAGTCCAGTGGCCCTTCTGTCCAAATTTGGTGGAGGTAAGTCCTTTCCTCTCCACACCAGACAGTAATCCTGTGTACTGTGTGAACTGCAGCTACTAGGGCTTCTGTGCACTTTTGCAAGTCTTCCTTCATGCACAGCGTAGCCCAGGTCCCCAGCACTCTGTCCTGCATTGCCTAACTCGCTGAGTTGGACTCCGACTTCGTGGGACACTCTTTTGTTGTGCTGAGTCGACCATTGTGCTCAGATCTTCTGAATGCCTGTTCAGGTACTTCTGTGGGTGCTGCCTGCTTCTGTGTTGCTGGGTACCCCCTCTGTCTCCTCCTGCAAGGGGCGACCTCCTGGTCCTTCCTGGGCCCTGGCAGCACCCAAAATCCTCAACCGCAACTCTTGCAACTAGCAAGGCCTGTTTGCGGTCTTTCTGCGTGGAAACAACTCTGCATCCTCCAGCACGCCGTGGGACATCTTCTGACCAAAGGAGAAGTTCCTGGCACCTTCCGTTGTTGCAGAATCTTTGGCTTCTTCCACCCAGAGGCAGCCCTTTTGCACCTTCATCCGGGGTTTAGTGGGCTCCTGCCCCCCCGGACACTTGCGTGACTCTTGGACTTGGTCCCCTTCCTTCACAGGTCCAGGAATCCGTCTTCAGTGTTTTGGCAGTCAGTTGTTGTCTTTGCAGAATCCCCTATCTCGACTTTACTGTCTTTCTGGGGTAGTAGGGTAACTTTACTCCTACTTTTCAGAGTCTTGGGGTGGGGTATCTTGGATACCCTTATTGTTTTCTTACACTCCCAACGACCCTCTACACACTACACTAGGCCTGGGGTCCATTCGTGGTTCGCATTCCACTTTTGGAATATATGGTTTGTGTTGCCCCTAGGCCTATTGTCTCCTATTGCATTCTATTGTGTCCTTCAGTGTTTGCACTACTTTTCTAACCGATTACTTACTTGACTTTGGTTTGTGTGTATATTTTGTGTATTTTACTTACCTCCTAAGGGAGTATCTCCTCTGAGATACTTTTGGCATATTGTCACTAAAATAAAGTACCTTTAACTCTGAGTATTGTGCTTCTTATGGTATAGTGCTAAGTGATATAAGTGGTATAGTAGGAGCTTTGTATGTCTCCTAGTTCAGCCTAAGCTGCTCCGCTATAGCTACCTCTATCAGCCTAAGCTGCTATAACACTTCTAATCTACTAATAAAGGATAACTGGACCTGGCACAAGGTGGAAGTACCACAAGGTACCCACTATAAGCCAGGCCAGCCTCCTACAGGGGGAATGGACATATGGGTGTCAAGTACTTTTTCGGCAATTGATGCACTGCTCTGCCCTATTTTGCGCTTATTACCCTTTCGCGGCATGCAAGGTCCCTTTGTGTACATTTCGTTGCATTTTATGTTGGGGATGGAGGTGCATTGTGGGTGCTGTGGTGCCAAGAGGGGTAGGTGAAGGTGCGCAGGGGGCAGGATGGAGGTCTGTTTGTCAGATGGTGGGCATACAGGGTAGTTGGATGTGGGGGTTGTGGACTGGCCTGGGATGGGGTCCTGGTAAGAGTGAGAGGGGTGTGGTGATACATGCATTATAGGTGGGGTGAATGTTTAGGTATTGTAGTTGACTTACCCAAGTCCAGTCCTCCAGTGAGTCCAGTTAGGCCCTCCAGGTGCAGAATAGCCAGGACCTTCCCATCCCAGTCGGTGTATTCGGGGTGAGGGTGGGGGACCACCACCAGTCTTTTGTATGGCGATGTTGTGCTTGGATGCCATTGTCCGAACCTTCCCGCACAGGTCATTACATATCTTTCGTATGTCATCCCTTGTGCATGGATGGTTCCCCACTGCATTGACCTTGTTGTCTATTGTCTGCCATAGCTTCATCTTCCTGGCCACGGCTGTCTTCTGCACCTGTGCCCCGAATAGTTGTGGCTCGAACCTGAGTATTTCATCCAACATGGTCCTTGACTCCCTATCTGTGAAGTGGGGGTGGTTAGGGGGTGCCATGGTGTGTGTTGTGGGTGGTGTATTTGGGTGTATTTGTGAGGGTGCTGTTGTGTGGTTTTGTGTGTGACTTATTGATGTATTTGGGGTTTGTATGTGTTTTGGTGGTGTATTTGTGTGTGTGACTTGTGCTATATTGTTTTCAGTGTATGCGTGTTGTGTTGTCACTCTCAGTCGTGCTATTGGTGCTGCAAAGGATTGTGGGGTATGTGTGTGAGTGTTTTAAAGTGTTGTGGATGTGTGTCAGGTGTGTGGGTTTCAAATTTGCCAATGTGTGCATTTGTTGTTGGTAGGTCCCATTGCTGGCCATGACAGTCCATATCGGCAATGGTAGTTCGGCATCCAGTATCCGCCACGCTGATTTGTACTTCATTATTTGGTGGCCGGTTGATTTGTCTGCTTGGCGGTGGCGGGGTGGGGTGTTCTGCCTTTCCGCTGTTGTAGGCCCTGGCGGTGGGTGGAGGTTGCAGGATTTTTGGAGGTTTTACTTTTTGACATTATTCGGCGGTGTCCAGTCTACCGCCACTGGCGGTCTTCTGCTCACCGTCGCCACGGTGGTTGGTGGTGATTACCGCCAAGTTCATAATGAGGGCCCAGGTAGCTGAAAAAACAACCCCCGCCTCTTGCTCTCCTGATTTTAGGAATGGGCAGTAATAAAGATCATTTGATCTCAGATCTCTGGGGACACTGTAAGGAGCGATGAGATGTTGAAGGATATGTGTGCCATGGGAATGCTTTATCTTGTGGAGTATATATAGAGCCTTGAATTCTATTCCCCTTTGTATTGTCAGCCAATGAAGATGTGCTAGGGCTGAAGCAGCTGATTGTGTTTTGTATAGGCCAATCAGTGTCTAGCAGCGTCATTTTGGGCAACCTGCAGCTTTCTGAAAACGTATGAGGGGCTACCCAGATAAAGTGAATAGGTGTAGTCATGACAGGAGAGTATCAAGCCTTGGATCTCTGTCCTTCAACATTCCATGGGCAGCCATTTGATTGTCTTCCAAAGAGACCAAAGCAGGAATCATGTAAATATGCCTGAGGAATAAATAATTTTCAATGAAATGTATAAAAAGTACTTTTTTACAGTTTCCAAGATCTGCAAATACAACAGGGGATTTACACAGGGACACGCTGAGCTCCGCAAATGGATCCGTGGATCTTGAAAACATCAAAAATATATAAAATATTAGCACACACACTCAGGCATTCATACAGACACCCACGCACCCAATCTCACACCAACACATACCCTGTTACACCCAATCTCATACCCAAATAGATACTCTTATACCCACTCTCATACCAATGGAGACACTCTCACATCCACTCTCACATACAGACATAACCTCCCACTCCCACTCTCACATCAACAGAGACACTGTCACACCCAAGCAGGACATACCCTCTCATATTCACTCTCACACGCAGACACTTTCACACTCACTCTCACACACATACAGTCACCCCCTTCTCTCACACCAAGACAGACACTCTCACACCCACTCTCACAGTAAGACATAACCCCTTACATCTACTTTTACACCCAGACACTCTTACACCTACTCTCACACGGAGACAGACACTCTCACACCTACTCTCACATCCAGACAGACACTCTCACACCCACTTGCACACCTAGACAGACACTTTCACATCCACTCTTGCATCTAGAACAGATACTATCTCTCCCACTCACATACTCATAGAGACGGTCGCACACCTACTCTCACACCTATACAGAAAGTCTCTCACCCACTCTCAGACACAGAGTGATCCTCTCACATGCAGGCTGGTGCTCAGAGTCAACCTGTTACACTCACATACAGTCTCACACACCCAGACATACACTCTCACACCCTGAGACACCCTCTCTCATCCACTCTCATAGATATAGATAAACACTATCATATACACTGTGACATCCAGAAACTCTCACACTCAGAGACACTCTCTCATACACACTCTCACAATAACACAAGCACTCTGACAGTCAAATTCACAGTCAGAGACACCGCGTTACAGACAGTCTAAAAGTCAGATAGATACTCTTATATCCACTCTCACACTTACAGAAATAATCTTACACCCACTCACATACCAAGATAGATACTCTTACAGCCACCCTGATATTCAGTCACACACTCTCATGCACACTCTTCCTCCCAGAGAGATACTCATACAGAGTAGCGTGGCTGTGATCTGAGATGCAGAGTTGAGGGTGTCATTTTATTGTAACAGGAAAGGGGCCTGGGGCACAAACGTGGGCAGTAACATATATGAAGGGGTTGGGGCAGGAATTCCCTGGCCAGAGGGGATCAGATAAATGTGCCACATTAGGAATTATTTTGGAATAGAATTCGATTTTTTGTTTGTTTTTTGAGATGCATGAATAGATCAACAGATTTGGATGAGATTATTTCTTAAAAACGTATTTAAGCATAAGTTAATATTCACTGAAAAAAACAAAGGTTACAGGGACATTATAGTTAGGAAATGTAATTTTTAAAAACAGTGAAATTCACTGAAAAAATCAAAGGTTGCAGTGACGTTATGGTTCACATTTCATACATGCAAAACCATTGATATTCAGCAGTTATATTTACCTCAGCTAACTGTAACAGGAGGCCCGTAATGTACTGCTTATGACCTCACATAATACACCACTAATCACATGCTCAGTGATATCACTGCTCAGGTGGATGTGGAAAGTGTGCTTTTTTGCATGGTCATCCACATTTTTGTTACTGATTTGTATTCATTGTCTAAGACTCTGCGCACTGGGACACCACTCTCTAGTGCTAGTGTATGCACTGTGATCTCTAAAACATGCAGAAATTAGCTAATAACTGATTAGTTTATTACAATTTTCTATAAGGCAATAGTAAATGGTATGGTAATATACCTGTAGCATGAAAAGATAGATATCACCTATGGACTGCTGTACCTATTGTGCCATCCACTAGTGTGACAAACAAAAACATTTCTTCAGGCCCACTATTGTTTCCTGACTGCTGCAGTGTTAAGCCTGCAGAATGGCATGTTAAAATAATCTTAAAAGGTAAAAGCTGCCATTTAAATATTAGTAAATCAGTTCTATATAAGCCTTATAGCCCACAAGGAGCATAGTATGCAAACTTGGAACATGGAGAAAATGAATGTTATTATGACCCTACAGTTAGAAATCACTAAAAACTATTTCACTATAGTAGACATTGCTATCCTATGTGGAAAACCAGAGTGCACATTAAAATACCAATACTGCTATGTCAGGAATGAGGCAACTGAATACAAAAGAATGTATCCCTACGTTTAATAGGTATTAAAACTCCAATTCAATATGAGTCAAATGTTAAGCAAAAGTAACTTTTAGAAGGTCACCCTTTACCTGCCTGAACTGTCCCTTATCTCTGATCCTCCCACACACCCCCAGGCCTCAGAGTCAGAATTTAGCATGGTTGGTGACTTTTGCCATCTTGAAAATGCCCTGGTACATGGCATTTTGGGCCTGTTTGAATAACGCAAACAGGAACCCCTGTAAAAGTTGGTAGATTTGCCTCCAAGAACTTTCACCCCATTGGTTAGGTAATGCTGAGGAGTTATCCCTACCCACTAGCTGGCGCTATTCATAAATGTGCCACCCCAGGCCATGGAACTGCTAGTCAGATAGTTTTCCCAGTCGGTCTGCTGGAAACTCTGGAGTGCTGATGTAAAAGTTTTGAAAACATTTCTAAACTTCTTTTGATGCCCAAATACTGAATGAAGTATACTTCTAGGGTCCCCAGAACCTCAGAAGGAGCATGTAGAGATCCTAGGAGTGTCAGGAAGAAAGCAACATCACATTTCTAGTCCAGGTCAGCTGTGATTTTTCCCATAAGTATTATCTTCAGTTTTTTTATGCTTTTGGAGCCACACAATGGATCAGCCTTATGATCCTTGGATATCTTTCTGTCCTTAGATTTCATATGGAGAGGGGTCCAGCCTTTTCAGGTCCTTCTTACAGTTTACAGATGCCAAATGGAGGAGGTTCAGTTTGCCCGGTATTCTCTCATATGTTCAACAGTGTTCTAATGAAGGTGCCTCCGTGAGCCACTTCATAGAATCCTTCCATAAATAATAGGGAACATTATATTAAAAAGAATATCTAAGTATTTCCAATGGAGCCCTCCCCACATTTCTGCATGTCTATTTATCTTTGTATGCCTGGACAGGATTTGGATGATTCCCTGGTAAAAGATAACAGGTCAGCTTGTCTTCACTAAACATGAATGTAAGTTGTGGAATGACCATCTTCTGCACAGTAACCTTGCGTAGGGGTTAGATGGGAGTCTCCTCCATGTTATCTAGGTTTAGAGACCTTCAACAGCAGGGCATATTGAAAGAAATAAGAGGTAGTTCATGTAACACTTCACTTCTTCATGTAAAAAGGGCATCTACAGAACCAGATGTAAAACCTGTCTTTCGTTTAGTACAAGTTTGAGAAAAATGAATAAGTTACTGGTATGAATATTGTCCAACATCCTAGTTAATAGCAAATATTTCACTGTTCTAGATTTGGGTTCTTCTTTTTTCACAATTCAAATGCACCCTGACAGTTAATATATTTTTCTGTTCCATTCCAAAATAAATCATACTGGTGGACAACATTGGTAAAGGGTTATGCAGAGAGTCCTTCCATTTTCTCACAAGTCTTAAAAAGAGACCTAGATGTGCTTACATTACCTGGAGCTTCCACTTTATTACAGTGAATGGACAACTTGCTGTAGTTTCAATATCAGCAGAGACTTGCAAACAAGACAATATTGCCTTCTTTCTCATTGTGTTGCAAAGGGGTACAAGGTATCACCCAAGAATTTGCAGTATTATGCCACTTCTGTAACATATTAGGACCATAAATTGTCCGAAAGGTCCTGGAGATTTTCAGCACTGCACAATTTCTCTGCCCTCTTGCAAAAGGATGTTATAGTCTTCCTTGGCATGGCTGTGTACTGCCACCATTGGAACATCTGTTTCTCATTCATAGCCCACCTTCTACACGCTTTGATTCAAAAGGATGTGCCAGATCTGGTCCCATTACATCAGCAATGTGAAGACCCTTTTGTTCTATTGAAGGAAGAATTGTGTATGCCTCCAGCCTTTGGGCTACCTGACTACACTAAATAATTCCATTTGTGTTACCATGAAAAGAAAGGTTGATCATTGGTCACTCAGAAACATGGACCCAGATTTATAAGGAGTTTGCACCACAGTTGCACTATTTGTTTGCTGCAACGGTGGTGCAGACCCAGCATCATATTTACAAAGTGGCTCTAGACGTGTCTAGCACCGCTTTTACAAGCCTTTTGTCATTTTTTGAGAGTGCGTCTTCACTTGCGTCATTTCCTGAAAACGATATGCAAGGTATGCGTTCCCTAATAAAAAATGATGCTAGCCCGAGCATCAGATTTATTAGCCTCTTGAAAAAAGATGCGTGCTAAGAAAAAATGACAGTAGCCTGCATTAGCATCAAAATTTTAAAACTGTTCAGACCAGGCGTTAAAATTACGCATGGGCAGAGATAAATAAGGAAAACACTCACAAAACACTCTGGCAACTCACAAGATACCATGGACCTGCTGCTGCTACAACTTGGAACCTTCAGACGATGCCAGTGATGATGCCAAGCACCACCAGCACCACCCTGTCACTCATCATCAACATCACAGCAACCAGAAAGGCAGCGCAGATAGAGGGAGTGCATATATTGGCAAAGAACAACAATTTTTGGAGTCAGAGAAGATATCACAAAATATTACAATTCGAAGCAGGAGTCAGTCATCCGGCTACTCCATGAAATTGCACCTGCTATTACAGCAAGAGCAGGAAGGCAAACCCACATTCTACCCCTCACAAAGTTCCTGGCTGTGCTGTACATGCTGGTCTCGGGGTCTTTCCAAACAACTGCATATGTGTACCATCTATTGCCCCAATTATGTTGGGGATATGTCCCATTGCATAGAAGTCAGCTTTCACTGTGGCCAAATCCTCATTCTGGGGGAAAACGATGTAGCTTCACATGTGTTTAACCAGACAACACTCTGGTCAGCACTATTGAGAACATTGGCTGAGACATTCCTGCTGCCAAGTCCACTGTCACTTGGAAGGAGCCAGTTGCCAGGAAATGGAGCAGTGATAGCACTTACACAACAGGGGGGAGTCCGCTCGGGTGACGGATAGCAGATATCAGGTCAGGCTCCAATTGGGCACACAGCTCTGTGATTGTGGCTCTGTCCAGTCTGTAGGTAAGGATAATGTGCCTGTCCTCCATTGTTGCCAAGTCCACCAGGGGCTTGAACACGGGGGGATGCCTCCATCTCCTATTCATCTGCAGCGGTTGCAATCTAGGGGGCAAACGGTGAGCAGCTGGTCAGTATTCCATATTTCCAAACACTACACTGCATTGCATGTTGTGACTGAAACAGAATATTGTTGGATAGGCCTAAATGGTGCCTATGTGTACTGTGACACAGTTAGGCGCCATGGCATGCCCCCCCCCGAAATAGCGTCCGCCTGTTCTGTATGGAGGGAAATGTGGAAATGAGGTAATTCCGCTGACGTTGTGTGCCGCTGCAGGAGGTTGTCGAGAACCGCTGTGCAACTCCTCATTGGATACCATTGGGCCCTATGGGTTACAGTGGCGAATGGTGATGTATGCCGGCGGAGACGTTACGCACCGCCGTGGACGTGACCGCCATTTTCTATCTGTTCACTCACTTGCTACCTGACCTTCAACAGGAGAGGACCTACACTGCAAGTGCTGCTGTGACCTGTGTCTGAAACCGACCATGGCTCGTGTCACTGGTGAAAGGGCCCCTGCTTTCACGGCTGTGGAGTTGGACAGAGTGGTGGATGGGGTCCAACCTCAGTACCGAATGCTGTATGGGCCTCCAGACCAACAGGTGAGTACATTGTGAGCAGGATTCATGGGGCATGAATGCATGGAGTGCTGTGTGTGAGGGCCTCGTGTAGGGGGGGGTTGGTGGAAGGGACCTGGCCAGCGTGCTGCATGTATGGTGGGCAATGTCTGTGCGTAAGGGGAAGTGAGGGCTATGGTTGGCCATGAGCGTAACAGGCAGGATGATCTGACTTATTCCTTTTCCCATGTATATTTCTCTGCAGGTCAGCGCCCATCAAAAAAGGGTATATGGCGTGCCATTGCCAAGGACGTGAGGACCCTCGGGTCTATGGCAGGTGGAGCACCCACTGTCCCAAACGGTGGGAGGACCTGAGACACTGCGCACAGAAGACGTCAGAGGCCCAGCTGGGGATGGCCTTCGAACGAGGAAGGAGTACCCATCAAACCCTGACCCCCCTGATGGCCCGCATACTGGTGGTGGCCTATCTGGAGCTGGATGGGCTCTTGGGGGCATCACAGCAGCCACAAGGGGGGAGTACAGTGTCCCAATATACTACTTGCATACAGTGGGGTGGCATCTGGGTGGGGAATGTGGGCCTGTGGGTGCCTCTAGGCCAGACTGGACATTGCAGGGTAGGGCCCATGTTGGGCATGGTCTGCTGTACACCTCCTCTAACCAAGCTAGTAGGCATCCACTACTGGGCAGGTGTCTGTGGGTCTCAGGTATGCTGCAATTGGTGTTAGGTATCCCTGTCCATGGGCTGGTGACTAGCATTGTGATTGTTAGTGCATTGCTTAGTCCATAGGTCTGTTCCCTGTGTGCGTTTGTGTCCCGAATGCCAATAGTGGTGTTGTTGCCGCCACTGACCAAGGGTATCCTTTGTCTCTCTCCCCCCCTTTTTGTTTTGTCACCCTGACCTTATGTGAATTAGCATCAGCTGGCAGGGGAGCAGAGGCACCAGCGATCGGGAGAGCTGCATCCCATAGGTCCCAGGAGGCCGAATCCTCCTACGGTAAGGGCACCAGTGGGACAGAGGGCGAGGGGAGCACCACAGCGGAGACTGGAGGGGACAGTTCTGACAGTGATACCTCCTCCGATGGAAGCTCTCTGGTGGTGGCGGAGACCTCTGTGCCCACCCCAACTAGAGGTATAGCCACCACCCCCGTACCAGCACCGCCCTCCCAGCAGCCTCCTCAGTGTGTTTCCCATGCCCGCTCACCCAGGAGGGTGGGCATCTCCTTCGCCCCAGTCACCTCAGACCCTGCCCCAGTTAGCCCTGCTGCCCTGAGTGAGGCGGCTATTGACCTCCTGTGATCAATCTCTGTTGGGCAGTCAACCATTGTGAATGCCATCCAGGGGCTGGCAGCCCATTTGGTACAAACAAATGCATTCCTGGAGGGCATTCACTCTGGCATGGCGGCCCAACAGAGATCAATCCAGGCTCTGGCCTCCTCCCTGATGGCAGCCATTGTCCCGGTTTCCAGCATTCCCCCTCCAAGTTCCTCTGCCCAATCACATTCCCCTCAACCCTAACCTATCCCAAGCACACAGGCAGACCATCATGCACCCAGGACAACACACAAGAGTGGCACAGGCAAACAAGCACCACACATCATCCCACATGCACTCACACAAACACCATCCAGATGCAGACATACCAACATCTACTGCCTCCACTGTGTCCCCCTCCTCCTCTTCGTCCACCTCCCTCCCAGTAGCGTTTACACTCACACCTGCATGCACTACATCCTCATCCACTACCACCATCACGCCTATCACTATACGTCCCTCACTGGCAGTCACCACCCCACATCCATGCACACGTCCCCTGTGTCCTCTTCCACTGTGTCTGTCCCCTCTCCTCCCAAAGTACACAAACGAAAGCTCTCAGACACCCAACAGCCATCCACCTCACAACACCATCCATCCCATGCACCTGCGCCTGCACCAAAACCCAGCAGACAGACACCTTTTACAACCAATTCCTATTCTTCCACTCCCAAACCTTCACCCTCTTCCCCGCTCAATGTCCCTAAGATGCTTTTCCTCGCCACCCTTGACCTCTTCCCTACCACTCCCCCGTCCCTCACATCGGGCCAGGGTGGTCAGAACCCAGGCGAGCACCTCAGCCACCCAATCCACAGTAGTGTCGACAGCTACTGCAGGTGGGAGAGGATTCCGGGCACCAGGCAGCAACACTGACAGGCAGCCTGCACCAGCTGCGACAGGTAAGGGCAAGGAGGCACCACCACCAGCATCTAGGAAGGGCAAGGAGGCACCACAAGCAGCGTCTAGGAAGGGCAAGGAGGCCCCACCAGCTGCAGGACGGAAGGGCAAGGGGCAATCCCCAGCTGTTGACAGGAAGGGCAAGGGGCCTGCACCAGCAGGCAGGAAGGACAGGAGGCCTGGTGCTTGAACTCATTCGGAGCCCTGCCCATCAACCATGGTGGGTCAGCCGCCTGAGGCTGCAGAGGAAGGGCTAGAGCCTCACCCCACCACTGCCAGCACTGCCACCAACAACACCACCAGCAACACCACCAGCACCACTGCCAGCAGCAGCACCAGTGGGCAGCCGTCCGAGGCTGCATGGGATGGGCTGGAGCCTCCCCCCACCACTGCCAGCACCGCCAGCAGCACCACTGCCAGCAGCAGCAGCCCCAGTGGGCAGCCGTCCAAGGCTGCAGGAGAAGGGCTGGGGCCTCCCCCCACCACTGCCAGCTCCGACACCTGCACCACTGCCAGCAGCAGCAGCCCCAGTGGGCAGCCATCCGAGGCTGCAAGGGATGGGCTGGAGCCTTCCCCCACCACTGCCAGCCCGGACACCAGCACCGCCACTGCCACCACTGAGCAGCCGTCACGACCGGCAGACAGTGTGTACTCCTGCGTCCATGGGCTGTTGTGCGGCCTGGCCCCTGGAAATCCTGTGGGTCTGATACCCAAGTGAGAGACTGTGACCTTGCACTCCCCAAGATCTGCATCACAGGGCACAATGCCCCCTCCAGAACCAGTGGGCGAAGCCATCCACTCACCCCATCCTTCCCAGGATGAAGCACACTGGGCACAATGCCCCCTCCAGAACCAGTGGAAGAAGCCATCCACTCACCACACCCTTCCCAGGATGAAGCACACTGGGCACAATGCCCCCTCCAGAACCAGTGGAGAAGCCATCCACTAGAGAGAATGTGGCCTTGCACTCCCCAGGACCAACCAGTGGAGAAGCCATCCACTAGAGAGACTGTGGCCTTGCACTCCCCAGGACCAAGCAGTGGGAAAACCACCCACTTGAGAGACTGTGGCCTTGCACTCCCCAGGACCAAACACAGGGCATGTTGCCCTTTCCAGAGCATGTTGGCAAACCACCCACTTGAGAGACAGTGGCCGTGTACTCCCCAGGACCAAGCAGTAGGCATGTAGCCTCATCGAGGACCAGTGGCGTTGTACCATCTTCTGGCTGAGGTGCCCCCCCATTCCCTGTCCCCCTGAGAAGCCTGTGTTTTTTCGACCTGATGCCCCTGCAGTGTTCTCTCGGTGTTGTTACAGGATTGAGGTGGGACTTTGGCCTATGTGATGTGGCCCTGTGGCCCACAGACATTGAGGACTGGGCAGTGTCCCTCCATTTGTAAATATGTATATACGTTTGTATTTTGATGCACTTATTCATGTTATTTTTTCGTATTTTACTCACTTTCTTCCAATCATTTTGTCCTTGCATTATTCCTGAGGGGTACGGGTGGATATGTAATCTTTTTGCACCTGATTGTGTGTATGGTGTTGGGGGTTGAGGTGTTGCGTGTACGTGTCACTCTCTTTTACCTCCCCCCTCCCTCGTGTGCTATGTGTCATTACTCACCGTGGTCGTCTTCACCGGCGTTGCTGCTCATAATGCAGGAAAAGGTATACAAGCATCGGAAATATGTGCAACTCTTGCTCCATTGTGTTGTGGTTGTTCCCTGAGTCTCCAGAAGTGAGTCCTTTGACTTTTGTGTTCAGTTTCTGCTGTGTTTTTGATGTCGTTAGTACCTTCCCTGGAAAAGGTGGCGGATAGGCCTGTCGTAATACAGTGGGCAGTACATTGTCTTCCGCCTGGCTGTTACCGCCGTGGTGCTTGTTGATACCACCATGGCGGTCGGTGTGCTAAAGTGGCTGTCTGAGCGGTTTCCGCCGTGGTCATAATTCCATTTTTGTTACCGCCAGCCTGTTGGCGGTATTACTGCCGCTTTATCACCGTCCGCCAGGGTTGTAATGAGGGCCTTAGTGCCTTATTTACAGGACAATGCACCACTAGAGCGTCACTTTTACTGATGCTTTGGTGGAGCAATGCCCACTCTGCATTATCAAGACAATGTCAAGCCACTTTTTGTGTCTTAACGCTGTCTTGTAAATGCTGCACTTTCACATCATTTAGGGGCATATATACATGGCCCTGGTGATGTCTTAGCTCCACATTAGTGTCATGTCTATGATGAACATTCACCTGTGTCATGTAACAAAGTAGTGATATGCTTGCATTTGTGCCACTTGGCAAACTCCTGTGCCATATCATGGCTGCATCAGGTATAGTGTATGCAAGGTGGCATTCCAACGCAGGGATGCCTGAAAAAAAGGCAGAGGGAAAATCACAAGATTTCACTATGCAATCGTTTTACCTTAGTTCAAATGCCTGCTCGGAGCAGGCTGAAAAGTTATGTCCCTATCATGGTCTGTGGGTCTCCCTGACCTTTGCTGTACTAGCATCTAAATAATTTTTTTAATAGTCCAGCTAAAGCATCATAACTGTGTGAAAGATTCTGACTCTTTCTTGGTAATGCCAGCCATGTTGAGCCGGATAGTGAATACTGCACAACCATGTAGAAGTTAGGATGGGCAAGGGGGACGCATGAAAACAGGCACATCGGAAAAATTGCACCATGTCCTAATCATATGGCCCATAGGGGCTCATATACGAGCCCCTAGCGGCATTGTAGTGTCACTTTTTGTGCCCTCTGGTGGTACTGTGCACTGCACCGTATTTACAAGGTGGCATTAAGCCACTTTTGTGAGTAAAGGCAGTCATGGCTGAGTGTGTCCTGTGAGTCATGAATGTACATGGTGACATCACAATTACCAACGTTTAAAACGTTTGCAGGGTGAAGTCATCTGCAATTATGTAACAATGTAGCCATGACATTTATGTTAGGTCCCTGCACATATATGTACATGTCAGCCTGCCCTATTAATGTATGGCATTGAGACATGTAACACACCATTATTGAGTACTTACCAACATAGGTATAACACTGTCATTGACAAATGATGTCCGATGTGCAATACTTGTCCACAGTCTTCATAGTGCAACATTCACAGTGCATTGTCTCATGTTACATCTTGTAGGTGGACCCCAACCATTTACAAACCAAGAGGTGGTTGGCCTCAAAGACCCCAAGGCAACATTTGAGTAATAATCTGTGTGTGTAATGTGTTGTGCAAGTGTTGTATGTGCAGTTGTATGTTGTATGCAGTGCCATGTACTAAGTGCATGTATGCTATCACAAACATAGTGAGCTTAACCAGTGTATGTACTGTATGGTTGCATATGTGTCTAGGCTGTGCATCACATGAAATGATTGCACTGGTGGCAACATGTGGAGTAAAGGTCATGGAAATGTGGGAGAGGGTAAATAAGCCCCATATCAGTGATGACAGTATAGTCAGGTGGCAGAAGTTAAGGGTCCAGCATATGTGTGCATGCCTGCTAGATGTTTTTGACTCTACATGTCACTGATATGTGTACCATACGTATCACTGAGTAACTCAGCTTATGGTGGGATGCATTATCATATGAATAGTCTCCTAATAGTAGCAGGTCAGTGGTCAACATACCATATTTGGGGGCTTATTTACAAGCCACTAGCGCTGCCGGTACATGACTTTTTATATGGGTAAAAAGTGACACATCTGCGGCACAAGGAGCTTGTACATGTGCCTCTTGACATGGCCAAATTTCAACCACCAATGTGATGTGATGCCTCATTATCCGAGTAGCAGTTTACAACATTTCTAACCTATGTCATCCTCACATGTCTTGTTAGGTATGTTTGGCAAGAGGGATATCCATACTACTTAGACATATGACATGCCATAAACCACAGCATTAGCTACTCGTGGTGATCCAGATATTTTCCAGGATCTGATGTAAAAACAAATGACTCACAATGTACAGCATTAGCCAGTGCTGTACCAAGATCCCTGTGCGGATGTGGTACGGGACATGCATACACCCACATATGAGGTGGTGGTGCATAGTGCCATTTTGCAACAGGCTGAGCATTATTTGGGATACATTTACAACCAATGGCCAGCATAGTCTGAGGAAACAAGTCACTCAGAGACTATGCATCAAGTCATGGCACAACTCACCTGGTACTGATCTGTGTCAATCTGAGAGTATTGTCATCATCCTCTGTGTGACATGAATGTCTGCACCACCCTGCAATTTCAACTACATCTGTCACAATCAGTTTAAAATTTAGCAATGTGTCCTGACATCTCTACTTGCCATAAGTTGCCCTGTTGTGAGGCCACATTTTACTTGCAGTACTTCCTCAGATGTGGTGCTTCCTGTGCAGTGTTAATTGATCTGAAGCCACTTGCGCACACATGCGGTACATTGACGAACAAACCACCATATTGAGTATGAAGTTGCATGGTCACATGGCTGATGTGTATGACAATCTTAGTCAATGGTGACATGGACCTTCAATGATTTTCCAAGATGGGTCAAAGTAATCATGCAATAATACCTAGTCTCAATACCACGGCATGGATTTGGTGGTTGGTGAGAAGATGTATGTCCCCCCTGCCCTTCAGGATGTTATGTTGATTTATGCTGGCCAACGTGTTACAACTGCAGTTGGTACATCCATTGCATGTGTGTATTTCATTTGCCAAAATATGCAATTGACTAACATGTCCACTTCATGATGCAGCTGCAAACATGAATGCACCCCAGGGGTGAGAATTTACAAAGAGGGCAGAGAGGTATCGTCACATCAGAAACGTTGCCAAGAGGTACCAGAGGATGCAATGGAGGTACGTCTTGGAGCATGCCTCGGAGGCCTGGAAGGCCTTCCTTCAAGGAGGGGGCCAGAAAAGGAACCATCCACCACCACCACCCATGCTCCAGCAAGGCTTGTGGCTACAGGCAGTGCCACTTCTCCTAGGGCAGTACCTTCAACCTCGGCTCCATCAACTGGCTCAGCAACATCTACAACCGCGGCACATACTTACGTGGATCCCCCCTGTGAGCAGGAGTTTTGTATGGAATTGGCCGACCAGAAATACCGTATTGCCCAGTTGGACCCTAGATTGGGCAGATTTTGACTCTGCTACTAGAATTTAAAGCACATATGATGAAGCGTTTGGTGGACATATGGTCACTAACTCAGCATGTCCCTCGCATTTTGTAAAGTGCATGTAAATAGTTGGTGTATTTAGTTAGTTAGGGTTTATTAAGTTAGCATAGTGTAGGTTAGTTTGTAGTACTTAGTGGTAGTTTATCTTTATACTAGGGGTGGAGGGTATCTCTTTTTCTTTTTTTGGTTGGGGATAGGGGTGATGTTTGGGTATATGTAAAAAATTAAAAAATAAAAATATTTATATATATATATATATATATATATATTTTAATGTACAAAAATATGTTGTTGTTTAGGTCATATGTTTAGTTAGTCAATGTTTAGCTTTAGTAACTGTTGTCCTTGCCATTAGATGTATATTAAGGGGTGTGGGGGGCTGATGTTTATCATGTGGTCTCATATGTTTAGAATTAGTAGTGATAAGTTAAGTTACACTTTTTGTACAAGTTACGCTAAGATAGTGTTTTTGGGGTTAGTTTAGGTAATTTAGTTCATTTAGGATTTTTAGGCTTAGTTTTATAGTTCAATTAATCATTTTACTATTCCTTATATATGGCCTCCATTATGATTTAGGGGGTCATTCTGACCCTGGCGGTCCATGACCGCCATGGCGGAGGGCGGCGGAAGCACCGCCAACAGGCTGGCGGTGCTTCCTGGGCTAATCTGACCGCGGCGGTAAAGTCGCGGTCAGAAAAGGGGAACCGGCGGTTTCCCGACGATTTTCCCCTGGCCCAGGGAATCTGCCATGGCGGCGCTGCTTGCAGCACCGCCATGGGGATTCCGACCCCCTTCCCGCCAGCCTGTTTCTGGCGGTGTCCACTGCCAGAACCAGGATGACGGGAACGGGTGCCGTGGGGCCCCTGGGGGCCCCTGCACTGCCCATGCCACTGGCATGGGCAGTGCAGGGGCCCCATAACAGGGCCCCACAAAGATTTTCACTGTCTGCTTTGCAGACAGTGAAAATCGCGACGGGTGCCACTGCACCCGTCGCACCCCTGCAACTCCGCCGGCTCCATTCGGAGCCGGCTTCCTCGTTGCAGGGGCTTTCCCGCTGGGCCGGCGGATGGCCTTTTGGCGGTTGCCCGCCGGCCCAGCGGGAAAGTTGGAATGACCGCCGCGGTCAGAATGACCGCCTTAGTGTGTCGGTGGCAGCATGTATGCACAGGTCATGTTAGGCACATGCTTTTGCAAGTTACAGTTAGTTTACATGTGTGACTAAGGGCCAGATTACAACTTTGGAGGAGGTGTTAATCCGTCCCAAAAGTGACAGTAAAGTGACGGATATACCACCAGCCGTATTACGAGTCCATTATATCCTATGGAACTCGTAATACGGCTGGTGGTATATCCGTCACTTTACCGTCACTTTTGGGACGGATTAACACCTCCTCCGAAGTTGTAATCAGGCCCTATGTGTCTCCCCTATTGTCAAGTTCCTGTCAGGTTGGTAATGGTGTCACATCTGCAACTCCAGACATATTTCAGTAATGTATGTGACACTCTGGATATGCATGGATACACATACCAGAACAGGGCTTCAAACAGCATGTTTCTGTATTTTTCAGTAATGGGCTTGCATTGTCATCATGTTGTAATTGTACTCCCCCTGCATCTAGATTTTGCGACTGAGACATTCATGACTGTCCCTCACATTCTTCCATATGATTCATTTATCAGTAATGTCAATGATTTCCCTGTTGCTACCATCCTGGCTAGGTCCAGTCACTTGTGTTGTGATTGCTGTTAGCTATCACATTACATGCGCACTGTCAAATGCCATGCTTGGGATACCCAGGTTCAACTTGCCTGTTCACATAGCTATTAGTCACCTCATTCATGTTGCAGTCAGTGTGTGTATGACTTTGTGTATGTCACAAATCCACACATATCCCTCAGGCAAGTACTCAGGGGCATGATGACAAACCCCTAGCACCCCCAGAGCATTTCCTTTTGTGTTACTTCAGTGGAACAGTGCCCTTTCACTAATTTTCAAGGATGGCACAAAGCCACTTTGGATGTCTTAACACAGCACTGTATACATGGCTCCCACACAACACAGATTTCTGTGGCAGAGGTACATGTAATGGGTGTTGCTGTGGGTCTACCCAGACAACATCCATTGCAATTGGCACTGCCTCAGAGTTACAATGGAATGTATAGCTGAGGCAGTGCCAAAGCTATGATGTCAGCTCAGGGGTGTGGTTTGCATGGGACAACAGGGAGACAAACAAATCTTTAGGCTGTTTTTTCTCATTGTTTGGGTGCTGCATTTTGCCACTTACATAGTAGGAACAAGGAGCTTTTATTCTTGTATATGTGCAGGGAGGAAGACTTCCTGCTCATAAACATCCAATCCCTGCAATGCAGACACCCTTGCTATATGGTGCAAGTGTTCCTGCATTGACAATAGACAGCTGCATATGCACTAGTGCTAGAAAAAAAACATGGTTGGTCATTACCCTTCTGCATACAGTAGTTACATGCATTTTAGTTATGATACAGCTCAGCACAGCACAGCTATGTTGCTTTTGGCACTATGCTGTCCAATTTGTTATGGTACAAAGTCCCTCAGTGTATATGTCTCACACAATGCATAGAGTTCACACAGTTCTTGCCTCAGACACAAATTCAAGACAATTGATGTTTAGAGTAAAATTATTAGGATGTGAAATTATGTTATTGGTTGTACTGTACATTACACAGGAGACTAACCTCATTAGAGATCCCAAATCATTGGAAGTCCAGACAGAGTCCGGGGGGGGGGGGGGGGAGAGGGTGAAATGTCATGAGACATGTATAGGAGAATGAGTTTATCAGTGAGAAGGTGATCACTGTTCCAATAGGAAGGAACGGGCCAGAATAAAAGTTCACATGTGTGATTGGTGAACAGTGGGAGAGTGAAGAGAGGACACTGTCCATGTCTCATAGACTGTAGTCTACCGGTTGTTGTTCGGTGAATGATGTTCCTTCCACATCTTCATTCTTGTATGTATGTGGTGCATCCTGTGCCATAGATGGTGGTGGTGTTGAAGTTGAGGGAGGCACATACACATCAGCGGCTGGAATATGTGGATTCAAAGGTGCTTACCTTTCTCTGTGGCCAATCCTTTTCTGAGGGCTATTTAGGGTCTCTCCTGTGGGCATCTCACCAGATAACGAATGCAAGAGCTCACCAGAGTTCCTCTGCACTTTCCTCTTTGACTTCTGCCCAGGATCGACAGCTGACTGCTCCAGGACGCCTGCAAAACAACAACAAAATAGCAAGAAGACTACCAGCAACATTGTAGTGCCTCATCCTGCCGGCTTTCTCGACTGTTTCCTGGTGGTGCATGCTCTGAGGGCTGTGTGCCTTCACCATGCACTGGATGCCAAGAAGAAATCTCCTGTGGGTCGACGGAATCTTCCCCCTGCCAACGCAGGCACCAAACTTCTGCATCACCGGTCCTCTGGGTCCCCTATCATCTTGAAGAGCGTGGTCCCTGGAACACAGGAGCTGGATCCAAGTGTCCCTGACCGTCCAGTGGCCCTTCTGTCCAAATTTGGTGGAGGTAAGTCCTTGCCTCTCCACACCAGACAGTAATCCTGTGTACTGCTTGAACTGCAGCTACTAGGGCTTCTGTGCACTTTTGCAAGTCTTCCTTCATGCACAGCGTAGCCCAGGTCCCCAGCACTCTGTCCTGCATTGCCTAACTCGCTGAGTTGGACTCCGACTTCGTGGGACACTCTTTTGTTGTGCTGAGTCGACCATTGTGCTCAGATCTTCTGAATGCCTGTTCAGGTACTTCTGTGGGTGCTGCCTGCTTCTGTGTTGCTGGGTACCCCCTCTGTCTCCTCCTGCAAGGGGCGACCTCCTGGTCCTTCCTGGGCCCTGGCAGCACCCAAAATCCTCAACCGCAACTCTTGCAACTAGCAATGCCTGTTTGCGGTCTTTCTGCGTGGAAACAACTCTGCATCCTCCAGCACGCCGTGGGACATCTTCTGACCAAAGGAGAAGCTCCTGGCACCTTCCGTTGTTGCAGAATCTTTGGCTTCTTCCACCCAGAGGCAGCCCTTTTGCACCTTCATCCGGGGTTTAGTGGGCTCCTGCCCCCCCGGACACTTGCGTGACTTTTGGACTTGGTCCCCTTCCTTCACAGGTCCAGGAATCCGTCTTCAGTGTTTTGCAGTCAGTTGTTGTCTTTGCAGAATCCCCTATCTCGACTTTACTGTCTTTCTGGGGTAGTAGGGTAACTTTACTCCTACTTTTCAGAGTCTTGGGGTGGGGTATCTTGGATACCCTTATTGTTTTCTTACACTCCCAGCGACCCTCTACACACTACACTAGGCCTGGGGTCCATTCGTGGTTCGCATTCCACTTTTGGAATATATGGTTTGTGTTGCCCCTAGGCCTATTGTCTCCTATTGCATTCTATTGTGTCCTTCAGTGTTTGCACTACTTTTCTAACCGATTACTTACCTGACTTTGGTTTGTGTGTATATTTTGTGTATTTTACTTACCTCCTAAGGGAGTATCTCCTCTGAGATACTTTTGGCATATTGTCACTAAAATAAAGTACCTTTAACTCTGAGTATTGTGCTTCTTATGGTATAGTGCTAAGTGATATAAGTGGTATAGTAGGAGCTTTGTATGTCTCCTAGTTCAGCCTAAGCTGCTCCGCTATAGCTACCTCTATCAGCCTAAGCTGCTATAACACTTCTAATCTACTAATAAAGGATAACTGGACCTGGCACAAGGTGGAAGTACCACAAGGTACCCACTATAAGCCAGGCCAGCCTCCTACAGGTGGAAATGGACATATGGGTGTCAAGTACTTTTTCGGCAATTGATGCACTGCTCTGCCCTATTTTGCGCTTATATTCCCCTTTCGTGGCATGCAAGGTCCCTTTGTGTACATTTCGTTGCATTTTATGTTGGGGATGGAGGTGCATTGTGGGTGCTGTGGTGCCATGAGGGGTAGGTGAAGGTGCGCAGGGGGCAGGATGGAGGTCGGTTTGTCAGATGGTGGGCATACAGGGTAGTTGGATGTGGGGGTTGTGGACTGGCCTGGGATGGGGTCCTGGTAAGAGTGAGAGGGGTGTGGTGATACATGCATTATAGGTGGGGTGAATGTTTAGGTATTGTAGTTGACTTACCCAAGTCCAGTCCTCCAGTGAGTCCAGTTAGGCCCTCCAGGTGCAGAATAGCCAGGACCTTCCCATCCCAGTCGGTGTATTCGGGGTGTAGGTGGGGGACTACCACCAGTCTTTTGTATGGCGATGTTGTGCTTGGATGCCATTGTCCGAACCTTCCCGCACAGGTCATTACATATCTTTTGTATGTCATCCCTTGTGCATGGATGGTTCCCCACTGCATTGACCTTGTTGTCTATTGTCTGCCATAGCTTCATCTTCCTGGCCACGGCTGTCTTCTGCACCTGTGCCCCGAATAGTTGTGGCTCGAACCTGAGTATTTCATCCAACATGGTCCTTGACTCCCTATCTGTGAAGTGGGTGTGGTTAGGGGGTGCCATGGTGTGTGTTGTGGGTGGTGTATTTGGGTGTATTTGTGAGGGTGCTGTTGTGTGGTTTTGTGTGTGACTTATTGATGTATTTGGGGTTTGTATGTGTTTTGGTGGTATATTTGTGTGTGTGACTTGTGCTATGTTGTTTTCAGTGTATGCGTGTTGTGTTGTCTCTCTCAGTCGTGCTATTGGTGCTGCAAAGGATTGTGGGGTATGTGTGTGAGTGTTTTAAAGTGTTGTGGATGTGTGTCAGGTGTGTGGGTTTCAAATTTGCCAATGTGTGCATTTGTTGTTGGTAGGTCCCATTGCTGGCCATGACAGTCCATATCTGCAATGGTAGTTCGGCATCCAGTATCCGCCACGCTGATTTGTACTTCATTATTTGGTGGCCGGTTGATTTGTCTGCTTGGCGGTGGCGGGGTGGGGTGCTCTGCCTTTCCGCTGTTGTAGGCCCTGGCGGTGGGGGGAGGTTGCAGGATTTTTGGAGGTTTTACTTTTTGACATCATTATTCGGCGGTGTCCAGTCTACCGCCACTGGCGGTCTTCTGCTCACCGTCGCCACGGTGGTTGGTGGTGATTACCGCCAAGTTCATAATGAGGGCCCAGGTAGCTTCATCTTCCTGGCCACGGCTGTCTTCTGCACCTGTGCCCCGAATAGTTGTGGCTCGAACCTGAGTATTTCATCCAACATGGTCCTTGACTCCCTATCTGTGAAGTGGGGGTGGTTAGGGGGTGCCATGGTGTGTGTTGTGGGTGGTGTATTTGGGTGTATTTGTGAGGGTGCTGTTGTGTGGTTTTGTGTGTGACTTATTGATGTATTTGGGGTTTGTATGTGTTTTGGTGGTATATTTGTGTGTGTGACTTGTGCTATGTTGTTTTCAGTGTATGCGTGTTGTGTTGTCACTCTCAGTCGTGCTATTGGTGCTGCAAAGGATTGTGGGGTATGTGTGTGAGTGTTTTAAAGTGTTGTGGATGTGTGTCAGGTGTGTGGGTTTCAAATTTGCCAATGTGTGCATTTGTTGTTGGTAGGTCCCATTGCTGGCCATGACAGTCCATATCGGCAATGGTAGTTCGGCATCCAGTATCCGCCACGCTGATTTGTACTTCATTATTTGGTGGCCGGTTGATTTGTCTGCTTGGCGGTGGCGGGGTGGGGTGCTCTGCCTTTCCGCTGTTGTAGGCCCTGGCGGTGGGTGGAGGTTGCAGGATTTTTGGAGGTTTTACTTTTTGACATCATTATTCGGCGGTGTCCAGTCTACCGCCACTGGCGGTCTTCTGCTCACCGTCGCCACGGTGGTTGGTGGTGATTACCGCCAAGTTCATAATGAGGGCCCAGGTAGCTGAAAGAACAACCCCCGCCTCTTGCTCTCCTGATTTTAGGAATGGGCAGTAATAAAAGATCATTTGATCTCAGATCTCTGGGGACACTGTAAGGAGCGATGAGATGTTGAAGGATATGTGTGCCATGGGAATGCTTTATCTTGTGGAGTATATATAGAGCCTTGAATTCTATTCCCCTTTGTATTGTCAGCCAATGAAGCTGTGCTAGGGCTGAAGCAGCTGATTGTGTTTTGTATAGGCCAATCAGTGTCTAGCAGCGTCATTTTGGGCAACCTGCAGCTTTCTGAAAACGTATGAGGGGCTACCCAGATAAAGTGAATAGGTGTAGTCATGACAGGAGAGTATCAAGCCTTGGATCTCTGTCCTTTAACATTCCATGGGCAGCCATTTGATTGTCTTCCTAAGAGACCAAAGCAGGAATCATGTAAATATGCCTGAGGAATAAATAATTTTCAATGAAATGTATAAAAAGTACTTTTTTACAGTTTCCAAGATCTGCAAATACAACAGGGGATTTACACAGGGACACGCTGAGCTCCGCAAATGGATCCGTGGATCTTGAAAACATCAAAAATATATAAAATATTAGCACACACACTCAGGCATTCATACAGACACCCACGCACCCAATCTCACACCAACACATACCCTGTTACACCCAATCTCATACCCAAATAGATACTCTTACACCCACTCTCATACCAATGGAGACACTCTCACATCCACTCTCACATACAGACATAACCTCCCACACCCACTCTCACATCAACAGAGACACTGTCACACCCAAGCAGGACATACCCTCTCACATTCACTCTCACACGCAGACACTTTCACACTCACTCTCACACACATACAGTCACCCCCTTCTCTCACACCAAGACAGACACTCTCACACCCACTCTCACTGCAAGACATAACCCCTCACATCTACTTTTACACCCAGACACTCTTACACCTACTCTCACACGGAGACAGACACTCTCACACCTACTCTCACATCCAGACAGACACTCTCACACCCACTTGCACACCTAGACAGACACTTTCACATCCACTCTCGCATCTAGAACAGATACTATCTCTCCCACTCACATACTCATAGAGACGGTCGCACACCTACTCTCACACCTATACAGAAAGTCTCTCACCCACTCTCAGACACAGAGTGATCCTCTCACATGCAGGCTGGTGCTCAGAGTCAACCTGTTACACTCACATACAGTCTCACACACCCAGACATACACTCTCACACCCTGAGACACCCTCTCTCATCCACTCTCATAGATATAGATAAACACTATCATATACACTGTGACATCCAGAAACTCTCACACTCAGAGACACTCTCTCATACACACTCTCACACTAACACAAGCACTCTGACAGTCAAATTCACAGTCAGAGACACCGCGTTACAGACAGTCTAAAAGTCAGATAGACACTCTTATATCCACTCTCACACTTACAGAAATAATCTTACACCCACTCACATACCAAGATAGATACTCTTACAGCCACCCTGATATTCAGTCACACACTCTCATGCACACTCTTCCTCCCAGAGAGATACTCATACAGAGTAGCGTGGCTGTGATCTGAGATGCAGAGTTGAGGGTGTCATTTTATTGTAACAGGAAAGGGGCCTGGGGCACAAACGTGGGCAGTAACATATATGAAGGGGTTGGGGCAGGAATTCCCTGGCCAGAGGGGATCAGATAAATGTGCCACATTAGGAATTATTTTGGAATAGAATTCGATTTTTTGTTTGTTTTTTGAGATGCATGAATAGATCAACAGATTTGGATGAGATTATTTCTTAAAAACGTATTTAAGCATAAGTTAATATTCACTGAAAAAAACAAAGGTTACAGGGACATTATAGTTAGGAAATGTAATTTTAAAAAACAGTGAAATTCACTGAAAAAATCAAAGGTTGCAGTGACGTTATGGTTCACATTTCATACATGCAAAACCATTGATATTCAGCAGTTATATTTACCTCAGCTAACTGTAACAGGAGGCCCGTAATGTACTGCTTATGACCTCACATAATACACCACTAATCACATGCTCAGTGATATCACTGCTCAGGTGGATGTGGAAAGTGTGCTTTTTTGCATGGTCATCCACATTTTTGTTACTGATTTGTATTCATTGTCTAAGACTCTGCGCACTGGGACACCACTCTCTAGTGCTAGTGTATGCACTGTGATCTCTAAAACATGCAGAAATTAGCTAATAACTGATTAGTTTATTACAATTTTCTATAAGGCAATAGTAAATGGTATGGTAATATACCTGTAGCATGAAAAGATAGATATCACCTATGGACTGCTGTACCTATTGTGCCATCCACTAGTGTGACAAACAAAAACATTTCTTCAGGCCCACTATTGTTTCCTGACTGCTGCAGTGTTAAGCCTGCAGAATGGCATGTTAAAATAATCTTAAAAGGTAAAAGCTGCCATTTAAATATTAGTAAATCAGTTCTATATAAGCCTTATAGCCCACAAGGAGCATAGTATGCAAACTTGGAACATGGAGAAAATGAATGTTATTATGACCCTACAGTTAGAAATCACTAAAAACAATTTAATTTAGAGTAGACATGGCTATCCTATGTGGAAAACCAGAGTGCACATTAAAATACCAATACTGCTATGTCAGGAATGAGGCAACTGAATACAAAAGAATGTATCCCTACGTTTAGTAGGTATTAAAACTCCAATTCAATATGAGTCAAATGTTAAGCAAAAGTAACTTTTAGAAGGTCACCCTTTACCTGCCTGAACTGTCCCTTATCTCTGATCCTCCCACACATCCCCAGGCCTCAGAGTCAGAATTTAGCATGGTTGGTGACTTTTGCCATCTTGAAAATGCCCTGGTACATGGCATTTTGGGCCTGTTTGAATACCGCAAACAGGAACCCCTGTAAAAGTTGGTAGATTTGCCTCCAAGAACTTTCACCCCATTGGTTAGGTAATGCTGAGGAGTTATCCCTACCCACTAGCTGGCGCTATTCATAAATGTGCCACCCCAGGCCATGGAACTGCTAGTCAGATAGTTTTCCCAGTCGGTCTGCTGGAAACTCTGGAGTGCTGATGTAAAAGTTTTGAAAACATTTCTAAACTTCTTTTGATGCCCAAATACTGAATGAAGTATACTTCTAGGGTCCCCAGAACCTCAGAAGGAGCATGTAGAGATCCTAGGAGTGTCAGGAAGAAAGCAACATCACATTTCTAGTCCAGGTCAGCTGTGATTTTTCCCATAAGTATTCTCTTCAGTTTTTTTATGCTTTTGGAGCCACACAATGGATCAGCCTTATGATCCTTGGATATCTTTCTGTCCTTAGATTTCATATGGAGAGGGGTCCAGCCTTTTCAGGTCCTTCTTACAGTTTACAGATGCCAAATGGAGGAGGTTCAGTTTGCCCGGTATTCTCTCATATGTTCAACAGTGTTCTAATGAAGGTGCCTCCGTGAGCCACTTCATAGAATCCTTCCATAAATAATAGGGAACATTATATTAAAAAGAATATCTAAGTATTTCCAATGGAGCCCTCCCCACATTTCTGCATGTCTATTTATCTTTGTATGCCTGGACAGGATTTGGATGATTCCCTGGTAAAAGATAACAGGTCAGCTTGTCTTCACTAAACATGAATGTAAGTTGTGGAATGACCATCTTCTGCACAGTAACCTTGCGTAGGGGTTAGATGGGAGTCTCCTCCATGTTATCTAGGTTTAGAGACCTTCAACAGCAGGGCATATTGAAAGAAATAAGAGGTAGTTCATGTAACACTTCACTTCTTCATGTAAAAAGGGCATCTACAGAACCAGATGTAAAACCTGTCTTTCGTTTAGTACAAGTTTGAGAAAAATGAATAAGTTACTGGTATGAATATTGTCCAACATCCTAGTTAATAGCAAATATTTCACTGTTCTAGATTTGGGTTCTTCTTTTTTCACAATTCAAATGCACCCTGACAGTTAATATATTTTTCTGTTCCATTCCAAAATAAATCATACTGGTCGACAACATTGGTAAAGGGCTATGCAGAGAGTCCTTCCATTTTCTCACAAGTCTTAAAAAGAGACCTAGATGTGCTTACATTACCTGGAGCTTCCACTTTATTACAGTGAATGGCCAACTTGCTGTAGTTTCAATATCAGCAGAGACTTGCAAACAAGACAATATTGCCTTCTTTCTCATTGTGTTGCAAAGGGGTACAAGGTATCACCCAAGAATTTGCAGTATTATGCCACTTCTGTAACATATTAGGACCATAAATTGTCCGAAAGGTCCTGGAGATTTTCAGCACTGCACAATTTCTCTGCCCTCTTGCAAAAGGATGTTATAGTTTTCCTTGGCATGGCTGTCTACTGCCACCATTGGAACATCTGTTTCTCATTCATAGCCCACCTTCTACAGGCTTTGATTCAAAAGGATATGCCAGATCTGGTCCCATTACATCAGCAATGTGAAGACCCTTTTGTTCTATTGAAGAAAGAATTGTGTATGCCTCCAGCCTTTGGGCTACCTGACTACACTAAATAATTCCATTTGTGTTACCATGAAAAGAAAGGTTGATCATTGGTCACTCAGAAACATGGACCCAGATTTATAAGGAGTTTGCACCACAGTTGCACTATTTGTTTGCTGCAACGGTGGTGCAGACCCAGCATCATATTTACAAAGTGGCTCTAGACGTGTCTAGCACCGCTTTTACAAGCCTTTTGTCATTTTTTGAGAGTGTGTCTTCACTTGCGTCATTTCCTGAAAACGATATGCAAGGTATGCGTTCCCTAATAAAAAATGATGCTAGCCCGAGCATCAGATTTATTAGCCTCTTGAAAAAAGATGCGTGCTAAGAAAAAATGACAGTAGCCTGCATTAGCATCAAAATTTTAAAACTGTTCAGACCAGGCGTTAAAATTACGCATGGGCAGAGATAAATAAGGAAAACACTCACAAAACACTCTGGCAACTCACAAGATACCATGGACCTGCTGCTGCTACAACTTGGAACCTTCAGACGATGCCAGTGATGATGCCAAGCACCACCAGCACCACCCTGTCACTCATCATCAACATCACAGCAACCAGAAAGGCAGCGCAGATAGAGGGAGTGCATATATTGGCAAAGAACAACAATTTTTGGAGTCAGAGAAGATATCACAAAATATTACAATTCGAAGCAGGAGTCAGTCATCCGGCTACTCCAAGAAATTGCACCTGCTATTACAGCAAGAGCAGGAAGGCAAACCCACATTCTACCCCTCACAAAGTTCCTGGCTGTGCTGTACATGCTGGTCTCGGGGTCTTTCCAAACAACTGCATATGTGTACCATCTATTGCCCCAATTATGTTGGGGATATGTCCCATTGCATAGAAGTCAGCTTTCACTGTGGCCAAATCCTCATTCTGGGGGAAAACGATGTAGCTTCACATGTGTTTAACCAGACAACACTCTGGTCAGCACTATTGAGAACATTGGCTGAGACATTCCTGCTGCCAAGTCCACTGTCACTTGGAAGGAGCCAGTTGCCAGGAAATGGAGCAGTGATAGCACTTACACAACAGGGGGGAGTCCGCTGGGGTGACGGATAGCAGATATCAGGTCAGGCTCCAATTGGGCACACAGCTCTGTGATTGTGGCTCTGTCCAGTCTGTAGGTAAGGATAATGTGCCTGTCCTCCATTGTTGCCAAGTCCACCAGGGGCTTGAACACGGGGGATGCCTCCATCTCCTATTCATCTGCAGCGGTTGCAATCTAGGGGGCAAACGGTGAGCAGCTGGTCAGTATTCCATATTTTCAAACACTACACTGCATTGCATGTTGTGACTGAAACAGAATATTGTTGGATAGGCCTAAATGGTGCCTATGTGTACTGTGACGCAGTTAGGCGCCATGGCATGCCCCCCCACGAAATAGCGTCCGCCTGTCCTGTATGGAGGGAAATGTGGAAATGAGGTAATTCCGCTGACGTTGTGTGCCGCTGCAGGAGGTTGTCGAGAACCGCTGTGCAACTCCTCATTGGATACCATTGGGCCCTATGGGTTACAGTGGCGAATGGTGATGTATGCCGGCGGAGACGTTACGCACCGCCGTGGACGTGACCGCCATTTTCTATCTGTTCACTCACTTGCTACCTGACCTTCAACAGGAGAGGACCTACACTGCAAGTGCTGCTGTGACCTGTGTCTGAAACCGACCATGGCTCGTGTCACTGGTGAAAGGGCCCCTGCTTTCACGGCTGTGGAGTTGGACAGACTGGTGGATGGGGTCCAACCTCAGTACCGAATGCTGTATGGGCCTCCAGACCAACAGGTGAGTACATTGTGAGCAGGATTCAAGGGGCATGAATGCATGGAGTGCTGTGTGTGAGGGCCTCGTGTAGGGGGGGGTTGGTGGAAGGGCCCTGGCCAGCGTGCTGCATGTATGGTGGGCAATGTCTGTGCGTAAGGGGATGTGAGGGCTATGGTTGGCCATGAGCGTAACAGGCAGGATGATCTGACTTATTCCTTTTCCCATGTATATTTCTCTGCAGGTCAGCGCCCATCAAAAAAGGGTATATGGCGTGCCATTGCCAAGGACGTGCGGACCCTCGGGTCTATGGCAGGTGGAGCACCCACTGTCCCAAACGGTGGGAGGACCTGAGACACTGCGCACGGAAGACGTCAGAGGCCCAGCTGGGGATGGCCTTCCAACGAGGAAGGGGTACCCATCAAACCCTGACCCCCCTGATGGCCCGCATACTGGTGGTGGCCTATCTGGAGCTGGATGGGCTCTTGGGGGCATCACAGCAGCCACAAGGGGGGAGTACAGTGTCCCAATATACTACTTGCATACAGTGGGGTGGCATCTGGGTGGGGGATGTGGGCCTGTGGGTGCCTCTAGGCCAGACTGGACATTGCAGGGTAGGGCCCATGTTGGGCATGGTCTGCTGTACACCTCCTCTAACCAAGCTAGTAGGCATCTACTACTGGGCAGGTGTCTGTGGGTCTCAGGTATGCTGCAATTGGTGTTAGGTATCCCTGTCCATGGGCTGGTGACTAGCATTGTGATTGTTAGTGCATTGCTTAGTCCATAGGTCTGTTCCCTGTGTGCGTTTGTGTCCCGAATGCCAATAGTGGTGTTGTTGCCGCCACTGACCAAGGGTATCCTTTGTCTCTCTCCCCCCCTTTTTGTTTTGTCACCCTGACCTTATGTGCATTAGCATCAGCTGGCAGGGGAGCAGAGGCACCAGCGATCGGGAGAGCTGCATCCCATAGGTCCCAGGAGGCCGAATCCTCCTACGGTAAGGGCACCAGTGGGACAGAGGGCGAGGGGAGCACCACAGCGGAGACTGGAGGGGACAGTTCTGACAGTGATACCTCCTCCGATGGAAGCTCCCTGGTGGTGGCGGACACCTCTGTGCCCACCCCAACTAGAGGTATAGCCGCCACCCCCGTACCAGCACCGCCCTCCCAGCAGCCTCCTCAGTGTGTTTCCCATGCCCGCTCACCCAGGAGGGTGGGCATCTCTTTCACCCCAGTCACCTCAGACCCTGCCCCAGTTAGCCCTGCTGCCCTGAGTGAGGCAGCTATTGACCTCCTGTGATCAATCTCTGTTGGGCAGTCAACCATTGTGATTGCCATCCAGGGGCTGGCAGCCCATTTGGTACAAACAAATGCATTCCTGGAGGGCATTCACTCTGGCATGGCGGCCCAACAGAGATCAATCCAGGCTCTGGCCTCCTCCCTGATGGCAGCCATTGTCCCGGTTTCCAGCATTCCCCCTCCAAGTTCCTCTGCCCAATCACATTCCCCTCAACCCTAACCTATCCCAAGCACACAGGCAGACCATCATGCACCCAGGACAACACACAAGAGTGGCACAGGCAAACAAGCACCACACATCATCCCACATGCACTCACACAAACACCATCCAGATTCAGACATACCAACATCCACTGCATCCTCTGTGTCCCCCTCCTCCTCTTCGTCCACCTCCCTCCCAGTAGCATTTACACTCACACCTGCATGCACTACATCCTCATCCACTACCACCATCACGCCTATCACTATACGTCCCTCACTGGCAGTCACCACCCCACATCCATGCACACGTCCCCTGTGTCCTCTTCCACTGTGTCTGTCCCCTCTCCTCCCAAAGTACACAAACGAAAGCCCTCAGACACCTAACAGCCATCCACCTCACAACACCATCCATCCCATGCACTTGCGCCTGCACCAAAACCCAGCAGACAGACACCTTTTACAACCAATTCCTATTCTTCCACTCCCAAACCTTCACCCTCTTCCCCGCCCAATGTCCCTAAGATGCTTTTCCTCGCCACCCTTGACCTCTTCCCTACCACTCCCCCGTCCCTCACATCGGGCCAGGGTGGTCAGAACCCAGGCGAGCACCTCAGCCACCCAATCCACAGTAGTGTCGACAGCTACTGCAGGTGGGAGAGGATTCCGGGCACCAGGCAGCAACACTGACAGGCAGCCTGCACCATCTGCGACAGGGAAGGGCAAGGAGGCACCACCACCAGCATCTAGGAAGGGCAAGGAGGCACCAAAAGCAGCGTCTAGGAAGGGCAAGGAGGCCCCACCAGCTGCAGGAGGGAAGGGCAAGGGGCAATCCCCAGCTGTTGACAGGAAGGGCAAGGGGCCTGCACCAGCAGGCAGGAAGGACAGGAGGCCTGGTGCTTGAACTCATTGGGAGCCCTGCCCATCAACCATGGTGGTTCAGCCGCCTGAGGCTGCAGAGGAAGGGCTAGAGCCTCACCCCACCACTGCCAGCACTGCCACCAGCAACACCACCAGCAACACCACCAGCACCACTGCCAGCAGCAGCACCAGTGGGCAGCCGTCCGAGGCTGCATGGGATGGGCTGGAGCCTCCCCCCACCACTGCCAGCACCGCCAGCAGCACCACTGCCAGCAGCAGCAGCCCCAGTGGGCAGCCGTCCAAGGCTGCAGGAGAAGGGCTGGGGCCTCCCCCCACCACTGCCAGCTCCGACACCTGCACCACTGCCAGCAGCAGCAGCCCCAGTGGGCAGCCATCCGAGGCTGCAAGGGATGGGCTGGAGCCTTCCCCCACCACTGCCAGCCCGGACACCAGCACCGCCACTGCCACCACTGAGCAGCCGTCACGACCGGCAGACAGTGTGTACTCCTGCGTCCATGGGCTGTTGTGCGGCCTGGCCCCTGGAAATCCTGTGGGTCTGATACCCAAGTGAGAGATTGTGACCTTGCACTCCCCAAGATCTGCATCACAGGGCACAATGCCCCCTCCAGAACCAGTGGGCGAAGCCATCCACTCACCCCATCCTTCCCAGGATGAAGCACACTGGGCACAATGCCCCCTCCAGAACCAGTGGAAGAAGCCATCCACTCACCACACCCTTCCCAGGATGAAGCACACTGGGCAAAATGCCCCCTCCAGAACCAGTGGAGAAGCCATCCACTAGAGAGAATGTGGCCTTGCACTCCCCAGGACCAACCAGTGGAGAAGCCATCCACTAGAGAGACTGTGGCCTTGCACTCCCCAGGACCAAGCAGTGGGAAAACCACCCACTTGAGAGACTGTGGCCTTGCACTCCCCAGGACCAAACACAGGGCATGTTGCCCTTTCCAGAGCATGTTGGCAAACCACCCACTTGAGAGACAGTGGCCGTGTACTCCCCAGGACCAAGCAGTAGGCATGTAGCCTCATCGAGGACCAGTGGCGTTGTACCATCTTCTGGCTGAGGTGCCCCCCCATTCCCTGTCCCCCTGAGAAGCCTGTGTTTTTTCGACCTGATGCCCCTGCAGTGTTCTCTCCGTGTTGTTACAGGATTGAGGTGGGACTTTGGCCTATGTGATGTGGCCCTGTGGCCCACAGACATTGAGGACTGGGCAGTGTCCCTCCATTTGTAAATATGTATATACGTTTGTATTTTGATGCACTTATTCATGTTATTTTTTCATATTTTACTCACTTTCTTCCAATCATTTTGTCCTTGCATTATTCCTGAGGGGTACGGGTGGATATGTAATGTTTGTGCACCTGATTGTGTGTATGGTGTTGGGGGTTGAGGTGTTGCGTGTACGTGTCACTCTCTTTTACCTCCCCCCTCCCTCGTGTGCTATGCGTCAGTACTCACGGTGGTCGTCTTCACCGGCGTTGCTGCTCATAATGCAGGAAGAGGTATACAAGCATCGGAAATATGTGCAACTCTTGCTCCATTGTGTTGTGGTTGTTCCCTGAGTCTCCAGAAGTGAGTCCTTTGACTTCTGTGTTCAGTTTCTGCTGTGTTTTTGATGTCGTTAGTACCTTCCCTGGAAAAGGTGGCGGATAGGCCTGTCGTAATACAGTGGGCAGTACATTGTCTTCCGCCTGGCTGTTACCGCCGTGGTGCTTGTTGATACCACCATGGCGGTCGGTGTGCTAAAGTGGCTGTCTGAGCGGTTTCCGCCGTGGTCATAATTCCATTTTTGTTACCGCCAGCCTGTTGGCAGTATTACTGCCGCTTTATCACCGTCCGCCAGGGTTGTAATGAGGGCCTTAGTGCCTTATTTACAGGACAATGCACCACTAGAGCGTCACTTTTACTGATGCTTTGGTGGAGCAATACCCACTCTGCATTATCAAGACAATGTCAAGCCACTTTTTGTGTCTTAACGCTGTCTTGTAAATGCTGCACTTTCACATCATTTAGGGGCATATATACATGGCCCTGGTGATGTCTTAGCTCCACATTAGTGTCATGTCTATGATGCTAAGGTGGCGTTAAGGTGAACATTCACCTGTGTCATGTAACAAAGTAGTGATATGCTTGCATTTGTGCCACTTGGCAAACTCCTGTGCCATATCATGGCTGCATCAGGTATAGTGTATGCAAGGTGGCATTCCAACGCAGGGATGCCTGAAAAAAAGGCAGAGGGAAAATCACAAGATTTCACTATGCAATCGTTTTACCTTAGTTCAAATGCCTGCTCGGAGCAGGCTGAAAAGTTATGTCCCTATCATGATCTGTGGGTCTCCCTGACCTTTGCTGTACTAGCATCTAAATAATTTTTTTAATAGTCCAGCTAAAGCATCATAACTGTGTGAAAGATTCTGACTCTTTCTTGGTAATGCCAGCCATGTTGAGCCGGATAGTGAATACTGCACAACCATGTAGAAGTTAGGATGGGCAAGGGGGACGCATGAAAACAGGCACATCGGAAAAATTGCACCATGTCCTAATCATATGGCCCATAGGGGCTCATATACGAGCCCCTAGCGGCATTGTAGTGTCACTTTTTGTGCCCTCTGGTGGTACTGTGCACTGCACCGTATTTACAAGGTGGCATTAAGCCACTTTTGTGAGTAAAGGCAGTCATGGCTGAGTGTGTCCTGTGAGTCATGAATGTACATGGTGACATCACAATTACCAATGTTTAAAACGTTTGCAGGGTGAAGTCATCTGCAATTATGTAACAATGTAGCCATGACATTTATGTTAGGTCCCTGCACATATATGTACATGTCAGCCTGCCCTATTAATGTATGGCATTGAGACATGTAACACACCATTATTGAGTACTTACCAACATAGGTATAACACTGTCATTGACAAATGATGTCCGATGTGCAATACTTGTCCACAGTCTTCATAGTGCAACATTCACAGTGCATTGTCTCATGTTACATCATGTAGGTGGACCCCACCATTTACAATCCAAGAGGTGGTTGGCCTCAAAGACCCCAAGGCAACATTTGAGTAATAATCTGTGTGTGTAATGTGTTGTGCAAGTGTTGTATGTGCAGTTGTATGTTGTATGCAGTGCCATGTACTAAGTGCATGTATGCTATCACAAACATAGTGAGCTTAACCAGTGTATGTACTGTATGGTTGCATATGTGTCTAGGCTGTGCATCACATGAAATGATTGCACTGGTGGCAACATGTGGAGTAAAGGTCATGGAAATGTGGGAGAGGGTAAATAAGCCCCATATCAGTGATGACAGTATAGTCAGGTGGCAGAAGTTAAGGGTCCAGCATATGTGTGCATGCCTGCTAGATGTTTTTGACTCTACATGTCACTGATATGTGTACCATACGTATCACTGAGTAACTCAGCTTATGGTGTGATGCATTATCATATGAATAGTCTCCTAATAGTAGCAGGTCAGTGGTCAACATACCATATTTGGGGGCTTATTTACAAGCCACTAGCGCTGCCGGTACATGACTTTTTATATGGGTAAAAAGTGACACATCTGCGGCACAAGGAGCTTGTACATGTGCCTCTTGACATGGCCAAATTTCAACCACCAATGTGATGTGATGCCTCATTATCCGAGTAGCAGTTTACAACATTTCTAACCTATGTCATCCTCACATGTCTTGTTAGGTATGTTTGGCAAGAGGGATATCCATACTACTTAGACATATGACATGCCATAAACCACAGCATTTGCTACTCGTGGTGATCCAGATATTTTCCAGGATCTGATGTAAAAACAAATGACTCACAATGTACAGCATTAGCCAGTGCTGTACCAAGATCCCTGTGCGGATGTGGTACGGGACATGCATACACCCACATATGAGGTGGTGGTGCATAGTGCCATTTTGCAACAGGCTGAGCATTATTTGGGATACATTTACAACCAATGGCCAGCATAGTCTGAGGAAACAAGTCACTCAGAGACTATGCATCAAGTCATGGCACAACTCACCTGGTACTGATCTGTGTCAATCTGAGAGTAGTGTCATCATCCTCTGTGTGACATGAATGTCTGCACCACCCTGCAATTTCAACTACATCTGTCACAATCAGTTTAACATTTAGCAATGTGTCCTGACATCTCTACTTGTCATAAGTTGCCCTGTTGTGAGGCCACATTTTACTTGCAGTACTTCCTCAGATGTGGTGCTTCCTGTGCAGTGTTAATTGATCTGAAGCCACTTGCGCACACATGCGGTACATTGACGAACAAACCACCATATTGAGTATGAAGTTGCATGGTCACATGGCTGATGTGTATGACAATCTTAGTCAATGGTGACATGGACCTTCAATGATTTTCCAAGATGGGTCAAAGTAATCATGCAATAATACCTAGTCTCAATACCACGGCATGGATTTGGTGGTTGGTGAGAAGATGTATGTCCCCCCTGCCCTTCAGGATGTTATGTTGATTTATGCTGGCCAACGTGTTACAACTGCAGTTGGTACATCCATTGCATGTGTGTATTTCATTTGCCAAAATATGCAATTGACTAACATGTCCACTTCATGATGCAGCTGCAAACATGAATGCACCCCAGGGGTGAGAATTTACAAAGAGGGCAGAGAGGTATCGTCACATCAGAAACGTTGCCAAGAGGTACCAGAGGATGCAATGGAGGTACGTCTTGGAGCATGCCTCGGAGGCCTGGAAGGCCTTCCTTCAAGGAGGGGGCCAGAAAAGGAACCATCCACCACCACCACCCATGCTCCAGCAAGGCTTGTGGCAACAGGCAGTGCCACTTCTCCTAGGGCAGTACCTTCAACCTCGGCTCCATCAACTGGCTCAGCAACATCTACAACCGCGGCACATACTTACGTGGATCCCCCCTGTGAGCAGGAGTTTTGTATGGAATTGGCCGACCAGAAATACCGTATTGCCCAGTTGGACCCTAGATTGGGCAGATTTTGACTCTGCTACTAGAATTTAAAGCACATATGATGAAGCGTTTGGTGGACATATGGTCACTAACTCAGCATGTCCCTCGCATAGTTGGTGTATTTAGTTAGTTAGGGTTTATTAAGTTAGCATAGTGTAGGTTAGTTTGTAGTACTTAGTGATAGTTTATCTTTATACTAGGGGTGTAGGGTATCTCTTTTTCTTTTTTTGGTTGGGGATGGGGGTGATGTTTGGGTATATGTAAAAAATTAAAAAATAAAAATATTTATATATATATATATATTTTTTTTAATGTACAAAAATATGTTGTTGTTTAGGTCATATGTTTAGTTAGTCAATGTTTAGCTTTAGTAACTGTTGTCCTTGCCATTAGATGTATATTAAGGGGTGTGGGGGGCTGATGTTTATCATGTGGTCTCATATGTTTAGAATTAGTAGTGATAAGTTAAGTTACACTTTTTGTACAAGTTACGCTAAGATAGTGTTTTTGGGGTTAGTTTAGGTAATTTAGTTCATTTAGGATATTTAGGCTTAGTTTTATAGTTCAATTAATCATTTTACTATTCCTTATATATGGCCTCCATTATGATTTAGGGGGTCAGTCTGACCCTGGCGGTCCATGACCGCCATGGCGGAGGGCGGCGGAAGCACCGCCAAAAGGCTGGCGGTGCTTCCTGGGCTAATCTGACCGCGGCGGTAAAGCCGCGGTCAGAAAAGGGGAACTGGCGGTTTCCCGCCGGTTTTCCCCTGGCCCAGGGAATCCGCCATGGCGGCGCTGCTTGCAGCACCGCCATGGGGATTCCGACCCCCTTCCCGCCAGCCTGTTTCTGGCGGTTTCCACCGCCAGAACCAGGATGGCGCGAACAGGTGGCATGGGCAGTGCAGGGGCCCCATAACAGGGCCCCACAAAGATTTTCACTGTCTGCTTTGCAGACAGTGAAAATCGCGACGGGTGCCACTGCACCCGTCGTACCCCTGCAACTCCGCCGGCTCCATTCGGAGCCGGCTTCCTCGTTGCATGGGCTTTCCCGCTGGGCCGGCGGACGGCCTTTTGGCGGTTGCCCGCCGGCCCAGCGGGAAAGTTGGAATGACCGCCGCGGTCTTTTTACCGCGGTGCGGTCATTCGGCGGTAACCGCATGGCGGGCGGCGACCGCCGCCCGCCGCGGTCAGAATGACCGCCTTAGTGTGTCGGTGGCAGCATGTATGCACAGGTCATGTTAGGCACATGCTTTTGCAAGTTACAGTTAGTTTACATGTGTGACTAAGGGCCAGATTACAACTTTGGAGGAGGTGTTAATCCGTCCCAAAAGTGACGGTAAAGTGACGGATATACCACCAGCCGTATTACGAGTCCATTATATCCTATGGAACTCGTAATACGGCTGGTGGTATATCCGTCACTTTACCGTCACTTTTGGGACGGATTAACACCTCCTCCGAAGTTGTAATCAGGCCCTATGTGTCTCCCCTATTGTCAAGTTCCTGTCAGGTTGGTAATGGTGTCACATCTGCAACTCCAGACATATTTCAGTAATGTATGTGACACTCTGGATATGCATGGATACACATACCAGAACAGGGCTTCAAACAGCATGTTTCTGTATTTTTCAGTAATGGGCTTGCATTGTCATCATGTTGTAATTGTACTCCCCCTGCATCTAGATTTTGCGACTGAGACATTCATGACTGTCCCTCACATTCTTACATATGCATCATTTATCAGTAATGTCAATGATTTCCCTGTTGCTACCATCCTGACTAGGTCCAGTCACTTGTGTTGTGATTGCTGTTAGCTATCACATTACATGCGCACTGTCAAATGCCATGCTTGGGATACCCAGGTTCAACTTGCCTGTTCACATAGCTATCAGTCACCTCATTCATGTTGCAGTCAGTGTGTGTATGACTTTGTGTATGTCACAAATCCACACATATCCCTCAGGCAAGTACTCAGGGGCATGATGACAAACCCCTAGCACCCCCAGAGCATTTCCTTTTGTGTTACTTCAGTGGAACAGTGCCCTTTCACTAATTTTTAAGGATGGCACAAAGCCACTTTGGATGTCTTAACACAGCACTGTATACATGGCTCCCACACAACACAGATTTCTGTGGCAGAGGGACATGTAATGGGTGTTGCTGTGGGTCTACCCAGACAACATCCATTGCAATTGGTACTGCCTCAGAGTTACAATGGAATGTATAGCTGAGGCAGTGCCAAAGCTATGATGTCAGCTCAGGGGTGTGGTTTGCATGGGACAACAGGGAGACAAACAAACCTTTAGGCTGTTTTTTCTCATTGTTTGGGTGCTGCATTTTGCCACTTACATAGTAGGAACAAGGAGCTTTTATTCTTGTATATGTGCAGGGAGTAAGACTTCCTGCTCATAAACATCCAATCCCTGCAATGCAGACACCCTTGCTATATGGTGCAAGTGTTCCTGCATTGACAATAGACAGCTGCATATGCACTAGTGCTAGAAAAAAAACATGGTCGGTCATTACCCTTCTGCATACAGTAGTTACATGCATTTTAGTTATGATACAGCTCAGCACAGCACAGCTATGTTGCTTTTGGCACTATGCTGTCCAATTTGTTATGGTACAAAGTCCCTCAGTGTATATGTCTGACACAATGCATAGAGTTCACACAGTTCTTGCCTCAGACACAAATTCAAGACAATTGATGTTTAGAGTAAAATTATTAGGATGTGAAATTATGTTATTGGTTGTACTGTACATTACACAAGAGACTAACCTCATTAGAGATCCCAAATCATTGGAAGTCCAGACAGAGTCCGGGGGGGGGGGAGAGGGTGAAATGTCATGAGACATGTATAGGAGAATGAGTTTATCAGTGAGAAGGTGATCACTGTTCCAATAGGAAGGAACTGGCGAGAATAAAAGTTCACATGTATGATTGGTGAGCAGTGGGAGAGTGAAGAGAGGACACTGTCCATGTCTCACAGACTGTAGTCTACTGGTTGTTGTTCGGTGAATGATGTTCCTTCCACATCTTCATTCTCGTATGTATGTGGTGCATCCTGTGCCATAGATGGTGGTGGTGTTGAAGTTGAGGGAGGCACATACACATCAGCGGCTGGAATATGTGGATTCAAAGGTGCTTACCTTTCTCTGTAGCCAATCCTTCTCTGAGGGCTATTTAGGGTCTCTCCTGTGGGCATCTCACCAGATAACGAATGCAAGAGCTCACCAGAGTTCCTCTGCACTTCCCTCTTTGACTTCTGCCCAGGATCGACAGCTGACTGCTCCAGGACGCCTGCAAAACAACAACAAAATAGCAAGAAGACTACCAGCAACATTGTAGTGCCTCATCCTGCCGGCTTTCTCGACTGTTTCCTGGTGGTGCATGCTCTGAGGGCTGTGTGCCTTCACCCTGCACTGGAAGCCAAGAAGAAATCTCCCGTGGGTCGACGGAATCTTCCCCCTGCCAACGCAGGCACCATACTTCTGCATCACCGGTCCTCTGGGTCCCCTATCATCTTGAAGAGCGTGGTCCCTGGAACACAGGAGCTGGATCCAAGTGTCCCTAACAGTCCAGTGGCCCTTCTGTCCAAATTTGGTGGATGTAAGTCCTTGCCTCTCCACACCAGACAGTAATCCTGTGTACTGTGTGAACTGCAGCTACTAGGGCTTCTGTGCACTTTTGCAAGTCTTCCTTCATGCACAGCGTAGCCCAGGTCCCCAGCACTCTGTCCTGCATTGCCTAACTCGCTGAGTTGGACTCCGACTTCGTGGGACACTCTTTTGTTGTGCTGAGTCGACCATTGTGCTCAGATCTTCTGAATGCCTGTTCAGGTACTTCTGTGGGTGCTGCCTGCTTCTCTGTTGCTGGGTACCCCCTCTGTCTCCTCCTGCAAGGGGCAACCTCCTGGTCCTTCCTGGGCCCTGGCAGCACCCAAAATCCTCAACCGCAACTCTTGCAACTAGCAAGGCCTGTTTGCGGTCTTTCTGCGTGGAAACAACTCTGCATCCTCCAGCACGCCGTGGGACATCTTCTGACCAAAGGAGAAGCTCCTGGCACCTTCCGTTGTTGCAGAATCTTTGGCTTCTTCCACCCAGAGGCAGCCCTTTTGCACCTTCATCCGGGGTTTAGTGGGCTCCTGCCCCCCCGGACACTTGCGTGACTCTTGGACTTGGTCCCCTTCCTTCACAGGTCCAGGAATCCGTCTTCAGTGTTTTGCAGTCAGTTGTTGTCTTTGCAGAATCCCCTATCTCGACTTTACTGTCTTTCTGTGGTAGTAGGGTAACTTTACTCCTACTTTTCAGAGTCTTGGGGTGGGGTATCTTGGATACCCTTATTGTTTTCTTACACTCCCAGCGACTCTCTACACACTACACTAGGCCTGGGGTCCATTCGTGGTTCGCATTCCACTTTTGGAATATATGGTTTGTGTTGCCCCTAGGCCTATTGTCTCCTATTGCATTCTATTGTATCCTTCAGTGTTTGCACTACTTTTCTAACCGATTACTTACCTGACTTTGGTTTGTGTGTATATTTTGTGTATTTTACTTACCTCCTAAGGGAGTATCTCCTCTGAGATACTTTTGGCATATTGTCACTAAAATAAAGTACCTTTAACTCTGAGTATTGTGCTTCTTATGGTATAGTGCTAAGTGATATAAGTGGTATAGTAGGAGCTTTGTATGTCTCCTAGTTCAGCCTAAGCTGCTCCGCTATAGCTACCTCTATCAGCCTAAGCTGCTATAACACTTCTAATCTACTAATAAAGGATAACTGGACCTGGCACAAGGTTTAAGTACCACAAGGTACCCACTATAAGCCAGGCCAGCCTCCTACAGGGGGAATGGACATATGGGTGTCAAGTACTTTTTCGGCAATTGATGCACTGCTCTGCCCTATTTTGCGCTTATATTCCCCTTTCGTGGCATGCAAGGTCCCTTTGTGTACATTTCGTTGCATTTTATGTTGGGGATGGAGGTGCATTGTGGGTGCTGTGGTGCCATGAGGGGTAGGTGAAGGTGCGCAGGGGGCAGGATGGAGGTCTGTTTGTCAGATGGTGGGCATACAGGGTAGTTGGATGTGGGGGTTGTGGACTGGCCTGGGATGGGGTCCTGGTAAGAGTGAGAGGGGTGTGGTGATACATGCATTATAGGTGGGGTGAATGTTTAGGTATTGTAGTTGACTTACCCAAGTCCAGTCCTCCAGTGAGTCCAGTTAGGCCCTCCAGGTGCAGAATAGCCAGGACCTTCCCATCCCAGTCGGTGTATTCGGGGTGTAGGTGGGGGACCACCACCAGTCTTTTGTATGGCGATGTTGTGCTTGGATGCCATTGTCCGAACCTTCCCGCACAGGTCATTACATATCTTTCGTATGTCATCCCTTGTGCATGGATGGTTCCCCACTGCATTGACCTTGTTGTCTATTGTCTGCCATAGCTTCATCTTCCTGGCAACGGCTGTCTTCTGCACCTGTGCCCCGAATAGTTGTGGCTCGAACCTGAGTATTTCATCCAACATGGTCCTTGACTCCCTATCTGTGAAGTGGGGGTGGTTAGGGGGTGCCATGGTGTGTGTTGTGGGTGGTGTATTTGGGTGTATTTGTGAGGGTGCTGTTGTGTGGTTTTGTGTGTGACTTATTGATGTATTTGGGGTTTGTATGTGTTTTGGTGGTGTATTTGTGTGTGTGACTTGTGCTATGTTGTTTTCAGTGTATGTGTGTTGTGTTGTCACTCTCAGTTGTGCTATTGGTGCTGCAAAGGATTGTGGGGTATGTGTGTGAGTGTTTTAAAGTGTTGTGGATGTGTGTCAGGTGTGTGGGTTTCAAATTTGCCAATGTGTGCATTTGTTGTTGGTAGGTCCCATTGCTGGCCATGACAGTCCATATCGGCAATGGTAGTTCGGCATCCAGTATCCGCCACGCTGATTTGTACTTCATTATTTGGTGGCCGGTTGATTTGTCTGCTTGGCGGTGGTGGGGTGGGGTGTTCTGCCTTTCCGCTGTTGTAGGCCCTGGCGGTGGGTGGAGGTAGCAGGATTTTTGGAGGTTTTACTTTTTGACATCATTATTCGGCGGTGTCCAGTCTACCGCGACTGGCGGTCTTCTGCTCACCGTCGCCACGGTGGTTGGTGGTGATTACCGCCAAGTTCATAATGAGGGCCCAGGTAGCTGAAAGAACAACCCCCGCCTCTTGCTCTCCTGATTTTAGGAATGGGCAGTAATAAAAGATCATTTGATCTCAGATCTCTGGGGACACTGTAAGGAGCGATGAGATGTTGAAGGATATGTGTGCCATGGGAATGCTTTATCTTGTGGAGTATATATAGAGCCTTGAATTCTATTCCCCTTTGTATTGTCAGCCAATGAAGCTGTGCTAGGGCTGAAGCAGCTGATTGTGTTTTGTATAGGCCAATCAGTGTTTAGCAGCGTCATTTTGGGCAACCTGCAGCTTTCTGAAAACGTATGAGGGGCTACCCAGATAAAGTGAATAGGTGTAGTCATGACAGGAGAGTATCAAGCCTTGGATCTCTGTCCTTCAACATTCCATGGGCAGCCATTTGATTGTCTTCCAAAGAGACCAAAGCAGGAATCATGTAAATATGCCTGAGGAATAAATAATTTTCAATGAAATGTATAAAAAGTACTTTTTTACAGTTTCCAAGATCTGCAAATACAACAGGGGATTTACACAGGGACTCCGCAAATGGATCCGTGGATCTTGAAAACATCAAAAATATATAAAATATTAGCACACACACTCAGGCATTCATACAGACACCCACACACCCAATCTCACACCAACACATACCCTGTTACACCCAATCTCATACCCAAATAGATACTCTTACACCCACTCTCATACCAATGGAGACACTCTCACATCCACTCTCACATACAGACATAACCTCCCACACCCACTCTCACATCAACAGAGACACTGTCACACCCAAGCAGGACATACCCTCTCACATTCACTCTCACACGCAGACACTTTCACACTCACTCTCACACACATACAGTCACCCCCTTCTCTCACACCAAGACAGACACTCTCACACCCACTCTCACACCCACTCTCACAGCAAGACATAACCCCTCACATCTACTTTTACACCCAGACACTCTTACACCTACTCTCACACGGAGACAGACACTCTCACACCTACTCTCACATCCAGACAGACACTCTCACACCCACTTGCACACCTAGACAGACACTTTCACATCCACTCTCGCATCTAGAACAGATACTATCTCTCCCACTCACATACTCATAGAGACGGTCGCACACCTACTCTCACACCTATACAGAAAGTCTCTCACCCACTCTCAGACACAGAGTGATCCTCTCACATGCAGGCTGGTGCTCAGAGTCAACCTGTTACACTCACATACAGTCTCGCACACCCAGACATACACTCTCACACCCTGAGACACCCTCTCTCATCCACTCTCATAGATATAGATAAACACTATCATATACACTGTGACATCCAGAAACTCTCACACTCAGAGACAGACACTCTCTCATACACACTCTCACACTAACACAAGCACTCTGACAGTCAAATTCACAGTCAGAGACACCGCGTTACAGACAGTCTAAAAGTCAGATAGATACTCTTATATCCACTCTCACACTTACAGAAATAATCTTACACCCACTCACATACCAAGATAGATACTCTTACAGCCACCCTGATATTCAGTCACACACTCTCATGCACACTCTTCCTCCCAGAGAGATACTCATACAGAGTAGCGTGGCTGTGATCTGAGATGCAGAGTTGAGGGTGTCATTTTATTGTAACAGGAAAGGGGCCTGGGGCACAAACGTGGGCGGTAACATATATGAAGGGGTTGGGGCAGGAATTCCCTGGCCAGAGGGGATCAGATAAATGTGCCACATTAGGAATTATTTTGGAATAGGATTTTTTGTTTGTTTTTTGAGATGCATGAATAGATCAACAGATTTGGATGAGATTATCTTAAAAACGTATTTAAGCATAAGTTAATATTCACTGAAAAAAACAAAGGTTACAGGGACATTATAGTTAGGAAATGTAATTTTAAAAAACAGTGAAATTCACTGAAAAAATCAAAGGTTGCAGTGACGTTATGGTTCACATTTCATACATGCAAAACCATTGATATTCAGCAGTTATAGTTACCTCAGCTAACTGTAACAGGAGGCCCGTAATGTACTGCTTATGACCTCACATAATACACCACTAATCACATGCTCAGTGATATCACTGCTCAGGTGGATGTGGAAAGTGTGCTTTTTTGCATGGTCATCCACATTTTTGTTACTGATTTGTATTCATTGTTTAAGACTCTGCGCACTGGGACACCACTCTCTAGTGCTAGTGTATGCACTGTGATCTCTAAAACATGCAGAAATTAGCTAATAACTGATTAGTTTATTACAATTTTCTATAAGGCAATAGTAAATGGTATGGTAATATACCTGTAGCATGAAAAGATAGATATCACCTATGGACTGCTGTACCTATTGTGCCATCCACTAGTGTGACAAACAAAAACATTTCTTCAGGCCCACTATTGTTTCCTGACTGCTGCAGTGTTAAGCCTGCAGAATGGCATGTTAAAATAATCTTAAAAGGTAAAAGCTGCCATTTAAATATTAGTAAATCAGTTCTATATAAGCTTTATAGCCCACAAGGAGCATAGTATGCAAACTTGGAACATGGAGAAAATGAATGTTATTATGACCCTACAGTTAGAAATCACTAAAAACAATTTCACTATAGTAGACATGGCTATCCTATGTGGAAAACCAGAGTGCACATTAAAATACCAATACTGCTATGTCAGGAATGAGGCAACTGAATACAAAAGAATGTATCCCTACGTTTAATAGGTATTAAAACTCCAATTCAATGTGAGTCAAATGTTAAGCATAAGTAACTTTTAGAAGGTCACCCTTTACCTGCCTGAACTGTCCCTTATCTCTGATCCTCCCACACAACCCCAGGCCTCAGAGTCAGAATTTAGCATGGTTGGTGACTTTTGCCATCTTGAAAATGCCCTGGTTCATGGCATTTTGGGCCTGTTTGAATACCGCAAACAGGAACCCCTGTAAAAGTTGGTAGATTTGCCTCCAAGAACTTTCACCCCATTGGTTAGGTAATGCTGAGGAGTTATCCCTACCCACTAGCTGGCGCTATTCATAAATGTGCCACCCCAGGCCATGGAACTGCTAGTCAGATAGTTTTCCCAGTCGGTCTGCTGGAAACTCTGGAGTGCTGATGTAAAAGTTTTGAAAACATTTCTAAACTTCTTTTGATGCCCAAATACTGAATGAAGTATACTTCTAGGGTCCCCAGAACCTCAGAAGGAGCATGTAGAGATCCTAGGAGTGTCAGGAAGAAAGCAACATCACATTTCTAGTCCAGGTCAGCTGTGATTTTTCCCATAAGTATTCTCTTCAGTTTTTTTATGCTTTTGGAGCCACACAATGGATCAGCCTTATGATCCTTGGATATCTTTCTGTCCTTAGATTTCATATGGAGAGGGGTCCAGCCTTTTCAGGTCCTTCTTACAGTTTACAGATGCCAAATGGAGGAGGTTCAGTTTGCCCGGTATTCTCTCATATGTTCAACAGTGTTCTAATGAAGGTGCCTCCGTGAGCCACTTCATAGAATCCTTCCATAAATAATAGGGAACATTATATTAAAAAGAATATCTAAGTATTTCCAATGGAGCCCTCCCCACATTTCTGCATGTCTATTTATCTTTGTATGCCTGGACAGGATTTGGATGATTCCCTGGTAAAAGATAACAGGTCAGCTTGTCTTCACTAAACATGAATGTAAGTTGTGGAATGTCCATCTTCTGCACAGTAACCTTGCGTAGGGGTTAGATGGGAATCTCCTCCATGTTATCTAGGTTTAGAGACCTTCAACAGCAGGGCATATTGAAAGAAATAAGAGGTAGTTCATGTAACACTTCACTTCTTCATGTAAAAAGGGCATCTACAGAACCAGATGTAAAACCTGTCTTTCGTTTAGTACAAGTTTGAGAAAAATGAATAAGTTACTGGTATGAATATTGTCCAACATCCTAGTTAATAGCAAATATTTCACTGTTCTAGATTTGGGTTCTTCTTTTTTCACAATTCAAATGCACCCTGACAGTTAATATATTTTTCTGTTCCATTCCAAAATAAATCATACTGGTCGACAACATTGGTAAAGGGCTATGCAGAGAGTCCTTCCATTTTCTCACAAGTCTTAAAAAGAGACCTAGATGTGCTTACATTACCTGGAGCTTCCACTTTATTACAGTGAATGGACAACTTGCTGTAGTTTCAATATCAGCAGAGACTTGCAAACAAGACAATATTGCCTTCTTTCTCATTGTGTTGCAAAGGGGTACAAGGTATCACCCAAGAATTTGCAGTATTATGCCACTTCTGTAACATATTAGGACCATAAATTGTCCGAAAGGTCCTGGAGATTTTCAGCACTGCACAATTTCTCTGCCCTCTTGCAAAAGGATGTTATAGTCTTCCTTGGCATGGCTGTGTACTGCCACCATTGGAACATCTGTTTCTCATTCATAGCCCACCTTCTACAGACTTTGATTCAAAAGGATGTGCCAGATCTGGTCCCATTACATCAGCAATGTGAAGACCCTTTTGTTCTATTGAAGAAAGAATTGTGTATGCCTCCAGCCTTTGGGCTACCTGACTACACTAAATAATTCCATTTGTGTTACCATGAAAAGAAAGGTTGATCATTGGTCACTCAGAAACATGGACCCAGATTTATAAGGAGTTTGCACCACAGTTGCACTATTTGTTTGCTGCAACGGTGGTGCAGACCCAGCATCATATTTACAAAGTGGCTCTAGACGTGTCTAGCACCGCTTTTACAAGCCTTTTGTCATTTTTTGAGAGTGTGTCTTCACTTGCGTCATTTCCTGAAAACGATATGCAAGGTATGCGTTCCCTAATAAAAAATGATGCTAGCCCGAGCATCAGATTTATTAGCCTCTTGAAAAAAGATGCGTGCTAAGAAAAAATGACAGTAGCCTGCATTAGCATCAAAATTTTAAAACTGTTCAGACCAGGCGTTAAAATTACGCATGGGCAGAGATAAATAAGGAAAACACTCACAAAACACTCTGGCAACTCACAAGATACCATGGACCTGCTGCTGCTACAACTTGGAACCTTCAGACGATGCCAGTGATGATGCCAAGCACCACCAGCACCACCCTGTCACTCATCATCAACATCACAGCAACCAGAAAGGCAGCGCAGATAGAGGGAGTGCATATATTGGCAAAGAACAACAATTTTTGGAGTCAGAGAAGATATCACAAAATATTACAATTCGAAGCAGGAGTCAGTCATCCGGCTACTCCAAGAAATTGCACCTGCTATTACAGCAAGAGCAGGAAGGCAAACCCACATTCTACCCCTCACAAAGTTCCTGGCTGTGCTGTACATGCTGGTCTCGGGGTCTTTCCAAACAACTGCATATGTGTACCATCTATTGCCCCAATTATGTTGGGGATATGTCCCATTGCATAGAAGTCAGCTTTCACTGTGGCCAAATCCTCATTCTGGGGGAAAACGATGTAGCTTCACATGTGTTTAACCAGACAACACTCTGGTCAGCACTATTGAGAACATTGGCTGAGACATTCCTGCTGCCAAGTCCACTGTCACTTGGAAGGAGCCAGTTGCCAGGAAATGGAGCAGTGATAGCACTTACACAACAGGGGGGAGTCCGCTGGGTTGACGGATAGCAGATATCAGGTCAGGCTCCAATTGGGCACACAGCTCTGTGATTGTGGCTCTGTCCAGTCTGTAGGTAAGGATAATGTGCCTGTCCTCCATTGTTGCCAAGTCCACCAGGGGCTTGAACACGGGGGATGCCTCCATCTCCTATTCATCTGCAGCGGTTGCAATCTAGGGGCAAACGGTGAGCAGCTGGTCAGTATTCCATATTTTCAAACACTACACTGCATTGCATGTTGTGACTGAAACAGAATATTGTTGGATAGGCCTAAATGGTGCCTATGTGTACTGTGACGCAGTTAGGCGCCATGGCATGCCCCCCCCCGAAATAGCGTCCGCCTGTCCTGTATGGAGGGAAATGTGGAAATGAGGTAATTCCGCTGACGTTGTGTGCCGCTGCAGGAGGTTGTCGAGAACCGCTGTGCAACTCCTCATTGGATACCATTGGGCCCTATGGGTTACAGTGGCGAATGGTGATGTATGCCGGCGGAGACGTTACGCACCGCCGTGGACGTGACCGCCATTTTCTATTTGTTCACTCACTTGCTACCTGACCTTCAACAGGAGAGGACCTACACTGCAAGTGCTGCTGTGACCTGTGTCTGAAACCGACCATGGCTCGTGTCACTGGTGAAAGGGCCCCTGCTTTCACGGCTGTGGAGTTGGACAGACTGGTGGATGGGGTCCAACCTCAGTACCGAATGCTGTATGGGCCTCCAGACCAACAGGTGAGTACATTGTGAGCAGGATTCAAGGGGCATGAATGCATGGAGTGCTGTGTGTGAGGGCCTCGTGTAGGGGGGGGTTGGTGGAAGGGCCCTGGCCAGCGTGCTGCATGTATGGTGGGCAATGTCTGTGCGTAAGGGGATGTGAGGGCTATGGTTGGCCATGAGCGTAACAGGCAGGATGATCTGACTTATTCCTTTTCCCATGTATATTTCTCTGCAGGTCAGCGCCCATCAAAAAAGGGTATATGGCGTGCCATTGCCAAGGACGTGCGGACCCTCGGGTCTATGGCAGGTGGAGCACCCACTGTCCCAAACGGTGGGAGGACCTGAGACACTGCGCACGGAAGACGTCAGAGGCCCAGCTGGGGATGGCCTTCCAACGAGGAAGGGGTACCCATCAAACCCTGACCCCCCTGATGGCCCGCATACTGGTGGTGGCCTATCTGGAGCTGGATGGGCTCTTGGGGGCATCACAGCAGCCACAAGGGGGGAGTACAGTGTCCCAATATACTACTTGCATACAGTGGGGTGGCATCTGGGTGGGGGATGTGGGCCTGTGGGTGCCTCTAGGCCAGACTGGACATTGCAGGGTAGGGCCCATGTTGGGCATGGTCTGCTGTACACCTCCTCTAACCAAGCTAGTAGGCATCCACTACTGGGCAGGTGTCTGTGGGTCTCAGGTATGCTGCAATTGGTGTTAGGTATCCCTGTCCATGGGCTGGTGACTAGCATTGTGATTGTTAGTGCATTGCTTAGTCCATAGGTCTGTTCCCTGTGTGCGTTTGTGTCCCGAATGCCAATAGTGGTGTTGTTGCCGCCACTGACCAAGGGTATCCTTTGTCTCTCTCCCCCCCTTTTTGTTTTGTCACCCTGACCTTATGTGCATTAGCATCAGCTGGCAGGGGAGCAGAGGCACCAGCGATCGGGAGAGCTGCATCCCATAGGTCCCAGGAGGCCGAATCCTCCTACGGTAAGGGCACCAGTGGGACAGAGGGCGAGGGGAGCACCACAGCGGAGACTGGAGGGGACAGTTCTGACAGTGATACCTCCTCCGATGGAAGCTCCCTGGTGGTGGCGGACACCTCTGTGCCCACCCCAACTAGAGGTATAGCCGCCACCCCCGTACCAGCACCGCCCTCCCAGCAGCCTCCTCAGTGTGTTTCCCATGCCCGCTCACCCAGGAGGGTGGGCATCTCCTTCGCCCCAGTCACCTCAGACCCTGCCCCAGTTAGCCCTGCTGCCCTGAGTGAGGCAGCTATTGACCTCCTGTGATCAATCTCTGTTGGGCAGTCAACCATTGTGAATGCCATCCAGGGGCTGGCAGCCCATTTGGTACAAACAAATGCATTCCTGGAGGGCATTCACTCTGGCATGGCGGCCCAACAGAGATCAATCCAGGCTCTGGCCTCCTCCCTGATGGCAGCCATTGTCCCGGTTTCCAGCATTCCCCCTCCAAGTTCCTCTGCCCAATCACATTCCCCTCAACCCTAACCTATCCCAAGCACACAGGCAGACCATCATGCACCCAGGACAACACACAAGAGTGGCACAGGCAAACAAGCACCACACATCATCCCACATGCACTCACACAAACACCATCCAGATTCAGACATACCAACATCCACTGACCCACTGTGTCCCCCTCCTCCTCTTCGTCCACCTCCCTCCCAGTAGCGTTTACATTCACACCGGCATGCACTACATCCTCATCCACTACCACCATCACGCCTATCACTATACGTCCCTCACTGGCAGTCACCACCCCACATCCATGCACACGTCCCCTGTGTCCTCTTCCACTGTGTCTGTCCCCTCTCCTCCCAAAGTACACAAACGAAAGCCCTCAGACACCTAACAGCCATCCACCTCACAACAACATCCATCCCATGCACCTGCGCCTGCACCAAAACCCAGCAGACAGACACCTTTTACAACCAATTCCTATTCTTCCACTCCCAAACCTTCACCCTCTTCCCCGCCCAATGTCCCTAAGATGCTTTTCCTCGCCACCCTTGACCTCTTCCCTACCACTCCCCCGTCCCTCACATCGGGCCAGGGTGGTCAGAACCCAGGCGAGCACCTCAGCCACCCAATCCACAGTAGTGTCGACAGCTACTGCAGGTGGGAGAGGATTCCGGGCACCAGGCAGCAACACTGACAGGCAGCCTGCACCATCTGCGACAGGGAAGGGCAAGGAGGCACCACCACCAGCATCTAGGAAGGGCAAGGAGGCACCACAAGCAGCGTCTAGGAAGGGCAAGGAGGCCCCACCAGCTGCAGGAGGGAAGGGCAAGGGGCAATCCCCAGCTGTTGACAGGAAGGGCAAGGGGCCTGCACCAGCAGGCAGGAAGGACAGGAGGCCTGGTGCTTGAACTCATTGGGAGCCCTGCCCATCAACCATGGTGGTTCAGCCGCCTGAGGCTGCAGAGGAAGGGCTAGAGCCTCACCCCACCACTGCCAGCACTGCCACCAGCAACACCACCAGCAACACCACCAGCACCACTGCCAGCAGCAGCACCAGTGGGCAGCCGTCCGAGGCTCCATGGGATGGGCTGGAGCCTCCCCCACCACTGCCAGCACCGCCAGCAGCACCACTGCCAGCAGCAGCAGCCCCAGTGGGCAGCCGCCCAAGGCTGCAGGAGAAGGGCTGGGGCCTCCCCCCACCACTGCCAGCTCCGACACCTGCACCACTGCCAGCAGCAGCAGCCCCAGTGGGCAGCCATCCGAGGCTGCAAGGGATGGGCTGGAGCCTTCTCCCACCACTGCCAGCCCGGACACCAGCACCGCCACTGCCACCACTGAACAGCCGTCACGACCGGCAGACAGTGTGTACTCCTGCGTCCATGGGCTGTTGTGCGGCCTGGCCCCTGGAAATCCTGTGGGTCTGATACCCAAGTGAGAGATTGTGACCTTGCACTCCCCAAGATCTGCATCACAGGGCACAATGCCCCCTCCAGAACCAGTGGGCGAAGCCATCCACTCACCCCATCCTTCCCAGGATGAAGCACACTGGGCACAATGCCCCCTCCAGAACCAGTGGAAGAAGCCATCCACTCACCACACCCTTCCCAGGATGAAGCACACTGGGCACAATGCCCCCTCCAGAACCAGTGGAGAAGCCATCCACTAGAGAGAATGTGGCCTTGCACTCCCCAGGACCAACCAGTGGAGAAGCCATCCACTAGAGAGACTGTGGCCTTGCACTCCCCAGGACCAAGCAGTGGGAAAACCACCCACTTGAGAGACTGTGGCCTTGCACTCCCCAGGACCAAACACAGGGCATGTTGCCCTTTCCAGAGCATGTTGGCAAACCACCCACTTGAGAGACAGTGGCCGTGTACTCCCCAGGACCAACAGTAGGCATGTAGCCTCATCGAGGACCAGTGGCGTTGTACCATCTTCTGGCTGAGGTGCCCCCCCATTCCCTGTCCCCCTGAGAAGCCTGTGTTTTTTCGACCTGATGCCCCTGCAGTGTTCTCTCCGTGTTGTTACAGGATTGAGGTGGGACTTTGGCCTATGTGATGTGGCCCTGTGGCCCACAGACATTGAGGACTGGGCAGTGTCCCTCCATTTGTAAATATGTATATACGTTTGTATTTTGATGCACTTATTCATGTTATTTTTTCATATTTTACTCACTTTCTTCCAATCATTTTGTCATTGCATTATTCCTGAGGGGTACGGGTGGATATGTAATGTTTGTGCACCTGATTGTGTGTATGGTGTTGGGGGTTGAGGTGTTGCGTGTACGTGTCACTCTCTTTTACCTCCCCCCTCCCTCGTGTGCTATGCGTCAGTACTCACGGTGGTCGTCTTCACCGGCGTTGCTGCTCATAATGCAGGAAAAGGTATACAAGCATCGGAAATATGTGCAACTCTTGCTCCATTGTGTTGTGGTTGTTCCCTGAGTCTCCAGAAGTGAGTCCTTTGACTTCTGTGTTCAGTTTCTGCTGTGTTTTTGATGTCGTTAGTACCTTCCCTGGAAAAGGTGGCGGATAGGCCTGTCGTAATACAGTGGGCAGTACATTGTCTTCCGCCTGGCTGTTACCGCCGTGGTGCTTGTTGATACCACCATGGCGGTCGGTGTGCTAAAGTGGCTGTCTGAGCGGTTTCCGCCGTGGTCATAATTCCATTTTTGTTACTGCCAGCCTGTTGGCAGTATTACTGCCGCTTTATCACCGTCCGCCAGGGTTGTAATGAGGGCCTTAGTGCCTTATTTACAGGACAATGCACCACTAGAGCGTCACTTTTACTGATGCTTTGGTGGAGCAATACCCACTCTGCATTATCAAGACAATGTCAAGCCACTTTTTGTGTCTTAACGCTGTCTTGTAAATGCTGCACTTTCACATCATTTAGGGGCATATATACATGGCCCTGGTGATGTCTTAGCTCCACATTAGTGTCATGTCTATGATGCTAAGGTGGCGTTAAGGTGAACATTCACCTGTGTCATGTAACAAAGTAGTGATATGCTTGCATTTGTGCCACTTGGCAAACTCCTGTGCCATATCATGGCTGCATCAGGTATAGTGTATGCAAGGTGGCATTCCAACGCAGGGATGCCTGAAAAAAAGGCAGAGGGAAAATCACAAGATTTCACTATGCAATCGTTTTACCTTAGTTCAAATGCCTGCTCGGAGCAGGCTGAAAAGTTATGTCCCTATCATGATCTGTGGGTCTCCCTGACCTTTGCTGTACTAGCATCTAAATAATTTTTTTAATAGTCCAGCTAAAGCATCATAACTGTGTGAAAGATTCTGACTCTTTCTTGGTAATGCCAGCCATGTTGAGCCGGATAGTGAATACTGCACAACCATGTAGAAGTTAGGATGGGCAAGGGGGACGCATGAAAACAGGCACATCGGAAAAATTGCACCATGTCCTAATCATATGGCCCATAGGGGCTCATATACGAGCCCCTAGCGGCATTGTAGTGTCACTTTTTGTGCCCTCTGGTGGTACTGTGCACTGCACCGTATTTACAAGGTGGCATTAAGCCACTTTTGTGAGTAAAGGCAGTCATGGCTGAGTGTGTCCTGTGAGTCATGAATGTACATGGTGACATCACAATTACCAATGTTTAAAACGTTTGCAGGGTGAAGTCATCTGCAATTATGTAACAATGTAGCCATGACATTTATGTTAGGTCCCTGCACATATATGTACATGTCAGCCTGCCCTATTAATGTATGGCATTGAGACATGTAACACACCATTATTGAGTACTTACCAACATAGGTATAACACTGTCATTGACAAATGATGTCCGATGTGCAATACTTGTCCACAGTCTTCATAGTGCAACATTCACAGTGCATTGTCTCATGTTACATCATGTAGGTGGACCCCACCATTTACAATCCAAGAGGTGGTTGGCCTCAAAGACCCCAAGGCAACATTTGAGTAATAATCTGTGTGTGTAATGTGTTGTGCAAGTGTTGTATGTGCAGTTGTATGTTGTATGCAGTGCCATGTACTAAGTGCATGTATGCTATCACAAACATAGTGAGCTTAACCAGTGTATGTACTGTATGGTTGCATATGTGTCTAGGCTGTGCATCACATGAAATGATTGCACTGGTGGCAACATGTGGAGTAAAGGTCATGGAAATGTGGGAGAGGGTAAATAAGCCCCATATCAGTGATGACAGTATAGTCAGGTGGCAGAAGTTAAGGGTCCAGCATATGTGTGCATGCCTGCTAGATGTTTTTGACTCTACATGTCACTGATATGTGTACCATACGTATCACTGAGTAACTCAGCTTATGGTGTGATGCATTATCATATGAATAGTCTCCTAATAGTAGCAGGTCAGTGGTCAACATACCATATTTGGGGGCTTATTTACAAGCCACTAGCGCTGCCGGTACATGACTTTTTATATGGGTAAAAAGTGACACATCTGCGGCACAAGGAGCTTGTACATGTGCCTCTTGACATGGCCAAATTTCAACCACCAATGTGATGTGATGCCTCATTATCCGAGTAGCAGTTTACAACATTTCTAACCTATGTCATCCTCACATGTCTTGTTAGGTATGTTTGGCAAGAGGGATATCCATACTACTTAGACATATGACATGCCATAAACCACAGCATTAGCTACTCGTGGTGATCCAGATATTTTCCAGGATCTGATGTAAAAACAAATGACTCACAATGTACAGCATTAGCCAGTGCTGTACCAAGATCCCTGTGCGGATGTGGTACGGGACATGCATACACCCACATATGAGGTGGTGGTGCATAGTGCCATTTTGCAACAGGCTGAGCGTTATTTGGGATACATTTACAACCAATGGCCAGCATAGTCTGAGGAAACAAGTCACTCAGAGACTATGCATCAAGTCATGGCACAACTCACCTGGTACTGATCTGTGTCAATCTGAGAGTAGTGTCATCATCCTCTGTGTGACATGAATGTCTGCACCACCCTGCAATTTCAACGACATCTGTCACAATCAGTTTAAAATTTAGCAATGTGTCCTGACATCTCTACTTGTCATAAGTTGCCCTGTTGTGAGGCCACATTTTACTTGCAGTACTTCCTCAGATGTGGTGCTTCCTGTGCAGTGTTAATTGATCTGAAGCCACTTGCGCACACATGCGGTACATTGACGAACAAACCACCATATTGAGTATGAAGTTGCATGGTCACATGGCTGATGTGTATGACAATCTTAGTCAATGGTGACATGGACCTTCAATGATTTTCCAAGATGGGTCAAAGTAATCATGCAATAATACCTAGTCTCAATACCACGGCATGGATTTGGTGGTTGGTGAGAAGATGTATGTCCCCCCTGCCCTTCAGGATGTTATGTTGATTTATGCTGGCCAACGTGTTACAACTGCAGTTGGTACATCCATTGCATGTGTGTATTTCATTTGCCAAAATATGCAATTGACTAACATGTCCACTTCATGATGCAGCTGCAAACATGAATGCACCCCAGGGGTGAGAATTTACAAAGAGGGCAGAGAGGTATCGTCACATCAGAAACGTTGCCAAGAGGTACCAGAGGATGCAATGGAGGTACGTCTTGGAGCATGCCTCGGAGGCCTGGAAGGCCTTCCTTCAAGGAGGGGGCCAGAAAAGGAACCATCCACCACCACCACCCATGCTCCAGCAAGGCTTGTGGCAACAGGCAGTGCCACTTCTCCTAGGGCAGTACCTTCAACCTCGGCTCCATCAACTGGCTCAGCAACATCTACAACCGCGGCACATACTTACGTGGATCCCCCCTGTGAGCAGGAGTTTTGTATGGAATTGGCCGACCAGAAATACCGTATTGCCCAGTTGGACCCTAGATTGGGCAGATTTTGACTCTGCTACTAGAATTTAAAGCACATATGATGAAGCGTTTGGTGGACATATGGTCACTAACTCAGCATGTCCCTCGCATTTTGTAAAGTGCATGTAAATAGTTGGTGTATTTAGTTAGTTAGGGTTTATTAAGTTAGCATAGTGTAGGTTAGTTTGTAGTACTTAGTGATAGTTTATCTTTATACTAGGGGTGTAGGGTATCTCTTTTTCTTTTTTTGGTTGGGGATGGGGGTGATGTTTGGGTATATGTAAAAAATTAAAAAATAAAAATATTTATATATATATATATTTTTTTTAATGTACAAAAATATGTTGTTGTTTAGGTCATATGTTTAGTTAGTCAATGTTTAGCTTTAGTAACTGTTGTCCTTGCCATTAGATGTATATTAAGGGGTGTGGGGGGCTGATGTTTATCATGTGGTCTCATATGTTTAGAATTAGTAGTGATAAGTTAAGTTACACTTTTTGTACAAGTTACGCTAAGATAGTGTTTTTGGGGTTAGTTTAGGTAATTTAGTTCATTTAGGATTTTTAGGCTTAGTTTTATAGTTCAATTAATCATTTTACTATTCCTTATATATGGCCTCCATTATGATTTAGGGGGTCATTCTGACCCTGGCGGTCCATGACCGCCATGGCGGAGGGCGGCGGAAGCACCGCCAAAAGGCTGGCGGTGCTTCCTGGGCTAATCTGACCGCGGCGGTAAAGCCGCGGTCAGAAAAGGGGAACCGGCGGTTTCCCGCCGGTTTTCCCCTGGCCCAGGGAATCCGCCATGGCGGCGCTGCTTGCAGCACCGCCATGGGGATTCCGACCCCCTTCCCGCCAGCCTGTTTCTGGCGGTTTCCACCGCCAGAACCAGGATGGCGCGAACAGGTGCCATGGGGCCCCTGGGGGCCCCTGCACTGCCCATGCCACTGGCATGGGCAGTGCAGGGGCCCCATAACAGGGCCCCACAAAGATTTTCACTGTCTGCTTTGCAGACAGTGAAAATGGCGACGGGTGCCACTGCACCCGTCGCACCCCTGCAACTCCGCCGGCTCCATTCGGAGCCGGCTTCCTCGTTGCAGGGGCTTTCCCGCTGGGCCGGCGGACGGCCTTTTGGCGGTTGCCCGCCGGGCCAGCGGGAAAGTTGGAATGACCGCCGCGGTCTTTTGACCGCGGTGCGGTCATTCGGCGGTAACCGCATGGCGGGCGGCGACCGTCGCCCGCCGCGGTCAGAATGACCGCCTTAGTGTGTCGGTGGCAGCATGTATGCACAGGTCATGTTAGGCACATGCTTTTGCAAGTTACAGTTAGTTTACATGTGTGACTAAGGGCCAGATTACAACTTTGGAGGAGGTGTTAATCCGTCCCAAAAGTGACGGTAAAGTGACGGATATACCACCAGCCGTATTACGAGTCCATTATATCCTATGGAACTCGTAATACGGCTGGTGGTATATCCGTCACTTTACCGTCACTTTTGGGACGGATTAACACCTCCTCCGAAGTTGTAATCAGGCCCTATGTGTCTCCCCTATTGTCAAGTTCCTGTCAGGTTGGTAATGGTGTCACATCTGCAACTCCAGACATATTTCAGTAATGTATGTGACACTCTGGATATGCATGGACACACATACCAGAACAGGGCTTCAAACAGCATGTTTCTGTATTTTTCAGTAATGGGCTTGCATTGTCATCATGTTGTAATTGTACTCCCCCTGCATCTAGATTTTGCGACTGAGACATTCATGACTGTCCCTCACATTCTTACATATGCATCATTTATCAGTAATGTCAATGATTTCCTTGTTGCTACCATCCTGACTAGGTCCAGTCACTTGTGTTGTGATTGCTGTTAGCTATCACATTACATGCGCACTGTCAAATGCCATGCTTGGGATACCCAGGTTCAACTTGCCTGTTCACATAGCTATCAGTCACCTCATTCATGTTGCAGTCAGTGTGTGTATGACTTTGTGTATGTCACAAATCCACACATATCCCTCAGGCAAGTACTCAGGGGCATGATGACAAACCCCTAGCACCCCCAGAGCATTTCCTTTTGTGTTACTTCAGTGGAACAGTGCCCTTTCACTAATTTTTAAGGATGGCACAAAGCCACTTTGGATGTCTTAACACAGCACTGTATACATGGCTCCCACACAACACAGATTTCTGTGGCAGAGGGACATGTAATGGGTGTTGCTGTGGGTCTACCCAGACAACATCCATTGCAATTGGTACTGCCTCAGAGTTACAATGGAATGTATAGCTGAGGCAGTGCCAAAGCTATGATGTCAGCTCAGGGGTGTGGTTTGCATGGGACAACAGGGAGACAAACAAACCTTTAGGCTGTTTTTTCTCATTGTTTGGGTGCTGCATTTTGCCACTTACATAGTAGGAACAAGGAGCTTTTATTCTTGTATATGTGCAGGGAGGAAGACTTCCTGCTCATAAACATCCAATCCCTGCAATGCAGACACCCTTGCTATATGGTGCAAGTGTTCCTGCATTGACAATAGACAGCTGCATATGCACTAGTGCTAGAAAAAAAACATGGTTGGTCATTACCCTTCTGCATACAGTAGTTACATGCATTTTAGTTATGATACAGCTCAGCACAGCATAGCTATGTTGCTTTTGGCACTATGCTGTCCAATTTGTTATGGTACAAAGTCCCTCAGTGTATATGTCTGACACAATGCATAGAGTTCAAACAGTTCTTGCCTCAGACACAAATTCAAGACAATTGATGTTTAGAGTAAAATTATTAGGATGTGAAATTATGTTATTGGTTGTACTGTACATTACACAGGAGACTAACCTCATTAGAGATCCCAAATCGTTGGAAGTCCAGACAGAGTCCGGGGGGGGGGGGAGAGGGTGAAATGTCATGAGACATGTATAGCAGAATGAGTTTATCAGTGAGAAGGTGATCACTGTTCCAATAGGAAGGAACTGGCGAGAATAAAAGTTCACATGTGTGATTGGTGAACAGTGGGAGAGTGAAGAGAGGACACTGTCCATGTCTCACAGACTGTAGTCTACCGGTTGTTGTTCGGTGAATGATGTTCCTTCCACATCTTCATTCTCGTATGTATGTGGTGCATCCTGTGCCATAGATGGTGGTGGTGTTGAAGTTGAGGGAGGCACATACACATCAGCGGCTGGAATATGTGGATTCAAAGGTGCTTACCTTTCTCTGTAGACAATCCTTCTCTGAGGGCTATTTAGGGTCTCTCCTGTGGGCATCTCACCAGATAACGAATGCAAGAGCTCACCAGAGTTCCTCTGCACTTCCCTCTTTGACTTCTGCCCAGGATCGACAGCTGACTGCTCCAGGACGCCTGCAAAACAACAACAAAATAGCAAGAAGACTACCAGCAACATTGTAGTGCCTCATCCTGCCGGCTTTCTCGACTGTTTCCTGGTGGTGCATGCTCTGAGGGCTGTGTGCCTTCACCCTGCACTGGAAGCCAAGAAGAAATCTCCCGTGGGTCGACGGAATCTTCCCCCTGCCAACGCAGGCACCATACTTCTGCATCACCGGTCCTCTGGGTCCCCTATCATCTTGAAGAGCGTGGTCCCTGGAACACAGGAGCTGGATCCAAGTGTCCCTAACAGTCTAGTGGCCCTTCTGTCCAAATTTGGTGGAGGTAAGTCCTTGCCTCTCCACACCAGACAGTAATCCTGTGTACTGTGTGAACTGCAGCTACTAGGGCTTCTGTGCACTTTTGCAAGTCTTCCTTCATGCACAGCGTAGCCCAGGTCCCCAGCACTCTGTCCTGCATTGCCTAACTCGCTGAGTTGGACTCCGACTTCGTGGGACACTCTTTTGTTGTGCTGAGTCGACCATTGTGCTCAGATCTTCTGAATGCCTGTTCAGGTACTTCTGTGGGTGCTGCCTGCTTCTCTGTTGCTGGGTACCCCCTCTGTCTCCTCCTGCAAGGGGCAACCTCCTGGTCCTTCCTGGGCCCTGGCAGCACCCAAAATCCTCAACCGCAACGCTTGCAACTAGCAAGGCCTGTTTGCGGTCTTTCTGCGTGGAAACAACTCTGCATCCTCCAGCACGCCGTGGGACATCTTCTGACCAAAGGAGAAGCTCCTGGCACCTTCCGTTGTTGCAGAATCTTTGGCTTCTTCCACCCAGAGGCAGCCCTTTTGCACCTTCATCCGGGGTTTAGTGGGCTCCTGCCCCCCCGGACACTTGCGTGACTCTTGGACTTGGTCCCCTTCCTTCACAGGTCCAGGAATCCGTCTTCAGTGTTTTGCAGTCAGTTGTTGTCTTTGCAGAATCCCCTATCTCGACTTTACTGTCTTTCTGTGGTAGTAGGGTAACTTTACTCCTACTTTTCAGAGTCTTGGGGTGGGGTATCTTGGATACCCTTATTGTTTTCTTACACTCCCAGCGACCCTCTACACACTACACTAGGCCTGGGGTCCATTCGTGGTTCGCATTCCACTTTTGGAATATATGGTTTGTGTTGCCCCTAGGCCTATTGTCTCCTATTGCATTCTATTGTATCCTTCAGTGTTTGCACTACTTTTCTAACCGATTACTTACCTGACTTTGGTTTGTGTGTATATTTTGTGTATTTTACTTACCTCATAAGGGAGTATCTCCTCTGAGATACTTTTGGCATATTGTCACTAAAATAAAGTACCTTTAACTCTGAGTATTGTGCTTCTTATGGTATAGTGCTAAGTGATATAAGTGGTATAGTAGGAGCTTTGTATGTCTCCTAGTTCAGCCTAAGCTGCTCCGCTATAGCTACCTCTATCAGCCTAAGCTGCTATAACACTTCTAATCTACTAATAAAGGATAACTGGACCTGGCACAAGGTTTAAGTACCACAAGGTACCCACTATAAGCCAGGCCAGCCTCCTACAGGGGGAATGGACATATGGGTGTCAAGTACTTTTTCGGCAATTGATGCACTGCTCTGCCCTATTTTGCGCTTATATTCCCCTTTCGTGGCATGCAAGGTCCCTTTGTGTACATTTCGTTGCATTTTATGTTGGGGATGGAGGTGCATTGTGGGTGCTGTGGTGCCATGAGGGGTAGGTGAAGGTGCGCAGGGGGCAGGATGGAGGTCTGTTTGTCAGATGGTGGGCATACAGGGTAGTTGGATGTGGGGGTTGTGGACTGGCCTGGGATGGGGTCCTGGTAAGAGTGAGAGGGGTGTGGTGATACATGCATTATAGGTGGGGTGAATGTTTAGGTATTGTAGTTGACTTACCCAAGTCCAGTCCTCCAGTGAGTCCAGTTAGGCCCTCCAGGTGCAGAATAGCCAGGACCTTCCCATCCCAGTCGGTGTATTCGGGGTGTAGGTGGGGGACCACCACCAGTCTTTTGTATGGCGATGTTGTGCTTGGATGCCATTGTCCGAACCTTCCCGCACAGGTCATTACATATCTTTCGTATGTCATCCCTTGTGCATGGATGGTTCCCCACTGCATTGACCTTGTTGTCTATTGTCTGCCATAGCTTCATCTTCCTGGCAACGGCTGTCTTCTGCACCTGTGCCCCGAATAGTTGTGGCTCGAACCTGAGTATTTCATCCAACATGGTCCTTGACTCCCTATCTGTGAAGTGGGGGTGGTTAGGGGGTGCCATGGTGTGTGTTGTGGGTGGTGTATTTGGGTGTATTTGTGAGGGTGCTGTTGTGTGGTTTTGTGTGTGACTTATTGATGTATTTGGGGTTTGTATGTGTTTTGGTGGTGTATTTGTGTGTGTGACTTGTGCTATGTTGTTTTCAGTGTATGTGTGTTGTGTTGTCACTCTCAGTTGTGCTATTGGTGCTGCAAAGGATTGTGGGGTATGTGTGTGAGTGTTTTAAAGTGTTGTGGATGTGTGTCAGGTGTGTGGGTTTCAAATTTGCCAATGTGTGCATTTGTTGTTGGTAGGTCCCATTGCTGGCCATGACAGTCCATATCGGCAATGGTAGTTCGGCATCCAGTATCCGCCACGCTGATTTGTACTTCATTATTTGGTGGCCGGTTGATTTGTCTGCTTGGCGGTGGTGGGGTGGGGTGTTCTGCCTTTCCGCTGTTGTAGGCCCTGGCGGTGGGTGGAGGTTGCAGGATTTTTGGAGGTTTTACTTTTTGACATCATTATTCGGCGGTGTCCAGTCTACCGCGACTGGCGGTCTTCTGCTCACCGTCGCCACGGTGGTTGGTGGTGATTACCGCCAAGTTCATAATGAGGGCCCAGGTAGCTGAAAGAACAACCCCCGCCTCTTGCTCTCCTGATTTTAGGAATGGGCAGTAATAAAAGATCATTTGATCTCAGATCTCTGGGGACACTGTAAGGAGCGATGAGATGTTGAAGGATATGTGTGCCATGGGAATGCTTTATCTTGTGGAGTATATATAGAGCCTTGAATTCTATTCCCCTTTGTATTGTCAGCCAATGAAGCTGTGCTAGGGCTGAAGCAGCTGATTGTGTTTTGTATAGGCCAATCAGTGTTTAGCAGCGTCATTTTGGGCAACCTGCAGCTTTCTGAAAATGTATGATGGGCTACCCAGATAAAGTGAATAGGTGTAGTCATGACAGGAGAGTATCAAGCCTTGGATCTCTGTCCTTCAACATTCCATGGGCAGCCATTTGATTGTCTTCCAAAGAGACCAAAGCAGGAATCATGTAAATATGCCTGAGGAATAAATAATTTTCAATGAAATGTATAAAAAGTACTTTTTTACAGTTTCCAAGATCTGCAAATACAACAGGGGATTTACACAGGGACTCCGCAAATGGATCCGTGGATCTTGAAAACATCAAAAATATATAAAATATTAGCACACACACTCAGGCATTCATACAGACACCCACGCACCCAATCTCACACCAACACATACCCTGTTACACCCAATCTCATACCCAAATAGATACTCTTACACCCACTCTCATACCAATGGAGACACTCTCACATCCACTCTCACATACAGACATAACCTCCCACACCCACTCTCACATCAACAGAGACACTGTCACACCCAAGCAGGACATACCCTCTCACATTCACTCTCACACGCAGACACTTTCACACTCACTCTCACACACATACAGTCACCCCCTTCTCTCACACCAAGACAGACACTCTCACACCCACTCTCACAGAAAGACATAACCCCTCACATCTACTTTTACACCCAGACACTCTTACACCTACTCTCACACGGAGACAGACACTCTCACACCTACTCTCACATCCAGACAGACACTCTCACACCCACTTGCACACCTAGACAGACACTTTCACATCCACTCTCGCATCTAGAACAGATACTATCTCTCCCACTCACATACTCATAGAGACGGTCGCACACCTACTCTCACACCTATACAGAAAGTCTCTCACCCACTCTCAGACACAGAGTGATCCTCTCACATGCAGGCTGGTGCTCAGAGTCAACCTGTTACACTCACATACAGTCTCGCACACCCAGACATACACTCTCACACCCTGAGACACCCTCTCTCATCCACTCTCATAGATATAGATAAACACTATCATATACACTGTGACATCCAGAAACTCTCACACTCAGAGACAGACACTCTCTCATACACACTCTCACACTAACACAAGCACTCTGACAGTCAAATTCACAGTCAGAGACACCGCGTTACAGACAGTCTAAAAGTCAGATAGATACTCTTATATCCACTCTCACACTTACAGAAATAATCTTACACCCACTCACATACCAAGATAGATACTCTTACAGCCACCCTGATATTCAGTCACACACTCTCATGCACACTCTTCCTCCCAGAGAGATACTCATACAGAGTAGCGTGGCTGTGATCTGAGATGCAGAGTTGAGGGTGTCATTTTATTGTAACAGGAAAGGGGCCTGGGGCACAAACGTGGGCAGTAACATATATGAAGGGGTTGGGGCAGGAATTCCCTGGCCAGAGGGGATCAGATAAATGTGCCACATTAGGAATTATTTTGGAATAGGATTTTTTGTTTGTTTTTTGAGATGCATGAATAGATCAACAGATTTGGATGAGATTATTTCTTAAAAACGTATTTAAGCATAAGTTAATATTCATTGAAAAAAACAAAGGTTACAGGGACATTATAGTTAGGAAATGTAATTTTAAAAAACAGTGAAATTCACTGAAAAAATCAAAGGTTGCAGTGACGTTATGGTTCACATTTCATACATGCAAAACCATTGATATTCAGCAGTTATAGTTACCTCAGCTAACTGTAACAGGAGGCCCGTAATGTACTGCTTATGACCTCACATAATACACCACTAATCACATGCTCAGTGATATCACTGCTCAGGTGGATGTGGAAAGTGTGCTTTTTTGCATGGTCATCCACATTTTTGTTACTGATTTGTATTCATTGTTTAAGACTCTGCGCACTGGGACACCACTCTCTAGTGCTAGTGTATGCACTGTGATCTCTAAAACATGCAGAAATTAGCTAATAACTGATTAGTTTATTACAATTTTCTATAAGGCAATAGTAAATGGTATGGTAATATACCTGTAGCATGAAAAGATAGATATCACCTATGGACTGCTGTACCTATTGTGCCATCCACTAGTGTGACAAACAAAAACATTTCTTCAGGCCCACTATTGTTTCCTGACTGCTGCAGTGTTAAGCCTGCAGAATGGCATGTTAAAATAATCTTAAAAGGTAAAAGCTGCCATTTAAATATTAGTAAATCAGTTCTATATAAGCCTTATAGCCCACAAGGAGCATAGTATGCAAACTTGGAACATGGAGAAAATGAATGTTATTATGACCCTACAGTTAGAAATCACTAAAAACAATTTCACTATAGTAGACATGGCTATCCTATGTGGAAAACCAGAGTGCACATTAAAATACCAATACTGCTATGTCAGGAATGAGGCAACTGAATACAAAAGAATGTATCCCTACGTTTAATAGGTATTAAAACTCCAATTCAATGTGAGTCAAATGTTAAGCATAAGTAACTTTTAGAAGGTCACCCTTTACCTGCCTGAACTGTCCCTTATCTCTGATCCTCCCACACACCCCCAGGCCTCAGAGTCAGAATTTAGCATGGTTGGTGACTTTTGCCATCTTGAAAATGCCCTGGTACATGGCATTTTGGGCCTGTTTGAATACCGCAAACAAGAACCCCTGTAAAAGTTGGTAGATTTGCCTCCAAGAACTTTCACCCCATTGGTTAGGTAATGCTGAGGAGTTATCCCTACCCACTAGCTGGCGCTATTCATAAATGTGCCACCCCAGGCCATGGAACTGCTAGTCAGATAGTTTTCCCAGTCGGTCTGCTGGAAACTCTGGAGTGCTGATGTAAAAGTTTTGAAAACATTTCTAAACTTCTTTTGATGCCCAAATACTGAATGAAGTATACTTCTAGGGTCCCCAGAACCTCAGAAGGAGCATGTAGAGATCCTAGGAGTGTCAGGAAGAAAGCAACATCACATTTCTAGTCCAGGTCAGCTGTGATTTTTCCCATAAGTATTCTCTTCAGTTTTTTTATGCTTTTGGAGCCACACAATGGATCAGCATTATGATCCTTGGATATCTTTCTGTCCTTAGATTTCATATGGAGAGGGGTCCAGCCTTTTCAGGTCCTTCTTACAGTTTACAGATGCCAAATGGAGGAGGTTCAGTTTGCCCGGTATTCTCTCATATGTTCAACAGTGTTCTAATGAAGGTGCCTCCGTGAGCCACTTCATAGAATCCTTCCATAAATAATAGGGAACATTATATTAAAAAGAATATCTAAGTATTTCCAATGGAGCCCTCCCCACATTTCTGCATGTCTATTTATCTTTGTATGCCTGGACAGGATTTGGATGATTCCCTGGTAAAAGATAACAGGTCAGCTTGTCTTCACTAAACATGAATGTAAGTTGTGGAATGACCATCTTCTGCACAGTAACCTTGCGTAGGGGTTAGATGGGAATCTCCTCCATGTTATCTAGGTTTAGAGACCTTCAACAGCAGGGCATATTGAAAGAAATAAGAGGTAGTTCATGTAACACTTCACTTCTTCATGTAAAAAGGGCATCTACAGAACCAGATGTAAAACCTGTCTTTCGTTTAGTACAAGTTTGAGAAAAATGAATAAGTTACTGGTATGAATATTGTCCAACATCCTAGTTAATAGCAAATATTTCACTGTTCTAGATTTGGGTTCTTCTTTTTTCACAATTCAAATGCACCCTGACAGTTAATATATTTTTCTGTTCCATTCCAAAATAAATCATACTGGTCGACAACATTGGTAAAGGGCTATGCAGAGAGTCCTTCCATTTTCTCACAAGTCTTAAAAAGAGACCTAGATGTGCTTACATTACCTGGAGCTTCCACTTTATTACAGTGAATGGACAACTTGCTGTAGTTTCAATATCAGCAGAGACTTGCAAACAAGACAATATTGCCTTCTTTCTCATTGTGTTGCAAAGGGGTACAAGGTATCACCCAAGAATTTGCAGTATTATGCCACTTCTGTAACATATTAGGACCATAAATTGTCCGAAAGGTCCTGGAGATTTTCAGCACTGCACAATTTCTCTGCCCTCTTGCAAAAGGATGTTATAGTCTTCTTTGGCATGGCTGTGTACTGCCACCATTGGAACATCTGTTTCTCATTCATAGCCCACCTTCTACAGGCTTTGATTCAAAAGGATGTGCCAGATCTGGTCCCATTACATCAGCAATGTGAAGACCCTTTCGTTCTATTGAAGAAAGAATTGTGTATGCCTCCAGCCTTTGGGCTACCTGACTACACTAAATAATTCCATTTGTGTTACCATGAAAAGAAAGGTTGATCATTGGTCACTCAGAAACATGGACCCAGATTTATAAGGAGTTTGCACCACAGTTGCACTATTTGTTTGCTGCAACGGTGGTGCAGACCCAGCATCATATTTACAAAGTGGCTCTAGACGTGTCTAGCACCGCTTTTACAAGCCTTTTGTCATTTTTTGAGAGTGTGTCTTCACTTGCGTCATTTCCTGAAAACGATATGCAAGGTATGCGTTCCCTAATAAAAAATGATGCTAGCCCGAGCATCAGATTTATTAGCCTCTTGAAAAAAGATGCGTGCTAAGAAAAAATGACAGTAGCCTGCATTAGCATAAACATTTTAAAACTGTTCAGACCAGGCGTTAAAATTACGCATGGGCAGAGATAAATAAGGAAAACACTCACAAAACACTCTGGCAACTCACAAGATACCATGGACCTGCTGCTGCTACAACTTGGAACCTTCAGACGATGCCAGTGATGATGCCAAGCACCACCAGCACCACCCTGTCACTCATCATCAACATCACAGCAACCAGAAAGGCAGCGCAGATAGAGGGAGTGCATATATTGGCAAAGAACAACAATTTTTGGAGTCAGAGAAGATATCACAAAATATTACAATTCGAAGCAGGAGTCAGTCATCCGGCTACTCCAAGAAATTGCACCTGCTATTACAGCAAGAGCAGGAAGGCAAACCCACATTCTACCCCTCACAAAGTTCCTGGCTGTGCTGTACATGCTGGTCTCGGGGTCTTTCCAAACAACTGCATATGTGTACCATCTATTGCCCCAATTATGTTGGGGATATGTCCCATTGCATAGAAGTCAGCTTTCACTGTGGCCAAATCCTCATTCTGGGGGAAAACGATGTAGCTTCACATGTGTTTAACCAGACAACACTCTGGTCAGCACTATTGAGAACATTGGCTGAGACATTCCTGCTGCCAAGTCCACTGTCACTTGGAAGGAGCCAGTTGCCAGGAAATGGAGCAGTGATAGCACTTACACAACAGGGGGGAGTCCGCTGGGTTGACGGATAGCAGATATCAGGTCAGGCTCCAATTGGGCACACAGCTCTGTGATTGTGGCTCTGTCCAGTCTGTAGGTAAGGATAATGTGCCTGTCCTCCATTGTTGCCAAGTCCACCAGGGGCTTGAACACGGGGGATGCCTCCATCTCCTATTCATCTGCAGCGGTTGCAATCTAGGGGGCAAACGGTGAGCAGCTGGTCAGTATTCCATATTTTCAAACACTACACTGCATTGCATGTTGTGACTGAAACAGAATATTGTTGGATAGGCCTAAATGGTGCCTATGTGTACTGTGACGCAGTTAGGCGCCATTGCATGCCCCCCCCCGAAATAGCGTCCGCCTGTCCTGTATGGAGGGAAATGTGGAAATGAGGTAATTCCGCTGACGTTGTGTGCCGCTGCAGGAGGTTGTCGAGAACCGCTGTGCAACTCCTCATTGGATACCATTGGGCCCTATGGGTTACAGTGGCGAATGGTGATGTATGCCGGCGGAGACGTTACGCACCGCCGTGGACGTGACCGCCATTTTCTATTTGTTCACTCACTTGCTACCTGACCTTCAACAGGAGAGGACCTACACTGCAAGTGCTGCTGTGACCTGTGTCTGAAACCGACCATGGCTCGTGTCACTGGTGAAAGGGCCCCTGCTTTCACGGCTGTGGAGTTGGACAGACTGGTGGATGGGGTCCAACCTCAGTACCGAATGCTGTATGGGCCTCCAGACCAACAGGTGAGTACATTGTGAGCAGGATTCAAGGGGCATGAATGCATGGAGTGCTGTGTGTGAGGGCCTCGTGTAGGGGGGGGTTGGTGGAAGTGCCCTGGCCAGCGTGCTGCATGTATGGTGGGCAATGTCTGTGCGTAAGGGGATGTGAGGGCTATGGTTGGCCATGAGGGTAACAGGCAGGATGATCTGACTTATTCCTTTTCCCATGTATATTTCTCTGCAGGTCAGCGCCCATCAAAAAAGGGTATATGGCGTGCCATTGCCAAGGACGTGCGGACCCTCGGGTCTATGGCAGGTGGAGCACCCACTGTCCCAAACGGTGGGAGGACCTGAGACACTGCGCACGGAAGACGTCAGAGGCCCAGCTGGGGATGGCCTTCCAACGAGGAAGGGGTACCCATCAAACCCTGACCCCCCTGATGGCCCGCATACTGGTGGTGGCCTATCTGGAGCTGGATGGGCTCTTGGGGGCATCACAGCAGCCACAAGGGGGGAGTACAGTGTCCCAATATACTACTTGCATACAGTGGGGTGGCATCTGGGTGGGGGATGTGGGCCTGTGGGTGCCTCTAGGCCAGACTGGACATTGCAGGGTAGGGCCCATGTTGGGCATGGTCTGCTGTACACCTCCTCTAACCAAGCTAGTAGGCATCCACTACTGGGCAGGTGTCTGTGGGTCTCAGGTATGCTGCAATTGGTGTTAGGTATCCCTGTCCATGGGCTGGTGACTAGCATTGTGATTGTTAGTGCATTGCTTAGTCCATAGGTCTGTTCCCTGTGTGCGTTTGTGTCCCGAATGCCAATAGTGGTGTTGTTGCCGCCACTGACCAAGGGTATCCTTTGTCTCTCTCCCCCCCTTTTTGTTTTGTCACCCTGACCTTATGTGCATTAGCATCAGCTGGCAGGGGAGCAGAGGCACCAGCGATCGGGAGAGCTGCATCCCATAGGTCCCAGGAGGCCGAATCCTCCTACGGTAAGGGCACCAGTGGGACAGAGGGCGAGGGGAGCACCACAGCGGAGACTGGAGGGGACAGTTCTGACAGTGATACCTCCTCCGATGGAAGCTCCCTGGTGGTGGCGGACACCTCTGTGCCCACCCCAACTAGAGGTATAGCCGCCACCCCCGTACCAGCACCGCCCTCCCAGCAGCCTCCTCAGTGTGTTTCCCATGCCCGCTCATCCAGGAGGGTGGGCATCTCCTTCGCCCCAGTCACCTCAGACCCTGCCCAAGTTAGCCCTGCTGCCCTGAGTGAGGCAGCTATTGACCTCCTGTGATCAATCTCTGTTGGGCAGTCAACCATTGTGAATGCCATCCAGGGGCTGGCAGCCCATTTGGTACAAACAAATGCATTCCTGGAGGGCATTCACTCTGGCATGGCGGCCCAACAGAGATCAATCCAGGCTCTGGCCTCCTCCCTGATGGCAGCCATTGTCCCGGTTTCCAGCATTCCCCCTCCAAGTTCCTCTGCCCAATCACATTCCCCTCAACCCTAACCTATCCCAAGCACACAGGCAGACCATCATGCACCCAGGACAACACACAAGAGTGGCACAGGCAAACAAGCACCACACATCATCCCACATGCACTCACACAAACACCATCCAGATTCAGACATACCAACATCCACTGCATCCACAGTGTCCCCCTCCTCCTCTTCGTCCACCTCCCTCCCAGTAGCGTTTACACTCACACCTGCATGCACTACATCCTCATCCACTACCACCATCACGCCTATCACTATACGTCCCTCACTGGCAGTCACCACCCCACATCCATGCACACGTCCCCTGTGTCCTCTTCCACTGTGTCTGTCCCCTCTCCTCCCAAAGTACACAAACGAAAGCCCTCAGACACCTAACAGCCATCCACCTCACAACAACATCCATCCCATGCACCTGCGCCTGCACCAAAACCCAGCAGACAGACACCTTTTACAACCAATTCCTATTCTTCCACTCCCAAACCTTCACCCTCTTCCCCGCCCAATGTCCCTAAGATGCTTTTCCTCGCCACCCTTGACCTCTTCCCTACCACTCCCCCGTCCCTCACATCGGGCCAGGGTGGTCAGAACCCAGGCGAGCACCTCAGCCACCCAATCCACAGTAGTGTCGACAGCTACTGCAGGTGGGAGAGGATTCCGGGCACCAGGCAGCAACACTGACAGGCAGCCTGCACCATCTGCGACAGGGAAGGGCAAGGAGGCACCACCACCAGCATCTAGGAAGGGCAAGGAGGCACCACAAGCAGCGTCTAGGAAGGGCAAGGAGGCCCCACCAGCTGCAGGAGGGAAGGACAAGGGGCAATCCCCAGCTGTTGACAGGAAGGGCAAGGGGCCTGCACCAGCAGGCAGGAAGGACAGGAGGCCTGGTGCTTGAACTCATTGGGAGCCCTGCCCATCAACCATGGTGGTTCAGCCACCTGAGGCTGCAGAGGAAGGGCTAGAGCCTCACCCCACCACTGCCAGCACTGCCACCAGCAACACCACCAGCAACACCACCAGCACCACAGCCAGCAGCAGCACCAGTGGGCAGCCGTCCGAGGCTGCATGGGATGGGCTGGAGCCTCCCCCCACCACTGCCAGCACCGTCAGCAGCACCACTGCCAGCAGCAGCAGCCCCAGTGGGCAGCCGCCCAAGGCTGCAGGAGAAGGGCTGGGGCCTCCCCCCACCACTGCCAGCTCCGACACCTGCACCACTGCCAGCAGCAGCAGCCCCAGTGGGCAGCCATCCGAGGCTGCAAGGGATGGGCTGGAGCCTTCCCCCACCACTGCCAGCCCGGACACCAGCACAGCCACTGCCACCACTGAGCAGCTGTCACGACCGGCAGACAGTGTGTACTCCTGCGTCCATGGGCTGTTGTGCGGCCTGGCCCCTGGAAATCCTGTGGGTCTGATACCCAAGTGAGAGATTGTGACCTTGCACTCCCCAAGATCTGCATCACAGGGCACAATGCCCCCTCCAGAACCAGTGGGCGAAGCCATCCACTCACCCCATCCTTCCCAGGATGAAGCACACTGGGCACAATGCCCCCTCCAGAACCAGTGGAAGAAGCCATCCACTCACCACACCCTTCCCAGGATGAAGCACACTGGGCACAATGCCCCCTCCAGAACCAGTGGAGAAGCCATCCACTAGAGAGAATGTGGCCTTGCACTCCCCAGGACCAACCAGTGGAGAAGCCATCCACTAGAGAGACTGTGGCCTTGCACTCCCCAGGACCAAGCAGTGGGAAAACCACCCACTTGAGAGACTGTGGCCTTGCACTCCCCAGGACCAAACACAGGGCATGTTGCCCTTTCCAGAGCATGTTGGCAAACCACCCACTTGAGAGACAGTGGCCGTGTACTCCCCAGGACCAAGCAGTAGGCATGTAGCCTCATCGAGGACCAGTGGCGTTGTACCATCTTCTGGCTGAGGTGCCCCCCCATTCCCTGTCCCCCTGAGAAGCCTGTGTTTTTTCGACCTGATGCCCCTGCAGTGTTCTCTCCGTGTTGTTACAGGATTGAGGTGGGACTTTGGCCTATGTGATGTGGCCCTGTGGCCCACAGACATTGAGGACTGGGCAGTGTCCCTCCATTTGTAAATATGTATATACGTTTGTATTTTGATGCACTTATTCATGTTATTTTTTCATATTTTACTCACTTTCTTCCAATCATTTTGTCCTTGCATTATTCCTGAGGGGTACGGGTGGATATGTAATGTTTGTGCACCTGATTGTGTGTATGGTGTTGGGGGTTGAGGTGTTGCGTGTACGTGTCACTCTCTTTTACCTCCCCCCTCCCTCGTGTGCTATGCGTCAGTACTCACGGTGGTCGTCTTCACCGGCGTTGCTGCTCATAATGCAGGAAAAGGTATACAAGCATCGGAAATATGTGCAACTCTTGCTCCATTGTGTTGTGGTTGTTCCCTGAGTCTCCAGAAGTGAGTCCTTTGACTTCTGTGTTCAGTTTCTGCTGTGTTTTTGATGTCGTTAGTACCTTCCCTGGAAAAGGTGGCGGATAGGCCTGTCGTAATACAGTGGGCAGTACATTGTCTTCCGCCTGGCTGTTACCGCCGTGGTGCTTGTTGATACCACCATGGCGGTCGGTGTGCTAAAGTGGCTGTCTGAGCGGTTTCCGCCGTGGTCATAATTCCATTTTTGTTACCGCCAGCCTGTTGGCAGTATTACTGCCGCTTTATCACCGTCCGCCAGGGTTGTAATGAGGGCCTTAGTGCCTTATTTACAGGACAATGCACCACTAGAGCGTCACTTTTACTGATGCTTTGGTGGAGCAATACCCACTCTGCATTATCAAGACAATGTCAAGCCACTTTTTGTGTCTTAACGCTGTCTTGTAAATGCTGCACTTTCACATCATTTAGGGGCATATATACATGGCCCTGGTGATGTCTTAGCTCCACATTAGTGTCATGTCTATGATGCTAAGGTGGCGTTAAGGTGAACATTCACCTGTGTCATGTAACAAAGTAGTGATATGCTTGCATTTGTGCCACTTGGCAAACTCCTGTGCCATATCATGGCTGCATCAGGTATAGTGTATGCAAGGTGGCATTCCAACGCAGGGATGCCTGAAAAAAAGGCAGAGGGAAAATCACAAGATTTCACTATGCAATCGTTTTACCTTAGTTCAAATGCCTGCTCGGAGCAGGCTGAAAAGTTATGTCCCTATCATGATCTGTGGGTCTCCCTGACCTTTGCTGTACTAGCATCTAAATAATTTTTTTAATAGTCCAGCTAAAGCATCATAACTGTGTGAAAGATTCTGACTCTTTCTTGGTAATGCCAGCCATGTTGAGCCGGATAGTGAATACTGCACAACCATGTAGAAGTTAGGATGGGCAAGGGGGACGCATGAAAACAGGCACATCGGAAAAATTGCACCATGTCCTAATCATATGGCCCATAGGGGCTCATATACGAGCCCCTAGCGGCATTGTAGTGTCACTTTTTGTGCCCTCTGGTGGTACTGTGCACTGCACCGTATTTACAAGGTGGCATTAAGCCACTTTTGTGAGTAAAGGCAGTCATGGCTGAGTGTGTCCTGTGAGTCATGAATGTACATGGTGACATCACAATTACCAATGTTTAAAACGTTTGCAGGGTGAAGTCATCTGCAATTATGTAACAATGTAGCCATGACATTTATGTTAGGTCCCTGCACATATATGTACATGTCAGCCTGCCCTATTAATGTATGGCATTGAGACATGTAACACACCATTATTGAGTACTTACCAACATAGGTATAACACTGTCATTGACAAATGATGTCCGATGTGCAATACTTGTCCACAGTCTTCATAGTGCAACATTCACAGTGCATTGTCTCATGTTACATCTTGTAGGTGGACCCCACCATTTACAATCCAAGAGGTGGTTGGCCTCAAAGACCCCAAGGCAACATTTGAGTAATAATCTGTGTGTGTAATGTGTTGTGCAAGTGTTGTATGTGCAGTTGTATGTTGTATGAAGTGCCATGTACTAAGTGCATGTATGCTATCACAAACAAAGTGAGCTTAACCAGTGTATGTACTGTATGGTTGCATATGTGTCTAGGCTGTGCATCACATGAAATGATTGCACTGGTGGCAACATGTGGAGTAAAGGTCATGGAAATGTGGGAGAGGGTAAATAAGCCCCATATCAGTGATGACAGTATAGTCAGGTGGCAGAAGTTAAGGGTCCAGCATATGTGTGCATGCCTGCTAGATGTTTTTGACTCTACATGTCACTGATATGTGTACCATACGTATCACTGAGTAACTCAGCTTATGGTGTGATGCATTATCATATGAATAGTCTCCTAATAGTAGCAGGTCAGTGGTCAACATACCATATTTGGGGGCTTATTTACAAGCCACTAGCGCTGCCGGTACATGACTTTTTATATGGGTAAAAAGTGACACATCTGCAGCACAAGGAGCTTGTACATGTGCCTCTTGACATGGCCAAATTTCAACCACCAATGTGATGTGATGCCTCATTATCCGAGTAGCAGTTTACAACATTTCTAACCTATGTCATCCTCACATGTCTTGTTAGGTATGTTTGGCAAGAGGGATATCCATACTACTTAGACATATGACATGCCATAAACCACAGCATTAGCTACTCGTGGTGATCCAGATATTTTCCAGGATCTGATGTAAAAACAAATGACTCACAATGTACAGCATTAGCCAGTGCTGTACCAAGATCCCTGTGCGGATGTGGTACGGGACATGCATACACCCACATATGAGGTGGTGGTGCATAGTGCCATTTTGCAACAGGCTGAGCATTATTTGGGATACATTTACAACCAATGGCCAGCATAGTCTGAGGAAACAAGTCACTCAGAGACTATGCATCAAGTCATGGCACAACTCACCTGGTACTGATCTGTGTCAATCTGAGAGTAGTGTCATCATCCTCTGTGTGACATGAATGTCTGCACCACCCTGCAATTTCAACTACATCTGTCACAATCAGTTTAACATTTAGCAATGTGTCCTGACATCTCTACTTGTCATAAGTTGCCCTGTTGTGAGGCCACATTTTACTTGCAGTACTTCCTCAGATGTGGTGCTTCCTGTGCAGTGTTAATTGATCTGAAGCCACTTGCGCACACATGCGGTACATTGACGAACAAACCACCATATTGAGTATGAAGTTGCATGGTCACATGGCTGATGTATCTTAGTCAATGGTGACATGGACCTTCAATGATTTTCCAAGATGGGTCAAAGTAATCATGCAATAATACCTAGTCTCAATACCACGGCATGGATTTGGTGGTTGGTGAGAAGATGTATGTCCCCCCTGCCCTTCAGGATGTTATGTTGATTTATGCTGGCCAACGTGTTACAACTGCAGTTGGTACATCCATTGCATGTGTGTATTTCATTTGCCAAAATATGCAATTGACTAACATGTCCACTTCATGATGCAGCTGCAAACATGAATGCACCCCAGGGGTGAGAATTTACAAAGAGGGCAGAGAGGTATCGTCACATCAGAAACGTTGCCAAGAGGTACCAGAGGATGCAATGGAGGTACGTCTTGGAGCATGCCTCGGAGGCCTGGAAGGCCTTCCTTCAAGGAGGGGGCCAGAAAAGGAACCATCCACCACCACCACCCATGCTCCAGCAAGGCTTGTGGCAACAGGCAGTGCCACTTCTCCTAGGGCAGTACCTTCAACCTCGGCTCCATCAACTGGCTCAGCAACATCTACAACCGCGGCACATACTTACGTGGATCCCCCCTGTGAGCAGGAGTTTTGTATGGAATTGGCCGACCAGAAATACCGTATTGCCCAGTTGGACCCTAGATTGGGCAGATTTTGACTCTGCTACTAGAATTTAAAGCACATATGATGAAGCGTTTGGTGGACATATGGTCACTAACTCAGCATGTCCCTCGCATTTTATAAAGTGCATGTAAATAGTTGGTGTATTTAGTTAGTTAGGGTTTATTAAGTTAGCATAGTGTAGGTTAGTTTGTAGTACTTAGAGATAGTTTATCTTTATACTAGGGGTGTAGGGTATCTCTTTTTCTTTTTTTGGTTGGGGATGGGGGTGATGTTTGGGTATATGTAAAAAATTAAAAAATAAAAATATTTTTTTTAATGTACAAAAATATGTTGTTGTTTAGGTCATATGTTTAGTTAGTCAATGTTTAGCTTTAGTAACTGTTGTCCTTGCCATTAGATGTATATTAAGGGGTGTGGGGGGCTGATGTTTATCATGTGGTCTCATATGTTTAGAATTAGTAGTGATAAGTTAAGTTACACTTTTTGTACAAGTTACGCTAAGATAGTGTTTTTGGGGTTAGTTTAGGTAATTTAGTTCATTTAGGATTTTTAGGCTTAGTTTTATAGTTCAATTAATCATTTTACTATTCCTTATATATGGCCTCCATTATGATTTAGGGGGTCATTCTGACCCTGGCGGTCCATGACCGCCATGGCGGAGGGCGGCGGAAGCACCGCCAAAAGGCTGGCGGTGCTTCCTGGGCTAATCTGACCGCGGCGGTAAAGCCGCGGTCAGAAAAGGGGAACCGGCGTTTTCCCGCCGGTTTTCCCCTGGCCCAGGGAATCCGCCATGGCGGCGCTGCTTGCAGCACCGCCATGGGGATTCAGACCCCCTTCCCGCCAGCCTGTTTCTGGCGGTTTCCACCGCCAGAACCAGGATGGCGCGAACAGGTGCCATGGGGCCCCTGGGGGCCCCTGCACTGCCCATGCCACTGGCATGGGCAGTGCAGGGGCCCCATAACAGGGCCCCACAAAGATTTTCACTGTCTGCTTTGCAGACAGTGAAAATGGCGACGGGTGCCACTGCACCCGTCGCACCCCTGCAACTCCGCCGGCTCCATTCGGAGCCGGCTTCCTCGTTGCAGGGGCTTTCCCGCTGGGCCGGCGGACGGCCTTTTGGCGGTTGCCCGCCGGCCCAGCGGGAAAGTTGGAATGACTGCCGCGGTCTTTTGACCGCGGTGCGGTCATTCGGCGGTAACCGCATGGCGGGCGGCGACCGCCGCCCGCCGCGGTCAGAATGACCGCCTTAGTGTGTCGGTGGCAGCATGTATGCACAGGTCATGTTAGGCACATGCTTTTGCAAGTTACAGTTAGTTTACATGTGTGACTAAGGGCCAGATTACAACTTTGGAGGAGGTGTTAATCCGTCCCAAAAGTGACGGTAAAGTGACGGATATACCACCAGCCGTATTACGAGTCCATTATATCCTATGGAACTCGTAATACGGCTGGTGGTATATCCGTCACTTTACCGTCACTTTTGGGACGGATTAACACCTCCTCCGAAGTTGTAATCAGGCCCTATGTGTCTCCCCTATTGTCAAGTTCCTGTCAGGTTGGTAATGGTGTCACATCTGCAACTCCAGACATATTTCAGTAATGTATGTGACACTCTGGATATGCATGGATACACATACCAGAACAGGGCTTCAAACAGCATGTTTCTGTATTTTTCAGTAATGGGCTTGCATTGTCATCATGTTGTAATTGTACTCCCCCTGCATCTAGATTTTGCGACTGAGACATTCATGACTGTCCCTCACATTCTTACATATGCATCATTTATCAGTAATGTCAATGATTTCCCTGTTGCTACCATCCTGACTAGGTCCAGTCACTTGTGTTGTGATTGCTGTTAGCTATCACATTACATGCGCACTGTCAAATGCCATGCTTGGGATACCCAGGTTCAACTTGCCTGTTCACATAGCTATCAGTCACCTCATTCATGTTGCAGTCAGTGTGTGTATGACTTTGTGTATGTCACAAATCCACACATATCCCTCAGGCAAGTACTCAGGGGCATGATGACAAACCCCTAGCACCCCCAGAGCATTTCCTTTTGTGTTACTTCAGTGGAACAGTGCCCTTTCACTAATTTTTAAGGATGGCACAAAGCCACTTTGGATGTCTTAACACAGCACTGTATACATGGCTCCCACACAACACAGATTTCTGTGGCAGAGGGACATGTAATGGGTGTTGCTGTGGGTCTACCCAGACAACATCCATTGCAATTGGTACTGCCTCAGAGTTACAATGGAATGTATAGCTGAGGCAGTGCCAAAGCTATGATGTCAGCTCAGGGGTGTGGTTTGCATGGGACAACAGGGAGACAAACAAACCTTTAGGCTGTTTTTTCTCATTGTTTGGGTGCTGCATTTTGCCACTTACATAGTAGGAACAAGGAGCTTTTATTCTTGTATATGTGCAGGGAGGAAGACTTCCTGCTCATAAACATCCAATCCCTGCAATGCAGACACCCTTGCTATATGGTGCAAGTGTTCCTGCATTGACAATAGACAGCTGCATATGCACTAGTGCTAGAAAAAAAACATGGTTGGTCATTACCCTTCTGCATACAGTAGTTACATGCATTTTAGTTATGATACAGCTCAGCACAGCACAGCTATGTTGCTTTTGGCACTATGCTGTCCAATTTGTTATGGTACAAAGTCCCTCAGTGTATATGTCTGACACAATGCATAGAGTTCAAACAGTTCTTGCCTCAGACACAAATTCAAGACAATTGATGTTTAGAGTAAAATTATTAGGATGTGAAATTATGTTATTGGTTGTACTGTACATTACACAGGAGACTAACCTCATTAGAGATCCCAATCATTGGAAGTCCAGACAGAGTCCGGGGGGGGGGGGAGAGGGTGAAATGTCATGAGACATGTATAGGAGAATTAGTTTATCAGTGAGAAGGTGATCACTGTTCCAATAGGAAGGAACTGGCGAGAATAAAAGTTCACATGTGTGATTGGTGAACAGTGGGAGAGTGAAGAGAGGACACTGTCCATGTCTCACAGACTGTAGTCTACCGGTTGTTGTTCGGTGAATGATGTTCCTTCCACATCTTCATTCTCGTATGTATGTGGTGCATCCTGTGCCATAGATGGTGGTGGTGTTGAAGTTGAGGGAGGCACATACACATCAGCGGCTGGAATATGTGGATTCAAAGGTGCTTACCTTTCTCTGTAGACAATCCTTCTCTGAGGGCTATTTAGGGTCTCTCCTGTGGGCATCTCACCAGATAACGAATGCAAGAGCTCACCAGAGTTCCTCTGCACTTCCCTCTTTGACTTCTGCCCAGGATCGACAGCTGACTGCTCCAGGACGCCTGCAAAACAACAACAAAATAGCAAGAAGACTACCAGCAACATTGTAGTGCCTCATCCTGCCGGCTTTCTCGACTGTTTCCTGGTGGTGCATGCTCTGAGGGCTGTGTGCCTTCACCCTGCACTGGAAGCCAAGAAGAAATTTCCCGTGGGTCGACGGAATCTTCCCCCTGCCAACGCAGGCACCATACTTCTGCATCACCGGTCCTCTGGGTCCCCTATCATCTTGAAGAGCGTGGTCCCTGGAACACAGGAGCTGGATCCAAGTGTCCCTAACAGTCCAGTGGCCCTTCTGTCCAAATTTGGTGGAGGTAAGTCCTTGCCTCTCCACACCAGACAGTAATCCTGTGTACTGTGTGAACTGCAGCTACTAGGGCTTCTGTGCACTTTTGCAAGTCTTCCTTCATGCACAGCGTAGCCCAGGTCCCCAGCACTCTGTCCTGCATTGCCTAACTCGCTGAGTTGGACTCCGACTTCGTGGGACACTCTTTTGTTGTGCTGAGTCGACCATTGTGCTCAGATCTTCTGAATGCCTGTTCAGGTACTTCTGTGGGTGCTGCCTGCTTCTGTGTTGCTGGGTACCCCCTCTGTCTCCTCCTGCAAGGGGCAACCTCCTGGTCCTTCCTGGGCCCTGGCAGCACCCAAAATCCTCAACCGCAACTCTTGCAACTAGCAAGGCCTGTTTGCGGTCTTTCTGCGTGGAAACAACTCTGCATCCTCCAGCACGCCGTGGGACATCATCTGACCAAAGGAGAAGCTCCTGGCACCTTCCGTTGTTGCAGAATCTTTGGCTTCTTCCACCCAGAGGCAGCCCTTTTGCACCTTCATCCGGGGTTTAGTGGGCTCCTGCCCCCCCGGACACTTGCGTGACTCTTGGACTTGGTCCCCTTCCTTCACAGGTCCAGGAATCCGTCTTCAGTGTTTTGCAGTCAGTTGTTGTCTTTGCAGAATCCCCTATCTCGACTTTACTGTCTTTCTGTGGTAGTAGGGTAACTTTACTCCTACTTTTCAGAGTCTTGGGGTGGGGTATCTTGGATACCCTTATTGTTTTCTTACACTCCCAGCGACCCTCTACACACTACACTAGGCCTGGGGTCCATTCGTGGTTCGCATTCCACTTTTGGAATATATGGTTTGTGTTGCCCCTAGGCCTATTGTCTCCTATTGCATTCTATTGTATCCTTCAGTGTTTGCACTACTTTTCTAACCAATTACTTACCTGACTTTGGTTTGTGTGTATATTTTGTGTATTTTACTTACCTCCTAAGGGAGTATCTCCTCTGAGATACTTTTGGCATATTGTCACTAAAATAAAGTACCTTTAACTCTGAGTATTGTGCTTCTTATGGTATAGTGCTAAGTGATATAAGTGGTATAGTAGGAGCTTTGTATGTCTCCTAGTTCAGCCTAAGCTGCTCCGCTATAGCTACCTCTATCAGCCTAAGCTGCTATAACACTTCTAATCTACTAATAAAGGATAACTGGACCTGGCACAAGGTTTAAGTACCACAAGGTACCCACTATAAGCCAGGCCAGCCTCCTACAGGGGGAATGGACATATGGGTGTCAAGTACTTTTTCGGCAATTGATGCACTGCTCTGCCCTATTTTGCGCTTATATTCCCCTTTCGTGGCATGCAAGGTCCCTTTGTGTACATTTCGTTGCATTTTATGTTGGGGATGGAGGTGCATTGTGGGTGCTGTGGTGCCATGAGGGGTAGGTGAAGGTGCGCAGGGGGCAGGATGGAGGTCTGTTTGTCAGATGGTGGGCATACAGGGTAGTTGGATGTGGGGGTTGTGGACTGGCCTGGGATGGGGTCCTGGTAAGAGTGAGAGGGGTGTGGTGATACATGCATTATAGGTGGGGTGAATGTTTAGGTATTGTAGTTGACTTACCCAAGTCCAGTCCTCCAGTGAGTCCAGTTAGGCCCTCCAGGTGCAGAATAGCCAGGACCTTCCCATCCCAGTCGGTGTATTCGGGGTGTAGGTGGGGGACCACCACCAGTCTTTTGTATGGCGATGTTGTGCTTGGATGCCATTGTCCGAACCTTCCCGCACAGGTCATTACATATCTTTCGTATGTCATCCCTTGTGCATGGATGGTTCCCCACTGCATTGACCTTGTTGTCTATTGTCTGCCATAGCTTCATCTTCCTGGCAACGGCTGTCTTCTGCACCTGTGCCCCGAATAGTTGTGGCTCGAACCTGAGTATTTCATCCAACATGGTCCTTGACTCCCTATCTGTGAAGTGGGGGTGGTTAGGGGGTGCCATGGTGTGTGTTGTGGGTGGTGTATTTGGGTGTATTTGTGAGGGTGCTGTTGTGTGGTTTTGTGTGTGACTTATTGATGTATTTGGGGTTTGTATGTGTTTTGGTGGTGTATTTGTGTGTGTGACTTGTGCTATGTTGTTTTCAGTGTATGTGTGTTGTGTTGTCACTCTCAGTTGTGCTATTGGTGCTGCAAAGGATTGTGGGGTATGTGTGTGAGTGTTTTAAAGTGTTGTGGATGTGTGTCAGGTGTGTGGGTTTCAAATTTGCCAATGTGTGCATTTGTTGTTGGTAGGTCCCATTGCTGGCCATGACAGTCCATATCGGCAATGGTAGTTCGGCATCCAGTATCCGCCACGCTGATTTGTACTTCATTATTTGGTGGCCGGTTGATTTGTCTGCTTGGCGGTGGCGGGGTGGGGTGTTCTGCCTTTCCGCTGTTGTAGGCCCTGGCGGTGGGTGGAGGTTGCAGGATTTTTGGAGGTTTTACTTTTTGACATCATTATTCGGCGGTGTCCAGTCTACCGCGACTGGCGGTCTTCTGCTCACCGTCGCCACGGTGGTTGGTGGTGATTACCGCCAAGTTCATAATGAGGGCCCAGGTAGCTGAAAGAACAACCCCCGCCTCTTGCTCTCCTGATTTTAGGAATGGGCAGTAATAAAAGATCATTTGATCTCAGATCTCTGGGGACACTGTAAGGAGCGATGAGATGTTGAAGGATATGTGTGCCATGGGAATGCTTTATCTTGTGGAGTATATATAGAGCCTTGAATTCTATTCCCCTTTGTATTGTCAGCCAATGAAGCTGTGCTAGGGCTGAAGCAGCTGATTGTGTTTTGTATAGGCCAATCAGTGTTTAGCAGCGTCATTTTGGGCAACCTGCAGCTTTCTGAAAACGTATGAGGGGCTACCCAGATAAAGTGAATAGGTGTAGTCATGACAGGAGAGTATCAAGCCTTGGATCTCTGTCCTTCAACATTCCATGGGCAGCCATTTGATTGTCTTCCAAAGAGACCAAAGCAGGAATCATGTAAATATGCCTGAGGAATAAATAATTTTCAATGAAATGTATAAAAAGTACTTTTTTACAGTTTCCAAGATCTGCAAATACAACAGGGGATTTACACAGGGACTCCGCAAATGGATCCGTGGATCTTGAAAACATCAAAAATATATAAAATATTAGCACACACACTCAGGCATTCATACAGACACCCACGCACCCAATCTCACACCAACACATACCCTGTTACACCCAATCTCATACCCAAATAGATACTCTTACACCCACTCTCATACCAATGGAGACACTCTCACATCCACTCTCACATACAGACATAACCTCCCACACCCACTCTCACATCAACAGAGACACTGTCACACCCAAGCAGGACATACCCTCTCACATTCACTCTCACACGCAGACACTTTCACACTCACTCTCACACACATACAGTCACCCCCTTCTCTCACACCAAGACAGACACTCTCACACCCACTCTCACACCCACTCTCACAGCAAGACATAACCCCTCACATCTACTTTTACACCCAGACACTCTTACACCTACTCTCACACGGAGACAGACACTCTCACACCTACTCTCACATCCAGACAGACACTCTCACACCCACTTGCACACCTAGACAGACACTTTCACATCCACTCTCGCATCTAGAACAGATACTATCTCTCCCACTCACATACTCATAGAGACGGTCGCACACCTACTCTCACACCTATACAGAAAGTCTCTCACCCACTCTCAGACACAGAGTGATCCTCTCACATGCAGGCTGGTGCTCAGAGTCAACCTGTTACACTCACATACAGTCTCGCACACCCAGACATACACTCTCACACCCTGAGACACCCTCTCTCATCCACTCTCATAGATATAGATAAACACTATCATATACACTGTGACATCCAGAAACTCTCACACTCTCTCATACACACTCTCACACTAACACAAGCACTCTGACAGTCAAATTCACAGTCAGAGACACCGCGTTACAGACAGTCTAAAAGTCAGATAGATACTCTTATATCCACTCTCACACTTACAGAAATAATCTTACACCCACTCACATACCAAGATAGATACTCTTACAGCCACCCTGATATTCAGTCACACACTCTCATGCACACTCTTCCTCCCAGAGAGATACTCATACAGAGTAGCGTGGCTGTGATCTGAGATGCAGAGTTGAGGGTGTCATTTTATTGTAACAGGAAAGGGGCCTGGGGCACAAACGTGGGCAGTAACATATATGAAGGGGTTGGGGCAGGAATTCCCTGGCCAGAGGGGATCAAATAAATGTGCCACATTAGGAATTATTTTGGAATAGGATTTTTTGTTTGTTTTTTGAGATGCATGAATAGATCAACAGATTTGGATGAGATTATTTCTTAAAAACGTATTTAAGCATAAGTTAATATTCACTGAAAAAAACAAAGGTTACAGGGACATTATAGTTAGGAAATGTAATTTTAAAAAACAGTGAAATTCACTGAAAAAATCAAAGGTTGCAGTGACGTTATGGTTCACATTTCATACATGCAAAACCATTGATATTCAGCAGTTATAGTTACCTCAGCTAACTGTAACAGGAGGCCCGTAATGTACTGCTTATGACCTCACATAATACACCACTAATCACATGCTCAGTGATATCACTGCTCAGGTGGATGTGGAAAGTGTGCTTTTTTGCATGGTCATCCACATTTTTGTTACTGATTTGTATTCATTGTTTAAGACTCTGCGCACTGGGACACCACTCTCTAGTGCTAGTGTATGCACTGTGATCTCTAAAACATGCAGAAATTAGCTAATAACTGATTAGTTTATTACAATTTTCTATAAGGCAATAGTAAATGGTATGGTAATATACCTGTAGCATGAAAAGATAGATATCACCTATGGACTGCTGTACCTATTGTGCCATCCACTAGTGTGACAAACAAAAACATTTCTTCAGGCCCACTATTGTTTCCTGACTGCTGCAGTGTTAAGCCTGCAGAATGGCATGTTAAAATAATCTTAAAAGGTAAAAGCTGCCATTTAAATATTAGTAAATCAGTTCTATACAAGCCTTATAGCCCACAAGGAGCATAGTATGCAAACTTGGAACATGGAGAAAATGAATGTTATTATGACCCTACAGTTAGAAATCACTAAAAACAATTTCACTATAGTAGACATGGCTATCCTATGTGGAAAACCAGAGTGCACATTAAAATACCAATACTGCTATGTCAGGAATGAGGCAACTGAATACAAAAGAATGTATCCCTACGTTTAATAGGTATTAAAACTCCAATTCAATGTGAGTCAAATGTTAAGCATAAGTAACTTTTAGAAGGTCACCCTTTACCTGCCTGAACTGTCCCTTATCTCTGATCCTCCCACACAACCCCAGGCCTCAGAGTCAGAATTTAGCATGGTTGGTGACTTTTGCCATCTTGAAAATGCCCTGGTACATGGCATTTTGGGCCTGTTTGAATACCGCAAACAGGAACCCCTGTAAAAGTTGGTAGATTTGCCTCCAAGAACTTTCACCCCATTGGTTAGGTAATGCTGAGGAGTTATCCCTACCCACTAGCTGGCGCTATTCATAAATGTGCCACCCCAGGCCATGGAACTGCTAGTCAGATAGTTTTCCCAGTCGGTCTGCTGGAAACTCTGGAGTGCTGATGTAAAAGTTTTGAAAACATTTCTAAACTTCTTTTGATGCCCAAATACTGAATGAAGTATACTTCTAGGGTCCCCAGAACCTCAGAAGGAGCATGTAGAGATCCTAGGAGTGTCAGGAAGAAAGCAACATCACATTTCTAGTCCAGGTCAGCTGTGATTTTTCCCATAAGTATTCTCTTCAGTTTTTTTATGCTTTTGGAGCCACACAATGGATCAGCCTTATGATCCTTGGATATCTTTCTGTCCTTAGATTTCATATGGAGAGGGGTCCAGCCTTTTCAGGTCCTTCTTACAGTTTACAGATGCCAAATGGAGGAGGTTCAGTTTGCCCTGTATTCTCTCATATGTTCAACAGTGTTCTAATGAAGGTGCCTCCGTGAGCCACTTCATAGAATCCTTCCATAAATAATAGGGAACATTATATTAAAAAGAATATCTAAGTATTTCCAATGGAGCCCTCCCCACATTTCTGCATGTCTATTTATCTTTGTATGCCTGGACAGGATTTGGATGATTCCCTGGTAAAAGATAACAGGTCAGCTTGTCTTCACTAAACATGAATGTAAGTTGTGGAATGACCATCTTCTGCACAGTAACCTTGCGTAGGGGTTAGATGGGAGTCTCCTCCATGTTATCTAGGTTTAGAGACCTTCAACAGCAGGGCATATTGAAAGAAATAAGAGGTAGTTCATGTAACACTTCACTTCTTCATGTAAAAAGGGCATCTACAGAACCAGATGTAAAACCTGTCTTTCGTTTAGTACAAGTTTGAGAAAAATGAATAAGTTACTGGTATGAATATTGTCCAACATCCTAGTTAATAGCAAATATTTCACTGTTCTAGATTTGGGTTCTTCTTTTTTCACAATTCAAATGCACCCTGACAGTTAATATATTTTTCTGTTCCATTCCAAAATAAATCATACTGGTGGACAACATTGGTAAAGGGCTATGCAGAGAGTCCTTCCATTTTTCCACAAGTCTTAAAAAGAGACCTAGATGTGCTTACATTACCTGGAGCTTCCACTTTATTACAGTGAATGGACAACTTGCTGTAGTTTCAATATCAGCAGAGACTTGCAAACAAGACAATATTGCCTTCTTTCTCATTGTGTTGCAAAGGGGTACAAGGTATCACCCAAGAATTTGCAGTATTATGCCACTTCTGTAACATATTAGGACCATAAATTGTCCGAAAGGTCCTGGAGATTTTCAGCACTGCACAATTTCTCTGCCCTCTTGCAAAAGGATGTTATAGTCTTCCTTGGCATGGCTGTGTACTGCCACCATTGGAACATCTGTTTCTCATTCATAGCCCACCTTCTACAGGCTTTGATTCAAAAGGATGTGCCAGATCTGGTCCCATTACATCAGCAATGTGAAGACCCTTTTGTTCTATTGAAGAAAGAATTGTGTATGCCTCCAGCCTTTGGGCTACCTGACTACACTAAATAATTCCATTTGTGTTACCATGAAAAGAAAGGTTGATCATTGATCACTCAGAAACATGGACCCAGATTTATAAGGAGTTTGCACCACAGTTGCACTAGTTGTTTGCTGCAACGGTGGTGCAGACCCAGCATCATATTTACAAAGTGGCTCTAGACGTGTCTAGCACCGCTTTTACAAGCCTTTTGTCATTTTTTGAGAGTGCGTCTTCACTTGCGTCATTTCCTGAAAACGATATGCAAGGTATGCGTTCCCTAATAAAAAATGATCCTAGCCCGAGCATCAGATTTATTAGCCTCTTGAAAAAAGATGCGAGCTAAGAAAAAATGACAGTAGCCTGCATTAGCATCAAAATTTTAAAACTGTTCAGACCAGGCGTTAAAATTACGCATGGGCAGAGATAAATAAGGAAAACACTCACAAAACACTCTGGCAACTCACAAGATACCATGGACCTGCTGCTGCTACAACTTGGAACCTTCAGACGATGCCAGTGATGATGCCAAGCACCACCAGCACCACCCTGTCACTCATCATCAACATCACAGCAACCAGAAAGGCAGCGCAGATAGAGGGAGTGCATATATTGGCAAAGAACAACAATTTTTGGAGTCAGAGAAGATATCACAAAATATTACAATTCGAAGCAGGAGTCAGTCATCCGGCTACTCCAAGAAATTGCACCTGCTATTACAGCAAGAGCAGGAAGGCAAACCCACATTCTACCCCTCACAAAGTTCCTGGCTGTGCTGTACATGCTGGTCTCGGGGTCTTTCCAAACAACTGCATATGTGTACCATCTATTGCCCCAATTATGTTGGGGATATGTCCCATTGCATAGAAGTCAGCTTTCACTGTGGCCAAATCCTCATTCTGGGGGAAAACGATGTAGCTTCACATGTGTTTAACCAGACAACACTCTGGTCAGCACTATTGAGAACATTGGCTGAAACATTCCTGCTGCCAAGTCCACTGTCACTTGGAAGGAGCCAGTTGCCAGGAAATGGAGCAGTGATAGCACTTACACAACAGGGGGGAGTCCGCTGGGGTGACGGATAGCAGATATCAGGTCAGGCTCCAATTGGGCACACAGCTCTGTGATTGTGGCTATGTCCAGTCTGTAGGTAAGGATAATGTGCCTGTCCTCCATTGTTGCCAAGTCCACCAGGGGCTTGAACACGGGGGGATGCCTCCATCTCCTATTCATCTGCAGCGGTTGCAATCTCGGGGGCAAACGGTGAGCAGCTGGTCAGTATTCCATATTTCCAAACACTACACTGCATTGCATGTTGTGACTGAAACAGAATATTGTTGGATAGGCCTAAATGGTGCCTATGTGTACTGTGACGCAGTTAGGCGCCATGGCATTCCCCCCCCCCCAAAATAGCGTCCGCCTGTACTGTATGGAGGGAAATGTGGAAATGAGGTAATTCCGCTGACGTTGTGTGCCGCTGCAGGAGGTTGTCGAGAACCGCTGTGCAACTCCTCATTGGATACCATTGGGCCCTATGGGTTACAGTGGCGAATGGTGATGTATGCCGGCGGAGACGTTATGCACCGCCGTGGACGTGACCGCCATTTTCTATCTGTTCACTCACTTGCTACCTGACCTTCAACAGGAGAGGACCTACACTGCAAGTGCTGCTGTGACCTGTGTCTGAAACCGACCATGGCTCGTGTCACTGGTGAAAGGGCCCCTGCTTTCACGGCTGTGGAGTTGGACAGAGTGGTGGATGGGGTCCAACCTCAGTACCGAATGCTGTATGGACCTCCAGACCAACAGGTGAGTACATTGTGAGCAGGATTCATTGGGCATGAATGCATGGAGTGCTGTGTGTGAGGGCCTCGTCTAGGGGGGGGTTGGTGGAAGGGCCCTGGCCAGCGTGCTGCATGTATGGTGGGCAATGTCTGTGCGTAAGGGGAAGTGAGGGCTATGGTTGGCCATGAGCGTAACAGGCAGGATGATCTGACTTATTCCTTTTCCCATGTATATTTCTCTACAGGCCAGCGCCCATCAAAAAAGGGTATATGGCGTGCCATTGCCAAGGACGTGCGGACCCTCGGGTCTATGGCAGGTGGAGCACCCACTGTCCCAAACGGTGGGAGGACCTGAGACACTGTGCACGGAAGACGTCAGAGGCCCAGCTGGGGATGGCCTTCCAACGAGGAAGGGGTACCCATCAAACCCTGACCCCCCTGATGGCCCGCATACTGGTGGTGGCCTATCTGGAGCTGGATGGGCTCTTGGGGGCATCACAGCAGCCACAAGGGGGGAGTACAGTGTCCCAATATACTACTTGCATACAGTGGGGTGGCATCTGGGTGGGGGATGTGGGCCTGTGGGTGCCTCTAGGCCAGACTGGACATTGCAGGGTAGGGCCCATGTTGGGCATGGTCTGCTGTACACCTCCTCTAACCAAGCTAGTAGGCATCCACTACTGGGCAGGTGTCTGTGGGTCTCAGGTATGCTGCAATTGGTGTTAGGTATCCCTGTCCATGGGCTGGTGACTAGCATTGTGATTGTTAGTGCATTGCCTAGTCCATAGGTCTGTTCCCTGTGTGCGTTTGTGTCCCGAATGCCAATAGTGGTGTTGTTGCCGCCACTGACCAAGGGTATCCTTTGTCTCTCTCCCCCCCTTTTTGTTTTGTCACCCTGACCTTATGTGCATTAGCATCAGCTGGCAGGGGAGCAGAGGCACCAGCGATCGGGAGAGCTGCATCCCATAGGGCCCAGGAGTCCGAATCCTCCTACGGTAAGGGCACCAGTGGGACAGAGGGCGAGGGGAGCACCACAGCGGAGAGTGGAGGGGACAGTTCTGACAGTGATACCTCCTCCGATGGAAGCTCCCTGGTGGTGGCGGACACCTCTGTGCCCACCCCAACTAGAGGTATAGCCGCCACCCCCGTACCAGCACCGCCCTCCCAGCAGCCTCCTCAGTGTGTTTCCCATGCCCGCTCACCCAGGAGGGTGGGCATCTCCTTCGTCCTTCGCCCCAGTCACCTCAGACCCTGCCCCAGTTAGCCCTGCTGCCCTGAGTGAGGAGGCTATTGACCTCCTGTGATCAATCTCTGTTGGGCAGTCAACCATTGTGAATGCCATCCAGGGGCTGGCAGCCCATTTGGAACAAACAAATGCATTCCTGGAGGGCATTCACTCTGGCATGGCGGCCCAACAGAGATCAATCCAGGCTCTGGCCTCCTCCCTGATGGCAGCCATTGTCCCGGTTTCTAGCCTTCCCCCTCCAAGTTCCTCTGCCCAATCACATTCCCCTCAACCCTAACCTATCCCAAGCACACAGGCAGACCATCATGCACCCAGGACAACACACAAGAGTGGCACAGGCAAACAAGCACCACACATCATCCCACATGCACTCACACAAACACCATCCAGATGCAGACATACCAACATCCACTGCCTCCACTGTGTCCCCCTCCTCCTCTTCGTCCACCTCCCTCCCAGTAGCGTTTACACTCACACCTGCATGCACTACATCCTCATCCACTACCACCATCACGCCTATCACTATACGTCCCTCACTGGCAGTCACCACCCCACATCCATGCACACGTCCCCTGTGTCCTCTTCCACTGTGTCTGTCCCCTCTCCTCCCAAAGTACACAAACGAAAGCCCTCAGACACCCAACAGCCATCCACCTCACAACACCATCCATCCCATGCACCTGCACCAAAACCCAGCAGACAGACACCTTTTACAACCAATTCCTATTCTTCCACTCCCAAACCTTCACCCTCTTCCCCGCCCAATGTCCCTAAGATGCTTTTCCTCGCCACCCTTGACCTCTTCCCTTCCACTCCCCCGTCCCTCACATCGGGGCAGGGTGGTCAGAACCCAGTCGAGCACCTCAGCCACCCAATCCACAGTAGTGTCGACAGCTACTGCAGGTGGGAGAGGATTCCGGGCACCCGGCAGCAACACTGACAGGCAGCCTTCACCAGCTGCGACAGGGAAGGGCAAGGAGGCACCACCACCAGCATCTAGGAAGGGCAAGGAGGCACCACAAGCAGCGTCTAGGAAGGGCAAGGAGGCCCCACCAGCTGCAGGAGGGAAGGGCAAGGGGCAATCCCCAGCTGTTGACAGGAAGGGCAAGGGGCCTGCACCAGCAGGCAGGAAGGACAGGAGGCCTGGTGCTTGAACTCATTGGGAGCCCTGCCCATCAACCATGGTGGTTCAGCCGCCTGAGGCTGCAGAGGAAGGGCTAGAGCCTCACCCCACCACTGCCAGCACTGCCACCAGCAACACCACCAGCAACACCACCAGCACCACTGCCAGCAGCAGCACCAGTGGGCAGCCGTCCGAGGCTGCATGGGATGGGCTGGAGCCTCCCCCCACCACTGCCAGCACCGCCAGCAGCACCACTGCCAGCAGCAGCAGCCCCAGTGGGCAGCCGTCCAAGGCTGCAGGAGAAGGGCTGGGGCCTCCCCCCACCACTGCCAGCTCCGACACCTGCACCACTGCCAGCAGCAGCAGCCCCAGTGGGCAGCCATCCGAGGCTGCAAGGGATGGGCTGGAGCCTTCCCCCACCACTGCCAGCCCAGACACCAGCACCGCCACTGCCACCACTGAGCAGCCGTCACGACCGGCAGACAGTGTGTACTCCTGCGTCCATGGGCTGTTGTGCGGCCTGGCCCCTGGAAATCCTGTGGGTCTGATACCCAAGTGAGAGACTGTGACCTTGCACTCCCCAAGATCTGCATCACAGGGCACAATGCCCCCTCCAGAACCAGTGGGCGAAGCCATCCACTCACCCCATCCTTCCCAGGATGAAGCACACTGGGCACAATGCCCCCTCCAGAACCAGTGGAAGAAGCCATCCACTCACCACACCCTTCCCAGGATGAAGCACACTGGGCACAATGCCCCCTCCAGAACCAGTGGAGAAGCCATCCACTAGAGAGAATGTGGCCTTGCACTCCCCAGGACCAACCAGTGGAGAAGCCATCCACTAGAAGACTGTGGCCTTGCACTCCCCAGGACCAAGCAGTGGGAAAACCACCCACTTGAGAGACTGTGGCCTTGCACTCCCCAGTACCAAACACAGGGCATGTTGCCCTTTCCAGAGCATGTTGGCAAACCACCCACTTGAGAGACAGTGGCCGTGTACTCCCCAGGAACAAGCAGTAGGCATGTAGCCTCATTGAGGACCAGTGGCGTTGTACCATCTTCTGGCTGAGGTGCCCCCCCCCTTCCCTGTCCCCCTGAGAAGCCTGTGTTTTTTCGACCTGATGCCCCTGCAGTGTTCTCTCCGTGTTGTTACAGGATTGAGGTGGGACTTTGGCCTATGTGATGTGGCCCTGTGGCCCACAGACATTGAGGACTGGGCAGTGTCCCTCCATTTGTAAATATGTATATACGTTTGTATTTTGATGCACTTATTCATGTTATTTTTTCATATTTTACTCACTTTCTTCCAATCATTTTGTCCTTGCATTATTCCTGAGGGGTACGGGTGGATATGTAATGTTTGTGCACCTGATTGTGTGTATGGTGTTGGGGGTTGAGGTGTTGCGTGTACGTGTCACTCTCTTTTACCTCTCCCCTCCCTCGTGTGCTATTCGTCAGTACTCACCATGGTCGTCTTCACCGGCGTTGCTGCTCATAATGCAGGAAAAGGTATACAAGCATCGGAAATATGTGCAACTCTTGCTCCATTGTGTTGTGGTTGTTCCCTGAGTCTCCAGAAGTGAGTCCTTTGACTTCTGTGTTCAGTTTCTGCTGTGTTTTTGATGCCGTTAGTACCTTCCCTGGAAAAGGTGGCGGATAGGCCTGTCGTAATACAGTGGGCAGTACATTGTCTTCCGCCTGACTGTTACCGCCGTGGTGCTTGTTGATACCACCATGGCGGTCGGTGTGCTAAAGTGGCTGTCTGAGCGGTTTCCGCCGTGGTCATAATTCCATTTTTGTTACCGCCAGCCTGTTGGTGGTATTACTGCCGCTTTATCACCGTCCGCCAGGGTTGTAATGAGGGCCTTAGTGCCTTATTTACAGGACAATGCACCACTAGAGCGTCACTTTTACTGATGCTTTGGTGGAGCAATGCCCACTCTGCATTATCAAGACAATGTCAAGCCACTTTTTGTGTCTTAACGCTGTCTTGTAAATGCTGCACTTTCACATCATTTAGGGGCATATATACATGGCCCTGGTGATGTCTTAGCTCCACATTAGTGTCATGTCTATGATGCTAAGGTGGCGTTAAGGTGAACATTCACCTGTGTCATGTAACAAAGTAGTGATATGCTTGCATTTGTGCCACTTGGCAAACTCCTGTGCCATATCATGGCTGCATCAGGTATAGTGTATGCAAGGTGGCATTCCAACGCAGGGATGCCTGAAAAAAAGGCAGAGGGAAAATCACAAGATTTCACTATGCAATTGTTTTACCTTAGTTCAAATGCCTGCTCGGAGCAGGCTGAAAAGTTATGTCCCTATCATTATCTGTGGGTCTCCCTGACCTTTGCTGTACTAGCATCTAAATAATTTTTTTAATAGTCCAGCTAAAGCATCATAACTGTGTGAAAGATTCTGACTCTTTCTTGGTAATGCCAGCCATGTTGAGCCGGATAGTGAATACTGCACAACCATGTAGAAGTTAGGATGGGCAAGGGGGACGCATGAAAACAGGCACATCGAAAAAATTGCACCATGTCCTAATCATATGGCCCATAGGGGCTCATATACGAGCCCCTAGCGGCATTGTAGTGTCACTTTTTGTACCCTCTGGTGGTACTGTGCACTGCACCGTATTTACAAGGCGGCATTAAGCCACTTTTGTGAGTAAAGGCAGTCATGGCTGAGTGTGTCCTGTGAGTCATGAATGTACATGGTGACATCACAATTACCAACGTTTAAAACGTTTGCAGGGTGAAGTCATCTGCAATTATGTAACAATGTAGCCATGACATTTATGTTAGGTCCCTGCACATATATGTACATGTCAGCCTGCCCTATTAATGTATGGCATTGAGACATGTAACACACCATTATTGAGTACTTACCAACATAGGTATAACACTGTCATTGACAAATGATGTCCGATGTGCAATACTTGTCCACAGTCTTCATAGTGCAACATTCACAGTGCATTGTCTCATGTTACATCTTGTAGGTGGACCCCACCATTTACAATCCAAGAGGTGGTTGGCCTCAAAGACCCCAAGGCAACATTTGAGTAATAATCTGTGTGTGTAATGTGTTGTGCAAGTGTTGTATGTGCAGTTGTATGTTGTATGCAGTGCCATGTACTAAGTGCATGTATGCTATCACAAACATAGTGAGCTTAACCAGTGTATGTACTGTATGGTTGCATATGTGTCTAGGCTGTGCATCACATGAAATGATTGCACTGGTGGCAACATGTGGAGTAAAGGTCATGGAAATGTGGGAGAGGGTAAATAAGCCCCATATCAGTGATGACAGTATAGTCAGGTGGCAGAAGTTAAGGGTCCAGCATATGTGTGCATGCCTGCTAGATGTTTTTGACTCTATATGTCACTGATATGTGTACCATACGTATCACTGAGTAACTCAGCTTATGGTGTGATGCATTATCATATGAATAGTCTCCTCATAGTAGCAGGTCAGTGGTCAACATACCATATTTGGGGGCTTATTTACAAGCCACTAGCGCTGCCGGTACATGACTTTTTATATGGGTAAAAAGTGACACATCTGCGGCACAAGGAGCTTGTACATGTGCCTCTTGACATGGCCAAATTTCAACCACCAATGTGATGTGATGCCTCATTATCCGAGTAGCAGTTTACAACATTTCTAACCTATGTCATCCTCACATGTCTTGTTAGGTATGTTTGGCAAGAGGGATATCCATACTACTTAGACATATGACATGCCATAAACCACAGCATTAGCTACTCGTGGTGATCCAGATATTTTCCAGGATCTGATGTAAAAACAAATGACTCACAATGTACAGCATTAGCCAGTGCTGTACCAAGATCCCTGTGCGGATGTGGTACGGGACATGCATACACCCACATATGAGGTGGTGGTGCATAGTGCCATTTTGCAACAGGCTGAGCATTATTTGGGATACATTTACAACCAATGGCCAGCATAGTCTGAGGAAACAAGTCACTCAGAGACCATGCATCAATTCATGGCACAACTCACCTGGTACTGATCTGTGTCAATCTGAGAGTAGTGTCATCATCCTCTGTGTGACATGAATGTCTGCACCACCCTGCAATTTCAACTACATCTGTCACAATCAGTTTAAAATTTAGCAATGTGTCCTGACATCTCTACTTGCCATAAGTTGCCCTGTTGTGAGGCCACATTTTACTTGCAGTACTTCCTCAGATGTGGTGCTTCCTGTGCAGTGTTAATTGATCTGAAGCCACTTGCGCACACATGCGGTACATTGACGAACAAACCACCATATTGAGTATGAAGTTGCATGGTCACATGGCTGATGTGTATGACAATCTTAGTCAATGGTGACATGGACCTTCAATGATTTTCCAAGATGGGTCAAAGTAATCATGCAATAATACCTAGTCTCAATACCACGGCATGGATTTGGTGGTTGGTGAGAAGATGTATGTCCCCCCTGCCCTTCAGGATGTTATGTTGATTTATGCTGGCCAACGTGTTACAACTGCAGTTGGTACATCCATTGCATGTGTGTATTTCATTTGCCAAAATATGCAATTGACTAACATGTCCACTTCATGATGCAGCTGCAAACATGAATGCACCCCAGGGGTGAGAATTTACAAAGAGGGCCAAGAAGTATCGTCACATCAGAAACGTTGCCAAGAGGTACCAGAGGATGCAATGGAGGTACGTCTTGGAGCATGCCTCGGAGGCTTGGAAGGCCTTCCTTCAAGGAGGGGGCCAGAAAAGGAACCATCCACCACCACCACCCATGCTCCAGCAAGGCTTGTGGCTACAGGCAGTGCCACTTCTCCTAGGGCAGTACCTTTAACCTCGGCTCCATCAACTGGCTCAGCAACATCTACAACCGCGGCACATACTTACGTGGATCCCCCCTGTGAGCAGGAGTTTTGTATGGAATTGGCCGACCAGAAATACCATATTGCCCAGTTGGACCCTAGATTGGGTAGATTTTGACTCTGCTACTAGAATTTAAAGCACATATGATGAAGCGTTTGGTGGACATATGGTCACTAACTCAGCATGTCCCTCGCATTTTGTAAAGTGCATGTAAATAGTTGGTGTATTTAGTTAGTTAGGGTTTATTAAGTTAGCATAGTGTAGGTTAGTTTGTAGTACTTAGTGATAGTTTATCTTTATACTAGGGGTGTAGGGTATCTCTTTTTCTTTTTTTGGTTGGGGATGGGGGTGATGTTTGGGTATATGTAAAAAATTAAAAAATAAAAATATTTATATATATATATATATATATATTTTTTTTTTTTAATGTACAAAAATATGTTGTTGTTTAGATCATATGTTTAGTTAGTCAATGTTTAGCTTTAGTAACTGTTGTCCTTGCCATTAGAAGTATATTAAGGGATGTGGGGGGCTGATGTTTATCATGTGGTCTCATATGTTTAGAATTAGTAGTGATAAGTTAAGTTACACTTTTTGTATAAGTTACGCTAAGATAGTGTTTTTGGGGTTAGTTTAGGTAATTTAGTTCATTTAGGATTTTTAGGCTTAGTTTTATAGTTCAATTAATCATTTTACTATTCCTTATATATGGCCTCCATTATGATTTAGGGGGTCATTCTGACCCTGGCGGTCCATGACCGCCATGGCGGAGGGCGGCGGAAGCACCGCCAACAGGCTGGCGGTGCTTCCTGGGCTAATCTGACCGCGGCGGTAAAGCCGCGGTCAGAAAAGGGGAATCGGCGGTTTCCCGCCGGTTTTCCCCTGGCCCAGGGAATCCGCCATGGCGGCGCTGCTTGCAGCACCGCCATGGGGATTCCGACCCCCTTCCCGCCAGCCTGTTTCTGGCGGTGTCCACTGCCAGAACCAGGATGGCGGGAACGGGTGCCGTGGGGCCCCTGGGGGCCCCTGCACTGCCCATGCCACTGGCATGGGCAGTGCAGGGGCCCCATAACAGGGCCCCACAAAGATTTTCACTGTCTGCTTTGCAGACAGTGAAAATCGCGACGGGTGCCACTGCACCCGTCGCACCCCTGCAACTCCGCCGGCTCCATTCGGAGCCGGCTTCCTCGTTGCAGGGGCTTTCCCGCTGGGCCGGCGGACGGCCTTTTGGGGGTTGCCCGCCGGCCCAGCGGGAAAGTTGGAATGACTGCTGCGGTCTTTTGACCGCGGTGCGGTCATTCGGCGGTAACCGCATGGCGGGCGGCGACCGCCGTCCGCCGCGGTCAGAATGACCGCCTTAGTGTGTCGGTGGCAGCATGTATGCACAGGTCATGTTAGGCACATGCTTTTGCAAGTTACAGTTAGTTTACATGTGTGACTAAGGGCCAGATTACAACTTTGGAGGAGGTGTTAATCCGTCCCAAAAGTGACGGTAAAGTGACGGATATACCACCAGCCGTATTACGAGTCCATTATATCCTATGGAACTCGTAATACGGCTGGTGGTATATCTGTCACTTTACCGTCACTTTGGGGACGGATTAACACCTCCTCTGAAGTTGTAATCAGGCCCTATGTGTCTCCCCTATTGTCAAGTTCCTGTCAGGTTGGTAATGGTGTCACATCTGCAACTCCAGACATATTTCAGTAATGTATGTGACACTCTGGATATGCATGGATACACATACCAGAACAGGGCTTCAAACAGCATGTTTCTGTATTTTTCAGTAATGGGCTTGCATTGTCATCATGTTGTAATTGTACTCCCCCTGCATCTAGATTTTGCGACTGAGACATTCATGACTGTCCCTCACATTCTTACATATGCATCATTTATCAGTAATGTCAATGATTTCCCTGTTGCTACCATCCTGGCTAGGTCCAGTCACTTGTGTTGTGATTGCTGTTAGCTATCACATTACATGCGCACTGTCAAATGCCATGCTTGGGATACCCAGGTTCAACTTGCCTGTTCACATAGCTATCAGTCACCTCATTCATGTTGCAGTCAGTGTGTGTATGACTTTGTGTATGTCACAAATCCACACATATCCCGCAGGCAAGTACTCAGGGGCATGATGACAAACCCCTAGCACCCCCAGAGCATTTCCTTTTGTGTTACTTCAGTGGAACAGTGCCCTTTCACTAATTTTTAAGGATGGCACAAAGCCACTTTGGATGTCTTAACACAGCACTGTATACATGGCTCCCACACAACACAGATTTCTGTGGCAGAGGGACATGTAATGGGTGTTGCTGTGGGTCTACCCAGACAACATCCATTGCAATTGGTACTGCCTCAGAGTTACAATGGAATGTATAGCTGAGGCAGTGCCAAAGCTATGATGTCAGCTCAGGGGTGTGGTTTGCATGGGACAACAGGGAGACAAACAAATCTTTAGGCTGTTTTTTCTCATTGTTTGGGTGCTGCATTTTGCCACTTACATAGTAGGAACAAGGAGCTTTTATTCTTGTATATGTGCAGGGAGGAAGACTTCCTGCTCATAAACATCCAATCCCTGCAATGCAGACACCCTTGCTATATGGTGCAAGTGTTCCTGCATTGACAATAGACAGCTGCATTTGCACTAGTGCTAGAAAAAAAACATGGTTGGTCATTACCCTTCTGCATACAGTAGTTACATGCATTTTAGTTATGATACAGCTCAGCACAGCTATGTTGCTTTTGGCACTATGCTGTCCAATTTGTTATGGTACAAAGTCCCTCAGTGTATATGTCTCACACATGCATAGAGTTCACACAGTTCTTGCCTCAGACACAAATTCAAGACAATTGATGTTTAGAGTAAAATTATTAGGATGTGAAATTATGTTATTGGTTGTACTGTACATTACACAGGAGACTAACCTCATTAGAGATCCCAAATCATTGGAAGTCCAGACAGAGTCCGGGGGGGGGAGGAGAGGGTGAAATGTCATGAGACATGTATAGGAGAATGAGTTTATCAGTGAGAAGGTGATCACTGTTCCAATAGGAAGGAACTGGCCAGAATAAAAGTTCACATGTGTGATTGGTGAACAGTGGGAGAGTGAAGAGAGGACACTGTCCATGTCTCACAGACTGTAGTCTACCGGTTGTTGTTCGGTGAATGATGTTCCTTCCACATCTTCATTCTCGTATGTATGTGGTGCATCCTGTGCTATAGATGGTGGTGGTGTTGAAGTTGAGGGAGGCACATACACATCAGCGGCTGGAATATGTGGATTCAAAGGTCCTGACAGCTGTCATCTGTGGAAAGATGAAAGACATCACTGCAGCAAGTAGGTAATGCTGGTTTCGCAACACAGCAGCAACTTCATGGTGGTAGGCAGCCAGGTTGTCACTAGGGGAGCCTAACATCTGCTGCATGGACTCCAGGATAGTTTGGATATCCCCCAGCCTGTTGTCAATCACACTGCTGCCACTGTAGGAGGGCAATTGTTTGAGCCTCAGGACACCAGCTATGTTAGCCAGGGACTGCAGGAGTCCACGTAGCAGAGAATGGGTGCCTCTATTGGCAGCAGTGTTGCCTTTATTTGGACTGAGGCACCTATGGACTCCTGCTAGGCTGCCCGCCATGGTATCCATCCCCACCTGCACATGCTGTGCCAGTTCCCGCTGGACTCCTACTGCTGTATTTTGAACAATGATGTCTGGGCCCTGGGAGTACAGGGTTGTGGATAATGTGGCAGGTGGTGAGTGTTTCATGTTGGGTGGTTCATTTGGAGACCCCACAATGCTTAGTGTCCTCCTTGTGACTGGAGATGGTGTATGGATGGCACCCAGGATCTTCTGGAGAGAGTCAGAATTATGCATTGAAGCTGGTCATCACTATCATCGGAGAAGTCCAGGACAAGTAGCTGGCCATGAGGTATTGCATCATTCTCTGCACAGAGATGTAAATATGTCAATGTTGATCTGTGTTAGCTGTTCATATGAGTCATGACGTTGTTAAACATGGTGCATCATCTACATGGCACAGAGCAATGCAACATTTATGGGCCCCTAGCGGAACAATCTGCCACCGGGGTGTCATTTTTTTGAACTCACTGTCGGCACAATATGGCAGTCGACATTTCCCAGTCCACTCTAAGCGATCTTGTGTGATTTTTTTTGTGAACTGCTTGTAGACCCATTTAATGCATTACACTGCATGGCAGTTGCATAGCATGGGTGTTGCTTGTAGTGTTCCCATGCAACACCCATGGAAATGTACAGAATCTATTGCATTGCCAGATCTGTAACTTTTAGAGTGTGTCACAATCTTCTACCAACCCATGGGTGCTGTAAGAGTGATGTATGAATCAATCAATCAGAGAATTTATAAAGCGCACTATGTACCCGTCAGGGTTTCGAGGCGCTGGGGGGGGGGTGCTGCTAGCGTTCGATGAGCCAAGTCTTGAGGAGTCTCCTGAAGGTGAGGAGGTCCTGGGTCTGGCGTAGTGAGGTGGGGAGAGAGTTCCAGGTCTTGGCGGCGAGGAAGGAGAAGGATCTGCCGCCAGAGGTCTTGCGCTGGATTCGGGGGACGATGGCGAGGGCGAGGTTGGCAGAGCGGAGTTGACGTGTGGGGGCGTAGAAGTTGAGTCTGGTGTTGAGGTAGGTGGGTCCGGTGTTGTGTAGCGCCTTGTGAGCGTGGGTGAGGAGTTTGAAGGTGATCCTTTTTTCCACGGGGAGCCAGTGGAGGTCCACCAGGTGGGGGGAGATGTGACATCGGCGGGGTATGTCGAGGATCAGGCGGGCGGATGCGTTCTGGATGCGCTGGAGTCGTTTGATGTCTTTCGTTGGGATGCCTGTGTAGAGTGCGTTGCCGTAGTCAAGTCTGCTACTGACGAGGGCTTGAGTAACCGTCTTTCTGGTTCCTGTTGGAATCCACTTGAAGATCCTGCTGAGCATGCGGAGGGTGTTGAAACAGGAGGAGGAGACGGCGTTGACCTGTTTGGACATGGTGAGAGCGGAGTCAAGGATGAAGCCGAGGTTTCTTGCGTGGCTGGCAGGGCTGGGTGGGGGGCCGAGGGCTGTGGGCCACCAGGAGTCATTCCAGGCCGAGGGGGTGCGTCCGAGGATGAGGACTTCCGTCTTGTCGGAGTTGAGCTTCAGGCGGCTGTTGTTCATCCACTCGCGATGGATTTCAGTCCCTCGTGGAGGTTGGTTTTGGCGGTGAGCGGGTCTTTGGTCAGGGAGAGGATGAGCTGGGTGTCGTCGGCGTAGGAGATGATGCTGAGGTTGTTTTGACGGGCCAATTGTGCGAGGGGGGCCATGTAGACGTTGAACAGCGTTGGGTTAAGAGAGGAGCCTTGGGGGACGCCGCAAATGAGGTTGGTGGCTTTGGAGCGGAAAGGGGAGAGTCGGACTCTCTGAGTTCTGTCGGAGAAGAAGGATGAGATCCAGTTGAGGGCTTTGTCTTGGATGCCGGCTTCTTGGAGACGGGTTAGTAGGGTGCGGTGGCATACTGTGTCGAAAGCGGCTGATAGGTCGAGGAGGATGAGGGCTGAGTTTTCACCGTTGTCCATTTGTTGTCTGATGTCATCTGTGGCTGCGAGGAGTGCGGTCTCAGTGCTGTGGTTTCATCTGAATCCAGATTGAGAGGGGTCTAGGATGGAGTTGTCTTCTAGGAAGTGGGCGAGCTGTGCGTTGACGATCTTCTCGATGACTTTCGCTGGAAAAGGGAGGAGAGAGATCGGTCGGAAGTTTTTGAGATCGTTGGGGTCAGCCTTGGGTTTCTTGAGGAGGGGTTGGATTTCTGCAGTCTTCCAGCTGTCCGGGAAGGTGGCGTGTTGAAGGAGAGGTTGATGATCTTGCGGAGTTTGGGGGCGATGATAGCATCGGCTTTGTTGAATACGTGATGTGGGCACGGGTCCGTGGGAGAGCCTGAGTGGATGGAATTCATGGTTGTGAGGGTTCCGGGGTCGTCTACTTGGGTCCAGGCGGTGAGGCAGTGGGCGTGGGAGGAGTCGTCGGAGGTGGGATCTGGCGAAGGTGTGGTGTTGAAGCTGTCGTGGATGGCTGTGATTTTCTGGTGGAAGAAGGTGGAGAGGTCGTCGCAGAGTTTTTGGGAGGGAGGGACGTCGTTGATGTTGGCGTTAGGGTTGGAGAGTTCCTTCACGATGCCGAAGAGTTCTTTACAGTCGTGGGCGTTGTTGTTGAGGCGTTCTGTGAAGTGGGCGTGCTTGGCGAGTCGGATCCGTTGGTGGTGATCACGGTTGGCGTCCTTGAGGGTAGCGAGGTTGTCGGGTGTGCGCTCGAGGATCCATTTCTTCTTGAGTTTCTGGCAGGTGCGTTTGGAGGTGGTCAGTTCGTCTGTGAACCAGGCTGGTTTTTGCTTTTCTTGGTTGGCGGTGGGTTTCTTGAGTGGAGCTAAGGTGTTGGCGCAGTCGAGGATCCATTGTTGGAGGTTGATGGCGGCGGCGCTCGGGTCGGTGGGGTCGGGTGGTGGGTTTTTGACGAGGGTGCTGGTTAGTTGGTCTTCGGTGACTTTTCCCCAGCGGTGGTGAGGCAGTAGAGGGATGCGGTGGTGTTCGGTGTTTCTCTTGAAGGTATAATGGACGCAGTGATGGTCTGTCCAGGGGAGTTCGGAGGTGTGGCTGAAAGAGATGTGGTTGCTTGAGGTGAAGAGGGGGTCAAGTGTGTGTCCGGCGATGTGGGATGAGTGTTGACCAGTTGACGGAGTCCGAGGTTGAGGAGGTTGGTGGTCAGTGATGCGGAGTTGGCGTCGTTGTTGTTTTCCAGGTGGAAGTTTAGGTCTCCCATGAGGATGTAGTCGGGAGAGGCGAGGGCGTGGGTGCTTGCGAGGTCAGAGACGGTGTCGCTGAAGGGGGCTCTTGGTCCTGGAGGGCGGTATATGAGGGTTCCTCTGAGGGTAGTGTTGGGGTCCGTGTGAATCTGGAAGTGGAGGTGTTTGGCTGTCTTGAGAGTGTCGTCTGTGTGGGTGTGGATCTTGAGGGAAGATTTGTGGGCGATGGCTATCCCTACTCCGATTCCGTTGGTTCGATCTCTTCTGGTGATCTTGTATCCGTCCGGTATGGCGATGGCGATGTCAGGGGCCGAAGAGTCGTTCCACCAGGTTTCGGTTAGGAAGGGCACGTCTGGAGCGGTGGTGTCGAGCAAGTCCCAAAGCTCGATGGCGTGTTTTCGTGCGGAGCGTGTGTTGAGGAGGATGCAGTGCAGGTGATTTGTGTTGGTTGTTGCTGGCTTCGTTGTTCTGTTGCAGGAGAAGTTGCAGGTGCGGCAGGAGAAAGGTCCTTTGGTGTGCTTCGGGGTGGCCAGGAAGCACTCTGTGGAGGGGCCAGGGTTGAGGGCTAGGAGATCGCTGGCTGAGTATCAGAAGCAGCAGATGCGGGGGGCGTGAGGACCAGGGGGGGTGGCGCTGGGTGCGGTCCAGGCGCAGACGGGCTTGCCTCTGGCGAGCCACCGGTGCGCCTGCTGCGTGGACACGCAGCGCCAGCCATTAAGAAGGGAGGGGGGAGGGAGGAGCAGCTGGGAGGCGGGAGGGAGCGGCGAATGGGGGCGCGAGGGGGGCAGGGCCGCAGGGAGGCAGCGGCAGGGAGCGGAGAGCGAGGGGGAGCGCACAAGGGCCGAAAACACCAAAACAAGGCACAAAAAAGAAGTCGGGCACAATTTTCAAAAACAGTCACAGTATGAAAATGGTCACAGAAATACACTAATGGCACAGAATACAATCGGGGACACAGCAATCAGAGGGGCACAACGGGGGCAGAAGCGCAGGAGGCGAGGCGCTTGGAAAATAGTAAAACGCACTAAAGGGCGGCGAAAAGTGGCACAATCAGAAGGGGCACGGCGGGGGCAGAAGCACAAGAGGCAAGGCGCTGAAGATAGAGGAACACTTACAGGACGGCGGAAAAAACGGCACACGGGTCAAGTGAAGCCTCGAACACGCTAGCAGCAGCGTGGGCGGGGGTCAGAGGCAGGAGACAGCAGGTTGGTGCTGCGGAGGTGGGGGGCGAGCTCAAGACCTAAAACAAGTCAGAGGTCACTCACTCGCGACGCGCAGCGCCAGCCATTAAGAAGGGAGGGGGAGGGAGGAGCAGCTGGGAGGTGGGAGGCGGGAGGGAGCGGCGAATGGGGGCGCGAGGGGGGCGGGGCCGCAGGGAGGCAGCGGCAGGGAGCGGAGAGTGAGGGGTAGCGCACAAGGGCCGAAAACACCAAAACAAGGCACAGAAAAGAAGTCGGGCACAATTTTAAAAAACAGTCACAATATGAAAATGGTCACAGAAATACACTAATGGCACAGAATACAATCGGGGACACAGCAATCAGAGGGGCACAACGGGGGCAGAAGCGCAGGAGGCGAGGCGCTTGGAAAATAGTAAAACGCACTAAAGGGCGGCAAAAAGTGGCACAATCAGAAGGGGCACGGCGGGGGCAGAAGCGCAAGAGGCAAGGCGCTGAAGATAGAGGAACACTTACAGGACGGCGGAAAAAACGGCACACGGGTCAAGTGAAGCCTCGAACACGCTAGCAGCAGCGTGGGCGGGGGTCAGAGGCAGGAGACAGCAGGTTGGTGCTGCGGACGTGGGGGGCGAGCTCAAGACCTAAAACAAGTCAGAGATCGCTCACTCGCGACGCGCAGCGCCAGCCATTAAGAAGGGAGGGGGGAGGGAGGAGCAGCTGGGAGGCGGGAGGCGGGAGGGAGCGGCGAATGGGGGCGTGAGGGGGGTGGGGCCGCAGGGTGGCAGCGGCAGGGAGCGGAGAGCGAGGGGGAGCGCACAAGGGGCGAAAACACCAAAACAAAGCACAGAAAAGAAGTCGGGCACAATTTTCTAAAACAGTCACAATATGAAAATGGTCACAGAAATACACTAATGGCACAGAATACTATCGGGGACACAGCAATCAGAGGGGCACAACGGGGGCAGAAGCGCAGGAGGCGAGGCGCTTGTAAAATAGTAAAACGCACTAAAGGGTGGCGAAAAGTGGCACAATCAGAAGGGGCACGGCGGGGGCAGAAGCGCAAGAGGCAAGGCGCTGAAGATAGAGGAACACTTACAGGACGGCGGAAAAAACGGCACACGGGTCAAGTGAAGCCTCAAACACGCTAGCAGCAGCGTGGGCGGGGGTCAGAGGCAGGAGACAGCAGGTTGGTGCTGCGGACGTGGGGGGCGAGCTCAAGACCTAAAACAGGTCAGAGGTCGCTCACTCGCGACCCGCAGCGCCAGCCATTAAGAAGGGAGGGGGGAGGGAGGAGCAGCTGGGAGGCGGGAGGGAGCGGCGAATGGGGGCGCGAGGGGGGCGGGCCGCAGGGAGGCAGCGGCAGGGAGCGGAGAGTGAGGGGTAGCGCACAAGGGGCGAAAACACCAAAACAAGGCACAGAAAAGAAGTCGGGCACAATTTTCAAAAACAGTCACAATATGAAAATGGTCACAGAAATACACTAATGGCACAGAATACAATCGGGGACACAGCAATCAGAGGGGCACAACGGGGGCAGAAGCGCAGGAGGCGAGGTGCTTGGAAAATAGTAAAACGCACTAAAGGGCGGCAAAAAGTGGCACAATCAGAAGGGGCACGGCGGGGGCAGAAGCGCAAGAGGCAAGGCGCTGAAGATAGAGGAACACTTACAGGACGGCGGAAAAAACGGCACACGGGTCAAGTGAAGCCTCGAACACGCTAGCAGCAGCGTGGGCGGGGGTCAGAGGCAGGAGACAGCAGGTTGGTGCTGCGGACGTGGGGGGCGAGCTCAAGACCTAAAACAAGTCAGAGATCGCTCACTCGCGACGCGCAGCGCCAGCCATTAAGAAGGGAGGGAGGAGCAGCTGGGAGGCGGGAGGGAGCGGCGAATGGGGGCGTGAGGGGGGTGGGGCCGCAGGGTGGCAGCGGCAGGGAGCGGAGAGCGAGGGGGAGCGCACAAGGGGCGAAAACACCAAAACAAAGCACAGAAAAGAAGTCGGGCACAATTTTCTAAAACAGTCACAATATGAAAATTGTCACAGAAATACACTAATGGCACAGAATACAATCGGGGACACAGCAATCAGAGGGGCACAACGGGGGCAGAAGCGCAGGAGGCGAGGCGCTTGGAAAATAGTAAAACGCACTAAAGGGCGGCGAAAAGTGGCACAATCAGAAGGGGCACGGCGGGGGCAGAAGCGCAAGAGGCAAGGCGCTGAAGATAGAGGAACACTTACAGGACGGCGGAAAAAACGGCACACGGGTCAAGTGAAGCCTCGAACACGCTAGCAGCAGCGTGGGCGGGGGTCAGAGGCAGGAGACAGCAGGTTGGTGCTGCGGACGTGGGGGGCGAGCTCAAGACCTAAAACAGGTCAGAGGTCGCTCACTCGCGACCCGCAGCGCCAGCCATTAAGAAGGGAGGGGGGAGGGAGGAGCAGCTGGGAGGCGGGAGGCGGGAGGGAGCGGCGAATGGGGGCGCGAGGGGGGCGGGGCCGCAGGGAGGCAGCGGCAGGGAGCGGAGAGGGAGGGGGAGCGCACAAGGGGCGAAAACACCAAAACAAGGCACAAAAAAGAAGTCGGGCACAATTTTGAAAAACGGGTCACAATATGAAAATGGTCACAGAAATACACTAATGGCACAGAATACAATCGGGGACACAGCAATCAGAGGGGCACAACAGGGGCAGAAGCGCAGGAGGCGAGGCGCTTGGAAAATAGTAAAACGCACTAAAGGGTGGCGAAAAGTGGCACAATCAGAAGGGGCACGACGGGGGCAGAAGCGCAAGAGGCAAGGCGCTGAAGATAGAGGAACACTTACAGGACGGCGGAAAAAACGGCACACGGGTCAAGTGAATCCTCGAACACGCTAGCAGCAGCGTGGGCGGGGGTCAGAGGCAGGAGACAGCAAGTTGGTGCTGCGGACGTGGGGGGCGAGCTCAAGACCTAAAACAGGTCAGAGGTTGCTCACTCGTGACGCGCAGCGCCAGCCATTAAGAAGGGAGGGGGAGGGAGGAGCAGCTGGGAGGCGGGAGGGAGCGGCGAATGGGGGGGTGAGGGGGGCGGGCCGCAGGGAGGCAGCGGCAGGGAGCGGAGAGCGAGGGGGAGCGCACAAGGGGCGAAAACACCAAAACAAGGCACAAAAAAGAAGTCGGGCACAATTTTCAAAAACAGTCACAATATGAAAATGGTCTCAGAAATGCACTAATGGCACAGAATACAATCGGGGACACAGCAATCAGAGGGGCACAACGGGGGCAGAAGCGAAGGAGGCGAGGCGCTTGGAAAATAGTAAAACGCACTAAAGGGCGGCGAAAAGTGGCACAATCAGAAGGGGAACGGCGGGGGCAGAAGCCCAAGAGGCAAGGCGCTGAAGATAGAGGAACACTTACAGGACGGCGGAAAAAACGGCACACGGGTCAAGTGAAGCCTCGAACACGCTAGCAGCAGCGTGGGCGGGGGTCAGAGGCAGGAGACAGCAGGTTGGTGCTGCGGACGTGGGGGGCGAGCTCAAGACCTAAAACAGGTCAGAGGTCGCTCACTCGCGACGCGCAGCGACAGCCATTAAGATGGCAGGGGGGAGGGAGGAGCAGCTGGGAGGCGGGAGGCGGGAGGGAGCGGCGAATGGGGGCGCGAGGGGGTCGGGGCCGCAGGGAGGCAGCGGCAGGGAGCGGAGAGCGAGGGGGAGCGCACAAGGGGCGAAAACACCAAAACAAGGCACAAAAAAGAAGTCGGGCAAAATGTTCAAAAACAGTCACAATATGAAAATGGTCACAGAAATACACTAATGGCACAGAATACAATCGGGGACACAGCAATCAGAGGGGCACAACGGGGGCAGAAGCGCAGGAGGCGAGGCACTTGAAAAATACTAAAACGCACTAAAGGGCGGCGAAAAGTGGCACAATCAGAAGGGGCACGGCGGGGGCAGAAGCGCAAGAGGCAAGGCGCTGAAGATAGAGGAACACTTACAGGACGGCGTAAAAAACGGCACACGGGTCAAGTGAAGCCTCGAACACGCTAGCAGCAGCGTGGGCGGGGGTCAGAGGCAGGGGACAGCAGGTTGGTGCTGCGGACATGGGGGGCGAGCTGAAGACCTAAAACAGGTCAGAGGTCGCTCACTCGCGACGCACAGCGCCAGCCATTAAGAAGGGAGGGAGGAGCAGCTGGGAGGGGGGAGGCGGGAGGGAGCGGCGAATGGGGGCGCGAGGGGGTGGGCCGCAGGGAGGTAGCGGCAGGGAGCGGAGAGCGAGGGGGAGCGCACAAGGGGCGAAAACACCAAAACAAGGCACAAAAAAGAAGTCGGGCACAATTTTCAAAAACAGTCACAATATGAAAATGGTCACAGAAATACACTAATGGCACAGAATACAATCGGGGACACAGCAATCAGAGGGGCACAACGGGGGCAGAAGCGCAGGAGGCGAGGCGCTTGGAAAATAGTAAAACGCACTAAAGGGCGGCGAAAAGTGGCACAATCAGAAGGGGCACGGCGGGGGCAGAAGCGCAAGAGGCAAGGCACTGAAGATAGAGGAACACTTACAGGACGGCGGAAAAAACGGCACATGTATCAAGTGAAGCCTCGAACACGCTAGCAGCAGCGTGGGTGGGGGTTAGAGGCAGGAGACAGCAGGTTGGTGCTGCGGACGTGGGGGGCGAGCTCAAGACCTAAAACAAGTCAGAGATCGCTCACTCGCGACGCGCAGCGCCAGCCATTAAGAAGGGAGGGGGGAGGGAGGAGCAGCTGGGAGGCGGGAGGCGGGAGGGAGCGGCGAATGGGGGCGTGAGGGGGGCGGGGCCCCAGGGAGGCAGCGGCAGGGAGCGGAGAGCGAGGGGGAGCGCACAAGGGGCGAAAACACCAAAACAAGGCACAGAAAAGAAGTCGGGCACAATTTTCAAAAATAGTCACAATATGAAAATGGTCACAGAAATACACTAATGGCACAGAATACAATCGGGGACACAGCAATCAGAGGGGCACAACGGGGGCAGAAGCGCAAGAGGTGAGGCGCTTGGAAAATAGTAAAACGCACTAAAGGGCGGCGAAAAGTGGCACAATCAGAAGGGGCACGGCGGGGGCAGAAGCGCAAGAGGCAACGCGCTGAAGATAGAGGAACACTTACAGGACGGCGGAAAAACGGCACACGGGTCAAGTGAAGCCTCGAACACGCTAGCAGCAGCGTGGGCGGGGGTCAGAGGCAGGAGACAGCAGGTTGGTGCTGTGGACGTGGGGGGCGAGCTCAAGACCTAAAACAGGTCAGAGGTCGCTCACTCGCGACGCGCAGGGCCAGCCATTAAGAAGGGAGGGGGGAGGGAGGAGCAGCTGGGAGGCGGGAGGGAGCGGCGAATGGGGGCGTGAGGGGGGCGGGGCCCCAGGGAGGCAGCGGCAGGGAGCGGAGAGCGAGGGGGAGCGCACAAGGGGCGAAAACACCAAAACAAGGCACAGAAAAGAAGTCGGGCACAATTTTCAAAAACAGTCACAATATGAAAATGGTCACAGAAATACACTAATGGCACAGAATACAATCGGGGACACAGCAATCAGAGGGGCAAAACGGGGTCAGAAGCGCAGGAGGCGAGGCGCTTGGAAAATAGTAAAACGCATTAAAGGGCGGCGAAAAGTGGCACAATCAGAAGGGGCACGGCGGGGGCAGAAGCGCAAGAGGCAAGGCGCTGAAGATAGAGGAACACTTACAGGACGGCGGAAAAAACGGCACACGGGTCAAGTGAAGCCTCGAACACGCTAGCAGCAGCGTGGGCGGGGGTCAGAGGCAGGGGACAGCAGGTTGGTGCTGCGGACATGGGGGGCGAGCTGAAGACCTAAAACAGGTCAGAGGTCGCTCACTCGCGACGCACAGCGCCAGCCATTAAGAAGGGAGGGAGGAGCAGCTGGGAGGCGGGAGGCGGGAGGGAGCGGCGAATGGGGGCGCGAGGGGGTGGGCCGCAGGGAGGTAGCGGCAGGGAGCGGAGAGCGAGGGGGAGCGCACAAGGGGCGAAAACACCAAAACAAGGCACAAAAAAGAAGTCGGGCACAATTTTCAAAAACAGTCACAATATGAAAATGGTCACAGAAATACACTAATGGCACAGAATACAATCGGGGACACAGCAATCAGAGGGGCACAACGGGGGCAGAAGCGCAGGAGGCGAGGCGCTTGGAAAATAGTAAAACGCACTAAAGGGCGGCGAAAAGTGGCACAATCAGAAGGGGCACGGCGGGGGCAGAAGCGCAAGAGGCAAGGCACTGAAGATAGAGGAACACTTACAGGACGGCGGAAAAAACGGCACATGGATCAAGTGAAGCCTCGAACACGCTAGCAGCAGCGTGGGTGGGGGATAGAGGCAGGAGACAGCAGGTTGGTGCTGCGGACGTGGGGGGCGAGCTCAAGACCTAAAACAAGTCAGAGATCGCTCACTCGCGACGCGCAGCGCCAGCCATTAAGAAGGGAGGGGGGAGGGAGGAGCAGCTGGGAGGCGGTAGGCGGGAGGCGGGAGGCGGGAGGGAGCGGCGAATGGGGGCGTGAGGGGGGCGGGGCCGCAGGGAGGCAGCGGCAGGGAGCGGAGAGCGAGGGGGAGCGCACAAGGGGCGAAAACACCAAAACAAGGCACAGAAAAGAAGTCGGGCACAATTTTCAAAAATAGTCACAATATGAAAATGGTCACAGAAATACACTAATGGCACAGAATACAATCGGGGACACAGCAATCAGAGGGGCACAACGGGGGCAGAAGCATAAGAGGTGAGGCGCTTGGAAAATAGTAAAACGCACTAAAGGGCGGCGAAAAGTGGCACAATCAGAAGGGTCACGGCGGGGGCAGAAGCGCAAGAGGCAAGGCGCTGAAGATAGAGGAACACTTACAGGACGGCGGAAAAAACGGCACACGGGTCAAGTGAAGCCTCGAACACGCTAGCAGCAGCGTGGGCGGGGGTCAGAGGCAGGAGACAGCAGGTTGGTGCTGTGGACGTGGGGGGCGAGCTCAAGACCTAAAACAGGTCAGAGGTCGCTCACTCGCGACGCGCAGGGCCAGCCATTAAGAAGGGAGGGGGGAGGGAGGAGCAGCTGGGAGGCGGGAGGGAGCGGCGAATGGGGGCGCGAGGGGGGCGGGCCCGCAGGGAGGCAGCGGCAGGGAGCGGAGAGCGAGGGGGAGCGCACAAGGGGCGAAAACACGAAAACAAGGCACAAAAAAGAAGTCGGGCACAATTTTCAAAAACGGGTCACAATATGAAAATGGTCACAGAAATACACTAATGGCACAGAATACAATCGGGGACACAGCAATCAGAGGGGCAAAACGGGGTCAGAAGCGCAGGAGGCGAGGCGCTTGGAAAATAGTAAAACGCACTAGAGGGCGGCAAAAAGTGGCACAATCAGAAGGGGCACGCGGGGGCAGAAGCGCAAGAGGCAAGGCGCTGAAGATAGAGGAACACTTACAGGACGGCGGAAAAAACGGCACACGGGTCAAGTGAAGCCTCGAACACGCTAGCAGCAGCGTGGGCGGGGGTCAGAGGCAGGAGACAGCAGGTTGGTGCTGCGGACGTGGGGGGCGAGCTCAAGACCTAAAACAAGTCAGAGATCGCTCACTCGCGACGCGCAGCGCCAGCCATTAAGAAGGGAGGGGGGAGGGAGGAGCAGCTGGGAGGCGGGAGGCGGGAGGGAGCGGCGAATGGGGGCGTGAGGGGGGTGGGGCCGCAGGGTGGCAGCGGCAGGGAGCGGAGAGCGAGGGGGAGCGCACAAGGGGCGAAAACACCAAAACAAGGCACAGAAAAGAAGTCGGGCACAATTTTCAAAAATAGTCACAATATGAAAATGGTCACAGAAATACACTAATGGCACAGAATACAATCGGGGACACAGCAATCAGAGGGGCACAACGGGGGCACAAGCGCAAGAGGTGAGGCGCTTGGAAAATAGTAAAACGCACTAAAGGGCGGCGAAAAGTGGCACAATCAGAAGGGGCACGGCGGGGGCAGAAGCGCAAGAGGCAACGCGCTGAAGATAGAGGAACACTTACAGGACGGCGGAAAAACGGCACACGGGTCAAGTGAAGCCTCGAACACGCTAGCAGCAGCGTGGGCGGGGGTCAGAGGCAGGAGACAGCAGGTTGGTGCTGTGGACGTGGGGGGCGAGCTCAAGACCTAAAACAGGTCAGAGGTCGCTCACTCGCGACGCGCAGGGCCAGCCATTAAGAAGGGAGGGGGGAGGGAGGAGCAGCTGGGAGGCGGGAGGGAGCGGCGAATGGGGGCGTGAGGGGGGCGGGGCCCCAGGGAGGCAGCGGCAGGGAGCGGAGAGCGAGGGGGAGCGCACAAGGGGCGAAAACACCAAAACAAGGCACAGAAAAGAAGTCGGGCACAATTTTCAAAAACAGTCACAATATGAAAATGGTCACAGAAATACACTAATGGCACAGAATACAATCGGGGACACAGCAATCAGAGGGGCAAAACGGGGTCAGAAGCGCAGGAGGCGAGGCGCTTGGAAAATAGTAAAACGCATTAAAGGGCGGCGAAAAGTGGCACAATCAGAAGGGGCACGGCGGGGGCAGAAGCGCAAGAGGCAAGGCACTGAAGATAGAGGAACACTTACAGGACGGCGGAAAAAACGGCACACGGGTCAAGTGAAGCCTCGAACACGCTAGCAGCAGCGTGGGCGGGGGTCAGAGGCAGGGGACAGCAGGTTGGTGCTGCGGACATGGGGGGCGAGCTGAAGACCTAAAACAGGTCAGAGGTCGCTCACTCGCGACGCACAGCGCCAGCCATTAAGAAGGGAGGGAGGAGCAGCTGGGAGGCGGGAGGCGGGAGGGAGCGGCGAATGGGGGCGCGAGGGGGTGGGCCGCAGGGAGGTAGCGGCAGGGAGCGGAGAGCGAGGGGGAGCGCACAAGGGGCGAAAACACCAAAACAAGGCACAAAAAAGAAGTCGGGCACAATTTTCAAAAACAGTCACAATATGAAAATGGTCACAGAAATACACTAATGGCACAGAATACAATCGGGGACACAGCAATCAGAGGGGCACAACGGGGGCAGAAGCGCAGGAGGCGAGGCGCTTGGAAAATAGTAAAACGCACTAAAGGGCGGCGAAAAGTGGCACAATCAGAAGGGGCACGGCGGGGGCAGAAGCGCAAGAGGCAAGGCACTGAAGATAGAGGAACATTTACAGGACGGCGGAAAAAACGGCACATGGATCAAGTGAAGCCTCGAACACGCTAGCAGCAGCGTGGGTGGGGGATAGAGGCAGGAGACAGCAGGTTGGTGCTGCGGACGTGGGGGGCGAGCTCAAGACCTAAAACAAGTCAGAGATCGCTCACTCGCGACGCGCAGCGCCAGCCATTAAGAAGGGAGGGGGGAGGGAGGAGCAGCTGGGAGGCGGTAGGCGGGAGGCGGGAGGCGGGAGGGAGCGGCGAATGGGGGCGTGAGGGGGGCGGGGCCGCAGGGAGGCAGCGGCAGGGAGCGGAGAGCGAGGGGGAGCGCACAAGGGGCGAAAACACCAAAACAAGGCACAGAAAAGAAGTCGGGCACAATTTTCAAAAATAGTCACAATATGAAAATGGTCACAGAAATACACTAATGGCACAGAATACAATCGGGGACACAGCAATCAGAGGGGCACAACGGGGGCAGAAGCATAAGAGGTGAGGCGCTTGGAAAATAGTAAAACGCACTAAAGGGCGGCGAAAAGTGGCACAATCAGAAGGGTCACGGCGGGGGCAGAAGCGCAAGAGGCAAGGCGCTGAAGATAGAGGAACACTTACAGGACGGCGGAAAAAACGGCACACGGGTCAAGTGAAGCCTCGAACACGCTAGCAGCAGCGTGGGCGGGGGTCAGAGGCAGGAGACAGCAGGTTGGTGCTGTGGACGTGGGGGGCGAGCTCAAGACCTAAAACAGGTCAGAGGTCGCTCACTCGCGACGCGCAGGGCCAGCCATTAAGAAGGGAGGGGGGAGGGAGGAGCAGCTGGGAGGCGGGAGGGAGCGGCGAATGGGGGCGCGAGGGGGGCGGGCCCGCAGGGAGGCAGCGGCAGGGAGCGGAGAGCGAGGGGGAGCGCACAAGGGGCGAAAACACGAAAACAAGGCACAAAAAAGAAGTCGGGCACAATTTTCAAAAACGGGTCACAATATGAAAATGGTCACAGAAATACACTAATGGCACAGAATACAATCGGGGACACAGCAATCAGAGGGGCAAAACGGGGTCAGAAGCGCAGGAGGCGAGGCGCTTGGAAAATAGTAAAACGCACTAGAGGGCGGCAAAAAGTGGCACAATCAGAAGGGGCACGCGGGGGCAGAAGCGCAAGAGGCAAGGCGCTGAAGATAGAGGAACACTTACAGGACGGCGGAAAAAACGGCACACGGGTCAAGTGAAGCCTCGAACACGCTAGCAGCAGCGTGGGCGGGGGTCAGAGGCAGGAGACAGCAGGTTGGTGCTGCGGACGTGGGGGGCGAGCTCAAGACCTAAAACAAGTCAGAGATCGCTCACTCGCGACGCGCAGCGCCAGCCATTAAGAAGGGAGGGGGGAGGGAGGAGCAGCTGGGAGGCGGGAGGCGGGAGGGAGCGGCGAATGGGGGCGGGAGGGGGGTGGGGCCGCAGGGTGGCAGCGGCAGGGAGCGGAGAGCGAGGGGGAGCGCACAAGGGGCGAAAACACCAAAACAAAGCACAGAAAAGAAGTCGGGCACAATTTTCTAAAACAGTCACAATATGAAAATGGTCACAGAAATACACTAATGGCACAGAATACTATCGGGGACACAGCAATCAGAGGGGCACAACGGGGGCAGAAGCGCAGGAGGCGAGGCGCTTGTAAAATAGTAAAACGCACTAAAGGGCGGCGAAAAGTGGCACAATCAGAAGGGGCACGGCGGGGGCAGAAGCGCAAGAGGCAAGGCGCTGAAGATAGAGGAACACTTACAGGACGGCGGAAAAAACGGCACACGGGTCAAGTGAAGCCTCAAACACGCTAGCAGCAGCGTGGGCGGGGGTCAGAGGCAGGAGACAGCAGGTTGGTGCTGCGGACGTGGGGGGCGAGCTCAAGACCTAAAACAGGTCAGAGGTCGCTCACTCGCGACCCGCAGCGCCAGCCATTAAGAAGGGAGGGGGAGGGAGGAGCAGCTGGGAGGCGGGAGGGAGCGGCGAATGGGGGCGCGAGGGGGGCGGGCCGCAGGGAGGCAGCGGCAGGGAGCGGAGAGTGAGGGGTAGCGCACAAGGGGCGAAAACACCAAAACAAGGCACAGAAAAGAAGTCGGGCACAATTTTCAAAAACAGTCACAATATGAAAATGGTCACAGAAATACACTAATGGCACAGAATACAATCGGGGACACAGCAATCAGAGGGGCACAACGGGGGCAGAAGCGCAGGAGGCGAGGTGCTTGGAAAATAGTAAAACGCACTAAAGGGCTGCAAAAAGTGGCACAATCAGAAGGGGCACGGCGGGGGCAGAAGCGCAAGAGGCAAGGCGCTGAAGATAGAGGAACACTTACAGGACGGCGGAAAAAACGGCACACGGGTCAAGTGAAGCCTCGAACACGCTAGCAGCAGCGTGGGCGGGGGTCAGAGGCAGGAGACAGCAGGTTGGTGCTGCGGACGTGGGGGGCGAGCTCAAGACCTAAAACAAGTCAGAGATCGCTCACTCGCGACGCGCAGCGCCAGCCATTAAGAAGGGAGGGGGGAGGGAGGAGCAGCTGGGAGGCGGGAGGGAGCGGCGAATGGGGGCGTGAGGGGGGTGGGGCCGCAGGGTGGCAGCGGCAGGGAGCGGAGAGCGAGGGGGAGCGTACAAGGGGCGAAAACACCAAAACAAAGCACAGAAAAGAAGTCGGGCACAATTTTCTAAAACAGTCACAATATGAAAATTGTCACAGAAATACACTAATGGCACAGAATACAATCGGGGACACAGCAATCAGAGGGGCACAACGGGGGCAGAAGCGCAGGAGGCGAGGCGCTTGGAAAATAGTAAAACGCACTAAAGGGCGGCGAAAAGTGGCACAATCAGAAGGGGCACGGCGGGGGCAGAAGCGCAAGAGGCAAGGCGCTGAAGATAGAGGAACACTTACAGGACGGCGGAAAAAACGGCACACGGGTCAAGTGAAGCCTCGAACACGCTAGCAGCAGCGTGGGCGGGGGTCAGAGGCAGGAGACAGCAGGTTGGTGCTGCGGACGTGGGGGGCGAGCTCAAGACCTAAAACAGGTCAGAGGTCGCTCACTCGCGACCCGCAGCGCCAGCCATTAAGAAGGGAGGGGGGAGGGAGGAGCAGCTGGGAGGCGGGAGGCGGGAGGGAGCGGCGAATGGGGGCGCGAGGGGGGCGGGGCTGCAGGGAGGCAGCGGCAGGGAGCGGAGAGGGAGGGGGAGCGCACAAGGGGCGAAAACACCAAAACAAGGCACAAAAAAGAAGTCGGGCACAATTTTGAAAAACGGGTCACAATATGAAAATGGTCACAGAAATACACTAATGGCACAGAATACAATCGGGGACACAGCAATCAGAGGGGCACAACAGGGGCAGAAGCGCAGGAGGCGAGGCGCTTGGAAAATAGTAAAACGCACTAAAGGGTGGCGAAAAGTGGCACAATCAGAAGGGGCACGGCGGGGGCAGAAGCGCAAGAGGCAAGGCGCTGAAGATAGAGGAACACTTACAGGACGGCGGAAAAAACGGCACACGGGTCAAGTGAATCCTCGAACACGCTAGCAGCAGCGTGGGCGGGGGTCAGAGGCAGGAGACAGCAAGTTGGTGCTGCGGACGTGGGGGGCGAGCTCAAGACCTAAAACAGGTCAGAGGTTGCTCACTCGTGACGCGCAGCGCCAGCCATTAAGAAGGGAGGGGGAGGGAGGAGCAGCTGGGAGGCGGGAGGGAGCGGCGAATGGGGGGGTGAGGGGGGCGGGCCGCAGGGAGGCAGCGGCAGGGAGCGGAGAGCGAGGGGGAGCGCACAAGGGGCGAAAACACCAAAACAAGGCACAAAAAAGAAGTCGGGCACAATTTTCAAAAACAGTCACAATATGAAAATGGTCACAGAAATGCACTAATGGCACAGAATACAATCGGGGACACAGCAATCAGAGGGGCACAACGGGGGCAGAAGCGAAGGAGGCGAGGCGCTTGGAAAATAGTAAAACGCACTAAAGGGCGGCGAAAAGTGGCACAATCAGAAGGGGAACGGCGGGGGCAGAAGCCCAAGAGGCAAGGCGCTGAAGATAGAGGAACACTTACAGGACGGCGGAAAAAACGGCACACGGGTCAAGTGAAGCCTCGAACACGCTAGCAGCAGCGTGGGCGGGGGTCAGAGGCAGGAGACAGCAGGTTGGTGCTGCGGACGTGGGGGGCGAGCTCAAGACCTAAAACAGGTCAGAGGTCGCTCACTCGCGACGCGCAGCGGCAGCCATTAAGATGGCAGGGGGGAGGGAGGAGCAGCTGGGAGGCGGGAGGCGGGAGGGAGCGGCGAATGGGGGCGCGAGGGGGGCGGGGCCGCAGGGAGGCAGCGGCAGGGAGCGGAGAGCGAGGGGGAGCGCACAAGGGGCGAAAACACCAAAACAAGGCACAAAAAAGAAGTCGGGCAAAATTTTCAAAAACAGTCACAATATGAAAATGGTCACAGAAATACACTAATGGCACAGAATACAATCGGGGACACAGCAATCAGAGGGGCACAACGGGGGCAGAAGCGCAGGAGGCGAGGCACTTGAAAAATACTAAAACGCACTAAAGGGCGGCGAAAAGTGGCACAATCAGAAGGGGCACGGCGGGGGCAGAAGCGCAAGAGGCAAGGCGCTGAAGATAGAGGAACACTTACAGGACGGCGTAAAAAACGGCACACGGGTCAAGTGAAGCCTCGAACACGCTAGCAGCAGCGTGGGCGGGGGTCAGAGGCAGGGGACAGCAGGTTGGTGCTGCGGACATGGGGGGCGAGCTGAAGACCTAAAACAGGTCAGAGGTCGCTCACTCGCGACGCACAGCGCCAGCCATTAAGAAGGGAGGGAGGAGCAGCTGGGAGGGGGGAGGCGGGAGGGAGCGGCGAATGGGGGCGCGAGGGGGTGGGCCGCAGGGAGGTAGCGGCAGGGAGCGGAGAGCGAGGGGGAGCGCACAAGGGGCGAAAACACCAAAACAAGGCACAAAAAAGAAGTCGGGCACAATTTTCAAAAACAGTCACAATATGAAAATGGTCACAGAAATACACTAATGGCACAGAATACAATCGGGGACACAGCAATCAGAGGGGCACAACGGGGGCAGAAGCGCAGGAGGCGAGGCGCTTGGAAAATAGTAAAACGCACTAAAGGGCGGCGAAAAGTGGCACAATCAGAAGGGGCACGGCGGGGGCAGAAGCGCAAGAGGCAAGGCACTGAAGATAGAGGAACACTTACAGGACGGCGGAAAAAACGGCACATGTATCAAGTGAAGCCTCGAACACGCTAGCAGCAGCGTGGGTGGGGGTTAGAGGCAGGAGACAGCAGGTTGGTGCTGCGGACGTGGGGGGCGAGCTCAAGACCTAAAACAAGTCAGAGATCGCTCACTCGCGACGCGCAGCGCCAGCCATTAAGAAGGGAGGGGGGAGGGAGGAGCAGCTGGGAGGCGGGAGGCGGGAGGGAGCGGCGAATGGGGGCGTGAGGGGGGCGGGGCCCCAGGGAGGCAGCGGCAGGGAGCGGAGAGCGAGGGGGAGCGCACAAGGGGCGAAAACACCAAAACAAGGCACAGAAAAGAAGTCGGGCACAATTTTCAAAAATAGTCACAATATGAAAATGGTCACAGAAATACACTAATGGCACAGAATACAATCGGGGACACAGCAATCAGAGGGGCACAACGGGGGCAGAAGCGCAAGAGGTGAGGCGCTTGGAAAATAGTAAAACGCACTAAAGGGCGGCGAAAAGTGGCACAATCAGAAGGGGCACGGCGGGGGCAGAAGCGCAAGAGGCAACGCGCTGAAGATAGAGGAACACTTACAGGACGGCGGAAAAAACGGCACACGGGTCAAGTGAAGCCTCGAACACGCTAGCAGCAGCGTGGGCGGGGGTCAGAGGCAGGAGACAGCAGGTTGGTGCTGTGGACGTGGGGGGCGAGCTCAAGACCTAAAACAGGTCAGAGGTCGCTCACTCGCGACGCGCAGGGCCAGCCATTAAGAAGGGAGGGGGGAGGGAGGAGCAGCTGGGAGGCGGGAGGGAGCGGCGAATGGGGGCGTGAGGGGGGCGGGGCCCCAGGGAGGCAGCGGCAGGGAGCGGAGAGCGAGGGGGAGCGCACAAGGGGCGAAAACACCAAAACAAGGCACAGAAAAGAAGTCGGGCACAATTTTCAAAAACAGTCACAATATGAAAATGGTCACAGAAATACACTAATGGCACAGAATACAATCGGGGACACAGCAATCAGAGGGGCAAAACGGGGTCAGAAGCGCAGGAGGCGAGGCGCTTGGAAAATAGTAAAACGCATTAAAGGGCGGCGAAAAGTGGCACAATCAGAAGGGGCACGGCGGGGGCAGAAGCGCAAGAGGCAAGGCGCTGAAGATAGAGGAACACTTACAGGACGGCGGAAAAAAACGGCACACGGGTCAAGTGAAGCCTCGAACACGCTAGCAGCAGCGTGGGCGGGGGTCAGAGGCAGGGGACAGCAGGTTGGTGCTGCGGACATGGGGGGCGAGCTGAAGACCTAAAACAGGTCAGAGGTCGCTCACTCGCGACGCACAGCGCCAGCCATTAAGAAGGGAGGGAGGAGCAGCTGGGAGGCGGGAGGCGGGAGGGAGCGGCGAATGGGGGCGCGAGGGGGTGGGCCGCAGGGAGGTAGCGGCAGGGAGCGGAGAGCGAGGGGGAGCGCACAAGGGGCGAAAACACCAAAACAAGGCACAAAAAAGAAGTCGGGCACAATTTTCAAAAACAGTCACAATATGAAAATGGTCACAGAAATACACTAATGGCACAGAATACAATCGGGGACACAGCAATCAGAGGGGCACAACGGGGGCAGAAGCGCAGGAGGCGAGGCGCTTGGAAAATAGTAAAACGCACTAAAGGGCGGCGAAAAGTGGCACAATCAGAAGGGGCACGGCGGGGGCAGAAGCGCAAGAGGCAAGGCACTGAAGATAGAGGAACACTTACAGGACGGCGGAAAAAACGGCACATGGATCAAGTGAAGCCTCGAACACGCTAGCAGCAGCGTGGGTGGGGGATAGAGGCAGGAGACAGCAGGTTGGTGCTGCGGACGTGGGGGGCGAGCTCAAGACCTAAAACAAGTCAGAGATCGCTCACTCGCGACGCGCAGCGCCAGCCATTAAGAAGGGAGGGGGGAGGGAGGAGCAGCTGGGAGGCGGTAGGCGGGAGGCGGGAGGCGGGAGGGAGCGGCGAATGGGGGCGTGAGGGGGGCGGGGCCGCAGGGAGGCAGCGGCAGGGAGCGGAGAGCGAGGGGGAGCGCACAAGGGGCGAAAACACCAAAACAAGGCACAGAAAAGAAGTCGGGCACAATTTTCAAAAATAGTCACAATATGAAAATGGTCACAGAAATACACTAATGGCACAGAATACAATCGGGGACACAGCAATCAGAGGGGCACAACGGGGGCAGAAGCATAAGAGGTGAGGCGCTTGGAAAATAGTAAAACGCACTAAAGGGCGGTGAAAAGTGGCACAATCAGAAGGGTCACGGCGGGGGCAGAAGCGCAAGAGGCAAGGCGCTGAAGATAGAGGAACACTTACAGGACGGCGGAAAAAACGGCACACGGGTCAAGTGAAGCCTCGAACACGCTAGCAGCAGCGTGGGCGGGGGTCAGAGGCAGGAGACAGCAGGTTGGTGCTGTGGACGTGGGGGGCGAGCTCAAGACCTAAAACAGGTCAGAGGTCGCTCACTCGCGACGCGCAGGGCCAGCCATTAAGAAGGGAGGGGGGAGGGAGGAGCAGCTGGGAGGCGGGAGGGAGCGGCGAATGGGGGCGCGAGGGGGGCGGGCCCGCAGGGAGGCAGCGGCAGGGAGCGGAGAGCGAGGGGGAGCGCACAAGGGGCGAAAACACGAAAACAAGGCACAAAAAAGAAGTCGGGCACAATTTTCAAAAACGGGTCACAATATGAAAATGGTCACAGAAATACACTAATGGCACAGAATACAATCGGGGACACAGCAATCAGAGGGGCAAAACGGGGTCAGAAGCGCAGGAGGCGAGGCGCTTGGAAAATAGTAAAACGCACTAGAGGGCGGCAAAAAGTGGCACAATCAGAAGGGGCACGGCGGGGGCAGAAGCGCAAGAGGCAAGGCGCTGAAGATAGAGGAACACTTACAGGACGGCGGAAAAAACGGCACACGGGTCAAGTGAAGCCTCGAACACGCTAGCAGCAGCGTGGGCGGGGGTCAGAGGCAGGAGACAGCAGGTTGGTGCTGCGGACGTGGGGGGCGAGCTCAAGACCTAAAACAGGTCAGAGGTCGCTCACTGGCGACGCGCAGCGCCAGCCAGTAAGAAGGGAGGGGGGAGGGAGGAGCAGCTGGGAGGCGGGAGGCGGGAGGGAGCGGCGAATGGGGGCGCGAGGGGGGCGGGGCCACAGGGAGGCATCGGCAGGGAGCGGAGAGTGAGGGGGAGCGCACAAGGGGCGAAAACACCAAAACAAGGCACAGAAAAGAAGTCGGGCACAATTTTCAAAAACAGTCACAATATGAAAATGGTCACAGAAATACACTAATGGCACAGAATACAATCGGGGACACAGCAATCAGAGGGGCATAACGGGGGCAAAAGCGCAGGAGGCGAGGTGCTTGGAAAATAGTAAAACGCACTAACGGGCGGCGAAAAGTGGCACAATCAGAAGGGGCACGGCGGGGGCAGAAGCGCAAGAGGCAAGGCGCTGAAGATAGAGGAACACTTACAGGACGGCGGAAAAAACGGCACACGGGTCAAGTGAAGCCTCGAACATGCTAGCAGCAGCGTGGGCGGGGGTCAGAGGCAGGAGACAGCAGGTTGGTGCTGTGGACGTGGGGGGCGAGCTCAAGACCTAAAACAGGTCAGATGTAAGTTGAACAACTGTCCACATGCATTCTCCTTCTCGCCTCTTATCATGATTGCTGTATCCTGAACCACCCATCGTGAAATGCAACCACCTCTCGTGTATATGATTGCACAGGAAGGTGCCCCTTCCTGCACAACAACACTCATCCCTGCAACGCAGGCCTCCTTGCAGCATGGGTGCAAGTGTTCCTGTGTTGCAGGGCTGAGTGTTGTTCTACATGAAGAGACAGCTTCCTGTACAATCCCATACATGAGAGGTGGTTGCGTCTTACTATGGGGGGTTCAGAATACAGCACACCTGATAAGAGGTGAGAAGGCAAATGCATGTGGACATTTGTTCCCCCTTCCATTACTGTTACCATGCACATGGGTTGGCATATGGAGTTGACACATTCCTAAACATGTCAATGTGTGAATGCATAAGGTTGCATCACTGCCTAAGTGGTGGCATTGTGATTGTGTAACATATGACTGACATTGTGGGCCCTTTGATTCCATCTTTCAATGTGTGTTGTAAATGGTAACAGACATTGGAAGTGCCAGCTAGCATTCCTGATTGTTGATGTTGCAGGATGGGTCTCTTCCTGCACATGTGATTCATACCTGAAACACAGGCCCCCCTACACCATGCTCAATGTGTGACAGTGTTGGTGTTAGTCAGCAGTTAGTGCTCCATGACCATGGTTAATACAGGGATGCATTGCATGTTAGTGACAGCTACACATCCCATCGCATTCAAGATGATGCAGCACAGCAGTCTGCATAATGCATGGTTAACAATGGGCCACATTTCCCAGATACTGACTTCACACTGCTCTACCAGGGCATACTTTTTATGTTACACTCCATTGGGGCCGAGTGACAGTTCTAATTTCCTAGGCCAAGGAGGACACCTTGAATGGCTTTTGATGGCATGGCATAATGTGCCCCTTTCATACCTCACTCTGTAAGTAGGTGTTACTCCATGTGTGTTGCAGGGCTTGTTCCCACAGAACACCCATGTAACCCACTCAACTTCTGAAGCCTTCCTAGATATTCATGTTTGGGAATGCTGCAGTTTCATACACCACCTCAGGGTTTGCGTGGTTGTGACATGGGAGTGAGTGTAATCTTTGTTTGTCCTAGTAATGTCATATTACTCTATGAGCTGCATTGTGCATCACACATAGAGAGAGACACCACTTGTGCCTGATGTTGTACAGGAAGGTCTCCCTTGATGGACAATAGCAATCACCCCCACATCTTAGGCATTTTTACAGCATAGTGTAGGTGTGCCTGTGTAGGCCCATGTCAGCAACTTTGACACCAGCACTGACTATAATGATAAAATGTCCCTTATGTTGTGTGCACATCACATTAGTGCCGTATCCCAGTGGTGAAGGGAGGTGTATCCCTGCCCTTGGATGGCCCACCATGCCTGGTATATGACGGCCAATGAAAGTTACACGTAGCCAGATGGTTCAGTTGATACAGCGAAGGAAGTGTGGCGATGGTTGTGAAGTGGTCAGTGCATATGGTTATGGGATCAGTGCACATTACATGTGTTAGACTAGGCATCCTTGACCTGGTCTCCCCTAACTTTTTGCTTATGTTTCCCAGGTTGTTGATGTGTGCTGGACTCTGTTTTTGCTATGTTTGCTACTCTGAGCACTTTACCACTGCTATCCAGTGCTAAAGTGCAAGTGCTCCTATGTAAGATGTATGTGTAATTGGCTTTCCATGATTGGCATATTCGATTTACTAGTAAGTCCCTAGTACAGTGCACTAGAGGTGCCCAGGGCCTGTAAATCAAATGCTACTAGTGATCCTACAGCACTGGTTGTGCCACCCACATTAGTAGCCCTGTAAACATGGCTCAGACCTGCCACTGCAGTGTCTGTGTGTGCAGTTTTTAAACTGCCAATTCGACTTGGCAAGTGTATCAACTTGCCAGGCCTAAACCTTATTTTTTCTTACATGCAAGGCATCCCTAAGGTAGGCCGTAGGTAGCCCCTGGGCAGGGTACAGTGTATGTTTCAGATAGGACATATACTAATGTGTATATGTCCTGACAGTGAAATACTGCCAATTTCAGTTTTCACTGTGCAAGGCCTATCTCTCTCATAAGTTATTATGGGGGCTGCCTTTAAATATTATTAAACTGTAGACTCCCTTTGGGAGTAGATAGAAATATGGAATGTAGGGTCTATGAACTCACAATTTAAAAAATATGTCTTTTAGTAAAGTTTGTTTTTAGATTGTGTGTTTGAAAATGCCACTTTTAGTAAGTAGGAAATTTCTTGCTCAAACCATTCTGTGACTCTGGCTGTTTTTGGATTCCCTGTCTGGGTCAGTTTGACAATTGGGCTGTTTGCACCTCTCCTCTAGACAGTGACACAAAGGGAGCTGGGGTGAAGCCTGCATATCCTGATGAGACATCTGTGCTGGGAGGGAGGGAAGGAGTGGTCACTCACATCTGAAAGGGCTTTGTCTGCGCTCACACAATGCAGTCTCCAACCCCCTTGTGTGTGTCTGGGGCTGGGCCTGGGCAAGGCAGGACCCTACAAACAATAAAGACTTTCCTTTGAAGTTTGCCTACTTCAAAGGCAGAAAGGGGTATAAGTAGTGGACCCCAAATCCCTGTAAATTAGATCACTTCTAGAATCAAGAGGAACCTCTGCCAAGGAGAAGAACTGAGGAGAGGTGCTGCCCCTGCCTGTGACTGTGCTTTGTTGGGCTATCCTGCAGTTGCTGCTTCTGCCTGTGAATGGGGACAAAGATTGGACTTTGTTGTGCATTCCTGCTTGTGAAGAATCTCCAAGGGCTTGAACTGAGCTTGCCTCCTGTTGTTGAAGTCTCAGGGCCATCAAAGACTTCTCCTCCCAGCTCTCTGCTGAGGCTCCTTCCTGCCAAGTGGTGCCCTATCCAGTCCCTGGGCCCTTGAGAGGTGAAGCTGGCAGACAGAAACTGAAAATCCACACACAGAATGCTGTGCAGGGACATTTACGATGCACCTACTGCAACACGGCTGTTAAACGATGCACTGCCAGCTTCACGGCTGAAATTGACACTCCAACTGTATCGCGGCTGGGAGATTGATGCAACGGAGCTGGAGAAATGACACGCAAAACCTGCTTGCGGAGGCTGATAGCGACGCAAACCCCACACAGCACGGTTTTCTAACACCATGCGACCAGATTTTCCACGCCTCGTCCCTGGGCATCCAAGTCAACCCGACTCTGTGCAGATCCAAGGTGCCCAGTCCAGAAATCGACACATCGCTGTCTTGCGAGGGAGAAAAACAACGCATTGCCGACCCGACTGGAGAAGGAAATGACACACGGTCTCACAGGAATTGATGCATTGCTATCCTTTTTTGACACACGCTCGCCTGTGCAGCTCTATTTTTGACACTAACCAGGTACTTTGCATAACAACAGCATTCTCAAGGTTTTCATTACGACCCTGGCAGTCGGTGATAAAGTGGCGGTAATACCACCAACAGGCTGGCGGTAATTACCACCGAATTATGACCATGGCAGTGATATCTCCGATAGAGAGACAATGTACCACACCGACCGCCAGGGCGGAAACAACAGTCACCACGGCGGTAGCCGCCTACAGCCAGGCGGAAGACAAAGTAACGCCCACCATATTTTGACACACGATTCCACCACCTTTTGTGGGGCAGTACAAATGCCATCAAAAGCCTGGCGGAAACACATCACAGAAGAGAAAGGAATCAGCATTGGAGACACAGAAAAAGAACAGCAAGTCTTTCCGATGATTTTCTACGTTATGCTCCACCTGGAACACCAACACCTGCGAAGATGACTAGGGTGAATACAAACGCCTAGCACACAAGGGAGGGTGGGAACAAAAAAGCGAGTGACACACACACACACCACACACACACAACATACACACGCCATTCACACAACCACATGCATTAGAAAAACAATTTGACCATGAAAATCTGCAGAATAATGCGAAGGCAACAGGAATTTATGAAAATGATTGTAATCAGTCCAACAATAAAATGAAAAATCCGATTTGGCCATGAAACAGATATGTACACTGGTATATAAAAGGGATACTGCCTAGTTCGTAGTTCAAAGGCCCCACATGGCCACAGGGTACAGTCCAAGGCCCCACTTGAATCCTATACCTTTCCGGATAGAACACTTCCGGGGCATCAGTTGTCAAATAGGCAGGCACCTCAGGGGGGCAGCTCACCCGGATGCAGGAACAAGCCCACTTCTTCTGGAGGGGGCAACATGCCCTGTGCTTTTTACTGGGAAATGCAAGACCACAGTCTCTCAAGTGGGTGTCTTGCCCACTGCTTCTGGAGGGGGCAACATGCCCTGTGCTCTTTGTCGTGGGGAGTGCAAGGCCACAGTCTCTCAAGTGGGTGTCTTGCCCACTGGTTCTGGAGAGGGCAACATGCCCATTGATCTTTGTCCTGGGGATTGCAAGGCCACAGTCTCTCAAGTGGGTGTCTTTCCCACTGGTGCTGGTGGGGCAGGCCGCACAGCAACCCTTGGAGACTGGACTATATGGTATCCGCCACCCGTGATGGCTGGACTGTGGTGGTGGTTGCGGGAGGCTCCTGTTCACCCCTTGCACCCTCTGATGGCTGCACTGTGGTGGTGGTTGTGGGAGGCCCCTGCTCAGTCCCTGCACCCTCTGATGGCTACACTGTAGTGGTGGTTTTGGGAGGCTCCTGCTCAGCCCCTGCACTCTCTGATGGCTGCACAACCACGGCTGACAGTGGGGGCCCTGTGACAGCTGCTGGTGTTGGCAGTGTTTGGCTGTCAGCTTCCACTGGTGTAGATTACCTCCTCTCCTCCTGCTCATGGGTTGGGGATCCCTTACCCTTCTTTGCAGCTAGTGCAGGCTCCTTCCCTTCTTTGCAGCTGGTGCAGGCTACTTCCCCTTCTTTACAGCTGGTGCAGGCTCCTTTCCCTTCAGTATTGTTGGCCTGGAATCCTTACCACCACGAGTAGGTGGTGCTATCACTGGACCCATGGACTGTTTGGCTAAGGTGCTGGGCTGGGTCCTTGCAACCCTGCCCATACGTGCAAGATGTGGGGGAGGTGTAGGGAAGAGGTCAATCGTGGAAAGGAAAAGCTTTTCAGGGACGTTGGGGCGGGAAGAGGGAGGAGTAATGAGTGTGGAAGATGAGGAAGTTATTGTTGGAGATGTTTGTCTGGTGGATTTGGGTGCAGGTGCATGGGCTGTATGCTGTTGTGAGGTGGGTGGCTGTTGGGTGTCTGAGTGCTTGCGTTTGTGTACTTTAGGAGGGGGGACAGACACAGTGGGAGAGGATGCAGGGGATGCATGCATGGATGTTGTGGAGGCATCTGCCAGTGAGGTGTGTGTTCTGCTTGGTGTGATGATGATGCTGGTAGTGGATATTGATGTAGTGCATGCAGGTGTGAGTTAGACACAACTGGGTGAGAGGTGGAGGAGGAGGAGGAGAAGGGGGAGACAGTGGAGATAGTGGATGTTGTTGTGTCTGCAACTGAATGGTGTTTGTGTGAGTGCCTGTGGGATGAAGTGTGGTGCTTGTGTTTGCCTGTGACACTCTTGGGTGTTGTCTTTTGTGCATGCTCAACTGTATTGTGCTTGGGATGGGTTGGGGTTGAGGAGAATGGTACTGGGATGTGGAAGTTGGAGGGGGGACGGTTGAAAAGGGAAAATGGCTGCCATCAGAGAGGAGGACAGAGACTTAATCGATCTCAGTTGGGCTGCCAATCCACTGTGAATATGCCCTCCAGGAATTCATTTGATTGCTGCATTTGGGCTGCCAGCCCCAGGATGATATTCACAATGGTTGTTTGCCCTACAGAGATGGATCCCACGAGATCAATAGCCTCCTCACTCAGGGCAGCCTGGCTCACTGGGGCAGGACCTGGGGTGCCTGGGGCAAAGGAGATGCTCACCCTCCTGGGTGTGTGGGCACAGGCAACTCGCTTAGGGGCTACTGCGAGGGTGGTGCTGGTACAGGAGTGGCAGCTGTACCTGCAGTTGGGGTGGTCACAGAGGTGTCCGCCACCACCAGGGAGCACCCATTGGAGGAGGTATCTAAGTCTGTATTGTCCTCCAGTCTCTCCCGTGGAGCTCCTCTCACCCTCCGTCCCACTGGTGCCCTCAGTGTCAGTGGACTCTGCCTCCAGGGTCCTGTGGGATGCAGCTCCTTCGGTCGCCGGTACCTTTGCTCCTCCACCGAGATGATGCTAATGCACATAAGGACTGGATGACAAAACAAGAAAGGGGGGAAGAGAGACAAAGGATACACAGGGTTGATGACTGCACCAACACCACCGTTGGCATAAACAGCACCCTCACACACAGGGAACAGGCCTATAAACTATACATGGCACTACCACTGAAATGGCTAGTCAACAAGGAATGAGGAGGGGCACACACCGCCAACTGCAGCACACCTGGGACCCATGCAGCTCTGCCCAGGAGTGAATGCTAACAAGCTAGGTAAGCAGTATTTCCCATTCAAACCCTTAGCCACCAGAGGACCTATGCTGCTATTTCTGGCCTGGCCTAGGGGCATCCAAGGACACACAACCACCATGTGGGTACCACCCCACCAGGTGTAAGTTGTAATGATAGCCACTGTATTCACCCCCTTGTGGTTGCTGTGATGCCCTCAAGAGCCCATCCAGCTCAGGGTAGGCCACCGCCAGTATGCGGGCCATCAGGGGGTCAGGGTACGAAGGGCCACATCGTTGGGAGGCCATCCCCAGCTGGCCCTCCACGGTCTTTCGTGCTCAGGGTCTCATGTCCTCCCGCCGTTTCCTACAGTGGGTGCTCTGCCTGCTATAGACCCCCAGGGTCCACACGTCCTTGGCGATGGCACGCCATATTCCCTTCTTTTGATAGGCGCTGACCTGCAGAGGCAATACAGACAGGAGAACACCATTGGACAAACAGTCCAGCCTGTCCCACAAATGGCCCACCATACCCGTTTGCATCTCCATTGGAACACAAATAGCCCAGCCTGCAACATGTACATCACCAAAAGGACATCCACCCACCCCCTTACACGAGGCCTTCACACACAACACCAAGCATTCATGCCACATGCATCGTGCACAAGGTGTACTCACCTGTTGGTCTGGAGGCCCATACTGCAGTCCGTACTGGGGTAGGACCCCATCCAACAGTCGCTCCAATTCCTCAGAAGTAAAGGCTGGGACCCTTTCCCCGTTCGCACAGGCCATGGTAGGTTCCAGACACAGGTCACAGCAGCACATACAGTGTAGGTCCTCTCCTATGGAAGGTCAGGAAGCAAGTGAGGAATCAGATACAAAATGGCGGTCACGTCCACGGCGGTGTATACCGTCACTGCTGGCGTAGATCATCATTGGCCACTTTATCCCCATAGGGCCCAATATTTACCAATGAGGAATCGCACGGTGGTTCACGACCGCCTACCGCCACGGCGCACAACATCAGCGGCATTACCTCACTTCCAGCAGTCCCTACACACAGGACAGATAGTCACCATTTCAGGGGGGGTGAACAGGGCTATCGATTATTGCTGCATCACAGGATAAATAGGCACATACTTCACTAATTACACTGTCCCATAACATGTTTGCACATTGCGGACTGCTGTTGTGGCTCCATTGTTCAGTTTGAGACAGCCTACTCACTCTTATATCCCTTAGATACCTACCGCTGCAGATGAATAGACATTGGAGACATACCCCTGTGTACAGACCCCTGGTGGACTTGGCTACACTGGAGGACAGGCACATAATACTCACCTATAGACTGGACAGGGCCACAATCACAGAACTGTGTGCCCAATTGGAGCCTGACCTGATATCTGGTACAAATCACCCCACTGGTATCCCCCCTCTTGAGCAAGTGCTATCAGTTCTCCATTTCCTGGCAACTGGTTCTTTCTAAGTGACATTGGGCTTGGCAGCGGGAATGTCACAGCCAATGTTCTCAAACATGCTAACAAGAGTGTTGTCTGTCCTGATAACACACGTGTGCAGCTGCATTGCATTCCCCTAGGTTGAGGATTTGGCCACTGTAAAGGCCGGGTTCTATGCAATGGGACATATCCCAAATATAATTGGGGCGAGTGACGGAACACATATTTCATTTGTGCCCCCCGCCAGGATGAACAGGTGTTCAGGAATCGTAAGAGTTTCCACTCCATAAATGTGCAGATGGTGTGCTTGGCAGACCAGTATATCGCCCACATCAATGCTAAGTACCCAGGATCAGTGTATGATGCCTTTGTCCTGAGGAATAACAGCATGCCAAATGTGATGGCCCAACTACAGAGGCACGGGGTGTGGCTAATAGGTGAGCCCTGGTTCCCATCCAGTATATGTTGGTGTATGCCTATGGTGTTGGCCATATAGGATAGTTTGTGGCTAAATATTGTTCCTCAATATTTGCAGGTGACTCTGGTTACCCAAACCTATCATGGCTGCTGACCCATGTGAGGAATGCCAGGACAAGGGCAGAAGAACGTTATAATGAGGCACATGAGCGAACCAGATGGATCACTGAAAGGACCTTTGGCCTCCTGAAGGCCAGGTTCAGGTGCCTCCATTTAACAAGTGGGTCCCTGTGCTACTCACCCAAGAAGGTCTGCCAGATAGTAGTGGCATGCTTCATATTGCACAACCTGGCCCTCCTGCGGCATGTACCTTTTGTGTGGGAGGAGAAGACTAGAGATGCCCCTTTGGCAGCACTGGACCCTGAGGGCAGTGAGGATGAAGAGGCAGAAGATGAGGATGTGGACAACAGAACATCTGTGATACGTCAGTACTTCCAATGACACACAGGTGAGACAGTGCAACTTTACATTTCTTTGACTAGTGTTGTATTCTGAGTGGCATAGCCATGCTGGCATTACCCACTTCTTTCCCCTACTTACTGTTACATCTGGATATTCATTTTGCAGATGCTGGTGATATGACACATTCTCCTGGTGTGATCACAACAGTCAGCTAATGGTCAATAATTCTATGCTTAGTCTATGTACAGTTCATTTGTAATGGTTGTAGCTGTTTCAATCAATACAAATTTGCAATACATTAAATACTAGTAGTCCTTGTTTATTGTAGTGCTAAGAAATAGATGGGAAAGTGCAATGGAATGGGGTGATGATGGAGGAAAGTCCAGGGTATTGCCCTGGGAATGTTGGTAGGCTACCAGGATCTCAGAGAGTGCCTCCTGGAGAGTCTGTTCCCTGGTCATGTCTTCCCCCGGGTGCACAGCAGTCCTCCCAGATTCCCTGTTGGCCTGGTGCTCTGTCCCCTGAATGGTGTGCCCACTGTTTGTCTTGTGTACGAGGTGTGGACTGGGGTCCCTGTACAGGTGGGCACACTGCTGATTGTCGTGCCCTGAGGACAGACGTGTGGGTACGCTGGGTGGGTGCTGTGGTGTTGGTTCCTGATGGGGGAGGTTCTGTGGGGGTCTGTGACTAGGCTTGGGTGACCGACTGTCCAGTGGCCCCTGATGGGCCAGGTAGATGGTCCACATCCTGAAGTCCAGAGTTACTGTCATCACTGTGGGCCTCTTCTTTTGGGGGACTGGTTAGTGGTGGCACTTCCTCTCCAGTGACATTGGCTGGGGTACCTGTGGGGATGTAATTGATGTATTATGTTTCAGGTGTCTGACATGTGTACTTCTGTAGCTTCCCCTCTATGGTTGTTGTTCCCCTGCCAGCTTTTGCTTGTGTATGTTGGTGTACAGTGGTTGTGATATGTTCCCTATGCTGTGCAAGTTTTGGTGATGAGTGTAGATGCAGGGCTGGGAGGGGTGTCCATGCATTGGTACAGCATGCGGGGATGGGCATTGGGATTAGTGTGATGTAATGGTGGAGTGTGTGGGATGGAGTGAAGTGATGGGAGTGAGGGTGTGAGTGTGTGATGGCATGCAGGTATGGGGGGTGTTAATTGTTAAAAGTTGATTTACCAGTGTCCAGTCCTCCTCCAAATCCTGTGAGTCCCTCAGGATGCAGTATTGACAGTACCTGCTCCTCCCATGCTGTGAGTTGTGAGGGAGGAGGTAGGGGCCCACCACCAGTCCTCTGTATAGCAAGCTGGTGTCTTGCTGCTATGGGACGTACCTTCCCCCATAGGCCATTCCACCTCTTCCTGATGTTGTCCCTTGTTCTTGGGTGCTGTCCCACAGTGTTGACCTTGCCCACGATTCTTCTCCATAGCTCCATCTTCCTTGCTATTGATATCTGCTGCACCTGTTCTCCAAATAGCTGTGTCTCTACCCTGACAATTTCCTCCACCATGACCCTTAACTCCTCCTCACTGAAATGGGGGTGCCTTTGTGCTGCCATGGGTGCTATTTGATGTGTTTTGGTGAGGGTGTGTTGGGTAATGTGTTGGGGTGTCTGATGTGGAGTGCATAAGGGATGTATGGGTGTGAGTGGTGTGTGTGTCTATTTATCTCTGTGCTCTTCTTCTCAGTCTTGTGGTGGCAATAGTTGTTGGTAAAGGGTTGTGGGTAATGTGGGTGTGTGTTTTATAGTGGTGTGGGTGTGTGGGTATGGTGTGTGTATGGGTGTCTGGTGTGTGTTGTTTGAATTGGCCATTGTGGTGTTGTTTTGTCTGTGGGTGTGCATTGCGAGCGTGACCGTATGTACTGCCAAAGGTTTACCGCCGTTGAATGTCTGCCGTGGTGATTCGTGGGTCAAAATGTGATGGGTGTTGTTCTTTTGGCGTAACGGTGTGGGTTTAGGGACTGCCAGTTTATCACTGACCTTTGGTCTGCCAGATTTGTGTATGTGGCTGTATTCTGTCGGATTGGTGTGTGTGTGTGTGTGTCATATTTTGGTGAACGGATATTCGCCAGCGCGGCGGTAAGTTGATCGCTAGTGTCATAATGAGGGTGTAAGACTCTTATTCTTTTGATAATTCATATCTTGACTTTTGTATGTTGGACTTTTTTGTTTTGATCTTGTTTTGTTTAGACAAATATTACCTATTTTCTAATTTGAAGTGTTTTAACTGTATCACTGTGTGTGCTGGTACAAATACTTTACACATTGCTTCTGAAGTTAAGCCTGCCTGCTTGTGCCAAGCTACCAAGGGAGTGAGCGGGGGTTCACTGAGTGTGATGCTCCTTTACCCTGACTAGAGTGAGGGTCCTTTCTTGGACAGGGGTAACCAAAGACCCCATTTCTAACAACATGTGTTTGGTGTTTCACCATAATTGGGCCCCATGCAACCCTTTCACATGCATAGAGCGCCTCCTATGTGCCTCCTCCTTGTGCCATTAGTTATTAAACACATTTCCCCCCACTGCAACTTACTCTGGGTTTGTAGTTGCTCATCATGTGCCACAGTGTCCTGTCCCTGGACTCCAGTGACAAACTCCTACAGGATGACCACTGCAACAATCTCCTCCAACTCGTTCTGGGGTGCCGGACTTCCACCTCCAGTCTGCAGTGCTACCTTTCAGTTGCTGGCCAGTTTCTCATTTGTTCTACACTTTCAATCGTGCCAGCGCTTCTTGCAATCCGTCACAGTCCTCTTCACCTCTGCCACACTGTCAACTATGGACTGCCAGACGCCCTTCTTCCTACTTACTGACACTTTAGAGGGAATGAAGAGTTGGTGTTGGTTCTCCGTCAACTCTGTGATCAGGATCTGATTCTCCTCCTGACTGAAGCAACACTTCGTCTTCCTTTTCCCCTTATCCTGGGAGTCTGTCTGTCCATCCTGGCTTGTATTGGGCTGATTGGGGTCTCTCTGGGGCCTCTCCTGTCCTGCATTGTCCATTTTCCTACCTCATAGCCTCTGTTTGGCATATTTGCAGGGTTTTTTCAGGTACTTTAAGGAAAAAAGTGATGGTAGCATGATTAGCGTAAAAAACGTGCCCTAAATCATACTAGCGCCACTTTTCTGGCACTAGCGTCATTTTTTTCTTGCAACATGTCGCAAAAGTTAACATCACTTGTTTTTGACGCTGACCATTTCTTACCACCATGCTGTGCCATTTTGTAAATATGACAGAAACATGGCGATAAGCAATTACGTTAGCCTAGATTCCATTTTTTGGCACACAACTTTGTGTGCTTCATTTCTTATAAATATGGCCCACGATCTTTACTTTTGCACACTTGCCTATTATTCCACCACACTAGAGCTAGTTTAAGCCAACTTGTCACATTGCCTTTGGTCAGTGACAGCAGAAACTGTGGCCATTGAACAATGAGACAGTATTGTCCTAGTGCACCAATTGGTTCTGCATGTTCTCCATTCAGTAGAAATATTGATAACATTGACAAGAACCCAACATTTCACTAATGGTAGACTGACTAATATGAACAGCTTTTGTTAGCATATTTATTGCTTTGAAAATATGTACCACCTTGAATCCTTCCACATTGTTACCAACAGTACAAAATCAGTTGTTCAATGGCAATACATTTCATGACTATGTATTGAATATTAAGCATCAACTAAAATACGACCTGACTTAGAAGCCATACTGATACACCTCTTCCTGGTGGTAATTTTTTGTAAATGGACACCAGCAAGGTACATTACAGGCCTCCTATGCTGTTTCCATTGGACACTGGGTAGTAGAGGGTGCAAAATTGACAGATGTATAATGTGCGCAAGCAGGAGAATAAATGGCATTAACAAGAGCCTGTTTTATAGATAGAGATCTGAAGGTTAATATCAACACCAATAGTCAACATGGGTTTGGAGGATCCAAGCCTTTGGTCAATTACGGGCTTTGAGAGGTTTTCTCAAATCAGCAGGACATTTAATACAGCTTAAACCACTAATATACAAGATGCTATCCTGAACAGCTCATACGTCTGCAAATTCAGGATGTAAATTAAATATGTTTACGAAAATACCACCACATGAAGACTGTCACATGAATAATAAGGATTTTGAGCCATAACATGTACAGCAACAAGTTTCAGAATGTAAATTACAGTTTTGGTCCCAAGGTTGATGTGTACAAACATAGGAGGGGATGAGGGGAGGCCTAAATGGAAAAATAAGTTTGCCACTGGCTTTGCTTCCATCCATTGCACAATTATTTCATGGACCTTCACATTGGCCATGATGGCCTGATTAGACTGTTTTCTCAAGGGGGGGCATGGCTTGGTGCCAATCCAAGATGGCTGCATCTCCGTGAGCTCCTGCGTGGTCGTGGGTCAAAATCAGCAGTTTTTTCTGTCAGAAGGGGCAGAATTGTACTGGAATGTAAGGAAAACTACTACTAAAGTTTCTAATAGCTGCAGGTCGGTTTTCCTCTGCGACTATGCCTTTCTTATATTTATTCAATGGAGTGAATACTCTGAGGAGAATACTGCTTCCCCCATTTTGTATTCACACAAATCTTGATTCTCTTCATCAATATTACTGTATTTGCTTTGCTATCCTTCATGTTTTCAATGAGGCTGTTTTTTATTGTCTGTTCCAGTATTCCTTGCTCCATGACTTTTATATTTTAAGACATATATTTTTGAGCTGATTGACACAGTCTGAGTTTCTTGCAATATCACCTATATGTGAAAATATTATCTTTTCAGCCTTCCCATCGAATATTTTTAATATATATGAACATATTTTTATGGGAAGAACTAAGAGCCAGACGCGGTCTCCTGTTTCCACTACAACTACCAAATATTTTTCAGATAACCTTTCTCAGTTCTTGCAACAAGTATGAATAGCTCTATTTTAGAGAATATGACTTCCTCCTCTCCCAATGGGAATCCAATGCAAAATAATAAGTCAACTTCCAAACAAAATGTAGGCATGACTTCAGCAACTAAACGTGTTAAAAAGGATCCTCTATCACCAATTAAATCTCCTACTACTATTTCAATGGAGCTACTGTTAGATGACATTTGTGTCTTAAGACCATTTATTTAAGAAACTAATAGCAAACTGCAGACTTTAACAGAACATTGGTCTCTTATGAAGAATAGAGTTACTCAAGTGGAACAATGAGTCAGCGATGTTGAAGATACAGTTCAAAGTTTGCAATTGCTTAAATCTGAAGTACTTCATCTCAGAAAGCATGCTGAGGACCTAGAAAATCGACGTAGAAGGACTAATCTACGTATCTATGGCTTACAAAAGGAACGGAAGGTTCAGATCCTATAAAAAGTTTCCAATCTTTTCTTCCCAAGCTTTTAGACATTCTTTCTATATCTTTATTGAATATACAACGAGCCCACAGACTAGGTCATTCATCTCACCAAGCATCTTCGTCACAAAACCGAGAGGTGTTATTATATACTTTCTAGAATATTTTGAACTGCTTAAATACTTAGAGTTGCTAAATCGAAGGAAAGATATCATGGTCGGGTTCACATTTGTTCTTTTCACAGGACTATGATAAACCTATGGCTGACAGAAGAAAACAATTTTTGGACATGAGACCAGTCCTTCGTACTTTAAATGCAAGATTTAGGGCCAGATGTATCAAAAGATTTTGCACTCGCAAACGGCCAAATCGGCCGTTTGCGAATGCAAAATAGTGGTCTGCAATGCATCAAAGGCATTCGCAGACCACAAAATAGAAATCGCAAAAATTTCGATTTTTTGCATTGCGACCTGGATTTTGCGAATCGCAATTTCGCAAAATGATCGCGCACTCTGCCGATCTGAACTGCAAGGGTTAATTGCCAAGAATGAATCGCGCACACTGTTGCCGATTCAACCATCAAGATTCAAATGCCTCGAAACGATCGTGCACACTGCCGATCTGAACTGCAAGGGTTAATTGCCAAGAATGAATTGCGCACACTGTTGCCGATTCAACCATCAAAATTCTAATGCCTCGAAATGATCGCGCACTCTGCTGATCCCAACTGCAAGGGTTAATTGCTAAGAATGAATCGCGCACACTGTAAATCACAAAGCTAAAAACTCAAATGTTTCTAGAAATGGAGTCGAGGGGTCTACCCCGACCTCCTCCTTACCACCCTGCTTGAAGATCTGCAAGATAATGAGCATAGGGCCAGGAAATGTCCAAGTAGGCCTCCGGAACAGGAGCCCAGGAAAATGCTGCTGCTCTGCACCGGGACCTCTGAATAGTAAGCATGTGGAGCTGGGCTGGGTTCCTTAAATAGACCTAAGCCCCGCCCACATGCCACACCCAGCCAGGCTGCAGGAAAGGCTTGAAAATGAACAATACATCACAAACAGCGTTAATGACATTTCAAGATAAATACCTGCAATGCAAAAAGTTAATATGCAATATCAACACATAATGCATGAATTATTACATTCCATAAGGTTTGTCATTTTGCATTATGTTGCCTGTAGAGCGCACACTGTCCTGGTGTTGACAGACACTACTTTTATTAAAAACTTTCAAGCATTTATACATGAAAACTTTTTATTGAATGATACACCTGAATTCTTGATTCACACAATATGGGATTCTTTTAAAGCCGCTTCACAGGATTTTATTTTAACATATGTTTCTAACGGAAAAAAAATCCAATAATAAAAAAAATCGCTTGACATTATTAGACATATTAAATCTCTTGAACGTATTTATTATACGTCTAAAACAAAAGAATGTCTGAATGAATTAATTAACGCTAAATTACAATTCAATAAATTCTCTACAGATAATGCTGCCTTATTTCTTCTCAAATCAAGTGCCAAATATTATGGTGGACAAAACAAAGCGGGCAAACTTCTAGCAAATTATTTAAAAATTAAAAAGGATAGAACCAAAAACTGAAATGATTTTACATGATTGTCATACCCCAGTCACTAATAGTAGAGAGATTTTGCATGAATTCTCTGACTACTATAACAAACTTTATACCCCAGGAAATTCTTCTTCTAATTTGAATAGCATTACATACTTAAACTCTATTCAACAGGAATTTGCTTCAAATATTGATTTTTCCCTTCTAGATGCTGATATTTCGTTCAAAGATATTCAGGGAGCAATTAATTCTATTAAAACAAATAAAACCCCCAGGCCAGATGGCTTTCCTGTGGAGTTTTATTTATCTTTCTCAAAATTGTTAATCCCCAAAGTACATAAACTCTGGTAATTTTCAAGATGCTTTGATTTGTCTCATCCCAAAAGAAGGTAAAGATGTTAAGTTATGTAAAAATTATTGACCAATATCTCTTGTTAATACTGATTACAAAATATTCACTAAAATTCTTGCAGTTAGATTAGAATCTCTCCTTCTCATTTTAATTGGCAATGAGCAGTCGGGTTTTATCTTTCAGATAATACTAGACTTTTCTTTGACATTTAAAATAAATCTAAGACTTAGCCAAAATCATTAGCTGCTATATCCTTTGATGCCGAAAAAGCGTTTGATTGCATCCATTGGGATTATCTTTTTGCTACTCTTTCTTGGTTCAGTTTTGGCAACAAATTTATCAAATTACTGTCCATTTTATAGCTCTCCTTAAGCGTCAGTTTTTGTAAATGGTATGACTTCTTCATCTTTTTCTCATCACAGAGGAGTCAGACAAGGATGTCCCTTGTCTCCTTTGCTTTTTATCTTGGCACTTGAATCCTTTTTATCTTCTATTCATCAGAATACTAATATACAAGGATTAAATTATAGAGACTTGCATATCAAATGTTCAGCATATGCTGATGATATTCTATTATATTTATCTTCCCCTGAAATTTCCTTAAAACCTTTTTTAGATACGGTCTAAAATTTTGCAAAAAGTTCAGGATATAAGCTTAACACTGATACATGTGAGATTCTTCTACTTAATAAATGGTGCTTTAAACATGCATTTACATCTTCAAACTTTCTTTGGAATTCTGTAAAAATAAAGTATTTCGGCATCTGGTTTGCAAATTCTTTGAAAGATACAGTTTCTATTATTTTTGGTGCTCTGTTGTCAACTCTCAAGAATCTAATAACAAGATGGAACCCTTTGTTTCTTCCATGGTGGGGTAGACTAGATTCTATTAAAATGATGCTTGTTCCTTTAATAATTTTCTATCTCTCTAATATATTCCCATTAATATCTCTCCTTCCGTCTTTAAGAAAATTTATTCTATTTCAATCTCCTTTTTATGGAATAATAGTTAATCTCGGATGTCTCCTAAAAAACTGCAGCAGCCCAAACATGAAGGAGGAGTACATTTTCCAAATTTTCCACTTTATCATACCTTTTTTTTAAAACATTCAATCCATTTGTATCATGAAGATGCTTTATACCAAAAACCATTATAAGTTGAAATCCACTTATCGTATATTCATCCTTTTTCATTCACCGAATTTATTTCTCTTACCCAGCGTCCAGCCAATATGTCACACTGGTTCTTAAAATTACTTGTAAAATATTGCATCCCATCTTTATTTCTAGATTTTCCAATTTAGATAAATTTCTTAATTTGTTAATTTGGTACAATAATCTTATGAAGATCAAAAATAAATGTGTTTTTTGGAATTCATGGCATAAAAAGGGCTCAGTATGGGTATTTCAATTATTAGATAATCACTCATTACTTTTGTTTACCCAGGTCAAACAGTTATTTAATTTTCCTACATCTTTTCAAAACAAATATCAGCTCTTAACAACAGCTGTCTTTCAATCGTATAACTCTCTATTGTCTGTAACCTCCCTAGCACCTACACCTTCTCCTGTATTACAAATCTTACCAATGTTTCCCTTCACCTCAAGAATTTACTCTCTTCTCAATTATGTAGCTCAACCAAGGCAGAAGACTAGTGGAATTACAAGGGGAAGATGATTTATGAACCTCATTTCCCATTTCTTTATGGAATAGGATATGGACTCAAATTCGCAAAACATCTAGGGCGGCTAACACTACTCAAACATTGTTTTTTCTATATCATAGATTGTTACTTACACCGTATATTTTAAATAAAACAAATTCTTCTATAATGTCGACATGTTGGACATGTCAAGTCTCTCATTCGACTCTAAAACATATGCTGTTTGAATGCCCACATACATATCAAATTTGGCTTCAGGTATGGTCTCAAATTAATTGCATTTTTCATACCTCCATACCATTTTTGTTTACAAATGTATTTTTGGGTAGTCTTTCTGATATTTGGATACATTGTGAAATGAATGTGCAAATTGTAAATTTATTAATTTCTGTAGCTTTTCAGCAAATAACAAAAAATTTGAAAAAATGCTCTTAATATTTATTTTCAAGCATGGTGGTATGGTGTTTGTTATAACCATAGATTAGACACCAGTTTTGTTACTCCACTGTCCTTAGCTAATAAAAGACAGATTTTTTGGTTACCTATAACTAATATGCTAAATTATCCTGTATTAAGAACTAATTAGCATCAACCCATTTCTGAAGAAGTATTAGAACCCCCTTGAATCTCTTTTATTACCTGTCTTCATCCTAATTGTTCAATTAGTTATCATTCTTAATTTATAGTTTAATGTGTAAGGCTGATATGGTTTTATATTACAAGAAACGCTTATTCATAGTTTATTTTATTTCTTATATTTTAACAATTTATTTGTTTGATCCTATATTCTACTTAACTGTTTAACATCAATGTTCTTATTTATTGACACAGAATATTTGAATATTTTTAATAAAAATTCTTTAAACTGAAGACTGTTTTCTCAAGATTAGTATTGCACAAACTTCTATCAGGAAGCTAGGAGACTTTGCAGAAAGTGTATTGTCTATGTACAATACAATATGAGTATGAGAACACCCACAGCACCAGATCATTTCCCCCATCGACTAGGGCCTTTTGACAGTTTGAAAAATATGTTTACACATATGTTTTAGTTATTGTATGCATGTTCTCCAAGTTGCTAGTGCCATACGCTACTAAGAATTTTGATGCAGTGACTGAGGCCTAAAGCCTTTTAAAAGAACGCATCCCAAGCTTTTGGTCCCAGAAGTCTTCATCTCAGAGAATCAACCAGCATTTTTCTCCCCAGTTTTACAGGGTCTCTGCAAAGTGCTGAGGGTGAGGGAGGAAAAGAGGCTTCTGAAAAATACAATTGGGAAAATGTGCACATCCACTGTACTGTCTTGGATTGGTTTGCTTTGCATGCAATGAGAGATATCACTGAATGAGTCTTCAAACTAGGCTCTCATGACATCTGGTATGGGAGTCCAACGCACACACCAAGCCACAGAACTTGTGCACCATTACAACTAACCAGTGATTTGGTACAGCAGTTTTGAAAGCAATTAACAGAAGAATTGCGTTGTATTCATCATCAGGTGTTGCAGGTCTTTTCAGACCCATTGCCAACACCCAGTCATTCTCTGCATCCAGGCAACTGGATTTTTGTCAAGGTGCACACCAGGCATATTGTCTTCAACCTCGCTGAAAGGAGCTATATCAAGTCCTTTTCACAACAGGCCAGCAGTAAAGTGCATTGGTTTGGCCTCTTAGGTGCACGACTCCCACACAAAGAAAGCAGTCCCACCAGACTGAGATCTAAGGGAAAGCTACCTGTTCCTCTGACCACAAAGATAGGCTACAACTTAAGCCTAAAGAAGCCTACCAGCAGTCAAGTGAGGGCCCAGATAAGTGTATGTGATATACTGGTCCCCGTTTTTATGTGATGGTTGACACTTGACCAAGAAGCACCAGAAAATAGTCCTGGGCTGGGGTTGTGTTGCATATCATTGTGCAGCAATAATGGAGAATGTGTTGCTCATTATTTCAAAGAAGTATATAAGCATTCCAGAGATTGACAGAAAACAAGGAACTCTGAATGACTCACTATTGATTATAAATGTAGCTGTTACTGTAGATCTGGTAAAGTACTGGTCCCAGAAAGAACCCATGTATGAGGACAAATATTATGTAAAGCTGTTTGAGATACATGTGTCAATTTTCAAAATATCAGCTTCTTATTTGTGCACACATCTGCCCACCAGTACGCAAAATTGCATGGCTTTTGCTGTGGATCCATTAGCTAAAGCTGTTGCTTGTGCTTTTTTCTGTACAATACTACATCAGCTGGATATTATTCTACCAGGGTTCTCTTTCCATTACGAGTTTCAGATCAGAACAATCGCAACTGATTGTGTATTACAATAGGAATGCCAGTGTTAGAATTGCAAATGACACATTAAATATGAAAGATGGGAAAGCAGAATCATCCTATCTAAAGATAGAACAACAGATAATGTGTCCTTTATGTTCACAACATTCACCACCCAAGAGGCTGTCAGCATATACAAGGAGTACCATAGTGCCTGACATGAGTATATTGACTACTTGCTATCTTCTAGCACTCAGGCTGGATTTAGATATAGGCCCTCATTCTGACCCTGGCGGTCGGCGGAGAGACGGCGGTCGGACCGCGAACAGACCGGCGGTATTAAAAATGGCATTCTGACCGCGGCGGTCCCCGCCGCGACCGACCGCCACTTCTCCACTCCGACCGCCGCGGCGGTCATGACCGCGGGGCTGGAGTTTGCGCACTCCGGCCCGGCGGTCGTCCCAAGACCACCAAGGGTATTATGACCCTGCCTACCGCCGCGGTTTCTTGCGGGCGGGAACCGCCGTGCGAACCATGGCGGTAAGCACTATCGGGGCCAGGGAATTCCTTCCCTGGCACTGATAGGGGTCTCCCCCACCCCCCACTACCCACCCGAGTCCTCCCCCCACACCCTCCACCCCCCTGCCACCCCCCAGAGGTGGTACGAACCCCCTCCCCACCCCCACCCCGACATGCACATACATGCACCCCGACATGCACACACCCCCAACATGCACATATACACACCCCCTACACACACATACACAACGGGGACACATACCCGCACACATACATGCCGACATGCACACCCGCCGAACTAAACACATTGCCCATAGGCACAGCAGCACTCCCCGCCCGCATGCACGCACTCACACACCCCCTCTACACACTCACACGCACACCCCCATGCACGCACACATCACACAACACCCCCCCACCCCCTCCCCTCACGGACGATCAACTTACCTTGTGCGTTGGTCCTCCGGGAGGCGACGGGAGCCATAGGGACGTGACCGCCAACAGAAGACCGCCAACAGAAGACCGCCACACAGAAATGTGGGTCGTAATTCTGGGGGCAGTGTTCTGCTGGTGTGGCGGTGGAGGTTGACCAGTCTCCACTTTCCCGCCGACCGCCAGTGTGGCTGCTGGCGGTATTCCGGCGGAACGCTCCCAGCGGTCGGAATACGCGCAGCGGCATACCGCCGCGGTCGGCGGTCTTTACCGCGGCGGTAACTCGGCGGTCTTGCGGAAAGACCGCCAAGGTCAGAATGAGGGCCATAATGTCTTCCCCAACTGTGAAGGCATATGAGAGAGTTTTCTTTATATGCTGACAGCTATTTAACTATCTCCACTAGGAATGGTCTATAAGGTATTCTTTGTCCTTTGTCGTCCCTAGAATGTTTCACATCCAGTGGAAGCAAGAGACAAAGATAAGGCTGAAGAGAATAGCCATCTCAGTTAACAAATTACTGACCAGCCTATGAGTAATACTCACTGGATGGATCATTGGGTCAAACTAATAAACAGCTTGTCTGAAAAGACAACTACAGCATTAGGCAACATTACAGATGGAATCTTGACTGTGCAAAGTGTTACAATTCAAATCAGAATGGCATTAGACATTCTATTAGCAAAGGAGGTTAATGTTTGTGAAGTCATTAGACAGAAATGCTGCATACATATCACAGATAACAGTGGAAATATCCACAAAACCATAAATGAGATATGCCACACTCAGCAGAAAGCACAAGACATAAAAGAAAGAGCACTATGAGATTCATTAACATCCTGGCTGAGTGGATGGGATCATGGATATTAGAGGCAATCCTTGTCAGACTTGTTATTTTGGTACTCCTCTGTATAATAACTGTCAAACCACAATGTTTTTTCTCCATTTGCAGCTGGAATGAGTAGGCCTCAACTAATAGCTGGTCAATATGTGAAATGAATGTGATTTATACAAACCTTTGGGTGGTATTAATGGAACCTGCCAGTTAACAGGTAGCGAAAGATCTGATGACCACTGTTCTTTGATAGTTAAAATTTTGTCAGAGGAGTGAATTTGGAGTGATGTGAGAAAATAGGCCCTGGAGCCCCCTACTTACCTCACAAACGTACCCGCAACTGCTGCGTCGAGCACCATACTATCCAGAATACTTGTGGAAAAGGAGAAGAAAGGGTTAAACCAGGAAAGTTTTCCCAAGCATTCACACTAAAAAGGGACCACTGTTTTTTTTAACAGAGAGGCAGGGCTATGTGAGGGGAGAGACAATCGTGGGAGCCCAGAGGAAGAAAAAAGGATGCTGACACTAGACAGAAGGAGAGCAAGGAAAAGACTGAGAGTCTTGAAGAAGGAAGAAGTTGCCAAACTCAGGGAGAAACACCCAACACCACTGAAGACATGAAGGGAGATCCCGAGACCTGGAGTGAGGAGTTTTGAACGTCTCCGGAGGAAGCTGATGAGCGGCCACATTTCAGGAGAGTTGAGGTGTAGTAGGTGAGTACTGAGGGGGAGGGAGAGGGAGGGCGTTTATTTTGTGTAGGGGAGGAAACAGCACAGGAAGGGTGTTTTGTTTTTTATAACACTACACTTGGGCATATATGTGATAACGCATTTGACCTATTCTGTGACCTTACATTTTGAGCACATCATTCTTTTTTGTTTTCTGCATGCGCTCGTACTCTTCAGGCTATCCCTTTCATTAGAGCATTTTCCCCGGTTAAATCATGGGATGATATACAGAAGCCGTATACCTTCAAACCTCTTAAAGTGAAATTCACTGATCCGAAGGCCACTGAACCAAACCAGGAGACATTTAACCTGGTCGGCAGCACCTGCATGTTACATTGTAATAGTCACTAAAGATACCTGCCTCCTGACCCTTAAGGAGTACACAAAGGAAGGGCAAAGTCATAGGGAAGATCAGGTACATGTTTCCCTTACTCTAAGAAAGAAATATGGCACAAAGAGAAGTGCACACTAGGAGATGGTGATGGTATACCGAAATTGGCTATTCACCTATGTACTTAGGGCCATATTTATACTCCGTTTGCGCCGAAATTGCGTCGTTTTTTTTGACGCAATTTCGACGCAAAACTAACGCCAACTAACGCCATATTTATACTATGGCGTTAGAGGCGTATAGCGCCAAAGTTCCCAGAATGTGCGTCATTTTTTAGCGTGAACCCCTTCCTTGCGTTAATGATATGCAAGGGAGGCGTTCCCGTCTAAAAAATGACTCCCAGGCCTTTACGTGGTATTTATACTCCCGGGCAAAAGAGACGCCCGGGAGTTGGCGTGGCTAAAAACGGCGCATTTGCGCCACTTTTTAACGCCTGCTCAGGGCAGGCGTTAAGGGGCCTGTGGGCTCAAAATGAGCCCACAGGTGCCCTCCCATGCCCCCAGGGACCCCCCCTGCCACCCTTGCCCACCCCAGGAGGACCCCCAAGGATGGAGGGACCCACCCCAGGGACATTCAGGTAAGTTCAGGTAAGTATAATTTTTTATTTTTTATATTTTTTTTTGGTGGCATAGGGGGGCCTTATTTGTGCCCCCCTACATGCCACTATGCCCAATGACCATGCCCAGGGGACAGAAGTCCCCTGGGCATGGCAATTGGGCAAGGGGGCATGACTCCTATCTTTACAATGATAGGAGTCATGTTGATGGGGGATGGGCGTCGTTAAAAAATGGCGCAAGTCGGGTTAAGACGATTTTTTCGACGTAACCTGACTTGCCCCATTTTAAGACGCCCATGCGCCATTTTCCCCCTACGCCGGCGCTGTCTGGTCTACGTGGTTTTTTCCCACGCAAACCAGGCAGCGCCGGTCTGATTGCGCCGTCTAACGCCATTCCATAAATACGGCGCCCGCATGGCGCTTCAGAATGGCGTTAGACGGCGCAAAACTTTTTGACGCTAAACTGCGTTAGCGCAGTTTAGCGTCAAAAAGTATAAATATGGGCCTTAGGGGCATATTTATACTCTGTTTGCACCGAATTAGTGTCATTTTTTTTTACTCTAATTCGGTGCAAAACTAACTCCATATTTATACTTTGGTGCTAGACCCCTCAAGCACCAAATTTATGGAGTTAAAGTCATTTTTTGAAAGTGGAGACCTACCTTGCCCTAATGAGATGCAAGGTAGGCGTTCCCATACAAAAAATGACTCTACGGCCTTAACGCCATATTTAGGGGCATATTTATACTCTGCGGCATATTTATACTCTGTTTGCACCGAATTAGCGTCATTTTTTTACTCTAATCCGGTGTAAATCTAACTCCATATTTATACTTTGGTGCTAGACCCATCTAGCACCAAGGCCCTGATTTATACTTTTTTTGCACCGCATTAACGTCATTTTTTGATGCAAAAGTGGCGCAAACTTACAAAATATTGGCCCTTATTTATACTTTTTGCTGCAAAACTACACTAACTCAGTTTTGCACCAAAAAGTTTAGCACCGGTTTGCACCATTTCTGTGCACCAGCCGGGCACCATATTTATGGAATGGTGCAAGCCGGTGCAAAGGGTAGGCTAGAGTTTTTAAAAAATGACTTTAGTCGGGTGGGGCTGGCAGTATAGAAGAAGAGGGTTTAGCACCAAAAAATGGCTTTAGGCAGGTTAGAGTAAAAAAAAATGACTCTAACCAGATTAGCGTCATTTTATAGTGCTAAACCTACCATTCCACATGACTCCTGCCTTAGAAAAGGCAGGAGTCATGCCCACCACCCCAATGGCCAGCACAGAGGACAGGGGTCCCCTGGGCATGGCCATTGCACCCAGTGCCATGTATGGGGGCCCATTTCAAGGCACTCTATGGCACTTTCAAAAATAAAATGGACTTACCTGTACTTACCTGGGATGGGGTCCTTCATCCTCTCAGTTCCTCTAGTGTGGGTGGGGGTGCACCTGGGGCCTAGGGAGGGCACCTCTGGGCTTATTCCATGGTGTTCCACCATGGAAATAGGCCCACAGGTCCCCTAACGCCTGCCCTGACCCAGGTCTTAAAAAAAGGGGCAAAGCAAGCTTTGCCCCATTTTTTGACCCCTCCTCCCTACCTTGCACCATTTTTGCATGGGAGTATAAATATGGTGTTAAGGCCATAGAGTCATTTTTTGCACGGAAACGCCTACCTTGCATCTCATTAAGGCAAGGTAGGTTTCCACTTCCAAAAAATTACTTTAACTCCATAAATTTGGCGCTAGAAGGGTCTAGCACCAAAGTATAAATATGGAGTTAGTTTTGCACTGAATTAGAGTTTTAAAAAAATGACGCTAATTCAGTGCAAACAGAGTATAAATATGCCTCTTAGCGTCAAAAAATGATGCTAATCTGGTCAGAATCATTTATTTTGACTCAAAACTGCCTAACGTCATTTTTTTTTTAAGCTAGCCTACCCTTTGCACTGGCTTGCACCATTCCATAAATATGGTGCCCAGCTGGTGCTAAAAAATGGTGCAAGCCAGTGCAAAACGTTTTGGTGCAAAACTGCGTTAGTGCAGTTTTGCACCAAAAAGTATAAATAAGGCCCTTACTGCTTTCTCTTTCCCTGACACTCTGGGCTGACATAATCCAGGAGAAGACATCTGTAGAAAGGAGATCAAAGAAACATCCATCCTTATGGGATATCTGCAGCAGATTGTGCCAGACCACTGAAATACACACATATATTTTTTCTTTAGCAATCTGTAAATATAAATAAAGTCAAAATTTAGAAGAAAACCCAGCCTCCTCATCCATATAACTGCCTCTCCCTCCTACACCTAGTGCCCAAAGCGGGATCAGGAAATATGGAGGCTGTGGTCAACCAAACGCCGGAGAGCCAGGAGAAACTAGAAATGGTAGTGGAAAAAATCCTAAACAGAGCAGTGGAGGATAGAGAGACAATACAAAAAGCCCTGACAAAACAAGCCCCATCACAAGACACAGCTATTAGGAAACTTGCTGATGTCCTGGGACAACAGAAAGGACACATAGCCTTGACCTCAGTGGTGTTATAGAAATATGTTAGAGGTGAAGATCCCACCTTCTTTTTTAACAATTTCAAATGGATGGCACAGGCCTTGGCCTGGCCCCTCCAGATAAATGGGGACAGTATTTAGGTCCCTTATTGTCAGGCAAACTCCAATTGGTCTATCAGGCCTCTAATCCTCAGGGAATCACTCCATATGGCAACATCAAAATAAGGCCCTGATTTATACTTTTTGCCGCAGGTTTGCGGCAAAAAGTATAGTGCCGGCTAGCACCATGGCTTTATGTAGGCCGGGGGTAAAATTTAAGAAATGACGCTAGCCGGCGCAAAGGGTGGGCTAGCATAAGAAATTATGACGCTAGCTGGGTGGGGGTGGCAGTAAGAGAGATGGGGGTTTAACACCAAAATATTACGCTACGAGTAAAAAAAATTACTCTAACCAGATTAACATCATTTTATTGCGCTAAACCTACCATGTAACATGACTCCTGCCTTAAAAAGGCAGGAGTCATGCCCACCACCCCAATGGCCAGCACAGGGGACAAGGGTCCCTGGGACAAGGCCATTGCACCCTGTGCCATTTATGGGGGCCCATTTTGGGGCCCCTTATTGCACTTTAAAAAATAAAATTAAATACCTACCTGTACTTACATGTACTTACCTGGGATGGGGTCCCCATCCTCCGCAGTCCCTCTGATGTGGGTGGGGGTGTCCCTGGGGTCTGGGGAGGGCACCTGTGGGGTTATTCCATGGTGCTCCACCATGGAAATAGGCCCACAGGTCCCCTAAAGCCTGCCCTGACCCAGGTGTTAAAAAATGGGATAAAGCAAGCTTTGCACCATTTTTTGACCCCTCCTCCCTCCTGTGCACCATTTTTGCATGGGAGTATAAATATGCCGTTAAGGCCATAGAGTAATTTTTTGCACGGGAACGCATACCTTGCATCTCATTAAAGCAAGGTAGGTTTCCACATCCAAAAAATGACTTTAACGCCATAAACTTGTATCTAGATGGGTCTAGCGTCAAAGTATAAATATGAAGTTAATTTTGCACTGAATTAGAGTAAAAAGAAAATGATGCTAATTTGGTGCAAACAGAGTATAAATATGCCCCCAGGTATCCTGGAACATTTGGGAGTGGACAACAAGACCTATTGGGCAAGATTATGCCTAATTAAAGAGTGACCTCAAGAAACCCCTCGGGCCCTGTAGTATCATGTTAAATATATGACAGACTGATGGCTGAAACCGCACACCGCATCGAAAAGGATATTGTCAAAATAACCTATCTGGAGCAATATCTTAACTCCCTTCACCCCCATACAGAAGTGGGTCTGCCATCCTACTCAATTAACACTGAAAAGAGCAGTAGAGATAGTCATTGTGCTTTTAGTCCAGCCCAGGAGGTACAGAAGGGGCCGAAGGACACCAACTGGAGACATCCAAGAGCCAGATCCCTGAGACCCCATGAACCTCCCCAGGGTATGAAACCAGAAACATTGACCTTGATCTCAGGGCAGATGCAAAGCCATGCCCCTCAGGGTCCTCAATGTTTCCAGTGCAGCGGTTTTGACCACATAGTCCGGTTCTGCACACAGAAAGAAAAACCCATAGAAATAGGACAGGACGGTAAACTCTGCTCAGCCCACGGAGTTTTTGGAGTGTTGCCTCCTCTGCGCTCTATTTGGAGTTGTGCTCCTCTGTGGGCGAAGAAAGTGGCCATCTCTGATTCCACCACTTCAGTGCAAGGGTGAGTACAGATCATACCATCTACCAACAGATCGTTGCATGGAGGGGAGCAGAGGGGTTTAACGCTACACTCTGGGTAAGAAATGCCACCCCCCTCTCACACAGCAGAGTACCCTGTCAGCAGTTATCAATACCAAGCAAAACGGCATCCCATAACACACAGTCTCTCAGTCACCACACAAGAAGAAAACTAATTGTAAGTAATCAGCATGGTGATGCAGTAGTCTTAGCGTCATGGTAAGAGAGCGCAAGTCTTGTTGGACAGGTTCAGGGCACTACAGGCTCAATGGCTGTGCTTGTTGATACTTACTGCTGGAGTGCTGCAGCAGATAGCTGAACTAACAATGCATAATCCTGGCCTGGCCTTCCTGTGTGAGTCCTTGCTGTGTGAGGCGAAGGCACAGCACTGGAGACGGCTTGTTGTTTCACCAGATGTAATGTTGTGGACAAGTTTGTATAGCAGAACTCCATGGAATTCCATGGAGGTTTTAGCTAACTCTGTGGAATTACGCAGAGTTGAACTCCGTAAGCTCCGTCCACCATTACATGTAAATAGGGAAGGTCCGAACCCTGTATTGCACTCCCTCTGAAGCTAGGCCTCCCTATCATTGTTGTTTGTCTGTGATTGGTTAGCCTGTCACTGCCCTTGTTGATATGTGGTGTCTATACAGCGTAATGCAACCTCGGGCCCTCACAGAGGGGATAATTCATGCTACCAGGACAGTATACATCCAATGTGTCCATGGGGACAGTAAGATGTATCCCATGATGGAGATCCTGGGCTTCCTCTATGATTGGGACTTTTACCAAAACTACCAGAATCCTTGCTCATGTGAAACAATTATCTTCATCTTGAAACACCGGTTCAGGAAACATGGATGGAAGGGGATGTCTGGAGGGGAACGGTCCTTTTTTCCCAGGCACAAGTCCACAAATGGCTCTTCCCGAAAACGTGAAAAAGCAGAAGAGAAAGCGGAGAAGAAAAAAAAGCACCCTGAATTGTTTTACAAATATGTACTGCCAAATTCATTTGGGACATCGATCAGAAGGGCTGCCCAACAAGAACAGGGGTTATTATATAGCAAGGGAGGGAAAGCCGCACCTCAGCAACTGCTAGTACCATCTCCTTTCCGTGAAAAGGTCTTAATCCTAGCCCATAGTCATCTGATAGGGGGCCACTTTAGCATAGAGAAAACTGAGAGATCTATTCTGGTCTGAGAGATCTATTCTTGGTTGGTTTTATTGGCCAGGGATCGACTAACAAGTAAAAAAATGCTATAGAGAGTGTCCCATAAGTCAGAAAAACACCAGATACCTTCCCAGTAAAGTCCCTCCCATGCCCTTGCCTGTAATAGAAGAACCCTTAATGAGAGTAGGCATGGACATCATAGGGCCCATTTTTCCCTCACGCAGTGGTTGCCATTATGTCCTGATTCTTGTTAACTATGCCATATATTTTCCCGAGGCCGTGAAACTCAGGCAACCCAACACCACACATATAGATTCTCATATTTTCAAGGGTGGGGTTCCCAAAAGAGATCCTGACTGACCAGGGGACTCCTTTGGTATCCAGGCTCTTGAAACAGGTATGCCATCAGTTATGGATCAAACAGCTCTGCATTACCGCCTATCACCCGCATCTATTGTACAGAGATATAACATCACGCTAAAAGTACCTTAAAGAATTGCTGGGGAGGTGGGTCCTAGTGGAACATGGAGTGAGATGTTTGCTTTGGGCTCTCCAGCTCCATCTACCTAATTCTGTGCCCTCTAAAGCACAGAGAGAGCAACTGACCCAAGCAACTTCTGCCAGCACACTAATACTAACAGGGTTCATACCTGGCTGGGTTCCGTCAGCTCTCCGGCCACCAGACAGTGACAGACGCAACGGTCTAGCAGGAACAGACCCGCCATCTTGAGTGCACTTGCTGACTGTGGGGAGTACACGATTCTGGACTCCTCAGTCTGGTGTCCAGTGCTCAAGAGGATTTTTCTGGCAGTGGGAAATATGGGTGGTCAGCCCAGGAGACTTGAAACCCGATCTGCTTTTTGGATCTGCTCCTGACGGCTGACACCAGTGGCGTAGCGTGAGGAGGCCCATCATCTTAGATGTGCTCCCTGTTGATTGGTCTTCCCCGGCTACCCGGACCTACATTTGCTAGTATCAGCCATCGGGCGATGTCAGGCAGCAGCAGCCTAGCGGGAGAAGACTCACCCTCTTGCATGCTCCACCTGATTGCATGGAGCCCATGGCAGAGGGTAGTATGAGCAGCGGCCCCCAGAGCCCTGAATCCTGCTACACTCCCTCAAATCCGCTCTTGACAACGGGCACCAGTGGACTGGTGGGAGAAGACCTGCCATCTTAGAGGGGATCCTGTTGTTTAGCTTTCCCCAGCTGCCAGAACCTACTCTTGCCAGAAAGCCGTGGCAGAGGGAGTTCTCTTGTTGCCATCTGAAGCGGACAATTGGCCCTCTTATAGCACCCAAACAGTGACTCACTTGCTGCTGGTCTGCCCCCTTTTGGTGCTTCATAGAGGGGGGGCACCTGGACTTATACTACTGCTTCCATTTATACAGTGACCCTTAAGCCAGTAAGGAGCCAAATTGTGTGCCACATGCCAGGGGGTGGCTTGAGGTCCCAATAATGACTTACACAACTTGCTTCCATCAAACGGAGATTGACCCCACAGACCCACATGTGCGGTCCTGGGGAATGGGAGCTGACCACCTCCTGGACTCAGTGATGGTGACCCTCCACATTCATGCAGTGCCCTATGATTCCCCCTGAATGAGGTGCAGCATCTGGGTACTACTGTGCAGGTGAGTGGCTGGGATACATCCACGATTCTGCGACTGACTGCTATCCTGCCGTGAACGCTTGAAAGTGTTGCTTGTCTGTCTTTTTATTGCTGGACCTTGCTGCCAAGGGCTCTCTGGGCATGGTTCCAATGAACCCCATGGGGAGCCCATTCCTCTACAATGTCTACGTGACCCCACTCGCCGAGATCATCATACATTATGGGCTCAACATCGTCTCATACGCCGACGACACATAGCTCATCCTCTCCCTCACTGACAAACCATTAACAGCTAAATAGAACTTACACAACGGAATGAAGGTAGTTGCCGACTAGATGAGGGACAGATGTCTCAAACTCAATTCGAACAAGACGGAGATTCTCATCCTGGGCCCCACCACTACTGCCTGGGACGACTCCTGGTGACCCAGTGCCCTGGGAACTGCCCCACCTCAGACTGACCACACATTCAACCTTGGCATCATTCTTAACTAATCACTGTCCATGGCCCACCAAGTCAACACTGTCTCCTCCTCATGCTTCCACACTCTTCGCCTGCTTCAGAAGATCTTCCATTGGATCCCCATCGATGCAAGAAGAACAGTCACCCAGCCACTGGTCAGCAGGAAACTCGACTACCGCAATGCACTCTATGCTGGAATCAACAAGAAACTCCAATCAAGACTCCAGAGAATACAGAACGCCGTGGCCAGACTGATCCTCAACATCCCCTGCCACAGCCACATCTCTGATTACCTGAGAGACCTACAATGGCTCCCCATCAACAAACGCATCACTTTCAAACTCCTGAGCCATGCATAGAAGGCCCTCCACAACATTGGACCTGCCTACCTTGACCACCACCCCTTCCTCTACACTCCCTATAGGCAAATATTTTTTCCTCAACTCACTACCATTCCCAAGATCCAGAAGAAAAGGGCTGGATTAAGATCCTTCTCCTACCTCATCGCACCTCAGGCAGTCCTCATCGCTGCCTCAGTTCAGGGAGGACCTCAAGACTTGGCTCTTGAACTGACCTGAGTCCCTCAGCAAGTGCCTTGAGACCACTTGGGTGATTAGCCACGCTATATAAATCATGATTGATTGATGGGAGTCAATGCCACATAAGGACCTTTCAGTAACAAGAGCATACCCCCTGGGACTAACACATTGGGGATGACCAAGACAGAAGTAGAGCGCATGCCTCTATGAGATTTAGGACCCTGGACCTTGTTACCTGTCCTGGGGTGAACTCCCTTGTGGGTGCGCCCCATCCTATCACACCCCCATTGAGGTGAGGTATGGGAAACCTGCACTGTGATCATCCTTGTTTCTCTCCCAGCCAGATTGCTGCCCCTGGGGAAGGGACCATTCAACACAGACTTGAGGGGAAAATCATCAGGAGACTCCCACGATCTCCCCATTCTAAGGAGACACCAATAACCTCCCTATGGAGGAAATCCCCTGTGGTAAACCTGGAGAAACCAGACGAACCATCGGGTGAATGTGAGGACCCTCCACCCCTGGCACCGATCACAAAAGACTTTCTCTACTACTTTCTTTGAGAAATCCGGTCTGAGATAGGTTCTCTAAAAACTGACCACAAATTCTGCATTAAAGGCATCGGAGAGAGGTAACTGAAATTGGAGAGCAGGTAGATGACTTTGAACGCACAGGTAATGCCAGATCGGAGGACCAAGAGATGCTATGGCAGCGAGTAGCAAGCCTGGAACATTAACAAATTGAGCTGCAATCTAGACAGGAAGATTTGGAGAACCGGAGCCTCCACAACAATATTCACATCTGGGGATCCCAACAAGGGCAGAGGGTGATGATATAAAGGCTTTCATGACATCACTTCTCCAATCAATCAGAAGGGATCCGGATGCCACGCCGCCTTCCCTGGATCGAACTCAAAGGGTATACTCTGCCCCAGGAAGACCAAACGCATCACTTAACACCCTAACAAGTGTCCACTTTTTCATGGACAAGTAGGCTATACTCTGGACGGCATGCAAAAAGGTAGACCTAGCCTTCAGGGGACACACACTTCGACTGTACCAAGACCTCTCGCCCTCCACTCTCTGCCACAGATGAGAATTTAAGCTGATCACAGACAGACTGTGAAGCCTGGGCACCAAGTACTGATGGGGGCATCCTTTTGTGCTTACCTTTGAGTGAGAGGAGAAGAGATGCTCCCTGCTACCCCTCACTGAAGCACAGAAAGTTCTAAACCTTACTGCTACAGAAGAGGTTGACCCTTCCCCAGCAAAGAGAGACTCTCCGAGGAGCATCCTGAAGCCTGCCTGGGCCACTGTCAAACCCAGATGTTTGGGTCCCTGAGTGGCAGTGGCATCAATACAGGAGGCAAAGCAAAATATAATCCAACGTCTCTGCAACATGGGCCGGTCGCCTTCCCCAATGCCCTCCAACTCTAGATCAAGCTGATTTGAGCCCCCATGGTTTAGCAACCCAGTTTTGTGCTCTTCACAGATAGCATTCCCACCATCAGTCACTGGCTTCCTGCCATGTTGTGGATATTGGGGTCCCGAGAGGACCTCTTTGGAGTCTCCTGCAGTTGTAGCCTGGACTACGTTTCATAGACCACCTCGCATGCTCTGCCGGCCTTGAGGGTGACACCTCTAGAGAGATGCAGGCGCCTCAGCACTGGTCTCTGAGGTTGATGAGCCTTTATGTTGCACACTGTTGGCCTGGACTACCTTTCATAGACCACCTCGCATGCTCTGCCGCCCTTGAGGGTGAGACCTCTAGAGAGATGCAGGCGCCTCGGCACTGGTCTCCGAGGTCGATGAGCCTTTATGTTGCACCCTGTTGGCCTTTGGTTGTTGATGTTATATTTTCTGATAGTCAATCTTTCTTGCAGGACTACTATTTCAAATATGGTCTCATGTGGTTATGGGAGGACTCTCAGACATGTTTTACTACTTGTAGTACACTGGGTGGTATAAAATCAATCCACAAGCTATCCAGTGGCATAAACTTATGCTTCTACAAATTATCTAGTGGCATAGGTTTAAGCTTCCCCGTCTTGGGTCTAAATGCCTCTCATTAACGGGGTGAAATCAATTTTCCTGAATATACGTGACCGCAACTCACCCACTAAACAGAAAAAGGTATGGGATTATATTCTCCGTCATGACCCTGATATAGTTCTCCTACAGGAGACCCACCTACAGGGCATTGACAGCTTTTAGGTGACCCACCCACAATACGCCATCTATCACTGGGCATACACAGACTCCAAAACGGCTGAGGTGGGCATACTCTGCAAGGCGATCTTTGGCCCTCACATTACTAAAGTGACATGCGGCAACAACGGCCATATCCTCACATTACACCTCCACTAGGGGAACACCGGCTTACGCTCCTTAGCCTTTATGCTTTGAACAATTCACAAGATGCCTACATTCACAGGATCATTAGGGAACAACCAAAGGGGGTGGAGGGCAACATAATTGTAGGAGGAGACGTCAACTTAGTGTGGGACTCTACCCTAGACCATCAGAAATCCACATACCAGTGCTCTGGTGCAATGTCAGAGCACGTGAAAAAAGGGAGATCCAAGATGTAGGCCTTATTGGTGCTTGGCATTACAAACACCTAGAAGTTACGGGATTACTCTTTCTACTACCACATGCACACAACATATTCTTGTATCTACTACATCTTTATCACAGTCTCCCTCCTTTGTCAACTTGACACCACCAAAAAATATATCTATGTCGAATCAATCTCATATCGCAATGGCCTGGATCCCTTCCTCTGGTACCACAGGTAAACCCGCAAACTGACACTTTCCACAATGACTTCTGCTTGACAGTGTGGACACAGGAGAGATTCACAAAGGTATCCTTGAATACCTCACTCATAACACTAAGCAAACCACTTCACCTCATACCTTGTGGGATGGGTTCAAAGCTACTTCCGGGAGGTGATTACGTCAATGGCCATAGCAAGGGGAAGGGAGGTCCAAATAGCTGAAACTACCCCGTTTAGTGACATCAAAACTCTAGAACAGCAAAATAAGATGCACCTGGCATTATGCAATAAGCAATAACTGACGATTCTGTATGGCCAACTATGGGGCAACAGGACAAACAGAGCACAGCACGCCCTACTTACTCTCAAACAACGCTTTTAGAAGGGGGTAATAAAACAGGTTCTCTATCAGCATGCAGATTAAGACAGCCAGAAGCGAAACCCCACATTGAGAAATTCCGATCACCCCCCAGGGGCTTGGAGGATCATAATGTGCAACAAACATCGGGAATTCCACACCTTCTATCAAGACCTCTATACTCAGGAAGACGTCCCACAAACACTAATTGATGAACACCTTGCTGCATGCAAGTGGGAACCATTACAACCCTGCCATATAGCTGATTTGGATGCCCCATTGTGCGTGAGGAGATAGAGCTGGGGGAATACCTCCTCCACCAATTCAACTCCTTTACACACAGCACTGGCCTCACCTCCTCCATGATGGTGGCAGCGACCTCCCTAATTCCTAAGCTGGGTAAGAACCCCACCCTTGGCCATTCCTATCACCATATAGCTCTGCTAAACAGAGACACAAAAATCTACACCAAAATTCTGGCCACTTGGCTGGATTGCTTTCTTCCCAGTCTCATAGGCGCTGACCAAGTGGAGTTTCTCCACAACTGACAAGGGGCAGAAAATGTAAGAATAGTAGCACACCTTGTGGAAAAAGCACACAGTTACCAGCTCTCTGCCTGCCTCCTGTGACTAGACGTGGAGAACACCTTTGACAAGACAAACTGGGCATTTTTGCGTTCAGTCTTGATCAAGGTTGGACTAGGCCTGAACATGATCTCTAAGATCATGGCATCCTATGCTACCCCGGTGGCCACTGTACAGGTCAATTGAGGTTGGTCAGATCCTATCCTTATTGGCAGGGGCAGCAAACAGGGCTTCCCTCTGTCACTCCTTCTATTTGCCCTGGTGGTTGAATGACTGGCCGTTACCATGTGCCACATAAAAGATATAGGGGGTCATTATGACCATGGCGATCAGCAGACCACCAGAGTCACAGTGGCAGTTGGACCGCCGCGGTCGTGGTGGTCCAACTGCCACATTATGACCACGGCGCAGCCACCACAGTCCCACTGCTGACACCGCCATGCTGCCGCCAGCCTGCAGCCTGATGGTCCCAACAGTTGCAATCCACTAGGGCAGTGCTGCAAGCAGTGCTGCCCTGGGGATTGCGAGTCCCCATCCGCCAGCATGTCCATAGCGGTTTACACCACCACGGAAAGGCTGGTAGAATCGGGAACTCAGGGGGCAAGTGCACTGCCCATTCAATTGGCATGGGCAGTGCAGGAGCCCCCATGCACAGCCCCATATCGCATTCCACTGCCCGAATTACAGGCAGTGGAATGCGCAACGGGTGCTGCTACACCCGCTGCACTGCCACATTGCCGCCAGCTCCATTAGGAGCTGGCTGCAAAGTCAAAGTCCTATTCCCCGCTGTTTCCGCCTGCCGGTCCAGCGGGGAACTCAAATTAGGGCCGGCAGGGTTCAGGCCTGATGGCATATGAGATTCATAATGAGGGCCACAGTGGGCAACCCTTTCTGAGGGCAGAAGCACAAAGTTAATCTATTTGTAGATGACCTACTCCTTACTCAGCCTGCCACCTATCTGCCAGCTGTAGCATAATTATTGAATGTGTTTGCTGCAGTATCTGGCTTTAAAGTAAATATGTCTAAATAAAAAAAAACTCAAGTTTATGATCCCAAAACAGGAACTAACTCACTGACAGAGTCTGGCTCACTTCCGATGGGAGCCTGACATGATCAGCTATCTAGGCCCTAACCTAACACCCACCCTCTCCACATGGTCAGCAGTGAGCTGTCATCCACTCGTTGAGTGATTTTGGAGGACCTCTATCAATTGAAGCCCCTCTACATTTCATGGTTGGGTCAAATCAATGTGATTAAGGTGAATGTCCTACCATAGTTTTCTATGTGTCTCAATCCCTACCTACTCCCATCGGACAAGACAATATCTGCCATCTGCAACGCGACCTTCACATATTGATTTGGAATGGGAATTATTCTTTGCTGCTGATGCATGAGGGGGACTGGCATGCCCCAATCTCATAGACTGTTACTCTGCGGCCCATCTCCGTTATATATCTGCTAGAGTGGTGCACAAAAGCAAAAGCCACTGGTTTCACATGGACTAAGCTGTGGCATGCAGAACCCTATGGGACCTAGCGTGGCTCCCTAAACATGCCTGGCCATGCAATGCTTACATCGCCACACCGAACAAGACGGTTCTAGATATATGGGCCAAACTGGCAGTGCAACAAGGTCTCACATCTTTCCCCTCCCCTAACACCCCGATAGCTCACAATCCAGACAAAGACTCCAGGACCATACAAGACCTCTTTGTGGGGCCCACATTGAAGACCTTTTCACAGTGTAAGGAGGAATACCACCTATTCGAGGGGGCTTGACTACAGTACCTCCAACTGAGACATTGGGCACTACACCCTTCAAACTATCCCACAGCCATTTGTCCCTATATTCCATTTGAGACGCTGGTTCATACTTTTACAACGGCTTTAGGGGGCTCATTTCCAATACCTACTATGCTCTCCAACACTCTACCCTTTTCGACACACATCCCTACCAAACAGTGTGGAGTTTGACTGCTACTAATAGATCTCCCCCAAACAATGGGATACACTATGGTGCATACTGTAGCTTCTTCCTTAGGAGTATATCCTGCAACCTAATGTACCAGTAGAATTATACACACTCTCGGCTTGCAACAATTTATCCAGGTCGTCTTCCCTCTGCTGGCAGTGCGGGATGGACCGATGTGACTTCTGCCACATCTGGTGGTCATGCTCCTTCACTGCGACATTTTAGATGGAAGTTCTTAGTCATGTAAAAGTAGTGATAGGATATCCCCTTCCCCTCACATACCGCACTGTAATTGTTGGAGTCCCTCCACCTCTCCTGAAAACCATGACAAATGTTGAATGATCACTTATTAGCTATATGCTCCAAACAGCCAGACAGTTGATTGCACTGGCTTGGAAGCAACTGACCCCCACTTATACCACAGTGGATCACACGGCTATGGCACGTGATGGCAATGGAACAGCTCTCTTATAAACTGTCCCACACAGACACAAGATTTCAAACGATATGGTATCTTCTTTTATACTACCTATCTCACCTGGAATTTACATGCTTTAATCCACTGAAACTGAAAGCACTGCAGCTGTTGCTCTAGCCCTACCTGGCAACAGCCAGATGCCCCCTCACCCTTCACCCGGACACACATCCTTGATAGGTCTCCTGTCACTGCATGCCCATTCTCCTTGGCATGATCACAGATCCACTCTAGACCTGCGACATGTCTTTCATTTATCTTTTTCATTCTTTCTTTCCCCCTTAGCTGTTGGTTAAACTGTTCACACGTCTCATTAGTTTTCCTTCCCCCTATACCTCCCCTCAACGCTAAATGTGCCATTTATGATCACTGTACTAATCTTGAAGCAGCTGTAAATTAATGCTTTTATTGCGTTGGCAACTGACACATATTCATTGTATAACGTTGGCTGTACCTTGTAGATTTGCATACAATACTATGGCACCGTTTACCAGATAATATACTGTTCTCCATGTTTACTGTGCAAATCTTTTTAAAGAGATCACAAAAGTAAAAAACTGCTAGACCTTGAGACAAGAAAGTGGGAAGACATATTGCCTCTTGCCTTGTTTGCTATCAGATGCAGTGTACACAAAAAGCACTGGGTTTTCTCCATTCAAGCTTCTTTGTGGCTGACAGACCTGTTCCCTCTTGCATATGGCAAAAGAAGGGTGGGAACAAGTAATGGACGGGCCCAAACCTCTGCTTGAGTATGTCACTAACCTCAAAACTCAGCTGGGTCAGATCAGAAACATAGTTAGGACTAATATGCAATGCTCACAAAAAAATCGATACTCTAGGAAAGCGAAGGAAAAATCCTTCAATGTAGGGAACTATGTACTATTAATGATTGCCTCTTTGGACCATAAACTCCTGGGTCAATGACAGGACCCCTATGCGATCACAGAAAGAGTAACACCTGTTACATACCATATTGAAATAGACTCGAACAAAAAGACATCCGAAATCTATGACGTCAACCTCCTGAAGAAATGGAACTGATGGGAATTCCTAGAGAGGAAACCCCTTTGCATTTACAAAGTATAGATCGTGATCCCCACCAAAATTGAAGCAGCGTTAACACTAACTACAAACCTGTCAGGGGGCATTCTCCCTTCTTCTAGGTAAGACTGATTTATTAGAGCACCCCATAAATATGGTCCCAGGGAATAAGCTTTGATTACAACCTTACCATGTACCAGAAGCCAGGAGAGACACTATAGAGAAAGAAGTGAGGCAAATGTTGAAAATGGGTGTCCTCGAACCCTCCCTTAATGATTGGAACTCCCCAATCATACTGGTACCCAAGCCCAAATGGTCTTTCCAATTTTGTATCAACTTCAGGGAAGTTAATACAATTTCACAATTTGATGGTTATCCACTCCCTAGAGTAGATGAGATGGTAGAAAGATTGGGAGAAGCCAAATTTATTGGTACCTTGGATCTCTGTAAAGTGTACTGGCAATTACCCCTTAGGGAACAGGAGAAAAAGAAGACTACCTTTTCCACCCTCTGGGGTTTGTATCAGTTTATGATATTGCCCTTTGGGATTCACAGGGCTCCTGCAACTTTCCAATGCATGATGAATACCATACTCAAACACCATGACCGGTATTCTGCTGCATACATAGATGATATTATTATATACAGTTTCTCATGGGACCAAGACGCAGAAAAGTTTCATGCTGACATAGAAGCCTTGGACAGAAGCGAGCTAAAGATCAACCGTGCAAAAAGCCATTTGGCGGCAAGAAAAGTAAGATACGTAGGGTTTCTCCTGGGGGACGGCTATATTTGACCTCAAACTGAAAAGATAGCTGTCCTTGTGGGAGTTCCTCTGTCCCATACAAAAAGAGACCTATGGGCATTTTAAGGGCTCCTCATTTACTACATACTCTTTATTCCAGACTTCTCCCTGATAGCTCCCCCCTGACAATTCTGCTGAAAAAATTACCAAAACTAAGGCAGCGCTACAACACCCCACCCCAGAAGTTCTGAAGCCCTTCCAAACACTAAAAGAGACCTTTATCTCTGAGCCAGTTCTAATCTGTCCAGCATTTGCAAAACCCTTTATTTTACAAACAGACTCTTCAGATGATGGTCTAGGCGTTGTCTTATCAAAGGTAGTCAAGAAGGGGGAGGAAAGGTCAATTGCGTACATCATTAGAAAACTGTTTCCTAGAGAGAGAAACTATACAGTGGTAGAAAAAGAAGCCTTAGTAATCAAGTGGGCTATAGACACCCTGTGTTACTATCTAGAAAAACGAGAATGTACACTGTTTATAGATCATGCCCCTCTTGAGTGACTGGCCCACAAAGGCAATAATGAACGCATAGTTAAATGTTTTTTTATGCTCACAGGCCTTCCAATCCCAAACCTTACATCGGATACGAACAGACGAATCAGTATTTTCTGGCTTGATATCCCCAGAAGAGATATCTTACCAGTAAGAGAGAAGAGGGTTGTGACAAATCAGGCCCTGAGGCCCCCTACTTACCTCTCAAATGTACCTGCAACTGCTGCGCTGAACACCATACCATCCGGAATACTTGTGAAAAATAAGAAGAAAAGGTTAAACCAGGAGAGTTTCCTTGAACATCGACACTGAAAAGGGACTACTATATTTTTGAACAGGGATGCAGGATAACGCAAGGGGAGAGCCAGTCATGGGAACCTGGGGGAGGAGAAAATGACGATGTCACCAGATGGAACGAGAGTGAAAGAGAGAGACTGAGATTCTGGAAGAAGTAGTAAGTCACCAAACCGAGGGAGAAAAACCCAATACCGCTGATGCCTCCAAGGATGCCACAGACACATTCAGAGACCTGGAGCGAGGAGTGATGGATGCCCCCTGTTAGAAATTGGGTCTTTGGTTGACAGTCAGGTTACCCCCTGTTCAAGCAAGGACCCTCACTCTAGTCAGGGTAAAAGAGAATCACCCTCAGCTAACCCCCTTTACCACCTTGGTAGCTTGGCAGAGCAGTAGGCTTAACTTCAGAGTGCTAGGTGTAAAGTATTTGCACCAACACACACAGTAACTTAATGAAAACACTACAAAATGACACAATACCAGTTTAGAAAACTAGGAAATATTTATCTAAACAAAACAAGACCAAAATGACAAAAATCCACATTACACAAGTCAAGTTATCAATAAAAATGCCAAAAGAATCTTTAAGTAGTTTTAAACACACACTAGCGCTGCTAGCGTGAAAATGTACCTGGTATGCGTCAAAAATAACCCTGCATGGGTGGGTGGGAATCAAAAATAGCTGACCACTCCTCCCCTCCCTCCTTGCACAGATGGCCCATCAGGATATTCAGGCTACACCCCAGCTCCCTTTGAGTCACTGTCTAGTGTGAGGTGCAACCAGTTCAACTGTCAAATTGACCCAGACAGGGAATCCACAAACAGGCAGAGCCACAGAAATGGTATAAGCAAGAAGATGCTCACTTTCTAAAAGTGGCATTTTCAAACACAATCTTAAAATCAACTTTACTAAAACATTTATTTTTTTAATTGTGAGCTCAGAGAACCCAAACTCCACATGTCCATCCGCTCCCAAGGGGGACCTACACTTTAATCCGATTTAAAGGTATCCCCCGTGTTAACCTATGAGAGGGACAGGCCTTGCAACAGTGAAATATCGAATTCAGCAATATCTCACTGTCAGGACATATAAAACACATTACTATATGTCCTACCTTAACCAAACACTGCACGCTGCCCTTGGGGCTACCTAGGGCCTTCCTTAGGGGTGCCTGACATGTAAGAAAAGGGAAGGTTTAGGCCTGGCAAGTGGGTACACTTGCCAAGTCGAATTTACAGTTAAAACTGCACACACAGACACTGCAGTGGCAGGTCTGAGACATTATTACAGAGCTACTTATGTGGGTAGCACAACCAGTGCTGCAGGCCCACTAGTAGCATTTGATTTACAGGCCCTGGCACCTCTAGTGCACTTTAATAGGGACTTACTAGTAAACCAAATATGCCAATCATGGATAAACCAATCAACAATACAATTTACACAAAGAGCATATGCACTTTAGCAGTGTTTAGCAATTCTAAAGTGCTCAGAGTTAAAAAAAAAAACAACAGCAACAGGTCAGAAAAAATAGGAGGCAGGAGGCAAAAAGATTGGGGATGACCCTGCATTAACAAAAAAGTCCAACACGCCCGGAGGAAGCTGATGAGCCACCACAACTCAGGAGAGTTGTGGCACGGCTGGTGAGTACCAAGGATAGGGAGAAGAATTAGGTTTGTTTAGTGTAGGGGAGGAAACTGCGTGGGTAAGGGTGTTTTGATTTTTGTAACACTACGCTTAAGCATATCTGTGATCAAAGAAACATTCATCCATATGCAATATCTACAGCCGATTGTGCCAGACCATGGACATACATACATACATACATACATACATACATACATATCTTTTTTCTTTAACAACCTCTAAATATGAACAAAGTCAACATTGAGACGAAAACCTAGCCTTCTCGTCCATTTATCCGCCCAATCCTCCTACAAATTCCTTTTGTTTTAGGCTCCATTTTGCAACACTTAATAGGAGCTTGCAGTACCTGCAAGGTCTCAATGACCTGTGCTGTTTTTTCAGTAACCACAATGGCTTAATACGGGCCTCGTTACCAATCTCTAGCAGCACACTTTGCCACAGGAGCGTGATGTTTTTCAGACCCTCTGGTTGCGCAATGTGCCAGCCCATATTTACAAGGCCACACAAAGCCACTTTGCATAACTTTTGATGGCCTTGTAAATATGGACCCCTTTCACGCATAAAACTGCGTGAAAGTGGCATTTCATGGGTGTTGCTTGGGGTGTCCTCACCCAACACCTATGGAACCCAAAGGAATCTGACACATTCCCAGATTTACAAGTCTGAGAATGCGTCACATTCCTATGCCACCACAGGGTGACACAACAGAGTGAAATATCGTTCTCCCTGTTTTTTCCTCTTTCTATGTGTGCAGCACTTTGTAGCACACATACAAAGAGGAAAACACCTCCTGTGATTGTTTTCGTGCAAGAAGGTGTCCCTTTCTGCACAAAGACAATCATCCACATACAAAGAGGAAAACACCTCCTGTGATTGTTTTTGTGCAAGAAGGTGTCCCTTTCTGCACAAAGACAATCATCCCACAATGCAGGCACTCTTGGTGCCTACATTGATGCATGGAAGCACTTTGCACACCAGTGCAGGAAGAGAAGATAGAAATGTAGATATGGTTCATTTCTGCCCTTTCCCGGTGGTCAGGGACTTAAAGAAAGGCACGTGCTGCGCCGCCCTGGACCACGGCCTTGTAAGTGAGGCCCTCTGTGTGTACATGCCAATCCGCCATTTTGCTTCATTGGCACATTTCATAACATTAGGTCCAAATACATTTAAATGCCTGTTGTTGATTACTGATGATGTACATGCCCCCCCCGTAGGAAAGTACCATCTTTCTTGGCATGTTACCCCCATTTTTACCTGTATGTCAATATGTTTTTGCCTGTCTCACTGGAATCCTGCTGGTCAGGAACCCAGTGCTCATAGTTTATGGCCTAATGTGTGTGTCTGTATAGTGCTTGACTGTGTCACTGAGGCTCTTCTAATCAGAACCTCATTGCTTATGCTCTCTCTGCTTTTAAATTTGTCACTATAGGCAAGTGACTTCATTTACTAATTTCAACTGGCACACTGGACCCTTCTTAGAAGTCCCTAGTATAATGTACCTAGGTGCCCAGGGCATTGGGGTTCCAGGAGATCCTTATGGGCTGCAGCATTTCTTTTGCCACCCATAAGGAGCTCAGACAAACCCATTCACAGGACTGCCACTGCAGCCTGCGTGACATAAAGCACACATTATTTCACAGCCATTTTCACTGCACTTAAGTAACTTATAAGTCACCTATATGTCTAACCTTCACTTGATGAAGGTTAGGTGCAAAGTTATTAAGGGGGTCATTAATGAATACGGCGATAAACACTGCTGTGTTCATGCTGGCGGTTTTTTCATAGACTGCCAGCCCCCTTGACACCCCGCCGGCAGCATTATGAACATTTTGCTGGCCCGGTTTCCGCCCACCTGCCCAGCAGAATGCAGGGCCGGGACATTGACAACGGCTCCACATGGAGCTGTCGTCAATGCCTCAGTGCGGCTGGTGCAGCAGCACCCGTAGTGCAGATTACTGCCCGAAAATCAGGCAGTGACCTGCACGACGGGGCACTGCACAGGGGCCCTGCACTGCCCATGCCAAGTGCATGGGCAGTGCAGGGGCCCCCAGAGGGTCCCCGGAGCACACTTTCCACCTGCGAAAGGCTGGGGGAAACAAGGTACATTATCCGGAGGGCAGCGCTGCTTGCAGCTCTGCCCTGTCGGATAATGTAATCCTCCATCCTCAGGCTGCCTTTCAGCGGTAGCCTGGCAGTGGCGGAGGGCCACCACAGGTGGCCCTCCCTGTGTTTATTATATGGCGATTCAGACCGCCATGCCGGTGGAGGTCTTTTCCACCACCTCCGGCATGGCGGTCTGAACCACCGGGATCGTAATGAACCCCTAAATGTGAGGGCACCCTTGTACTAGCAAAGGTGCCCCCACATAGTTCAGGGCCATTTCCCGGGACTTTGTGAGTGCGGCGACGCCATTACAAGTGTGCACTATATATAGGTCAATACCTTTAAGTAGCTTCACAATGGTAACTCTGAATATGGCCATGTAAGGTGTCTAAGATCAAGGAATTGTCCCCCCATTCCAAATCTGGTATTGGGTAGCCAATTCCATGCATCCCGGGGACTCCACTATGGACTCCCAGTACTGCCAAACCAGCTCTTTGAGGCTTGCACTGCAGCTACAGCTGCTGCCACCTCACAGACAGGGTTCTGCCCTCCTGGAGTCTGAGCAGCTCAGTCCCAGGAAGGCAGAACAAAGCATTTCCTTGTGGAGCAGGGTGTTACACCCTCTCCCTTTGGAAATAGGTGTTACAGGCTGGGGAGGGGTAGCCTTCCCCTGCCTCTGGAAACACTGTGAAGGGCACAGATGGTGCCCTCCTTGCATAAGCCAGTCTACACCGGTTCAGGGACCCCTTGTCCCCTGCTCTGGTACGAAACTGGACAAAGGAAAGGGGAGTGACCACTCCCCTGTCCGTCACCACCATAGGGGTGGTGCCCAGAGCTCCTCCAGTGTGTCCCAGACTTCAGCCATCTTGCTTTGCAAGGTGTGGGGGCACTCTGGAGGGCTCTGAGTGGCCAGTGCCAGCAGGTGACATCAGAGACCCCTCCTGATAGGTCCTTCCCTGATACGGTAGCCAATCCCCCTTTCAGGTCTATTTAGGGTTTCTCGTGTAGGTTCTCTTCAGATTCTACTTGCAAGTTTCCAGCAGAAATCCTCTGCAACTACTACTTCATCCTCTGACCTCGGATCAACTACAGCATGCTCCAGGAACTGCTGTAACAGCAACAAAGTATCCACAAGGGATACTTTTCGTCTGCAACTTCAGCTCCAGCCAGCAACTGCAACAGTTTCCACGGTGTGTACGCCCTGAGGACTCCCTGTCTTCACCCTGCACCAGAAGGACTGAAGAAATCTCCTGTGGGGTGACGGGGTCACTCCCCTGCTCACGCAGGCACCTTCTAAGTCGACAACTGGTTCTCTTTGACTCCTCTCACAGTGACGAGCGTGCTCCTTGGAACACAAAGGGTGGACCCCATCGACACAGACTGTCCTGCGATCCTGCTGATGCAATTTGGAGGAGGTAAAGCCTTGCCTTCTCTGAGAGCGACAGTACCCCTGTGCATCGCATCTTCTTCACCTCCTGAGGCCTCTGTGCACTATTTGCAAAATTCCAAAATGCACAGCCTGGCCCAGGCACTCTATCCTGTGATGCTCAACTCACTGAGTTGACCTCCGGAGGCATCGGACCCTTCTTTGCAGTGCTGCAGCAACCGCATTTTGCACCTCCTTTGTCCCTGTGTCCTGAGGGCTCTCTAAAGTGCCTAGAGCCCCCTCTTCCTCTTCACACAGAGTTGAGGCCCCCAGGTCCCTCCTGGGTCCAGCCAGCACTATTTTGACACAAAACGCAATTTTGTCATCACCATGGCTTGTTGGAGACTTCCAACACAAAATTATGTCTCCATCCATCTTCATGTCGTGGGTTATCCATTGCATCATGCAGGAACCCACTGGCATCTTCTTAGGGTGCATTTCTGCAGTCTTCGTCCAACTGGGGACTCTTCTTTTGCACCCTATTCTGGGTTGGCAGGGGCTCCTGTCCTTCCTGGAACTTCTTTTGACTTCTGGACCCGGTCCCCTTCTTTTGCAGGTCTTCAGGTCCAGGAATCCAAAAGTTGCTGTTTGCAGATTTGGTTGGTTATTGCAATCATTCCAATCACGAGGTGTAGTGTGCCCTAAGAAAACTTGCAGTAATTCACTCCTGATTTTCTGGGCTCTGGGGTGGAGTAATTTACTTACCTTTACTGTATTCTTACTCTACCAGCGATTCTGCACACACAACACTTGTCTAGGGGGGAATTTGTGATTTGCATTCCACTTTCTTAGAATATGGTTTGTGTTGCCCCAGACCTATTTACTCCCATTGCGTTCTATAGCATTTCCTATTGTTTGCACTGTCCTATGTCTAATTACTTGCCTTATTTTGATGTCTAGTGTATATATTGTGTATAATACTTACCTCCAGAAGGAGCATTGCCTCTAAGATATTTTTGGTACTGTATCACCCAAATAAACTACCTTTATTTTTGTGGTAACACTGAGTATTGTCTTTACTTGTGGGCAAGTACTGTGTAACTATAAGTAGTATTGCATGAGCTTTGCATGTCTCCTACTTCAGCCTAAGCTGGTCTGCTATAGCTACCTCTATCATCCTAAGCTGCTAGAACACTACTACATTTCACTAGTAAGGGATTACTGGACCTGGTATAAGGTGTAAGTATCCAAGGTAACCACTACAAACCAGGCCAGCCTCCTACACCCCCTCACCCTCTCCGAGACCAGGAAATGCCCAATTGGCTGTGTTAAACAGGCAAGATGTACCTAAAGTTATAAAACCCATGGATCTTCTTCTGCTTGGGGTCAGCCACCTATCATGGCTGCTATGTTTCAGAAAGTACTATACTTTGAACCTTACTGAATGTTTTTATTGATTTTTAGGCTTTCATATCACTATACCCCACATCAACTCCTACCATCTGAGTTTGAGGGACAGTATTGTATGACTTTTACATCATTGTCCTTGATATGAATCAGCTTATGAATCTGTGGATGACATCAATGCAACTTATTTCGAGATTGTAAATCTAAAATATTGTGTTTGCTATATTTATGCCTACAGTACTTTAAATTAACATGCACTTTAAAATAAGCATGTGCTCAATGGGCATTGATGCCATTTTTATAAAAATGGAAGCCTGCAATAGAAGAATTAACATCCATTGATGTGCCAATGACACATGATGGTATCTCATAATATCTTTAACTAATTGACATTTAGCAACTTAGAACCTCCCTCAGTCCAATGCATTTTTGGATTTCAAGCACCTACTTAAACCCTAACCCAACGAAGATATGATATCTCCTGATCAACAACAACAACAGCCAAAGATTCAAACTTGGCTATCTAACATGCTGCAAGATGGTTTTACTCTCAAGCTGACAGACAAAGCAAAATAATGTCAATTCATTCTAAACATGGATTTCTCCTTCAAATACAGCATGGTATCAGTTATTGCCCTTTGATTCACGTAGAGAAAGCCTTCTTATCTGATACCCACCTCAATAAAAAAAGTACTGGCCTTATTCTTCTTTCACTTGGAGGGTGCCAATATCATGCCAATAACTTTCTTTTAGCACCCCTGCAAGATATCCCACACATCGTACCATCCCTTCTCAATGCTTAAAGAAACTCGCTCACATCAGCCCGTCAATGAAGGGACTACTATGTCTGCCCCTCCAAACTTACATCACCTCCAAGACAAGCTGCACCACCTAGCCTGGAATCAGAAACAGACATCCCTGCATATGTTATTGAGAAGGCTATCACATCAGGCGGACTGAACTAATCCAGGAGCCAGGACATCAGCAAACCGGAGCTGATGAAATTCAAGAAGAAAAAATTCAGACGGCCTGGCTTTTCAATCTATGCACTGTCCAGAGTTTGAGAAAAAGGTTGAAGGCCATCTCTTTAAATAGCAAGTTGTGCTCATACAGCAGAAACCTGTATTTGAGAGCTCAAACTCCTTATTCTCTTCTCCTTTGCTATGCAGCTACCTTTGAGATATACACATATTCGTAAATACATACATGCAAGTAAAATCCAGTGTCTAATCATCAGAGTTGCGATAGTACTACTCACTTGTAAAAATAAAATAACATTTCTATTTTACTGTGATAATGCAGGACAGCTAACTGATAAAATAATAATATGGTCTTAATAGAATGAATTGCAGGCCCGCTAGTGGGATTACAATTGCACCTTTAAGCAATGAGTTGAATATCTAGCTTTTCACCTTTCTTATGCCTGAGCTTTTTTAACTTATCAGTTCACAGTCGCTACATGATACAGTGTAATTCATGGTAGGACATGTATTTATTGGGCTGCTGGAAATATTTACATGAAGTTGACATCTATTTGCAAGGTATCACACACCCGAACCTAACCTAGTGTTTGAAAGGCTTACGTTAAACCGATTAGAACATATTTTGCAGAAAATGTCTAACCTCTAGTTGGAATCCAACAGTCTTCATATCTACAATCATGGGTAACTTCACAAGATTGAGAAAGAGACTAAAGATTGCTGGCGGTGGGAAAGTTGGTCATATATTATAAGAAATATATTTCCACATACTAGACACCTACCTCAGAGCACCTTGACTTTATAAATTAAGTAGGCCCGTGGCTTCATTTCTATACCTATACCTGGTGAGTAGAAAAATGTTTATTCTGAACAGTAGCATGTGATTTACCGCATATTTAAAACACCCTGGGGCTTATTTACAAGCCACTTGCGCCGCATATTTTTCCTGATGGTACGACGACCCAGAACAGTCCCCTGCGTATTTACAAACTGGTGCAATAGTGACATTGCACCAGTTTGTAAAACCTTGCACCACATCATACGTGTGGAAGGTATAATGTATGCAAGGCAGATGTTTCCGTTTAAGGAGGCCCTTAAGAATGGCTGAGTGAAATCATTGCGTCATTCCAGCATCATTTTTTAACCCCTGCTCAGGGCAGGTGTTAAGCTGGCTGTGCTTTGTTTTCTTGGCCTCCCTGCGCTTTGCTGGACTAGCAACAACATTTTTGAAACTAGTCCAGCAAAGCATCACAACTGGATTAGAAATTCCGAGGCAGCTTTGCGAACAAGCACCATACAGAGCTTCTGAGGCGTCGGTAGGGGGCGCAGGGTGGAGCAACCAAACTGTCAGATCGTGAGCGCGAAGCACCAGTTTGTAGTAAATGAGGCCCTCTGTCAGTTACTGCATCAATACCCAAAAAACAGGACAATATACAAAACTAAAAATAACTTTCGGATTGAACACTTCTGTCTTTTTGCTGAAACACCACTCAAAACTCTGGCCAGACAGAACATTACCATTTCTTTACACGTGCAAAAACATAGTTTTCCGTGCAAGTTGTGTGATTGCTAATGAAGGCAAACAGTAGCAGTTCTAACTACTTGTCCTGGAGAAAATAGCTTGTTGTTGAGTTGGTCGCATTGTCCCGTCTCTAGTGTGCGCTAAAATGGAGTGCCATCAATAATCAGATTTTTCAACTCAAGCAGTCCGTGTTCCAGACAGAGGCCACCAGTCCCATGGGACTCTGCGATTATAGCATTGGACATTTCCAGGGAGATTTATTTCTGGCAAGGTTGAATGAAGTACTTTGTGTATTTCGAATACCATGCCTGTAATTATTCTGTAATGCGTGCTCAGTAACAAATATTTGTATCTCTTAATTTGTGCCTAATTAGCCTCCTCTAAATAAAATAGGGGAACAAATGGTACTTTTGTTCGCTTTGAAGCTTAAGTCCTCTTGGCTAAATCCGCCAGGAGAAAAATGCAACTTTCTAGAGCTCTTTCTTTCCAATATTGTCAGCCTCTCGTCGCTCTCATTTGTTTTTTTTTAATAAAAGTGTATGGTGAACTATTCAACACAAAACAACAGAATCAAGATTTCAGTATTATATGAACGTGTGCTTGTAAGGGTAAGTAAAAGGTAGAATGATCTATTTATCATTTTATTAACAATATACTTGAGGTATGAGACCATCGGAATATCACCTAAATCCATGTATTAAGTCGAGGAGTGTGTAGAGCTCGCGTTCCGCAAAGGGGCGGAAATAGTCACATAGCGCTTACTTTTAGCACCAAGAGCTCGCTGGCTAAAAAGTGCGATGGGCTCTGCGCGGCACGCCAGATGGTGCTGCTTCACAGGTTGATTTTGCTGCAGCTCAGCAAGATTTCCTACTGGAGTGCAGAGTGGCCAAAATACCGCGCCCGCCAAAATTCCCCTAAGTGGGAGGGGAATTTCAGTTACAGATGTCTTATGATTTAGATGTATTAATACTAACTTGATGGATGATCTGTTTTATGTACTCTGCTTTAACAATTATTTATATAAAACTTAAAAAACGGTGATCCTGTGTCTGTCATTCTTGATGAGCATATTATAATACTAGTTGTGGCTCGCGGGTCTTAACTGGGACTCAGTGCAGGGGAGGCAGCGGGGGGGGGGGTACCTGGGATATTAATATAATTAAAAACAAATAAGAAATAAACTTCCCTGAACGTAGGCCATGCCTCACCTCCGTCTCTGCTGCAGCTGGCTGCAGGCACATCCTCCCTGCCTGCCCTGTGGCCAATCCTGACGCTGCTCTGAGCAGCGTCAGGATTGGCTTGGAGCGCCCAGCCAGAGTGCTCCAGGCAGACTGGGAGCCTCCGCAGGCTCCTTCTAGCCTGACAGATGTGTTGCTGGGCTGGAGAGAACCCTGTGCGCATGTGTGTTTGGCCGGCTTAAGACGGCCAGCCAAGCACACATGCGCTTTGAGGGGGAGTGCTGAGCACTCCTCCTCACACTCATTACCCCCTGTGGCCCCGCCCCTCTGGAAAAAAAATGATAATTAACTAAGTTTATTATCGAATTGTTTTAGAGGTTTTGCAGCTGCCGTTGGTGGCGGGGGTGGGGGGGTTGACACTCCTCCTCCCTAACAGAGGAGCCGCCCCTGATTACAACCTTATTTTTATTAGTGAGCTTAGTTTGTATTAGAGGCAGGTCCAGTCAGGGAGCACCAAAGTCCACATAGGGACTACACAGCTCCATGTCCAAGCCGTTGACACACGAGAGAAAGGTCAGATGCTGACATATTTGAATTGCAGTGGCGGTGTTGCAATAACAAGGAGTGTACCATTGGGGAATAACTTTTCCCAAAATGTTTACTCCCTTATATCTGTAACCGAAATTCCCAGCTGAATTGTGATTAAAGGTTGGGTTTATAGTCCCAGGCAGCCTTATTTCATTTGCATGGGGACATGGCCCTTTGCAAATTAATTCACATTTGCCTCAGTGCCTAAGTCCTCTTATAGATATGAGCACAGAGGCAAAGAAGCTACTGAGAGGCACTCTTAGTCTGTCGCATAGAATTGGCATATAATCAGTGGGCTGCAGGCTTCAATCTGATGTTCTGCCTTTCACTAATGTGGTGCCCTCAGGGTGACAGGCATTCACTACTGTACTAAATTGTGAAAGGGTACACTGACCTAGTTATTGTGAGGTGCACACAGTTAAAAATACACCGCAGCACAGACCAGGGCTTTGCAACTCTACCTGGAATATGGACCCATGTCTTTTTTTGTGTCCCGAAGCCAAGGACACACTCTCTCATCATTATTGAATATTTTTCAAATGTTCACATTAAAGATGAAGAACTGTCAATATTGTCATTTGAGACTTTTATGCTCCACGGGGAGACCTCCCAATCAATCCTGGAATTTCAATATTTGGGATCACAAATCATTCAATGGGCCAACCTGAATGTACTATACGGATGAAAGTTTGACGTTTTGGCACAGATCTAGAGCATTCAATACATGGGAGATGTAACACCTGACAATTTTGCTCTCAAACCAATCCAGTTTTGTTCCCAAGAGCTAACATCACAATAGAGAAAAGGGGAGGCATTTACTTGACAAGACAAAAAGAAAAGGCTGAAAAACCAATTCTCTTTGGCTCCTGTTATCTTGCAGCCTGAGAGTCAAGAACCACAGGGAGCACACCACCCAAACTTACCAGACATTTTCCCCTCCTAGAGACAAGACCCAACAGCTTGAACTTCTTAAAGTGATAAATACATTGCAAATGTCCACTAGATGTAGATACTGAAATAACACAGTTCTGGTGCCCTATAATAGCTGGAAAGCATGAATGCAAGAATGCATCCTAGTCTGAACATTTTTTTTTAAAAGAGTTAAACTCAATTTTTCCCAACATATATGTTTCTGTACTCTTCCCAAAAGAACCACCTCAACCTGTTGCCCCTGACAAATCGCTGTCCTTGGTTTGATGAAATGCCCCTTATGATGACTACTGCACCAGTTAGAAATCTAGAAGCAGCAAAAAACAGGTGCAGCAGAATCACGTAGGTTTAAAACATAACCCAACATGTGGACAGGAGCATTTCAGTCCTAACACCTCCCCAGATCAAGAAAATGGTGGGCCACACTTCTCCACTATCAGTGCCCAGGCCCTCTTTCTTTAAAATCGGAAAGCAACTTCAGTGCTGTAGGCCTTTTACCAGACAGTATGTCACTATGTCAATTTTTCTTACTGCTACTTACACAACTGTGGTGATAGCACTGACACAGAAGAGCATCTGCCAGCCTTCACAATTAGTACTCAGATCAAGGGTGCAATTGAACCAGAAGAACCAGGGTATGAGATACTCTCTCTTTTCTAAAAGACATTTCGGGGCATATTTACATAGAAATGGCACAGCGCAGCATCATAATTGTCAGTACTGGATTGCGTATCTTCTGAAATGCAGGGATTTGCCGTACTTACACAAATAGGGCACACTCTTTGTTTCCCCTAAAGCGGGTGCTAAATTTAACTGCTAACACAGGCATTCTTGCACCATAGTGCAAAGGTGTCTGTGTTGAAGGGAATTATTATTTATGTGCAGGAAGATGTCCCTTCGTGCACGTTAGCAATCTACAATGGCGATTTGTTACTTCTGTGTGTGCTACAGAGTACAGCACACATGGAAGTAGTAAATCATCTGTGGTATCTGGCTGGATTCTGGGAGCAAGATATAGAGCACCTTACATGTCATCAGCAGAGAGTAGAATGTTATGTTCTGAATAAGAAGAGTTGCTGGGAAGAACCGATGTCTAGTGGATGGGATATTCTTTTCTTCTAATAAAGATCTTCCTTCAAGCTTCTTAGAAATCTTTGCATGAACTTATCCTGTAAATTCCCACACTGGCAGTAATCAGTAGGATGAGGAAGCAAGAAGATCTCTGCAAGTGAACTACTGGAGTCATCAGTTTCACTGGTATGTTGAGCGCTACTAAAAAGACAGTATTATCTTCTTTGGTTGTGAGGGACAAAGCAAGTATTTCATGTTTGAGTTCTGTTTCCTTTCTAAAATTTATTTTGTGATAGGACAAGAGTTGGACTTCAGGTTTCTCAGTGAGTCAATCCTCTCATCTAATTGATCCCACGTGACAAGAGCCACTCCCCTGTAAACAGCACATGCTATTAGTAACAGTCCAATTGTGGTCTTTAACCAGCCAACACAGTACACAGCACACTTCATTAGCATCTCTCAAGGTTTACCGTGTGTTAATCAAAGCTGCTGCTTGTGCACAGCACACATCATTAGTAACTATCAAAAGGGGCTGTGTAGCTAAGCAATGCCCTTCATAGAACTCGTCATTGGTGACTCTCCAAGCATGCTATGTATTCAGGCAATGCCACTTCTTAGGATATAGGTCATTGCCAGATTCCTGGTCATTCTTAGTAACCGAGCTATGAGGCTCTTTCTCCTCAGCTGATTTGTGTCCTGAGCATCTCAACAACCACTAAGCTATGTACAGTGCGTTTCTAAATGGAGTCTAAAGTGTTACTGCGCTACACCAGGAAATACCTCAGTGATACGCACACTCCTGTGCAAGTATACTTTTTGTTCCTACTCTGCACTTCACTGGGAAGTATTTAAGTGATACGCACACTTTTGTGAACCAGTCTTTGTGTTCACTGACCCATTTAATGTGCCTAAATTGATGCTGTGCTTCACCAGGAATTGCCACAGTGATACTGACACTCCAGTACAAGCATATTTTGTTGTTGCTACTCTGTGTTTCACTAAATGAATATTTCAGTGATGTGCACACTATTGTGAATCAGTCTTTGTGTTCATTGACCCGCCTAACATCACATGTTTAATACCACGTTTCAGTAATACGCACACTTTTGTTAATCTGACTCATTTCTTACGCTGCGTATCTCTCAGTGATGCAAGCACTTTTATGATATGTGCTCACTATTGTTTCCATGACTTCAGTGTTGTGCTTCCCATTTATACACCAGGTTTGATCTAAATACCTACACATTTATTGACAGTAATATATACAATATATTTTTGTATTTCACTTTATTGTTGTAGAGTTTATCATGCAAAATATTCCATCTCCTGCCTTTGTTCTCCATAGCCCAGGCACTCAGGCTATAAAGTGGCAGAAGAAGAGAAAAGATTTTGAACGGTATACCAAGGCTTTTGGCACTTCTTTGAGTGTGAAAAGAAAAACCTCTTTACTACTTCATTGTTTAGGATCTGAATGTCAGGAGGTTTTTAATCACTTACCTGACCTTCCTGAAGTGGAGATAGAAGGTTGAAATCAGTACGAGATCTGCATACAAAATTGGATAAACCTTGTCTGCCCAAAGTAAGTAATATTTTAGAAAGATATTTTTCTCAGAGAATGCAAAGGGAAGAAGAATCTGTAGAAGGTTATGTAACTGAATTGAGAAATCTAGCGTCCTCGTGCAAGTTTGGTAACCTAGTAGATGAACGCATATGCGATCAATTTATGTTGGGCTGTAATATTGACAAGGTGAGGGAGCAATTGTGGTTAAGGGACGAACCCCCACTTGATGAGGTTTTAGTAATTGCTAAAAGAATAGAGCACTCAATAAAGTGTGTTGATGTCATAAGTAAAAAAGGGGAAAAAGAGTCAAAGATTCAAGTAGTGAAGGAAAGATTAAAAAAAATACAACTAAGAGATAGTGGAGAAAAATATAATTCTACTTCACGTAAATGCTATACATGTGATAGAATTGAACATCTAGCCAATGACAAAAAACGTCCTGCACTTAAAATGGTTTGCAATAAATGTGGTGTGAAGGGACATTTGGGCTTGGTATGGAGGAAAAAAAATGCAAAAATTAAAGTTAAGTATGTTGATGTGGATGGAGATTATAAAGATTTTGAGGTGATGAACTCTGGCACAAGTGAATTTGCATGTGGTCAAATAGTACTGCAGGTTGAGATGAATGAGTTAAAGAAAATAATTATCCCTATAGATACCATTTTAGTGGAAGATGAAGCAACCAAAGTATTATTTGACTCTGGTGCAAAAATAACTATTATCTCAAACAATTTATTGCAATCCAAGTTAAGAGGTAAATTTGTGTTATTCAAACCGGATATAAAACTGTGTGCATATGGTGGTGAACCCATCAAATTACAAGGGTATGTCATTGGTCAAATTGAATACAAGGGACGATTGGTTTCAGGGAAGATATATGTAGGAGAAAGCATTATTAGTTGGTTTCATCAAGGAGATTTGGGAGTAATGCGGGATCTGACTTCTGACACTCCCATTTGCATTAAAGACAGGAATTACATTTTTTGTGTAGGAACAGTCTAAGATAATGAATACTTACAGAAAATAAATTCTGAGTTTCCTAATGTGTTCAGGGAAGAAATGGGATGTTTGAAGGACTACAAATAGAAGATTTAGCTTAAAGCAAGTGCTCAGCCCTTTAGTTGCAAGGTTCATACTGTGCCCATTGCTCTCTGTCAGGAAATGAAAGAAGAAATCAATAAGTTAAAAATTAGTGGGATCAAAGAAGAAGTAAAAGGCACAGAATGGTTGGCTCCAGTTGTTGCAGCAAGGAAATCTAATGGGAGCTTACACTTATTTGTAGATTTAAGATACTTGAACAAAAGTGTAGTTGTGGATAAATATCCTTTACACAACATCTTAGAGTTATTACTTCGACTTGGAGGAGCAAAAGTATTTAGCACTTTAGACCTCTCTTCGGCCTACCATCAGGTCAAATTGGAGGAGTCATACAGGAACTATACGCCTTTTCTAACTCCTTTTGGTACCTTCAGATTTGTCAGGCTTCCTTTCAGGCCAGTTCCTGCCGCATCTGTTTTTCAACCAGTAATGGAAAGAAGCCTGAAAGGCATAGAGGGTGTCTGCATTTATCAAGATGATGTCCTCATGTTTGGGAAAGATGATAGTAAACATGATGCAAGGCTCAGATAAGTTTTAAGGAGATTGGAGGAGAGTAACCACACTCTAAAGACTGAAAAGTGCAAATTTAATACTAACACTTTAAACTATCTGGGTCATAACATTTCTGGTGATGGTATAAAACCGAAGGTGGAGCTGATGGACACAATTATAAAAATGAGTTCACCCAGATCAAAGGAGGAATTGATGACGTTTTTAGGCATGGTGGAGTATTACAATAAATTTGTCAAAAACTTTGCTGATGTCAGTGTTAAAATGAGATCGCTTCTATATAAAGGAGCTGAATTTTGCTGGGACTCAGAATGTGAAGACAAGTTTGAGAAAATTAAAAAGTAACTAAATGCAGCACCTAATTTGAGAAATTTTGATCCAAAGAAAAAATCTATCATCACTACTGGTGCCAGTAGGAAATGCTTGGGAGCAGTGTTACAGCAATCTTGCAGTAATGGTTTACACACCATAATGTTTATTTCCAGAGGACTAAAGGATGTGGAGTCTAGATATTAAGTAATAGAGAGAGAAACTCTTGCAGTACATTGGATAGTGAAGAAATTGAAGAAAGTTTTGTGGGGTTCTGTTTTTGAAATCATAACTGATCATAAACCACTGGTTGAAATTTTTAATAAAAAGGGTTTGGATCTTATCTCGGGAAGAATAACTAAATGGGTGATAGCGTTACAAGAATATAATTTTGAGGTTAACTATTTCCCTGGTGCTGATAATGGGGTGGCCGACAGACTTTCAAGACTGATCCTAGTAAATGATGCAGAAGAGACAACCACTGGACAGATAGATTATGATACTAAGTGGGTCTGTGAATTGGAAAGTGAAGTTATTTCTGAACAAAGGTGGAGAGAGGAACTTAGCTCAGATAAGGTGATGTGTGAAGTCAAATCCATTGTACACAGGGGTGGATCAGCAAAAAGCAAGCTTCTGATTTGTGCAAAATGTTTTGGTGATTAAGGGATGAACTCAGCACGGTCAAGGACTGATTAATCAGAGGTACTAGACTTGTACCTCGTAGTTGTCTGAGAGTTGATAATATGGCACATGAGACACATTAGGGAATATCTAAAACCAAAGGGAGGTTAGGTACATCTTACTGGTGGCCTAGCATGGACATCCAGGTCGAAAGGGTTGTATGAGATTGCCTTATTTGTCTTAATTGTGATAAGTCCAAATGTACAAGAACACAGCCTATGATCATTATTGAGTGTTCCAAAGTCCCTGGAAAGATATAGCTTTGAACATTGCTTGCCCAGTTTATGGTGAAGGACAACAGATAGACACAATTGTGGTGATGGACGCTTTTTCCCCTTGGCCTGAAATTTGTTTCACGCACAATATAGGAACTAAAAATGTTACTAAGTTCTTAACAGAGCTAATGGCAAGGGAAGGGTACCCTGAAACCTTGCTCACAGATAATGGAGTACAAGAGGTCTAACAAGATGGCTGGATCCGTAAGCAAGAGAGGTATACAACATGAGAAGTGTGCACTGTATCATTCAGAAACAAATGGCTTAGTTGAGAGGTTCAATAGGGTCATTAAAGAAATTATATCCTTAGCCAAGTCAAATTCTATGGACTGTAAAGTAGAAGTAAAGAAGATAAAAATGTTCAGATTTACTCCTCATAGTACAACTGGGAAAATGCCTTTTGAACTATTTAAAGGGAGGCTCCCTAATGCATTAGTAGAACCACCTTGGGTAAATAGACATGAAATTGAATAAGGAAAAGAAAATTTAAATAGATCTTGGGAGGAAAGGGAAGCTGTAAAACTGAGCAACAGCAAGAGGAATTTTTATGGGAGAAAGTTGCTCAGGAAACTGAGACAGAAGTTGGAGACTTAGTTGTAATTAAGCTTGATTCAAAAATAGTGATGGAACCATATTCAGCAAACCAATATGTGTTATTAGGAAATTCAACAGTGTGATTAAATCTGGAATCTTAACACAGTAGTGGCGATAAGAGGGAATTATATGGTTTCTAAAGAATTGGAAGGAGGTGTGTCTGATTCCTGTAAGAATAGTAAAGATGGTAATATCATTGTGAGGAAGTTGTGTAGAGTAACAAAGAAACCTGGACATTTAAGTGACTATGTATAATTGTCATTATTTTTGTGTAATTATCAGACTGATAAATTATAATCTTGTAAATATCTGTCATTATTTGTGAAAGGAGGGAGGTGTGTGGTTCCTGGCTCAGCAACTGTAGAATATTGAACTTTTTGGATTCTGAGAGCAAGATGTAGAACACTGTTCATGTCATCAAAAGGGAGTAGAACGTGGATATATCCTGTAAATTCCCACATTATCGTTATTGAATGATTGTTTATGTGCAGGAAGGACAACCTTCCTGCACATAAACAATCTTTCATGGGGTTTTGCCCTTTCCATGTGTGCTGCAAAAGGCAGCACACAAAGAAAAAGCAAAAAGAAGGAAAACTAAAAGTATTTCTCATTGTTTTTAAATGCTTTTAGTTTGTGGCGCTGCCACAGATTTACAAATTCTTGTAAACCTCGGGCAGCGTCATAAGCAATGGGTGTTGCGGTGGAACCCCACAGCAACACCCATTGCACACCCCTCAGCTGCAGAAAACTGCATCAGAGGGGCCCATATTTACAAGGCGGTGCTAAGCCACTTTTTACCTTGTAAATATGGCACAGTGCACAGTGCCACCGGAGCATCACAAAAAGTGATGCATCGGTGGCACTAGGGGCATGTAAATATGCCCATTCTTTTTCTGTAGCTAATGGGGTGTGGGAGGATTATTAAAACAGGACTCTTTCAGTGACCAAAAATGTCCGCAGAACATGCAGATGTATGCTAAGGAAAGAAGCCACTTGGCCAAAAGAAAACAATTTAAAAGCACCTTTTTAAGTATGATACATTATGCACATGATTTCACAGGACTATTTATTTTAGTTCTGTGTTTTGCTTTTTTAAGCTTTGACTTGTAAAAACAATTTACACAATGCACATATTAGTGAGCCACAGAAAAGACTAAACCAGGTGTCTCAAACCAGTCAATCGCAAGATACCAGTAGCTCACAGACACCTTCTTGCAGCATTGAGTTCATTATTAAATACGCAAAGGGTGACATTTTCCTATTAAAGTTAAGGAAAGGCTGTGTTTTTTTACAGTACTGTCATCAGGGTGCAGATAGCAGGTCCTGATAATGATCAGTGCCCATTCAGATATGTGACCCAGGCTGGGACACAAAGATGAAGAACTGAAGCACTGAAGAATTTAACTCTGAAATAAAAGACTTTGTCAACTCAGTATTGGAGTGTGAGAACTGAATGATATTTTTAAATGCTTTTAAATGGAAGAAAATTAAAATGAAAAATTATCTTAATGATTAAGTTAACTCTTTATTTTAATGTTCTCTCATTTCAAAGTTTCACATTGACAACCATCAGGCCTCTTGCTCCCAGTGTCCGCTAGAAACTTGTTAATTTTTATAACTGAAAATTATAGTCCTATTTGAAATGCAAGGAATTCAAGTGAACAAAATTATTTCTAATGAACATTAAGTATTAAAGTTTTTCTCTACTTTCAATTAAGCCAATTAGACCTTAATGTTTTAAGTAACAACTTTTTTCAATTTAAATTCCTCCCATTTAAACAAATGGCTGTATTGTTCTTGTATAAATATGGCACTGTGACTACAGGTCACTGGGAGCAAAATGTCTAGTGTTTGTAGAAGTGACACTTGGCAATGGAAGAAAAATTAAATGATCAGTTTTATGGAATCCACATGAACATAGGTTAGTTTAAAATGTTCACCTTTCCACACAGCAGGCATCTTGCTCCCAGTGGCTGGTAGGAAGACTGGAAATCTGGTAATGGATACACATAACGATAATTGCCAAGATACTCTTAGGGCCAAACAAGTGAGAAGGTTGGCCATGCATGATCCATGTAATTTAGGGCCAGATTCTGAGTTAAGGTGGAGTACTGCATGGGTATTCCTGTACTTGCTAGTATCAGTGCTTTCAATTTGCCTGAAGTCTGTGCAATGATAAGATTTCTCCTGAGAAATGGGGATTAACAAATGAAAATCACTGTTTCTGAAATAATGCCTGTTTGTTTTTCTCTACTTTTGTTCCAGTCCACCACTTGATGCTTCAGCAAGAGGTGAAAAATATGCACTAAAAAATCACCCATTAAATTTTCGTGTATCGCTCATAATGTTACCAGCAGAATCAGAATTATAACCTAAGTTGCAATGAGGCAATCAAAAGTGAAGAAACTGCACACTAGAAACTTGGGAAATTGAAGGACTGTGTGGTTTGTATGTAGTCCAAAGGTTCTCACACCCTAGCTCAGTCAAGCGGGATTTAATCAGCCATGGGAACCTAACAGCCCCAGAGATTTAGACCCATATTTATGAAAAGTGGTGCTGCACCTAGCGCAGCGTCAATTTTCTTGCACCCCTTAGCGTCCCCGGAGCACCATTGTGGTAATCAGGGGGACTAGCATCATAAATTTTGGCGCTAGTCTAGTGCTTTACAGGACTAGCCACAAAAATTTTGATTTTAATCCTACAAAGCAGGCAGAGGCCCGTTGAACACAATAGGAGCCTCTTTTCAATGCCTGCACTTAGCAGGCATTAAACAATGCCAATAAAAATGGTGCAGAGGAATTTCAGAGATTACTTTGAACCATTTTTATGGCCCCCCCAGCGCCACTTTGTAAACATGGGGTGGTGTTTTTGCCCTTCCAACCCCACAGTAGCAACAAAAAAGACACTAATGTGAGATGCTAGGCCACCATAAATCTGGGCCTTAGTATCTCCTCTAAACCCATCCTATGGGGCATTAAATCTGCTGAGGCCTAGACCCTTCTCTGATACAGCAGGGGTCTGAGACCTGTTCTATGTGCGAGGGGTCTGTGTCCTAGTGCTAACCGGAGGGGGATGTTGAAATTACTGGCAGGGAGACTAATGAGGAGTCTTAAGAAACAACTCTCCACCAGCTCAATATCATTAACATTCTCATGTCCCCATATATCCCCTCCATATAATGACACCCCAAGTTCTTGTAAATTGTAAATTTGGAGGGACAGAGATATTGGCCTAAAACTAGAGCCCTGGAAGGCTCTCAGGATTCCTCCTGTACAGTGATCTAACCTGAGTTTGCACTTCTGTATCTATGATGCTCAATCAAAAGTTTCAGTGAGAGCAAATGTACTCTCTCAAGGGGGACACAGTTTAGAACTGGGTGTGGACAGGTCATATGACAGGGGTTCAAGACCATATAGTTGATTTTGTCAAGACTGATCTCAAGCCCTCTCACCCTGCAGAGAACACCAAACTGGTCTGACAGATTTTGTACACCGGGGGTAAAATTTGAGAACAGTACGGTGTCATCCGTGAACAGCCGCCCTGGGACCTTCCTACTGGCCAAACTCGGGGCATTATGCTTACACAACTCTGGTTGAGCCACCAGGTTGTTAATATATAATAAGAACAAGGTTGGCACAAGGACACATCCTTGCCTTACTCCCCCAGTAACTGGAATGGGACCATTAAAGAAACTTCAAACACTCAGAAAACCTTATGCTTTGGTCAGTTACCTTTGCAGTACAAAGAAACTACAGAGGAGGGTCTCCTCAGTCTATTTTGAACAGGCTAGAGACCAGAATGAAAGAGAGATATGACACAGCTACACATGGGTTAAATTACCTTGGTGAGATGTGGTCATGACTCTGATTATATGATTTCATTTTGATTATATTATTCTTTTGTAACACTATAACTGTTCTGCCATCCTTTTGTGATGCATCAGTTTGACAATTCATAAAGGCTGGTCTATCCATGTAACATATATTCTATACGATTCAATTATATGTATATATATTGAGTAGTAAATGCTACGGTATTCACATATGTACATAACAAGTAGGCATGAATTTGGTGCATCTTCTGCAATTCCTGCACCACATTTTAAGTTTCTGTATTGGTAACAAGCCTCCTACATGTCACTTAGGCCCTCATTCGGACCTTGGCGGGCGGCGGAGGCCGCCCGCCAAAGTCCCGCCGTCAGGTTACCGTTCCGCGGTCGAAAGACCGCGGCGGTAATTCTGACTTTCCCGCTGGGCTGGCGGGCGGCCGCCTTCAGGCCGCCCGCCAGCCCAGTGGGAAAGAGGCTTCCACGATGAAGCCGGCTCGGAATCGAGCCGTGGGAGTGGAAGCTGTGCGACGGGTGCAGTTGCACCCGTCGCGTATTTCACTGTCTGCGCAGCAGACAGTGAAATACATTTAGGGGCCCTCTTACGGGGGCCCCTGCAGTGCCCATGCCAGCTATACTTTGTGAATACCTCCCAGACATTCACACAATGAAGGGATTAGGTGTGCCTGAGGAGGTCATCTGCTGGCAGGATGTGAGGGCACAGTTGAGTTCAGACCCACTTACACCTGAATAGCCGGTACTCTGACTTCAGACATAGGGCCTAACAACCATGCATTGTTACTTCAGCCAGCTTGGAGGCAGTGTATGGGAGGTAGGAATTTTCACGCACTTCAAAGTATCTGTCTAGAAGCTTCTCCCACCTTCCAGAACCAGGGCACTAAAGAATAAAAGAAGGACATCAGACACCAACTCTTCAGTACACTTCTGGACCTGTGGAAACTCTGCCAAGAAGAAGGACTCCTGTGATTCTATAAGCATTGAAACTACACTAGACTGCTGTTCTAAAAGAACTGCTGTCCTGCTGTGCTGACCTGCTGTGCTGACCTGCTGCCCCCTTGCCTGGGTGAGAAGAACTTCACCTGCAACTTCATCTTGAACCCAGGACTCAAGAGTGACTCAAAGGACTAGACTGCTGGCTTCCTGATCTGAACCTCAGGGGCAGAAAAGTCTCCCCAGCAGATCCTGGGCCCATCTGTAGTGGGTTTGTGACCTTCGGTGGTGCTTCACAGGTCCTGGACCTTTAGTGTGCCTCACAGACTCTTCAAATCATACTTTTGGGATCTTTAAGACCTCAAATGGGCCCATTTGCGCCCAAACCACTCTGCTGGCACTGAAATTCAGCACAAACTGCCGCCAGACAGTCTCTACACAGCAAACATCGATATCACACAGAGGACCACCACGATGGTCCAGCCTGCCTATCCATGATGCCCGGCCTGCTCTTCCCACCACACTGAAAACGGCCCACAACACTCTCCTTCCTCCTCATGACCCTTACACAGAACTCGCCCCCCCAAGATCTACTGCCGCTGATACGGTGAGGTGTGCGGCTGACTCCTGGGGGCTGAGGAGCTGAAATTGGAACCAGGCATGATAGCTGCAACAGGAGGCCTTGCATTCTGAAGTGCTGACAGCTGTCTGCTGCCTGGGCCCCAGAGGGGCCCTGTGTGAGCCAGGGAGTGTGCATAGTGATGACTGAGCCACCTTGGTATCTGGCCCTCCTAGGGGCTGGGTTGAGTAGCCTCGCTGGTCCGGTCTGGTGCACGGGGTGCTATATAAGTGTGGGCAACATTGCCTTCCTCATCTCAGGCCAGTGCAGTGAGATTTGAGGCTTAGCGGTTGGCCCTTCTCGGCCCGGGGATTACTTTTAACTTAACATGATTGACCCATTCCCCTGACTCTGAACTGATTGACTGCATTGGTGGATTCCCTCAGTCTGCATACGCTGAGAAGACATCAAGCGCTGACCTGGAGATCATCGCTTAGGATCCACATGCCTGGAGGCTGTGGGAAAGCCTGTTGGCAGTCGTTGGATGGAGAGTTGGGGAGGCATTGCCTACAGCTGCACCAAGCAGGGCACACCCCTGCTAACAGATGTACCTGCCTACTGCTTGCCACTATCCCTGAGGCTGGCTGGATGGAGTTTGCAGTCTCTGCACCCAAATATCCTGGTTGCAGAGCTTGGGGCGAACCCTGCACAAGACGATGTGAGTGAGACATGACTCTGGATACTTCCTGCTGCTGATTGGGGAGCTTCAACCTGCTTGTGCAGGGGTGAGGTTGGGTCAATTGCCTGGAAGAAGCTCCCAACTGGGTGGCCACACTCTTGTTCTGGACATTGTGGCATAATTTTATTGGAAGTAAAGCAATGTCTCACTGTAATTGACATGAAAATTGATCTCTTAGCAGACATATTTGTCCGCCTCAGGGAAAAAGTTGATAAGCATGAGGACAGGATCAACCAACTGGAGCACAAGGCCTCTGAAGTAGAGGATGGACAATCAGTGGATTGCGAAAAACTGCTGTGTATGGAGAAGGTGCTAGAGGCTATATGTCAAAATAATTAAGACCTTGAGGTAAGCTCAAGGAAGAATAACCTACGGATTCTTGGAGTGTGCCTGAAACCACATCCATAGGCAGGATGGAGGACTATGTGGAGGGGATGCTGAAGAACATGTTTAGGGACGCACTCACTGCAGTGTTCTGGGTGGACCATCTACATAAATTCCTAGGCCAGAGACCTCCACCTGGGGTCCCAACCTGGCCCACCATTGCCCGATTGTTAAATGACAGGGATCAAGATGTGATCATACACCTGGCTGGTGAGTGACAACTGCTACATTATCAGGGCAACCAAGTTTAATTCTATCCAGAATTCACAATAGTGATGCAGGCTGCTAGAAGGGACTTCCTGCCATTGAAACGAGCCCTCCAGTGTATCAATGCTAAATATTCTCTATTGTACCCTGCCAAATTGAGAATTCTCCACCAGGGTAAAACTCATTTCTTTACGGATTCTAAGATGTCAACGAAATTTGTTAAGACCATCCCAGCAAAGAAGGTTATCATGTCGCCGGGGTCTCCAATAGCAGCTGCGGGCTACTTCAGCAACAATGACTAACATTTGAATTCAGGTATGCACAATGTGCTGATGCTGAAGTGTGACCTGAGTTTGTTCCTAGAGTAGCGCTGATCTATGAGATACTGCTGGCCTCCTCATAGATGTGGACACCTCTCCGCAAGGCACACTAGTGAACTGGTGATCTAGTTAAAACTGCTCCTGGTAAGAGGGTGTGAACCTGAGATACTTAGCACCCTGATAGATGCAAGACATTCCGATTCGGTGGAGGGGGGCTGTGATGGTTCCAATTTGATTTTAATGATTTAGAATGGTACGCCTAACCCTATTTGACTTTTTCCCCTCTAGCCCCCAGCTCTATGTAGCTGGTGATTTGCTGGACTTCTGGTTCACCCAGAAGGATGAGTTCCTGGACATTTACTAAACTGTTCTGTTGGGAGTTGTACACTGGGAAGGTCAAAATTATTTGGCCTGATTGGGGGGGTCAAAGTGGGTGGTGGGTGGTGTGTTTCTGGGACAATGCTGCTTGTGGCATGTTGGCTGCTTTATGTCTGGCTTTTCATCATCAGTGTTGTGTGTGACATGGCTATTGAGGCCTGAATGCTTGAGATGTACATTTGACTGGTTTGCTCCATATGCAGTCAGTTACGGTTATTACCTGGAATATCCAAAGTCTTCATGTGTGACAGGTGCTGGGGTACCTTTAGAGGCATTCGGTGTGCATTTGCTTTTTATAAGAACTACACCTCACTGAGAGTGCACAAGCATGGCAGGGGGCAGGTTGGGCCGGTGAGAGCCATGTGACATACTTTTCCAACTATGCTTGTGGCATGGATATACTCATTCACAAGGGATTAGCATGGCATTTGAGGCACTCTGTCTGTGACCAACAAGGGAGATATGTCATTAGCCGGGGTCTTGCATGACTACCCAATTAGGCTCACTGCTGTTTATGGATCGCATACTGATGATCCTCATTATTTGCTTTGCAGCGGTGTTGAAGATAACTGACTCCCTGAGCACTGGTGCGGTTTTGTGGGGTGGTGACTTTAATGTTATACTTGACCCTGAGGAGGATAGGTCTAGCAACTCTAGGCACCTGTATCCAAAAGCTGTGACTCAACTGCGCTTACTCATGACTGACTTTGGTCTTCTAGGTCTTTGGCACACTAGACACCTTGTGGATAGTGAGGGAACATATATTACTGAAGTGCAATGATTTCTGGTTAGCCATGCACTATGTTGAAGCATGGACTAGAGACGTTATACTTTATGGACTCTGTCTGATCATTCCCCGGTTCTGTTAGTACTCAGGTTCCCTGTGGCCCCCTCATGGGCATTTATGTGGAGGCTGCCATCGGGTACGCTACAAGATCAAATATTTAGAGACAAAGTTAAGGCTGCAACTGCAGATTACTTTGAGCACAATGATAGGCTAAGGTGTTGTGTTCAACCCTGTGGGAGACCTTTAAAGTTGTCATCTGGGGAGCTTGCATTGCTAAACAGGCTGGGGTGCTTTGCTCACTGCAAGATGAGTTGGCGCACCTGGAAGGGAGAATAGAGCACTGGAACTCCGATACTATGGTGATGGAGCCACAGTGATGCTAGAATCTGTTAGATGCAAGCTGGTAGAGTATGAAGAAGCAGCTCAGAGAGAAGGGAACATGCACTAGTTGCTACTGAGAGAAAGATGGGGTAGGGGATAAAGCTATTCAATGCGTAATGATACCATTTTTCTCTGTGCTCTACTGACCTACGCAGGAGACACCCCCTCCTTGCATAGTAGATTACTTTGATTCCATACAGCTCCTGTGGCTGGAAGATGGTCATAGGAAATATGTGGATGAGCCCTTTTCAGTGGGAGAGGTGGTGCAGGTCATTTTGGACATGCCAGGAACAAAGGTCCGGGCCTTGGTGGCCTTCTATAGAGAATGTGCACACACACTGGTACCTTACCTCCTTTCCATGTATGAGGAATCTCTTTCCTGTGTGAAGCCCTTATAGTGACTATTCTCAAGCCGGGCAAGGACCCTCAACAATGTGAGGTATACCGCCCCCTATCCATAATTGTTTTGGACAAGAAAATCTTAGCCAGGCTCATAGTTCCCCTTTCCTGCTGAGTATTGTGAGGCCAGGCCAGTCTGGTTTTGTGCCAGGACAGTTTACTTCCCACAATTTTTGCACTTTTCTTTGCCCTTCTCCACACTACGAAGCAGAGTTTGAGTGCTGGGATGGTTTGTCTTTGATGCCACCAAGGAATTTGATTAGCTTGAGTGGCCATTTTTATTTGCATTGTTGACATGTCTTGGTGTCAGTCTTTGCTCCATTGGCTTGATTAGACTGCTGCACAGCAGACCAGTGGCTCCTCTGTAGATCAAAAGTAGTGTTGCAGCACCTTTTGAGGTGATGAGGGGAACCCGTCAGGGGTGCTCCCTGTGCCCCATTTTATTCGCCATTGTTAGGGAGCTGCTTGTGGGCCTTCTGCACCAGTACCACACACATTGGGGAATAGGACTTTGGCCCGCGCAGTGATTGTGTTGATGTATGTGGATGGTGCCACTTTCTGTGTTAAAGATCCCAAGATGACTTCAGACCCTCTGATACAAGAGTTTGCACGATTTAGAGGTCTTTCTGGAATTTGCACCAATTGGTCCAAGTCAGTCCTTTTCCCACTGACGTAACCAACAGTAGTGCTTAACCCAGAATACCCTCTAGTGTGGGCGGATGGTCCAGTCAAATACGTTGGAGTGTGACTGAGTAGAGATGTTGATGCTTTGTGGAGAGATTACTATGGGCAGCTGGTGATGTGGCTGGAAGAACATGTGGAGTGCTAGTGCAGACTTCATCTCTCCCTGATTGGCAGGATCGCCATTGCTAAAACTGTGATCCTCCCAAAATGTATTTACCTTTTCATTAACTTTCCGATCCTGCCATCAGTGGCTTTCATTCGCCAGCTTTGATCGGCCTTGGTGTCCCTTGCTTTAAGTGGGTAAGCAGGCCTGTAACCGGGCGCCTCCGGACGCCGGTTCCTGGGCGGAGCGAACGACCGCCGGAGGATACCCCGGGGGCACCCAAGGAATTCCTGACGCGATGACGTCCAACGTCATCCGTCAGATAGAAACCGGAAGGACGACCGAAGAAGGAGGAGCGGCGCGCGACCCAGAGGAAGCCGCCGACGTCAAGGAAACCCGGAGAGAAGAACGCCGCGGACCACACAGAGAGAAGGCAAACCCCGCTGTGGAGAAGGAGCAACGCGCGGAGAACAGAAACCCTTGGGCGCCTCCCGCCTCTGCCGAGACAAAGTCGGGAGATCGCTTACAAGCCGGCCACGTCCCCGGAGGGGCGTGGCCAAGCCAGGTACGAGCGTACCGGGGCTGGGACTGGGGTTCTGGGTGGTTGGCTGGTTTTAAGGGGGTTAAGAAGGGAGGGCTGAGGTCGTGTAAGGAAGGGGAGCCTATTTAAACAGGACCACGGTTAAACTGAAGGATAACCCCACAAGGGCCATACCCAGACCAGTGAAAGAAACTGTAAGGGGGTCACAAACAGGGCACGACGAAAGAAAGACACAAGAGGAGTGCAACCCCACATTCCTTCACCTCCACACAACCCCCCCCCTCTCACACCTTACTAACCCCAATTAACCGTATATAAATAAATTTCCCCACTTACCTGTTCCTTTCTCCTTCTTTTTTTTGGGGAAATCCTGGGGCCATGAGAGCCGGCTGAACAAGACCTCTCCCTCCGGACCAGACCAGCCCATCCCGGGAGCATCAAGGAACCCTGAAAGAAAAGGGACTTTATATATTAGTTTTGTACTGGAATATCACACTTTGGCGGAAAAGCTAGGGCTACAATTCCAACGAACAAATAAATAAACGTACTACACCCTTCAGCGTCGCGTCTGTCGCCTTCTTCCAGCATCCCCTCGGCTCGGGATAAAAAGAACCCGCCACAGTGGTGTCAGAAGTGGGATGCTGGAATAGGAGACAGAGACTTCCCAACCATGGAGGAGAAGTGTACCCTATCCGATATGATGCAACAGTTGGCCTCCGGACAAAGACACCTACAATTAGTGTGGGAAGAGCAACAAAAAGAGGCCAAATTGGAAAGGGAGGCACTACAAAATGCCCTTAAGAGTCAGGCCACCATAATGGCCAACAACCAGTTGGTTCATGAAACCGCCATTAAGAATCTCACAGATACCATCGCTGCTACCCGTGTACACCCGAATGTGCCCAGTTCGGTCTTACAACGATATCAAGAAGGTGAAGACCCTGATGCCTTTTTCACCAATTTTGAACGGGTTGCTACTTCCGCTACTTGGCCTCAGGAGCGATGGGGCCAATATATCGCCCCCTTATTGACCGGGACTCTCCAAGCAGCCTATCAAGCGGTAAACCCCGGTGGAATAACCCCCTATAACGATATCAAAAAGAGCATCTTAGAGCGAGTGGGGTTTGATTCTGAACATTATCGAGTCCGATTTAGAAAAGCGAAGTGGGGACCCAACGAAAATCCCCGGGCCCTATATTTTAGGATCAAAGATCTGGGCCTCAAATGGTTGGGTCCCATAGGGACAAATTGGAAAGACATTATCGAGATCGTGCTCTTAGAGCAATACCTGGACACTCTGCCCCCGTCTACACGCAACTGGATCAAACAACATCCAAACCCGGATACCAGTACTACCATCGAGTTGGCCTGTGCCTTTCATCGCTCCCTTGAAATCAAAGTAACCACCCCCGATCAACACCTAGTCCCCTGCGTCTGGGTTCGGGAACGTCTTCGACGGTGGGACGAAGAATCAATGATGACATAGGGAAGTCCCGGGGACTAGATAGGCCATATATACAACAACCTCAGTGTTTCAGTTGCGGGTAATGGGGCCACATAGCTCGAGGTTGCCCCCTGAAAACAGAAAAATCGGAACCCATGGAAATAGGGGTCACTAGGGGAAGAGTCTTTTATACAGGAAGAAGAGACACCCCTTATAAAAAGAGACTGATTATCAATGGGAAAAACACAGTAGCCCTCATCGATTCAGGGTGTAGGCAATCTGTGGTCAGGGCCGGGTTGTTCGACGCACCTTACTACACTTCGGAATTCACGGTATCAATCTGTTGTATCCATGGAGAAACCAGAGAATATCCCCTAATCTGGACCACCCTCACCTTCGGAGGACAAGAAATACCCATAAGAGTGGGTTTAGTAGAGCAACTGGTTGAAGAAGCTATTATAGGAACTGACTTTTCAGAGTTCCCGCAACTCTTAGACAGCCTTAGACAGCTCGAAGAAACCAACAACTGGTGGAAGGACGCTCCTTTCTCCAATATGCCTCTATCACCTCCGAGGGTACGACCTAAACTCACCCGGAAGGAGAAAAGAATTATTAAGAAAGCCTATAACCAAGACCGCTCCAACAGGGTAATTACAAAGGTCCTCGCCCTCACTGCCCTTCCCAGCTTCCGGACTTCGCAAAGAGAAGACCCTAGTTTAATCCATGCATGGAAAAGTGCACGGCCACGGAACCCCCAGGATAAGGGTCCCTCGTTCACCATAGTTAAAGACCTATTATACCGAGTTACTTACAAAGACCAAGACGAAAAGAAACAGTTGATAGTTCCAGAACCTTATAGACAACAACTTCTACACTTAGCACACAGCCAGCCCGGGGGTGGACACTATGGGAGGGAGAAAACAGAGGAATATTTGTTGAAGAAGTTTTACTGGCCGGGGGTATTTTCCCAGATTAGGAAATTCTGTCAACAATGCCCAAAATGCCAATTGATTGACCCAGGCTCGCGGAGAAAGGCCCCTTTACAACCCCTCCCCATCATTGATGTCCCCTTCTCTAGAATAGGGATGGACCTCGTTGGCCCTCTTCTGCCCTCGTCGAGAGGCTATCGTTATATATTGGTACTAGTAGATTACGCCACGAGATACCCTGAGGCTATTCCCCTCTCTAGTATTAACACCAAAAGTGTTGCTCACGCCATGATAGGGTTCTTTTCCCGAATTGGGTTTCCTCGAGAAATCCTAACGGACCAAGGTACCCAATTTATGTCCAACCTGATGACGCAAATATGTCAGCTATTGGGGATTAAACAGTTACGGACGTCAGTCTACCATCCACAAACCGATGGTTTGGTGGAGAGATACAACCGTACTCTCAAAACACTACTAAAGAAAACTATTTCAGAGACTGGTAAGGACTGGGATAAGAAACTCCCTTTAGTATTATACGCAATCAGGACACACGAACAAGCCTCCACGGGCCATAGTCCGTTTGAGCTGTTGTTTGGGCGACAACCACGGACCCTACTAGATATGGCCGCTGAGATGTGGGAAGAAGAAGACGGGGAAAAAACCATTCTAAAGTATGTCCGTGAGTTAAAAACCCACCTGCATACAGTATGGGAAAGCGTAAGGGAACACATGGAGAGGGCCCAAAACAAACAGAAAAGGAATTATGATCGGAATACCCAATTGAGGTCCTTTTCCCTAGGAGATAAAGTGTTAGTTCTTCTTCCCAGTTCAGACAACAAATTGTTGGCCAAGTGGCAGGGACCCTACACCGTAACAGGACTAGTAACCCCCGTAACGTATAGAATTCAGCTTAACGACATTCCCCCTAGGTCACAGATCTTCCATGTTAACTTATTAAAAAGATGGGAAGAACCTCCGAACGACCCAAGGCACGGCTGCCTAGTCAATACCGTTAAGGAACTAGAGATAGGGTGGTGCCCCACTGATCCCCCTGGCGAGAGAGAGGTTCCTATCATTAATACAGAGATCTCGATTCAACAAAATAGACAATTGAAGAATCTCTTCGATAAAAACGGGCGGGTGTTCTCCTCGGTACCCGGTAGGACACAGTTGGTACATCATCAAATCCTCACACCACCTGGGAAAACCGTGCGATTAAAACCTTATCGTATCCCTGAAGCTAGGAAAACCCTCGTAGAAAACGAAATTGAGAAGATGTTAGATCTAGACATCATAGAACCTTCCCAAAGCCCCTGGTGTTCGCCCGTGGTCTTGGTACCCAAACCTGATGGGTCTATACGTTTTTGTATCGACTTTAGACAGGTCAATTCCCTATCACAATTTGACACATATCCTCTTCCTAGGATAGACGAGCTCTTAGAAAGACTGGGGAAAGCGAAGTGCATGTCTACCCTTGACTTGACCAAGGGATATTGGCAGATCCCGTTGGATCCCGAAGACAAGGAAAAGACGGCTTTCGCTACTCCCTCAGGATTGTATCACTTTAAGGTTCTCCCTTTTGGGTTACATGGCGCCCCCGCCACCTTCCAACGTCTCATTGACACCATATTACGACCTCATACCAGATATGCGGCGGCCTATCTGGATGACATTGTTATTTTCAGTGAGACCTGGGAAGACCATGTGGTCCACATAGACCACATCCTCTCGGCTTTAGGGAAGGCTGGATTGACAGCCAACCCCGCCAAGAGCCGAATGGCTTTTAGTGAGATCTCCTACCTGGGTTATCACATTGGCAACGGTATACTGCAACCCCAAAAAAATAAAATCGAAGCCATTCTACACACCAGTGCTCCCACCACGAAGAAGGGAATTCGTTCCTTTTTAGGTCTAGTGGGGTACTATCGAAGGTTCATTCCCCAGTATTCCAGTTTGGCTGCCCCCCTAACCAATCTCTTAAGAAAAGGACAGCCCAACAATATCCCAGGACTAGACCCGACTCAACTTCATAGTTTTCATACCTTGCAAAGGTGTCTCACCACTCAACCGATATTGAAATGTCCTGAGTTTGACAAACCCTTTCATCTCCAAACAGATGCCTCCGACGTGGGGGTAGGGGCCGTTCTTTTTCAAAAGGATGAAGACGGAGTGAGCCATCCCGTCGTCTTTATTAGCCGTAAGCTATTTCCCAGGGAGCAAAGATACCCCATTATAGAGCGGGAATGTCTTGCCATTAAGTGGGCTATCGCAAGTCTCCAATACTATCTTTTGGGCAGATCTTTCCTACTATATACGGACCATGCACCCCTTACGTGGCTCTCAAGATATAAGAATACCAACAATCGTATATTGAGATGGTTCATGGAGCTCCAACCTTTCTCCTTCCAGGTTTGCCACCTCCCTGGTGACCTTATGGGTCAGGCTGACTATTTGTCCCGGGTTCCGGTTCTAATGGGGCTCGATCAGCCCCATTCATGTGAGGGGATGTGTAACCGGGCGCCTCCGGACGCCGGTTCCTGGGCGGAGCGAACGACCGCCGGAGGATACCCCGGGGGCACCCAAGGAATTCCTGACGCGATGACGTCCAACGTCATCCGTCAGATAGAAACCGGAAGGACGACCGAAGAAGGAGGAGCGGCGCGCGACCCAGAGGAAGCCGCCGACGTCAAGGAAACCCGGAGAGAAGAACGCCGCGGACCACACAGAGAGAAGGCAAACCCCGCTGTGGAGAAGGAGCAACTCGCGGAGAGCAGAAACCCTTGGGCGCCTCCCGCCCCTGCCGAGACAAAGTCGGGAGATCGCTTACAAGCCGGCCACGTCCCCGGAGGGGCGTGGCCAAGCCAGGTACGAGCGTACCGGGGCTGGGACTGGGGTTCTGGGTGGTTGGCTGGTTTTAAGGGGGTTAAGAAGGGAGGGCTGAGGTCGTGTAAGGAAGGGGAGCCTATTTAAACAGGACCACGGTTAAACTGAAGGATAACCCCACAAGGGCCATACCCAGACCAGTGAAAGAAACTGTAAGGGGGTCACAAACAGGGCACGACGAAAGAAAGACACAAGAGGAGTGCAACCCCACATTCCTTCACCTCCACACAACCCCCCCCCTCTCACACCTTACTAACCCCAATTAACCGTATATAAATACATTTCCCCACTTACCTGTTCCTTTCTCCTTCTTTGTTTTGGGGAAATCCTGGGGCCATGAGAGCCGGCTGAACAAGACCTCTCCCTCCGGACCAGACCAGCCCATCCCGGGAGCATCAAGGAACCCTGAAAGAAAAGGGACTTTATATATTAGTTTTGTACTGGAATATCACACTTTGGCTGAAAAGCTAGGGCTACAATTCCAACGAACAAATAAATAAACGTACTACACCCTTCAGCGTCGCGTCTGTCGCCTTCTTCCAGCATCCCCTCGGCTCAGGATAAAAAGAACCCGCCACAAGGCCCAAATCACCTGGGAAATATTCACTCTTTCCTTCAAGCAAGGAGGCCTGGGGGGTCGCATATATGGGCCTGTATTATTAGTGCGCTCACACATAAATTGTGCACTACTGGCTTTTCCCCATGCTGTTTCAGGCCCCTGCATTAACGGAGAATGATCATGTCTGGCCTTGTCTCCTTCAGAATGCACTCCTTCTGCCCCTCAGCATCCATGTGCACAGATAGACACAGTGGCTTGCACCGAGTCTGCATGGTGGGAGCTTCGGAGGCATGCCAGGCTGGAGGACTTGTATGCCCCATCAGTGCCTCTGCTTGACCACCCAGGCTATTGTGTCACAGCAGATGCTGACACTCGAGCCAGATTGCAGACTTTGGGGTTGACTTCAATCCGTATAGCTCAGCAGGCCCTACAAGGCCACGGCATAACCTTTTTGAACACCTTTGTGTACTATCAGCTGTGAGATGCTGTTAGAGGGATGCAGTTCTCCTTTCTGGATGCTCTGCCCACCTTGCCAGTGCTGAAGGAGATACTGACCTCTTCTTCTTCGTGCTACCTGATCACACAATTGTACGTGGGAATGCAGGATACTGTGCTAATTCATGAGCTTAGGAGCCACGGTGCATGGGATGGCGACCTAGATCCTCTGTTGTCGGCCAAACAGTGTCAATACTGCTGCACTTGTGTCGCATGCGCTTTCTCCCAATTATATATTGTGATTAGTACACTTTAAGTACCTCCATAGGCTATATCGTACGCCAGAATCCTTGCACAGCATGGGCCTCAAAGAGGATGTGTGATGTGTAAGCTGTGCGTTGCACTAAGCCAGCTTTCTGCATCTTGCCTGGGAGTGCCCTGCTGTGCAGTGCTATTGGCATGAAGTGTTTGTAGCACTGGATGCTATGCTTGAATATGCGTTGGAGAATTGCGCAGTTGGGCTATGTGAGGGATGCACCGGCCATGGAATGCAGGATGACCGTGATTCTGCTCTTGATTGCTAAATTTCATGTGGCCATGTACTGGGAATGCCACAGGGTGTCACTTGTTACTGACTGGCCTAGAGATGCGCTGCACTGCCAGGAAAACATATGACGGCCTACTGGAACTGATGCTGGAACACACCTGTCCAAAGTGCATTTGGCACCCACTTGAGATGAATCTTGCTGCACTTCTAATGCAGGGGGGCTCGGATATGATGGGGGTGGTGATGAATCCTCCCGGGCCTGACAATGCGGGGGGTTCCGGCCTGTGAGAGAGGTTGATGGCGCATCTGGCTGGTATGCGTGGCTGAAATGTGGTGGTCCATGCCTGGCACTAAGTAAGAATCACATTTATTGATCATTGAGTACCGTGTTATCCCCTAATTCTACATTTTATTAAAGACACACAAGAAAGTCTTGCCACCTTCCAGAAGATCCATTGTAATTGGGATTGGGTCTACTTTGAAACCCTTACCACAATGCTGTGACTTCTTTTTAGGCCAGAAAACCAGATATTTAACCACACAGCCTTAATTAAAGGACAATAAAAACATTTTAAAGCAGTGTCAAAAGCAGATTTTAAATATGATTAAAGAAAATATGTTAAATACTTCCCATTAAAGTCTTGTGATTTTAGGTGTAAAAGTGCTGTACATGAACATCCCATAGGACACAATTGTCCGCTGGATAGTAGTATCATTTTCAGAAAATTATATTGAAAGTATCAGATACCTATATTTTTAGCCAAGGTCTTTGCAGAGTTGGCCCTAATTACAAACCTCTTTCAGTTCAATCAAGATATATACTGTGAAACAGGCAGGACCGTAATGGGCAACACCTTTATTCCTTGCCTGTTCTGCCCTTAAGTTGATTATTTCAAAGGCAACCACATTTATAGGCTGAACAGCTTTTTCTAAGACAATATTGTTTCAAGGAAAAATTATGCAACATGCACTGTCCTAATAATATGGAAAGGCGATGAGAATATATTGAATGAGCTTGCCCTGGACCAATCAAGTTAAGTTACACCAGCATTATATTCCACACAGCAGTAGAATTGTGGCATCCTTCCTTATCCTCTCTGATCAAGGCAGAGGATGGTAGACTAACTAATGAGATCTATTATAAAACCACCAAAAATGTCACTCCCGCTCTTCAATATCCAGCTTACCAGTACTATAAAGAAAACCTCCCCTTCATTTAGTTTCTTTGTATTAGGAGAAACTGCATGGAGGTAAATCGATCATTGGTACAGAAAGAGAACTGTAAAACCACAAAAATAGCAGCAATGAACTACCCTATGAAAATCATCAAGAGAGCCAAGAAACATGCAAAAAATATCAACAAAGTACTGCTATTAGAAGCCATATCTAAAGAGAAGACATATACAATAACTTCAATCACTACATACTCACTCATTGCTAACATATCAAATAAATATAAATCCTCAACTTGGACGGAGCAAGTTCTGACAAACCACTTTTCACCTTCAAATGAGATTAAGACCTGAGGGATTACCTCATTCATATTAGGCCAAAACACTTCAAAAACACACCCCTCAAAGCACTTTATGGCCTCTTTCACCAGACGAATATCTATGCATAAACTGTTGTGTATGTAAACTAAATAAAATTCTAAGGATACCAATTAGGGTTCTAATACTCCTTGAAAACAAACAGCCCATACTAATTTTCTTTTTTTAAATCTTTTTATGCCTATGCGATCCGACATAGATGGCTATGACCACACAGAAAATCAAGAGCAGGATTGCACACAACATTGTTGAAGCATTGCTTGTGGAAATCTTACAGCAAAGTTAGTAAACCAATATAAGTCTCTTGGGTAGTCAGAGAATGACCTTCCGTGACCTTGTATGGACTGTGATCGAAAAATTTGGTGAACACTTTACACTAGAACAAATTCACTCCTTACACCTAAAAAAAATTGTTTTGGATGTACAAATTGGTCATGTGTAGAAATAATTAAAATTTGAACATCAATATAGGCTTATAAAATATTTATAAATATTCACTGAAAAAACAAAGGTTAAAGTGGTGTTTTAGTTAGTTGTGATTAAAAAATCTGATTTTGTTTAAAATTAACTGCAAAATCAAAATAAAGTTTAAAGTGACTTTACACTTTGAATATGCCAGTGTCAACATAACTTTAAACTCAATAAAAACCGAAATTCACATAACTCTTAACACCTAATTTAGCTAACTATAACTTGCTCCCCCACCATGCACTGCTTATGACATCACATACAACATCACTTATGACATCATTTATGACAGCACTGATGACATAATCTAAACTACTTGTGTACACATTACTCTATAAAAGAGTATGACATTAGAGGTCTGAATACAAGTACAACATTGCTCAGAATAATATAAAACATCATTACTACCATCACACATACACTTCTTTAGCTGAAGCAAGCTTGTTTTATATGGAACATTACCCTAAGCCAAGCACTTCATGGGTAGACGAGTTCATATTGACAATCCTCTACAGATAGAAGGGTAATCCCTACTGTACATAGTATTCAATATGCATACAAGTGTTCAGAGAAAACCAAGATCATTCAAATACTCAACTTCTGTTACATAAATAATGCCCTACTATGGACAATCTTTACCTATATCAAACCCTTCGCAGTCATCCATCCTACAGTGAGAAATGAAGTGGATGTGAGTAGAAAAGTGGGTACTTTAAACAGTGTTCACTCTATGGAGAAAATGTATTATGTACCAACCTGCTTGCAGACAGTGAAACTCTCATGAGAAATATATCAAATGTATCTACAAAGAACAATGTTCACTCTTTTTCCGCATTACCAAAAAACATGTGTGGAAGATACTAGAAGCAGTCATCAACTGTCACCTATACACAGAGTTACTCCTGAATTCAAAGATTTATAACAAATTCAATACCTCAACACACCTATTATGTATTAGGAACGCATTCATTTTGAAAACATTTACACCAATTAGCTGCACATAGGGTGTATACAATTAGGCTGAGAAGTAATAGGGTGGTTACTCTCCACTATCTAAACTATAAAAAAAACTAACACATTCAATGGTTGATGTCATCAGTGATGTCCTTAATGATGTCATTTGAGATGTCATGAGTGCTGTCATAAATTATGCTATAGAACATTGTAGTGTGGTCAGTTTTATGTATCCTTTGCGAGTTAGCTTCAGGCGTTAGGCCTTTGTGCACTGGATGTATTTTATTCCTTTGCTCGCAGCATAGAGCCTCTGTGCACTTTGCTCTAAATGCTTTTTATTCAGCTTCATACTGTTATTTTTCAAATAGCCAGTTCTACGGTCTTGTTTTATTTGTTATATCACACTGTTTGGCCTACTTCAGCACTGGAGTTTTCAATAACACATTCTTGCTCACTGTGTGCTTCAGTCAAGGATACAGTCTGGTACATTGCCGATAGACGTGGTAGGAGTTTGGTCTTTGGCATTCTTGCGTAGGGACATTTTGTGATCACACTGACATGTTAGTTATAAAAACACTTCCTTGTCCTAATACATGCAAGAGGGAGATTCCGACCAGGGAACCACAACTAGACGCTGACTGCCTCGTTGCAGATGCTGAACCAGATCACAGGCCTTTGCTCAGGTATGAGGGTTGATGGCTTCCCAGGGAATCTAAAAGGCAAGTTAGAAGCTTAACATGCTGTGCTCAAAATAGAACTAACTGAGAGAGAGTAGAATTTATTAACACCATGATAGCGTTATTCTTATGTTTCACTCTCCTCGTGACTATTTCAATCCTACTGTGTTGTATGGTTCTGGTTATTGCGGCTCACGCCTTAATATCTAAAAAGCTGTTGTTTTATTAAAACAATCTATAAAACTCAAACTGCCTTTGTCATTTGTATATGAGATCATACTGTAAATGAGAGAGCTGGTTTGGATCTGAGTGACCACGACTTCCCCGAGAAGTTCCAAAGATGTCATGCGCTCGGCTGCCCAATCATCTCTTCCCCTTGGGAAAGATGAGGCACTGCTAGTTAGCCGGAGCAAAACCGGATTTGGGGTGACAGTGGTCCTTCCAAGTGGGTAAGACTTAGTCCGCCACACCAGGAACAACCCTGCTACCTAGAAATCCAGTAGTCTCATTTAGGATAATGAGAGCCCACGCGACATGGCACCGACAACGATTGGTCTGGCTCTAATTTTCGGGTCCGGCTGACTCTCTCGGTCTCACATATATATTGACTCCTCGGTTCTGTTAACGGAGACGTCCACGGCGCTGAGGATTTCCGCCACCACAATATAGGTACGTCCTATTGTTTTGTGGTCGGTTGATCAAGCTTGAACTTTGAAAGGAAAACCCCGATATTGGTGTGCCTTCTCTGACCTAGTGCTGTTTTTATAATGGCGAATCCTCAAGTAGTGAACATCGCGCTTAATATGCGACAACCGCTCACAGGACATCTGATAGCACATGGTCTGACGAACCAGGGGGGTCCGGTCACGTTTGTGGTGGACGCCCATGCAGCCTATAGAACAGAGCTTTTTTATTCTTGGGTCGTATTTCCAGCAGTTGATGGTGGAACACACACTATTGCGAATGTCCCTGGACAATACAGGGCATATGCGTACTTAGAGATACCTTTTTCTTATCAAGAACACCATAATTGGCTTGATGGCGCCCTCCCACACACAGTAGCACAAGTTAGGTTAGGTCCACTGAGTAATGATGGTCCTACCTGGCCTTTATTGGCTACATACACACCATATCCTGCGGTTGCTAACTTGGCGGTGGCTGAAGTTCGTCGTTTATATATAGACTTATCGACTACATATAGAAGATTAGTTCAGTTTGTAATGCAGACACTAAATACAAACGCAGCGCATGCTGCTCCTGCGCAACCACATGTGGTGGTTCCGGGTATCAATCCGCCCACTGTACACTCAGTTATGGGTAAAGTACTGGCAAAACGAGAGGAAACTCCATTTTGGCTGGCGCAAAAAATTAATACGCTGGAAGCAGTATTTCCCCATACGGGACCTCAGGATAAAAATAGAATATTGACGATGTGTTTGCCGTATGGAATGGTTCCTACTGTGGACCATTGTAATACCTGGGGCACGGTGTTTGCCGCGCTCTACACTACAGCACACGGTACACCAACATTGGCTAATCTACCGGAAGTGCTAAAACAAATTCAAGATGAATATGGGGCTGCCCCAGCCTTAGATTTATGGATGCAGCTGATGGGCAATTTTGCCGCAGTTTCTTCTATTATATTGAGTAATCTCAAAGGGGAGGCAGTGGCACTAGCGGTGCGTATGCGTCTTCGAGACGTCCCGCAGCTTAATCAAGAGCGGGAACTGCCGAGAATAATAGCGGAAACATATCCGAGTATCGGTCGTGATAGCCTAGGGGCTAGACCGCAAAAACCACAGTTACAGGGTAAGAGTAGTAAGGATACTACTAAACAACAGCAACCTGAGGGTACTAAAAAGCGCTGGGAGAAAAAACAGCAAACACCTAAAAAAGACAGGGGACAATCTCCGCAACTGGAGACTCCACAGAATAGGTATAATCTCAGGAATAGGGATAATTTGAAGACGCCTGATAGATATCAATATACTGATACACGTCAATCTCGTTCCTTTCAGGACTCATCGGAAAAGAGAAATGAGAGTGATGGGCTGTCAGAGCGGAGAACAGAGTACGTGAAACCGAGACAGGAATCACAACGCTCAACTGAGGTTTCTGTCAAGAAAGAAGAGAAACCGATCTAACAAAAGCAGCAATTTAAAAAGAAGAAGGTGGCGGCAGTCTCAGTTAGACATGCCGCACAAGAAGAGAGGTCTCTTGAAGAACAAGACGTGGGCGTTAGCACTGTTAGACAGCGCGGCAGAGGTCACAATAGTTTGCCGGAATATTCTAGAGCATCTGGAGGTGAAAGGAACTGATGACTTCATACAAGTCGAAACAGCAGATATGCGTGTCTCTGATCCCGATAGAGTTTATACAGTAACTTTGCAATTGGAAGGGCACATTGAGCGCACTATAAACGCCATATTTTGGGATCGTGTGGTCAATTTGTATGACATTCTGCTGGCCGAACAGGATTGACCCCCAGACTTTGTTCGCGACTGTCCAGTTGGGGAGGAGGTTATTACACTTTCATTCTCACCACTTGTTCCGGGAGAGCTAGCAGAGTCCTATAGTAATACATGGGCTCTGGCACAGGCACCCGCCTTATATAGAAATCATGTGGGGTGGGATAGGGATTCACCTTATCATGTAATTCCGATAAAGGGCGAACCTCAGCCGCAACCGCAATATCCTATAAAATTTGAGGCAAGGGCATCGGTAAGGAAAATACTTACACAATTGGAGTACCAGGGAGTTATTGAACCCTGTGTCTCGCCGATGAATAATCCCTTATTTCCTGTAGCTAAACCGGACCATTCTTATAGGATAGTGGTGGATTACAGACATTTAAATGGACATACACGCACATATGCAATACAAAATTCACACAGCGCAGCGCTCATGAATAATATTGTGCGTAAGAAATACAAAACAACATTAGATATCTCGAATGGATACTTCTGCCAAAATATAGCGCCCGAAAGTAGGGACTATACGAGCTTTAGGGCGTTTGGCTCTCAGAAAAAGTTTTGCTGTTTGCCTCAGGGGTGTAAGAATAGCCCAGGACTGTTTTCAGCTCGTGTGACTGAAATTCTGCACGAGTTGGACCCTGAAGCTTTGTCATATGTTGATGATATATATCTGACAGAAGATGAGTTACTACAACATTTAAGGCGGGTAGCCCGCATTGTTGTGGGATTTGCCGAAATTGGCTACAAATTTAATTTAAAAAAATCAAAAATTGCCTTCCTCAGCGTCATTTTCCTGGGATATGAGTTGTCGAATGAGGGCAAGAGCTTAGCACCACACTTTTTGGAAAAATGTGCACAGTTGCAACCTCCTAATATGATTTGGAAACTCTAGTTGTTATTGGGGTTTCTAAATTTTGGCAGAACTTACATTCCTCATTATGCTACACGTATAAAACCATTATACGAGTTGATTCGCCCGAATTTTTCGAGTAGATTTTGGACGAATGAACATACACATATTCTTCGCGATTTGCAAACTGATCTCTTAGCAGTAAAGCATTTACACACATGGGATAATAAGACGCATCTGGTCAATAGGGTTATACCTGGGGCCGTTGGGTTTACATATGTCATCTTTAATGAGGGTGAGACAGTCCCAATAGCATACAAGTCCCACTTGTACTCTGCTGCAGAACAATGTTTTGCACAGACTGAGAAAATTCTCACTGCTGTACAGATGGCTGTGATTAAAGAACCCAGGGCCAACACATCGTTGTCGTTTCCCCGGTTCCAGCCTTAGAGGCTGTTACAAAAGCGAGTGTTCCTAATTCGAAAGCTCTACACCCGCGATGGATACAATGGGCAACGTCTTTGACAGCCACTGATGTAGATTACATATTTGACCCTAAACTGCAGACTCAAGAATTTCTTCAATATGAAATGGAGTACCCAGTTCCCACTGGCACGTTGCCTATTGATCAATATCAGGTGGTCATGTACACCGATGGCTCTGCGCAACCAGCGGTTGGGACTAAACAACAGTATTCTGCTGCATGTGTGGTGGTGAGCGGCTATATGGAGGGGGAAAAGTTCTGCCCCCAACATACTTATACACAGACCTTGGGAGACTGTACGGCACAGTTGGCTGAGCTGAAAGCTCTGTTGTTAGCCTTGGAACATGCGGATCCGGCAATAGTTACACTGCTGGTTTGTGATTCCTATTACTGTGTTCAGTCTTTCAATGAATATTTACATTACTGGAAGTTGAATGGGTTCAGAGATTCCAAGGGTAACACCATTAAACACAAATTGCTGTGGGGGAAGGTTGTGGATCTGAAGGAAACGCTTCCTAAAGTCCATGTTGTGCACACACTTGGACACCAGCGCGTTGGAATACATATTGCTGGGAATACTTTGGGTGATGAAGCCGCGAAATCGGCAGTGGCAGTTGCCACTGTGGCCGCAGTAACTTGTTCGAGTTCCAAACCAGACACAGAGATTTTGGCTATTATAAAGGCTACGGCTGATGGCATGCCATTTCCTAAAGGATTCCCTTCTAAATATAGTTACTGCATGGGTGGTATGCTGAACACTGTAGTTAAAATCCCAGGCGTTGGTGTACGTGAAATGCCCAATAAAATTGAGCGACCTCGATTAATTACTGCAGCACATGAGGGGGCGGCATCTGCACATGCAGGCGTGGCTGCCACCATTTCACTCTTACAGGCTCGTTATTGGTGGCCTGGTCTCTATAAGGAGTCAAAGCAGTATGTCCTTTGTTGTGATATCTGCCAACAAATTAAAGTTTCCACGGCTAGACGCCCGAAGCAGACGCCCCTTCTGATATCAAATAAACCTTTACAGTGTGTGTACTTGGATCATTGTGGTCCGCTGACACCAGATAGTGCATACAAATATATATTGGTTGCTGTAGATTCGTGCTCCAGATTTGTGTGGGTCTGGCCACATCGCTCGTCTGACGCTCGAACTGTTATTAAAGATTTGCGCATCTTTGTCGATACATATGCAGTTGTGGCTTTTCATTCGGACCAGGGCCCTGCTTTTGCCTCTAAGGCATTCAGGGACACCATGGCTTCGTTGGGGGTCCAGCTCCAGTTCTCGTCTCCATTTCATCCCGAGGGAAATTCTGTCATGGAGCGTTTAAATCGCGATTTAAAGCAATCCTTAACGGCCAGAGTTATAGGTATGGGTCGTAGTTGGCTAGCCCACCTGTATGGAGTACAGAGAGCACTTAATAACTTGCCTAGAAGGTCCCTGGGGGGTCGTACTTCATATGAGTGCCTGTTTGGAACACAAGTGTATGTTCCTGATCTAGATGGTCCTGGTGTGGAGACGGCAGATACGCCCTTTGACATAAATGATCGTGTCACTGTTTTACAGGATTTACAACAATTCCGTGAAGATAACTCTTCTGCCAGTGCTGCCTCCACAGGAATTAAGGATGAACCAGTAACGCCTACTGGTTGAATTCCCAGAATTGGGGATCTTGTGCGTGAAAAGGTCACAGTGAAAAAATAATTTGGCCCTTCATATCGAGTGCCAGTTCCTGTGCTAGGGATCCACGGCACAAGAACTGTGATTTTGCCACCGCTACAAGGGGCCAAAGGAAATCGCTTTGTTTCCATTGACAATGTCAAGTTACAACGTGTGGCCGATTCTGCACAGCAGAACAAGAGGTACGCCCAGTAGTTCCAGAATCCCTCTCACTACAGGGGACGAAGTTCCGCTGCAGGTGATTTGCACCGACGCTATTTCCTCTCTGAGCTTGGGGAGGGTAGAAGCTGATCTTACGATTGTTCCACTAACGGTGAATAATTTGGAATCTTTTGATCAAGTTGCTGTGAGTACTACTGATGTTACTGAAAGTATAGTCTACAGCGTACCAAGGCGGGAGCCACAATCTGCTCCTTTGTTAACGGTTGCATCTTTTGCGAGAACTGCCTCCGGCTGCTTCAACACCACTCATGATACCGTGTCGGACTCCTCGTCCTCTTCAACATCAGCCCTGGGTCCACGTAAGTTGCTGTGTTGGCTCAAACATACATATTTTGTTGTTCCCTGGAACTATCTGTGGCTTTTCATGGCTGTGATGACTTTTTTTCTGTGGCTGGGGTATGTTGTTACTTTTTTTCTGGTGATACATGGTCATTTTCTTCCTGAACGATCTGAGATTGAGCACGTGGAGAAGGTGTTGAAACCGCATTTTTCATCAAATATGGTTAGAAGAGACTTGTCCTTTGTGAACATTTCTGCTGTACCAATTCCAGATGGGATTGTGTGGGATAGAGTAATGTTTGATATATATGGTCCCACTGAAATAATTCAAATACCGTATGTTCTCAAATTGTCAATGAATTATATTGTTATACCAGGCATTGTATCTGATGATTGGGATGTAAAGACAGTAGATTCTATGCTGACAGAATTACAATATTATACTGTCTATGAAAATGAAGATGCTTACCAATTTAGAGATAATTATGGTGACATGTTTTGCTACAATTATTATGGACACCACTTTATTCATAAAGCTAGTAGCCCTAAATCAATATTTGAATATATGAAATGGGAACATTGCCCGACTCCTCCACAGGGGAGTTCTAAAACTTATTCTGATAAATTAGCATATTTTTCTGGGCATAATCAACAGAGTGCTAAGTCTTACTATTTTACGGTTACTCTGCATGCTACTGAGCAAATGTTATTGACTGATACTAAATTACTGTATTCAAATTTGTTTGTATCTAAACTTTTAGTTGAGGGGTATGAATACTGGTCCAAAACTGTTGATTTGAAAAGTGTCTGGGGAACGAAAAATTGGCAAATGCGGGGTAGGGACACTTTGTTTAGGGCGTGTATTATTCCTGTCCAAATGATTTTCTTAAATTACACTGTACAACAGACTAGCTGTTTGGGCTTAGCAACAATTAGAGACTTGAATTTGCCTAGCATACCTATCCCTTCCAAATTGAAAAATTGGCAGCACTATATTAATGCCACGTTTAATGAGCTTACAGACTGGGTCCAGAATGGTACGCTTAATACTTCATTGACACGTCCGGGCCGGTGGTTATTGTGGCCCATAGACACTAATGGGTGTCATCAACGTTTTGTCACCTCTTCGGGGGGGTTCAGGACTAGTAGGGCAGACCCTCGCTACATATCACCAGAACATGCTGATATCATTACTACATATAGCGTGGGGAAACTTTGTCAACAATGGTTGAAGTCATCCACGCTAGATGCAGTTAAGTCACATCTCACGTTACTGTCTAATAATACTGACTTGCAAGATTTTTTGTCAGGTCCAAGAGTACCCCGGAAGAGACGTTTTTTGAATGATGTGTACAATGAGATTTGGAAACTTTCACAACAAGAGGCGGCGGCCCGGTTAAGGCAGATAGATCAGGAGAATTTAAAACAAGCATTGTCTGTTGTGGATAATGGAATGCATACCCTATCCGACCGTGTATATACGATTGATAACATTGTTTCCTCTGCTATAGACATTATTAAATCAGATATGTCTTCTTTATATCATGGGCAGAGTCAAACGAGGTCCATCATGCAGTTGGGTTGGACTCTACAGACATTAAAGGCAGGTCGCGTACCGTGGCAGCACATCCGAGCCAGGGAGATATTTTTTTCCTTTGATTTGACACGTCAACAACAGCTAATGGCTGAAAAGGAAGCAACGTATGTTATGTTAAATATTGAAAAGTTGGAGAAGTTGCCTTTTAGTGTGGCTGAGATTCCGTCAGATGAGTGGTTGATTCACGGGGTTATCAATTTGCCTATCTCCACTCTGCAATTCACTTGTTGTTTGAAGCATATTCCGGTGGGCAGATATGAGAAGTTGGGAGACAGTTACATACATGAGGTGTGGGAGCTTCCCTTTTTATACAGATGTCTTAATGGTATGAGGGAGATTTTTCTTAGCGGTAGCGAATGCGAAACTTCTGTCAGCCATTCGATGGTTTGTAAGCAGCTGTCTTTGCATGGGGCGTGTAATGCCTCGGTTGCGAACTTGGCTTGCTATCTTAAGGGAGTTCCAGTCCCAGTAATTAAAAACACTTTCCAGGTGCTTTCAAACGGCAGCTATGTCCTTCTTAACAGTGAAGCCTGTTGTGGCATGCGTGCCGGAATAGTTTACGTAGTCGTTGTCACCAAGGCCGTTACGTGCTGCAGGAATGTGTTGTTTCCCCCCACTCAATTTAGGGAGGTAACGGACATCTGGCCTCAAATTGCTACTTCCATCGTGAGTTTCGACAAGTTGAGTCGACTAAAGGCTCTATTGTTTCAAAAGCATGTGGCCCTTACATCTGCACGCGAGACCTACGCACTTCAGGTGGCGAGGTCATCAGCAGAAATACAGTCCCTATTAAATACTAACTTTCCGAGCCACTTAGGTGAACTCGTGGGACGTATATTTAATGCATCCAGCACTGCTGGAATTGCACATTTTTTCAAAGCCGTTGGTGTTGGTTTTGCTCATACCTTCTCTTCCATGTTCGGTTTGATACCTTCGGCTATTCATTCTATTTTCTGAAGCATTTTTGGGGGATTTCCAATTACTTTGGCTTTGTTGGCTGGTGTTTTGCTGTTGCTGTTGTTCTTCCGCAATGGCTGTCCCACCGCAACGAGATCCAATATTGGCCCTCCCGTCAGCGCAGCTGTGTCGTGAACGCATGATGCAGCATTTTGGAGCAACACTCCTAGGACAGTTGGAGTGTGACTGGTCTCTGTCATTCCGACCAGTTTTGGATTGTGTGCAACCTGTGTTTCAGTGCCTTTGGTGCTCGTTTGAACATGCACTGGCTCTCTGTCTCTCACTGCAGCGCCCCCCAGTGGTTGATACTAATCTGTTGATGTTCACGATTAGGGCTCATTCCCAGACTTGTGTACTGCGGTTGCGTTTGCTTCGTGAGGCAGTTCATGAGATTCCCTTCCTGGAGGAAGATGGTATTGTCTCATTCATAGGCCCTGCACGGGGTGCCGCCATAGATGGTTCTGGGGCTTTGGAACACACCTGCTCCATGATAGTTTTTAGCGTGGATTTTCCAGTGTTGACATCTGTCGAAGTGGAGGATCTCCTGCTTTCCGTGGCTTCCGTTTAAGAATTGGATTTTTTGTAATTGACATTGTAATGACTTGGCTTTACCGTCACATGCTTACAAATTTAAGTTAGTTTTATGCTTTGATGTCCTCTGGACTTGTCAAAATATATTTTGTATAGTTTTGTATCTGGTGCATATTTTTATTTTCGTTTTTGATTAGAACCACTTGCTACCGACAAGGGGAGGGTGTAGTGTGGTCAGCTTTATGTATCCTTTGCGCGTTAGCTTCAGGCGTTAGGCCTTTGTGCACTTTGCCCTGGATGTATTTTATTCCTTTGCTCGCAGCATAGAGCCTCTGTGCACTTTGCTCTAAATGCTTTTTATTCAGCTTCATACTGTTATACTTCATACTGTCAAATAGCCAGTTATACGGTCTTGTTTTATTTTTTATATCACACTGTTTAGCCTACTTCAGCACTGGAGTTTTCAATAACACACTCTTGTTCACTCTGTGCTTCAGTCAAGGATACAGTCTGGTACATTGCCGATAGACGTGGTAGGAGTTTAGTCTTTGGCATTCTTGCATAGGGACATTTTGTGATCACACTGACATGTTAGTTAAAATAACACTTCCTTGTCCTAATACATGCAAGAGGGAGATTCCGACCAGGGAACCACAACTAGACGCTGACTGCCTCGTTGCAGATGCTGAACCAGATCACAGGCCTTTGCTCAGGTATGAGGGTTGATGGCTTCCCAGGGAATCTAAAAGGCAAGTTAGAAGCTTAACATGTTGTGCTCAAAATAGAACTAACTGAGAGAGAGTAGAATTTATTAACACCATGATAGCGTTATTCTCATGTTTCACTCTCCTTGTGACTATTTCAATCCTACTGTGTTGTATGGTTCTGGTTATTGCGGCTCACGCCTTAATATCTAAAAAGCTGTTGTTTTATTAAAACAATCTATAAAACTCAAACTGCCTTTGTCATTTGTATATGAGATCATACTGTAAATGAGAGAGCTGATTTGGATCTGAGTGACCACGACTTCCCTGAGAAGTTCCAAAAATGTCATGCGCTCGGCTGCTCAATCATCTCTTCCCCTTGGGAGAGATGAGGCACTGCTAGTTAGCCGGAGCAAAACCGGATTTGGGGTGACAGTGGTCCTTCCAAGTGGGTAAGACTTAGTCTCCCACACCAGGAACAACCCTGCTACCTAGAAATCCAGTAGTCTCATTTAGGATAATGAGAGCCCACGCGACAACGTCAAGTGAGGTAATATGTGCATAGCAGGGGCACAAATTATAGTTAGCTCTGCTATAACTGGTGAATGTCTGTGTTTTTTTAGTTCAAAACATTATGTGGGCACTGACATATTCATTTAACTTTAACATCACTTTAACCTTTCTTTTTTTCAGTATATTTCTGAGGCTTTTTAATCAAAATCAGATTTTCGTATCACAACTAACTAAGATACCACTTTATCCTCTGTTTTCTTTCAGTGAATTTCTATTTTTATTTTTTTTAAACAAAATCAGAACTTACTATCATATCTAGCTTTACCATCAATAACCATTGTTGTTTTAGTGAATTTCTCAATTTTTTTTAAACAAAATTACATTTGAGTAACTCACCTTACTATAACATCACTATATTTTTTCAGTGATATTCTCATTTTTTCAATCTAAAGTTAAACGAAATACCAATTCCTGAATATAACATCAGTTTAACCTTTGTTTTTGCAATGCATTTCAAGGGATTTTTATAATGTAAAGTAGTATTTCATTACTACATGTTACACCAGCCACGAACTAGAAATTGTGAGTCTTACATTAAAAATAATATTAAAATAGATTGTGTCAAAAATGTAAAGTTGTCCCTTTACTTTCCATATTACATTTTGATTATACTGAAGTTCTTTCTCTCAAATTAAGAAAAAAACAGAGTAGGTTATTATTACAGTATAGTTTATTATTGGTTAAATTCAGTAAACACTTTTGTTTAACACCTTAGCTGCCCGGCCTCCCCCCCAGTGCTGGGCCCTTTTTTGACTATTTGGGGTAGTTTGCCCTTGAGCCTTCATAACTTTCTGTCCACATAAGCTATCCACGCCAAAGGGATATATAGGGCTTTTAAGTTTATCAAGAACCCTAGGTACCCAGAACCAATAAATGAGCTGCACCTTGCAATGGGTTTTCATTGTATATCGGGTATACAGCAATTTATTTGGTAAAATATAAAGAGTCAAAAATAGGTATCAAGGAAACTTTGGAATTTCTGTTGAGAAGCAATGAGAGAAGAGGGAGAAGAAACATCACATTTACCCAAAGAAAACTGACCTGTTTTTTGCAAAGTGCCTAGCTGTGGATTTTGGCCTCTAGCTCAACCGGCACCTAGGGAAAGCTAGCAAACCTATATATTTTTTTAAACTAGACACCTAGGGGAATTCAGAATGGGGTGACTCGTGGGGCTCTCACCAGTTTCTGTTACCTAGAATCCTTTGCAAACCTCAACAGTTGGCAAAAATAACACTTTTTCCTCACATTTCGGTGATGGAAAGTTCTGGAATCTGAGGGGAGCCACAAATTTCCTTCCACCCAGCATTCCCCCACATCTCCCGATAGAAATGGTACCTCACTTGTGTGGGTAGACTAGTGGGATCACACAAGGTTCAATGGGAGTCCTTACATGAGGGCTTCTGTCAGCCCTGGAGTGATCCATTCCTGACACATGCACTAGGCACAGGCACACAAGTGGGGTTGTGATTTTATCAAGACAAGTGTAGAAACACTGGGTGGTAGAAATTTTGGGGATCCATGCACATTCCTGTAGTTTCTGTGATGAAAAAGCAAGCAAAAAATTGTGTGTTGAATCAACGTTTTACTTTTGCAGGGTATTCCAGGTAAGAAAACTTTGTGCAATCCAAACACACCACACTTCCATGGATTGCCCCGTGTGTCTAGTTTTCACAAATGTCTGGGTTTTGTAGGTCTCCCTATTTGGCCACGGATCCCAGGACCAAATACTCAGGTGACTGTCTTATCTTATCAAACCAGGCTGTTTTGTGGTAGGCAATTTTGATGTCTCCACAATCTGTTTTGGATACTTCCCTGTTGTGGTCACTTGCCCACCCACTAAAGTGAAGCAATGTTTTTCTCTGGAGACTTATTGGAACACTGGGTGATAGAAAATTTGTGGCTGCCTGCAGATTCCAGGACTTCCCCTCACTGAAATGCAAGCCAAAAGTGTTTTTTAAGCAATGTTTGTGATTTTTAAGGGGATTCTGGGCGAAGGAAAACTGGTGAGAGCCACACATGTCCTGCCCTCTTGGACTCCCCTGGTACTAGTATGTTAGAGTTAATCCACCACTCACACTGATTGGTTTTAGCACATCCAGAAATTATGATTTCAAACCATGAAAACTTATAAGTATGTGAATATTGAAACCAAGCCTCTTAAATGGGGGCCATAAAGCCATGTAGAGGCACCAACCTCTTTGTGGCCCAGTCACACGCCATTCATGCACAACAAAGAACCCTGTCATACCGCTGGCCACAGGCCCAATGCAACCAATCACTGCACTCATGTTAGCTTACCGCTGCCAGACAAGGGCCCATCAGATTCATACACCACAGGACGTAATAAGTTTGACTACATTTTACCACCTGTCAAGTATCCGCTTCCTTCTTCCTGAACATTACCAAAGGAATGTGTAAAAAACCTTTACTAATGGCTCTCATGACAGCCACCCAAGGCTCAGGAAGACATGTTTTTCATGCACCTTTAGCACACTCACTGTGCTAAATCCAAATCCTTCCAGTTTGTGGATGCAAGTTGGGGGTGTCCAAGTATGCAGTACAAAGTGATTCCTCGAATTGAGTGAGCATATCTATCTTTGAAACTAAGGCAGACACGCTGGGGAATTCTTGCGATGTTCCCTAAAGAGAAGATCATAGGCTATGAAAAAGGGTAGTGTTTGGCACATGGGGGAGTCCGTGAGAATGTAGCAAACGTCCCAGCCAACATTATGTGCAGTGCTGTGACTGTAATGTACTTATCATACAGCAAATTGAACATCTACTAAGTTCTGATGGAGGATGAACATGAAAAGCAGGTCAAACACTGACCTATACGTATCATTGTCCTTCAGTGCTGGGATGGCACCACTGGGTTTAAATCCATAGGTGTAGATGATGTACATTTGTACTACCTTTACTATCTGCCTTCTACCCATGCAACATCCCTGTGAAGGCACACCTACCATAAGCTTTCCTCAACTGTTAATGTCTCTGTCCTCATCAGAGTCCTGAATAATCCTGTATAATAGCAAAGTGAACCTATACTAGTTTGTGGATGCAAGTTGGGGGTATCTGAGTATGCCGTGGGAGGCCTATTCCTCGAACTGAGCGAGCAGGTCTGTAGGTGAAACTAAGGCAGACATGCTGGTGAAGAAATCTAAAAGTCAAACCAACATCCTGTGGGACTCATTCACCAACACTTCTACCTTTGCTTTGAAAGTGAAGCTACAAATTGAGTTTGCACACTTTCAGACAAGTAGAAATGTTTGTGAATATGTCTGACAGGACATTTGTTTGATTTATTACACTTACTCTGGCTCTCGATGGCAATCATGATGGTCCTTGTGTGGCATACATAAGTTCCCTAACAAGCACTTCAAAATTCAGTCATGCCTTTAACATTTTGCCACACACGGTACTCTGTGTCAATGTGGCATATGTTCTGTCCACTAGTATGTGTAGTATGGGGATTATAATGCCCGTTAATAGAACAGAACACCTACCACATTCTGACAGTGGATATAGGTCTCAAGCAGGCCATAAGGAGGTCCATGATTTTCTGAAGTAGATGGCTGCTTGCCTAACAAAGTAGTGGCCCATGGATGTTCGGTATCCATGCCCAGCTACTGAAAGAATTCCCCAACGGCAGCTCCTCCTCAGTTGATTCCCCAGAACTATGCTTTAGTATAATACAACGCAAAGCAAGTAGGGACATAGAGGCCCAGTTGAGATGGGCACTGGGGACAGTATTACCAACTCTCCTGACACTTTCCATGCTTCAAGCACACTATACAGCAACGACATGGACGATCCTTTTTGGGTGTTTTTGGGAATGTGATCAGCAAAGAGTTGCTCCTGCAGCCTTGCCACATCCTCCAGAACTTATGAGGTGGAGGCTGCTCCTGCTTCTGTAACAACAGTGAGGCTTTCAATTGCAGACAACTGGAAGTCAAGGAAAGTCATGCGTCTTCCTGTGGTTGTCTAACAATAAACAACATATACATTGTAGGATGCAATCTGGATCAAGTGGGTAAACAGTTTTTTGTACCAAGTGCTAGTTTTACGACACGCATTGTATGGTTGAAGAACCTGGTCGTTATTGTCCACTCCGCCCATGTACTTATTTAAATCAAGTATACAAATGGGCTTGTGGACTTCGGCCATCTGACCCCAAACTGTGATGAGGGAAGTGCTCTCATCATGAATTGTAGTGAGCATGCATAAATCACCCCTTTCCGAGAACTTGACTGCGAGCGGTTCATTGGAATGCAACGCAGTGCTCTGGGGTTTCTGGAGCTTCTTGCAAACAAGCTTCTGCTGGAATCCCTTGCAATTACAACAAACTGTACTGCAGGCCACATAGCCAGCTCTGTAGAGCTCACTGAACAGCTCTACTCCTGTATAGAAACTGTCCACATAAAGGTTATAACCTTTATAAAGGAGTGACTGTACAAGTTCCCATATAATCTTACCTGTTACCCCTAACGCAGGAGGGCAACCTACAGGGTTTAGGGTAGAGTCCTTCCCTGTATACACTCTCAAGCTGTACACATAGCCAGAAGAGCTCTCATGCAGCATGAACAGCTTTATGCCATAGAAAGCTCTTTTGCTTCCAATGTATTGTCTGAACAGCTCCGTCCTTTGTACAGGATCAAGAACTCATCGACTGCTACATTCTTTCCATGAGTAAAAATCTCTGGAAACCTGGCAGACAAATGTTCCATGACAAGCCAAATTTTGAACAACCTGTCATGGTCTGGATGGTCCAGGGGCAATACAGCAGAATTGTCATTGAAATGCAGCATGCGCTGCAGTAGTAAAAAACTATCTCTGCTCATGTATGGTGTGAAGATGGGGTTACTCAAACCGTACGAGTCGTCCAGTAGGACTGCCAGGTGGGTTTCTGCACTAACCCCATTTTGAGCGTAAGGCCCAAAAATCTCTTCAACTCTACCAGTAAAGTGGGAGTCCACTGGTGTGCCCTAGAACGGGCCCTAGAATGCATCCATGCTCCCTCATAAATTGTGGTGCATGCATATTTATTTGCTGCACAATTTCCTGAAGGAAGTCAACATCCAAAAATAGATTGATGTAGTTGGCTGGCAAAAAGTTGGCCGTAACCACTGTAACATTCAGCGTCACTAGTAAAAGGGGACATTTGGGGCTGAACTAAATTGGGGGACTGCCAAGAGAGCACTCTATCTGTGCTTGCCACCGCACGCACCTGCTCTCTGGGTTAGGCTAACCCACTGTTGTCCCGCTGCACAAACTGTGCTTGCAAAGAGAGAGCACAACTTTCGTCATCGTCTCCCTCAGAATCACTGGAAGAGGTGTTGTCGGATGTGACTCCGCCAACTGAAAAATCACTCCCAGATTCTGCTCCATTGTCCTTTTTCTCAGATGCTGTCTCAATCTCTGATCCTGCCTCAGAGCTATCCTCCATAACCTGAGTTAAGGCTTGAGTAGCAGTCATCCAACGAGACGCCATCTCTGCTACTGGCTAAACTGTCCCTCTAAAGGACAGCCTACGTAGAAGGCAGATAGAGTCACAAAATTGCTTGTGGGTGTGTGTGATGTGTCCAATAGTAAATGTCGTCACCTTACCTTCGCTTCTTCTCTGATTCAGCTGATTCTCTGAAGACAGTGATAAAAACAAAAAAGATACACTATTACTTCACCTTACCACATTCCCATCATCACAGCCTTTAGCGCTGGTGGCACCCAGTGCGACAGTCATCTTTAGTGCTCTGCCTCCCATGACCCCCTCTTCTAATTCCCTCAGTACCACCCAGCAAAAGTGCCCCTCATATCTCCATAGCCCTCTCCATATATATTTCATGTTTTTTAAACAGCAGGTAATGCCTGGCTTTACTATTCCACTCAGCTAAATACATGTATATCCTGTACAGCAGGCATACAAACCATCTGCGCTACAGATTTATTTCTATATAGAGAATCTATCTCTCTTTATCTATATTCTTTTTACATATATATATATATATGTATATATATATATATATATATGCAAAAAAGAATAGAGAACTCTGGGTAGTTCCCAAGTTTAGGTGGAGAGCAGCTCTAGTAAGGAGCACCCTGCAACACCAGCGACACTCTAGATTTGCTCACCTTAAATGTCTGTTTAATCAGCAAAGTTTTTAAGTATAGGATTAGCACCGTACTATCCACACTGAGCTAGATAGTAACAAAGTATTTTGCCATTTGTACAGCAAAGTCTTAAAGCATAGGTTTGACACTGTGTCAACCTAGCCGAGCTGTAAAATGACAAAAGCCATTTACCAACCCAGGCAGAGTATTACGGCTTTGGACTGGTAAAATACCATCCAATACACTGGTGTATAGTTCTCTGTTTTGAATATTGGATGTATTTAGTAGGGAGTGGTTGGAAAGTGGATTATTGGTAAGGTAAGGTAAGCACCTACACCTAGCAATAGGCCACCAACCACCACTAAGGTCCAGTTAGGTCTCAATAAATTAAACCCAGCTCAACCCTTGGTAACTTGGAAATGAGCGTCAAGGCTTAACTTAGGAGACAAGTGTGTAAAGCATTTAAAAATCACAAATCAGTAAATAAGTAAAACACAAAACACAATAAAAATCCAACACCAATCCATAAAAATTGAGTGTATTTTTATCTTTATAATAACACCAAAATTATTACAATCGGATAAGGGAAACCAGAAATAACATTTTTTAAAGAATTAACTTTTTCTAACGCATAGAAACTAAAAGCACCAATCTGGTCATCTGGTCGCACTAGACCAGGGCAAAGTCAAAGTTTGAGGCCAATGGCAACAGATCCCTGCTTGGCTACAGCAGGCTACAGCAAGCAGGAGGCCTCAGTCAAAAGTTTACCTTTGAACCTAGGCCCATATTAACACTTTTTTAGCGCTGCATTTGCATAATTTTTTGACGCAAAAGCTGCGCAAACTTACAAAATACAATTGTATTTTGAAAGTTTGCCTCGCTTTTGCGTCAAACAATTATGCAAATGCGGTGCTAAGAAAGTATAAATACGGGCCTTAGTCTTTTTCTTGAAGATTTTCTTCAGAGAATTAAGTCCCCAATTCAATCTGACCTCCCCGGAGCCCTCGGATATGCATCGCAGGAGATGTCGTTGAAGAATTCTACCTTCGAACTTTGACTATTTTTCAGGACGGAAATCTTCATCCAGGCAAAAGCTGATCTTGATCCGACCTCCCTGGAGCCCTCCTCGGATATGCTGCGTGGGAAGTCTGTGTCAACTTTTTACATTCAGACTGTGTCACTTTTTTGGAGCTTTTTCCTTCTGACGGGGTCAACCCTCCACAGTAAGCCGATTTCAATGCAAGGTTGTTGGATCACCTATGCAGGAGCCCCTGTTGAATCCTGAAAGTCTGGGGCTCTGGAGCTTTTCAGCAGGATGAACCTGCAAGTCAGGATGGGTCGCGGTTGAGGTAAGCTGGCTTGACTCACTAAGGCGGGTCGGTCCCTTTGTGGAGCTTTTTTCAAAAAGTTCTCATAACTTTTGGATCTGCTTCCAAAAGGTCTTAGAAGGTTTTTTTGAAGACCACAACTCACCTGAAGGTTCCAGAAGCTCTGAGTTTCTCCGTGAGGGTTAGGACTCGAACTCCCAGAATGCACCTAGTTCAACACCAGAAATGACCACTAGCCACTGGTCAGCTGGTCAGTTCCTTCAGGATTTGATGCAGGGGACTCCGGTTAGCTATTTTTCACAAGCAGGGAGTCCCTTCTTGAACCAGTTGAAGACAGGCAAAGTCCTTTTAGTGGTGAAGCCCAAGTGAGCAGCTGGTGAAGTCCTTCAGAGTGCAGTGTACAGGTGCAGGTCATGTGTCCAGCAAGGCAGTTCTTCTTGTTCTGATGTTGTTCCTTGTAGGGATCTGAGGTGTGGGTGCACCTCTTCCAAATAAATCCTTGCTCCTGGGATAAAAGCAGGGGGGACAACTGTCCAACCACAGGCAGGCCATTACCCCCTTGGATATGTGGCAAAAATCAATCCCAGGGAGCAACATTCTTTAAAAATCCAAAATGGCAGAAACTGAATATTGGAAGTTAGGTCTGGCTGAGACCACCCAATGGTGTGTCTAAAAATCCTTAACACATCCCTTTCCTTCCCTCTTATAAACTAATAAAGAGGCCACCTGGTTTCCCGGGCTTGCAGGAAATGAGGGAGGTCGTGAGCTGCTCCAAATGTCCTTCCCTTCTTTGAAGACCAGTTTGGCTGCTCTCCCCCATCCTGTGTCACCATCTGCTGAGGCAGATCTCCTCCCCCCAGCACTTCCTTTGTGTTCAGCCCAGGCCACTTCACACCTCATCAAGGCAGCCTGGCCAGGCTTCCAGAGGCTAGCCAATGAGAGAAGGGCACAACAGAGCTGAAACTGGTAACTTTTAGGAAGAGGTCTAAAACTCTTTCCCTGAACTACTTATATTAAATACAACAGTGGCAAGTACTTACATTTATTATAACAATCAGTTTGAGACCAAACATATCTAGCTCCTTTGGAGACTTTATTAATTAAAATAAAGTCTCCCCTCATTTTAGCCTATTCACTACAAGGAGGGAAAACAAATGTGTCTATTTTTACTCACCAGGGCTTATAAAACATATTTTATTAAGCTTGCTGCTTATAGTTACACTGCACCCAACACTGGGGGCACGTAAGGCACACCTTAGTGGTGACTTATATGTAAAAATAAGGTAGTTTAATACTTTGGAAGTACTTTTAATTCCAAATTAGATTTTTCATATAACTTTAATCTAAAAGCAGCAAGCAAGGAAGTCCTGCCTTTAAAATGACCCTGGGGACCTCAGCAGTGCACATATTGGGGCACTACCTATGCAGGGGTCCCAAAACCTACATGCCCTACCATGCACTAGGGACTTATAGGCAGGTTGATCATGCTGGTTATAATTGGCCTAATTTGCATACTGATTTTGATCAGAGCACAGGCCCTGGGACTGGTTAGCAGTACCCAGGACACCATCAGAGTCAGGTAAACACCAGCAAAATGTGAAAAACTGAGGCAAAAAATTAGAGGGTTTCTGCAATCAGCCCAGTTTTCTCACTGGTGTGAGTATAGATTTTTTTGTCTGTTAACATTCGTCCACCTAGAGATGACTCTATGTAGTAGACTACAGAAAAAGACTTATGTTTCCAGCGAGACTCCTCTCTGGGATCAGGACCTTGCATAGTATGTGCTGAAACAGCTCTCCTTAACAAAAGGTATGTGTATTGGGAGCGTGTTTTGTCTACTTAAATGCCTCTGTTCAACACTGGGTGTATATTTCAGGATGTGGGGAAAGACTGTCCTGTGTACTGAAACTTCTCTTTTGTGTGAGAGGTTCGTGTACAGCTGTGTAGATTGATACAGACTTCACTGTTGACACATCTCTTGACGGCCACAGGCATGAATAGTAGGTTGAAGAGAAAGACTTGCCTCTCTGATAAGACCTCTGCCCAGGATGATGACTGTATGTTGTGGGAAGTAGGGAGGGAATACCTTTTCTGCTTACATCTCTCCAATGGGTGGCAGGAATGCATTGTAGGGTGTGGTTATAGACTGGCCTGTCCACTGATACCTCTACCCAGAAAGGAAACACTATGTAGGAGATTGTAGGGAGGGAGAGGCCTATCCACAGACACATAACCCTAGGATGATAGAGATGCATTATAGTGTATGGGAAGGGGCTTTCCAATAGATTTCTTCTACAGTGAGCAATTTGTTTGGTAGAGTGTAGGGGGAGACCGGTCTCTCTGTTACCATCTCTCTCCAATGTGACAAATATGTACAGCAGGATGTTAGCAGGGTGAGAACTGTTTGTGGTTGAGTGCACATACAAACTAATGTCTTGAGAGACAATGGGGCATATTTATACTCTGTTTGCGCCGGAATTGCGTCGTTTTTTTTACGCAATTCCGACGCAAAACTAACTCCATATTTATACTTTGGCGTTAGACTCGTCTAGCGCCAAAGTCCATGGAGTTTGCGTCATTTTTGTGCGTGGTCCCTACTTTGCGTTAATGAGATGCAAGGTAGGCGTTCCCGTCTAAAAAATTGACTCTGAGGCATGTGCGCCGTATTTACACTCCCGGGCAAAATTCACGCCCGGGAGTGGGCGGGTCAAAAAAAATGACGTACGGCCACTTTTCCGCTGTTTTTTAGCGCCTGCTCAGGGCAGGCGTTAAGGGACCTGTGGGCTCGGAAGGAGCCCAGAGGTGCCCTCCCATGCCCCCAGGGACACCCCCTGTCACCCTTGCCCACCCCAGGAGGACACCCAAGGCTGGAGGGACCCATCCCAGGGACATTAAGGTAAGTTCCGGTAAGTATTTTGTTTGAATTGTTTTGTGGCATAGGGGGGCCTGATTTGTGCCCCCCTACATGCCACTATGCCCAATGACCATGCCCAGGGGACACAAGTCCCCTGGGCATGGCCATTGGGCAAGGGGGCATGACTCCTGTCTTTGCTAAGACAGGAGTCATTTCAATGGGGGTTGGGAGTCGAAAAAAATGGCGCAAATCGTGTTGAGGCGAAAAATTTGCCTCAGCCTGACTTGCCCCATTTTTTGACGCCCAAGCTCCATATCCCCCTACGCCGGCGCTGCCTGGTGTACGTCGTTTTTTTCCACGCACACCAGGCAGCGCCGGCGGCTAACGCCGGCTAACGTCATTGATTAAATACGGCGCCCGCATGGCGCTTCAGAATGGCGTTAGCTGGCGCTAATTTTTTTGAAGCGAAACTGCGTTAGCGCAGTTTTGCGTCAAAAAGTATAAATATGACCCAATGTATCTTGGGTCATGGCTTTGTATTGTCTTAAGAGACAATTGTCTCCAGGGTAACTGATGTGTATTGCACAATACACTGAGATTTTTCTCTTTGATTACAGCTATGTGTAGCAGATTTAAGGACAGAGCGGCCTCACCAATGAGTCCTGTGTCTTCAATACTGAGGACTTGATTATGACCCTGGTGGCCTTAAGACCGCCAGGGTCATGGTGGTGGTCTGATCACCACTAAAGCGGTGGTCTGACTTCTTTGGCAGTGGTCTGACCATCACATTATGACCGTGGCAGTTGTGCCATGGTCAGACCGCAGGCACTGCCACTCTTTCACCACAGGATGGACTGATGGTGCTGATGGTCCTAATCTGCAAGGGCTGTGCTGCCCTGGAGATTGCGACTCCCCTCTCTGCCAGCCGTTTCATGGCGGTAGCACCACCATGAAACGGCTGACAAAGACGGGGTGCAGGGGGCCTCTGGGAGGCCCTTCTACTGCGCATGCACTTAGCATGGGCAGTGCAGGGACCCCCTGACCAGCCCCGTTGTGATGTTCACTGTCTGCTTTGCAGACAGTGAACATTGTGACGGGTGCTAGTGCACCCTACACACTACAGCATTGTCACTGGCTCTATTTTGAGCCAGAGACAATGCTGTAGGCCGTTTCCCGTTTGGCCAGCGAGCGGAAACTCACAATGGGGCCAATGGGGAGGTGTTCGCACTGGTGGCAACCTGCCTGTCAGGACTTCGGCAGATGGTATAAACCATTCGCCAAAGTCATAATGGCCCCATGAATGTATGTAGCAAGATGTGTTAAGGATGTTTTCTTTCCATTGAGACTTTTGTTTTCAATCACCACTCTGTGCAGTGGAATGTGTAGAAGAACTTACCAGTGTGCAAAAATCTCTCTTTTCTCTCAGAAGTGTGTGCAGTAGAATTTGTACATACTGTACATATACTAGTCTCTAAAATTAGACAACTTCTGAGAGTTATGGATGTATGTAGTGAGGTAAGGTAACATACTTTCTCTTCAGACGTCTTGCAAGACTAATAGATGTTCATATTAGTGTATAGGGAGAGACGGGTCTCTCTAGTGACACTGATGCACAGAAAAACAAATATGTGTCGTAGAGTGTGTGAGGGGATTAGCCTCTCCGTGACTGAGCTCACCATGGTGACAGGTTATAAGATTAGTATATACAGACTTATCTTTTGTGTGACAGTCCTCTTCAGGGTGATGGACGTGCACGACATTGTGTTTAAGTAGTGAAATACTTCAATGTTCACAAAAATCTCACTCTTGAACGATGGGTGTTGTTACTAAGATATAGAGAAGTACATTTTCTTTTGAATCCTCTCAAAATAATAGTAAGTGGTGTTTGCAGTAAGGTGTGGGTAGAGACTACCCTGTTCAAGAGTATGCAGGCTACTATATGTGTTTAGTATAGTGTGCAAAAATATAAACCTATAGTTAAGTATCTCTCCTCATAGTGATCATTATTTGTAGTAGAGCATGTGTAGAAAGTGACATTTCTGGCAATAGGTCTCACTCGAGTAACAATGTTGTGATGTAGGCTAACTTTTCTCTCCTATCACATCTCTTATTAGATCTTCCTATCCTGATAAAACAAAAATATGTGATGTTATTAATATTATGTATATGTTATTGCTGTAAATCATTATTAAAGTTATTTTGAAATATGTTTCTATTAGACTACGGACAGTGTGCATACTGTGAATTAATCTTAGTTTGCAGGCTATTATTGCACTGTGTGCAAAAATAATTCATTAAGAATTAAACAGAAAACACATCTTAAAACTATGTCAGAGTACAATACTAAAATTGACTTCCTGGACATCACTGCCTGTAAGAAATTATTGTAAGTTTGAGTTCTAAAACAGTTCTATTAGTAAAGTAACCTAAGATGTTTGTCAGCTGTACATTGAAAAGTATCAACTAATTTTATTGGAAGTTTCTTTACAAGTATTAAAAATAATTAATTAGATGGGTGTTATCCTTGGTAAGCCACATAACAATGAACTTCAATGTTCACACTTTTTTCCTGTTTATATGTACATAAAGATTTGTAAATATTATCTTTGCTGGAACTTTGGTTCCAAAAATGTGAAATAAGAGTTTTGGAGATTCCAGGGTATACTTTGTTTTACTGTAAGACATGCGGCAAAACATTCAGTCCAACCATATAAATGTTTAAGGTACACAGTGCAGTGACCATAGTTGATCAACTGTTTGTGGTGGAAAATAATGGCAACAGTAGTGTATGTTTTCCTTTAAATTGATATCTGACCAACTTCAAAATTGGTGATATTGGTAATTATTTTACTGACATCTATTCTACATCTCTGTAGATTAAGAATAAGATATTTTGAACTATATCTTACAACTAATGTAGAGAGCGGTTCAAATCTTCAGTCTGGACAGTAGTTATTCTACACAGCTTTAATAAAAGTCTTTCAAAAGCTGCTAATTCATAATCTGAAATAGCATCCTACACAAATTGCTCTTGATCAATGCCTATTCTGCTGGAATATGGAAAACTAGCAATTAGCACACTCACGCTTCCATGAATAGCTTGCTCTACTACATTACAGTAACATGAAACTCCCAAACTGTTTGAAAATGCAAAACCTATTACATTCTCAACTTCATTAGTTTTTGTCTTTTTTCAAGTCTTTGTAGATATCTCACTTTGGGCCTGATTCACAAAGGTAAACTTACATTTGTATGTACGTTTATGATTGTTTGCTCTTTGCAAAGGTATTTTACTAGCACTGTCTTCATAACTCCTCACACAAAAAGATAGGACAGTCCTATTTCTGTATGTGTGGAGAGTCTGCAGTAGGAAAAGTAATGCCTTTGTGAATAGCAAGCAATCATAAACGTATACAAAAGTGTAAGTTTACCTTTGAGAATCAGGCCCTTAAATTTGAAACTTTTGAAAAATGCTTAAATTCAGCATTTTTTCTCTTCCTATAATTTCTGTGTTTCTCAAAAATTAGATAAAAGCTAAGCATACAGCCCACTCAAACAATCAAATGTTATCACACATGATGAGTCATCATTGACTTTGCTCTCATCAAGCTGAAGAATGTACAATCCTGAAAATGAACTAACCCATTATAAATCAACAGAAAACATGCCTACTTTAAAGATAGCTTGACCTCTATTAATCATTGCTCTCTCTAAATTTAATTCTTGAGATTTATGAATGGTGGTAGCATAGGACAAACACAGAGGAAACTGTTGTCTTCTCAAATATAGATTTTTCACCAATGGAAATCTAGCAATGCACCTTCCAGTTTTTTTTTTCCTTCTTTAATATGTTCACAGTATACTCATACTCTGCTCTATCAGGATATGTAATGAAATCTATCACATTCCCTATAGTACCATACACTAATCTCTCCTTGACATTCAGATATTGTTACAGAGTTTTAGAGTCTTTTCTATACCATCAGTATGTGAAACTGTTTTCTCTAGTGATTACACTTTCTTTACTAATGATTGACATAGTGGTAAGTTTATAATTTGATGTTCCATTTTATTTTTAACTACCAAGACTCACAATCTCTTGTTTTTTTTCAAATGAAACATTTCTGAGTTAAACTAAGCGTACTCATCCAATGTTAGCATGAGGCACACAATCTGTCCTGGACTTTTCAAAAGATGTCGCATTACAAATGCAGGTGAGTAACTATGTGAAAATAGAGAGAGCAAACTATATGAGGAACAATATATTTCTTTGCTTCTTTACTAATTAGTCATATTCTCTTGTCCTTTAATATATTGCCATACTCCACATGTGCAGTCTGTCTCACATTTTTAGTCAACTCAGCGTACCAAAACTTTAGCCATATTTTAACATTTCCAATACCTCCTAGGAACATTTTGGTTTCTTCATGAAGCAGTTTCTTAAAAACAGATTGTCTTTTGACAGGAGTCAATTCTAAAAGGTGACCTAAAACTATGATGAGCTTTCCACCAAAGAGGATATCATAGTCACTTCTGAGAACCTTTTGCATACTCAGCTGATTAAAAGATAGAAGTAGGGTTGATGCCACGCTAACCTCATCAGTAAGCAGACCCTTCATTTTTTCAAAACCATGGAAACTTTATAACATGCATCACCAGATATCTTCAAGTACTCTAGCTTGTTGGCATGCTTCACAGGCAACATAAGTAGTTGATGCAATGCGATTCCTTTAATGCTTTGAGCAGCTAGTCCAGTAAGAGCAGTCACAATACTTGAAAGATCACAACCAGTTATCCTATAAACAAATGAAGTCACCACATTAATCAGGAATCATTTCTCTGTACCTGCTTGACCACTAACAGAGATAAGCACAGGCTTGAATGTTGTGCACGAACATTTAGACTTATCATGTAAAAATCCATGTTCCACTGATTTACATATTTATTCAGAAATTGCAACCTGTTCTTCATTCAGTTGAGATGATCAATGCTCTCACTCCTCACTTGGCTCAAAGCATTTTCCACTTCATTTATAACTATGCATGACTCATTTTCAATGATCAGCTGGCCAAGGGGATCTTGACCAGTAGATACTTAGATCTAGCTCTTTTGTGAACTTTCCTTTGTAACCTCTTTAGCAATTGTTTCCTCTTGTTGAATTTCATCATTTAACATTTTCTGAAATGTGGAAAGCACTTCACATTAATTACAGCCAGTCACTCTGAACTTTCCTTTTTCAATATTTTTATCAATGTTATTTCCATATGTAAAGTACTGAAGTACTTCATCCAGAGAAAGATTTTTTAGAAGGACACACGTACTGGGCTAATAAGTGACCATCATATTGGTTTTAAGTAGGTCAGTGCTCTTGGGATTAAACTGAGCAAGATGCTAAATTTTAGGAAATTACTTTAACACACAATATCATGTTAATGCATAACCTAAACTTGCCCAAATTATGGATTTGGACTATCTATATAATGTAGCATAACTGAACTTATCAAAGGCTTCATAAAATCTCATCTCCCTGTAGGAAAGCATCTTTAAACTGAAACTGCAAAGCCTTTTACTTAAATACTTCACTGCTGCTGTCTCTTTTTATATGTCCTTCATCTCTGTCTTTCTGAACTTTGTTATATATGAAGTAACATATCGAGCAACAGTAATAACATTTTCTGGTACAAGCTGAATACCCATGCTGGTCAGGTTATATGGTTATATATGATTTTGGGTGATTTTCCAGGAAGTGTAACTGGCTGCAAAATTAAAACTGTTTAGTCTTTCTTTGGAGATTACAGGCCTACTTAACCAAAAAATGGCACTTATTATAGTTTTCCTCTTTTGCTTCATATCTCTGTCAACAATATTTCACACATTTATGAGACTGGAACCATAAGATTTGTTGCTAGGAAGTCTGTTGTGAGAATCCACCAGAATCTCACATGTTGCATACTGCTCATTTAAAGTTAACATTGATTCATCAGTATCTTGACAAAACCTAGGTTCATCTTTCTCCCACAATAACATATGTGAGTGTGCACCTACCTGCTGGAAGATGTCTGAGGGGGCACCATGGACCAGCTTTCTCCCTCCCCAGAGGGCTGTCATTAAGAAGCAATTTGTAAGTGTTACTTTTTGTGGCACACTTTCAGTACACCTCTTAAAGGCATGTTTACCTCTGTGCCCACATCAGTAATATGGCCTGGGCGCAGAGGCAAAGTGATTCCCTCAAATGCATGGGCCATGCCCCCATGCAAATGAAAGGACAACCCTGAAAATAGTGCTGGTACTACATGTGCACCAGCTCTATCTTTATTATGGAAGGGGATGCATCAGCTTCCGAGGCCCCCTTCTGTAATACCTTTTTGCCTCTTTGGGGGACACAAAGAAGTTGCACACACCTATTGTGCCCCGTGGCAAAATGCATATTATAGCCCCAGCTGTTTTAAAATTAATACTTGTAATGTTTGCAATAGTTTGTCTGAGAAATTCATGAAGATCATCACAAGCATACTCTGCATATCTCAAAGTGACAAACTAGGTAGGTCCACCTAGGTTATATAACATACAGTTTATCTCACCATGGCAATTCATCAATACCACATTGGCAAGCCATGTTGTTCATCAGATTTTTCCATAAAACCTCATCTTTTCCGTGTACTTTTCCAACAAAATCTCTGGCTGTGATATCATTAAACCATGTCCTTTTTCTCATAACATGGCCTGCATGGTGGTCATTACAAACCTGGCGGTCGGTGTTAAAGCGGCGGTAAGACCGCCAACAGGCCGGCGGTAAAACATTTTGAATCACGACCGTGGCGAAAACCACCAACAAACACAGCCACTTTAACACTCCGACCGCACCGGCGGTACAAACAAACAGCGCAGCGGTCACCGCCAACAGACAGACGGGAGACAATGTAACGCCCACACTATTATGACAGGCCAATCCGCCACCTTTTCCGGGGCGATTCACCGTGGATAAAAACATGGCGGAAACAGGAATCCTGAAGGGAAAACGCTCACCTCTACACACTCCACGAGGAACGAGGACGCCATAGAACCAGAGCTTCACATATTCCCAGCCTTTATCTTCTTGCTCCTCTACCAGGAGCACGAACGCCGGCGGCGAAGACCACAGTGAGTTCTGCACCTACGACACAGGGGAGGGGGGAGGCAAAAAACAGGGACACACACACGCAACACCCCCATCCCCACCCTCACCCACTACAACACACACACTAATGCGTATCAATACATCACAGTTACACCCCACAAACCCCCCCGGAAGAATGCAAAGACAATAGAAAATGAGTGTAACCAATGTCATATATTAAAAGCAAGTAGGCAGAAATAGAAATATACACCATGTACATAATATATACCAAGCATAGTAGTCCAGGTAGTGTTCTAAGAAAGTCCGTGGAGCACTGGGACCACACAGTATGGGCGAGGCCCACACAAGATCCCCGACCATGAAGGAGAGAACACTGCAGGGGCATCAGAGAGAAACTAAACAGGCGCCTCAGGGGGAGGGAAAGGGGGGGCACCTCAGCCGCTTGAGTGCATGACGCCAAATCCATGAGGGGGCCACATGCCCACTGTTCCATCCTGAGGAGTGCAAAACCACAGTCCTTTTTCTCATAACATGGCCTTCTGTACAATATAGCACCAAAAGATCACTTTCCAACAAAAGATGGAAACTTTATGGAATGTGTTGCCTAAACTGAGAATCTTCAGATTATAATCTACTTGACCTATATATGCCTTCTCCACTGGTTCTGGAGGGGGCTTTGTGGCCGGAGTGCTTCATCCTGCTAAGGACAGAGGGAGTGGATGCCTTTCTCCACTGGTTCTGGAGGGCGCTTTGTGCCCAGAGTGCTTCATTCACCCCGTGACGGACTCAGTTGCGTCAGTGCCCTTGCCGCTCATGGGCCAGCGGTGCTTGAGATGGCGGTGCCCTGTGCAGCGGTGCTTGAGATGGCGGTGCCCTATTCAGTGGTGCTTGAGATGGGGGGCTCCATTGCAGGGTCTTAGCTGCTGGCGGTCCTTCATGGCCCAACGGGGCTTTTGCTGGCGGTCCGTCATGGCCCAAAGGAGCTTTTGCTGGCGGTCCTTCATGGCCCAGTGGGGCATTTGCTGGTGGTCCTTCATGGCCCAACCGGGCTTTTGCTGGCGGTCCTTCATGGCCCAGCGGGGCATTTGCTGGCGGTCCTTCATGGCCCAACGGGGCTTTTGCTGGCGGTTCTTCATGGCCCAATGGGGCTTTTGCTGGCGGGCCTTCATGGCCCAACGGGGCATCTGCTGGCGGTCCTTCATGGCCCAACGGGGCTTTTACTGGTGGTCCTTCATGGCCCAGCGGGGCTTTTGCTGGCGGTGGCCTCCTGGGCAGCAGGGCTGGTGCTGGCGGTGGCCTCTGGGCAGCAGGGCTGGTGCTGGCCTCCTGGGCAGCTGGGCTGGTGCTGGCGGTGGCCTCCTGGGCAGCTGGGCTGGTGCTGGCGGTGGCCTTCTGGGCAGCAGGGCTGGTGCTGGCGGTGGCCTCCTGGGCAGCTGGGCTGGTGCTGGCGGTGGCCTCCTGGGCAGCTGGGCTGATGCTGGCGGTGGCCTCCTGGGCAGCGGGGATGATGGTGGTCTTCTCCGCCGTGCTGCTCTCCCCAGACTTGACGGGTTTCTTGTGGCCCTTCCCCACCTCGGAAGGTGTCACAGCTGACTCCACACTCCCACCGGGGCCCATGGGAGCGGCTTTGGTGGCTGGAGTCTTCCCCCTCTTCCGCCGGGCACTGGCCAACTTCTGATGCTTCACAGGTGGGGGACTGTCTGTGCCATGGCTCCGTGCCATACTGGCTGCCCTTGTTGCCGGTGCACTCCAGATTCCGGTGACTACAGGCACCACTGGTCCCGGAGATGTTGTGGCTGAGGTGCTAGTTCGGGACCTATGAGATGGACGGGGTGGGGGAGGTGTGGGAAAGAGGTCAAGGGTGGACAGGAAAAGTTTTTGGGACACACTGGGACGGGTAGCTGGAGGGGGTTTGGGAGTGGAGGAAGAGGTGGTGGTTGTAGGAGGTGTACGATTGGTGACATTGGGTGAAGGTGCATGCGCTGGAGGCTGTCGTGAGGTGGATGGCTGTTGGGTGGGTGTGTCCCTGCATTTGTGTATCTTGGGAGGGGGCGTCACAGACACACTGGGAGAGGACACAGGGGACATGTGAATGGCAGTGGGAGTGGTGACTGCACGTGAGCGGGGTGTGGTGTTGGGTGTGCTGGAGAGGGACGTAGTGGCTGTTGATGTAGTGCATGCAGGTATGTGTGTAGACGTCACTGGGAGGGAGGATGGAGATGAGCAGGAGGAGGACACAGTGGAGGCAGTGGATGTTGGTGTGTCTGCATGTGTGTGATGCTTGCGTGAATGCCTGTGGGATGTGTGGTGCTTATGTTTGCGTGAGCTACCCTTGGGTGTTGACGTGTGTGCATGTTGGTCTGTAGGTGTGCTTGGGATAGGCTGAGGTACAGGGGATTGGGTCGGGGTGGAGGAAGTTGGAGGGGGGAGGCTAGAGACGGAGACAATGACTGCCATCAGTGCTGAGGCTAGAGTCTGAAAAGCTCGGTGAAGGGCCGCCTGACCAGAATGAATGCCCTCCAGGAATGCAATTCTTTGTTGCAACTGCCTCTCTACACCCTGGATGGCATTCAAAATGGTAGACTGCCCAACAGTGAGAGACCTGAAGAGGTCAATGGCCTCCTCACTGAAGGCAGCAGGGGTGACTGGGGCAGGGCCTGAGGTGCCTGGGGCAAAGGTGATGCCCACCGTCCTGGGTGAGTAGGCATGGGGCAAAGGCTGAGAGGCTGCTGGGAGGGCGGTGCTGGTAGGGGGGGTGGCAGATGTACCTGTAGATGCGGGGGGCACAGATGTTGCCACCACCACAAGGGAGCTCCCATCAGAGTACGAGTCTGTGTCGCTGGTCTCAGCTCCTGTCCCCGGCGTGGAGCTACCCTCGCCCTCCGTCCCACTGGTGAATTCAGACTCCATAGTGTCGCCCTCCAGGGCCATGTGGGATGCAGCTCCCTCGTGCTCCGGTGCCACTGCTTCTCCACCTGATGATGCTAATGCACACAAGAACAGGGAGACCACAGAAAGGGGGGGAAGAGAGACATGTTGAGTGCATGCATTACTGCTACCGTTGGCGGACACAACAGACACAGAAGCCCTACGGAACTCGCCCTGGCCTAGGGAAACCCACAGCCCACCTCCCCCAACCAGACACCTCCATTGTGCGCAAAGTCAGCAGAATGAGAGTGTACTCACCCCCTTGTGTCTGCTGTGATGCCCTCAAGCGCCCATCCAACTCCGGGTACGACACCGCCAGGATCCGTAACATCAGGGGCAGGGGGTCATGGTGCGACGGGCACCCCTCCCACGTTGGGAGGCCATCCCCAGCTGAGCCTCCGCCGTCTTCCTGCTCCAGCGGCGAATGTCTTCCCATCTTTTCCGGCAGTGGGTGCTCCGTCTGTGGTAGACCCCCAGGGTCCGTACGTCCTTGGTGATGGCACGCCAAATATCTTTTTTCTGGTGGGCGCTGACCTACATGAAATGTACAGGGGAAAGAGAGTAGTTATTACCAACTGCACCGTCAAAGTGATTGGCCCCCATTCCCTACCATTGCCATGATGCACATGCACTCTCCGTCGTTTCATGCACGCCTCAATCTCACCCCCCACCTTTCATCCACCCCACTCCACACAGTCATAGCCCATACAGCATGCTCACAGTGTATCTACCTGTTTGTCTGGAGGACCGTAGAGTAGCGTGTACTGGGGGAGGACCCCATCCACAAGCTTCTCCAACTCCTCCGATGTGAAGGCAGGGGCCCTTTCCCAGACACTCGAGCCATTGTCTCATCCAGACCGAGGTCACAGCAGCACTTGCAGTGTAGGTTTTCTCCTGTCGAAGATCAGGTATCGAGTGTTTGAACAGATAGAAAATGGCGGTCACGTTCGCGGCGGTTCGTACCGTCACATCCGGCGCACATCGTTATTGGCTCCTGGGACCCATAGGGTCCTATGTTAACCAATGCAGCATTGCGCTGCAGTCTTTGACAGCCTACTGCGACAGTGTACAGCACCAGCGCATTTACCTCACATCCCATTGTCCCACTATAGAGGCCAGGCAGCCGCCATTTCAGGGGCCCACATGGCTTCATTTCCAACTGCGTCACACATACCTAGGCCTAGACTCAACACACATACAGGCCAACTTTTGTGTTTGATTGGTGTTCTGTGTAAACTGTGGGTACTTACCTCTGAGTTGTTTGACTGTGCTCGCTGTTGTCCTTCATAGGCACCGTCCGCTGGGACATGTGCAGAGATGGCAGCATCCTCCGGTTTGCCGACCGTTGGTGGACCTGTCGACAATGGGGGAGCGACATGTCATAATCACATTCAGGCTTCACCGTGCCACAATCCAGGAACGGTGTATCCAGTTGGAGCCAGAACTGATGTCAGCAATCCGCCATCCCACAGGAATCCCCCTTCAAGTGCAGGTGCTGTCAGTGCTCCGTTTCCTAGCAAGTGGGTCATTTCAAACAACAGCGGCCATAGCATCAGGGATGTCCCAGCCTATGTTTTTTTAACGTATTGTCCAGAGTGTTGTCTGCCCTTCTGAAACACATGCGGAGCTACATCGTTTTCACTCAGGTGGAGGATTTGCCTACAGTGAAAGGTGATTTCTATACCCTGGGACATATCCCCAACATCATAGGTGCCATTGATGGGACCCATGTGGCTTTGGTCCCCCCCGCAGGAATGAACAGGTGTACAGAAACCGGAAGAGTTATCATTCTATGAATGTACAGATGGTATGTTTGGCAGACCAGTACATCTCCCATGTGAATGCCAAGTTCCCTGGCTCAGTGCATGACGCCTACCTCCTGCGGAATAGCAGCATCCCTTATGTGATGGGTCAACTCCAGAGGCAGCGTGTGTGGCTATTAGGTGAGCACCTGGAAGCAAGACAGTGGGAATGGTTGTCTGGGTCTGGGGTTACCCTACAGGTTAGTGTGTGCCTAATACTTGTCCCTCGCCATTTGCAGGTGACTCTGGTTACCCCAACCTGTCATGGCTACTGACCCCAGTGAGGAATCCCAGGACAAGAGCAGAGGAACGCTATAATGAGGCCCATGGGCGAACTAGGAGGGTGAGCGAGCGGACCTTCGGCCTCCTGAAGGTCAGGTTCCGGTGCCTCCATATGACAGGTGGATCCCTATTCTACTCACCAAAGAAGGTGTGCCAGATCATCGTTGCCTGCTGTATACTTCATAACTTGGCATTGCGATGACAGGTGCCTTTTCTGCAGGAGGATGGTCCAGATGGCGGTGTTGTTGCAGCTGTGGAGCCTGTGGATAGTGAAGACGAGAAAGCAGAGGAAGAAGACATGAACAACAGGGACTCAGTGATCCAGCAATATTTCCAGTGAGACACAGGTAAGAGTACAGACCTGCCTACTACTTGTACTTAAACACTACTACCTCTCTACTGTCTGTCCTTTTCACCCAGTGTATGGTCACTGAGTTGTCACTTTCCCTTACGATTTCACAGATGTGGGTCCCACTGTGTGACATCTGCTTTGATTTCTCATGGACTTGAGTTGTGTGACATAGGTATGTTGACATTACAATTGAAAGAGCATTTTGTCACTGTAATCGCTAATACACTATTTCGAAATCACAGACAGACTGCAGGTTGTTTTGTGTTTTAAGTGTATTTATTTAAGTGCTCAATATTGGAGGGGGTAATGAAATGGTGAGGGGTGATGGCGGAGGAATGTCCATGGCAGAGTCCAGTCTATTAGTCTCACAGGTGCATTGCCCAAATGGGCATAGGAAGTGGAGCTGGGGCAGTTTAAGTATGGACAGGGTGACAAAGTGGGACAGTAGGATGACAATCAGGGTGGTCTCATTTCTTGGCGGGGGTCTTGGCATCGTGCTCTGTCTTTGTCCTGGATCTCAGGGACCGTTTGCGGGGTGGTTCTCCCTCTGCAGGGGGTGGGGTGCTGGTGTGGTGGTCCTTTGGCGGGGCGTCCTGTCCACTAGTGCCGGCGGAGGTGGTGGGCAGTTCATCGTCCATGCTGGTGTCAGTGGTCCCTTGTAGTGCCACAGTGTCCTTCCTGGTGTTGAGTAGTTCCTTCAGCACCCCTACGATGGTGCCCAGGGTGGAGCTGATGGTTCTGAGTTCCTCCCTGAAGCCCATATACTGTTCCTCCTGCAGGCGCTGGGTCTCCTGAAACTTGGCCAGTACCGTTGCCATCGTCTCGTGGGAGTGGTGGTAGGCTCCCATGATGGAGGAGAGGGCTTCGTGGAGAGTGGGTTCCCTTGGCCTGTCCGCCCCCTGTCGCACAGCAGCCCTCCCAGTTCCCCTGTGTTCCTGGGCCTCCGTCCCCTGGACCGTGTTCCCACTACCACTGCCCCCAGGTCCCTGTTGTTGGGGTGGTGGGTTATCCTGGGTTCCCTGTGGTGGTGGACACACTGCTGATTGACATGTCCTGGGGACGGAGGTATGGGCCCGCTGGGTGGGTGCTGTGCTGGTGTTTCCAGAGGGGGGAAGGTCTGTGATGGCCTGTGCCAGTGTGAGGGGAACCGACTGTCCAGAGGTCCCTGACGGGCCAGGCTGGTCATCTAGATCCAGTTGGATAGAAGTGCTGTCATCACTGTGGGCCTCTTCTGTTGGTGGTGTGGACATGTGTGGACCCTCCTGTCCGGTGACGTTGGGTAGGGGTCCTGCAGGGGTATAAAAGGATGGTTATTACATATGTATGTGTCGTGGTGTGCAATGGGTGGGTGAGCGTGTACCCCAGTGCTTGCATTCCTGTGTGGGAGCTTGTGTGATGGTGGTTTAGGGGGTTGTATGGGTATGTGCAGTGGGCATGCTTTAGTGATGGGTGTCCTTGCTCTGTTGTTGCATGCAGGGCTTGGTGTTGGGATGGGTGGTTTGTGATGTTGGGACATATGTTAGGAGTTGGGGTGCTGGGGGTGTGAGTGGGGGTATGTGATAGCATGCAGGTAGGGTGGGGGATATAATAGTTAAGATTTGACTTACCAGAGTCCATTCCTCCGCCTACTCCTTCGAGGACCTCAGGATGCAGAATCGCCAAGACCTGCTCGTCCCATGTTGTTAGTTGTGGGGGAGGGGGTGGGGGTCCGCCGCCAGTCCGCTGAACCGCCTGGTGGTGTCTTGAGACCACGGAACGCACCTTCCCCTCTTGGTTGTTCCACCTCTTCCTGATGTCCTCCCGATTTCTTGGGTGCTGTCCCACTGCGTTGACCCTGTCCACTATTCTTCACCATAGCTCCATCTTCCTTGCAATTGAGGTGTGCTGCACCTGTGCTCCGAATAGCTGTGGCTCTACCCGGATGATTTCCTCCACCATGACCCTGAGTTCCTCCTCCAAGAACCTGGGGTGTTTTTGCCGTGCCATGGGGGGATGTGTGGGGTGGATTGTGTGGTGATGAGTGTGGTGATATGTAGTGGTGTGTTGTGTGAGGTGCGTGGAAGTTGTGTGGGTGATGATATTGTGTGCCTGTGGATGCTATTGTTCTTGCTGGTGGTGTCTCTCTCTGGCCTTCTTTCTGGATTTTTTGTTGTAGGGGTTTGTGGGTGATGTGGGTGTGTGTTTTATATTGTAATGGGTGTGTGGGAGTGGTGTGTGTATGTGTATCAGGTGTGTGTATTTGGAATTGTCCAATGTGGATGTGTTTTGTAAATGTGTGTGTATTTTGAGTGCGACGGTGTGTACCGCCAATGGAATACTGCGGTTGTAAGACTGCTGCGTGGATTTGTGTGTCGTGATAGTGTGGGCGTATTTCTGTTGGCGTGACGGTGGAGGTTTTGTTTTCGCATGTTCATCACTGACCTTTGGTGTGGCGGACTTGTGTGGGTGTCTGAATTTTGGCAGATTCCGGAATGTGTGTCGTAATAGCTGTGGCGGTTTTCCGCGGCCGCAGCGGTGTGTTGGCGGTCTTCTGCACGGCAGTAAGTGGCTTTTACCACCAATGTTGTAATGAGAGCCTATGCTTCTAAGCTATTTTCCCTCACACTTTCCAGTTGTTCTTTTGCTTGCTTCATTTGGTACATTTCTAAAGCAACGCCCATCACTTCTCCTGAATGTAGAGGATGAATGCTGTAATGTTCAAATATTTCTTCTGCTTTATCTAAACCAACTTTTTCAAACTGACCAGAGGAGCTAAGGTGGAAGTATTTGTTCTGACATAGCTAACACACATTTACTATTTTAAGATATTACAAAGCGTTCCTAACCCTGTCAATGCTTATGAGTTACTGCTGAATTTTGTATTCTTAAGTTGCACTTTTGATGACATTTCTTTTTAAGTGAACTAAACAGTTTATCTAAACATCTCATTTGCTTCTAATAAGAATAAATAATTTTATTCTTTAACACAAAGGTCTTGTCTGCTAGACATTCCACAAACTGCTTCAGATGTTGCATTGTCATTCTCCTTCTCACTATCTTCATGCTCCTCATAAGATCTGGCATTACTCTTCTACAGACAACTTCAGATGAAGTTATTTGAATTTATTTTTCTTTAATCTACATTGTTGTTCAATTTCTGTTTTGGTCTTTAGTTTGTTTGAAAACTACCCATGGTGAAAGAGAAGTATTGACATTGTCAGTCTTTAAAAAATCATCATTGCTATTCATATTTGCATGTGAAAAGTTACATGCAGTTATTAATTTTTTATAAAAGCTTGTGTGCGTTTACAAGATGTAAATGTTTGTGGCCATCTCTCCCATGTTCTGTCTGTCTTTCATCTATTGAGGCTCATTTGTAGTATCTCTGCTCAATCTTCTTCTTCCTTAATTTCACTAGCATCTTTAACTGCTTGAAAGACCTATCTAAAAACACATGCTATTCATTTTTCAGTTGTCACAAACTTTTCAGTAAAGAAACTATAATATTTCAGATTAGTTTGTACATAATCATGTGTACAATAATTCTCTACAGGGTACAGTTTGGGTGCAAAAGCCTTTACTGAGGAACACAGCCCACTGTTAGCATCTTTTCTGTCTGCCAATATGAATTAAGGTTCCATTTTCTAAGAGCACCTTCTTTACTGACATCACTGAACAGAGTGAAGGGTTTGTGTTGAAAAATTAAGAGAAACTTTAAGCCATGTGATAACACATTTTAACAGGTTTCACATTCTCTATAAATGAGTTACTTGAGAGTGGCTCCTTCTGTTACAACTCTAAACAGAGTGTATGATTTGGTTTTAATAACAACATGGTCTCTCTACTGAGATCTCTCTACAGAGCTAAATCTGGGTATAGCAAGCTTTACTGAGGAAGTTAATACTGTTCAAAGATCTTTTATGTGTATTAATAGGATGTATATTTTGGTTAAGTGAAAGTAGTCTTTTTACTGACAGCTGTATACACAGTACATTCTATGGGCCCGATGCACAAAGGAAAACTTAGACTTTTGTTCTAAACGTAGACCAAAAGTCTAAGTTTACGACTTTGGGAATTCACAAAGGGCAATTACGATTACTATCCATATGTCCGCACTTGAGGTGAATATCTATACAAGGTGAATGATTGGCCTCTCTGTTGAGACCTCTCCATATGATAAATTGTGGGTATAAAAGTCTTTAGTGAGAAACGTATCCCTCTACACAGACCTTTTCTCTGAGTGAACATGATTTATAATTGGTTTTGCAAAGCGACCCCTCTCCAATGATAACTTTGAACAAAGTACAAGGTGTGTGTAGATGTTTTCAGAGAAACACTAGGCCCTGTGCTGTCACACTGTAACATAATGCTTTGAGTATAGTAAAGTTTTATGTAAGAATAAACCTTTCTAATGCACTTCTATATGGAGTGAATGATTCACTTTCACTTTATCTACTGACCTCTGTACAGGGTTAAACCTGGGTGTAAAAGGCTTTAGTGAGTAACTCACCCCTTTTCAAAGGAAACATGGTGTATGAATGCATTTACAAGCAACAACCTCTCTACTGATATCTCTGAAAAGAGTAAAGGGCCGGTGTACAAGGTTTTAGAGAAATCCTAGGCTCTGTGGTAGCACATTTTAACATAACAGGTACAGATTGTGTATAGTCACAAAACTCCATAGAGAATGAATGTTTTGGTTTTATAGGAACATGTTTCTTTGCTAAAGTCTCTCTGCAGGGTACACCCTGGATATAAAAGGCTTTAGTTATGAACCGATCTCTCTGAGTAGACCTTTTCTCAGAGTGAACAGGGTGTTTTATTCAGGTTACAAAGAACAATCTCTGTAGTAACACCTCTGAAACGTTTAAAGGATCCTTGTGGAAGGCTTCAGAGAAACAGTAGGCTGTGTGTTATTATATTTTAGCAGGATGCGTATTCTCTATGTTAGATATGAATGAAAGATTGGCTTCTTTTCTTGTATTATACAGGGTAAATGCTTCATTTTTATGACAACATAGCCTCTCTGTGAAGACTTCTCCACATAGTGATTACTGAGTGTAAGAGGCTTCAGTGAGAAACTCATCCCTCTGCAAGGCCTTTTCTCTATATTAACACAGTGTATGAATGTGTTTACAAACAGCATGTTCTCTACTGAGATCTCTGAATAGAGTAGAAGGTCATTGTACAAGGTTTTAGAGAAACACTGAGGCCTGTGGTAGCACATTTCAATGGGGTGCAGATTGTCTATATTTTGATGAAAGACTCTCTCTTTCTCACACAACTCCATATAGAGTGAATGATTATGTCTTGTGAGAACATACTCTCTATGCTGACACTATTATACAGGGTAAAACCTGAGTGTTATAGAGTTTAGCAATGACCTCATCCCTGTGCAAACATCTTTTCTCTGAGTGAAAAGCGTCTATGATCAGATTCAGTAAGAGTAGGCTCTCTAGTGTCAAAAGACTGGTGAATCAGTGTAAAAAACTTTTAGCAACAAACTAAGCTCTCTGCAGACAAATTTTTTTGGTGAGCAGCGTTAATAATGGAATTTGTAAAAAGCAACTTTTACAGAAACACATCACCACAAAGTAAAGACTATGGGCCAGATGTGCTAAAATGCAATTTTGCCTTTCCTAAATATTGACTTCATAGCAACTGCTATTTAGGGAAAGCAAAATGCTATGTAAAAAGATACCCATTTCCTACACTGTAGGAAACCCTATTAGGAAATTGCAAATACAAAATCTCATGCCATTTGTGGCAATAGGCCAGTTTTGCATTTCCCAAATGGTGATTTTCAAATCACTATTTGGGAAATGCAAAACCAAGGATGGCCATGGGAAAAAGGCCCCCCCAAATGCACCCCAAAAATAGTGGTGCACATGTAGAGCACACATATGCCCAAGAGGCATGCATGTGCTTTAATGCTATTTAAAAAAAAGCATCTAGGGTGTTTTTTTTCAAATTGCACATGGTTACAGTCAACTGTAATTGTATTTCCTAAATGCCCAATCCGCTTTTAGGAAATGATTTGTGCATTTGAATGAGAATCGCAAATAGGTATCCCTATTTGCGATTTCCTTTTCAAAAGATAGCAAATTGAGATTTCTACTGGGTAGGAATTCCAATTTGAGATTCCCTAAAGAGGTCTGTTAATCAGAAAAGCCCATTGCAACTCGGACAGTTAAGAAATGCAAACTGGCTTTGTACATCTGGTCTTATATGTAGAAGGTATAATAGACTCACACTGCCTTCTTTTAATACATTATAACAGGGTACACAATCTCTACAGTACGCTTTTATAAAACATTGGCTTCTTATTGTAGTACTTCATACATGGTGAATACTTCAGTTTTATGACGGTATATCCCCTTAGCTGACACCACTCTAGTAAGTGATACCTGGGTGGTATATAGTTCATTGAGAAAGTCTCTCCCCTTCAAACACCATTTACATTTCTGGTCAGGGTTCATGACTGTATTTTCTATACCCATTCTATACACTACACAGACTACATACTATCAAATATAGTAAGTGGAATTCTTTCAAGATATATCAACCTCTCCTGAGAGACACAACTAATACAAAAATATCTCAATAGCCACCCATGAACTAAACAGCATTTTAGAGATAGAATTAGCTAAGGTTCAACAAGAAGCATTAATAATTTATATTCAGCACTTAGGCCCTCATTACAATCCTGACTGATGTCTCCAGCCCGGCGGCCATCACTAGTCTGCCTGCAGGATAATGACCCCGCTTACTGCCATGGTTTTCGTGGTGGCTGTACCGCCATGAAAACCATGGCGGTAGGCAGTATCAGTGCCAGGGAATTCTTTCCCTGGCACTGATAGGGGTCTCCCCTGCCCCCTCCCCTCCCCTCCGTCCTCCCCCAATAGCCACGGCCCCCTAACACCCCTAAAGCTGATAGGGCCCCCTCCCTTCCCCCCAACTCCATGGGCCCCCCATACATACCCCCCACCCCCCACTCATGCATGCACACACCAAATACATACACATGCACACATGCACACACATACATGATACAAACCAGACACACACCATACCCCCCACATTTATACACGCACTCACACACCCCCTCTATACACACACATAGTCACACCCCCATTCACTCACACACCACACAACACCCTCCACCCCCCTCCCCTGTCGGACGATCACCTTACCTGTCTCGATGGTCATCCGGGAGGTAACGGGTTCCATGGGTCCTGCTCCGCCACCAGCATCCCGTCACCACATCACTGCCATGCCGAAAACTGTAACGTAATTCGGTGGGCGGTGTTGTGATGACGTGGCGGTGACGGTGGAGCAACCTCCACTGCACCACCGACCACCAGTATGGCTGCTGGTGGCTCTCCACCCAAATTATGACAGAGAGCCGCCAGCAGTCATAGGCCCTCATTATGACTTTGGCGGTCTTCTAAGAAGACCGGCGAAGCCCCGCCAGACCGAAGACTGCCAGTGTTGGCGGTCTTCCAACCACCATATTATGACGGCTGGGGACTCTGCGCCATAATTTGTGTGGAGAGCCGCCAGCAGCCATACTGGCGGTCAGTGGTGCAGTGGAGGTTTCTCCACCATCACCGCCATGTCATCAGAATACCGCCCACCGAATACTGTTGCAGTATTCGGCATGGCAGTGTTGTGGTGATGGGGTGCTGGCTGCGGAGCAGGCCCCATGGAACCCGTTCCCTCCCGGACGACCACCGAGACAGCTAAGGTGATCGTCTGACAGAGGAGGACAGTGTGTACACTGGCGGTTTGGGTTTTAATTTGACGGTAGTTACCCCCAGCCTGTTGGCGGTGCTACTGCCAAGTTAACACTGTCGGCCAGGGTTGTAATGAGGGCCATAATATGGTGGTCGGAAGACCGCCAACACTGGCGGGCTTCGGTCTGGCAGGACTTAAGACTGCCAAAGTCATAATGAGGGCCTTAGTTTTGTAAACATTATGGTGGTCATCATGACCCAGGCGGTCAGTGATAATGTGGCGGTAGTACTGCCAACAGGCTGGTGGTACAACCCGCCACATTATGACATTGGCAGGTTGGCTGCAGCCAACCCACCAATGTACCACTTGGACTGTGATGGCGCTAGCAGCCAATGGGCCGGAGGTAACAGACTCCAGCCCGGCGGCCGCTATTGTACAGCCGGTGGCATCATGACCCTGCCTACAGCCATGGTTTTTGTGGTGTTCGCAACGCCACGAAAACCATGGTGGAAGGCCCTACCAGTGACAGGGAATTCATTCCCTATCACTGGTATGAGGACCACCTAACCCCAAACACTCCCCAGGCACCCCCCAGCCCCCTCCATCCACACTCCCCCCCTTCCAATTCCCCACCCCCATTCACGCACACTCGCAGACACGCACCACGCATACACACACTCACTCACACAGGCCGACATACATTCATTCATGCATGCATCCATTCATTTTCGCACACATCTGTACCACATTCACACTGACAGGCAGACACGCATTCACATTGCCATTCAAACATGCATTCTCACACATGCATATGCACTCGCAAACAACACTACACACACATTCACATTCACGCACACACTCACACATTCATGCACACAACCCCACAGACACACACAACACCCCCCATCCCCCTCCCCTGTCGGAAACCCAACGTACCTGCATCCAGGGGGTCTTCAGGCAGGGAATGGAACAGGGCGCTGCTACCACCAGCAGCACCCACCATCAGAACACTGCCAGGCCATATTATTTGTCATAATACGGGTGGCTGTGGTCTACTGGCCTGGCGCTGCTGGTGGTAGCAGTATCACCTTAACACTATCCTCCAATATGGCCACAGATGGATTTCTGCCCTTCTTGTGGCAGAAATCCAGCTGTGGTCATAATTTGGAAGCCGTGGCGGTAGGCAGCATTTACCGCCAATCTTAACATGAGGGCCTACGAAATTCAACAGACATAGGGGGTCATTCTGACCCTGGCGGTCATGGACCGCCAGGGCCAACGACCGCGGAAGCACTGCCAACAGGCTGGCGGTGCTTCCGGGGGCATTCTGACCGCGGCGGTAAAGCCGCGGTCAGAAAAGGGAAGCCGGTGGTTTCCCGCCGGCTTCCCGCTGCCCCAGGGAATCCTCCACGGCGGCGCTGCTTGCAGCGCCGCCATGGGGATTCCGACCCCCTTACCGCCATCCTGTTCCTGGCGGTTTTCACCGCCAGGAACAGGATGGCGGGAACGGGTGTCGTGGGGCCCCTGGGGGCCCCTGCACTGCCCATGCCACTGGCATGGGCAGTGCAGGGGCCCCCTAACAGGGACCCATTAAGATTTTCAGTGTCTGCTATGCAGACACTGAAAATCGCGACGGGTGCCACTGCACCCGTCGCACCCCTTCCACTCCGCCGGCTCCATTCGGAGCCGGCATCCTCGTGAAAGGGGGTTTCCCGCTGGGCGGGCGGGCGGCCTTCTGGCGGTCACCCGGCAGCCCAGCGGTAAACTCAGAATGACAGCCGCGGTCTTTTGACCGCGGTACGGTCTTCTGCCGGTTCCCGCTTGGCGGGTGGCGACCGCCGCCCGCCAATCTAGGAACGACCCCCATAGTAAAATAAATCCAAACAACATGAACAAATGTCTAATTACCAAGAGAACAACAATATCATCCTATAATTTTCAATTTTATTTCTGATCATTTTTTTATTTCATCAGTAAACGCTTTGGCAATCACATTTTAACTATTGCAAAATATCAGTGCTCTCATAGGGGGTCATTACAACAGGCAGTTTTCCGCCACATTTGCCCCGGCGGTGATAATCCGCCAGGGCAGCGCTGCTTGCAGCGCTGCCCAGGGGATTACGAGTCCCCGTACCGCCAGCCTTTTCCTGCCGGTTTAAACCGCCAGGAAAAGGCTGGCGGTACGGAGAGTCGTGGGGCCACTGGGGGCCCCTGCACTGCCCCTGCCACTGGCATGGGCAGTGCAGGGGCCCCCTGACAGGGCCCCGTGCAGCTTTTCACTGTCTGCATAGCTAACAGTGAAAAGCACGACAGGCGCAATTGCACCCGTCGGACGGCCGCAACACCGCCGGCTCCATTTGAAGCCGGTTCCTGTGTTGCGGCTGAGATCCCCGCTGGGCCGGCAGGCGGAAACCAGGTTTCCGCCCAGCGGGGATCTCAAAATAACAGCAGCAGGAGTGCGGCTGCATTGGCGGCCGCCCGGCGGTCAGATCTTGGCAGGCGGCTGAAGCCGCCCGCCAAGGTCATAATTATAAAACATTTTTAAAATAGTTAAAAAATATATTATATCATTTAAATATTTAGGGAAGGATTTAGATCTTGGTGGTAACGATCTCGCCTTTTATTTTTGGATGGAAAACCCATCCACCTACTAGGCGGTCCTCCCACCCAATTTAGATGGTGGGGGGATCATAGGTGAAAAGGAGCCCAAGCCCCACCGACTCTGCCAGTAATCTCCAGCCACCTTGACGGCAGCATTGGCAATTGGGGCTGATGGAGGGACTCCAGCCACCTGTACTGCTGAGGAGATTTGGATGTGTCTTACCGTCAAGCCAACTGTGGCAGGCCGACCTCCACACATGAGTGGATGGGTTGGAGGGGGAAGGTGCACAAAACCTACCTCTTTCCACTTTTTTGCTTCTGTTTTGGACTTGACCCGACTGGATATCACCAGTCATTGCTGCTGCCACTGGATCACAGATCACACATGACCCCACAGTCACCAGACATTAAAGTAGGGATACTGCATGTATTGTGTATGTTGTGTGGGCACTGCCCATGAGCTCGGGACCACAGCAGAAATATACATGCCACAAGTATTATTTTAAATACCTCTGACATGCATATGGCTGGAACATATTTTTGTCAGTGATTGATCGGGATACTGGTATCAGTATTAATCGCCAAATTAATGCTGGCATCGCAATAACAATGGCATCCAACCCGTCACCATGTCTTTGTGTGCAAATTGCAAGAAAATCTCTGCCTTTGAGTCCAGTCATGTGTGTGAGTCACTATGGCCCATATTTATACTTTTTGACGCTAAACTGCGCTAACGCAGTTTAGCGTCAAAAAGTTTTGCGCCGGCTAACGCCATTCTGAAGCGCCATGCGGGCGCCGTATTTATTGAATGGCGTTAGCCGGCGCAAGCAGACCGGCGCTGCCTGGTGTGCGCGAGAAAAACCACGTACACCAGGCAGCGCCGGCGTAGGGGGAAAATGGCGCATGGGCGTCTTAAAATGGGGCAAGTCAGGTTACGTCGAAAAAATCATCGTAACCCGACTTGCGCCATTTATTTTCGACGCCCATCCCCCATCAACATGACTCCTATCATTGTAAAGATAGGAGTCATGCCCCCTTGCCCAATGGCCATGCCCAGGGGACTTCTGTCCCCTGGGCATGGTCATTGGGCATAGTGGCATGTAGGGGGGCACAAATCAGGCCCCCCTATGCCACAAAAAAAAAAAAAAAAATACTTACCTGAACTTACCTTAATGTCCATGGGATGGGTCCCTCCGTCCTTGGGTGTCCTCCTGGGGTGGGCAAGGGTGGCAGGGGGGGTCCCTGGGGACAGGGGAGGGCACTCTGGGCTCATTTTGAGCCCACTTGTCCCTTAACGCCATCCCTGACCCAGGCGTTAAAAAGCGGCGCAAAAGCACCGTTTTTGGCCACGCCCACTCCCGGGCGTCATTTTTGCCCGGGAGTATAAATACCACGTAAAGGCCTGGGAGTCATTTTTTAAGACGGGAACGCCTCCCTTGCATATCATTAACGCAAGGAAGGGGTTCACGCTAAAAAATGACGCACACTCCGGGCACTTTGGCGCCCGAAGCGTCTAACGCCAGAGTATAAATATGGCGTTAGTAGGCGTTAGTTTAGCGTCGAATTTGCGTCGAAAAAAACGACGCAAATTCGGCGCAACCAGAGTATAAATACGGCCCCATGTGTATGTGTATGTGAGATTGGATTAGCTGGTTCAATTAGAGGGAGCTGGAGTGGGTGCTGAGGTTATGTCGATTTGTGTGCCACACACATGTGGGTATGATGTCTGTTGTGTGCTTTGGGTTGTGTATTGTTGCTGTGTGCAACATTCAGGTGTGTGTAGTTGTGTGGTGGTCTTTGTGATGTGCGCAATTGTGTTTTTTCATGCATGTGTTTGTGCAGATGAGTATGTCATGGTGTTGGTTGTTGTGGATGTGTTGTATGTGTGCATATGTATATGTAGTATCAATGGTGTGTCGTTCTGGTGTCATGGATGTATGGCAATGTCTATTTTCTACATGTAAGTGTTGTGATATGGTGGAATGGCAATGGGTAATTGGGTGTATGTTGTGTGTTGTGTTGTGTGTTGTCCAGGTGGACATATATGGCTAGGTACTGTGTGTGTGTGTGTGTGTCACTTACATCTATCAAATAGGCACTGCGATTGTACAGTGCCCAATGGCTCCTGTGATTGTCTCCCTCCATCAGCAATCCACCACTAGTATAGCACCTGCAGGACTGTAATACCTAAATAGGGTTGTCAGGAACCCCCCAGCCTGACGGCTACAAAGAGCACTTTGTAGTGGTAGTCTGCGGTTCTGCTGCTGCCATTGCAAGGCTTGGGTGTGCAGTTTCACTTGCCAAGCATAAAACTCCCCTTTTTCTACAGATACATCACCCCTAAGGTAGGCGCTAGGTAACCCATAGGGCAGGGTGCTGCATAGACAAAAGGCAGGACATGTACCTGAGTAGTTTACATATCCTGGTAGTGTAAAACTCATAAATTCGTTTGCCACTGCTGTGAGGCCTGCTCATTTCAAAGGCTAACATTAGGGCTACCCTCATATACTGTTTGAGTGGTAGCTTCTGATGTGAAAGGAGTAGGAAGGTCATATTTAGGGGGTCATTACAACCCTGGCGGACGGTGTTAAAGGTGCGGTAATACCGCAAACAGGCCGACGGACAAAAAAAGGGAATCATGACCGTGGCAGAAACCGCCAACATAGACAGCCACTTTAACACTCCGACCGCCACGGCGGTACAGACAAGCAGCGCGGCGGTCACCGCCAACAGACTGGCGGGAGACAATGTACCGCCCACAGTATCACAAGCTGCCAATCCGCCACCGTTTCCGGGGCGGATTCACCGTAGATAAAAACACGGCAGAAACAGCTTTTTCAATGGGAAAACGCTCACCTTCTACACATCCCACGAGGAAGGAGGACACCATGGAGCCGGAATTACAAATCCTACCTGCCCTTGTCTTCCTGCTCATTTACGAACACCAGCAACGGCGGCGGCGAAGACAACGGTGAGTACTGCACCTACGACATAGGGGAGGGGGGAGGCAAAAGTCAGGGGGATACACACGCAACACCCCCACCCCCACCCTCACCCTCGCACATTACAACACACACACCAATGCATTTCCAAACATCACAGTAACAACCCACAACCCCCCCGGAAGAATGCAAAGACCAAAGGAAATCAGTTCAAACATTGTAATGTATCAAAATACAGTTACCAAATATATACAGATATATATACACATTTAAAAATATATCCATTACGAGAAGTAGTGCAGGTATGCACATATCAATGTCCGTGCACTACTGGGCCAAAAATGCATGGGCGAGGCCCACACTAGATTCCTGTCCACAAACGGAGAGAACACTGCAGGGGCATCAGATAGAAATACAACAGGCACCTCAGGGTGAAGGGAAGGGGGGGGCACCTCAGCCGGATTACAGCACCACGCCAGATCCACGACCGGGCTCCATGCCCATTGATGTATCCTGGGGAGTGCAAAGCCACAGTCTCTCAAGTCTCTACAGTGGGTGATTTGCCCACTGTTCAATCCTGGGGAGTGCAAAGCCACATTCTCTCACGTCTCTACAGTGGTTGGTTTGCCCACTGTTCCATCCTGGGGAGTGCAAGTCCACAGTCTCTCAAGTCTCTACAGTGGGTGGTTTGCCCACTGTTCAATCCTGGGGAGTGCAAAGCCACATTCTCTCACGTCTCTACAGTGGTTGGTTTGCCCACTGTTTCATCCTGGGGAGTGCAAATCCACAGTCTCTCATGTCTCTACAGTGGTTGGTTTGCCCACTGTTCCATCCTGGGGACTGCAAAGCCACAGTCTCTGAAGTCTCTACAGTGGGTGGTTTGCCCACTGTTCAATCCTGGGGAGTGCAAAGCCACAGTCTCTCAAGTCTCTACAGTGGGTGGTTTGCCCACTTTTCAATCCTGGGGAGTGCAAAGCCACAGTCTCACAAGTCTCTACAGTGGGTGGTTTGCCCACTGTTCAATCCTGGGGAGTGCAAAGCCACAGTCTCACAAGTCTCTACAGTGGGTGGTTTGCCCACTCTTCCATCCTGTTGAGTGCAAAGCCACAGTCTCTCAAGTCTCTACAGTGGGTGGTTTGCCCACTGTTCAATCCTGGGGAGTGCAAAGCCACAGTCTCTCAAGTCTCTACAGTGGGTGGTTTGCCCACTTTTCAATCCTGGGGAGTGCAAAGCCACAGTCTCACAAGTCTCTACAGTGGGTGGTTTGCCCACTGTTCAATCCTGGGGAGTGCAAAGCCACAGTCTCACAAGTCTCTACAGTGTGTGGTTTGCCCACTCTTCCATCCTGGGGAGTGCAAAGCCACAGTCTCTCAAGTCTCTACAGTGGGTGGTTGGGTGGTTTGCCCACTGTTCCATCCTGGGGAGTGCAAAGCCACAGTCTCTCAAATCTCTACAGTGGGTGGTTTGACCACTGTTCAATCCTGGGGAGTGCAAAGCCACAGTCTCTCAAGTGGATAACAGTCTCCACTGGTTCTGGAGGGGGACTGGTGCCCAGAGTGCTTCATCCTGTTAAGGACAGACGGAGTGGATGCATGTCTCCACTGGTTCTGGAGGGGGAATGGTGCCCACACTGCATTAGGCTACCCGTGACGGTTCCTGTTCCGTCACTGTCCCAGCTGTACATGGGATAACGATGCTTGATGTGGCGGTGTTTTCCTTCTTCAGAGGTGCTCTGCCCTGTTCAGCGGTGCTTTGCCTTGTTCAGCGGTCTTCACCATGGCGGTGATTTCCTTGTTCAGCGGTGCTTTGCCTTGGTGGTCTCTGCCCTGTTCAGCGGTGCTTTGCCCTGTTCAGCGGTGCTTTGCCCTGTTCAGCGGTCTTCACCATGGCAGTGATTTCCTTGTTCAGCTGTGCTTTGCCATGGAGGTCTCTGACCTGTTCGGCAGTTCTCTGCCCTGTTCAGCAGTGCTTTGCCATGTTCAGCGGTCTTCACCATGGCAGTGATTTCCTTGTTCAGCGGTGCTTTGCCATGGCGGTCTCTGACCTGTTCAGTGGTTCTCTGCCCTGTTCAGCGGTGCTTTGCCCTGTTCAGCAGTCTTCACCATGGCGGTGATTTCCTTGTTCAGCGGTGCTTTGCCATGGCGGTCTCTGACCTGTGCATTGGTGTGTGGCATGACGGTCCCTCATTGACCAGCTGGGCTATGGCAGCAGGGGCCCTCCTGGGCACTGACTCTGGCGGTGGTCCCCTGACCAGTGACGATACTCCTGCCCTCCTGGGCAATGACTCCGGCGGTGGTCTCCTGACCAGTGACGATACTCCTGCCCTCCTCAGCAATGACTCTGGCAGTGGTCTCCTGACCAGTGACGATACTGCTGCCCTCCTGGGCAATGACTCCGGTGGTGGTCTCCTGACCAGTGACGACGGTGCTGGCGGTGGCACCCGGCCGCCGGGGAGGATGGCGCCCTTCTCCTCCGTGCTGCTCTTACCAGACTGTGCAGACTTCTTCTGGCACTTCACCACCTTTGGAGGAGTCACAGCTGACTCTGCAATCCCCCTGGGACCCTTGTGAGCAGTTTTGCCGCCAGGAGTCTTCACCCTGTCCCGTCGGCCACTTTCCAACTTGAGATGCTTTCAAGGGTGTGGACTGGCATTACTTTGGCTCTGTGTCACACTGCCTGCCCTGGTGGCCGGTGCACTCCTCACACCTGTAACACGCACCACTGGTACTGGAATCTTTTTGGCTGAGGCGCTACTACGGGACTTATGAATTGGAGGGGTGGGGGCAAAGAGGTCAACGTTGCTGAGGGAGAGTTTCTGACGAACACTGGGATGGGTAGCTGGAGGGGGTCTGGGAGTGGAGGAAGAGGAGTTGGTTGTAGGAGGTGTCCCTTTAGGTGTTTTGGGTGCCGGTGCAGGTACTGGAGGCTGTCTTGAGGTGGATGGATGTTGGGTGTGTGGGTGCCCGCGTTTGTGTACTTTGGGAGGGGGCTTCACAGACACACTGGGAGAGGACACAGGGAACGTGTAAATGGTAGTGGGGGTGGTGAGTGCAGGTGAGCAGGGTGTGGTGCTGGGTGTTCTGGTGCGAGTCCTAGTGCCTGTAGATGTACTGCATGCAGGTGAGAGTGTAGACGACACTGGGAGGGAGGAGGGAGACGACGAGGAGGGGGACACAGTGGAGGCAGTGGATGTTGGTGTGTCTGTATGTGTGTGATTCTTGTGTGAGTGCCTGTGGGATGTGTGGTGCCTATGTTTGCCTGAGCTACTTTTGTGTGTTGAGGTGTCTGCATGCTTGTCTGATGGTGTGCTTGGGATGGGCTGGGGTACAGGGGATTGGGTCTGGGTGGAGGAAGTTGGAGGGGGGAGGCTAGACACAGGGACAATGGCTGCCATCAGTGCAGAGGCCAGAGATTGCAGGGTTCGATGATGGGCAGCCTGACCAGAATGAATGCCCTCCAGGAATGCATTAGTGTGTTGCAACTCCCTTTCTACACCCTGGATGGCATTCACAATGGTAGACTGCCCAACAGTGAGTGACCTGAGGAGGTCAATGGCCTCCTCACTGAGGGCAGCTGGGGTGACAGGGGCAGGGGCTGAGGTGCCTGGGGCGAAGGTGATGCCCACCCTCCTGGGTGAGCGGGCACGGGGCGAACGCTGAGGGGCTGCTGGGAGGGTGGTGCTGGTAGGGGAGGTGGCGGCTGTACCTGTAGAAGTGGGGGCACAGATGGTGCCGCCACCACAAGGGAGCTCCCATCGGCGGACGAGTCCGTGTCGCTGGTTGGTGATCCGGTGACCGACGTGTAGCTCCCCTCGCCCTCCGTCCCACTGGTGCATTCTGAGTCTGTGGTGTGGCCCTTCATGGCCATGTGGAATGCCGCTCCCTCGTGCTCCGGTGCCACTGTACCTCTGCCTGATGATGCTGATGCACAAAAGAACAGGGAGAGCAGAAAAGGGGGGGACGACGACAGAAGAAAGACAGGTTGAGTGCATGGCTTACCACTACCGTTGGCGGACAATACAGACACAGCAGCCCCCTGCACTACGCCGTGCTCTTGGCCTCTACATATGCAATTCCTAGGATATGGCCTACCTCGCTATGGTGGACATCTGCACACATGGATGCCACAGGGACATGTATACCTGTACTTGGCACTCTACTGATGTAGGGTGGAGTGGCACATGGCCTGCATTACGGAGGGGCCTAGCCAACGGAAGTCGCCCTGGCCTAGGGAAACCCACAGCCCTCCTCCCACACCCAGACCCCTCAACTGCGCGCAAAGTCCCCAGAATGAGGGTGTACTCACCCCCTTGTGTCTGCTGTGATGCCCTCAAGCGCCCATCCAACTCCGGGTAGGCCACCGCCAAGATCCGGAACATCAGGGGGGTCATGGGGCGACGGGCACCCCTCCCACGTTGGGAGGCCATCCCCAGCTGAGCCTCCGCCGTCTTCTTGCTCCAGCGGCGAATGTCCTCCCATCTTTTCCGGCAGTGGGTGCCCCGTCTCTGGTGGACCCCCAGGGTCCGGACGTCCTTGGCGATGGCAGGCCAAATGTCCTTCTTCTGGTTGGCGCTGACCTACATGACATGCACAGGGGAAGAAGAGAAGTCATTACCAACTGCACCGTCAAAGTGAGTGGCCCACATCCCTGCCCTTGCCATGTGGCACATGCATTCACACTCATTCATGTTCCCTGAACTCTGCCCCCTTCCCTCTTACAACCAGCCCTCTCCACCCAGGCATAGCCCATACAACATGCTCCCTGTGTACTTACCTGTTGGTCTGGAGGACCGTAGAGTAGCGTGTACTGGGGGAGGACCCCGTCTACTAGCTTCTCCAACTCCTGAGCAGTGAAGACAGGGGCCCTTTCCCCAGACGCAGCATCCATTGTCTCTTCCAGACCGAGGTCACAGCAGCACTTGCAGTGTAGGTCCTCTCCTGTCGAAGATCAGGTATCGAGTGATGGAACAGAGAGAAAATGGCGGTGACGTCCGCGGCGGTGCGTATCATCATCGCCGGCGCACTTCATCATTGGCTCCTGGGACCCATAGGGTCCAATGTTAACCAATGCAGCATTGCGCCGCGGTCTACGACCGTCTACCGCGACGGTGTACAACGCCAGCGCAGATACCTCACATCCCATTGTCCCAGTTTAGAGGTCAGGCAGCCGCCATTTCAGGGGCCCACATGACTTCATTTACTACTGCGTCACACATACCTAGGCCTACACTCGACACACATACAGGAAGATTTTTGTCTTTGGTGTCATGTTCTGTGTATCTGTTGGTACATACCTGGGATTTTGTTGACTCTGTGGTCGCTGTTGTACTTCCTAGGCACCGTCAGCTGGGACATTTGAGAAGATGGCGGAATCCTCTGGTGTACCGACCGCTGGTGGACCTGTTGACAATGGAGGAGCGACATTTAATCATCACCTACAGGTTTGACCGTGCCACTATCCAGGAACTATGTACCCAGTTGGAGCCAGGCCTGATGTCACCAATCCACCATCCCACTGGAATCCCCCCTGACGTGCAGGTGCTGTCAGTGCTCCATTTCCTTGCAAGTGGGTCTTTTCAGACAACAGTGGCCATGGCATCAGGGATGTCCCAGCCTATGTTTTCCAACGTGTTGTCCAGAGTGTTGGCTGCCCTGCTGAAACACGTAAGGAGCTACATCGTTTTCCCTCAGGTGGAGGATTTGGCTACAGTGAAAGGTGACTTCTATGCCCTTGGACATATCCCCAACATCATAGGTGCTATTGATGGGACCCATGTAGCTCTGCCCCCCCCCCCCCCACAGGAGTGAACAGGTGTACAGGAACAGGAAGAGTTATCATTCCATGAATGTACAGATGGTATCTTTGGCAGACCAGTACATCTCGCAGGTAAATGCTATGTTCCCTGGCTCAGTGCATGATGCCTACATCCTGCGCAATAGCAGCATCCCTTATATGATGGGTCAACTCCAGAGGCACCGTGTGTGGCTATTAGGGGACTCTGGTTACCCCAACCTGTCCTGGCTATTGACCCCAGTGAGGAATCCCAGGACTAGGGCACAGGAACGCTACAATGAGGCCCATGGGCGGACTAGGAGGGTGATCGAACGCACCTTCGGCCTCCTGAAATCCAGGTTCAGGTGTCTCCATATGACAGGTGGTTCCCTATTCTACTCACCAAAGAAGGTGTGCCAGATCATCATCGCCTGCTCGATGCTTCACAATCTTGCTTTGCGACGCCAGGTGCCTTTTCTGCAGGAGGATGGTCCAGATGGCGGTGTTGTGGCAGCTGTGGAGCCTGTGGAGCCTGTGGACAGTGATGAGGAGGAAGCTGAGGAAGAAGACATAGACAACAGGGAGTTAGTCATACAGCAATATTTCCAGTGACACACAGGTGAGAACAGTTTTCTTTTTACCATTACATTCACTTTCACACTTCTACCTCTATCCTGTCTGTCATTTCATAGCAGTATTTGGTCACTGAGTTGTACCTTTCCATTACGGTTTCACAGGTGTGGTTAGCAACGTGTGTCATCTGCTTGCATCCTTCAAGGACTTGTGATGTGTGACATAGGTATGTTGGCTTTACAATTGGAAACGCATTTTGACACTGTCATTGATAATACATATTTACCAAATCACAGACTGACTCCAGATTGTTTTGTGGTTCAAGGGTGTTTATTTAAGTGCTCAAAAATGGAGGGGGGTTGTAATATGGTGATGGGGGACGGTGGAGGAATGTCCATGGCAGAGTCCAGTCCATTGGTCACACAGGTGCACTGCCCATATGGGCATAGGAAGTGGAGCTGGGGCAGTTTAAGTATGGACAGGGTAACAAAGTGGGACAGTGGGAGGACAATCAGGGTGATCTCATTTCCTGGCGGGGGTCTTGCCATCTTGCTCTGTCCTGTTCCTGGATCTCAGGGACCGCTTGCGTGGTGGTTGTCCGTCTGCAGGGGGTGGGGTGCTGGTGTGGTGGTCCTGTGGCGGGGCGTCCTGTCCACTAGCGCCGGCGGAGGTGGTGGGCAGTTCATCGTCCAGGCTAGTGTCAGGGGCCCCTTGGAGTGCCACGGTGTCCCTCATGGTCTTTTGTATGTCCTTCAGCACCCCTACGATGGTGCACAGGGCGGAGCTGATGGTTCTGAGCTCCTCCCTGAAGCCCAAATACTGTTCCTCCTGCAGGCGCTGGGTCTCCTGAAACTTGGCCAGGACCGTTGCCATCGTCTCCTGGGAGTGGTGGTATGCTCCCATGATGGAGGATAGGGCCTCGTGAAGAGTGGGTTCCCTTGGCCTGTCCGCCCCCTGTCGCACAGCAGCCATCCCAGTTCCCCTGTGTTCCTGTGCCTCCATCCCCTGGACCGTGTGCCCACTACCACTGCCCCCAGGTCCCTGTTGTTGTTGGGGTGGTGGGTTATCCTGGGTTCCCTGTAGTGGTGGACACACCGCTGATTGACGTTTCCTGGGTACGGAGGTATGGGCCCGCTGGGTGGGTGCTGTGCTGGTGTTACCAGAGGGTGGAAGGTCAGTGTTGGGCTGTGCCTGTGCAAGGGGAACCGACTGTCCCGAGGCCCACGATGGCCCGGGCTGCTCATCAGGATCCAGTAGGGCAGAGCTGCTGTCGTCACCGTGGGCCTCTTCTGTGGGTGGAGTGGAGTTGTCTGGACCCTCCGGTGTGGTGACGTTCCTTAGTGGTCCTGCAAGTATATAAGAGCATGATTATTGCATGTGTGTGTGTAATGGTGTGCAAAGGGTGGGTGTTTGTGTACCCCAGTGCAAGTATTCCTGTGTGTGGGTTTGTGTGATGATGGTTAGGGGGTTGTTATGGGTATGTGCAGTGAGCATGCTTTGGTGAGGGGTGACCATGCTTAGTTGTGTCATGCAGGGCTTGGTGTTGGGATGAGTGGTTTGTGTTATTAGGACATTAGAGAGGAGTTTGAGTGTTAGGGGAGGGGGCGAGGGTGGGGGTGTGTGATAGCATGCAGGTAGGGTGGGAGATATGATAGTTGAGATTTGACTTACCAGTGTCCATTCCTCCACCGACTCCTCCGAGGCCCTCTGGATGCATGATGGTCAAGACTTGCCCCTCCCATGTTGTTAGTTGTGGGGGAGGAGGTGAGGGTCCACCGCCAGTCTGCTGTACCGCGATGTTGTGCCTGGAGACCACTGAACGCACCTTCCCCCGTAGGTCGTTCCACCTCTTCCTGATGCCCTCCCGATTTCTTGGATGCTGTCCCACAGCGTTGACCCTGTCCACGATTCTTTGCCATAGCTCCATCTTCCTGGCTATGGATGTGTGCTGCACCTGTGAGCCAAATAGCTGTGGCTCTACCCGTAGGATTTCCTCCACCATGACCCGGAGCTCCTCCTCGGAAAACCGGGGGTGTCTTTGGCGTGACTTGGGGTGGTGTGGGTGATGTGTGGGGTGCTGTAAGTGTTGATGTGTGTGTTGATGTGTAGTGGTGTGTGGTGTTTTGTGCGTGTAATGTTGTATGGGTGATGGTGTTGTGTGCCTCTGTGTGGTGGGATTCTCAGTTGCTGTGCTCTCTGTCTATGTGGCCTTCGTCAGTGAATTGTGGTCGTAGGGGTTTGTGGGTGATGTGGGTGTGTGTTTTATATTGTATTTGGTGTGTTGGAATGGTGTTTGTATGTGTATCAGGTGTGTGTATTTTGAATTGTCCAATGTGGTGGTGTTTTGGAGATGTGTGTGTATTTTGAGCGCGGTGGTGTGTGCCGCCAATGGAATACCGCGGTTGAAAGACCGCCGCGTGGATTCGTGGGTCGTGATAGCATGGGCATGTTTCTGTTGGCGTGACGGTGGAGGTTTTGTTTTCGCCAGTTTATCACTGACCTTTGGTGTGGCGGAGTTGTGTGGGTGTCTGAATTTCGGCGGATTCCGAGATGTGTGTCATAATAGCTGTGGCGGAATTCCGCGGCGGTGTTTTGGCAGTCTTCTGCACGGCGGTAAGCGGCTTTTACCGCCAATGTTGTAATGACCCCCACAGTCTGGCCAGAATGGTAATACAAAATCCTGCTGAATGGTGAAGTTGGATTTAATATTACTATTTTAGAAATGCCACTTTTAGAAAGTGAACATTTCTCTGCACTTAAATCCTTCTGTGCCTTACAATCCACGTCTGGTTGGGTTTAGTTGACAGCGCCTTTGTCCATTCACTCAGACACACCCCAAACACAGGATACTGAGCCTCACTTGCATACATCTGCATTTTTGAATGGGTCTTCCTGGGCTGGGAGGGTGGAGGGCCTGACACTTGCATTTACAAGGACAATAGCCTGCCCTCACAAAAAGGACTGCCACACCCCCTACTGGGACCCTGGCAGACAGGATTGAATTGAAAGGGGACTTTGTGCACTTCTAAGCCACTCTTTAAAGTCTCCCCAACTTCAAAGGCACATTTGGGTATTTAAACAGGGCCTCTGCCCCTACGTACTCAGACACTTCCTGGAGAAGAAACTGGAACCAGAACCTGCATCCTGCCAAGAAAAACTGCCTGGCTGCCCAAAGGACTCACCTGTCTGTTTTATGTGAAAGACTGCTGCTTTGCTGTTGCCCTGCTGCCTTGCTGCTTTCTGGCTGTGGTGAAGAAGTACTCTCCAGGGGCTTGGATAGAGCTTGCCTCCTGTTCCCCGAAGACTCAGGTCGAAAAAGACTTCATTCCTGCAATTAGGACTTCCTGTGCGGCAGAAATCGACACACAGCCTGCCAGAAACAAAGCTGACTAGACTGAGGGTCCTTGCTTGGACGGGGGTAACCTGACTTCCAACTAAAGACCCCTTTTCTAACATTGGTGATCAGCAGTGAGGATAGGACTTGTATTTGTGCAGTGACATACAATAGCTAAGTGTTCACTACCTACCCACAGTTGAAGGTTGTTAGAAATGGGGTTTTTGGTTGGCAGTTAGGTTGCCCTCTGTCCAAGCAAGAACCCTCACTCTAGTCAGGGTAAGTCACACACAATCCAAAATCAGCCTGTGCTCACCCTCCGGTAGCTTGGCACGAGCAGTCAGGCTTAACTTAGAAGGCAATGTGTAAAGCATTTGTGCAATAAATCATACAACACCATAGCATAACACCACAAAAATACACCACACAGTATTTAGAAAAATATATAATATTTATCTGGGTATCTTCAGGTCAAAACGATCAAAGTTGCAATATGAATTTGTAAAGATATCACTGAAAAGTGATATAAAGTGTCTTAAGTCTTTAGAAAGTAAACAGAGTCTCTTTCAAACACAAAGTACCTGGTTTCTGGTGGAAAATCTCCTCAGAGGGCCACAAAGGAAGAGGTGCGTGGCAAAAGGGTGTGTGCGTCGATTTCTCCCCAGCACACACGGACTTGCGTCGTTATTTTCCACGCGGGGAAGTCGGGCGTCGTTTTCTGGCGCGCGGACAGTCTCTTTCTGTGGATCGCGGGGATTACCAGATGTCCCGGGTCTGTGCGTGGATTTTCCTGCTTGTTTTCCGGCTGCGCGTCGTTCTGCGGGGCTGCGCGTCGAAGTTTCGATCTCACGGCAGGCGTCGCGTTGATTTCTCCTGCGGAGTCGGGCGGCGTTGTCCTTGCGAGGCCGTGCGTCAAAGTTTTGATCTCACGGCAGGCGTCGCGTCGATTTCTCCTGCGGAGTCGGGCGGCGTTGTCCTTGCGAGGCCGTGCGTCAAAGTTTTGATCTCACGGCAGGCGTCGCGTCGATTTCTCCTGCGGAGTCAGGCGGCGTTGTCCTTGCGAGGCCGTGCGTCAAAGTTTTGATCTCACGGCAGGCGTCGCGTCGATTTCTCCCGGGAAATCGGGCGGCGTTGTCCTTGCGAGGCCGTGCGTCAAAGTTTCGGTCGTCCCGAAGGCGTCGCGTTGATTAGCGTCGGTGTGCGGCGTTTTTCTTGCCGCGGAACAAGCTGTGCGTCGAAAAGTTCGGCGCACGGAGCGTCCAAGAGGAAGAGTGAAGTCTTTTTGGTCCTGAGACTTCAGGAAACAGGAGGCAAGCTCTATCCAAGCCCTTGGAGAGCACTTTTACAGCCAGGCAAGAGTTCAGCAAGGCAGCAGGCCAACAGCAAGGCAGCAGTCCTTTGTAGAAAAGCAGACAGGTGAGTCCTTTGAGCAGCCAGGCAGTTCTTCTTGGCAGGATGTAGTTTCTGGTTCAGGTTTCTTCTCCAGCAAGTGTCTGATGAGGTAGGGCAGAGGCCCTGTTTTATACTAAGTTGTGCCTTTGAAGTGGGGGTGACTTCAAAGAGTCTCTAAGAAATGCACCAAGTTCCCTTTCAGCTCAATCCTGTCTGCCAGAGTCCCAGTAGGGGGTGTGGCAGTCCTTTGTGTGAGGGCAGGCCCTCCACCCTCCCAGCCCAGGAAGACCCATTCAAAATGCAGATGTATGCAAGTGAGGCTGAGTACCCTGTGTTTGGGGTGTGTCTGAGTGAATGCACAAGGAGCTGTCAACTAAACCTAGCCAGACGTGGATTGAAGGGCACAACAAGATTTTAGTGCAAAGAAATGCTCACTTTCTAAAAGTGGCATTTCTACAATAGTAATATTAAATCCGACTTCACCAGTCAGCAGGATTTTGTATTACCATTCTGGCCATACTAAATATGACCTTCCTGCTCCTTTCAGATCAGCAGCTGCCACTTCAACAGTGTATGAGGGCAGCCCCAATGTTAGCCTATGAAAGGAGCAGGCCTCACAGTAGTGTAAAAACGAATTTAGGAGTTTCACACTACCAGGACATATAGCTACACAGGTACATGTCCTGCCTTTTACCTACACCGCACCCTGCTCTAGGGGTTACCTAGGGCACACATTAGGGATGACTTATATGTAGTAAAAGGGGAGTTCTAGGCTTGGCAAGTACTTTTAAATGCCAAGTCGAAGTGGCAGTGAAACTGCACACACAGGCCTTGCAATGGCAGGCCTGAGACAGGGTTAAGGGGCTACTGAGGTGGGTGGCACAACCAGTGCTGCAGGCCCACTAGTAGCATTTAATCTACCTGCCCTAGGCACATGTAGTGCACTCTACCAGGGACTTACAAGTAAATTAAATAGTCAATCATGGATAAACCAATCAGTAGTACAATTTACCCAGAGAGCATATGCACTTTAGCACTGGTTAGCAGTGGTAAAGTGCCCAGAGGTCAAAAGCCAACAACAACAGGTCAGAAAAAATAGGAGGAAGGAGGCAAAAAGTTTGGGGATGTCCCTGTCAAAAAGCCAGGTCCAACATGACCCCCTACCAGCCTAAAGCCAGGGGAGAACAATCACTATCCTGATGTACTTCCCTGTTTGAGGCGACAGAACAAGGACCCAGGCCCACAACAGCAGGGGCATGCTCCAGTTCTTCGCCTTCCTGACTCCAATTGGATCACTCTGTCCATACTCTCAGGGCCCACTAAGCCAACCCATGGGGAACCTTTCTCCTTACCTGTGGATCCCATCTGTGCAGCACCTAATCTTATTTTGCTCACAGATGTATCCCAGGAGCAGGATAGTACCACCATGACCAACACAGTGGTGTTGCCCACTCTACCCCTGGGGTGTGACACTTGTCCCCTCCCCAGGGATAACTCTGTCCACCCGGACAGCAAGCCACAGTGATTACTGACAGCTGCCAGGGATGAGAGCCAGGCCCCAGGCCTCTCAAAGCTCTCCAACCACTGTGGCTGTGGAGAGTGGGGGGCGGTAGCCCCAGGTGCTGGGCACCCTTTAACCACTCTCCCTTCCACCAGGTCAGGGATGACAGCCTGAACCTGGTCCTCCCCTCTGGGGCTTTGTACCCTCCCTCCTGGAGCGGTACCCCCAGAGTCCAACATGGTCAGGGTGCTTACAGAAGTCACCCTGTACCATTCCTCCACCAGTGCAGGGCTGTTAACCTGCAACTGGCCCTCCAACCTGGGGCCTGTACCTTCAGGTTGGACTAGGGCCCGGGGTGAGGCTTCCCTCCCCCTGCCCTCCCTTCTGGGGTCCAGCACCCTCCAACTAGGAGTGGCCTCCTCAGAAGACAACATGGTAGGGGCACTGTTATCAGTAGCCCCTCCCTCCAGGTCCGGGGGGACACCCTGAACCTGGTCTTCCAGCCCAGGGTCTGTACCCTCAGACTGGATCTCTGCCTGGCAAACCAGGACTTCCTGGGAGGCACACCTACCCCCCACCAGGTCAGAGTTTAACCTCTGCACCTGCCCATTCAACTCAGAGTCACCACCCTGAAGTTGAACAATTGCCTGGCACGCCAGGACTTCCTGGAGGGCACACTGACCCTCCACCAGGTCAGAGTTTAACCTCTGCACCTGACCATTCAACTCAGAGTCACCACCCTGAAGTTGAACAATTGCCTGGCACGCCAGGACTTCCTGGAAGGCACACTGACCCTCCACCAGGTCAGAGTTTAACCTCTGAACTTGGCCATTCAACTCAGAGTCATCACCCTGAAGTTGAACAATTGCCTGGCACACCAAGACTTCCTGGAGGGCACACTGACCCTCCACCAGGTCAGAGTTTAACCTCTGAACTGGGCCATTCAACTCAGAGTCACCACCCTGAAGTTGAACAATTGCCTGGCGCACCAGGACTTTCTGGGAGGCACACCTTCCTCCCACCAGGTCAGAGTTTAACCTCTGAGCCTGGTTCCCCAACCCAGGGTCACCACCCTGAGGTTGGGCAATTGCCTGGCACGCCAGGACTTTCTGGGGGGCACACCTACCCCCCACCAGGTCAGAGTTTAACCTCTGAACCTGGTCATCCAACCCAGAGTCAACACCCTGAGGTTGGACAATTGCCTGGCACAGCAGGGCTTCTTGGGAGGCACACCTACCTCCCACCAGGTCAGAGTTTAACCTCTGAACCTGGGTATCCAACCCAGAGTCACCACCCTGAGGTTGAACAATTGCCTGGCACGCCAGGACTTTCTGGGGGGCCCACCTACCCCCCACCAGGTCAGAGTTTAACCTCTGAACCCGGTTATCCAACCCAGAGTCAGCACTCTGAGGTTGAACAATTGCCTGGCACGCCAGGACTTTCTGGGGGGCACACCTACCCCCCACCAGGTCAGAGTTTAACCTCTGAACCCGGTTATCCAACCCAGAGTCAGCACTCTGAGGTTGGACCACTGCCTGGTACACCAGGACTTTCTGGGGGGCACGCCTACCCCCCAACAGGTCAGAGCTTATCCCCTGAACCTGGTTAGCCAACCCAGAGTCACCACCCTGAGGTTGAACCATTGCCTGGCAGGCCAGGACTTCCAGGGAGGCACACCTACCTCCCACCAGGTCAGAGTTTAACCTCTGAGCCTGGTTCCCCAACCCAGGGTCACCACCCTGAGGTTGGGCAATTGCCTGCCACGCCAGGACTTTCTGGGGGGCACACCTACCCCCCACCAGGTCAGAGTTTAACCTCTGAACCTGGTCATCCAATCCAGAGTCAACACCCTGAGGTTGGACAATTGCCTGGCACAGCAGGACTTCTTGGGAGGCACATCTACCTCCCACCAGGTCAGAGTTTAACCTCTGAACCTGGGTATCCAACCCAGAGTCACCACCCTGAGGTTGAATCTTTGCCTGGCATGCCAGGACTTCCTGGGGGGCACTCTCACCCCCCACAAGGGACACACCGTCCCCAAGGGCCACACAAGAGTCTGGTTGGCGCAGGTCTCCCGACCTCTGCCCATCCGGCAGAGTCTGGGTTTCCCCCAAACCAGAAACGGTTTCACCTGGGTCATTCCTGGGGGGCTCTGCTCTCAGAGCTGTCCCCTGACTCTCAAGGTCCTCCACTGGGGTCTGCAACCCCCTCTCAACCCTATGTCTGGACTTCTGCACCCCCTCACTAGGAGGGGTACTGCCAGACACCAGAACTGTTGGGATGCTGGCTACAGTCACCCCCCCAAGTTCTTCTGACACTGCGGGGCTTCCCTCAAAAGGTGGCCCTACGGTACAGGCTAGGCTTCCCTCCTGGTGTTCCCTCATGGAACCCTCTAGGACCTGGGACCTACCTGGGACACTACAATCCTCTCCCACCACACTCGGTTGGGAACCACCTAGACCACTCCCTTCAGGAGCACCCCCAAATGCCTCTTCAGACTCTCTGGTACTCACCCAGAAGTCTGCCTCCATTGTAAGTTCCTTGGGGTCAGAGAACTCACACTCCACCTGGTGTTGGCGTAGCTCTGGAAAATAAGGACCAGACATATGCTCTCCAGCAATTACATCACTCTGCCCTTCACATGTATTAACCACAGTACCCTTCACCCAACCACCCAGTAACTCAACCTTGGAAAAGCACTCTACTTCACCCTCCTGAGACTGGTGAGACAGTATCTGTCTGTCCCTGACACTCAACCCAAACTCTTCTGGGATGTCTCTACACTCTATATCCAGGACGTCCACCAGGGGGGAACCCTTTTCTCTGTCACTCTCTGCTAGAGTCAGTAAAGTGTCCCTCCCCCCAGTAGGAATATGACTCCCTGTGCCAGTTCCCCAATCCTTCTCAGGGACCCTGTGCATAACGGGAACTACCTCATACCCTTGAACTGCCTGGGGTGTGTCAACTCCCTTCTTCAAGTTGGGCACCACATCTCTGGGCTTGTGCCCTTCTTCAGCAGTACTAGATGCAAGATTTATGCTGCCACCATCTGAACTGGACTCAGCCCTTCCGGCCTCCAGTTTCAGCTCTTTACAGCTCAGCTCTTGAGCTGCAATCTTTTCTTCTTCCAGGGCTAAGAGTCTTTTTGCCTCAACCTCTGCAAGATACTCCTCTAATTGTTGCTCCTGTCGCCTTTGACTTCGGAGCCATTCATCTATTTCTGGGTCACTGTCCAACTCTGAGAAGTCTTCCTCCTCATCTGAGTAGTCTTCCTCCTCATGTGCGTAGTCCTCCTCCTCATCTGAGGGGTACTTAGTCATTTGGTTTCTTGCTGCCTCTCTCTCTGCCCATCTTTCCTCCCCCCAGACTATGTAGTGATGGAGCATCTCCGCTTTAGTAGATCTCCTTGCAACAGGAAGGCCCCATTGTCTGCAAAGCTTCCTTAGGTCAGCCTTAGTGAGGTGGTCAGTACGAACAAAGAATGAGTAGGTACACAATCCCATTTTGATAAGATCTTATCAGCAAAAACCAAAATCCAAAGTCCAAAATATCAATAGTATATCCAGGAGGACATCAGAGAACCAAGAGCCAAAAAAGATGAAAAATCAAGTTGACCTTCAACTGTGGGTAGGTAGTGAAATACTTAGCTACTGTATGTCACTGCACAAACACAAGTCCTATCCTCACCGCTGATCACCAATGTTAGAAATGGGGTTTTTGGTTGGCAGTTAGGTTGCCCTCTGTCCAAGCAAGAACCCTCACTCTAGTCAGGGTAAGTCACACACAATCCAAAATCAGCCTGTGCTCACCCTCCGGTAGCTTGGCACGAGCAGTCAGGCTTAACTTAGAAGGCAATGTGTAAAGCATTTGTGCAATAAATCATACAACACCATAGCATAACACCACAAAAATACACCACACAGTATTTAGAAAAATATATAATATTTATCTGGGTATCTTCAGGTCAAAACGATCAAAGTTGCAATATGAATTTGTAAAGATATCACTGAAAAGTGATATAAAGTGTCTTAAGTCTTTAGAAAGTAAACAGAGTCTCTTTCAAACACAAAGTACCTGGTTTCTGGTGGAAAATCTCCTCAGAGGGCCACAAAGGAAGAGGTGCGTGGCAAAAGGGTGTGTGCGTCGATTTCTCCCCAGCACACACGGACTTGCGTCGTTATTTTCCACGCGGGGAAGTCGGGCGTCATTTTCTGGCGCGCGGACAGTCTCTTTCTGTGGGTCGCGGGGATTACCAGATGTCCCGGGTCTGTGCGTGGATTTTCCTGCTTGTTTTCCGGCTGCGCGTCGTTCTGCGGGGCTGCGCGTCGAAGTTTCGATCTCACGGCAGGTGTCGCGTCGATTTCTCCTGCGGAGTCGGGCGGCGTTGTCCTTGCGAGGCCGTGCGTCAAAGTTTTGATCTCACGGCAGGCGTCGCGTCGATTTCTCCTGCGGAGTCGGGCGGCGTTGTCCTTGCGAGGCCGTGCGTCAAAGTTTTGATCTCACAGCAGGCGTCGCGTCGATTTCTCCTGTGGAGTCGGGCGGCGTTGTCCTTGCGAGGCCGTGCGTCAAAGTTTTGATCTCACGGCAGGCGTCGCGTCGATTTCTCCTGCGGAGTCGGGCGGCGTTGTCCTTGCGAGGCCGTGCGTCAAAGTTTTGATCTCACGGCAGGCGTTGCGTCGATTTCTCCCGGGAAGTCGGGCGGCGTTGTCCTTGCGAGGCCGTGCGTCAAAGTTTCGGTCGTCCCGAAAGCGTCGCGTTGATTAGCGTCGGTGTGCGGCGTTTTTCTTGCCGCGGAACAAGCTGTGCGTCGAAAAGTTCGGCGCACGGAGCGTCCAAGAGGAAGAGTAAAGTCTTTTTGGTCCTGAGACTTCAGGAAACAGGAGGCAAGCTCTATCCAAGCCCTTGGAGAGCACTTTTACAGCCAGGCAAGAGTTCAGCAAGGCAGCAGGCCAACAGCAAGGCAGCAGTCCTTTGTAGAAAAGCAGACAGGTGAGTCCTTTGAGCAGCCAGGCAGTTCTTCTTGGCAGGATGTAGTTTCTGGTTCAGGTTTCTTCTCCAGCAAGTGTCTGATGAGGTAGGGCAGAGGCCCTGTTTTATACTAAGTTGTGCCTTTGAAGTGGGGGTGACTTCAAAGAGTCTCTAAGAAATGCACCAAGTTCCCTTTCAGCTCAATCCTGTCTGCCAGAGTCCCAGTAGGGGGTGTGGCAGTCCTTTGTGTGAGGGCAGGCCCTCCACCCTCCCAGCCCAGGAAGACCCATTCAAAATGCAGATGTATGCAAGTGAGGCTGAGTACCCTGTGTTTGGGGTGTGTCTGAGTGAATGCACAAGGAGCTGTCAACTAAACCTAGCCAGACATGGATTGAAGGGCACAAGATTTTAGTGCAAAGAAATGCTCACTTTCTAAAAGTGGCATTTCTAGAATAGTAATATTAAATCCGACTTCACCAGTCAGCAGGATTTTGTATTACCATTCTGGCCATACTAAATATGACCTTCCTGCTCCTTTCAGATCAGCAGCTGCCACTTCAACAGTGTATGAGGGCAGCCCCAATGTTAGCCTATGAAAGGAGCAGGCCTCACAGTAGTGTAAAAACGAATTTAGGAGTTTCACACTACCAGGACATATAACTACACAGGTACATGTCCTGCCTTTTACCTACACCGCACCCTGCTCTAGGGGTTACCTAGGGCACACATTAGGGATGACTTATATGTAGTAAAAGGGGAGTTCTAGGCTTGGCAAGTACTTTTAAATGCCAAGTCGAAGTGGCAGTGAAACTGCACACACAGGCCTTGCAATGGCAGGCCTGAGACAGGGTTAAGGGGCTACTGAGGTGGGTGGCACAACCAGTGCTGCAGGCCCACTAGTAGCATTTAATCTACCTGCCCTAGGCACATGTAGTGCACTCTACCAGGGACTTACAAGTAAATTAAATAGTCAATCATGGATAAACCAATCAGTAGTACAATTTACCCAGAGAGCATATGCACTTTAGCACTGGTTAGCAGTGGTAAAGTGCCCAGAGGTCAAAAGCCAACAACAACAGGTCAGAAAAAATAGGAGGAAGGAGGCAAAAAGTTTGGGGATGTCCCTGTCAAAAAGCCAGGTCCAACAAAGGTCAACTTGATTTTTATCTTTTTCTGCAATTTCGTTTTCTACCTGGCATTTCTAACTAAAATCCCCATTCAACATGTCTCTGGCTGGGTCTCAAGCTGGAGATGAAGATTTTGACCTAGCCATGTTGGATACATATACTGTCAAACATCTGAAGGGGTTCTGTAAGGATATGGGAGTACCTACCCAAAAGACCTCCAGAAAGGAGGAATTCCAAATGGCGCTGAGGGCCTGGGCAGAAGCCCATTCTGATGAGAATGTTGAGGAAGAGGGTCCAAAGGATGGAAAGAAGAGAGGAGAGAGACTTCCAATTACAAATGGCAAGGTTAAAAATTGAAGCTCAACAGGAGGAGAGGAGGGCAGAGAGAGAAGCAAAAGCACCTGAGAGAGCCTTGGCTGAAAATAAACTTTTGTTGGCTCATGAACTGAGTCTCGAGGAGCTGGAGATCAAGACAAGACAGTATAAGGCCAGCAGTGATGGTGGCAGCATACATGCAGGACCTGTTGGGGAGAAAAAGGTTTGTATACCCAAAAGTGTGGTGCCCAGTTATGTGTTTGGCTGCCTATGAAGTTGCACTGAGGGCTCTCTGAGGAGCAATGGGGGCGGCCTTGTGGTTTTATATACCAGCAGTGGGAATGGACTCACTTCTTACACTAGATCCACATGATCAAAATGTATATGCACCCATGAAAGCCGCTTTACAGGCCAAGTTTGGGCTGACTCCTGAAAAATACCGTCTGAGGTTTAGGGACAGCACCAAACTTTCCACAAAGACCTGGGTAGACTGTTTTGATTTCTCCAATAAGGCACTGAATGGATGGGTGCGGGCAGCAAAATAAATGATTAGAAAGGATTATATGATTTGATTCTGAGAGAGCATATGCTCAGTATTTGTTTTACAGAGTTGCACCAGCCCTTAGTAGACAGTAAGCTGACCGATCCGAGGAGGCTTATTGAAGAGGCGGATCTCTGGGTTAGCACCAGAGTGTCCAGAAAAATATCTGGGGGAGACAACCACAAAGTTGGTCAGGGTTCCCACCAGAAGAAAGAGGGGGATAAAAACCTAAAGATAAGGAGCTCTCAAAAGGCTCCCAAAACAATTCCCAATGGGGTAGGGGGTTGTAACCGGTCCACATCAAAATTTGTGAAGAAGCTAGGGTACTTTGATAAGACGTTAGGGAAGTTCATCCCCAAATGCTTAGAGTGCTACCAGCATGGACACTCTAAGGGTGACTCCCAGTGTCCCAAGAGGGCACAGCCCACCACTGGAGGGCAGACACCTGGGTTGGCTAGTGTAGCGCTCAGTGGGGAGGCAGTCCCAGTTAGTTTTGAGGAGCAGATAGAGGTGTCCCTAGTGTCCCTGGGAGAAAAAAAAATGGTACCAAAAGCCCACATGCCTGCCAATACTTCCAAGTATAGGCAGTGGGTCACCATTGATGGGCAAAGGGTAGAGGCTCTGGGTGACACAAGAGCCATTATGACTACTATCAAGAGTCAGCTGGTGTCAGCAGATAATCCCAAATACATTCCACCAGGTCATAGTGGCTGACAGTTGCGAGACGAGAGTCACCTACTGGTGGCTCTGGTTCCCTTTGAGTGAGGGGGGGTCTCCGTACTCTAAAAGTAGCTGTGAGTCCTGCCATGCCTATAGATTGTCTGTTAGGCAATGATCTTGATCATACTGCCTGGAAAGAGGTAGAGCTCTGATCACACCTGGAGATGTTAGGTTTGCTAGAGTGGGTCTGCATGACCACAAGGTCCATGGCTGCCCGGGAAGGGAGTCAAGGGTTTCTGGAGCCTGAAACAATGGCCCAGACAGCTGCACAGAGGTAGGGCAAGTGCTGCAGGAAACCAGCACCAGTCCCACAGTGGAGGAGGCCCCTGAGCAAACTGGAGAGGATATTGCTAACCTGGGTAACCTGCCTGAACTTGCTGGCTGGCAAGTAGAGGATTGGTCAACCAGGGAAGAATTCAGCAAGGCGCAGAAAGAGTGCCCCACTCTTGAGGGTCTGAATCAACAGGCCACAGCCCAAGCAGCTGGTGAAGCCTCTGGTGATCACCATATCTCCTGGGAGAATGCTCTCCTCTACAGTGAGCCTAAGGCTCTGGCCATTGGGGCAGCACATGTGCTGGTCATCCCCCAGTGTTACCAGGCCTTCCTACTGGGCCTGGCTCACGACATCCCCCTGGCAGGACATTTGGGCCAAGACAAAACCTTTGCCAGGCTTGCCACCCACTTCCAGTGGCCTAGAATGTGTGTACCCTCTGATAGTTTCTGCAGGGCCTGCCCCACCTGCCAGGCTAGTGGGAAGACAGGGAAAAGGCTTAAGCCCACCCTGATCCCCCTCCCCGTCATTGGCACCCCCTTTGAAAGGGTGGGCATTGATGTAATTGGTCCCTTAGACCCCAAAACTACCCTGGGCAACAGGATTATCCTGGTTTTGGTGGACCATGCCACCTGCTACCCAAAGGCAATCCCTCTAAGGACAGTGATTGCACCGGTGGTGACCAGAGCCCTGATGGGAATATTTACCCGTGTGGGGTTCCCAAAGGAGGTTGTGTCTGACAGAGGCACAAACTTCATGTCAGCGTACACGAAGTCCATGTGAGATGAGTGTGGGGTAACCTACCGGTTTACCACCCCTTACCATCCTCAATCCAATGGGCTTGTTGAGAGATTCAACAAGACCCTAAAAGGCATGATCACAGGCCTACCTCAGGCCATGAGGCGTAAGTGGGGACGTCCTCTTGCATGCCTTCTCTTTGTCTATAGGAAGGTGCCCCAGAAAGCTTCTCTATGATCACCAAGTCAGGGGACCACTAAGCATAGTGAAAGAGGGCTGGGAGAAAGCTCCCAAGACACCTCCCCAGGATGTGATCAGTTACATGCTGGCCCTCTGCAACCAGACACAATGCTTCTGGAAGCAGGCCAAAAGTAACCTTGAGGCCAGTCAAGAGGTGATGAAAGAGTGGTATGACCGGAAGGCCACTCTGGTTGAATTCTCACCTGGAGACAAAGGGGGTCATTCCGACCCCGGCGGGCGGCGGGCACCGCCCGCCGGGCGTAAACCGCCCAAACACCGCCCTGCGGTCAGATGACCGAGGGGGACATTCCGACTTTCCCGCTGGGCCGGCGGGCGATCTGCAAAAGATCGCCCGCCGGCCCAGCGGGAAAGCCCCAGCAAAGATGAAGCCGGCTCCGAATGGAGCCGGCGGATTTGCTGCGGTGCGACGGGTGCAGTGGCACCCGTCGCGATTTTCAGTGTCTGCCAAGCAGACACTGAAAATCTTTATGGGGCCCTGTTAGGGGGCCCCTGCACTGCCCAGGCCAGTGGCCAGTGGCATGGGCAGTGCAGGGGCCCCCAGGGGCCCCATGACACCCGTTCCCGCCAGCCTCTTCCTGGCGGTGTAAACCGCCAGGAACAGGCTGGCGGGAAGGGGGTTGGAATCCCCATGGCGGCGCTGCTTGCAGCGCCCCCATGGAGGATTCCTTTGGCCAGGGGAAAAACGGCGGGAAACCGCCGGTTCCCCTTTTCTGACCGCGGCGGCAGAATTGGCCAGGAAGCACCGCCAGCCTGTTGGCGGTGCTTCCACGGTCCCCGGCCCTGGCGGTCATGGACCGCCAGGGTCGGAATGACCTCCAAAGTTTGGGTAATGGAGCCAGTAGAGCCTAGAGCTCTCCAGGACCACTGGACTGGCCCATTTGAGATCAAGGAGCGGAAGGGGGAGGCCACTTACCTAGTGGACCTCAAGACCCCTAGACACCCCCTAAGGGTTCTCCACAACAATCGACTCAAGCCTCATTTTGAGAGGTCTGAGGTCAGTATGCTCCTTGTGACAGATGAGGGCATGGAAGAGGAGAGTGAGACTCTCCCCGACCTCCTCTCTGCCAAAGAAGGTGATGGGTCAGTGGATGGTGTCAATCTCTCTGACTCCCTGACTCTAGATCAGAGAGGAGACTGCTATGAGTTGTTGGAGCAGTTCTCTTTCCTGTTTTACCTTACTCCTGGACTCACCCACTTGTGTGTCCACGATATTGACACGGGAGACAGTCCCCCTGTAAAGAACAAGATTTACAGGTTGTCAGATAAGGTGAAGGCCAGCATCAAGGAGGAAGTCACCAAGATGCTGGCCCTAGGGGTTATTGAAAAGTCTAGTAGTCCCTGGGCCAGCCCTGTGGTGCTGGTACCCAAGGCTGCTGTATCCGCTGCCAAGCCAGAGCTCTGGTTCTGCATGGACTACCGAGGTCTCAACTCAGTCACACGGACTGTCGCTCAGCCCATCCCCGAGCTGATGAGCTTGTAGACAGAGTAGGCACTGCCAAATTTCTCAATACGTTTGATCTCACATCAGAGTACTGGCAGATTGCCTTGACTGAGGGGGCTAAAGAGAGATCTGCATTTTCCACACCTGAGGGCCTTTACCAATTCCGGGTTATGCCCTTTGAGCTAAAAAATGCCCCTGCTACCTTCCAACGGTTGGTTAACAAGGTCCTAGCTGGCAAGGATACCTTCTGCACACCCTACCTAGATGACATAGCCATATATAGTTCCAGCTGGGAGGAACACCTGCTCTACCTTAAGGAGGTGCTTCAGGCTCTGTAACAGGCAGGCCTGACCACCAAGGCGAGTAAGTGCCAGATTGGGCAGGGTTCCATGGTGTACTTGGAACACCTAGTAGGTGGTGGCAAGGTGCCGCCACTCCAGGCTCAGATTGAAACTATCAAGGCCTGGCAACACCTTGATCACAGACAGAGGTAAGAGCTTCTTAGGCCTCACCGAATACTACTGTACATTTGTCAAGGAAATATGGATCCATTGTGCCACCGTTGACAGAACTTACCTCCAAAAATCAACCTAGGTTGGTGAATTGGACAGAGGCTTGTCAGAAAGCCTTTTATTCCCCGAAGGAAGCCATGTGCACAGCCCCCATGCTCAAGGCCCCTGACTACTCCCAGGAATTTATTGTGAAGACAGAAGCTTCAGAGAATGGCATAGGGGATATTCTAGAACAGCTAAGTGAGGAGGGCCTAGACCAGCCAGTAGCCTTTACTACTGCAATGGGAACAGAGGTGGAGTGCTATTGAGAGAGAAGCATTTGCTGTGGTCTGGGCACTGAAGAAGCTGAGACCATACCTGTGTGGGACTCACTTTCGGGTTCAGACAGACCACAGGCCCCTCAGACGGCTCATGCGGATTAGGGGCGAGAATCCGAAACTCCTGAGGTGGTCCATTTCCCTACAGGGGATAGACTTTACAGTGGAGCATCACCCGGGGATTGACAACGCTGGCTGTCTCTCCAGATACTTCCGCCTTAGCGATGAGAGCTTCCAGGAGGTTGGATAGCTTTCCCTACTTACAGCTGGGGGGAAACATATTAGACCTGACAGCCTTAGGGTGGTCACCCCTAACGTTTTGCCTGCCTCCCTCCACTTTTTGGATACTGGTTTTTCTGGTTTTAGGACTCTGCACACTTAACCACTGCTAACCAGTGCTAAAGTGTATATGCTCTCTCACTTTAAACATGATGGTGTCGAGATGGGGCCACTCACCTGAAAAGCAGGATGTCTGCAGGGGCGATGGTATGCCCCCAACCTCCTGGCACTTCCTGGTGGACACAGAAAGCCCGGCAGGTGTCCCAAAAGGAAAGGGGGAGTGGAAGATAAAGAGACAAAACATTGCCACGTGTTGCCTGTCCAGCCATGCACCCTGTATCTTCGGGGACAGGTTGTTATTGACAGAGCGATAGTAGAGTTAGTGCACTCAACTTCTTTGAAACTGAATCTCTCTTTCTGACATGGGCACGGGAGCGATAGAAGAACACCAGGATGCTCCAGCACTTTTTCTGGACAATAATAACTGTTGGGACAATTACTAACACTGCATTACCAAAAACCCAAACTGTGTAACATAACAATTAATAGTGCGACACTAGGGCTGGCTTCACAGAGATTCACTGTTGCACACTACAATTAGAACTGTGGTTGCACTTATCATGCACAAGAAAGACAAACAAGGGCATTATATATATCACACATAACTTTCATGCATGCATAGGGTTAAATTAAATGGAATAAAAACATTCCAAGAAATACAAATGTCCACTCTGGGTTCAAACAGTTAGGGTGGCACAGTTTGGTTTGGTTTCACTCTGTGTGTGAAAAACCCTTCAAAAAGCAAATTCCTCCAACCTGAAACAGAGGCATGAATGACACAATTTAAATCCAAGAATTATGCTATTGGAGAAAGAAAAGTCATGTAAATGCTGTTTTAAAATTGCAGTCACTTTTTGTTGTACTGGAGCTCAAACAGATTTCCTGAAGCACATTTAGGCAAGTAACTACAATAATAATGTAGAATGTTAGAACGTTCAGAAATGCAGTTGTCTCTTCAAGATAAGCACTCTGCCAAAATACAAGGTGTGAAATACACCAGCTGTTCTAGGAAAGTGCAACGCTCAAATAACAAACTCCCTGGAGAATAATAGTCACTTAGCTGCAGTCTTTTCTGGAGTGCTGGAGGAATGCCTGGTGTCAGCGGGTACAGGAACGAAGAAAAGAATTGCCACAAAAGTCCTGAATATGTGGATGACAGCACGGGCTGGACTGCCAAATCAGATGCTGAGATCAGGAAGCAAAACAAAGCCAAGCAGGGAGGCATGCTTCACTCTGCTATTTATAGCCAATCAAGAAAGCAGTTGAGATTCCACATGTGGATGAGTCACCACACCCAATTAGAAGCACATGTCTACACCACACCCAATTAGAAGCACATGTCTACACCTGCTCACATTAGCAAACAAGCATGGGTAAAAACAAGCATTGATAAAGCCAATTGTGTAACACAGCACATTGGGGCTCATTCTGACCCTGGCGGTCCAAGACCACCAGGGCCACGAATGACGGAAGCACCGCCAACAGGCTGGCAGTGCTTCCAAGCCCATTCTGACCGCTGCAGTAAAGCCGCGGTCAGAAAACCGGGGCCGGCGGTTTCCTGCCGTTTTTGCCCCGGCTGGGCGAATCCACCATGGCAGCGCTGCCCTGGGGATTCTGACCCCCTTACCGCCAGCCTGTTTCTGGCAGTTTTCACCGCCAGGAAGAGGCTGGCGGTAAGGGGTGTCCTGGGCCCCCTAACAGGGCCCCATGAAGTTTTTCACTGTCTGCCTAGCAGACAGTGAAAAGCGCGACGGGTGCAACTGCACCCGTCGCACCGCCGCAACACCGCCGGCTCCATTCGGAGCCGGCTCCTGTGTTGCGGCCCCCATTCCCGCTGGCCCGGCCGGCGCTAACTTGGTTAGCGCCCGCCAGCCCAGCGGGAATGTCGGAATGCGGGAAGCGGTATTTTGGCCGCATGGCGGCCAAATGCCGGTTCCCGCCTGGCGGGCGGCTACCGCCGTCCGCCAGAGTCGGAATGAGGGCCATTATGTTTACTTAGAAACATGAAGGTTTAACCAAGAACAGAGATATGATTTAACCCTAATCCCTGGGGATGCTGACAGATAATGCAGGAGGCACCTTGGGGATTCCTGACAGTCCTCCCCACCAAGAACCCTCTCAAAGGGCGGGGCTTGGTAGGGTGCAGGAGATAGAATTTGTTAGTAAGACGTGGAGCATGAACTGTGGACGAGGGTTCCCAGGAATTGTCCTCAGGGCCATAGCCTTTCCAAGCCAATAAATAGTGTAGAACACCATGGACGCACCTGGAGTCAAGAATTTTGGCCACTTCAAATTCCCATTGCCCGTGTACTTTCACTGGGGGAGGTTGTAGGGCATCGCAGGTATCAGGGGAATAGGGACGGAGTAATGACACATGAAACACGGGGTGTACCTTGAAATCATCTGGCAATGTCAGTTCTACTACCACAGGATTGATGATTTTGGCAATAGGAAAGGGGCCTAGAAATCGGGGGTTTAATTTTCTGGATCCTGCTAGATGGAGATTTTTTTATGAGAGCCACACCTGATCTCCTCTCTGATAAGAGGGAGCAGGTCTCCTTCTTTTGTCTGCTTGTTTTTTTACTTGAGCTTGGTAGAGTTTTAAATAGTGTTGTACTTGTTTTTTAATCTCCTGTAACTCTTTATGTTGTGTCTGTACTGATGGGACTCTTGTGGATGAACTCTTGGGAAGTGCACACAGCCACAATTGTTTCTGGAGGTATAATGCTTCTTATCTGTTCTAGTGCAACATCAGAGGAGAAACCCATCCTAGACAATGTGTCTGCGTTTTGTTGTGTTGTACCAGGCCTATAGGTGATTACGAAGTCAAACTTGTTAAAGAATAGAAGCCAGCATAATTGACGAGATGTCAGGGCCTTGGTAACTTGAAAAAACTGTAAATTACGGTGATCAGTGTAAATAGTTACGGTGTGTCTAGCTCCTGATAGGTGGTGATGCCATTCCTGGAAGGCAAGCTTGATGGTCAGAAGTTCCCACTCTACCACCGTGTAATTTTGCTCTGCGGGTAGCAATTTCTTTGAGAAGTAAGCTACTGGATGGAAATGCCCAGACTCAGGATCTCGTTGGGACAAGACACCACCCACTGCCATTTGAGAAGCATCTGCTTCCACAAAAAATGGCTGAGCCGGTTCGGGATGATGGAGAATAGGTGCTTCAGTGAATGTGTTTTTTAAGATGTTGGAATGCTTTCTCAGCTTCTGCATTCCAGAGGAACTTAACCCCCTTTCGTAGGAGACGGTTATTGGAGATACCACGGTAGAAAAGTGGGGTATAAATCTCCGTTAAAAATTTGCGAAGCCCAAAAACTGTTGCACTTCCTTGATCGATCTTGGGGATTCCCAATCCAGGATGGCCTGTACCTTGGACCTCTCCATGGAAATTCCATCTGGAGTGATCACATATCCCAGGAATTCTACAGTTGTAGCATGAAAAAAAACTTTTCCAGCCTGGTGAAGAGATGATGCTCACAAAGCCGTTGTAAAACCACTCTTACATGCCCTATATGTGCCTCAGTGGAAGACGAATAGATCAAAATGTCATCTATGTATACCACAACACAGATATCCAGAAACTCCTGCAGCACTTCATTGAAGAAAAATTGAAACGCTGAAGGAGCGTTACACAACCCAAAGGGCATCACTGTGTACTCAAAGAGTCTGAATTTAGTTTGGAACGCCGTCTTCCACTCATCCCCCTTCATCGCTCGGATCAAGCGGTAGGCGCCCCAGAGGTCGAGTTTAGTATAAATGGTCGACTGACGTACCTGATCTAAAAGTACTGGGATCAACGGAAGAGGATACCTTTTTTTTATGGTCACTTTGTTCACTGCGCGATATTCTATACAGGGGCGCAGCTCACGATTGTTCCTGGGCACGAAGAACAAAGACAACGATACTGGTGATGTTGAATGACAAATGAAACCCTTAGCCAATAGATCATCTAGGTAGTCTCGCAGGTATCGATTCTCAGGCTCAGAAAGATCATACACCCTACTACATGGTAGCGTTGCCCCTGGAATCAAGTCTATACGACAATCGTATGACCTTTGTGGCGGCAGCTGGGTGGCCTTCTGTTCACTAAAGACATCATGGAAGTCTTTATACGGTGCAGGAATAGTCAGTGTGTCGTCCGGCTTGATAGCTGTACTATGTGTGGACCCACAATGCAAGGGTGTTATTAGTAATTATTTGTCTTGGCAACAGGAGTGCCAGCAATGTTTAGAGTCTAATGTCACTGTCCGTGCTGCCCAGTCAATTTTGGGATAGTGTAACTAAAGCCAGGGTATCCCAAAAATGGCTCCAAATACTGGGGTATCTATGAGGTCAAACTGAATGTGTTCTGAATGGTTGTTTGCAGAAGACATGGCCAAGGGCGTTTTTTGATAAACGATAAGCCCGGAGGACAATTCTGAGCCATCCACAGCTCTGGCTGGTTCAGGGACGTCTTTTCTGACAGTCGTAATATTTAGGGTTTTAGCCAAACCCAAGTCTAAAAAGTTTCCAGTAGCCCCAGAATCAAGCAGTATGGGAATGACCTTACGAACCTGAGGGGACAACACTAATGTCACAATCAGAGTTAGATGTTGAGGTACTGGACTGGTGGTATTAGCCAAAAGATGTGAGACTCTATTGAAAGAAGCGCTCGATAAAATGGTTTCAGAAGTTATCGCGCCAGTTAGTTTTCCACCTGGTCAGGAAGAGAGAATTCAGGCCCTGTTACCGCTCCAATGGCTTTCTTTGGAGCGGTAGGCTTGTTAGGACATTCACGAGCAAAATGCCCTGCCTTACTGCAGTATAAACACAGTTTACATTTTTTCCTACGTTCTTCCTATTCCTTAGATAGTGGGCCCCGTACACTGCCAATTTGCATGGGCTCAGGTGTATCATGAGTGGGAATGGTGGACTCAGTTTTGAGCACCACTAAGCGTGAGTCCACCCGCAATTTTTCTCCCTTAAGTTCACTCAAGCGGTGATCCAATTGTACCACCAGGTCAATGAACTCGGAACACTCCGTAGGAGTTTCCACAATTTGGGCTAGAACATCCTTGAGATCGTCCCGAAGGCCAGGATAGAAGAGGGAGGTCCTCTCTCCTCAGGCCACTCAGTCTCTGCCACCAACCAATTGAAAGAGGTGATATAGGACAGTAGATCATTGTTTCCATGGTGCAAATTCAGCAACTCATTGTCACTGGCTTGCACGAAGATGTGTTTGTCGAACAGTTTCCGCAAGGCTTCCTTGAACCGGTTGAAATCATACAGTATAGGGTCATTGCGCTCCACCAGCGGAATAGACCAATTAGCTGCATTGTCTCCCAAATAAGAGATAATAAACGCTACCTTTGCAGCATCATTGGGGAATGCAGCAGCCCGACACAAAAACTGTAGCTGGCACTGGTTAAGAAAAATGTTGAACTTGCCACTATCTCCAAAAAACCTTTCTGGAGGAGCTAAGGGCACATGGGTTGGTGTTGTGACCATCACCTGCTTGGGTTGTGTGGTGGAAGTCATTGGGCCTGAATCGGGTCTAGGAACTTGATTAGACAGGTCAAACCGAGGGGCCTGTAGTACTGGAGATCTTTTTTTTAGGTTGGCTCCTCCCTAGGGGGTGTCTTGTGGTTTATACCGCTGTAGTTCAGTGTGCAACTCCAGGTTATCTTGCTTTAAGGAAAGAACTTCCTTCTGTAATCCCGCGAGGGCCCTAGTTGAATCTAATAAAGATGGAGCATCCTGAGCAGCTGGTTAAGCCTGTGCTAAATCTTTGAAAGTACCCATTGAGGAATCCATCGCCCAGGCAGCCCTGTATGTTGTGGTTTGGCTTTATGTCGAGATGCGGCCACTCACCTGAAAAGCAGGATGTCTGCAGAGGTGATGGTATGTCCTCCGACCTCCTGGAACACCTCTCGGCACTTTCTGGTGGACACAGAAACCCCGGCAGGTGTCCCAAAAGGAAAGGGGGAGTGGAAGAGAAAGAGACAAAACACTGCCACGTTTTGCCAGTCCAGCCAGGCACCCTGTATCTTCTGGGGGGGGGGGAGGTTGTTGTTAACAGAGTGATAGTAGAGTTAGTGCACTCAACTTCTTTGAAACTGATTCTCTCTTTCTGATGTGGGCACAGGAGCGGTAGAAGAACACCGGGATGCTCCAGCACTTTTCTTGGATAATAATAACTGTTGGCACAATTACTAACACTACATTACCAAAAGCCCAAATTGAGTACCATAACAATAACTTCTGCAACACTAGGGCTGGCTTCACAGAGATTCACTGTTGCACACTACAATTAGAACTGTGGTTGCACTTATCATGCACAAGAAAGACAAACAAGGGCATTAATAATATGACAAACAACTTTCCTGCATGCATAGGGTTAAACTAAAAGGAACAAAAATAAATCCAAGAAATACAAATATCCACTCTGGGTTCAAACAGTTAGGGTGGCAAAGTTTGATTTGGTTTGGTTTCACTCCTGTGTGTGAAAAACCCTTCAAAAAGCAAATTCCTTGAACCTGAAACAGAGGCATGAATGATACAATTTAAATCCAAGAGTTATGCTATTAGAGAAAGAAAAGTCATGTAAATGCTCTTTTAAAATTGCACTGTCACTTTTTGTAGTACTCGTGCTCAAACAGATTTCCCGAAGCACATTTAGGCAAGTAAGTACAATAATAATATAGAATGTTCAGAAATGCATTTGTCTGTTCAAGAGAAGCACTCTGCCAAAATACGAGGTCTGTAATACACCAGCTGTTCTAGGAAAGTGCAAAGTTCAAAGAACAAACTCCCTGGAGAATACTAGTCATTTAGCTGCAGTCTTTACCGGAGTGCTGGAGGAATGCCTGGTGTCAGCTGGTACAGGAACGAAGAAAAGAATTGCCTCAAAAGTCCTGAATACGAGGATGACAGCACGGGCTGGACTGCCAAATCAGATGATGAGGTCAGGAAGCAAAACAAAGCCAAGCAAGGAGGCATGCTTCACTCTGCTATTTATAGCCAATCAGGAAAGTAGTAGAGTGTCCACATATGGATGAGTCACCACACCACGTGTTTACACCACACCTAATTAGAAGCACATATCTACACCTGCTCACATTAGCAAACAAGCATTGGTAAAAACAAGCATTGATAAAACCAATTGTGTAACACAGCACATTATGTTTACTTAGAAACATGAAGGTTGAACCAAGAACAGAGATATGATTTAACCCTAATCCCTGAGGAAGCTGACGGATAATGCAGGAGGCATCTTGGGGATTCCTGACAGATGGCATTGGATCATATCCAATTGGATGATTTAATTTACTTATAAGTCCATAGTAAAGTATACTATAGGTGCCCAGGGCCTGTAGATTAAATGCTACTAGTGTTCCCACAGTACTGATTGTGCCACTCACTTAAGTAGCCCCTTAACCTTGTCTCAAGCCTGCCATTGCAAGGCCTGTGTGTGCAGTTTCACTGCCAATTCGACTTGGCATTTAAAAGTATTTACCAAGCCTAAAACTCCTCTTTTTCTACACATAAGTCACCCCTAGGGCAGACCCTAGGTAACTGATGGGGTAGGGTACTACGCAGAAAAAAGGCAGGACATGTACCTGTGTAGTTTACATGTCCTGGTAGTGTAAAACTCCTAAATTCATGTTGCACTGCTGTGAGGCCTGCTCCTTTCATAGGCTAACATGAGAGCTACCCTCATATACTGGTTGAGTGGTAGCTTCTGATCAGAAAGGAATAGGAAGGTCATATTTAGTATGGCCATAATGGTAATACACAATCCTGCTGAATGGTGAAGTTGGAGTTAATATTTCTATTTTAGAAATGCTACTTTTAGAAAGTGAGCATTTCTCTGCACTTAAATCCTTCTGTGCCTTACAATCCACATATGGCTAGGTTCAGTTGACAGCTCCCTTGTGCATTCACTCAGACAAACCCTAAACACAGGATGCTACCCCTCACTTGCATACATCTGCATTATGAATGGGTCTTCCTGGGCTGGGAGGGTGGAGGGCCTGACACTTACATGTCAAAGGACAGTAGCCTGCCCTCACACAAAGGACTGGGACCCTGGCAAACAGGATTGAACTTAAAGGGGACCTTGGGCACTTCTAAACCACTCTTTGAAGTCTCCCCCTTCAAAGGCACATTTGGGTATTTAAACAGGGCTTCTGCCCCTGCCGACTCAGACACTTCCTGGAGAAAAACCTAAACCAGAATCTGCAACCTGCCAAGAAGAACTGCCTGGCTGCCCAAAGGCCTCATCTGACTGCTTTTCTGAGAAGGACTGCTGCATTGCTGTTGCCCTGCTGCCTTGCTGCTCTCTGGCTGTGCTGAGAAGTGCTCTCCAAGGGCGTGGATAGAGCTTGCCTCCTATTCCAAGGTTTCTCTCGACCAAAAAGATTTCATTCCTGCAAGAAGAAATCCCTATGCGGTGGAAATCAATGCACAGCCTGCCAGAAACAACGCACATCCTGCATTGCTGTAATAAATTCACTGCACGCCGAACCGGAACAACGCAGCCCGACTTTGCAACAAGAAGGTCGATGCAGCACCAGCGTATCTACCAGAAATTTTACGCACGGCCCACTGGATCGACACACAGCCGAGCCGGAACAATGCAGACCGACTTCCAAAGAGGAATCGACACAGCGCCTGCCGTGCAGTAGAAACTTCTGTGAAATGCCCACCTGATCGACGCAGCCCTGTGACTTCATCCGGTCAGCTCTTTAATTCCACGCATTGTCCCTGGGGTGTCCGAAAACCCCACAACCCGGAGAGGATCCAAGACCGAGCACCAGAAATTGACCCAAAGCCTTCCCTGCACGAAAAATAAATGACGCATCACAGTGTTCAGCCCGAGAAATCGACGCACACCTCCCTGTTTTCCACGCATTTCCTCCTCTGCACTTCCTTGCGGAGATTTTTAACGCAAACTGGGTACTTTGTGCTTGCAAGAGACATTTATTGCTTTTAAGAGACTAAAGACACTTGGGCCCTCATTATGACATTGGTGATAAATCCCACTTACCGCCACGCTGACAGCCGCCAACTTACAACCGCAGCAGCGGTGGTTATCCATTCACATATTATGACAAACATACAGTAATCCGTCAGCATTCAGCTACATACACAAATCCACCACACCAAAGGTAAATGATAAACTGGTGGTATGAAAACCCACACCGTTACTCCAACAGAACTACGCCCATCACATTATGACCCACAAATCACCACAGTGGACATTCAACAGCGGTAAACCATTGGAGGTACATACTGCTGCGATCAAAATGGACACACCCATACAAAACAACACCACATTGGACAATTCAAACAACACACACCTGACACCCAAACACATACCACCCCCACACACCCACACCACTATAAAACACACACCCACAAACCTTTACCATTACAAACCATTGCCAGCAGAGAGACATCAAGACCACAGACACAACCAGAGCCACACACTATACACACCTATAGACCACTCGTGCACCCCACATCACACACCCCAGCACACCCTCACCTACACACCTCACACAACACCCATGGCACAACAAAGATACTCCTGCTTCACAGAGGAGGAGCTAAGGGTCATGGTGTGGGAAACCATCAGGGTAGAGCCACAGCTATTTGGAGCACAGGTTCAGCAGATATCGATAGCTAGGAAGATGGAGCTATGGCGGAGAATCGTGGACAGGGTCAACTCCGCGGGACAGCACCCAAGAACTATGGATGACACCTGGAAGAGGTGGTATGACCTACAGGGAAAGGTACGTTCCATTGCAGCAAGATACCAGCTTGCTGTACGGAGACTGGCAGTGGACCCCCACCTCCTCCCCCAAAACTCATAGCATGGGAGGAGTAAGTCTTGGCAACACTGCATCCTGAGGAACTGGCCAGAGTAGGAGGAGTACTGGACTCTGGTAAGACAACTCACTAATACTACTACCCCCCTACCTGCATGCCATCACATACCCCACCCTCACTCCCATCACTCCACTCCATCCCACACACTCCACCATCACATCTCACTCATCCCAATTCCAATCCCTGCATGCACTAACAATGCATTGACACCACTCACAGCCCTGCATGAACACTCATCACTAAAGCATGCACACTATAGAGAACTAACAATCCCACCATACACAAACACACACAAGTGAAAGCTGCCAGGGCAAATACAACTAAAGAGGCCAAGCCACGGATGCACAATATGTCACACACAGAAACCGTAACACATCTTTTACATCCCCACAGGTACCCCAGCCAATGTCAGGGGAGTGGAGGTGCCAGCAGTATTCAGTCCCCCAACTGAAGAGGCCCACAGTGATGACAGCAACTCTGGTCTTCAGGATCTAGATGACCAACCTGGCCCATCAGGGACCTCTGGACAGCCGGTTACCTAGGCCCAGTCACACACCACCACAGAGCCTCCCCCTTCAAGAAACACCACCAGAGCACCCACCAAGTGTACCCATACTTCTCTCCGCAGGACATGTCAATCAGCAGTGTGTCCACCTCCACAGGGCCCCCAGGCCACACCACATACCCAAGACAATCAGGGACCTGGGCTCAGTGGCAGTGGACACATGGTTCAGGGGACAGAGGCACAGGCCACCAGGGACACTGGTAGGACTGCTGTGCACCAGGGGGAGGACTGGCCAAGCAAACCAACTCTCCAGGATGCACTTGCAGAGATCCCGGGAGCATGTCAACATTCCCAGGACAGGATGGGCCAGATCCTGGACAATGTGCAGGAGAACAGGCGGCTGAATGAGGGTCAGTACCAGGGGATCAGGGAGGACTTGTAGGCCATCAACAACACCCTGATCTCCATAGCAGGGGTGCTGGCAGACATGGCCAATATAATGAGGGAGGCATTCTGTGGGGGATTAGGGTTGTGACCTGGGGTACAGAGAACACGGACGCAGATTTTTAACCCTTCACAGGGATTTTCTTGCTTTATTTTTAAGTTCTAGGAGAGGTGGAACACAATAATAGGATGGTAGCCTTCCTTTTCTTTCCTTTGTTGCTCTTTCTCCAATCTGTGGGGCTTCCAGGGTCTTTACTGGTTTCCTTAATGTTTCTCTCTTTCAGGTGGCGAGTTTCGGGTGTCCTCCCCTTGGTCCACGCTTTCCCTCGGAAGAACAAAAGAGGATACAGCAGGTAAGTGGGACGGTATTTTCTTGGTCTACTGACTTTTTAGTTAGTGTGGGGAGGGGTGGAGGTGTGAGGGGAATAGGGAGGGAATAGCTAAACAAACACTAATATGTGTGGTGGAGTTTTATTTTAGTGGGATGGTTAGGATTTTGTGAAGGGGGGGTTCTGTGCTCTCTAAAAGTCGAGTGGTAGGGTGTCCTGGGACTTCCCCCGTCTTTAACCTCCTGTCTTTTCCCACCCTCCCTCTCCCTCTCTCCCTCCCCTTCTTTCCACTTATTGTGGCTGCCCTTAAAAAGGGCCCGTACCTTGTGCAGCCATGACCCTCCTGGGCCGTGGCAGGCTGCTTCGTGTCCTCTTTGTCTTTCTGCTCCGGCCGTCTTTTCCTGGTCGGGGTCTGCTCTCGGCTTCTGTTCTCTTCGCACTGGGGGTCGGTAGAATTCCTTCGGCTCCATTTTCTCCTCGCCGCCCTCGATCGCGGCATCTTTCACATTTAAAGTTCCGGCAACCCGGAAGTCTGGGGCCGATTGCCGTCTCCGCCCCCACGCGTCTCCATGACGACGTGGGCGGAAGCCGGGGAAGGCGTTGGGCGAACGCCAATTCTGATTATTCGTAGGCGAGGCGAGCGACGCCCGCCTACACACCCCTTCCCACGAACGGGACTGATAGAGGACCGTGGAGTCCGGACAGCGGGAGAGAAAGTCAGCGGGACACTGCCGTGCCCCAGGGATGTGACGGACCTGAAATGTAAAGGGTTGTAATTCAAGGAACCAGCGTAATACTCGAGAATTGGTATCCTTATGGGAAGACAACCATGTTAAGGGGGCATGATCAGTGTAAAGGATGAAAGGACGCCCCAGGAGGTAGTATTGTAAACACTCTATCACCCACTTTATTGCAAGGCATTCCTTCTCGATGGTAGGGTAGTTTAGTTCTCTAGGTAACAACTTCCTACTGATATACACAATTGGGTGATCATGCCCCTGTTCGTCTGGCTGTGCTAAAACGGCCCCCAATCCGACATTTGAGGCGTCGGTAAAACGATGAAAAGGTTTGGAAAAATCGGGACATCGCAATATGGGTTCAGTAGACAGGGCCTCTTTTAGCCAGTGAAATCCCTGGAGTTGTGCGGGGGAAAAAGGAGAAAGGGTGTTTGCGTATTGCTTCTTTAATAGGTCAGTCAAGGGGGCCGTAATGGTCGAGTACTGAGGTATGAACCGTCGGTAGTATCCTACCAGCCCCAGGAATGAACGGAGTTCCTTCTTAGTCTTTGGAAGTGGTATTTGTCTAATGGTGGCTACCTAATCTTTTTGTGGACTCAGTACTCCCTTACCGATGACATAACCAAGATAGGAAATCTGGGTATGTCCTAGGACACATTTTTTTGGGTTGGCGGTAAGGCCTGCGGCTGCCAACGCTGAGAACACTTTTCCTAGGTGTAGGAGATGGTCTGACCAGGTAGAGCTAAAAATGACAATGTCGTCGAGATAGGCAGCCGTAAAGTCATGGAAGGGTCTCAAAAGATGATCCATCAACCGTTGGAACGTAGCTGGGGCACCATGAAGGCCGAATGGGAGGACGGTAAATTGATATAACCCCGAAGGGGCAACGAACGCTGTCTTCTCTTTGTCTGAGGGAGCTAAGGGAATCTGCCAATATCCCTTCGTCAAATCAATAGTGGTCATAAAGCGGGCTTGTCCGATTTTTTCTAACACCTCATCCACCCGGGGAATGGGATAGGTATGGAAAAGTGATACCTCATTGAGTTTCCGAAAATCGATGCAGAAGCGGACTGACCCATCCGGTTTCGGCACTAGTACTATAGGAGAGCACCATGGGCTGGTGGACATCTCAATAACCCCAAGAGATAACATTTTTGTTATTTCTTCCTCTATCAGGATTTTTCGCGCTTCGGGGATACGATAGGGACGTTGGCGTACAATTTTTCCCTCAGGTGTTCGTATATGATGTTGTACCCAAGAAGTTTTTCCTGGCAGCTCGGAGAAGAAACGGGCATGACTTTGGATTAGCTCCATTAATTGCCGTGTTTCCACCTCAGAAAGGGACTCATTGACCCTGGGAAGTTTTTGTGGGTCTAATTGGGAGATGGGACATAGTTCTAATGCTAGTGGTTGATTCAGGGTGATCAGGTATGCCCTTGCTGGTGCATGGTTTCCATTTTCTGGGTCTTCCCATTTCTTTAATAGATTGATGTGATAAATTTGGGTTCGTCTGGGGTGGGTGTTTAAGTCCACCAAATAGATAACAGGTGTGACCGCTTTTATTATCCGATACGGCCCTTGCCATTTGGCTATTAGCTTATGTTCCGAGGTGGGTCGGAGGATTAATACCTTATCGTTGGGTTGTAGTACCCGTAGTTTGGTACCCTGATCATAGTAATTTTTCTGATTGTCTTGTGCCTTCTCTAAATGCTGTCTCACATCCTCCCACACTGTCTGGAGATGGGCTTTTAATTTGTGAATATAGTCTAGGATGGGTCTCTCCTCGTTATTCTCCTCTTCCCATAATTCTGCTGCCATGTCTAGCAAATTTCTAGGTTGTCTCCCAAATACAAGTTCAAACGGGCTATGCCCGGTAGAGGATTGCTCGTGTGTTCTTATTGCATATAACACTAGGGGAAGTTTTTGATCCCAGTCTTTCCCAGTTTCGCTCACTATTTTCCTCAAAAGGGTTTTGATCGTGCGATTATATCGTTCCACTAAACCATCAGTTTGTGGGTGATATACTGATGTCTTGATTTGGAGAACACCTAGGGACTTACATATCTGTTTCATCAGTCCAGATACGAACGGTGTTCCCTGGTCGGTAAGAAGTTCTTCAGGGAACCCTACTCGGGCAAAGAACGTTATCATTGCTTGTGCAACTGCTTTAGTGGTGATACTGGTGAGTGGAATTGCCTCAGGATATCTGCTCGCATAATCTACTAAAACGAGAATATGAGTGTGTCCTTTACTGGATGGTATAAGGGGCCCAACTAGGTCCATACCGACCCGTTTGAATGGTGTATCAATAATCGGTAATGGCCGTAACGGGGCTCTCCTAATGGCTCCCGGTTCTACCAGTTGACATTTCGGACAGTGGGCACAATACTTCCGGATATGTGCATATACTCCGGGCCAGTAAAACCGTCTCAGTAAATATTCTTCTGTTTTCTCCCAGCCACAATGACCTCCCCCCGGTTGGTTATGGGCTAGGAAGAGCACTTGTGTTCTGTATGGTTCGGGAACTACGAGCTGCCTCTTTTCCCCCTTTGTGCTGGTGGTTATTCTATACAGCAAGTCCTTGTGTACCAAGAAGTAGTTACCTACCTCTCCAGTAGAGGCAGTTTTGGCAATCTTCCAGGCATTCACTAGGGTAGGATCTTCGTGTTGACTCATTCTAAAAGACATGGGGGCAGTGTCTATATTGGCCACCAGTCTCTCCTCTTCTTTTCGTTCTTGTTTGGTCGCAAATTTATGTTTCTCTGCTCTCTTTTCTTTCCGGGTCAACTTTTTCCTTGTGGGGGGGCTACATATGGAGTCATCCCAGAAAGGGGCCGTACCCCACCACTCATCTACCGGATTATGCTTCCTTGTTTGATCCAGAATCTCGTAAAATCTCTGGTAATCAGTCCCGATAACGCACTCCTCTATTAAGTTATCCATGAGCCCCACGGAGAGAGAGTCAAGGTGAGTGTTCCATCCAACTTCTACCACTGCAAGTGAATACTGAGCACGGTCTCCATGAATACAACATATGGTTACCCACTGATCATCATTCGTTGTTACAGAGTGTATTATACTACGACGGATCACCGACTGACTACATCCGGAGTCAATCAAGGCCATGACTGGAGACCCATTTATCCTAAGGGGGTGTTTAAAGGACACATCACTTTTTCCCAGGCATAGAACCCTTCCCCGAGTAACCCCTATTTCCATTGGCTCTACCCCCGCATGTTTTTTTGGACATCCGCGGGCGATATGACCCCACTCCCCGCAACTAAAGCACTGTGGTTGCTGCATGGGACCTCTTTCCGTACTTCGTGAGGGTCCTGGTTCTTCTGTTGTTCGTCGGGGAGAAAAATGAGGAGGAGTTATAGGTATTTTCCCCAAAGGCCGGGTTGGCTGATGTTTAACATCTCCTGACCTATGGTAGGCGCATGCCAGCTCGACGGCCGTCTCGGTGTCTATTTTTGGGTGCTGCCTTATCCAGTTTCGGGTGCTAGTCGGCAGGGAATCCAAGTACTGTTCTAGGATTATAATTTTGATAACGTCCTCACGGTCAGTCCCTATGGGTCCCAGCCATTTTAGTCCCAGGTCCTTCACCCGGTAATAATAGGTCCGTGGGTCTTCATTTGGCCCCCATTTTACCTTTCGGAATTTTGCCCTGTAATACTCAGTGTCATGTCCCACACGCTCCAATACTTTTCTTTATCTCAGAGTATGGGGTGATGCCACCCGGATTGGCAGCTTGATAAACAGATTGAAGAGTGCCCGTTAGGAGGGGGGCAATGTATTGGCCCCACCTATCTTCAGGCCATTGGGTGGAGGAGGCTACTCTTTCAAAGTTCGTGAAAAAAGAATCAGGATCTTCCCCCTCCTGATACTTTTGTAATACCGAACTTGGCACATTTGGATGCACCTTGCTGGCAGCGATGGTGTCGGTCAGTGTTTTTAAAGCAGTCTCATGGACCAGTTGATTACTGGCCATGATAGTCGCCTGACTTTTTAGGGCTGATTGTAGGGCCTCTCTGTCCTCCTTGGCCTCTCTTTGTTGTGCTTCCCACACTAACTGGAGGTGGCGCTGACCTTCCGCAAGTTGTTTAATCATGTCCTCGAGACTGGGTTTGTCCTCCATGGTAGAACTGTCTCTGTAACCCGTCGGGACCCCGAGATCCCACTTCTGACACCACTGTGGGGGATTAGGGTTGTGACCTGGGGTACAGAGAACACAGACGCAGATTTTTAACCCTTCACAGGGATTTTCTTGCTTTATTTTTAAGTTCTAGGAGAGGTGGAACACAATAATAGGATGGTAGCCTTCCTTTTCTTTCCTTTGTTGCTCTTTCTCCAATCTGTGGGGCTTCCAGGGTCTTTACTGGTTTCCTTAATTTTTCTCTCTTTCAGGTGGCGAGTTTCGGGTGTCCTCCCCTTGGTCCACGCTTTCCCTTGGAAGAACAAAAGAGGATACAGCAGGTAAGTGGGACGGTATTTTCTTGGTCTACTGACTTTTTAGTTAGTGTGGGGAGGGGTGGAGGTGTGAGGGGAATAGGGAGGGAATAGCTAAACAAACACTAATATGTGTGGTGGAGTTTTATTTTAGTGGGATGGTTAGGATTTTGTGAAGGGGGGGGTTCTGTGCTCTCTAAAAGTCGAGTGGTAGGGTGTCCTGGGACTTTCCCCCGTCCTTAACCTCCTGTCTTTTCCCACCCTCTCTCTCCCTCTCTCCCTCCCCTTCTTTCCCCTTATTGTGGCTGCCCTTAAAAAGGGCCCGTACCTTGTGCAGCCACGACCCTCCTGGGCCGTGGCAGGCTGCTTCGTGTCCTCTTTGTCTTTCTGCTCCGGCTGTCTTTTCCTGGTCGGGGTCTGCTCTCGGCTCCTGTTCTCTTCGCACTGGGGGTCGGTAGAATTCCTTCGGCTCCGTTTTCTCCTCGCCGCCCTCGATCGCGGCGTCTTTCACATTTAAAGCTCTGGCAACCTGGAAGTCTGGGGTCGATTGCCGTCTCCGCCCCCACGCGTCTCCATGACGACGTGGGCGGAAGCCGGGGAAGGCGTCAGGCGAACGCCAATTCTGATTATTCGTAGGCGAGGCGAGCGACACTCGCCTACACATTCACACAACAGCGGGCCCCTGCCACTAGCCGGACATCTGAACAACCTTCCATCTCCGCTGCCTCTAGTGGCCAGGAGGCCCTGTCACAGGACTCACAGGCCACCAGCACCCCTCCCCTGCAGAAGGAGAACCACCCCGCAAACATTCCCTGTGATCCAGACTGAAGCCAGAAAGACTTGCCAAGACCCGTGCCAGGAAATTAGACTCTCCTGATTCCCACACAGTCACCCTGTCCACCTTGAACTGCCATTGCTCCCCTTCCTATATCCCCTTGGACAATGCACCTGTGCTACAAACAGACTGGAACAATACCCTGGATTTTCCTCCATCATCACCCCAGTCCATTGCATTTGCCCCTCAATATTTTAGCACTTCAATAAACACCCTTGGAAAAAAAGTACTTTGGAGTATGTCAAATTTTTAAATTCTGTATTCATTTAAACAGGTACACACATTGCACTTCAACTGCACAGAAAATGAGCATAGATTAATGACCTGTTGCTGGCTACAGTGATCACACCAGGAGTGTATGTCAGGTCACCAACATCTGCAAAATGAATTTCCAGAGCATACAGTAAGTGGGCATAGAAGTGGGAAATAACAGCATGGCAGTGCCGCAGAAAAGCAAACAAATGTCATTGAAATGTGAAGTAACACTGTCTTACCTGTGTGTGATTGCAAGTATTGTCTGATCACTGATGTTCTTTTGTCCTCATCCTCATCCTCTGCCTCCTCATCCTCACTGTCCACTGGGTCCACTGCTGGCACACAGGCATCTCCAGCCTCCTCCTCATGCAGAAAAGGCACATGGCGTCTTGGGGTAAGGTTGTGGAACATGCAGCATGCCACTACTATCTGGCAGACCTTCTTGGGTAAGCAGCACAGGGATCCATCTGTTAGATGGAGGTACTGGAACCTGGCCTTCAGGAGGCCAAAGGTCTTTTCTATTTTCCTTCTGGTTCCCCCATGGGCCTTATTATAACGTTCTTCTGCCCTTGTCCTGGCATTCCTCACATAGGTCAGCAGCCAGGATAGGCTGGGGTAACCAGAGTCACCTGCAAATTTTGAGGGACAACATTTAGCCACACACTATCCCATATGGCCCACACCATACCCATACACCAACATCTATTGGGTGGGAACCAGGGCTCCCCTATTAGCCGCACCCTGTGCCTCTGTAGTTGGGCCATCACATTTGGGATGCTGTTATTCCTCAGGACAAAGGCATCATTCACCGACCCAGGATACTTAGCAATGATGTGGGAGATGTATCGGTCCACCAAGCATGACATCTGTACATTCATAGAGTGGAAGCTCTTACGATTTCTGAACACCTGTTCATTCTGACGGGGGGGACAAATGCAATATGAGTTCCATCAATCGCCCCAAATATGTTGGGGATGTGTCCCATTGCAGAGCTGCACATGTGTTTAATCAGGGAAGCAATATTGAGAACATTGGTTGTGACATTCCTGCTGCCAAGACCACTGTCACTTTGAAAGAACCAGTTGCCAGGAAATGGAGCACTGATAGAACTTGCACAAGAGGGGGATCCCAGTGGGGTGACGGATAGCAGATATCAGGTCAGGCTCCAATTGGGCACACAGCTCTGTGATTGTCGCCCTGTCAAGTCTATAGGTGAGGATAATGTGCCTGTCCTCCATTGTTGCCAAGTCCACCAGGGGTCTGTACACGGGGGTATGGCTCCATCTCCTATTCATCCGCAGCGGTAGCAATCTATGGAGCAAAAGAGTGAGAAGCCGGTCACAAACTGAACAATGGCGATACAACAGAACTTTGCATGCTGTTAACTTGTAATTGGTAAGTGTTATTTGTCCAGTATGTCCTAATTTCACCAGTGAAGCAGCACGTTTCCAGGGCTTGCCTCTCCCCCTGAAATGGCGTCCGCCTGTCCTGTGTGGAGGGACAGGTGGAAGTGAGGTAATTCTGCTGACGTTGTGCGCCGTTGTGGGAGGTGGTCCTTATTTGTTAACATTGGGCCCTATGGGTTACAGTGGCCAATGGTGATCTATGTCGGCGGTGACGGTATGCACCGCCGCAGACGTGACTGCCATTTTCTATCATATTCCTCACTTACTACCTGATCTTCAACAGGAGAGGACCTACACTGCATGTGCTGCTGTGACCTGTGTCTGGAACCTACCATGGCCCGTGTGACTGGGGAAAGGGTCATAATCTTCACTTCGGTGGAGTTGGAGAGACTGGTGGATGGGATCCTACCCCAGTACGTACTGCTGTATGGGTCTCCAGACCAACAGGTGAGTACAATGTGGGTACAATGCATGTGGCATGAATACATGGAGTGGTGTGTGAGAAGGACTTGTATAAGGGGGGGTGAATGTCCTCTGGGTGGCGTATTGGTTGTGTGCTGGCCCATGTGTGTGTAAATGGTGATGGGAAGGGGTATGGTGGGCCATAAGTGTAACAGACAGGACTGTTTGACTAATTCCATTTTCCTGTGTGTGTTTCCTCGGCAGGTCAGCACCCATCAAAAGAAGGGTATATGGCGTGCCATCGACAAGGACATGCGGGCCCTGGAGGTCTATGGCAGCTGGAGCACCCACTTTCAGAAACAGTGGGAGGACCTGAGATGCTGGTCATGGAATATGGCGGAGGCCCAGCTGGAGATGGTCTCCCAATGAGGAAGGGGTGCTTGTCGAACCCTGACATCCCTGATGGCCTGCATACTGGGGGTGGCCAATCCTGAGCTGGATGGGCGCTTGAGGGCATCACAGTGCCCATCACTACAACTTACGCTTGGTAGGGTGGTGTCCGGGTGGGGGATGTGTGTCAGTGTGTGCCCCTAGGCCAGGCCTAAGAGTGCAGCGTAGATCCCCTGGAGGCTAGGGTTCAGAAGGGAAAATCTTGTAACCTACCTTGTAGGCATCAACTACTGGTCAGGGCTGCGTAGGTCCCAGATATGCTGCATTTAGCGGTGTGTGCCCCTTCCCATACCTTGGCTGCTAACTTTTTCTCTAGTAGTGCTATAGCATATTGTGTAGGGCTTTTTTCTGTGTGTGAGGATTCTGTGTACGCCAACAGTGGTGTTGGTGCAGCCATTGTCCAAGTGTATCCTTTGTATCTCATCCCCCCTTTTTGTTTTGTCACCATGTCCTTATGTGCATTAGCATCATCTGGCGGAGGAGCAGAGGCACCGGTGACAGAGGGAGCTGCATCCCACAGGATCCAGGAGGCAGAGTCCACTGGTGGTGAGGGCACCAGTGGGATGGAGGACAAGGGGAGCACCATGGCGAAGACTGAAGGGGACAGTTCTGATACAGATACCTCTTCCGATGGAACCTCCCTGGTGGTGGCAGACACCTCTGTGACCACCCCAGCTACAGGTACAGCTGCCACACTCAGTACCAGCACTGCCCTCCCAGCAGCCCCTCAGTGAGCTGCCCATGCGAGATGATGGCCTTTAAAATCTTCAATAATAATGGAATTATGTTGGAGGGCCTGCTGCTCTATCGTCCCCCGGGTCCTCCTACTAATTTTACAAAAACATGGGTCAATTTGGTAGAACCTATGGTCCTGTCCACGAAGGCTATCATTTTGGGAGATTTTAATCTCCACTTTGAAGAGAACTGTAATCCTGTGGTTAGGGAGTTTTTAGATCTCATGGAGGCCCTGGACTGGACACTTAGAGTCTCGGAAGCCACACACAGCGCAGGGCACATACTTGACGGAGTATTTGCTCGTGTATCCACACAGCTGGTCTTATCTAATACTCGGCTTAGTTGGACTGATCATCATAGGTTATGTTTTAAAACTATCACTGTACAGCCCCTATACACACTAAGACCAGCAAATAAGGTAGTGAGACCATGGAAGCAGATTAACAGGGAAGATTTGGTCATCGCCCTAGAGGAAGGTTGGGACAGAGCTGAGAAACCGGCCTGGCCTTTACTCTACATTTTTAATCAAGGCGTGGAAACGGCTATGGCGCAGCTGGCCCCTCCCAGAGTTTTGGGGTCCGGTGACTGGAAAATGCTTAGTCAACCATGGTTCTCTAGTGAACTAAAGAGGCTGCAGAGAAACTATCGGCGACAGGAGCGCCGGTGGAAACTGAACCCAGTCCCGGAGCAGAAGGTAGTATTAAAATCTGCTCTCCGTGCCTACAAAGGGGCCCGTTTTTCAGCTAAATCAAAATATTATACCACTAAAGTGAAGGAGGCAGAAAATGCTCCCCGAGAACTCTTTAACATGATAAATACGCTATCCACCCCCCTTAGGCCTCGGGACCTGGAGAATTCTCAGGAATTCTGTGACAAGGTCTCCGAATACATGCTACCTTTGACCCTCATGTGATTCCCAGGGAATCCTTGGCAGATTCGGCCACAGATGTTAATGTAAGGGACACACTTTTAACTGACTTTCATGCCCCTACTCAGGACCATGTTAAAAAGTTGATCTGTGAAATAAAGTCAGGCTCGCCACTGGATCCGTGCCCCCCACTCATTTTTAGATTAGTCCCTGACCTGATGGCTCAGGCTCTAGTCCGGTCTTCCAAGAAGTGCTAAACTCTGGGATCTATCCCGCCTCCTGGAAGGAAACGATAGTTATGCCATTAAAGAAAAAGCCAGATGGGGATAGTCAAGACTTAAATAACTTATGGCCTATAGCACTTCTTCCCTTTCTGGCCAAAATTCTAGAGACATTGTTGAATAAGGAATTGGCAGAATTCCTAGTGGATGGGGGAGGCCTCGATTCGTCATAACATGGCTTCAAAAAAGCGCACAGTCACAAGACTGCTTTGATCTCTTCTTCTGATTCTATTCAGAAATTGGTCAATGATGGCCAAGGGGTCATTCTAGTATTGCTGGATTTGTCAGCAGCATTTGACATGATTTCTCCTTATCTTTTGATTTCCCACCTTAGTCAAGCGGGAATTAGAGGTCGAGCCCTTAAGCTTTTAGAATCCTTTTTGTCAGATAGGTGGATAACTGTGAGCTGTGGCAATTTCCAATCTTCTACTTTTCTTTTGCCATGTGGGATTCCTCAGGGCTCATCCTTAAGCCCTACCTTGTTTAACCTCTATGTTGCACCTTTGGCCGATATCATCCGATCGTTTGGGTTTATCCCAACCTCCTATGCTGATGATACTCAGCTTATTATACTGATTGCACAACCTTGGGAGGAGGTTGCGGACCAGTTTAGCAAATGCATGCAAAGTGTTAGCAATTGGATGAAGACAAACTGGATGAAAATGAATGCCACTAAAACGGAAATTCTTTGCTTTGGGCCGGCAAAAGAACTATGGAACTCATATTGGTGGCCAGCAGACTGTGGGATTCCTCCAGCACTGACCACGGTCAGAAGGAATCTGGGCGTTTTCTTTGATGACCACTTGTCTTTCAGAAATCACGTAAATCATACTCTGAAGACATGCCTCTGGCTGATTAAAATGCTTTGCAAAATCTTCCCTTACCTCAAGCAGGAATGGAGAGTCTCGGCGGTTATAGCTTTAGTAATGTCGAAAGTTGATTACTGTAACGCCTTACTCCTTAACGTGGATAAGACATCGATTAATAAGCTGCAAATGGTCCAAAATGCAGCAGCCAGAGCAATTTTAAATCTTCCACGGTGGAAATCAGTCAGTGGGAGTCTTAAGAAATGACACTGGCTTCCAGTGTCCCAGTGGATTATTTTTAAAGCACTTTGTCTATACCACAAAGTAAATAATGGAATAGGTCCCAGGTATCTCACCACTAGGCTTTGCTGGTATGTTCCCAAGAGAAACCTGAGGTCCGCTAAAGCATATAGAATTCAGGTTCCTAGTACAAACAGAGCAAGATGGGGGGACAAAGCTTTCCCGGTGGCTGCTGCTAAAGGTTGGAATTCATTACCACTGAATATCAGGCAAGAACCAGCCTATTTAAGGTTTAGGAAACTGGTCAAGACTTGGCTTTTTCCTCGATAGTCTGCGGTTTTCTGGTTCACTCTTTTCTTAGTAGCATTCTGGTAGGATTGAGGAGGGTGGGATGAAGGATGGGTTTGCTAGTCTGTTTTTCTTCCTCACCTTCTACTCTTTTTGGCACTTCGATGCTCCTGGTGAGTCGGAATGCGCTCTACAAATACCACATACATACATACATGCCCACTCACCCAGGAGGGTGGGCATCTCCTTCCCCCCAGACACCTCAGGCCCTGCCCCAGAGAGCTCTGCTACCCTGAGTGAGAAGGCTATTGACCTCCTGAGATCCATCTCCGTAGTGCAGTCAACCATTGTGAATGCCATCCAGGGGCTGGAAGCCCAGATGCAACAACCTAATGCATTCCTAGAGGGCATTCACACTGGCTTGGCGGCCCAACAGAGATCGATCCAGGCTCTGGCTTCCTCTCTGATGGTAGTCATTGTCCCTGTTTCCCCCCTCCCCCCTCCAACTTCCTCTTCCCAGTCCCATTCTCCTCAACCCCAACCCATCCCAAGCACACAGGCAGACGGCATGCACACAAGACAACACACAAGAGTGGCACAGGCAAACACAAGCACCACAATTCATCCCACAGGCACTCACACAAACACCATCCAGATGCAAACACACCAACATCCACTATTTCCACTGTCTGCCCCTCCTCCTCCACCTCCCTCCCAGTTCCATCTACACTCACACCTGCATGCACTACATCATCATCCACTACCAGCATCATCACCACACCAAGCAGAACACACACCTGACTGGCAGACACCTCCACAACAGCCATGCACACATCCCCTGTGTCCTCCCCCACTGTGTCTGTCCCCCTCCTAAGGTACACAAATGCAAGCACTCAGACACCCAACACCTCACAACAGCATCCAGCCCATGCACCTGCTCCCAAAATCAGCAGACAGACATCTCCAACAACCACTCCCTCTTCCTCCACTCTCCTTCCTTCTCCCTCTTCCCGCCCCAATGTCCCTAAAAACCTGTTTATATTCACCATTGACCTCTTCCCTACCCCTCCCCTCCAGCCTGCACGTATGGGCAGGGTAGGAAAAACCTAGTCAAGCACCTCAGCCACCCAGTCCATGGGCCCAGTCGTCACTCGTGGTGGAAAAGGATCCAGGCCACATCTCCTGAAGGTGAAGGAACCTGCACCAGGCAGCCTCAAGGGAAAGGAGCCTGCCCCAGCTGCCATAAATAGTAAGGAGCCTGCCCCAGCATGAAAGAAGAGAAATGAGCCTGCCCCAGGTACCAGGAAGACAAAGGAGCCTGCAGCAGCTGCTAAGGAGGGAAAGGAGCCTGCCCCAGCTGCCAGGAAGACAAAGGAGCCTGCAGCAGCTGCTAAGGAGGGAAAGGAGCCTGCCCCAGCTGCCAGGAAGACAAAGGAGCCTACAGAAGATGCTAAAAAGGGAAAGGAGCCTGCCCCAGCTACCAGAAAGAGCAAGGAGCCTGCACCAAGAGGCAGGAAGAGCAAGGAGCCTGGGGCAGGAACTGTGACAGAGCTCCCACCACCAACTATGGTTATGCAGCCATCCGAGGTTGCACGGGATGGGCGGGAGCATCCCCCCACCAGCAGCACCATCACCTCCAGTGAGCAGCTGTCTGAGGTTGCAGGGGATGGGCAGGAGCCTCCCCCCCACCAGCAGCACCACCACCTCCAGTGAGCAGCTGTCTGAGGTTGTAGGGGATAGGCAGGAGCCTCTTCCTCCAGCAGCAGCAGCACCACCACCTCCAGTGAACAGCCATCACCGGTATGTAATCCTGCCTCCATGGGCTGCTATGCAGCCTGCCCCCTGCAAATCCAGTGGGTATGACACCCACCTGAGAGACTGTGACCTTGCACTCTCCAGGATCAAGAGCACAGGGCATGATGCCCCCTCCAGAACCAGTGGGAAAGACACCCACATACCCAAGACTCACCAGGATAAAGAGCACAGAGCACGATGCCCCCTCCAGAACCAGTGGGCAAGTCACCCACCTGAGAGATTGTGGCCTTGCACTCCCCAGAACCAAGCACAGGGCATGTTGCCCCCTCCAGAGCAAGTGGGCAAGTCACCCACTTGAGAGACTGGGGCCTTGCACTCCATAGGACCAAGCACAGGGCATGTTGCCCCCTCCAGAAGGAGTGGTCTTGTTACATTTCCCAGCTGAGGTGCTCACCTATCTCCGTCCCCATGTGGTGCCTGCCCATTTACCATGTGATGCCCCTGCGGTGTTCTTTCCGTGTTGATGCAGGTGACATGTGTGGCCTTGGACTTTGGCCTGTGTACGAATATTGTGGACTGGGCTGTGCCTTTTTATGTACATATGTCTATATCTATTATCTTGCCTAACTTATTTTTCTTGATGTGTTGCTCTCATTACATTAACTTTTTTGCAATTGTTTTCTACAAAAATGTTTAAGCAAGGCAGCTGATTGTGTGTATGGTGTTGGGGTGTGTTTTTGAGGTGTGTGTGTCACTCTCTTTTTCCTCTGTCCCTCCCTTGTGTGCTAGGCGTCTGTACTCACCGTCGTCGTCTACGCCGGCGTTGATGTTCGTGGTGGAGCAGCACATGGAAGATAATGGGGAACACATGCAGTTCAGGCTCCATGGCAGCGTGGTTGTTCTCTGTGTCTCCAATGGTGAGTCCTTTCCATTGTGAGGTCAGTTTCTGCCAGGCTTCTGATATCCTTGGTACGGTGGATTGCAGTGTCTTTATATGATGGGTGGAACATTGACTTTGTTTCCAACCTGGTGTCGGTGTGGTACTTTGACTGTCTATCGGAGATCTTTCCGCCATGGTCATAATTTGGCGGTAGTTACCTCCAGCCTGTTGGTGGAATTACTGTCACTTTGACACCAACCGCCAGGGTTGTAATGAGGGCCTTTATCTCATTTTTACAGTAATATTTTCAACATGTACTTACTGCATCTTAATAGTTTTTTTTTTACCTGCATTTATCCAGATAAATATTATACATTTTTCTAAACACTGTGTGGTATATTTTTGTGGTGTTCTACTGTGGTATGATTTATTGCCCAAATACTTTACACATTGCCTTCTAAGTCAAGCCTGACTGCACAGTGCCAAGCTACGAGAGGGTGGGCACAGGATGATTTGGATTGTGTCTGACTTACCCTGACTAGAGTGAGGGTCCTTGCTTGGACAAGGTGTAACCTGACTGCCAACCCAAGACCCCGTTTCTAACATTGCTGAATTCAGCAATCTCCTTTACTATAAAATCAAATGATCTCTGTTAAGCATAAGTCAAAGAAATTACACTTGCTTCACTTCCAAATGAAGAATGGCAATCTCAGGTGTACGTTTATGTGGTTTTGCAACAAATACCTGTATCTGAACCTTCAATTCTTGCAACCAATCACATTGTAGCTTTGTTAAATTATTACCTCAGTCCTGCATTCTTCACACACCAAATGTATCTCTTCTACAGTACATAAATGATATGTACCACAATCCCCTCTAATTAGCTTTTTAAGCTTTTAATTTAACTTAATTATTGACATGAAAAACCTGTGTTGTGTTTCTATTACCTCCTTTGTCATTGTAACCAGTAAAAGCACTTGTACTGTCCCACTACACACTTTTTATTTTCCCTATCCAATCCAGCTTTCAAGACTCTCGTGGGATCATCAAAACAGCTCATGGCTGAGTTATGTGACTCATGAGCCTCACAGGATCGTTAGAACTCACACAGCAAACTTTACTCACAGAAGCCTGCCTGCACTCTATTCATTCTACTCAACACTCCTGTCATGACTGCCATCCTCATAATGCATCATGGTTCACCTCAGGATTTTTAGACATAACTTCTTCTACTGGGCTAGAAAATATACCATTAATTGAGGTATAGACAAAGCTCTTGGATTTCCGAACTTGGACATTACTTGAATTGGCCAGAGAAGAATGAAGTGGCACCAATTGTTACCAATGGTTGAGAGCATTTTGGATTGTGAGCACTCAGACTTCATGACAGTGCACTGTGGTGGCAATGATTCGAGGTACAATCTAAGGGGTTGCTTTTAAAATTGAAATAAAAGAGACCGTTTCACAATTGATGTTTTTCTTACCTCACACAACCTTTGTATATGGTTATGGTCAAAACAGATTTGATCTAAAATTGAGAAGTTGTGGAGGCATGTTAATAAAACAAGTTCTGCGTGTCTCCATGACCATGAGATGGGCTCTATTCATCATAACAATATCCATTTTGAAATGCCAGGTATCTACAGGTAGGATGGAGTACAATTCACTGCAGAAGGAAACAGGAGCTTCCTTAAAAACATTAAGGAATGCATTCAGTTCTATGTACAACTGAAAACTACACATTATAAACATAGTGGCTCTTGTCAGAGCCACCCTAATTCTGCATTATTTGATATTTTTTCATGTTATAACTCGCCTGTTTTGGGGATAATGACACCCATGAGACTATTGCGGGAACTGGAGCACTCAAACAGCTGCCTCCACCCATGTATTTCTCCAACTCCTGTGAGAATCTTGCAAACTCATACTGCTAAGGTATGAAACAGAGGCTGTAAACTTAACAGTCTGCAGTACATGCACACTACTCTGAAGAAAGAGACTGTCTTCTTTGCTCAGACCTCTATACAATGCGATGACCTTGCCTAGTAGCATATGCAAAAAGAGTGGCCCCTCTTCTGAGACATCTCCCCAGACTGACATACATAAGTACTAGGGTGAGTGAAGGTTCTCACCTCTCAGCTTATACCTCTCTTAGATGACAAGTGTGTGCAGTGGCTTGTGATGAGGCACTGGCCTTACTGTTGAGACTATTCCACAAGGTGAAGGATATGGTTACAAGGGTTTGGTGAGAGACATACCTCTCAGTTAAGATGTCTGTTTTATATGGCAGGTTTGCATATTGACAGGAGCTTGCCAGGGAGTCAGCTGTAAGTTGCAGAGTGTGTTAAGGAACTACCTTCTCCACTGAGTGCTCTCTCTTGGAAGGCAGGTGTGGCACTAGAGTGTGAAAAGTGACAAGACTTTCTACTCACACCTCTCACTTGCATGACACAAGTGAGTAATAGGGTGTATTGAGAAGCTACCCTGTCCACTGAGACCTTTGCCTTGCATGATGTGTATGCATAGTAGGAAGTACAGAGAGACTATGCTCTCCACTGACACCTATCCCAGGGCATCAGGTGTGCATAGTAGGATGAGAGAAGCAACTGACATCTCCACTAACATCTCTCTCTCTGCTGACACCTCATAGGTAAGATCTTTCTCTGGTTGATAGCAGTGGAGAGGAGGGACTGACCTCTCCACTGAGACCTCTCTCATGGATTACAAGTGACAGGTGTAGGTAGTCGGGTGTGGGGAAGGACTAGAATCTTCACTGAGACAACTCTCTTGGCTAATGGACGTGCATAGTAGGTTAATGAAAGGGACTAGCGTCTCCACTATAATGTCTTTCTTGGATGACAAAACCTCTCTCTTGGATGACGGGTATGTGTAGTAAAGTGTGGTGAGAGTCTAGCCTCTCCACTGAAACCTCTGTCTTGGACAATGGGTGTACGTAGTACGGTAGGTGGAAGGAGTGGCCTCTCTACTGACACCTCTCCCTTGGATTACAAGTGTGAGTTTTAGAGTGTGAGGAGAAACTTCCCTAAACACAGAGAGTTTCCTTCTAGGTGACAGGTGTGTACTACAGTGTGAGGAGTGACTGGCCTCTCTGCTGACACCTCTTGGTAAGATCTCTGTCTGGATGATAGCTTTTCATAGTAGGGCTTGGGATGGACTGGTCTTACTGCTTAAACCTCCCTCTTGGATAATGGGTACATATAATAGAGTATAACGGGGAACTGACCTCTTCGCTGAGACCTCTCTCTTGGAAGATGGGTGTACTATTTGGGTGAGGGGAGGGACTGTCCTCTCAGCTGAGACCTCTCTCTTGGATATAAGGTATGCCTAGTAGGATGTGGAAAGAGGCTAGTCTTTCTACTGAGACCTCTCTCTTGGATGACTGTTGTGCATTCTTAAGTATAGAGAAAGACTGGCCACTCAACTGAGGCCTTTCTCATAGATAACAGTTGTGCATTTTATGGTGTCAGAAGGGACAGACAGCTTCACTGAGACCTCTCACCTGTGAAGATAATCTGTGTCCATACTAGGGTTTGAAAAGGGATTAGCTGTAGGAGGCTGGCTCTCTATGTAGTGTGCAAAGCTAGGCACACTGTGCAGAGAGTCCAGGCAAACACACATTGATTTACAGAGGGAAACACTAGACCACCTAATGCTCAAATTTTCATGGTAGCTTTGTCTATCAGTTAGGCTAATCTTGGAGCAGTACAAAGCATTTGTTGTACTCACAGTATCAATAAAGCAAGACACACACTCAAAAGAATAACTTGAAATACTTAAAATGTTTACAACATTTTTGAGACCAGGATAATCAAAATTGGGTAAGTACTTTTTAAGTTATGTAGTTTTGAAGTTCAATAAAAATAGTCTTTTTGTGTGTAATTATACACCATGGGCATCAATGGAGAAATATTTAAAAAATGCATATATTTTCAGACAATGCATTTACCAATGTCTCCTTTTGCAGATATGACAAGGTCATTGGTGGGCACTATGGACCAGCTGGAGAAATTTGGGCAGTTCCCAGTTTCGGTGGGAGCAGCGGCAAAAAGTTGTTGGAGCTGGTTCCATTCCACTGCGGGAGACCACTTGGAAAAGCACAGCACAGGGGAACTTAAAGGTGAGTCCTGTGAGTCCCCTTGGAGTGTCACTGTTGCAAGGGCTTGGGGCCCCTTAGGGCACCGCTGGATCTTAGTGCAGGAAACAGGTTGGCCAGGTGCAGAGCAATTTGGTGAACCAGGTGCTATGAGCAAAGGTGCCTTGGATGGAGGCGGTAGGTCACTTTATGGGTCGTTTCCAGGTCAGCAGGGGCACTCTGGTGGGAGGTTCTGATGGTTTCTGAGGCCCTTCAAGTTGGTCTTCCTCCTGGTCCTTTTTCAGTCCAGAGTGGACTATCCTTCTGGTTGGCCGATGTTAGGTGACCACTACCAAGGGCAATGGTGCGGTTTGGCTGTTGGAGGGTGCAGTGCCACCAAACTTGGCACACTTGCAGGGATTGTCCTCACTGTCTATAAGGCGGAGTTTAGTCTGACTTCACTGTCCAGCTCCTTGTTCAGCAGCCGGTCAGTGAAGTGGCCTTCACTGGGTCACTTTGGTTCTTGTTTGCAGGAGAGTGATGCCTTCACTCTGAAGGGAGATCTTTGGCGATTTTCAAAGTGTGGAGGTCCTCTGGGGGTTTGTAGAGTCTGTCCAATGTACAACCATCCCCTCAGCACCGATTGTTGAGTCCTGGGTGCAGCAGGCAGGGTTTGGCACCTTCTTCTTGTGCAGCAGGACTTCAGTTCCCAAGCCATGGGTATTCTTTGATGCTGGTCTTCTTTTGTCCTTGGAATCTGATTTTTCGGTCTAGGGATGCCCACTAATTACTGTATTTAGTGGGTGTTTAGGGGAGTACCTACTAGTGACCAATGGGTCAGCTACCTTAGGGTGGCTACACCTACTAAGTGGGAGAACCCTCATGCATCACAATGGATGACTAGCTTCATCATTGGGAAAGCTCCTCGTCAGGCTGGTGCTGCAATGCCTGACAGGCTCCCCAAAGGGGTGCTCTTAACCAAAATGCTCAGATAGTAGCAAATGAAAAATAAATGATTTTCAAATAGGTACCCGTTCCTTAGTACCCAAGCAATAATGGAGAGAAAAGAACATTTAAATTGGTTCACCATCGACAAGTATAAATCATAATTTTAATCAGCAATTAGTATGATGGGGACCAAGATTAAAAGCAAAAAAAGAGGAGTAACGGGTGAAAAATAATGTTCACCTACTCTCACTGAAAAAAGAGGATAAAACCAACTATGGTACCTCACTATGATAGGTCTACATGTTTACAGGTAGACAAGGATGCATAGTAGATTACAATGAGACAATTTTACAGGGTGACAAATGAGCATACTAGGGTGTAATGATGAACTTCCTCTACAGAACAACTTCCTAGGGCTACAGATGTGCATAGTAGAGTAGAAAGATATTTTGTCTACCCGTTTGTATTTTTGTATGACTCCAAGAGAGTCCCACAGGATCACACAATAAAAATAAATATATATGAACACTTTATTTTATCACAGTTCTTCTGCTTTCAGGCCTCCTCTCATTTACTATGGGGCTAGGATGCCTTTAAACTACCCCCTTATATACCATTTTTACATTCTCATAACATAAACAGTTTTCACTAATAAACCTAAACCTCCAATAACCAGTCAATCATAGCGCTCACTCCTGAGGGACTCACAGAACTATTTCAGTCCCGCAAGAGCAATAAGCCTGATAGGGCAAAGCAGTCTCTTGGCCAATCATATGCTTTCATTTTTTAAATCGCTCCCTTGCAGGACTCTTGTGGGACTCTCAGAAACCCAACTGCCCAGATATAGAAATAGTTTGAATAGTTCTGTTCTTCAGTTTTTATGATAGCTCTGTTTTAAAAAGTCTATGGAAAATGTATGGGGATTGTGTGTTATGGGAGCCCCTCTTTTTCTTGCCCCTGCTTCATATCCCCCTCTCTGATCCTTTATAGTCCCTAGGGACCCCATCCCCAGGGTCTGGCTCACTTACTCTGTCCCTGGAAGCCAATCCCTGGAACACAGTAGCCCCTGCCCACAGCGCAGGCAGGGAAACATCCTTTTGCTCTGGTATGAAGTGAGTATTTTTAAATCTCATGCCACACAGGAGAAAACATGCTAGTCTTCTTCCACCTGGTGGCAGATTTAAAAATGAGCCCTCTGATCTGTAACAGACTTGTGTTCCGCTTGCCAGCCCACACTGATGTGGGCAGGGAAACAGAGCACAAATTGCTCTCACCCAGAGGGAGCATGAAAGATAACTGCTCCTTCTTGCTGGCAGCAATGCTGTCTGCCGTAGCATGTGGGGAGGCTGCTGGGGCCATAGGGACCTAGGACTCCCCTGCTGCCTGTAGCATGTGGTATGTGGTTGCCCCAGGTGGACACTGGAGCACTAACATCTGCCCCTTGGGTATGGGGTCACTAGAGCCTGAGAAGGACCGGGGAAGGGGGCACACAGCCACATCCCCTTTTAAGTTAGATAGAGCCCTTGGGCGTGGGGTCCCCAGGGCCAAATGAGGCTCAAGGAAGGGGAAAGCACAGCCCCCTCCTAATTTTAACTGCATTGGACCTAGGGAATGGGGTCCCCATGGGCTTAAAAGGGCCTGTGAGAGGCTTACACAGCCTTCTTCCACTTTTTAAATTTGACACACCCCTGGGGTATTGGGTCCCCATGGCCTGAGGCTTGGGGAGGGGGGACCACACAGCCCCCCTCCCCTTTTTAGGTATATTTGTCCCAGGTAACGGGGTGCCTGGGGCCTGAGAAGGCACTGAATGGGAAGCTATAAACTCACCTCCCCTTTAAATTACATAAGGCCCAGGGGGATGGGGTCCACAGAGTATTATGAGGCTGGGCAAGGGGGGGCACACAGCTCACCTTTGCTTTTTAGGTGCATTTGGCCCTGGAGATAGGGTCCCCAGGGTCTTTTGAGGCTCGCAAGAAGAGCTGCATGCCCCCCACTCCTTACATTTTAGTCCCTGGAATGGGTTCCCTGGGGACCAAAAAGGCTTGGGGAGGCAGGCTCCATGCTCATTCTCCTGTAAAATTGTATTTGGCCCCAGAAGATGGGCTTCCCATATCGTATTAGGGCTTGTGGAGGGGGGGCATGTGTCGCCCTCCACTTTCTATTGCGACTGTCCTGGGGCCACTGAAGGTCCAGGGAGGAGGGATGCACACCCTTGCCAATTTATACATCTGTTCTGGAACTGGGGATGGGGTCCCTGGGCCCGAGGCTAATCTTACACTAAATCTATCTGTGGTGTTGGGATGGCAGCCTACTGGGTGTTTTGCTACAGGGCCTGGTGGCAGGTTAAGCCCTGTAGTAAACCCCTTTGGCCATGAGCAGCGTGGGGTCGGCTGCCTGCAGGGAGCTGGATGCAGGGCCTGGCTTCCTGGATGATATCAGTGATGCCATTAGTGATGTCATCAGGTATGTCATTTGAGATGGCATCAGTGATGCCATAAATGATGTCATAGAACGTCATGAGTGATGTAATATGTGAGGTCAGAAGCAGTGCATGGATGGGGCACCAGTGATAGTTAGCTCTGCTAAGTATAAATGGTGAATTTCTGTGTTTTCTTTTAGTTTCAAATATTAATGTTTTCATTGAGATAGTCACCTAACTCTAACATCACTTTAACCTTTATTTTTTTCAGTGTAGATAGATAGAAGATAGAGATAGATAAAACAAGACAATTTATAGTCAGTGCCAAATTTAAAAAAATATTGAGCACCTGGCACAAAAAATAACATACAGGCGTGCACAAAGTGAAAAAATACTGCCCGTGCATTACAGCCATATGCCTTACACTGAGCCTACTTAACATCTATGCTGGCCATTTCTTATACCTATATGTCAAGTCCACATATATTATCACTTTTGACAGCCATTCTGAAGCCTGGAATGTTAACATCCCAAATGGAGTGGAGCTTCCTGGCATCTATTGTCCCATCCAGCAATTACAATGTATAATAGTTTCATCATGGTTTGAAAAAATTCTATGCAATACTATGATTTTTATTTTCAAATTGAATTTTTACAGTGCATTCACATGGTATTCTGAGTTAGTTTTCATTTCTCAATCCAATTCATAAAACACATTTGTCAATATTCCTCCATTTGTCAATCGAAACAGTAGTATTGTATTTATTACATGTCCTTCTATACCCCCATTACATTTTCAAAGCTGACTTCACATCTTCTTGAGAAACATAAAATTACAAATTGGACCTCAATACATATTGATTTGCAACATCCTTCACTTGGATCCCATCAGATAATTGTGTGAAATAGCACATAATCACTAACACCCCCATCACTGCAGTGAGAAAGAGGCTAGAGGGAAGTTGCTAAGAATGTAAAGTTAACTAAGGGGAAAGGAATGTCCTTTGCCCATTAAGGTATAAGGTGATCCCATTTTCCTAATATTATTCTATCTAGATTTCTAAGTTTTGTGTCCCATTGGCTGACCCCCAATTGGAGTGTTAGGTTTTCTCTTTGGTTTCTCACTGTGTATGTCCAGCATTCAAGCGCTTCCAACTATATTGTATCATTCATATGCAAGAGTGATAAGAATGCCTGCTATTATTGCAACTTTACCTTGTCCATTAGTGATTACAAGAATGTGAGTCACTTTTCATAAGTTATCTATTGCACAACGACACAGCTATTTTATTGCACTGACCCCTAATTAAAGTGCTTTGACTACTGCATATCTTCTTATACTTTATCTCATAGTAGACTTTTTAATTGCACTGATCGTCACTTAAAGTGCCTAAGCATTCATCATGAGATACTAATGTGGATCCACACTCTTCCATCCCATTGCATGCTCTAAGAATAAAGTGCTGAGTGCTATGATAAAGTGCTAGATGTTTAAAAAATAAATAAACAGACTTAATGGAAAGAGGGCCTTCCTAAAATTGAAGTCTCCAGCCCAGCGGCCGTTTCCACCTTGGTGGTCGGTGTGTTAAAGTGGCGGTCTTGGATGGCGGTAACCGCCATAGTCAAAATTCCATTTTATTTTACCGCCGGCCTGTTGGCGGTATTACTGCCGCTTTAACACCTACCGCCAGGGTTGTAATGAGGGCCAAAGTGTCAGAGTGCTTCCTCCTCAGTCTCATGTTCTCTCTCTAACATTTTCTATTTCATTATGTTTCTTCAGGGATAAAGTGAATGTGCTGGGATAAAGTAGAAGGTGATCCATATTATGAGTAGCTCCGTGTTTGAAATGGGGTCTGTGGTTGGCAGTCAGCTTATACCCTGTCCAAGAAGGGGCCCTCACTCTACTCAGGGTGAAGGAATCGCACACCTAGGATAACTCCTTCTCACCCCCTTGGTAGCTTGGTACAAGCAGTCAGGCTTATCTCAGAGGCAATGTGTAAGGTATTAGCACATACACACAGAGTAACACAGTGAAAACACCACAAAAGGATTCCTCACTAGTTTAGAAAAATAGTAAATAATGATTTAAATCAAACAAGACCCAAGCCACAAAAATCCAATATACAGAAGAAAAGATATTACTTTTTAAAGTTAAAAGAGTCAATTCATAAAAGTCAATGTTTGATTTTTTTAGCACAAAGTACCTAGCAAGAGTGCAAAATAAAGCTGCAAGGGAGGTGATGTGTCAGAAAAACAAGCAATGCATTGATTCCTTACTCGCAAGTGACGCCGTGTGTGTCAATTCTTTCCCTGCAGGGGCACAATGCATCAATTTCCAGACACTCAGCCTCAGGTCTGAGCATTGATGTTGAAGATTTGACACCCAGGGACGATGCATGGAAAATCCCGACACACTAAAAGAATGGAACCACGCCGAACACGGGATGCATCAATTTCCCAGCCCCAAGGCAGATGCTGCATTGATTTTTCAGCCACGGTACATGCACTGCATCAATTTTTCTTTTTGGACTCAGGTTACCAGCTTCCACTTCTAAGGCCCAGTGACTGAATTTGTCACCACGTAGCAAGTCAGGACTCTCAGCAGAAGAGCCCAAGCACTGGCAGATGAATTGTTGATATTCCTGAGACTTTACAACAAGAGGCAAGCTCAGTCCAAACCCTTGGAGAAACTTTGCAGGCAGGTTGTAGAAAGCAAAGTCCAGTCCTTTCACTCACAGGGTAGAAGCAGCAGAAGCAGCAGGCTAGCACAGCAAAGCAACAGGCAGAGTAGCAGGTCCTCCTCAAGCATCCAGCTCTTCTCCCTGGTAGATTCTCCTCTTGATCCAGATCTTCTCTGAAATTATGGGGTCAGCTGTCCAATACTTATGCTCATTTCTGCCTTTGAAGTAGGCAAACTTCAAAGGAAAGTCTTTGTAGTGCACAAGATCCAGTCTATCCCTGTCCTGGTCCCAGACACACTGTAGGGGGTTGGAGAATGCTGTGTGTAAGGAGAGACACAGCCCTGTTTAGGTGTAAGGGTCAGCTCCTCCCTCCACTCTATCCCAGGAAGACCCGTCAGGATATGCAGGACACACCTCAGCTCCCTTTGTGTGACTGTCTTGAGTAAATTCACAAACAGCCTAACTGTCAGTCTGACCCAGATGTGTATTCAGCAACAAGGCAAGGACACAGAATGGTTAAACAAGAAAATGCCCACTTTCTAAAAGTGGCATTTTCAAAAATACAATCTAAAACTCTCTCAAGGGAATCCCCTTGTTATCCAATGGGAGAGATAAACCTTGCAATAGTGAAAAACAAATTTGGCAGTATTTCACTATAAGGTAATATACAACACATCTGTACATACCCTACCTTCTAAATACACTGCATCCTGTCCATGGGGTTGCCTTGGGCCTACCCAAGGGGTAACTTACTTGTAGAAAAAGGGAAGGTTTGGGCCTGGCAAGTAGGTACACTTGCCAGGTTGAAAGGGCAGTTTCAAAACTGCACACACAGACACTGCAGTGGCAGGTCTGAGACATGTTTACAGGGCTACTCGTGTGGGTGGCACAATCAGTGCTGCAGGCCGACTAGTAGCATTTGTTTTACAGGCCCTGGGCACACATAGTGCACTTTACTGGGGAATGACTAGTAAATCAAACATGACAATCATGGATAAACCAATCACCAATACAATTTATACAGCAAGTATATGCACATTAGCACTGGTTAGCAGTGATAAAGTGCCCAGAGATCTAAAGCCAACTAAAACAGGTCAGAATAAGTAGGAGGTAGAAGGCAAAATGATTGGGGATGACCATGAAAAAATGGGCCAGGTCGAACACCTCTACATACATACTTTTTTCATAGAGATTCACTTTGAGACAAGAGGGATGATAACTTCCTCTTTTTTGCTTCCTCCCTCCTGTTGTGAATCCAATTTAGTTTTTTTGGAACTCAGGAGTTTAGCGTAGCCCATTGACTTGTAGGCCTGTGCCCCATCACCTATTGGGTTTTAACCTACTTAGCTTGTTCTGTTTTAGTCCATTCCTTGTATTATTTCTTTTAAGATGCTTGCCATTATTTATAGTAATAGAAATATTTTGACTTGCAGTATCAGAGTCACTCTGTGAAGGCAATATTATCAGTGTCATGATGTGTGTTGTATGTAGGTAGTAACATCATGTTTCTTTCTCACTTACGTATGACAGGAACATAATGTATACTTGTTGGGGTTTATTTGTATAATTCCTGCCACAAGTCTGCCTCCTTATCAATTGTTTGGGAACATACCTGTGTCAGGCTTCCTAAATAATCTGTACAAATAAATTTCACACGGACAAGGTCATTAGAGGGACTTCTTCCAGATACCATCTATGCTGCACGTCACCTTGCTGCAGAACTCAGCCTTTGTGTCACCACGGAGTCTGACCTAGAGACCTCATTTCAAGGTAACAAGGGTTGGGGGGTGCTTCTCATGGACATGGTACAGGCAGATTACATTTATGATATGTAGCTCTCATTATGCTGTTTATTGTAAGATGGTGGGGGTTTTATATTCACAACTCACATGTTCAGAATTATGCTTCTTTTACTGTTCTTTATTCTAATCATTGCATCTCAGGCATTTTATCATAGATTGCTGTGTGTTAGAGCAAGGACTCTCACGCTAGTCAGGGCAAAGGTGAAACACACCTTGTTAACCCTCACTCATCCTCTTGGTAGCTTGGCACGAGCAGAAAGGTTTAACCCAGAAGCAATGTGTAAAGTATTTGTACCAACACACACAGTAATACACTGAAAACACTACAAAATGGACACAAAACCAGTTTCAAAAAACAGGTAATATTTATCTAAATTAAACAAGACCAAAACAACAAAAATCCAACATACACAAGTCAAGGTATGATTTTTCAAAAAGAATAAGAGTCTTACTCCATAGAAAACAGTGGAAACCTTGATTTTATACAAAGTACCTGGTTTGCTCCCAAAACCAAGATCCATGGGTCAGAAAAGTCAGAGATGCATCGATTCCTTACTCACAAATGAGGCCATGCATCGTTTCTTCTCCGGTCAGGTCAGCGATGCATTGTTTTTCTCTCCCAGAAGAGAGCGATGCGTCGATATCCCGGCAGGGCACCTCTGATCCGTGCAAGTTCATGAAGACTTTGATGCCCAGCGACGATGCGTGAGAAATCCAGTCAAATGTGTTAGAAAACCACACTGCATGGGGTTTGTGGTGTTATCAGCAGCCACAAGCGAGTGTTGTGTCATTTCTCCAGCCGATCTCCCAGCCGCGATGCAGGGGGAGCGTCGATTTTAGCCACAAAGCGGGTGGCATGTTGTTTTTCAGCAGGATTTTCAGCAGAGAGTCCAGGTGCTGGCAGATGAAGTCTTTGAGGGCCCTCAAACTTCAAAACAGGAGGCAAGGTCAATGCAATTGGAGATTGCATTGTGTGAGGGCAGGCACAGCTCATTTAGGTGTAAGTGACCACTTCTCCCTCCACTCTAGCCCAGATGGCTCATCAGGATATGCAGGCTACACCCCGGCTCCCTTAGTGTCACTGTCTATAGGAGATTCATAAACTGTTGGGCTTTTTTTATTGCTTATGCAGGTCATCCCCAATCTTTTTGCCTCCTGCCTCCTATTTTTTCAGACCTGTTGCTGTTGGCTTTTGAACTCTGAGCACTTTACCACTGCTAACCAATGCTAAAGTGCATATGCTCTCTGTGTAAATTGTATGTAATTGGTTCATCCATGATTGGCAGATTTGATTTACCAGTAAGTCCCTAGTAAAGTGCACTAGAGGTGCCAGGGCCTGTAAATCAAATGCTACTAGTGGGCCTGCAGCACTGGTTGTACCACCCACATAAGTAGCTCTGTAATCATGTCTCAGACCTGCTACTGCAGTGTCTGTGTGTGCAGTTTTAACTGTAAATGCCACTTAGCAAGTGTACCCGCTTGCCAGGCCTAAACCCTCCCTTTTCTTACATGTCAGACACCCCTAAGGTAGGCCCTAGGTAGCCCCAAGGGCAGGGTGCAGTGTATGGTTAAGGTAGGACATATAGGGGGTCATTCTGACCCTGGCGGCCGGTGACCGCCAGGGTCACCGACCACGGGAGCACCGCCAACAGGCTGGCGGTGCTCCCGAGGGCATTCTGACCGCGGCGGTTCAGCCGCGGCCAGAAAGGGTAAATCGGCGGTCTCCCGCCGGTTTACCACTGCCCTTGTGAATCCTCCATGGCTGCGGAGCGCGCTCCGCAGCCATGGGGATTCTGACACCCCCTACCGCCACCCTGTTCCTGGCGGGTCTCCCGCCAGGAACAGGATGGCGGTAGGGGGTGCCGCGGGGCCCCCGTAAGAGGGCCCCGCAAAGTATTTCAGTGTCTGCTAAGCAGACACTGAAATACGCGACGGGTGCAACTGCACCCGTCGCACCCCTGCAACTACGCCGGCTCAATTCTGAGCCGGCGTCCTCGTTGCAGGGGCATTTCCTCTGGGCTGGCGGGCGCTCTTTTGGAGAGCGCCCGCCGGCCCAGAGGAAATGTCTGAATGGCCGCCGCGGTCTTTTGACCGCGGTGCGGTCATTCAGCGGCGGTACCTTGGCGGACGGCCTCCGCCGTCCGCCAAGGTCAAAATGACCCCCATAGTAATGTGTTTTATATGTCCTGACAGTAAAATATTGCTAAATCTGTTTTTCACTGTTGCAAGGCCTGTCCCTCTCATAGGTTAACATGGGGGCTACCTTTAAATCTGATTAAAGTGTAGATTCCCTTTGGAAGTGGATGGACATGTGGAGTTTGAGGTCTCTGAGCTCACAATTTAAAAATCCATCTTTTAGTAAAGTTGATTTTAAGATTGTGTGTTTGAAAATGCCACTTTTAGAAAGTGAGCATTTTCTTGCTTATACCATTTCTGTGACTCTGCCTGTTTGTGGATTCCCTGCCTGGGTCAGTTTGACAGTTGGGCTGGTTGCACCTCACACTAGACAGTGACACAAAAGGAGCTGGGGTGTAGTCTGCATTTCCTGATGAGCCATCTGTGCTAGGAGGGAGAGGAGGAGTGGTCACTTACACCCGAAAAGGCTGTGCCTGTCCTCACACAATGCAGTCTCCAACCACCTGGTGAGTGTCTGGGGCCTGGCCTATGCAAGGCAGGATTTCACATTCACAAGAGACTTTACTTTGAAGTAGGCCTACTTCAAAGGAGAAATTGATTATAAGAAGGCCACCCAAAACCACAGACTTTAAGAACACTTCTGGAAACAAGAGGAACCTCTGCTTGGAGAAGAGCTGAAGAGCTGAGGAAGTAGAGCTACCCTGCCTGTGACTGTGCTTTGTGGAGCTATCCTGCAGTTGCTGCTTCTGCCAGCGTAAGAGGGCAAAGACTAGACTTTGTGTGCCTTCCATCTTGAGAAGAAATCTCCAAGGGCTTGATTTAGAGCTTGCCTCCTGTTGTTTGAAGTCTCAGGGACAGCAAAGACTTCTCTCTGCCAGCACCTGGAGTTTCTGGAGAGACTCCTGCCCTGACAAGTCCAGTCCCTGAGCCCTTGAAAGAAAAAGCTGGTGAAAAGTCAAAAAAATTGACTTCGGATGACTCCGGACCGACACCGCTGGAGCCCTGCTGAAGTCCGTGACTCCGTGGAAGTCGATGCACCACGTCATGACCAACGCCGCTCGCAGTGCGCGGATTCAACGTTTCGCACAGACGCCGCGATCCCCGACTTCACACATCGGCTTGTTTTCACTCTTCACCAAAGGTACTGTACCTGGGGATCAACGCGACTCCGTGTCCTGCGCCGCTGTTGTTGGATTGTTGTTAACACCTAATCGAAGCATTTTGTGTTTCTAAGCGCTATTTTGGAGTTTAATCTTTAAAAATGTATTACTTGACTTGTGTATGTCGGATTCTTGTCGTTTTGGTCTTGTTTTGTTTAGATGAATATTTCCTATTTTTCTAAACCTGTATTGTGTCATTTTGTAGTGTTTTCATTAACTTACTGTGTGTGTTGGTACAAATACCAGCACTCTGAAGTTAAGCCTACTGCTCTGCCAAGCTACCAAGGGAGTAAGCAGGGGTTAGCTGAGGGTGATTCTCTTTTATCCTGACTAGACTGAGGGTACTTGCTTGAACAGGGGGTAACCTGACTGTCAACCAAAGACCCCATTTCTAACACAGCCCAACTGTCAGTCTGACCCAGACAGGGAATCCTCAAACAGGCAGAGTCACAGAATGGTTTAAACAAGAAAATGCCTAATTTCTAAAAGCGGCATTTTCAAACTAACAATCTAAAAACTAACTTCACTAAGAGGTGTGTTTTTAATTTGTGAGTTCAGAGAGCCCAAACTCCACATTTCTATTTGTTCTCAAAGGGAAACTGCACTTTAAGTACATTTAAAAGCAGCCCTCATGCTAACCTAAGAGAGAGATAGGCCTTGCAACAGTGAAAAGCGAAGTTGGCAGTATTTCACTGTTAGACAGATAAAACACATCCGTACATGTCCCACCTTTAACATATACTGCACCCTGCCCAGGAGGCTATCTAGGGCATACCTTAGGGGTGCCTTGCATGTATAAAAAGGGAAGGTTTAGGCCTAGCAAGCGGGTAACCTTACCAAGTTAAATTGGCAGTTTAAAACTGCACACACAGACACTGCAGTGGCAGGTCTGAGCCATATTTACATGGCTACTAATGTGGGAGACACAACCAGTGCTATAGGCTCACTAGTCGCATTTGATTTGCAGGCCCTGGGTACCTCTAGTGCACTTCACTAGGGACTTACTAATAAATCAAATATGCCAATCATGTAAAAGCCAATTACACATACACTTTACACAGGAGAACGTGCACTTTAGCACTAGTCAGCAGTGGGAAAGTGCCCAGAGTACAAAAAACTGCAAAAACAGAGTCCAGCACACATTCAAAACATGAGAAGCAGAGACAAAAAAGACAAGGGAGACCACACCAAGGATGCCAGGTCCAAAACAGTCTTTTCAATAAATATATCAAAAACTCTCCTGCATCTCCTTCATTGCCTGTGTATGACTGAGACTTGTTGCTAATTCGAGAAAAGGGTAACTTCCATTCCACCACAAATTCCCTGAGCAGTCTCAATCTAGAGTCAATGACAAAGGCTGACAGAAATCACCTTTTACTGTTTGGGTTTTTGGTGAGGTACTGCTTGTGAGCCAAGAGGGTTGGGTGGACAGTTGCAACCTTTTGTAGGAGTGACTCAGTCACCTACAAACAAAAGTGCTGTCTTCTGTAAACCAGCAGTGTTGCCTAGGAGCGAGAGTCCAACTACGACACTCTCGCTCACACCAAATACCATTCCTCCTTACATGATAACAACTCTAGGCATCCAGTCAAATATTGTGGACATTCAATACTAATATAAAGTGCTAAGTACTTCACAAGATAATTAAATTTTACATAAAGAAATTGTTTCTAAGGGTTTACATGAGTCCAAGTCTCCATTTCTTTAAATATTTGTAATTAGAGAGATGATGATCACACTTTTGATGATTCCCTCTCATGCATGCCATGTGCCACTTCTTCCTGTGCAATGGTTAACTCTGGTCACACATTCAATTAAGAAATGGACATTTCAGTGCGTGACATATGGAATAAAGCATCCCAAACCTAAATCTACAAATGTACATGAAGCTCTGCATCAGTATTATGGCTCCAAGGTGTCTCCATGCCCAAAGTCAAAATTATTCTAGAATCTTTTCCTCTCAGTTCTTTTTCTCCATCACCTCCTCGAATCGGCTTTCATGTGTTTAACCGTGGAGCAGTGCAATTTTAGGCTCCATCCTTTACACGTCAGTACAGATATACATATATATTTGACATTATGGTGGTCATTACAACCCTGGCGGTCGGTGTTAAAGCGGCAGTAAGACCGCCAACAGGCCGGTGGTAAAAAATTTGCAATTACGACCGTCGCGAAAACCGCCAACATAGACAGCCACTTTAACACTCCGACTGCCACGGCGGTACAAACAAACAGCGCAGCGGTCACCACCAACAGACAGGCGGAGGACAAAGTACCGCCCACAGTATCACAACCTACCAATCCGCCACCTTTTCCGGGGCGGATTCACAGCGGATAAAAACACGGCGGAAACAGGATCCTGAAGGGAAAACGCTCACCTCTACACACCCCACGAGGAACTAGGACACCATGGAGCCGGAACTCCAAATTCTCCCTGCGATAGTCTTCCTGCTCCTCTACCAGGAGCACGAACGCCGGCGGCGAAGACCACAGTGAGTACTGCACCTACGACACCCACTACAACACACACACTAATACATATTAATACATGATAGGTACACCCCCCAAGAATGCAAAGACAAAAGCAAATGAGTGTAATCATAGAAATATATTAAAAGCAAGTATACAAAAATATATATATACACACCATTAACAAAATATACACCAAGCATAGCAGTCCAGGTAGTGCTCCAATTAAGTCCGTGGAACACTGGGCCCAAACGGTATCGGCGAAGCCCACACAAGATCCCCGACCATGACGGAGGGAACACTGCAGAGGCATCAGAGAGCAAGAAAACAGGCACCTCAGGGAAAGGGAAAGGGGGGGCACCTCAGCCGGTTGAGTGCACGATGCCAAATCCACAAGAGGGCCACATGCCCACTGTTCAATCCTGGGTAGTGCTAAGCCAAAGTCTCCCAAATCTATACAGTGGATGGGTTGCCCACTGTTCCATCCTGGGGAGTGCAAAGCCACAGTCTCTCAAGTCTATACAGTGGGTGGGTTGTCCACTGTTCCATTATGGGGAGTGCAACGCCACAGTCTCTCAAGTCTCTACAGTGGGTGGGTTGCCCACTGTTCAATCCTGGGGAGTGCAAAGCCACAGTCTCTCTAGTCTATACAGTGGGTGGGTTGCCCACTGTTCCATCCTGGGGAGTGCAAAGCCACAGTCTCTCAAGTCTATACAGTGGGTGGTTTGCCCACTGTTCAATCCTGGGGAGTGCAAAGCCACAGTCTCTCAAGTCTCTACAGTGGGTGGGTTGCCCACTGCCGTATCCCAGAGAGTGCAAAGCCACAGTCTCTCAAGTCTCTACAGTGGGTGGGTTGCCCACTGCCATATCCTGGGGAGTGAAAAGCCACAGTCTCTCAAGTGGATAACAGTCTCCACTGGTTCTGGAGGAGGCATTGTGCCCGAGTGCTTCATCCTGCTAAGGACAGAGGTAGTGGATGACAGTCTCCACTGGTTCTGGAGGGGGCTTTGTGCCCAGAGTGCTTCATCCTGCTAAGGACAGAGGTAATGGATGGATCTCTCCACTGGTTCTGGACTGGGCTTTGTGCCCAGAGTGCTTCATCCTGCTAAGGACAGAGGTAGTGGATGGATCTCTCCACTGGTTCTGGAGGGGTCTTTGTGCCCAGAGTGCTTCATTCTGCCAGTGACGGACTCAGTAGCGTCAGTGCCCTTGGCGCTCATGGGCCAGCGGTGCTTGGAGCGGCGGTGGCCTGTTCAGCGGTGCTTGGAGCGGCGGTGCCCTGTTCAGCGGTGCTTGGAGCGGCGGTGCCCTGTTCAGCGGTGCTTGAGACGGCGGTGCCCTGTTCAGCGGTGCTTGGAGTGGCGGTGTCCTGTTCAGCGGTGCTTGGAGCAGCGGTGCCCTGTTCAGCGGTGCTTGAGACGGCGGTGCCCTTTACAGCGGTGCTAGGAGTGGTGGTGCCCTGTACAGCGGTGCTTGGAGTGGCGGTGCCCTGTTCAGCGGTGCTTGAGACGGCGGTGCCCTGTTCAGTGGTGCTTGAGACGGCGGTGCCCTGGTCAGCGGTGCCTAAGGCGGCGGGCTCCTTTGCAGTGACTCAGCTCCTGGCGGTCCTCTCTGTCCCAGCGCGGCTTGTGCTGGTGGCCCTCTCTGGCCCAGCGGGGCTTGTGCTGGCGGTCCTCTCTGTCCCAGCGGGGCTTGTGCTGGTGGTCCTCTCTGGCCCAGCGGGGCTTGTGCTGGCGGTCCTCTCTAGCCCAGCGGGGCTTGTGCTGGCGATCCTCTCTGGCCCAGCGGGGATGATGGTGGTGGCCTCCTGGGCAGCGGGGATGATGGCTGTAGCCTCCTGGGCAGCGGGGATGATGGCTGTGGCCTCCTGGGCAGCGGAGATAATGGCGGTGGCCTCCTGGGCAGTGGGGATGATGGCGGTGGCCTCCTGGGCAGCGGGGATGATGGTGGTCTCCTCCGCCATGCTGCTCTTCCCAGACTTTTCTGCTTTCTTTTGGCCCTTCCCCACCTTGGAAGGTGTGGCAGCTGACTCCACACTCCCACCGGGGCCCCTGGGAGCGGCTTTGGTGGCTGGAGTATTCCCCCTCTCCTGCCGGGCACTGGCCAACTTCTGATGCTTCACAGGTGGGGGACTGTCTGTGCTGTGGCTCCGTGCCACACTGGCTGCCCCGGTGGCCGGTCCACTCCATATTCCGGTGACTATAGGCACCACTGGTGCCGGAGATGTTGTGGCTGAGGTGCTAGTTCGGGACCTAGGAGACGGACGGGGTGGGGGAGGTGTGGGAAAGAGTTCAAGGTTGGACAGGAAAAGTTTTTGGGAGACACTGGGACGGGTAGCTGGGGGGGTTTGGGAGTGGAGGAAGAGGTTGTGGTTGTAGGAGGTGTTCGTTTGCTGACTTTGGGTGAAGGTGCATGCGCTGGAGGTTGTCGTGAGGTGGATGGCTGTTGGGTGGGTGTGTGCCTGCGTTTGTGTATCTTGGGAGGTGGCGTCACAGACACACTGGGAGAGGACACAGGGGACGTGTGAATGGTAGTGGGGGTGGTGACTGCACGTGAGCGGGGTGTGGTGGTGGGTGTGCTGGTGATGGCAGTAGTGGCTGTAGATGTAGTGCATGCAGGTGTGAGTGTAGACGAGACTGGGAGGGAGGAGGGAGACGAGGAGGAGGGGGACACAGTGGAGGCAGTGGATGTTGGTGTGTCTATATGTGTGTGATGCTTGCGTGAGTGCCTGTGGGATGTGTGGTGCTTATGTTTGCCAGAGCTTCCCTTGTGTGTTGAGGTGTGTGCATGCTGGTCTGAAGGTGTGCTTGGGATAGGCTGGGGTACAGGGGATTGGGTCTGGGTGGAGGAAGTTGGAGGGGGGAGGCTAGAGACGGGGACAATGGCTGCCATCAGTGCAGAGGCCAGAGTCTGAAAAGGTCGCTGAAGAGCCGCCTGACCAGAATGAATGCCCTCCAGGAATGCATTAGTTTGTTGCAACTGCCTCTCTACACCCTGGATGGCATTCAAAATGGTAGACTACCCAACAGTGAGGGACCTAAGGAGGTCAATGGCCTCCTCACTGAGGGCAGGAGGGGTGACTGGGGCAGGGCCTGAGGTGCCTGGGGCGAAGGTAATGCCCACCCTCCTGGGTGAGTGGGCACGGGTCAAAGACTGAGGGGCTGCTGGGAGCGCGGTGCTGGTAGGGGGGGTGGCGGCTGTACCTGTAGATGCAGGGGACACAGATGTTGCCACCACAATAAGGGAGCTCCCATCAGAGGACGAGCCCGTGTCGCTGGTGTCAGCTCCTGTCCCCGCCGTGGAGCTCCCCTCGCCCTCCGACCCAGTGGTGAACTTCGAGTCCGTAGTTTCGCCCTCCAGGGCCATGTGGGATGCAGCTCCCTCCTGCTCCGGTGCCACTGCTCCTCTGCCTGATGATGCTAATGCACACAAGAACGGGGAGACCACAAAAAGGGGGGGGGATAGAAGAAAGACATGTTGAGTGCATGCATTACCGCTACCGTTGGTGGAAACGACAGACACAGAAGCCCCCTGCACTACGTTGCGCTCTTGGGCTCCACTGTTCAATTCCTGGCAAATGGCCTACTAGGCGATGGACGACATCTGCACACATGGATGACACAGGGGCATGACTAGGTGTAGTTGGCACTCTACAGAGGTGGGGTGGGGTGCCACATGGCCGGCCTCCGAGGGACCTTGCCTACTAAAATCGCCCTGGCCTTTGGAAACCCACAGCCCATCTCCCCCACCCAGACCCCTCCACTGCGCGCAAATTCAGCAGGATGAGAGTGTACTCACCCCCTTGTGGCTGCTGTGATGCCCTTAAGCGCCCATCCAAATCCGGGTACGCCACCGCCAGGATCCTGAACATCAGGGGGTCATGGTGCGACGGGCACCCCTCCCACGTTGGAAGGCCATCCCCAGCTGAGCCTCCGCCGTCATCTTGCTCCAGCGGCGAATGTCCTCCCATCTTTTACAGCAGTGGGTGGTCCGTCTGTGGTAGACCCCCAGGGTCCGGACGTCCTTGGCGATGGCACGCCAAATATCTTTTTTCTTGTGGGCGCTGACCTACATGATTTGTACAGGTGGAAGAGAAACTTATTGGCAACTGCACCGTCACAGTCTTTAGCCCCCATCCCTACCCTTGCCAAGTGGCACATGCACTCACTGTTGTTTCATGCACGCCGCACTCTCCCCCCTTACTTCTTACATCCACCACTCTTCACACAGGCATAGCCCATACAGCATGCTCCCAGTGTACTTACCTGTTTGTCTGGAGGACCGCAGAGTAGCGTGCACGGGGGGAGGACCCCATCCACGAGTTTCTCCAACTCCTCCGATGTGAAGGCAGGGGCCCTTTCCCCAGACACTCAAGCCATTGTCTCTTCCAGACCGAGGTCACAGCAGCACTTGCAGTGTAGGTCGTCTCCTGTCGAAGATCAGGTATTGAGTGATTGAACAGATAGAAAATGGCAGTCATGTCTGTGGTGGTGCGTACCATCACCACCGGCGTACATCGTCATTGGCTCCTGGGACCCATAGGGTCCAATGTTAACCAATGCAGAATTGCGCCGCGGTCTTCGACCGCCTACCGCGCCGGTGTACAACGCCAGAGCACTTAACTCACATCCCATTGTCTCACTTTACAGGTCAGGCAGCCGCCATTTCAGGGGCCCACATGGCTTAATTTGTAACTGCGTCACACATACCTAGGCCTAGACTCAACACATATACAGGACACTTTTTGGATTAGGAATCGTGTTCTGTGTAACCTGTGGGTACGTACCTCTGAGTTGTTTGGCTCTGTGCTCGCTGTTGTCATTCATAGGCACCGTCCGCTGGGACATGTGAGGAGATGGCGGCATCCTCGGTGTACCGACCATTGGTGGACCTGTCGACAATGGAGGAAAGACATGTGATCATCACATACAGGCTTGAACGTGCCACAATCCAGGAACGGTGTACCCAGCTGGAGCCAGACCTGATGTCAGCTATCCGCCATCCCACAGGAATCCCCCCTCAAGTGCAGGTGCTGTCAGTGCTCCATTTCCTTGCAAGTGGGTCATTTCAAACAACAGTTGCCATAGCATCAGGGATGTCCCAGCCTATGTTTTCCAACGTGTTGTCCAGAATGTTGTCTGCCCTGCTGAAACACATGCAGAGTTACATCGTTCTACCTCAGGTGGAGGATTTGCCTACAGTGAAAGGTGATTTCTATGCCCTGGGACATATCCCCAACATCATAGGTGCCATTGATGGGAACCATGTGGCTTTGGTCCCCCCCAAAGGAGTGAACAGGTGTACCGAAACCGGAAGAGCTATCATTCGATGCATGTACAGATGGTATGTTTGGCTGACCAGTACATCTCCCATGTGAATGCCAAGTTCCCTGGCTCAGTGCATAACGCCTACATCCTGCGGAATAGCAGCATCCCTTATGTGATGGGGCAACTCCAGAGGCACTGTGTGTGGCTATTAGGTGAGGACCTTTAAGGAAGACAGTGGGAATGGTTGTCTGGGTCTGGTCTGAGGATTTCCCTAGAGGTTAGTGTGTGTCTAACAGTTGTCCCTCGCCATTTGCAGGTGACTCTGGTTACCCCAACCTGTCATGGCTACTGACCCCAGTGAGGAATCCCAGGACAAGGGCAGAGGAATGCTACAATGAGGCCCATGCGCAAACTAGGAGGGTGATCGAATGGACCTTCGGCCTCCTGAAGGCCAGGTTCAGGTGCCTCCATTTGACAGGTGGATCCCTATTCTACTCACCAAAGAAGGTTTGCCAGATCATCGTGGCATGCTGTATGCTTCACAACTTGGCTTTGCGACGATAGGTGCCTTTTCTGCAGGAGGATGGTCCAGATGCCGGTGTTGTGGCAGCTGTGGAGCCTGTGGACAGTGAAGACGAGGAAGCAGAAGAAGAAGACATGGACAACAGGGACTCTGTGATCCAGCAATATTTCCAGTGAAACACAGGTAAGAATACAAACCTGCCTACTACACGTACTTAAACACTACTACCTCTCTACTGTCTGTCATTTTCACCCAGTGTATGGTCAATGAGTTGTCACTTTCCCTTACGATTTCACAGATGTGGGTCCCAATGTGTGACATCTGCTTTGATTCCTCATGGACTACAGCTGTGTGACATAGGTATGTTGACTTTACAAATGAAAGAGATTTTGCGCTAGTAATTGCTAATACAGTATTCCGAAATCACAGACTGACTCCAGATTGTTTCGTGCTTTAATGATGTTTATTTTAGTGCTCAATATTGGAGGGGGTAGCAAAATGGTGAGGGGTGATGGCGGAGGAATGTCCATGGCAGAGTCCAGTCTATTAGTCTCACAGGTGCATTGCCCAAATGGGCATAGGAAGTGGAGCTGGGGCAGTTTAAGGATGGACAGGGTGACAAAGTGGGACAGTAGGATGACAATCAGGGTGGTCTCATTTCTTGGCGGGTGTCTTGGCATCATTCTCTGTCTTTGTCCTGGATCTCAGGGACCATTTGCGAGGTGGTTCTCCCTCTGCAGGGGGTGGGGTGCTGGTGTGGTGGTCCTGTGGCGGTGCCTCCTGTCCACTGGCACCGGTGGAGGTGGTGGGCAGTTCATCGTCCAGGCTAGTGTCAGGGGCCCCTTGTTGTGCCACAGTGTCCCTCCTGGTGTTCAGTACTTCCTTCAGCACCCCTACGATGGTGCCCAGGGTGGAATTGATGGTTCTGAGTTCCTCCCTGAAGCCCAAATACTGTTCCTTCTGCAGCCACTGGGTCTCCTGAAACTTGGCCAGTACTGTTGCCATTGTCTCCTGGGAGTGGTGGTAGGCTCCCATGATGTTGGAGAGGGCCTCGTGGAGAGTGGGTTCCCTGGGCATGTCCGCCCCATGTCGCACAGCAGCCCTCCCAGTTCCCCTGTGTTCCTGGGCCTCCGCCCCCTAGACCGTATCCCCATTACCACTGCCCCCAGGTCCCTGTGGTTGTTGGGGTGGTGGGTTAGCCTGGGTTCCCTGTTGTGGTGGACACACTGCTGATTGACTTGTCCTGGGGACGGAGGTATGGGCCCGCTGGGTGTGTGCTGTGCTGGTGTTTCCAGAGGGGGGATGCTCTGTGGTGGCCTGTGACTGGGTGAGGGGAACTGACTGTCCAGAGGTCCCCGATGGGCCGGGCTGGTCATCTAGATCCAGCTGGACAGAGGTGCTGTCATCACTGTGGGCCTCTTCTGTTGGTGGTGTGGACATGTGTGGACCCTCCTGTCCGGTGACGTTGGGTAGGGGTCCTGCAGGGCTATCAAAGGATGTTTATTACATCTGTGTGTGCCATGGTGTGCAATGGGTGGGTGACCGTGTGCCCAGTGCTTGCATTCCTATGTGGGACTTTGCGTGATGATGGTTTAGGGGGGTGTATGGGTATGTGCAGTGGCCATGCTTTAGAGATGGGTGTCCATGCTTTGTTGTTGCATGCAGGGCTTGGGGTTAGGATGTGTGGTTTGTGATGTTGGGACGTTTGTGAGGAGTTAGAGTGATAGGGGTGAGGGTGGGGGTATGTGCTGGCATGCAGGTAGGGTGGGGCATGTAATAGTTAAGATTTGCCTTACCAGAGTCAATTTTTCCACCTACTCCTGCGAGGCCCTCAAGATGCAGAATCACCAAGACCTGCTCCTCCCATGTTGTCAGTTGTGGGGGAGGAGGTGGGGGTCTGCCGCCAGTCCGCTGAACCGCAAGGTGGTGTCTTGAGACCACGGAACGCACCTTCCCCGTAGGTCGTTCCACCTCTTCCTGATGTCCTCCCGATTTCTTGTGTGCTGTCCCACTGCGTTGACCCTGTCCACTATTCTTCGCCATAGCTCCATCTTCCTTGCAATGGAGGTGTGCTGCACCTGTGATCCGAATAGCTGTGGCTCTACCCGGACGATTTCCTCCACCATGACCCTGAGCTCCTCCTCCAAGAACCTGGGGTGTCTTTGCCGTGCCATGGGGTGGTGTAGGTGATGTGTGGGGTGGTGTGTGGTGTGATATGTGTGCTGATATGTAGTGGGGTGTTGTGTGAGGTGCGTGGAAGTTGTGTGGGTGATGGTGTTGTGTGCCTGTGGTTGCTAGTATTGTTGATGGTGGTGTCTCTCTCTGGCCTTCTCTCAGTAACTGTGGTCGTAGGGGTGATGTGGGTGTGTGTTTTATATTGTAATGGGTGTGTGGGAGTGGTGTGTGTATGTGTATCAGGTGTGTGTATTTCGAATTGTCCAATGTGGCTGTGTTTTGTATGTGTGTGTGTATTTTGAGCACAGCGGTGTGTACCGCCAATGGAATACCGCAGTTGAAAGACCACCACGTGGATTTGTGGGTCGTGATAGTGTGGGCGTATTTCTGTTGGTGTGACGGTGGAGGTGGGTGTCTGAATTTTGGCGGATACCGTGTTGTGGGTCATAATAGCTGTGGCGGTTTTCCACGGCAGCGGCGGTGTGTTGGTGGTCTTATGCACGGCGGTAAGCAGCTTTTACCGCAAAATGTTGTAATGAGCGCCTATATTTACTGTGTGTTTTCCTATTATTAACCTGTATCCCTATGTTGAAGCGTTCATGAATTTGTAACTACAGGAAGACTGAAGCTTTATAAACATGCACAATAATATTCATTTAAAATTGCCTTCATGTATTCATTTTTCATGTTCTACGTTTATATTATAAGTTGCAAATGTCAAAACAAAATGTCTTTCTTTATTTCCATTTGCATTTATTATGAAAATTTAACATGTGCTTATGTATAACAATGTATTCAAAATATACATTAAAGTTTAAATAAAGTTACCATGGCTAAGGGCCTTAATTCTGAAATGCACTTTTTTTTGGTTAGCATGTTATTTCTTTGTAGGTGAGTTTCAAGGCTATGGTAGCTAGAGGAAAGGAGTATAGCTTGTGTATTAGTTTCACTTATAGTAAGGTCTGAGAAGAGAAAATATTGGCATGAGATGTTGAATAAACTGTTCTAGTTCCATGGAATGGTAAAGCTAGGTAATGTTACAATTTGCAAGAGGGGTGAGACACTCATTGGTCCCTGAAAGTAGGAGAAAATTCAACTGATGTTGAAGGTTCTGTTTGTTCAAATTAATGCTTTTCTGTCTGAAGTTAAGGCAGATTCTCTTAGTCTTTGGTGCGGGGGCTACAGACCTCTCTGCTTTCTTTATTCTTGCAAGTGTGAAGCTTTATGCTAAGCACTTATTTCCATTTTGAAGACTACTAGTGAAGTCTTCGCTACGCAAATATCTTCCTGCATTCCCAAATTATCAGAAGAAACTTTCCAACCACCCTCAAGACTTATTTCCAAACCCTCATTCTTTATTTAGAACTCTGATTATTTCATGTTTATGAGAGAGAACAATAGTTTTTTTACTATTTCTAATTGTCAGCTTCTGTACTGCCGTGATTGTATTTGCCCTGAACCTAAATTTATTGAGATTGAACCAATTGTGATATTCAGTTTACCAGCTGTAATCCTGGATCTTTTTAATATTTTCATGACATGCATATATATATTTGATTGATCATTGATTCAGAATAAATCTATCTACCTTCAATTACTGATACAAGGTCCTTATTGTGGCGCCAAATGGGCTTCATGGAAATTTGAAATGTTCATTATTGTAACTCTCTTTTGCATCTCAATCAACATAAAAAGGTCCATCAGATGATAGTGTAAAACCATGCTTTTGTGCGCTCTCAGTCTCATAAAACTTAAACCCTGAGAGGGACCCTTGATGCTACTGTACAAAGTTGTTGGCCATTGGGTAGTTTGTATCACCATTCTTGATTGCTCTAACATGCTGGAGAATTCCCATTTTTTATTTCTTGTTTGTACTTCCAACATAGCTTTCCACAGTCACATTCAAGTGCATACATGTCGTATTGAGTGTTACAGGTTATCTTATCTTGTATTGTAATCCTTCGTCCTTCTAATGTTTTGTATGATTTTTGATTCTGTCGATACTGACAAGCTTTACATCTATTATGTTTGACAAAGCCTTTACCACCCTCCACGAACCGATAATTTCCTCTCGGGTCATAAAAGCTTTGAGTCAAGATGTCCCCCAATTATCTAGTTTTAAGGTAGGTTATTAGCAGACCCAGGCCAATAATGCTTTTTAAATTCTGGTCCTTCTCCAAGATGTGCCAATTATTTCTTTAAATCTTTTTGATGTCCAGTTGTGCCTGATTATATTCCAAAATGGGCTGTGGGCCAAGCCACCCACCTTACAGCTCCAGCCCACCAATTTTCAGCATTGCATCTAGAGGTGCTGCGATAAAAAGTGGACGTGCTTCCGCAGTGTGGGGAATGGACCACGCCACCCACATTATGGCTCCACCATGGGTGGCCACCTATTTTCAGCATCGCGCCCAGATGCTCTTCCATAAAAAGCAGCATGCATGGGGCGTGCCAGGGCAAAGACTGGGCAAAGACCATGCCCGTCTGCAGCCATTAACAGCCATACAAGGCTAGGCTGGGCCACCCCTCAAACAACTGCAGCAGAACCTTCATCCAATCAAAGTAGGTGAAGTCTTGGACTTTTTTGCTTGGGCAAATGCAAGGTGAATAGTTGCCCCATTCAAACTCACAGATCGACTAGCATTGACACTATGCTTGGATGAGCAATTAGGGTTGTAAGCAATGAAATCACACAAACCAAGTGCAGGCTTTCCCTGGGGCAAGGTAGTATTGCAGACGCTATCCCTGGGACAACTGGTAATTTTATTATCGAGTCAAATAGGCCTGTCCCGGAAACAGCTTGCATTACTGATGACTAATCGAGTGATGTACAAAGCCTATTATTCATGCATAGTGACACAGCCAGGGTTTCAGACCGTTGCAGTCAGACTGTTTGCACTAGTATCACCTGCTCTAACGCACCCTTGGAACCATTGTGAAAATGCAAAAGGACCAGCAAAAGTACAGTGTGAAAGGAAGTCAACCAAGCCACTGCTGGGTAGGAAAGAGTTGTGCCACTTTTAGGGGACATTCAAATTGAGCATATATGCCACCTGATGGCAGAGGTTTTGGACAAACAATTGGGCCCCTTAATGGAGCATCTGGTAGTGATAGAAGTGCCCTCAGTCAATTTGCTTAAACTCAGGGATGCCTGAGCTGCACCGAAGGGAGACTCAAATAATAGTGCCCCTTCATACAGGCCTATGACTGGAGGCTAGGGTACTCCACATTTGGCTAGCCCCTTAGCCCAAAACACATTACAGCCCAAATCTGGCTAGAGTGTTGTGGCTGTTCTAACAGGGCCTAGAGGCAAGGGGGGTTCAGATACCTCTCTACTCCACAATCACTGGCACTCAGTAACAGCTGAGTAAGAGGGCATACCCACCGTTCAGGTGAAGGACCAAGACAAACTTAGGGCATATTTATGGAAAAGTGGTGCATTATTCATGATGCACCACTTTTCTAGTGCTCCATTGCTTCCCTTCCAATGACACCATGTTTGCACTGTATTTTCAATACCACGTACCATGGAGGTCATGTTCACATTAGTGTCATAATTTATGGCGCTAACGTAGCAAAGCACAGGGAGGCCCATTGTTTCTAATGAGAGCGCCACCTTAATAATTATGCTAAAAATGGTGCAATTTAGTAAATTTGACTGCACCATTTTTCTGAGCCTCCGTACGTGAAAATGCCCCTCTTGCATACATTATGCCTGGAATAGGCATAATGTGGCGCAAGGGGTCCCAAAGTGGTGCAATGCTTGCATTGTACCACTTTGTATAAATGGCGTGTGGGAAATGCCACCCTAACGTCACATTTGCATCTAAATAAATATAACCCAGTCCTTTTAGGAAGGAATTTAAAACAGTATCTACCCCCGTTAACCTGACAACGTCTATGGATCACCTTAAACTGTGCTGTAAACTGCCAGATCCCCACCTTTTTTTGAAGAAAGTACTGTCAGGAAATTATGAGCTTGTCCTGGGGTGTCTGGCAGAGTTTTCCACACCAGGAGACATAGTTAGTTCCGTTGTTGCCCTATGTGCCAAGGTTAGGCAGTCCCATTGCAAACCCAATAGAGCAGTACCTCAGGCCCCCTGTTGATTTGACCACAAATGTGCTTATTGCATTCTGCTCTTACTGAGAATCCTAGTGATCCTGCTGTGGTTGCCTCTGTGTGGAAGCAATATAAAATAGCAACGGTGTGTAGGCAGAATTAAGTTAATCCATGGGCCCTGAAGGGGTGCTAATAAATGTAATCAAAAGCATCGAGGGTGTGTGGGCCTCCTTGTTGACAAATGTCTTCAATAGTGTGATTCACACTGTTGTCTGTAGATCTTGGCTGTGCTGAGTTCTCATCCGAATTTTTAGGAAGGGGGATATTACAAAGCCCCATTGTCATCGCCTGAGATACAGTGCACTAGAGGTGCCCCAGAGCCTGTAAATCAAATGCTACTAGTGGGCCTGCAGCACTGGTTGTGCCACCCACATGAGTAGCCCTGTAGACATGGCTCAGACCTGCCATTGCAGTGTATGTGTGTGCAGTTGTAAACTGCCAATTCAACCTGGCAAATGTACCCTCTTGCCAGGCCTAAACCTTCCCTTTTCATACATATAGGGCACTCCTAAGGTAGGCCCTAGCTAGCCTTAGGTAGCCCCATGGGCAGGGTGCAATTTAATTTTAAGGTAGGACATATATTAAAGTGTTTTATATGTCCTAAGAGTGAATACTGCCAAATTCAGTTTTCACTGTGCAAGGCCTATCTCTCTCATAGGTTAACATTGGGGCTGCCTTTAAATATTATTGAAGTGCAGATTCCCTTTGTGAGCAAATAGAAATATGGAGTTTAGGGTCTTTGAACTCATAATTTAAAATTACATCTTTTGGCAAAGGTTGTTTTTAGATTGTGTGTTTGAAAATGCCACTTTCAGAAAGTAGGCATTTTCTTGCTTAAACCATTCTGTGACTCTGCCTGTTTGTGGATTCCCTGTCTGGGTCAGCTTGACAGTTGGGCTGTTTGCACCTCTCCTCTAGAGTGACCCAAAGGGAGCTGGGGTGTAGCCTACATATTCCGATGAACATTCTGTTCTTGGTGGGAGGGGAGGAGTGGTCAATCACACCTGAAAGGGCTGTGCCTGCCCTCACACAATGCAGTCTCCAACCCCCTGGTGTGTGTCTGGGGCCAGGCCTGGGCACGGCAGGATCTTACAAAAAGAGAGACTTTACTTTGAAGTTTACCTACTTCAAAGGCAGAAAGGGGTATAAGTAGTGGACCCAAAATACCTTATTAGATCACTTCTGGAATCAAGAGGAACCTCTTCCAAGGAGAACAGCTGAAGAGCTGTGAAGTGGTGTCCCTGCCTGTGACTGTGATTTGTTGGGCTATCCTGCAGTTGCTGCTTCTGCCTGTGAAAGGGGACAAAGACTGGACTTTGTTGTGTATTGAAGCCAAGGGCTTGAACTGAGCTTGCCTCCTGTTGCTGAAGTCTCAGGGCCATCAAAAACTTCCGCTGCCAGCACCTGGACTCTCTGCTGAATCTCCTGCCCTGCCAAGTGGTACCCTATCCAGTCCCTGGGCCCTTGAAAGGTGAAGTTGGCAGACAAGATCTGAAAATCCACACACAAACGCCGAGCAGGGACATTTTTTATGCACTTTCCGCAATGCGGCTGATAAATGATGCACCACCAGCTTCGTGGCTGAGATTGATGCTCCACCTGCATCGCGGCTGGAAGATCGATGTATCACAGCTGGAGAAGCTACGTGCAACACCCACTTATGGAGGCTGATAATGATGTAAACCCCACGCAGCCCGGTTTTCTGATCCAGTGCGACTGGATTTTCCATACATCGTCCCTGGGCATGCAAGTCAACCTGACTGTGCGGATCCGAAGTGCTCTGTATGGAAGTCGACTCATCGCTCACTTGTGAGGGAGAAAAACGACGCATAGCCAACGCAACCGGAGAAGGAAAAAATGCATGGCCCCACTTGCGAGTAAGGAACCGACGCATCGCTACCCTTCTCCTACGCACGCTCGCCCGTGCAGCTTTATTTTTTACGCTAACCAGGTGCTTTGTGTAACAAAAGTATTCTCACTGTTTTGCAAGGATTAAGGGGGTCATTATGAACATCGGCGGTTCAGCCCGCCATGCCGGTGGCAGCTGAAAAGCCCGCCACCGGCTTGGTGGGCTGAACCGCCATATAATGAACTGCGTGAGGGCCGCCATAGGCTGCCGAGTCCCCCAGCCTTTCCCTGGTGGGTTTCCCCTCCAGGGAAAGGCTGGTGGAAGGGGTGCTCTGGGCCCCCCCTGGCATTCTGCTCGGTCAGCGGGCAGAAATCTGCCCAGCAGAATGTTTATTATACAGCCGGTGGGGTCCCAGGGGGGCTTACGGTCAGTAGAACGACCACCAGCCGGAACACGGCAGTGAAAACCACAGTGTTCATGATGAGGGCCTAAGGCTTATTCTTTTTTTAATTCATATCTTGACTTGCGTATGTTGGTGTCAGGGAGACCAGATCCTCGGGGCCTGCACACGTTCCCAACATGTCCACCACTAAACAGCTCCAAAGCTCCAATAGATCTACCACAGAGCCTGAGAGAGTCAAAGTGGGGGAAAAGGGGATTAGGTAGGGAACAGCTGGGAAGGAGACCTGTAGGAAGCAAGAGGTTAAACAACACAATGTCAATATATAGGCCCTCATTACAACATTGGCGGTAAAAGCCGCTTACCGCCGTGCAGAAGACTGCTAACACACCGCCGCGGCAGCAGATTTCCGCCACGGTCATTATGACCCACTGTTCGGAATCCGCCAACATTCAGACACCCACAGAAGTCCGCCACACCAAAGGTTAGTGATAAACTGGCGAAAACAAAACCTCCACCGTCACGCCAACAGAAATATGCCCACACTATCACGACCCACGAATCCACACTCAAAATACACATATATCTCCAAAACACCACCACATTGGACAATTCAAAATACACACACCTGATACACATACACACACCACACCCACGCACTCCATACAATATAAAACACACACCCACATCACCCACAAACCCATACGTCAACAATTGCAACAGAAGGCCAGAGAGAGACACCACCAGAAAGAACAAGAGCATCCACAGGCACAGAATACCATCACCCACATAACTTCCACGCACCTCACACAACACACCATTACATATCACCCCACTTATCACTACACAGACCACCCCACACATCACCCACACCACCCCATGGCACGGCAAAGACACCCCAGGTTCTCAGAGGAGGAGCTCAGGGTCATGGTGGAGGAAATCGTCCGGGTAGAGCCACAGCTATTCGGATCACAGGTGCAGCACACCTCTATAGCTAGGAATATGGAGCTATGGTGAAGAATAGTGGACAGATTAATGCAGTGGGACAGCACCCAAGAAATAGGGATGACATCAGGAAGAGGTGGAACGACCTACGGGGAAGGTGTGTTCCGTGGTCTCAAGACACTACCTTGCGGTTCAGCGGACTGGCGGCAGACCCCCACCTCCTCCCCCACAACTAACAACATGGGAGGAGCAGGTCTTGGCAATTCTGCATCCTGAGGGCCTCACCGGAGTAGATGGAGGAATGGACTCTGGTAAGTCAAATCTTAACTATTACATCCATCACCCTACCTGCATGCTATCACATACCCTCACCCTCGCCCCCACCCCCATCACTCCAACTCCTCACAAATGTCCCAAGATCACAACCCACCCATCCCAACACCAAGCTCTGCATGCAACTACAAAGACAAAGCATGGACAACCATCACCAATGCACATACCCACATAAACCCTTAAAAAATTATCACACAAGGTCCCACACAAGAATGCAAACACTGGGGTACATGGTCACCCACCCATTGCACACCATGCCACACACAGATGTAATAAAAATCCTTTTATACCCCTGCAGGACCCCTACCCAACATCACCGGACAGGAGGGTCCACACATGTCCACACCACCAACAGAAGAGGCCCACAGTGATGACAGCAGCTCTGTCCAACTGGATCTAGATGACCAGCCCGGCCCATCGGGGACCTCTGGACAGTCGGTTCCCCTCACACAGTCACAGGCCACCACAGAGCTTCCCCCCTCTGTAAACACCAGCACAACACCCACCTAGCGGGCCCAGACCTCCGTCCCCAGGACAAGTCAATCAGCAGTGTGTCCACCACTACATGGAACCCAGGCCAACCCGCCACCCCAACAACAACAGGGACCTGGGGGCAGTGGCAGTGGGCACACGGTCCAGGGGACGGAGGCCCAGGAACACATGGGAACTGGGAAGGCTGCTGTGCGACAGGGGGAGGACAGGCCAAGGGAACCCACTCTCCACAAGGCCCTCTCCAACATTATGGGAGCCTACCACCATTCCCAGGAGACAATGGCAACTGTACTGGCCAAATTTCAGGAGACCCAGCGCCTGCAGGAGGAACAGTATTTGGGCTTCAGGGAGGAACTCAGATCCATCAGTTCCACCCTGGGCACCATCGTAGGGGTGCTGAAGGAAGTACTCAACACCAGGAGGGACATTGTGGCACAACAAGGGGCCCCTGACACTAGCCTGGACGATGAACTGCCCACCACCTCCGCCAGCGCTAGTGGACAGGAGGCACCGCCACAGGACCACCACACCAGCACCCCATCCCCTGCAGAGGGTGAACCACCCCGCAAACAGTCCCTGAGATCCAAGACAAAGACAGAGAACGATGCCAAGACCCCCACCAAGAAATGAGACCACCCTGAATGTCATCCTTCTGTCCCACTTTGTCACCCTGTCCATCCTCAAACTGCCCCAGCTCCACTTCCTATGCCCATTTGGGCAATGCACCTGTGAGACTAATAGACTGGACTCTGCCATGGACATTCCTCCACCATCACCCTTCACCATTTTACAACCCCATCCAATATTGAGCACTTAAATAAACACCCTTGAAGCACAAAACAATCTGGAGTCAGTCTGTGATTTCGAAATAGTGTATTAGCAATTACAGTGTCAAAATGTTCTTTCAAACGTAATGTCAACATACCTATGTCACACAGCTCTAGTCCATGAGGAAACAAAGCAGATGTCACACAGTGGGACCCACATCTGTGAAATCGTAAGGGAAAGTGACAACTCAGTAACCATACACTGGGTGAAAAGGACAGACAGTAGCGAGTTAGTAGTGTTTAAGTACATGTAGTAAGCATGTTTGTATTCTTACCTGTGTCTCACTGGAAATATTGCAGGATCACCGAGTTCCTGTTGTCCATGTCCTCTTCTTCTGCTTCCTCGTCTCCACTGTCCACAGGCTCCACAGCTGCAACAACACCGCCATCTGGACCATCCTCCTGCAGAAAAGGCACCTGTCGTCGCAAAGCTAAGTTGTGAAGCATACAGCAGGCCACAATGATCTGGCACACCTTCTTTGGTGAGTAGAATAGGGATCCACCTGTCATATGGAGGCACCTGAACCTGGTCTTCAGGAGGACGAAGGTCGCTCTATAATCCGCTGAGTACGCCCATGGGCCTCATTATAACGTTCCTCTGCTCTTGTCCAGGGATTCCTCACTGGGGTCAGTAGCCATGACAGGTTGGGGTAACCAGAGTCACCTGCAAATGGCGAGGGACAACTGTTAGACACACACTAACCTGTAGGGATATCCCTAGACCCAGACAGCCATTCCCACTGACTTGCTTCCAGGTGCTCACCTAATAGTGTGTGTGGCACAGTGCCTCTGGAGTTGACCCATCACATAAGGGATGCTGCTATTCCGCAGGATGTAAGCGTCATGCACTGAGCCAGGGAATTTGGCATTCACATGGGAGATGTACTGGTCGGCCAAACACACCATCTGCACATTCATGGAATGATAACTCTTCCGGTTTCTGTACACCTGTTCATTCCTGCGGTGGGGACCAAGGACACATGTGTCCCATCAATGGCACCTATGATGTTGGGGATATGTCCAAAATCATAGAAGTCACCTTTCAGTGTAGGCAAATCCCCCACCTCAGGGAAAACGATGTACCTCCGCATGTGTTTCAGCAGGGCAGACAACACTCTGGACAACACGTTGGAAAACATAGGATGGGTCATCCCTGATGCTATGGCCACTGTAGTTTGAAAAGACCCACTTGCAAGGAAATGGAGTACTGACAGCACCTGCACTTGAGGGGTGATTCCTGTGGGATGGCGGATAGCTGACATAAGGTCTGGCTCCAACTGGGCACACAGTTCCAGGATTGTGGCACGATCAAGCCTGTAGGTGATGATCACATGTCTTTCCTCCATTGTCGACAGGTACACCAGCGGTCTGTACACCGGAGGATGGCGCCATGTCCTCACATCCCCCAGCGGACGGAGCCTATGGAGGAGAACAGCGAGCACAGAGTCAACCAACTCAGAGGTACGTACCCACAGCTTACACAGAACACAAATCCTAATCAGAAATGTGGCTTGTATGAGTGTTGAGGCAAGGCCTAGGTATGTGTGACACAGTTAGAAATTAAGCCATGTGGGCCCCTGAAATGGCAGCTGTCTGACCTGTAAAGTGGGACAATGGGATTTGAGGTAACTGTGCTGGCGTTGTACACCGTCGCGGTAGGCGGTCGCAGACCGCGGTGCATTTCTGCATTGGTTAACATTGGACCCTATGGGTCCCATAGGCCAATGAGAATGTACGCCGGCGGTGACGGTAAGCACCGCCGTGGACGTGACCGCCATTTTCTATCTGTTCAATCACTCGATACCTGATCTTCGACAGGAGGGGACTTACACTGCAAGTGCTGCTGTGACCTCAGTCTGGAAGAGACAATGGCTCGTGTGTCTGGGGAAAGGGCCCCTGCCTTCACATCGGAGGAGTTGGAGAAACTCGTGGATGGGGTCCTCCCCCAGTACACACTACTCTACGGTCCTCCAGACAAACAGGCGAGTACACTGGGAGCATGCTGTATGGGCTGTGCCTGTGTCGAGTGGGGTGGATGAAAGTTGGGGGGGAGATTGAGGCGTGCATGAAACGACGGTGAGTGCATGTGCCACATGGCAAGGGTAGGGATGGGGGCCAATGACTGTGACGGTGCAGATGGTAATAACTTTTATTTTCTCCCTGTACAATTCATGTAGGTCAGCGCCCATCAGAAAAAGGATATTTGCGTGCCATCGCCAAGGATGTCCGGACCCCGGGGGTCTATCACAGACGGAGCACCCACTTCCGTAAGAGATGGGAGCAAGAAGACAGCAGAGGCCCAGCTGGGGATGGCCTCCCAACGTGGGAGGGGTGCCCGTCGCACCATGACCCCCCTGATGTTCAGGATCGTGCTGGTGACTTACCCGGAGTTGGATGGACACTTGAGGGCATCACAGCAGCCACAAGGGGGTGAGTACACTCTCATTCTGCTGATTTTGCATGCAGTGGAGGTGTCTGGGTGGGGGAGGTGGGCTGTGGGTTTCCCTAGGCCAGGGCGAGTGTGCTAGTTAGGTCCCCTTGTTCTGGCAGACCCTGTGGCATCCCACCCCACCTGTGTACAGCGCCAAGTACACCTAGTCAGGCTCCTGTGACATCCATGTGTGCAGATGTCAGCCATAGCCTTTTAGGCCATGTCCATGGGATTGAACAGTGGACTCCAAGTGCGCGGCGTAGTGCAGGGGGCTTCTGTGTCTGTCGTGTCCGCCAACGGTAGCGGTAATGCATGCACTTAACATGTCTTTCTTCTGTTGTCCCCCCCTTTTTGTGGTCTCCCTGTTCTTGTGTGCATTAGCATCATCAGGCGGAGGAGCAGTGGCACCGGAGCAGGAGGGAGCTGCATCCCACATGGCCCTGGAGGGCGAGACAACGGACTCGGAGTTCACCAGTGGGACGGAGGGCGAGGGGAGCTCCACGGCGGGGGCAGTAGCTGAGACCAGTGATACGGACTCGTGCTCTGATGGGAGCTCCCTTGTGGTGGCGGCAACATCTGTGCCACCCACATCTACAGGTACAGCCGCCACGCCCCCTACCAGCACCGCCCTCCCAGCAGCCCCTTAGCCTTTGCCCCGTGCCCGCTCACCCAGGAGGGTGGGCATCACCTTCGCCCCAGGCACCTCAGGCACTGCCCCAGTCACCCCTGCTGCCCTCAGTGAGGAGGCCATTGACCTCCTCAGGTCCCTCACTGTTGGGCAGTCTACCATTTTGAATGCCATCCAGGGTGTAGAAAGGCAGTTGCAACAAACAAATGCATTCCTGGAGGGCATTCATTCTGGTCAGGCGGTGCTTTTCAGACTCTGGCCTCAGCACTGATGGCAGCAATTGTCCCTGTGTCTAGCCTCCCCCCTCCAACTTCCTCCACCCAGACCCAATCCCCTCTACCTCAGCCTATCCCAAGCACACCTTCAGACCAGCATGCACACACCTCAACACAGAAGGGAAGCTCTGGCAAACATAAGCACCACACATCCCACAGGCACTCACGCAAGCATCACACACATGCAGACACAGCAACATCCACTGCCTCCACTGTGTCCCTCTCCTCCTCGTCTCCCTCCTCCCTCCCAGTCTCGTCTATACTCACACCTGCATGCACTACATCTACAGCCCCTACTTCCATCAGCAGCACACACACCACCACACCCCGCTCACGTGCAGTCACCACCCCCACTGCCATTCACACGTCCCCTGTGTCCTCTCCCAGTGTGTCGGTGATGCCACCTCCCAAGATCCACAAACGCAGGCACACACCCACACAACAGCCATCCATCTCACAACAGCCTCCAGTGCATGCACCTTCACCCAAAGTCACCAAACGAACACCTCCTACAACCACGACCTCTTCCTCCACTCCCAAACCCCTTCCAGCTACCCGTCCCAGTGTCCCGAAGAAACTTTTCCTGTCCAACCTTGACCTCTTTCCCTCACCTCCCCCACCCCGTCAGTCTCCTAGGGCCCGACTCTCCAGGTCCCAACCTGGCACCTCAGCCACATCTCCGGTACCAGTGGTGCCTGTGGTCACCGGAATCTGGAGTGCACCGGCCACCAGGCAGCCAGTGTGGCACGGAGCCACAGCACGGACAGTCCCCCACCTGTCAAACATCAAAAGTTGGCCAGTGCCCTGCGGGAGAGGGGGAAGACTCCAGCCACCAAAGCCGCTCCCAGGGGTACAGGTGGGAGTGTGGAGTCAGCTGCGACATCTTCCAAGGTGGGGAAGGGCCACAAGAAAGTCTGCAAGTCTGGGAAGACTAGCACGGTGGAGAAGAGCGCCGTCATCCCCGCTGCCCAGGAGGCCACCACCATCATCCCCGCTGCCCAGGAGGCCACCGCCAGCACCAGCCCAGATGCCCAGGAGGCCACCGCCAGCACCAGCCCTGCTGACCAGGAGGTCACCGCCATCATTCCCGCTGCCCAGGAGGCCACCGCCATCATCCCCGCTTCCCAGGAGGCCACCGCCAGCACCAGCCCAGCTGGCCAGGAGGCCAGCGCCAGCCCTGCTGCCCAGGAGGCCACCATCATCATCCCCACTGCCCAGGAGGCCACCGCCAGCACCAGCCCTGCTGCCCAGGAGGCCACCGCCAGCACCAGCCCAGCTGCCCAGGAGGCCACCGCCAGCACCAGCCCTGCTGCCCAGGAGGCCACCGCCATCATCCCTGCTGCCCAGGAGGCCACCGCCAGCACCAGACCAGCTGCCCAGGAGGCCACCGCCAGCGCCAGCCCTGCTGCCCAGGAGGCCACAGCCATCATCCCCGCTGCCCAGGAGGCCACTGCCAGCACCAGCCCAGCTGCCCAGGAGCCACCGCCAGCACCAGCCCTGCTGCCCAGGAGGCCACCGCCAACATCCCCGCTACCCAGGAGGCCAACGTCATCATACCTGCTGCCCAGGAGGCCACTGCCATCATCCCCGCTGCCCAGGAGGCCAGCACCAGCCCAGCTTCCCAGGAGGCCACTGCCAGCACCAGCCCTGCTGCCCAGGAGGCCAGCACCTGCTGAGACAGAGAGGACCGCCAGCACCAGCCCCACTCGGACAGACAGAACCGCTAGCACCAGCCCCGCTGGGACAGACAGGACCCCCAGCACCAGCCCTGCTGGGCCATGAAGGACCGCCAGCAGCTGAGTCACTGGCAAGGAAACCGCTGCCACAAGCACCGCTGAACAGGACACCGCCGCAACAAGCACCGCTGAACAGGACACCGCTGCAACAAGCACCGCTGAACAGGACACCGCTGCAACAAGCACCGCTGAACAGGACACCGCCGCAACAAGCACAGCTGCCAAGGACACTGCCGCAACAAGCACCGCTGCCCCCCTCCCCTGTGTCATAGGTGCAGTACTCACCATTGTCTTCGCTGCCGGCGTTCGTGCTCCTGGTAGAGGAGCAAGAAGATGAGGGCTGGCAGGATGTGGAGCTCGAGTTCCATGGCGTCCGGATTCCTCGTGGGGTGTGTAGAGGTGAGCGTTTTCCCTTCGGAGTCCTGTTTCCGCCGTGTTTTTGTCCGCGGTGAATCCGCCCTGGAAAAGGTGGCGGATTGGTACGTTGTGATACTGTGGGCGGTACATTGTCCTCCGCCTGTCTATTGGCGGTGACCGCTAAGCTGTTTGTTTGTACCGCAGTGGCGGTCGGAGTATTAAAGTGGTTGTCTTTGTTGGCGGTTTCCGCCACGGTTGTAATTCAATTTATTTTACCGCTGGCCTGTTGGCGGTCTTACCGCCGCTATAACACCGTCCGCCAGGGTTGTAATGACCACCATGATCACAATGACTTTCAATAGACTATGGTTCTAAGAGTTCTTATACTGTAATCATGAATAACCTGAGAGATAACTATAACTAGACCTCAAGAAATCTAGGTGCCTGGAAAAATCAAGAATGGGTTAATACAATGTTTCATATGAGCTTTTCAGGAAATATCACATACTGTCTGGAATACAAGAACCTTCTGCAATAATGTTTCAGAATGAACTCTGCATTTTTAAATGAGGACAAGGGCTATCTGAACATTCCCTGGAAACAACAGGAACTGTACTAGGAACTTACTATGCACAAAGAATGTCGCACTTTGAAATAAGCGTTTCAAAGAAATCCAAAAGCTCAGGATCAATGTGTGCACCTCAACAAACACGGCACACCAACGTTTTCAATGTCATGAAATGATCGCGTACACCCCCGATCCAAAAGCCAAGAGTTTTATGCCAGCGTTGAATCGCGCACACTGTTGCCGATTCGAAAGACACGATTCGAATTTTTGACGCCCGTAGAGCGCGTACTGTCCTGATGTTGACAGTTGGATTTTTGTCATTCTGATCTTGTTTGATTTAGATAAATATTACCTACTTTTCTAAACTGGTGTGGTGTCCATTTTGTAGTGCTTCACTGTATTACTGTGTGTGTTGGTACAAATACTTTACACATTGCTTCTGAAGTTAAGCCTGCCTGCTCGTGCCAAGCTACCAAGAGGATCAGCAGGGGTTAACTGAGGGTGGTTCTCCTCTACCCTGACTGGAGTAAAGGTCCTTGCTTGAACAGGGGGCAACCTGATTGCCAACCAAAGACCCAATTTCTAACAGACTGCTCAGCTTATGACAAGGGCTTACTAATCCTGTGACTGGCACACGTGAAAAAAATCATAGGAAGGTATCGGTATGGGCTGTGCCTTCACTGATTATCTGAAATGTGCTGTTTCAAATGAAAAATGCATGCAATCATTATTAACTAAGCTTCAAGAAGACCGGATAAACGAGGAATCCCTGAAGCTCGCAGTAGCAACCTATTTGAGGCTTAACTCTTTTCAACTAACTATTTGTGGGAGACCAGCAGGAGTTGGGAGCACCTTTCACTATTTCGCTTCAGAGCAAATACAAGTAAAACTTTACAGTGCTTTACTCTTGGGTTTGAGCATAATCTTGAAGCAAGAGTCTGTCCCTGTAACAGTAACTCCAAGCAGTTCATGTTGCATGTTTAATTTTTTGGCAACTTCTATATATTGTATATGAAAGACTTTCTTGTACATCTCTTGAAATCAACAAATTTTAGGTGCTGTACTCTAGCTTACCGCTTCCTCCAACAATTGTCGGACAAAGTGACGCATATGTGTGTAGGCTCATTCCTTAATGCAGCTATACACTCATGTGGTAGAATGCCCTTTCAACATATTCATACAATCATCCTGTCTGTTTGGTCCTGTTTTTTAGTTTGCCACTGTCAGTTTAGATCTGCATGTTGATCTTTTTATTTTATTTATTAATTATATCTTCTTTAGGTATATATTTTAAAAAGTCAAATAATTGTCTCTATTTCACCTATTTTATTGATACTTTAATGTCACTTAAGTGGAACTGAACTGAAAAACAATATCTGTGTTCTTTCTCCATCTTCTCTCTTTAGTGTTTTCTCACTGTGTTCATAAAGTAAGGAATCCCTCTGTTTTTGATGTGCTTTCTTTCAAGCATTATTGAGAACACTTATTGGATACCCATGTTGATTGAATCTTGTCATCATTTTGGTCATTTCAATCTCATATTCCTCTTCAAATGAGAAGATTCTTCCTGCCCTCAACATCTACCCGTATGGTATACTCCATTTTAGTACCATTGGGTGCTTACATTTAGCATGTAGTATCATGTTTGCTGCTGTTGCTTTCCTATGGATTGTAGTTGTCAGCGTGTCATCCTTAGCATTCAATTCATTATCTTGTAAGTCACTGTGCTGCCTACTATATGTTGTTGTAAACTTGATATTAAAGTTATTGGTGTTTAGGCTGGCTGTGAATACCTCCAATTCAGAGTCTTCACCCACCCAGAAGATGAAGAAATCTAAGATGAAGTGAATGACGAGCACCATGTTCCTCATGTATTCTTCATTATTCATTGTACAAACTACCTCCTTCTCCCACCAACCCATGAATACATTTGCATAGGTGGGTGAAGGAGGTGTCCATAGCTGTGCCGTGTCGCTGTAAGACGATTTTACCATCGAAAATAAACACAATAGCCCTCATTACAACCCTGGCGGTAAATGCCGCCTACCGCCGTGCTGACGGCCGCCATCATACCGTGACTTCGGCGGTATTCCACTACGGGTATTATGACCCACACGGAGAAATCCACCACTATACAGACACCCACACAAGTCTATACACCAAAGGTCAGTGATAAACTAACGATAGCAGAACCCACACGGTTATGCCAACAGGAACAAGCCCACAGTATCATGACCCAAGAATCACTGTGGCGGTCTTTCAATCGCAGTAAACCATTGGCGGTGCACACCGCCACCCTCAAAATACACACACATTTAAAAACACCACCACATTGGACAATTCAAACTGCACACACCTGACACACATACACACACCACTATAAAATACACACCCACATTACCCACAACCCTTACAATGAAACAAAAGATTGCCAACAGAGAGAGACACAAGCCAGGAGCACCCACTCAATCTGAGCCACTGAACACCATCACCCATACACCATCCACGCACCTCACAGCATACACCCCAACACATCACCCCACACATCACCCCATACATCCTCACACATATCACTCACACCACATCCATGACACCATAAAGACACCCCAGGTTTTCAGAGGAGGAGCTAAAGGTCATGGTGGAGGAAATCATCTGGGTAGAGCCACAGCTATTTGGATAACAGGTTCAGCTGACATCGATTGCAAGGAAGATGGCGCTATGGCGGAGGTTCGTGGACAGGGTCAACACCATAGGACAGCATCCAAGAACAAGGGATGACATCCGGAAGAGGTGGAACGACCTACGGGGGAAGGTGCATTCCGTGGTTGCAAGACACCAGGTAGCTGTACAGAGGACTGGTGGTGGGCCCCTCACCTCCTCCCCCACAATTAACAACATGGGAGGAGCAAGTCTTGGCAATGATGCATCCTGAGGGCCTCGCAGGACTAGCAGGAGGACTGGACTCTGGTAAGTCTTTTTTTTTTTTTTTGGTCTAGAGATCTAGACCATTTAGAGTAACAAAGATAACAATCATACATGATAAATAATATTTGTTAAAAAAAACATAATAGCAATATAAAAAACAGTAATAATCAGGACAGTATAACAATAAGATCAACAGGACTAAGTATTTGATCGTAGATAAAAAGTACAATAAATAAGACATGGCTAAAAATGTTAAGAGAAAAAAGATAAAAGCTAGGATATAAAATTCTGTCTAACATACCAATGTGTGCAGTTATTTTCCCGTAAGACCTGGCCCTCGTCAATCCAAAAAACAAATAGAGTTCCCATTTAGATGTAATGTACTTTAACAAGAAGCCTATCAAATTTCAGCTAAAAAAAAAAAAAGGCTCTATAAGCTTATACAGGCCCATATTTATACTTTTTGACGCAAAACGCAGTTTTGCGTCAAAAAAACTTTGCGCCGGCTAACGCCATTCTGAAGCACCATGCGGGCGCCGTATTTATTGAATGGCGTTAGCCGGCTAGTGACTTCTGTCCCCTGGGCATGGTCATTGGGCATAGTGGCATGTAGGGGGGCACAAATCAGGCCCCCCTATGCCACAATTTTTTTTTTTTTAAACACTTACCTGGACTTACCTTAATGTCCCTGGGATGGGTCCCTCCAGCCTTGGGTGTCCTCCTGGGGTGGGCAAGGGTGACAGGGGGTGTCCCTGGGGGCATGGGAGGGCACCTCTGGGCTCCTTCAGAGCCCACAGGTCCCTTAACGCCTGCCTTTTGCAGGCGCAAAAAAACGGCGCAAAAGCAGCCGTACGTCATTTTCTTTGACCCGCCCACTCCCGGGCGTGAATTTTGCCCGGGAGTATAAATCCGACGCACATGCCTCGGAGTCGATTTTTTAGACGGGAACGCCTACCTTGCATATAATTAACGCAAAGTAGGTGTCCACGCAAAAAAATGATGCTAACTCCATGGACTTTGGCGCTAGGCGCGTCTAACGCCAAAGTATAAATATGGAGTTAGTTTTGCGTCGAAATTGCGTCAAAAAAACGACGCAATTCCGGCGCAAACGGAGTATAAATATGCCCCACAATCTCTATTGTTCATATAGAGGGCAACAAGTTCCTACTAAAAATTCCTACTGATACTGCTAGAAAATAACAGTTGAGACTCCTTCTGTCGACTAATGTCAGGATGGCTCACATGCCCTTTGAAACAATAAGCCTACGCCGGATGTACCAGGCCTCCGATAAATATTTGGTAACTGTAATAGCTACCACGGAGGATGAGTCGTATGTACAGATTCTGGTGGCGTTTGCTCTATCCTGTAATGACATATTTTTGCAGAGGGGAATGATCCACCTCCCTCTGGGACTCTTATACAAAGGGCAGAAAAATAGTATATGCTCTATTGTTTCTTTGCAATTTTGGCAAGAGATACATCTATCATTTGAAACGATGTTAGATGACCAGTGAGCCGTAAAACCATTAATAGGCAGTGAACCATATCTTAGTTGGAGATATAAAGCACGGGCGTAGGGAGGCATGGGAAGGTTCAGGAAGTTCTCAGCCCAGGGCTCGTGCTTGAGTTGGAGAAATTCCATTGTTAGCCTGCCCGCCCCTTTTTGGTGCAAGGAGTCTTCATTAACTTTCTCCCAATATCTTTTTGTGACAAGTTTCCTTGCATTATCGGGGATTTGATCCGGATATTTCCAGTAGGAAGGAAAACCTATTTTGACCCAGGCAGATTTCATCTCCTTCAGCCATGGAATTTTCTCCAGTGCCTGGGGGGCGGCTATGAGCTCTCTTATAGCCAGCCTATAGGGTTCGAGTTCAACAGATTTCCATAAACGAATCCAATAGGAGAGAGGCCTTAGGGCCGCTGTGGTTTTAATACTGTTTAAACCTAGGTCAAGCCTTAGAGGGGTCATTGGTGAGCCCATACCTAACCGGGCAATCTGTCTAAGGAAATGATTTTCCTTGGTTTGCAGAGTATCGAGGTTTTTGTGGGACCCCCAAAGTTCCGCTCCATAAAGGGCCGCAGCTCTGATTTGGACATTGTAAATCTCCGCAAGTATGTTCAAGGGGGGACTCGGAGCCTTTCTCGATCTACGGACAAGGGCCCCACCTCTCTGGCTTATAATGAGAGCCCCTTTGTCAATGGCTGCCTTCCATTTGCCTGTGGTCGATAGTCTGAAACCCAAATAGTCGAACTCTTCTACTTTCTCCAATGGAATCGAGTTCATTTCTATGCTAACGCGCGATCGTTTCTTGGAGGTACTATATATCATAAGTTTAGTTTTCTTAATGTTTACGTCCAGACCATAGTCACTACAAAAAACACAGAATTGGTTGATCAGGTTTTGGATTCCCATTGGCGATTTGGTTATCAAAATTGTGTCATCTGCATATAGCAGACACAGGATTTTTTTCCAAACCAATTTAGGTGAATCATTTATACAGTTCTCTAAGTAGTGGATGCAATTATTGATATATAGCAAAAAAAGAGTGGGTGCCAGGATACATCCCTGTCTAACTCCTTTTTTAATAGCTACGGGGTCAGTCAACTCGCCCCCCTGGCCACATCTAATTTGAGCGAAAGTATTTTCATGCAGTTGAGCAATGAGTTTCAGGAGACCAGATGGCACTCCCATATTTGATAATGTTGACCACAGCAGGTTCCTGGGGATCAAATCAAATGCGGCTCTGAGGTCTATGAAGACCACATAGAGATTACCCCTCCCCAGGTCAACATTCTTCCATTTTATTGACATGAATCTTAGGGCTTGGTCAACTGTACTCACTGCAGGTCTAAATCCTGCTTGTAGGTCAGAAAGAGCTTCAGACTCCATAATCCATTCCTCAAGATGGAGCAGAAGATGCTTTGCATAGATTTTTTGGGAGTTATCAAGGAGACTAATCGGACGATAATTGGCAGGGATGTTCGGATTTCCTTTTTTTAAAATGGGTACTATTTCAGCCCCTTTCCAAGTGGGTGGAGCGGGGGCCCCTGCTGCAATTGCATTGCAGATAAGGTTGAGATATGGTGCCCATATATCTGGTCTTGATTTGTATAGATCGCCTGGAATCTTATCTGGGCCAGGGGCCTTTCCCCATTTCAATGAGTCTATTGCTGCTCTTGTTTCGGTTAGAGAGAATGTGATCGGGGTGGTCTCATGGTTTATTGAGGCATCAGGGGCCCACAGAGATGCTTCAGATGGCCCTTCGTATAGTTGCCCAAAGTGCTCTACCCATGATGCTGAGAGAATTGAGGAGCCAGGTGCGGCAGGGGAATTACTACAGTCATCAGTTATTAGTTTCCAGAACCTAGATGTGTTATTGGATTTAGCAGTCTCCAAAATAATAACCCATCTGGCCTCTTCCCAGCTTCTGCGTGCCTTAGAACATTCCTTCTTATAAACTTTTCTGGCTGTTCTTAACAGCCCAACATGGCCTTCTTTTATTGCTTCCAGGAGAGATAGTTGTGCTTCTCTGCAACAATTGTCAAACCAAGGAGCGCAGTGCTTTTTGTTAGGATTATTAAAAAACTTTTTTGTAAAAAGATGCTTTAAAGATTGAAACAAATCAGTGTGGGCTGCTAAGACTCTGTCACCCTCCCCATTCTCGTTTAGCCGGATCATACACTCCATCTGGTTGGCAAGCAGGTTGTAAATAGATGCCAGGTGTTTAGGGGAAGAAATAACAGATTCCCATTTTAGGTTACGTCTGTTATTAGTTAGGGCCAGCTGGGAGGCATGGATCTTAGAGTAGGGCACATTAAACGAAGGAAAAAGTCCTCTGGTCGATAGGATCAACGGGTCATGATCGCTCTCAATTTGCTTTTGGACCCTCATATCGAACATGTGGCTCCACAGTCGGATGTCAAGAAATATATAATCAATATGACTGCTGAGCCCTCGCGCCTAAAGGTAGCTTGCAAATTTACATCCAAGCGCGAGCGACCGTTGCAGGCTCGGAGGCCATGGGCTAGTGTGATGTCGGCCAGTAAGCGCGCAGATTTATTCAGCCTTGGTCTTTTGTTGGAGACTAGCTGAGGGATGCCCCAATGGGCATCCTCTTCTTTACATATTCCTTGGACTAGAGGATTAGGTTCGAAAGTAACATTAAAATCCCCTCCAATCAAAACAAAGAAGGAGGGATTGCTTTTAAGAAAACTGTCCAAAATGGACAGGACATCAGAATCAGGGTGGGAGCTCACATTCCTGTTATAGATATTAATTAAAAGTAAAGGTCTCTCTTCAGAAATCATTATTAATAGGACTTGCAAGTCAGGGCAACCCGTATCTATTTCTTCTATCTTGCACCTAAGAGAATTATTGATCCACACGAGCAGCCCTCCCGATGGTCTCCCAGAAGATGACTTGCGTGCTGGAACCCAATAGCTTTTAAAGCCTAGTCTATATTTGGGTTCTAATGCCCACGTTTCTTGGAAGAGGCAGATCAGGTGATCATCAATAAGATTGCCCCATCCTAGGCTTTGTAATTTGCTTTCCAACCCTGCTATATTCCAGCTGAGTACCTTATCGAGATCCTCTGTTCTTATGGACCCTGCTTTATTCTGAGGATATTTCCTACAGGGGGAGGAACTGCTAGGAACCATGCTAATTCCCTCAGGTATATTAGGACCAGTGGCTTTCTCGCTATGTGCCTTGTAAACCTCGCTGGATGTGACCCCAGCTATATATAAATTTGGTAGGTTGGCCATACAGGTGGACCCCAGAATGTGTGGAACAGTTGACAGGTACGGAATACATTCCTCGCTGGCTTGGCTTGTGGTGGTTGTGGGTGATCCCTGGTTAACAGGATCTGCCAAGGTCGAAGGGGCAACAGAGTTAGAGATGCTGAGGTCATATCTTCACTACTTTATCCCCCCAACCCTACCTGCATGCCATCAGAAACTCCTACCCCTACCCTCACCCCATCACTCCACCACCTCACACATACCCCACCATCACAACCCACCCATCCCAATACCAAGCCATGCATGTAACACCAATGCATGGACCCCCAACACAGACCTGCATGGACACCCATCACCATAGCATGCCCAGTAGAGAGACTCACCCAGCCCACAAAATCACCACTCGCACAAGGCCAAGCTGACAGGGAAATCACAATCATACAGGGAACACACCCATGCAAAAGATGGCACACGGAGATACACTAACACTGCATTTGCATCCCCACAGGACCCATACTCAACGTCACCGGAGAGGAGGTGCCAGCTACATCCAGTCCCCCCTCAAGAGGCCCACAGTGACGACAGCAGCTCTGCATGCCTGGATCAGGATGACCTACCTGGCCCATCAGGGACCTCTGGACAGTGGGTTCCCCTGCCACAGTCCCAACCCACCACAGAGCCTCCCCCTTAGGAAACACCAGCACAGCACCCACCCAGCAGGCCCATGCCACTGTCCCCAGGATACGTCAATCAGCAGTGTGTCCACCACTACAGGGACCCCAGGCAACCCCACAAACACAGAACGATCAGGGACTTGGGATCAGTGGCACTGGGCACACGGATCAGAGGACAGAGGCACAGGACAACAGGGAAGCTGGGAGGACTGCTGTGCAACAGGGAGAGGACAGGCCCAGGGAACCAACTCTCCACGAGGCAGTCTCCAACATCCTGGGAGCATACCTCCATTCCCAGGAGACGATGGGCCTGATACTGGCCAACTTGCAGGAGACCCGGTGGTTGCAGGAGGGACAGTATCTGGGGATCAGGGGTGACCTACAAAACATCTACACCATCCTGGTCACCATTGCAGGGGTGCTGGCTGAAATGGGCAAGACCATAAGGGAGTCAGTGACACAACAACGGGCCCCTGACACTAGCCAAACCGAGGAACAGCCTTCCACCTCCGCCGGTGCTAGAGGACTGGAGGCTCCGCCACAGGAACAATAGGCCACCAGCACCCCACTCCCTGCAGAATGAGAACCACCCCGCAAACGGTCCCTGCGATCCAGGCAGAAGCCAGAGAACATTGCCAAGACCCCCGCCAGGAAATAAAACTCTCCTGATTGTCACCCTTCTGTCCCACTCTGTCACCCTGTCCACCTTGAACTGCCATTACTCCCCTTCCTATGCCCCATTGGACAATGCACCTGTGTAGGAGGCTGGCCTTGCTTATAGTGGGTACCTGTTGGTACTTACACCTTGTGCTAGGTCCAGTTATCTCTTATTAGTAGATTAGTAGTGTTCTAGCAGCTTAGGCTGATAGAGGTAGCTATAGCAGTTTAGCTTAGGCTGAACTAGGAGACATGCAAAGCTTCTACTATACCACTTATATCATAGAAGTACTATATAATAAGAAACACAATACTCAGAGTTACTAAAAATGAAGGTACTTTATTTTAGTGACAATGTGCCAAAAATATCTCAGAGGATATACTCCCTTAGGAGGTAGGTAAAATACACAAAATATACACACAAACCCAAATCAGGTAAGTAAACAGTTAGAAAAGTAGTGCAAACACTGTAGAATACAGTAAGATGCAATAGGCCCAGGGGCAACACAAACCATATACTCTGAAAGTGGAATGCAAACCACGAAGGGACCCGTAGGCTATTGTAGTATATAGAGGGTCGCTGGGAGTGTAAGAAAACACTAAGGGTGTCCAAGATACCCCACCCCAAGACCCTGAAAAGTGGGAATAAAGTGATACTACTTCCTCAGAAATACACTAAACTTGTGATAGAGGATTCTGCAAAGACAACAACAGACTGCAAAGCACTGAAGATGGATTCCTGGACCTGAGGACCTGTAAAGGAAAGGATCCAAGTCAAAGAGTTGTGAAAGTGTCTAGGGGGGGCAGGTGCCAACTAAACCCCGGATGAAGGTGCAAAATGGCTGCCTCCGGATACAAGAAGCTGAAGATTCTGCAACAACAAAAGGTGCTAGGAACTTCTCCTTTGTGCAGAAGATGTCCCACGGAGTGCTGGAGGATGCAGTGTTGTTTCCTTGGAGAAAGACTGCAAACAAGCCTTGCTAACTGCAAAGGTCTTGGTTGAAGAAAAAGGGCGCTGTCCAGGCCCAGGAAGGACCAGGATGTCACCACTTGGGAGAGGAGACAGAGGGGGCCCTCAGCAACACAGAGAGCCCATGCACGAGAAGGCAGCACCCGCAGAAGTACTTGAACACGGGTTCAAGAAAACTGAGCATGGCAGGCATCTCAACACTACAAAAGAGGGTCCCACGAAGCCGGTGGTCAACTCAGCGAGTTGAGCAATGCAGGACGGAGTGCTAGGGAACTGGGCTAGGCGGTGCATGAAGGATTCCTTGCGAAAATGCACAGAAGCCCTAGCAGCTGCAGTTCACACCGTGCACAGGATTACTGTCTGGAGAGGGGAGACAAGGACTCAACTCCTCCAAATTTGGACAGTTGGACCACTGGACAGTCTGAGTCATTTGGGTCCACCACCTGTGTTCCAGGGGCCATGCTCATCAGGATGAGAGGGGTCCCAGAGTACCGGTGATGCTGAAGTTTGGTGCCTGCTGGAGCAGGGGGAAGATTCGGTCGACCCATGGGAGATTTCTTTGTGGCTTCCAGTGCAGGATGAAGGCAGCCCCCAAAGCATGCACCACCAGGAAACAGTTGGGAAAGCAGGCAGGATTAGGAGCTACAATGTCGCTGGTAGTCTTCCTGCTACTTTGTTGCAGTTTTGCAGGCGTCCTAAAGCAGTCATCGGTCGATCCATGGCAGAAGTCCAAGAGAGAGGTGCAGAGGAACTCTGGTGAATTCTTGCAAGTCGTTATCTGAGGAAAAGCCCACAGGAGAGACACTAAATAGCCCTCAGAGGAGGATTGGCCACCTAGTCAGGTAAGCACCTATCAGTAGGGGTCTCTGATGTCACCTGCAGGCACTGGCCACTCAGAGGCCTCCATTGTGCCCTCACACCTCTGGATTCAAGATTGCAGAGGTCTGGGACACACTGGAGGAGCTCTAGGCACCACCCCTGGGGTGGTGATGGACAGGGGAGTGGTCACTCTCCTTTTCTTTGTCAAGTTTCACGCCAGAGTAGGAACTGGGGGTTCTCTGAACCAGTGTAGACTGGCTTATGCAAGGAAGGCACCATCTGTGCCCTTCAAAGCATTTTCAGAGGCTGTAGGAGGCTACTCTTCCCCAGCCCTTAACACCTATTTCCAAAGGGAGAGGGTGTAACACCCTCTCTCAGAGGAAATTCTTTGTTCTGCCTTCCTGGGACTGGACTGCCCAGAACCCAGTTGGGCAGAACCCTGTCTGTGGGTTGGCAGCAGCTGTAGCTGCAGAGAAAACCCCAGAGAGCTGGTTTGGCAGTACCCGGGGTCCATAGTGGAGCCCCAGGGATGCATGGGTTTGGCACCCCAATACCAGATATGGCATGGGGGGACATTCCATGATATCAGACATATTACATGGCCATATTTGGAGTTAACATTGTGAAGCTACATGTAAGTATTGACCTATATGTAGTGCATGTGTGTAATGGTGTCCCTGCACTCGCAGTCTGGGGAAATTACCCTGAACTATGGGGGGGGGGCACCTTGGCTAGTGTCAGGGTGCCCTCACACTTAGTAACTTTGCACCTAACCTTCACTAAGTGAAGGCTAGACATATAGGTGACTTATACGTTACTTAAGTGCAGTGTAAAATGGCTGGCAAATAACGTGTGGGTTATTTCACACAGGCTGCAGTGGCAGTATAGTGTAAGATTTGTCTGAGCTCCCTATGGGTGGCAAAAGAAGTGCTGCAGCCCATAGGGATCTCCTGGAACCCCAATACCCTGGGTACCTTGGTACCATATACAAGGGAATTATAAGGGTGTTCCTGTGTGCCAATTAGAATTTGTGAAAATGGTCACTAGCCTATAGTGACAATTTTAAAGGCAGAGAGAGCATCAGCACTGAGGTTCTGGTTAGCAGAGCCTCAGAGACACAGTTAGTCACTACACAAATACACACATTCAGGCCACAACTATGAGCACTGGGGTCCTGGCTAGCAGGATCCTAGTGAGACAGGCAAAAACAAACTTACATACATGTGAAAAATGGGGGTAACATGCCAGGCAAGATGGTACTTTCCTACAACCTGTGATACCAAGAGACTGGACTCTACCATGGGCTTTCCTCCACCATCAGCCCAACCTATTTCACATCCCCCTCTACTTATGACCAACTAAATAAACACCCTTGGAACAAATACTAATCTGGAGTCTGTCAAATGATTCAAATATGTATTAGTTCAACATTATCAAATCATTGCAAGTCAAATGTACAGTGAAATATACTTTGGAATGACATTTGGGGGGGCAGCAGTACACATAACAGGAGCCAGAGTGGGGCACAGAGATCTGAAAATAGAGATGCCAAAGGGTACAGTCAGTGGCCATAGACATAGGGAAACAGGCTGCCATGTACAATGTCCAACAGAAAACCAAAAAGTTAAGTGAACTTACAGTTGCTTACCTGTGTGTCACTGGAAGTACTTCTGAATTTTATTGCTTCTGTTGTCAACATCTTCTTCCTCTGCCTCCTCTTCCTCACTGTCCACAGGCTCCACCGCTGCCACAAGACCATCTCCAAGCACATCCTCCTGTAGAAAAGGCACCTGGCGTCTCAAGGTCAGGCTGTGCAACATGCAACATGCAACATGCAACGATGATCTGGCACACCTTCTTGGGTGAGTAGTATAGGGAGCCACCTGTCAGATGGAGGCACCGGAACCTGGCCTTCAGGAGGCCAAAGGTCCTTTCAATTATCCTACTTGTACGTCCATGTGCCTCATTGTAACGTTTCTCTTCCCTTGTCCTGTAATTCCTCACTGGGGACAGTAGCCATGAGAGGTTGGGGTAACCAGAGTCACCTGCAAATATCAAGGGACAACTGTTAGACACACACTAACCCTTAGGGACAACCCCATACCCAGACACCTACTCATACTGTGCGGGTACCTTGGGCTCACCTATTAGCCACACCCGGTGCCTCTGGAGTTAGCCCATCACATATAGGATGCTGCTGTTCCTCAAGATAAAGGCGTCATACACAGAGCCAGGATATTTGGCATTCAAATGGGAGATGTACTGGTCCGCCAAACACATCATCTACACATTCATAGAGTGATAGCTTTTTCTATTCCTGAAAACTTGTTCATTTCTCCAGGGGGGGACAAATGCCACATGTGTACCATCAATGGCACCAGTGATGTTGGGGATGTGCCCCAGGGCATAAAAGTCAGCTTTCCCTGTGGCCAAATCCTCCACCTGGAGGAACACGATGTAGCTGCGCATGTGTTACAGGAGGGCTGACAACACTCTGCTCAACACATTGGAGAACATTGGATGGGACATCCCTGATGCCATGGCCACTGTTATTTGGAAGGAACCACTTGCCAGGAAATGGAGCACTGACAGGATCTGCACTAGAGGGGGGATACCTGTGGGCTGGCAGATAGCTGACATCAGGTCTGGCTCCAATTGGGCACACAGTTCTAGGACTGTGGCATGATCAAGTCTGTAGGTTGTGATAATGTGTCTATCCTCCATTGTCGCAAGGTCCCCCAGGGGTCTGTACACCAGATGATGCCGCAATCTCATATTCAGCCTCAGCGGTTGAAGCCTATGGAAGACAATGGTGAGCAGAGGTTCATATTCACACATCTATTGCACTAATGATGATTTGTTTACTTTACAGAAAAAATGTATTTCTTCCTTTACAGACACAGTATATGACTCCGACAATCAGTTGCTCTGCCCATGTCTGTTGTGACACAGATAGGTGCCATGCCCTGTGCCCCCCTGAAATGGCGGCTGCCTGACCTGTGAGGAGGGACAAGTGGAAATGAGGTAATTCCGCTTGCATTGTGCGCTGTCGCGGTAGACGGTCGAAGACTGCTGCGCAACTTTGCATTGGTTATCATTGGGACGTATGGGTTCTAGGAGCCAATGGCGATGTACGCTGGCAGTGACGGTACGTACCGCCGCGGATGTCACCGCCATTTTCCATCTGTTCAGTCACTTGCTACCTGACCTTCAACAGGAGAGGACCCACACTGCAAGTGCTGCTGTGACCTGTGTCTGGAAGCGACAATGGCTCATGTGTCTGGGGAAAGGGCCCCTGCCTTCACTGCGGAGGAGTTGGAGAAACTGGTGGATGGGGTCCTACCCCAGTACAAGTTACTCTACGGTCCTCCAGACAAACAGGTGAGTACACTGTGAGCATGATGCGTTGGCCATTGATATATGGATTGCTGTGTGTGTAAGCCACATGTAGGGAGGGGGGCTGAGGTGTCCTGGCCAGAGTTCTGCATGTAAGGTGGTCACTGTATGTGCGTCAGTGGATAGGAGGGATATTGTGGGCCATGAGTGTGACGGTCCGGATGATTGACTAATTCACTTTTCTGCTGTCTTTTCCATGCATGTCAGCGCCCACCAGAAAAAGGGTATTTGGCGTGCCATCGCCAAGGAGGTGCGGACCCTGGGGGTCTTTGACAGGCAGAGCACCCACTGCCGCAAAAGGTGGGAGGACCTGCGCCGCTGGGCAAAGAAGACAGCAGATTCTGAATCATGACTTTGCATGTGTTAAGAGGTACCTGGGTGGGGGATGTAGGCTATGGATACCCCTAGGCGAGGGCGACGATGGCAGGGTAGGTCCCTTGTTGGGCAGGCTCTGAAGCACTCCTACCCCAATAGTTTTAGTGGGCATCTACTACTGAGCAGGGTCCTGTGGGCTTCAGGTGTGCAGCTAATGGCGTTAGGCATTGTACCCCATGGACTGGTGACTATCTTAGTAACTGGTAGTGCATGGCCTAGTGCATTGGGCTGCTCCCTGTGTGTTGTGTACTCAAATGGTAGTGGTGTTGCTGGCATTGACCAAGTCTATCCTTTGTCTCTCCCACACCCTTTTTGATTTGTCACCCTGTCCTTGTGTGCATTAGCATCATCTGGCGGAGAAGCAGAGGCACCGGTGATGGAGGGAGCTGCATCCCACATGGGCCCAGAGGCCAAATCCACTGAGGGTGAGGGCACCAGTGGGATGGAGGGCGAAGGGAGCACCACAATGGGGACAGAAGGGGAGACCACAGTCAGCGACTTCTCCTCCGATGAAAGATCCCTGGCGGACAGCCGCAATCCCCCCTACCAGCACCACCCTCCCAGCAGCCCCTCAGCGTGTTTCCCGTGCCCGCTCACCAAGTAGGGTGGGCATCTCCTTCGCCCCAGGCACCTCAGGACCTGCCCCATTCAGCCCCGCTGACCTCAGTGAGTAGGCTATTGATCTCCTGAGATTCCTCACTGTTGGTCAGTCAACCATTCTGAATGCCATCCAGGGTGTTGAGAGGCATTTGCAACAAACAAATGCATACCTTGAGGGCATTTACTCTGGCGTGGTGGCCCAACAGAGAGCATTTCAGGCTCTGGCCTCAACACTTATGACAGCCCTTGTACCTGTCTCTAGCCTCCCCCCTCCAACTTCCTCTACCCATTCAAAATCCCCTCAACCCCAGCCTATCCCAAGCACACTTTCAGACCAACATTCACCCAAATCAACACCCAGAAGTGTCTCAGGTAAACACAAGCACCACACATCATCCCACCGGCACTCACACAAACACCATCCCCATTCAGACACACCAACATCCACTGCCGTCTCTGTGTCCCCCTCCTCCTCCTCGTCCACCTCCCTCCCAGTAGCGTCTCCATTCACACCTGCATGCACTACATCCTCATCCACTACCTCCATCACCAGCACGCCCATCACTACTCACCCCTCACTGGCAGTCACTACGCCCACACCCATGCACAAGTCCTCTCCCAGTGTGTCTGTGACTCCTCCTTCCAAGGTACACAAACGCAAGCACCCACCCACCCAACAGCCACCCACTTCACAACAGCGTCCAGCCCATGCACCTTCACCCAAACTCAGCAGACAGACACCTCCCACAACCACTCCCTCTTCCTCCACTACCAAACCCTCTCCCTCTTCCTGCCCCAGTGTGTCTAAAAAGCTTTTCCTGGCAAACATTGACCTCTTCCCTACCCATCCCCCCATCATTTCCCTTGGGCCAGGGTGTCCAGAACCCAGGCCAGCACCTCAGCCACCAAGTCGGCGTCCGCTGTGGTACCTGCAACTCACAGAAGCTCAAAGGGGGCAACCGTCAGTCCATCCAGTGTGCCACCAACCCCTGCAAAGGACAAAACCATTCCACCACCTGCCAAGGTGAAGAAGGGGACAGCATGCAGCAAGGCGAAGGAGCACGATCCACCCAGCAAGGCCTCCTGCAAAACTCCAGCTGCCCGAGCCAAGGTCAGAACAGCATCTGCCAAGGTGAGGAAGGGGCAGAAAACACCAGGCAAGGCACTTGAGCTATAAGATGGCTGCAGGTGAAGGCCTGATGCCCACCAGCACAACCGCCAGCCCCGCCACCTGCACCGCGGGCAGCACTGCCAGCAGCCCCGCCGCAAGCACCTCCGCAAGCACCACCACCTGCACTGCAACCTGCACCGTCACTAGCTACACTACTGTCAGCGTATTACAAAACCACAGAGGGTAACCCTATATACCCATGAAGGGCTGGGTAGAAATTTACAAAAAACTACAATGCCCACTCGGGAACACATAACTTGTTATAAATATAAATATGCAGCATAAGGAAACCAATTTAGAAAACATATAATTTATTACTAAAATACAAAAGATTAGATCACATACAAAACTATACAAACCCCCCTATCAAAACCTTAAAATCCGGAGGACAGAAGAAAAGTGCTCAGAAGTAAAGTGCACAAGATTCTGAAAGAACAGGACAAGGAAGTCCATCCAATAACCACAAAAAAGAAGAAGAGGAGCCTGCTGTTTTAACTTATTGCTCATTAAATCATTCAGATAAAATCAGAGGTGATAAATCCTCATTCAAGTCCTCACTATAAACTAAAAGAGAAACTGCATCCAGGCTCAAAAACATTATCGACGTTTCGACCCATCCATTTTTCGGGCTAAATCCGGGCTCACATACCGGTCTTCATCAGGACTAAAACGATAGGGGTCTATTAGAGAAATCAAACAAATGATAATCCATCTTAGTCTACTCTTATAAGAAAATATTAGTTTCATTTTTAATTACGCTGCCACAGAACCAACTCCAATCATTACTTACACTTATTGTGATACCATTATCACAATCTCCTTCCAGAGGGACACCTCATGTCACATCTAAAATCATACAAACAACACAGTTACAACTAAATCACTAAACCACACCCAATATCTAAGTAAACCTGGACCTAGCATATTCTTTCCAGGAACTACGGGAATATTCCTCCTTCCCATCTTCATTACATCCAATTATTTTGCAGTGGTCCCTTAGAAACCAACCATAAATAACCCATAAATATTCTTATTACAATCACCAATTATCTCACCTTAATAACTTATTAATACAAGAAATACCATATTCATAATAAAACCTACAACAACAATTAACAACAAAAACCTTTTTACTCCCAAAAACGACCCACATACACATTTCCTGACAAACCCCAGTTTTTCGGGGCGGGGGGCTAATCCATACTTGATTTAGCCTCTGAACTATATTCTGTTTCATTACCTGCGTCCATCAGGAGTTTTTCCATTTTTCCTTTCATTCTCAGATTGTCGAACCTCTTTGCAAAGGTATAACTCCTCCCATATTGGTAGAATTGGTAGTCCAACTGGCTCCTAGTGAATTTTCTGGACTTCCACTACATAATTTCATCATCATATGCTTGTAACATCTTCTCCATCTTTGTTAATAGTTCATTGGTCTCCTCATTCCCCTTGCCCTCATCCAACTCTGTCATTAAGGATTCCACTTTTACAGTATGTTGTTCCATTTTGCATTTAGCATGTTTAGCAAGTATATTCATAAGACTCATAGAGCAGTCCTTTGTGTTTCTACACCACTACTTGATCAGATCCTCATCCATATCCCCATAGATAAATATTAACATAATGACTTTCCTTGTAAGTCTCCTTCCACATTCCAGATACTTTTAGAGTGATGTCATCTACCACCACTGTTTTGACTGCATTTGTTTCACTTTCGCCGGATCCTTAATTATCTGAGTTGGCGTTTCATTCATTTGTCATTGTTTCTCACATTCAGCATCACTATTTCATGTATCACAAATTGTACATTCCACAGCCAATCTCTATCTTGCTTACCTTTCCTGCATGTTCGGATTGATCTTTATGTATATCTTCCTGTGGTGCACTTATAATATCAATGTCTTGCTTGATGAGATTAGTTGCTCCCATAGAACTCTTATAGATATTATTTCAAATAATGCACCATTCAAAGACAAATACATTCTTTCTTCATATTCCTGCACTCCGGGATGTAGAAGACTTTTTCTATTATGTCAATAGCCTGCTTATCAATGACGTTCATCAACCAATAAATCTGTTCATGGTGTGGGGTTGCCAGCCTGCTGGAGGTTAGGCATCAGGGCCTGGCGGTAAGCCAAGCCCTGTTGTGAACCCCTTTGCCTGTGACCAGTGGGGGGTTAGCTGCCTGCAGGGAGATGGATGCAGGGTCTGGCTGCTTGGATGATGTCATCAGTAATGTAATCAGTGATGTAATCCAGTATGTCATTTGAGATGTCATCAGATGTCATTAGTGATGTCTTAATTGATGTCATAAGTGGTGTGATATATGAGGTCATAAGCTGAGCATGACGAGGGCGCAAGTTATATGTAGCTCTGATAATAACTTGTGAATTTCTGGTCTTTTGAGAGTTTTGAGTTTCAAATGTTAATATATATATATATATATATATATATATATATATATATATATATATATATATATATATATATGTATATGTATATATATATATTATATATATACATATATATACATATATCAGTGCTCAGGCACGAGTTATAGTTACTTGTGATAAATCTAACTATCTATTTTGTGTGTGTGTAAAATGTGTTTAAATTAAATATGTATATATATGCCCGTGATCAAGGTCTCTCAGACCAAAACGCGTTGGGCGGGTGATTGTTGAGCTGTAAACGAAGATAATGGAGCCTAAATAAATGAATTTTTTTAAACAAGAGATCCTGGAGTGTGGTAGTTCGTGAAGAATTTCATGAATGTTGTTGCTGAGATATATTATATATATATATATATATATATATATATATATATATATATATATATATATATATATATATATAGATATATATATATATAAAAAATATATCCATCTATCTATATACATATATATATATCTATCTATATATATATATATATATATATATAGATAGATATATATATATATTTCACAAACAGTCACTGCATTGCACACAAGAACCAGGATTACCAGCTTCTTCTTTATTTCACAATGGGAAGTACAAAGTGCAAAAGTGCTAATCCGAACAAATATGGCAACGATTTTCGGCATGAGCCTTCGACTGGCCATAGTGTTGTGTGTAATGTCAGTGTATTTAAATCATGTGACCACCCACCATACACCAATTAAAAGCCACTTGTCGTTTTTCATCGCTCAATGATGTCATCGTCTATTTTATACCCATCATCAGTCCTTTTGGTAGTTTTATATTTCCTGGGTACTATTTCTTCAGGTAATACTAAATTCTTGATTGTATTTAACTGTTCTTTTTTTATATACTTAAATACTTAAAATATATCCATGTCCCTATATTTGTTTGAGGCCTTGAAATTACATATGCAAGGTAGAGTACCTCTTCCTACATTATCTTATGACCTGAGACATGGTAACCAACTTATAATTTTCAATATCTCATTTTTCCCATTGCAGGTTAAACTGTTTTATCAGCAATTTGCCATATTTCTATTTTTTATCCTAATGGATCCATGTTGGGTTCAAATATCGGTGAAGTACCTTTTATCGTGGACAAATTAATTTCCTTAGAGTTTAATATATTGAAACTAGAACCCCTTTGATTTCTTCATTGCACAAGATTTTTCTAACACCTACAACCATTAACAAAGGTTCAATGGACATTTCTTACAAAACAAAAGTTTGAATGTCCTTCATAACTTTAACATCCAATAAATTATTTCTAACACATATGTAACATTCGTATTCTTATATTTTTAACACATATAACATTCTTATTCTGATGTGTTTTTTCTCTCTCTTTTCCCCTGTTTGTCTCATTTTTTCACAAATCCACCATAGTTCCAGAGTCATATATAAAGATATTTTTCTTTATGGAGTATCCATTTTAACTTCTCAAAGGATTACGTGTTTGGATCATATTTTGCTTTTATTTCTCTCACAACACATCCTATTCTCAAATGCTGCTTCTTTATTCTCAGTTTTTTATCTTCTATAAATGTCCGTGGAACTCTGCATCCATTTTAAAACCACACAGCATCTCACTTCCAATCAGGATGATTTAGATTCCTTTCTCCATAGTCTCTGTTCGCGATCTCCACCTCTGTCATTCTGTTTGATATGTTGAATGCCATAATATCTTAAACCCTTTTGTTCACCTTGATTTTGCTCCCATATGTGTTTTGCCATTGAATATATTAAATCCTGATTGTTGATTACCCTAATGTGTTGCAATATATGTAATTTTAATGTATTTACTGTACTGCCCACATAGTTTTGACTGTAGGCACATTCCAATGCATAAATCACATGTGGAGTTTCACAATTCATTCTTTCCATGATTTTCATTGTTCTGCCATCAAATATTGTAAACTGTGTCATGTTTTTTGCATTTTGTGCGCTTCCAAAAGCCTTGTCGATTGTTGGTTAGCCAATTTGAGACATTTCTCTTCTGTGGGATCATCCACAGTTAAATCACCCAATGTTGGTGCTCTTCTATAAGTAATAGGATACTTACTAGTTAGGTAGAAATTTAGACCAGTAATAACAGTTCTCAATTGTCTTTTAACAGTTTTTTTTTTATAATTTGAATACTTGCATCAAACCGCATGATGTATCGCATATCATTTGTTTCTAAATCATAATTTTTCCTTCTAGGTATCAGTAGTTCATCCCTTTTACATTGCATTGCTCTTTTCAATGCATCATTTAGGACTGAGCTCGGGTATCCTCTTTTGTAGAATCTCTGGTACACATCATCCTTTTGGACTTTCAGTTCTGTTTCTTCTGTACAATTACGTTTTACCCTCTGAAATTCTCCATATGGTACACTCCACTTTAGCACATTTGGATGTCCACTATTTGCATATAGCATACTATTTGCACTCGTTTGTCATGCATTTTTGTTCAGACTCTTATTGTTGATATACACCTCAATGTCTAAATAGTTGATCTCCAGATCACTTCTTTCATATGTGAACTTCAGATGTTGGGGGTTATCATTTAAAGATGTTATAAATTGCCACAAGGGCTCTTTTTACCCTTCCCATATAAGGAAGAGATTGTTGATGTAGCATACCCACAGAATGACGTGATTTAGCATTTCTTGATTATTCTCTTTCCACACCGCCTGTGATTCCCACATACCCATCAACATGTTTGCATATGTTGGTGCAAATGAAGTCCCCATAGCTGGTCCTTGCTCTTGTAAGTAATATTTACCATCAAATATGAAGACATTGTGGGTCAAACAATACTGCATCATTTCCATTAGCATTTCTGAATGTTCCAAAAGGCTGACAGATCTAGATCTTAAAAAGTATTGTCATGCTTCTAGCCCATCTTTATGTTTGATTGAGGTGTAGAGAGAAACTACATCAATTGTGGCCATTATGTAGTTGCTTTTCCAGGGTATATTATTGACACTATTTAGGAAATCCATTGAATCTCTTAAGGGTGATGGAAGATTTGAGACATATGGGAACAAAAACATATCTATGAATCTTGAGGTGTTTTCAAGCAGTGACCCTATCGAATTTACAATAGGGCGTCCTAGAGGATTTGATTTACTTTTATGAATTTTTGGCAAAAAGTATATTGTGGGGATAATTGGGTAATCCATCTTTAAATACTCCTCTTCCTCTAATAATCCTTTGTCTAACCATTTTGTAGTTTCTGATGATACTCCACCATGTATGTTTCCATAGGATTACTCTTCAATTCACTATAGTTTTCTTTGTTGCCCAATTGTTTTTTAGCCTCCTTTATGTAATCATTACTGTTCAAAAGTATTATATTCTCCTCTTTGTCCGATGTTTTAATAATAATTGTGTTGTCCTCTTGTAAATCTTTCAATGCACTCCAGTCCTCTTGTGTCATATTTGTATCTCCATATATTCTAGTTTTCTTTGACAAACCTACTGCTATCTTTGTTAAGCCATCTGTCATTACTTCTTATAACACGTCTATCTTATTCCTAGCTGGAAGCTGAAGACACAATTGTGATTTTGGTTTACATTGAGTGGAGGTTGCCACATCTGTTGGTAAGCCCAAAGAAATGCATAGTTCATAATCCGATAAATTTTCATAATTCACATCCCCAGAGTCTGCTACTGACTCTTGTTCTAAGATTGTCAAAGTTCTTAATGATCCCAGATCCGATATTGTCAGTGGGGATATCCCTTGGTGTTTGATCATTTCTTGTTTCTTAGTTCCGGATGCGTAAAAAAAATTCAGTTTTAATTTCCTGGAGAATTTGTATAAATCAAACCTAGCTGTTGCTAGGTGCATAGATGTCCTGGGACAAAAACTAAAACCCTTGTTTAGTAATTTGAGATGTTTATCTTCAAGGCATTTGGAGGAAAGATTGATCACCACATTCTCATCTATTATCATCTCTTTTACTCTTTGATTGTTACTCGTTTTTTCCCTTACCTCTTCCTCTGTGATCTCATTGTTCTCTTAGTCCCATCTTGTTATGTATTCCTCTTCCTCGTCTACTGGTTTCCATGTGATACAGCCTCATCTCTCCTGAGAAGTCCAACTTTGGTCCCAACACCATTTGTGCTTCATCCCCGAACTTTCATCAGAACTTTCAATGCTTGAAGAGACTCTGGCCCTCATGGCGGTTAATGCCACCTACAGCCGTCCTGACGGCCGCCAACATACCGTGAACGTGGCGGTATACCACTATGGGTATTATGACCCACACAGAGAAATCTGCCACTATACAGACACCCACACAAGTCTGCCAGCCCAAAGGTCAGTGATAAACTGGCGGTACCAAAACCCACACCGTTATGCCGACAGAAATAGACCCACAGTATCAGGACCCACAAATCACCATGGCGGTCTTTTAACTGCAGTAAACCATTGGCGGTACACACCGCCGCACTCAAAATACACACAGACTTACAAAACTACACCACATTGGACAATTTAAACTACACACACCTGACACACATACACACACCACACCCACACACCCACACCACTATAAAACATACAACCACATTACCCACAACCCTTTCAACAAAAAAAAGATTGCTAAAAGAAAAAGAGACAAGACAGGAGCACCCACTCAATCTGAGCCACAGAACACCATCAACCATACACCATCCAAGCACCTCACAGCACACACCACAACACATAACCCCAAACATCCTCACACATACCACTCACACCACATTCATGACACCCCAAAGACACCCCAGGTTTTCAGAGGAGTAGCTAAGGGTCATGGTGGAGCAAATCATCCGGGTAGAGCCACAGCTATTCGGATCACAGGTGCAGCAGACTTCCATTGCAAGGAAGATGGAGCAATGGCGGAGAGTCGTGGACTGGGTCAATGCAGTGGGACAGCACCCCAGAACAAGGGATGACATTAGGAAGAGGTGGAACGACCTACGGGGGAAGGTGCAATCCGTGGTTGCAAGACACCAGGTAGCCGTACAGAGGACTGGCGGTGGACTCCCACCTCCTCCCCCACAACTAACAACATGGGAGGAGCAAGTCTTGGTGATCATGCATCCTGAGGGCCTCACAGGAGTAGCAAGAGAACTGGACTCTGGTAAGTCAAATCTTTACTACTACATCCCCCACCCTACCTGCATGTCATCACAAACTCCTACCCCTACGCTCACTCCCATCACTTCACCACCTCACATATACCCCACTATCACAACCCACCCATCTCAATACCAAGCCCTGCATGCAACACCAAAGCATGGACACCAAACACAGACCTGCATGGACACCATCACTAAAGCATGCCCATTACAGAGAATCACCTAGCCCACAAAATCACCACGCACACAAGGCAAAGCTGACAGGGCTATCACAACCACACAGGGAAACACACCCATGCACAAGATGGCACACGCAGATACAATAACACTGCATTTACATCCCCACAGGACCCCCACTCAACGTCACCGGAGAGGAGGTGTCACCAACATCCAGTCCCCCCACAGAAGAGGCCCACAGTGATGACAGCAGCTCTGCACTCCTGGATCACAATGACTAACCTGGCCCATCAGGGACCTCTGGACAGTCAGTTACCCTGCCACAGACCCATACCACCACAGACCCTCCCCCCTCAGGAAACACCAGCACAGCACCCACCCAGCGGGCCCATACCACTGTCCCCTGGACATGTCAATCAGAGGGGGTCCACCACTACAGGGACACCAGGCAACCTCACAAACCTAAGACAATCAGGGACCTGGGGTCAGTGGCAGTGGGCACACGGTTCAGGGGACAGACGCATAGGACAACAGGGAAGCTGGAAGGACTGCTGTGTGACAGGTGGAGGGCAGGTCCATGGAACCCACTCTCCATGAGGCACTTGCAGGGATCCTGGGAGCATACCACCATTCCCAAAATAACTTGGCCCAGATACTGGTCAAGTTGCAGGAGACCCAGCGGCTGCAGGAGGGACAGTACCTGGGGATCAGAGAGGACCTCAAACACATCCACACCATCCTGGTCACCATTGCAGGGGTGCTGACTGACATGGCCAACACCATGAGGGAGGCAGTGGCACATCAACGGGCCCCTGACACTAGCCACACCGAAGAACAGCCCTCCATCTCTGCCAGTGCTAGTGGACAGGAGGCCCAGCCACTGCAACAGCAGGCCAGCAGCACCCCACCCCCTGCAGAAGGAGAACCACCCCGCAAACAGTCCCTGTGATCCAGGCAGAAGCCAGAGAACATTTCCAAGACCCACACCAGGAAATAGGACTCTCCTGAATGTCACCCTTCTGTCCCACTATGTCACCCTGTCCACCTTGAACTGACATTACTCCCCTTCCTATGCCCCCTTGGACAATGCCCCTGTGATACAAAGAGACTGGACTCTAACTGGACATTCCTCCACCATCATCTCAGCCCATTGCACATCTCCCTCAACCTCTTAGCACTTAAATAAACACCCTTGGAACAAATACAAGTCTGGAGTCTGTCAATTGACTGAAATATGTATTAGTGAAACAATCTGTAAACATTGCAATTTATATTTACAGTTATATATACATTGGTATGACCTGTAGTGGGCAGCAGTAAACACACCAGGAGCCAGAGTGGGGCACAGAGATCTGAAAATAGAGATGCCAAAGGGTACAGTAAGTGGCCATAGACATAGGGAAATGATGCTGCCACGTCCAATGTCCAACACAAAACTGCAATGTAAAGTGAAGTTACAGTGTCTTACCTGTGTGTCACTGGAAGTACTGCTGTATGAAAGAACTTCTGTTGTTCACTTCTTCATCCTCTGTCTCCTCTTCCTCACTGTCCACAGGCTCCACCGCTGCCACAAGACCATCTCCAGGCTCATCCTCCTGCAGAAAAGGCACCTGGCATCTCAAGGCCATGTTGTGCAACATGCAACGATGATCTGGCACACCTTCTTGGGTGAGTAGTACAGGGATCCACCTGTCAGATGGAGGTACCTGAACCTGGCCTTCAGGAGGGCAAAGGTTCTCTCAATTATCCTCCTTATTCGCCCATCTGCCTCATTGTAATGTTCCTCTGCCCTTGTCCTGGCATTCCTCACTGGGGTCAGTAGCCATGAGAGGTTGGGGTAACCAGAGTCACCTGCAAATATCTAGGGATAACTGTTAGCCACACACTCACCCTTAGGGACAACCCCACACCCATACACCAACATATACTCGGTGGGGACCTTGGGCTCACCTATTAGCCACACCCGGTGCCTCTGGAGTTGAGCCATCACATATGGGATGCTGCTATTCCTCAAGATAAAGGTATCATGCACAGAGCCAGGATACTTGCCATTCACATGGGAGATGTACTGGTCCACAAAACACACAGGGGGTCATTCTGACCCTGGCGGTCCTTGACCGCCGGGGCCAGGGTCGGAGGGAGCACCGCCAACAGGCTGGCGGTGCCCCGCAGGGCATTCTGACCGCGGCGGTTTGGCCGCGATCAGAACAGGAAAACCAGCGGTCTCCCGCCGGTTTTCCGCTGCCCTGCTGAATCCTCCATGGCGGCGCAGCTTGCTGCGCCGCCATGGGGATTCAGACACCCCATACCGCCATCCTGTTCCTGGCGGTTCGCCCGCCAGGAAAAGGATGGCGGTATGGGGTGTTGTGGGGCCCCTGGGGGCCCCTGCAGTGCCCATGCCAATGGCATGGGCACTGCAGGGGCCCCCGTAAGAGGGCCCCACAAAGAATTTCAGAGTCTGCTCAGCAGACACTGAAATTCGCGACGGGTGCAACTGCACCCGTCGCACCTTCCCACTCCGCCGGCTCCATTCGGAGCCGGCTTCCTCGTGGGAAGGGGGTTTCCCGCTGGGCTGGCGGGCGGCCTTCTGGCGGTCGCCCGCCAGCCCAGCAGGAAACACAGAATAACCGCAGCGCTCTTCTGACCACGGTGCGGTATTCTGGAGGGGGGAACTCTGGCGGGCGGCCTCCGCCGCCCGCCAGAGTTAATTTGACCCCCACAATCTGCACATTCAGAGAGTGATAGCTTTTTTTATTCCTGAACACTTGTTCATTTCTCTGGAGGGGAGGGCAAATGCTACATGTGTACCATCAATGGCAGCAATGATGTTGGGGATATGTACCAGAGCATAAAAGTCAGCTTTCACTGTGGCCAAATCCTCCACCTGGGGGAAGACGATGTAGCTGCGCATGTGTTTCAGCAGAGCAGACAACACTCTGGTCAACATGTTGGAGAACATTGGCTGAGACATCCCTGATGCCATGGCCACTGTTCTTTGGAAGGAACCACTTGCCAGGAAATGGAGCACTGACAGGACCTGCACTAGAGGGGGGATTCCTGTGGGCTGGCGGATAGCTGAAATCAGGTCTGGCTCCAATTGGGCACACGCGGGTCATTACAACATTGGTGGTAAAAGCCGCTTACCGCCGTTCAGAAGACCGCCAACACACCGCCGCGGCCGCGGAATTCCACCATGGTCATTATGACCCACAGCTCGGAATCCGCCAAAATTTTAGACACCCACACAAGTCCGCCACACGAAAGGTCAGTGATAAACTGGCGAAAACAAAACCTCCACAGTCACGGCAACAGGAATACGCCCACACTATTACGACCCAGGAATCTACGCGGCAGTCTTTCAACCGTGGTATTCCATTGGCGGTACACACCTATACGCGCTCAAAATACACACACTCTTACAAAACACTACCACATTGGACAATTCCAAATACACACACCTGATACACTTACACACATCACACCCACACATCCAAAACAATATAAAACACACACCCAAGTCACCCACAAACCCCTACTACCAAAAATTCCGATAGAAGGCCAGAGAGAGACACTACAGTCTACAAACAAGCATCCACAAGCACTCAACACCATCACCCACATAACATCCACGCACCTCACACAACACACCACTAAATATCACCCCACACATCACAACACACACCAGCCCACACATCACCCACACCACCCCATGGCACGGCAAAGACACCCCAGGTTTTCTGAGGAGGAGCTCAGGGTCATGGTGCAGGAAATCATCCGGGTAGAGCCACAGCTATTTGGAGCACAGGTGCAGCACACCTCCATTGCTAGGAAGATGGAGCTATGGCGAACAATAGTGGACAGGGTCAACGCAGTGGGACAGCACCCAAGAAATAGGGATGACATCAGGAAGAGGTGGAACGACCTACAGGGGAAGGTGCGTTCCGTGGTCTCAAGACACCACCTTGCGGTTCAGAGGACTGGCGGCGGACCCCGCTTCCTCCCCCACAACTAACAACATGGGAGGAGCAGGTCTTGGCTATCCTGCATCCTGAGGGCCTCGCTGGAGTAGCTGGAGGAATGGACTCTGGTAAGTCTAATCTTTACTATTACATCCCCCACCCTACCTGCATGCCATCACATCCCCCCACCCTTGTCCTCACCCCCATCACTCATACTCCTCACACATGTCCCAATATCACAAACCACCCATCCCAACACCAAGCCCTGCATGCAGCACCAAAGCATTGACACCCATCACCAATGCATGGCCAATGCACATACCCATACACCCCCTCTAAACCATCATCACACAAGGTCCTACACAGGTATGCAAGCACTGGGGTACACGGTCACCCACCCATTGCACACCATGGCACATACAGATGCAATAATCATGCCTTTACACCCCTGCAGGACCCCTACCCAACGTCACTGGACAGGAGGGTCCAGACATGTCCACTCCACCCACAGAAGAGGCCCACAGTGATGACAGCAGCTCTGTCCAACTGGATCTAGATGACCAGTCCAGCCCATCTGGGACCTCGGGACAGTCAGTTCCCCTCACACTGGCACAGGCCACTACAGAGCTTGCCCCCTCTGGAAACACCAGCACAGTACCCACCCAGCGGGCCCATACCTCTGTCCCCAGGACACATCAATCAGCAGAGTGTCCACCACTACAGGGAACCCAGGCTAACCCCCCACCCCAACAACAACAGGGACCTGGGAGCAGTGGCAGTGGGCACACGGTTCAGGGGACAGGGGCCCAGGAACACAGGGGAACTGGGAGGGCTGCTGTGCGACAGGGGGAGGACAGGCCCAGGGAACCCACTGTCCATGAGGCCCTCTCCAACATCAAGGGAGCTTACCACCATTCCCAGGAGACGATGGCAACGGTACTGGCCAAGTTTCAGGAGACCCAGTGGCTACAGGAGGAACAGTATTTGGGCTTCAGGGAGGAACTCAGATCCATCATTTCCACCCTGGGCACCATCGTAGGGGTGCTGAAGGAAGTCTTCAACACCAGGAGGGACACTGTGGCACAACAAGGGGCCCCTGACACTAGCCTGGACGATGAACTGCCCACCACCTCCGCCAGCGCTAGTGGACAGGAGGCACCGCCACAGGACCACCACACCAGCACCCCACCCCCTGCAGATGGAGAACCACCCCGCAAGCGGTCCCTGAGATCCAGGACAAAGACAGAGAACGATGCCAAGACCCCCGCCAAGAAATTAGACCACCCTGATTGTCATCCTTTTGTCCCACCTTGTCACCCTGTCCATCCTCAAACTGCCCTAGCTCCACTTACTATGCCACTTTGGACAATGCACCTGTGAAACAAATAGACTGGACTCTGCCATGGACATTCCTCCACCATCACCCCTCACCATTTTACAACCCCCTCCAATATTGAGCATTTAAATAAACACCCTTAAAGCACAAAACAATCTGGAGTCTGTCTGTGATTTCGAATTAGTGTATTAGAAATTACAGTGACAAAATGCTCTTTCAAATGTAATGTCAACATTCCTATGTCACACAGCTCTAGTCCATGAGGAAACAAAGCAGATGTCATACAGTGGGACCCACATCTGTGAAATCGTAAGGGAAAGTGAAAACTCAGTGACCATACACTGGGGGAAAAGGACAGAGAGTAGAGAGGTAGTAGTGTTAAAGTACATGTAGCAGGCAGGTTTGTCTTCTTACCTGTGTTTCACTGAAAGTACTGCAGGATCACAGAGTTGCTGTTGTCGGTGTCCTCTTCTTCTGCTTTTTCGTTTCACTGTCCACAGGCTCCACAGCTGCCACAACACCTCCATCTGGACCATCCTGCTGCAGAAAAGGCACCTGTCGTCGCAAAGCCAAGTTGTGAAGCATATGGCAGGCCACGTTGATCTGGCACACCTTCTTTGGTGAGTAGAATAGGGAACCACCTGTCATATGGATGCACCGGAACCTGGCCTTTAGGAGGCCAAAGGTTCTCTCAATTATCCTCCTTATTCGCCCATCTGCCTCATTGTAATGTTCCTCTGCCCTTGTCCTGGCATTCCTCACTGGGGTCAGTAGCCATGAGAGATTGGGGTATCCAGAGTCACCTACAAATATCTAGGGATACCTGTTAGCCACACACTCACCCTTAGGGACAACCCCACACCCATACACCAACATATACTCGGTGGGGACCTTGGGCTCACCTATTAGCCACACCCGGTGCCTCTGGAGTTGAGCCATCACATATGGGATGCTGCTATTCCTCAAGATAAAGGTATCCTGCACAGAGCCAGGATACTTGGCATTCACATGGGAGATGTACTGGTCCACAAAACACACAGGGGGTCATTCTGACCCTGGCGGCCACCGACCACGGGAGCACCGCCAACAGGCTGGCGGTGCTCCCAAGAGCATTCTGACCGCGGCGGTTCAGCCGCGGTCAGAAGCGGAACGTCGGCGGTCCCCCGCCGACTTTCCGCTGCTCGGGGGAATCCTCCATGGCAGAGGAGCGCGCTCCGCCGCCATGGGGATTCTGACACCCCCTACCGCCATCCTGTTCCTGGCGGGTCTCCCGCCAGGAACAGGATGGCGGTAGGGGGTGCCGCGGGGCCCCTGGGGGCCCCTGCAGTGCCCATGCCAATGGCATGGGCACTGCAGGGGCCCCCGTAAGAGGGCCCCGCAAGGTATTTCAGTGTCTGCTTTGCAGACACTGAAATACGCGACGGGTGCAACAGCACGCGTCGCACCTTCCCACTACGCCGGCTCCATTCGGAGCCGGCGTCCTCGTGGGAAGGTAGATTTGCTCTGGGCTGGCGGGCGGCCTTTTGGCGGCCGCCCGCCAGCCCAGGGCAAATCTCAAAATACCCTCAGCGGTCTTGTGACCGCGGAGCGGTATTTTGACGGGGGAACATTGGCGGGCGGCCTCCGCCGCCCGTCAATGTCAGAATCACCCCCACAATCTGCACATTCAGAGAGTGATAGCTTTTTTTATTCCTGAACACTTGTTCATTTCTCTGGAGGGGAGGGCAAATGCTACATGTGTACCATCAATGGCAGCAATGATGTTGGGGATATGTACCAGAGCATAAAAGTCAGCTTTCACTGTGGCCAAATCCTCCACCTGGGGGAAGACGATGTAGCTGCGCATGTGTTTCAGCAGGGCAGACAACACTCTGGTCAACATGTTGGAGAACATTGGCTGAGACATCCCTGATGCCATGGCCACTGTTCTTTGGAAGGAACCACTTGCCAGGAAATGGAGCACTGACAGGACCTGCACTAGAGGGGGGATTCCTGTGGGCTGGCGGATAGCTGAAATCAGGTCTGGCTCCAATTGGGCACACGGGGGTCATTACAACATTGGTGGTAAAAGCCGCTTACCGCCGTTCAGAAGACCGCCAACACACCGCCGCGGCCGTGGAATTCCACCACGGTCATTATGACCCACAGCTCGGAATCCGCCAAAATTTAGACACCCACACAAGTCCGCCACACCAAAGGTCAGTGATAAACTGGCGAAAACAAAACCTTCACAGTCACGGCAACAGGAATACGCCCACACTATCACGACCCGCGAATCCACGCGTTGGTCTTTCATCCGTGGTATTCAATTGGCGGTACACACCTCCGCGCTCAAAATACACACACTCTTACAAAACACTACCACATTGGACAATTCCAAATACACACACCTGATACACTTACACACATCACACCCACACACCCAATACAATGTAAAACACACACCCAAGTCACCCACAAACCCCTACTACCAAAAATTCCGAAAGAAGGCCAGAGAGAGACACTACAATCTACAAACAAGCATCCACAAGCACTCAACACCATCACCCACATAACATCCACGCACCTCACACAACACACCACTAAATATCACCCCACACATCACAACACACACCAACCCACACATCACCCACACCACCCCATGGCACGGCAAAGACACCCCAGGTTTTCTGAGGAGGAGCTCAGGGTCATGGTGCAGGAAATCATCCGGGTAGAGCCACAGTTATTTGGAGCACAGGTGCAGCACACCTCCATTGCTAGGAAGATGGAGCTATGGCGAACAATAGTGGACAGGGTCAACGCAGTGGGACAGCACCCAAGAAATAGGGATGACATCAGGAAGAGGTGGAACGACCTACAGGGGAAGGTGCGTTCCGTGGTCTCAAGACAACACCTTGCGGTTCAGAGGACTGGCGGCGGACCCCCACTTCCTCCCCCACAACTAACAACATGGGAGGAGCAGGTCTTGGCTATCCTGCATCCTGAGGGCCTCGCTGGAGTAGCTGGAGGAATGGACTCTGGTAAGTCTAATCTTTACTATTACATCCCCCACCCTACCTGCATGCCATCACATCCCCCACCCTCGTCCTCACCCCCATCACTCATACTCCTCACACATGTCCCAATATCACAAACCACCCATCCCAACACCAAGCCCTGCATGCAGCACCAAAGCATTGACACCCATCACCAATGCATGGCCACTGCACATACCCATACACCCCCCCTAAACCATCATCACACAAGGTCCTACACAGGAATGCAAGCACTGGGGTACACGGTCACCCACCCATTGCACACCATGGCACATACAGATGCAATAATCATGCCTTTACACCCCTGCAGGACCCCTACCCAACGTCACTGGACAGGAGGGTCCAGACATGTCCACTCCACCCACAGAAGAGGCCCACAGTGATGACAGCAGCTCTGTCCAACTGGATCTAGATGACCAGTCCAGCCCATCTGGGACCTCTGGACAGTCAGTTCCCCTCACACTGGCAAAGGCCACTACAGAGCTTGTCCCCTCTGGAAACACCAGCACAGTACCCACCCAGCGGGCCCATACCTCTGTCCCCAGGACACATCAATCAGCAGAGTGTCCACCACTACAGGGAACCCAGGCTAACCCCCCACCCCAACAACAACAGGGACCTGGGAGCAGTGGCAGTGGGCACACGGTTCAGGGGACAGGGGCCAAGGAACACAGGGGAACTGGGAGGGCTGCTGTGCGACAGGGGGAGGACAGGCCCAGGGAACCCACTCTCCATGAGGCCCTCGCCAACATCATGGGAGCTTACCACCATTCCCAGGAGACGATGGCAATGGTACTGGCCAAGTTTCAGGAGACCCAGTGGCTACAGGAGGAACAGTATTTGGGCTTCAGGGAGGAACTCAGATCCATCATTTCCACCCTGGGCACCATCGTAGGGGTGCTGAAGGAAGTCCTCAACACCAGGAGGGACACTGTGGCACAACAAGGGGCCCCTGACACTAGCCTGGACGATGAACTGCCCACCACCTCCGCCAGCGCTAGTGGATAGGAGGCACCGCCACAGGACCACCACACCAGCACCCCACCCCCTGCAGATGGAGAGCCACCCCGCAAGCGGTCCCTGAGATCCAGGATAAAGACAGAGAACGATGCCAAGACCCCCGCCAAGAAATTAGACCACCCTGATTGTCATCCTTTTGTCCCACCTTGTCACCCTGTCCATCCTCAAACTGCCCTAGCTCCACTTACTATGCCACTTTGGACAATGCACCTGTGAAACAAATAGACTGGACTCTGCCATGGACATTCCTCCACCATCACCCCTCACCATTTTACAACCCCCTCCAATATTGAGCATTTAAATAAACACCCTTAAAGCACAAAACAATCTGGAGTCTGTCTGTTATTTCGAATTAGTGTATTAGAAATTACAGTGACAAAATGCTCTTTCAAATGTAATGTCAACATTCCTATGTCACACAGCTCTAGTCCATGAGGAAACAAAGCAGATGTCATACAGTGGGACCCACATCTGTGAAATCGTAAGGGAAAGTGAAAACTCAGTGACCATACACTGGGTGAAAAGGACAGAGAGTAGAGAGGTAGTAGTGTTAAAGTACATGTAGCAGGCAGGTTTGTCTTCTTACCTGTGTTTCACTGGAAGTACTGCAGGATCACAGAGTTCCTGTTGTCGGTGTCCTCTTCTTCTGCTTTTTCGTTTCACTGTCCACAGGCTCCACAGCTGCCACAACACCTCCATCTGGACCATCCTCCTGCAGAAAAGGCACCGGTCGTCGCAAAGCCAAGTTGTGAAGCATATGGCAGGCCACGTTGATCTGGCACACCTTCTTTGGTGAGTAGAATAGGGCACCACCTGTCATATGGAGGCACCGGAACCTGGCCTTTAGGAGGCCAAAGGTTCTCTCAATTATCCTCCTTATTCGCCCATCTGCCTCATTGTAATGTTCCTCTGCCCTTGTCCTGGCATTCCTCACTGGGGTCAGTAGCCATGAGAGGTTTGGGTAACCAGAGTCACCTGCACATATCTAGGGATACCTGATAGCCACACACTCACCCTTAGGGACAACCCCACACCCATACACCAACATATACTCGGTGGGGACCTTGGGCTCACCTATTAGCCACACCCGGTGCCTCTGGAGTTGAGCCATCACATATGGGATGCTGCTATTCCTCAAGATAAAGGTATCATGCACAGAGCCAGGATACTTGGCATTCACATGGGAGATGTACTGGTCCACAAAACACACAGGGGGTCATTCTGACCCTGGCGGCCACCGACCACGGGAGCACCGCCAACAGGCTGGCTGTGCTCCCAAGAGCATTCTGACCGCGGCGGTTCAGCCGCGGTCAGAAGCGGAAAGTCGGCGGTCCCCCGCCGACTTTCCGCTGCTCGGGGGAATCCTCCATGGCAGAGGAGCGCGCTCCGCCGCCATGGGGATTCTGACACCCCCTACCGCCATCCTGTTCCTGGCGGGTCTCCCGCCAGGAACAGGATGGCGGTAGGGGGTGCCGCGGGGCCCATGGGGGCCCCTGCAGTGCCCATGCCAATGGCATGGGCACTGCAGGGGCCCCCGTAAGAGGGCCCGCAAGGTATTTCAGTGTCTGCTTTGCAGACACTGAAATACGCGACGGGTGCAACAGCACCCGTCGCACCTTCCCACTACGCCGGCTCCATTCGGAGCCGGCGTCCTCGTGGGAAGGTAGATTTGCTCTGGGCTGGCGGGCGGCCTTTTGGCGGCCGCCCGCCAGCCCAGGGCAAATCTCAAAATACCCTCAGCGGTCTTGTGACCGCGGAGCGGTATTTTGACGGGGGAACATTGGCGGGCGGCCTCCGCCGCCCGTCAATGTCAGAATCACCCCCACAATCTGCACATTCAGAGAGTGATAGCTTTTTTTATTCCTGAACACTTGTTCATTTCTCTGGAGGGGAGGGCAAATGCTACATGTGTACCATCAATGGCAGCAATGATGTTGGGGATATGTACCAGAGCATAAAAGTCAGCTTTCACTGTGGCCAAATCCTCCACCTGGGGGAAGACGATGTAGCTGCGCATGTGTTTCAGCAGGGCAGACAACACTCTGGTCAACATGTTGGAGAACATTGGCTGAGACATCCCTGATGCCATGGCCACTGTTCTTTGGAAGGAACCACTTGCCAGGAAATGGAGCACTGACAGGACCTGCACTAGAGGGGGGATTCCTGTGGGCTGGCGGATAGCTGAAATCAGGTCTGGCTCCAATTGGGCACACGGGGGTCATTACAACATTGGTGGTAAAAGCCGCTTACCGCCGTTCAGAAGACCGCCAACACACCGCCGCGGCCGTGGAATTCCACCATGGTCATTATGACCCACAGCTCGGAATCCGCCAAAATTTAGACACCCACACAAGTCCGCCACACCAAAGGTCAGTGATAAACTGGCGAAAACAAAACCTTCACAGTCACGGCAACAGGAATACGCCCACACTATCACGACCCGCGAATCCACGCGTTGGTCTTTCAACCGTGGTATTCAATTGGCGGTACACACCTCCGCGCTCAAAATACACACACTCTTACAAAACACTACCACATTGGACAATTCCAAATACACACACCTGATACACTTACACACATCACACCCACACACCCAATACAATGTAAAACACACACCCAAGTCACCCACAAACCCCTACTACCAAAAATTCCGAAAGAAGGCCAGAGAGAGACACTACAATCTACAAACAAGCATCCACAAGCACTCAACACCATCACCCACATAACATCCACGCACCTCACACAACACACCACTAAATATCACCCCACACATCACAACACACACCAACCCACACATCACCCACACCACCCCATGGCACGGCAAAGACACCCCAGGTTTTCTGAGGAGGAGCTCAGGGTCATGGTGCAGGAAATCATCCGGGTAGAGCCACAGTTATTTGGAGCACAGGTGCAGCACACCTCCATTGCTAGGAAGATGGAGCTATGGCGAACAATAGTGGACAGGGTCAACGCAGTGGGACAGCACCCAAGAAATAGGGATGACATCAGGAAGAGGTGGAACGACCTACAGGGGAAGGTGCGTTCCGTGGTCTCAAGACAACACCTTGCGGTTCAGAGGACTGGCGGCGGACCCCCACTTCCTCCCCCACAACTAACAACATGGGAGGAGCAGGTCTTGGCTATCCTGCATCCTGAGGGCCTCGCTGGAGTAGCTGGAGGAATGGACTCTGGTAAGTCTAATCTTTACTATTACATCCCCCACCCTACCTGCATGCCATCACATCCCCCACCCTCGTCCTCACCCCCATCACTCATACTCCTCACACATGTCCCAATATCACAAACCACCCATCCCAACACCAAGCCCTGCATGCAGCACCAAAGCATTGACACCCATCACCAATGCATGGCCACTGCACATACCCATACACCCCCTCTAAACCATCATCACACAAGGTCTTACACAGGAATGCAAGCACTGGGGTACACGGTCACCCACCCATTGCACACCATGGCACATACAGATGCAATAATCATGCCTTTACACCCCTGCAGGACCCCTACCCAACGTCACTGGACAGGAGGGTCCAGACATGTCCACTCCACCCACAGAAGAGGCCCACAGTGATGACAGCAGCTCTGTCCAACTGGATCTAGATGACCAGTCCAGCCCATCTGGGACCTCTGGACAGTCAGTTCCCCTCACACTGGCAAAGGCCACTACAGAGCTTGTCCCCTCTGGAAACACCAGCACAGTACCCACCCAGCGGGCCCATACCTCTGTCCCCAGGACACATCAATCAGCAGAGTGTCCACCACTACAGGGAACCCAGGCTAACCCCCCACCCCAACAACAACAGGGACCTGGGAACAGTGGCAGTGGCCACACGGTTCAGGGGACAGGGGCCAAGGAACACAGGGGAACTGGGAGGGCTGCTGTGCGACAGGGGGAGGACAGGCCCAGGGAACCCACTCTCCATGAGGCCCTCGCCAACATCATGGGAGCTTACCACCATTCCCAGGAGACGATGGCAATGGTACTGGCCAAGTTTCAGGAGACCCAGTGGCTACAGGAGGAACAGTATTTGGGCTTCAGGGAGGAACTCAGATCCATCATTTCCACCCTGGGCACCATCGTAGGGGTGCTGAAGGAAGTCCTCAACACCAGGAGGGACACTGTGGCACAACAAGGGGCCCCTGACACTAGCCTGGACGATGAACTGCCCACCACCTCCGCCAGCGCTAGTGGACAGGAGGCACCGCCACAGGACCACCACACCAGCACCCCACCCCCTGCAGATGGAGAACCACCCCGCAAGCGGTCCCTGAGATCCAGGATAAAGACAGAGAACGATGCCAAGACCCCCGCCAAGAAATTAGACCACCCTGATTGTCATCCTTTTGTCCCACCTTGTCACCCTGTCCATCCTCAAACTGCCCTAGCTCCACTTACTATGCCACTTTGGACAATGCACCTGTGAAACAAATAGACTGGACTCTGCCATGGACATTCCTCCACCATCACCCCTCACCATTTTACAACCCCCTCCAATATTGAGCATTTAAATAAACACCCTTAAAGCACAAAGCAATCTGGAGTCTGTCTGTTATTTCGAATTAGTGTATTAGAAATTACAGTGACAAAATGCTCTTTCAAATGTAATGTCAACATTCCTATGTCACACAGCTCTAGTCCATGAGGAAACAAAGCAGATGTCATACAGTGGGACCCACATCTGTGAAATCGTAAGGGAAAGTGAAAACTCAGTGACCATACACTGGGTGAAAAGGACAGAGAGTAGAGAGGTAGTAGTGTTAAAGTACATGTAGCAGGCAGGTTTGTCTTCTTACCTGTGTTTCACTGGAAGTACTGCAGGATCACAGAGTTCCTGTTGTCGGTGTCCTCTTCTTCTGCTTTTTCGTTTCACTGTCCACAGGCTCCACAGCTGCCACAACACCTCCATCTGGACCATCCTCCTGCAGAAAAGGCACCGGTCGTCGCAAAGCCAAGTTGTGAAGCATATGGCAGGCCACGTTGATATGGCACACCTTCTTTGGTGAGTAGAATAGGGCACCACCTGTCATATGGAGGCACCGGAACCTGGCCTTTAGGAGGCCAAAGGTTCTCTCAATTATCCTCCTTATTCGCCCATCTGCCTCATTGTAATGTTCCTCTGCCCTTGTCCTGGCATTCCTCACTGGGGTCAGTAGCCATGAGAGGTTGGGGTAACCAGAGTCACCTGCACATATCTAGGGATACCTGATAGCAACACACTCACCCTTAGGGACAACCCCACACCCATACACCAACATATACTCGGTGGGGACCTTGGGCTCACCTATTAGCCACACCCGGTGCCTCTGGAGATGAGCCATCACATATGGGATGCTGCTATTCCTCAAGATAAAGGTATCATGCACAGAGCCAGGATACTTGGCATTCACATGGGAGATGTACTGGTCCACAAAACACACAATCTGCACATTCAGAGAGTGATAGCTTTTTTTATTCCTGAACACTTTATCATTTCTCTGGAGGGGAGGGCAAATGCTACATGTGTACCATCAATGGCAGCAATGATGTTGGGGATATGTACCAGAGCATAAAAGTCAGCTTTCACTGTGGCCAAATCCTCCACCTGGGGGAAGACGATGTAGGTGCGCATGTGTTTCAGCAGGGCAGACAACACTCTGGTCAACATGTTGGAGAACATTGGCTGAGACATCCCTGATGCCATGGCCACTGTTCTTTGAAAGGAACCACTTGCCAGGAAATGGAGCACTGACAGGACCTGCACTAGAGGGGGGATTCCTGTGGGCTGGCGGATAGCTGAAATCAGGTCTGGCTCCAATTGGGCACACGGGGGGTCATTACAACATTGGTGGTAAAAGCCGCTTACCGCCGTTCAGAAGACCTCCAACACACCGCCGCGGAATTCCGCCATGGTCATTATGACCCACAGCTCGGAATCCACCAAAATATAGGCACCCACACAAGTCCGCCACACCAAAGGTCAGTGATAAACTGGCGAAAACAAAACCTTCACAGTCACGGCAACAGGAATACGCCCACACTATCACGACCCGCGAATCCACGCGGCGGTCTTTCAACCGTGGTATTCCATTGGCGGTACACACCCCCGCGCTCAAAATACACACACTCTTACAAAACACTACCACATTGGACAATTCCAAATACACACACCTGATACACTTACACACATCACACCCACACACCCAATACAATATAAAACACACACCCAAGTCACCCACAAACCCCTACTACCAAAATTCCGAAAGAAGGCCAGAGAGAGACACTACAATCTACAAACAAGCATCCACAAGCACTCAACACCATCACCCACATAACATCCACGCACCTCACACAACACACCACTAAATATCACCCCACACATCACAACACACACCAACCCACACATCACCCACACCACCCCATGGCACGGCAAAGACACCCCAGGTTTTCTGAGGAGGAGCTCAGGGTCATGGTGCAGGAAATCATCCGGGTAGAGCCACAGCTATTTGGAGCACAGGTGCAGCACACCTCCATTGCTAGGAAGATGGAGCTATGGCGAATAATAGTGGACAGGGTCAACGCAGTGGGACAGCACCCAAGAAATAGGGATGACATCAGGAAGAGGTGGAACGACCTACAGGGGAAGGTGCGTTCCGTGGTCTCAAGACACCACCTTGCGGTTCAGAGGACTGGCGGCGGACCCCCACTTCCTCCACACAACTAACAACATGGGAGGAGCAGGTCTTGGCTATCCTGCATCCTGAGGGCCTCGCTGGAGTAGCTGGAGGAATGGACTCTGGTAAGTCTAATCTTTACTATTACATCCCCCACCCTACCTGAATGCCATCACATCCCCCCACCCTCGTCCTCACCCCCATCACTCATACTCCTCACACATGTCCCAATATCACAAACCACCCATCCCAACACCAAGCCCTGCATGCAGCACCAAAGCATTGACACCCATCACCAATGCATGGCCACTGCACATACCCATACACCCCCCCTAAACCATCATCAAACAAGGTCCAACACAGGAATGCAAGCACTGGGGTACACGGTCACCCACCCATTGCACACCATGGCACATACAGATGCAATAATCATGCCTTTACACCCCTGCAGGACCCCTACCCAATGTCACTGGACAGGAGGGTCCAGACATGTCCACTCCACCCACAGAAGAGGCCCACAGTGATGACAGCAGCTCTGTCCAACTGGATCTAGATGACCAGTCCAGCCCATCTGGGACCTCGGGCCAGTCAGTTCCCCCCACACTGGCACAGGCCACTACAGAGCTTGCCCCCTCTGGAAACATCAGCACAATACCCACCCAGCGGGCCCATACCTCTGTCCCCAGGACACATCAATCAGCAGTGTGTCCACCACTACAGGGAACCCAGGCTAACCCCCCACCCCAACAACAACAGGGACCTGGGAGCAGTGGCAGTGGGCACACGGTTCAGGGGACAGGGGCCAAGGAACACAGGGGAACTGGGAGGGCTGCTGTGCGACAGGGGGAGGACAGGCCCAGGGAACCCACTCTCCATAGGCCCTCTCCAACATCATGGGAGCTTACCACCATTCCCAGGAGACGATGGCAACGGTACTGGCCAAGTTTCAGGAGACCCAGTGGCTACAGGAGGAACAGTATTTGGGCTTCAGGGAGGAACTCAGATCCATCATTTCCACCCTGGGCACCATCGTAGGGGTGCTGAAGGAAGTCCTCAACACCAGGAGGGACACTGTGGCACAACAAGGGGCCCCTGACACTAGCCTGGATGATGAACTGCCCACCACCTCCGCCAGCGCTAGTGGACAGGAGGCACCGCCAGAGGACCACCACACCAGCACCCCACCCCCTGCAGATGGAGAACCACCCCGCAAACGGTCCCTGAGATCCAGGACAAAGACAGAGAACGATGCCAAGACCCCCGCCTTTAAATTAGACCACCCTGATTGTCATACTTTTGTCCCACCTTGTCACCCTGTCCATCCTCAAACTGCCCTAGCTCCACTTACTATGCCACTTTGGACAATGCACCTGTGAAACAAATAGACTGGACTCTGCCATGGACATTCCCCACCATCACCCCACACCATTTTACAACCCCCTCCAATATTGAGCATTTAAATAAACACCCTTAAAGCACAAAACAATCTGGAGTCTGTCTGTGATTTCGAATTAGTGTATTAGAAATTACAGTGACAAAATGCTCTTTCAAATGTAATGTCAACATTCCTATGTCACACAGCTCTAGTCCATGAGGAAACAAAGCAGATGTCATACAGTGGGACCCACATCTGTGAAATCGTAAGGGAAAGTGAAAACTCAGTGACCATACACTGGGTGAAAAGGACAGAGAGTAGAGAGGTAGTAGTGTTAAAGTACATGTAGCAGGCAGGTTTGTCTTCTTACCTGTGTTTCACTGGAAGTACTGCAGGTTCACAGAGTTCCTGTTGTCAGTGTCCTCTTCTTCTGCTTTTTCGTTTCACTGTCCACAGGCTCCACAGCTGCCACAACACCTCCATGTGGACCATCCTCCTGCAGAAAAGGCACCTGTCGTCGCAAAGCCAAGTTGTGAAGCATATGGCAGGCCACGTTGATCTGGCACACCTTCTTTGGTGAGTAGAATAGGGAACCACCTGTCATATGGAGGCACCGGAACCTGGCCTTTAGGAGGCCAAAGGTTCTCTCAATTATCCTCCTTATTCGCCCATCTGCCTCATTGTAATGTTCCTCTGCCCTTGTCCTGGCATTCCTCACTGGGGTCAGTAGCCATGAGAGGTTGGGGTAACGAGAGTCACCTGCAAATATCTAGGGTACCTGTTAGCCACACACTCACCCTTAGGGACAACCCCACACCCATACACCAATATATACTCGGTGGGGACCTTGGGCTCACCTATTAGCCACACCCGGTGCCTCTGGAGTTGAGCCATCACATATGGGATGCTGCTATTCCTCAAGATAAAGGTATCATGCACAGAGCCAGGATACTTGGCATTCACATGGGAGATGTACTGGTCCACAAAACACACAATCTGCACATTCAGAGAGTGATAGCTTTTTTTATTCCTGAACACTTGTTCATTTCTCTGGAGGGGAGGCCAAATGCTACATGTGTACCATCAATGGCAGCAATGATGTTGGGGATATGTACCAGAGCATAAAAGTCAGCTTTCACTGTGGCCAAATCCTCCACCTGGGGAAAACGATGTAGCTGCGCATGTGTTTCAGCAGGGCAGACAACACTCTGGTCAACATGTTGGAGAACATTGGCTGATACATCCCTGATGCCATGGCCACTGTTCTTTGGAAGGAACCACTTGCCAGGAAATGGAGCACTGACAGGACCTGCACTAGAGGGGAGATTCCTGTGGGCTGGCGGATAGCTGAAATCAGGTCTGGCTCCAATTGGGCACACGGGGGTCATTACAACATTGGTGGTAAAAGCCTCTTACCGCCGTTCAGAAGACCGCCAACACATCGCCGCGGCCGCGGAATTCCGCCATGGTCATTATGACCCACAGCTTGGAATCCGCCAAAATTTAGACACCCACACAAGTCCGCCACACCAAAGGTCAGTGATAAACTGGCGAAAACAAAACCTTCACAGTCACGGCAACAGGAATACGCCCACACTATCACGACCCGCGAATCCACGCGGCGGTCTTTCAACCGTGGTATTCCATTGACGGTACACACCTCCGCGCTCAAAATACACACACTCTTACAAAACAGTACCACATTGGACAATTCCAAATACACACACCTGATACACTTACACACATCACACCCACACACCCAATACAATATAAAACACACACCCAAGTCACCCACAAACCCCTACTACCAAAAATTACGATAGAAGGCCAGAGAGAGACACTACAATCTACATACAAACATCCACAAGCACTCAACACCATCACCCACATAACATCCACGCACCTCACACAACACACCACTAAATATCACCCCACACATCACAACACACACCAACCCACACATCACCCACACCACCCCATGGCACGGCAAAGACACCCCAGGTTTTCTGAGGAGGAGCTCAGGGTCATGGTGCAGGAAATCATCCGGGTAGAGCCACAGCTATTTGGAGCACAGGTGCAGCACACCTCCATTGCTAGGAAGATGGAGCTATGGCGAATAATAGTGGACAGGGTCAACGCAGTGGGACAGCACCCAAGAAATAGGGATGACATCAGGAAGAGGTGGAACGACCTACAGGGGAAGGTGCGTTCCGTGGTCTCAAGACACCACCTTGCGGTTCAGAGGACTGGCGGCGGACCCCCACTTCCTCCCCCACAACTAACAACATGGGAGGAGCAGGTCTTGGCTATCCTGCATCCTGAGGGCCTCGCTGGAGTAGCTGGAGGAATGGACTCTGGTAAGTCTAATCTTCACTATTACATCCCCCACCCTACCTGCATGCCATCACATCCCCCCACCCTCGTCCTCACCCCCATCACTCATACTCCTCACACATGTCCCAATATCACAAACCACCCATCCCAACACCAAGCCCTGCATGCAGCACCAAAGCATTGACACCCATCACCAATGCATGGCCACTGCACATACCCATACACCCCCCCTAAACCATCATCACACAAGGTCCTACACAGGAATGCAAGCACTGGGGTACACGGTCACCCACCCATTGCACACCATGGCACATACAGATGCAATAATCATGCCTTTACACCCCTGCAGGACCCCTACCCAACGTCACTGGACAGGAGGGTCCAGACATGTCCACTCCACCCACAGAAGAGGCCCACAGTGATGACAGCAGCTCTGTCCAACTGGATCTAGATGACCAGTCCAGCCCATCTGGGACCTCGGGACAGTCAGTTCCCCTCACACTGGCACAGGCCACTACAGAGCTTGCCCCCTCTGGAAACACCAGCACAGTACCCACCCAGCGGGCCCATACCTCTGTCCCCAGGACACATCAATCAGCAGAGTGTCCACCACTACAGGGAACCCAGGCTAACCCCCCACCCCAACAACAACAGGGACCTGGGAGCAGTGGCAGTGGGCACACGGTTCAGGGGACAGGGGCCCAGGAACACAGGGGAACTGGGAGGGCTGCTGTGCGACAGGGGGAGGACAGGCCCAGGGAACTCACTCTCCATGAGGCCCTCGCCAACATCATGGGAGCTTACCACCATTCCCAGGAGACGATGGCAACGGTACTGGCCAAGTTTCAGGAGACCCAGTGGCTACAGGAGGAACAGTATTTGGGCTTCAGGGAGGAACTCAGATCCATCATTTCCACCCTGGGCACCATCGTAGGGGTGCTGAAGGAAGTCCTCAACACCAGGAGGGACACTGTGACACAACAAGGGGCCCCTGACACTAGCCTGGACGATGAACTGCCCACCACCTCCGCCAGCGCTAGTGGACAGGAGGCACCGCCACAGGACCACCACACCAGCACCCCACCCCCTGCAGATGGAGAACCACCCCGCAAACGGTCCATGAGATCCAGGACAAAGACAGAGAACGATGCCAAGACCCCCGCCAAGAAATTAGACCACCCTGATTGTCATCCTTTTGTCCCACCTTGTCACCCTGTCCATCCTCAAACTGCCCTAGCTCCACTTACTATGCCACTTTGGACAATGCACCTGTGAAACAAATAGACTGGACTCTGCCATGGACATTCCTCCACCATCACCCCTCACCATTTTACAACCCCCTCCAATATTGAGCATTTAAATTAACACCCTTAAAGCACAAAACAATCTGGAGTCTGTCTGTTATTTCGAATTAGTGTATTAGAAATTACAGTGACAAAATGCTCTTTCAAATGTAATGTCAACATTCCTATGTCACACAGCTCTAGTCCATGAGGAAACAAAGCAGATGTCATACAGTGGGACCCACATCTGTGAAATCGTAAGGGAAAGTGAAAACTCAGTGACCATACACTGGGTGAAAAGGACAGAGAGTAGAGAGGTAGTAGTGTTAAAGTACATGTAGCAGGCAGGTTTGTCTTCTTACCTGTGTTTCACTGGAAGTACTGCAGGATCACAGAGTTCCTGTTGTCGGTGTCCTCTTCTTCTGCTTTTTCGTTTCACTGTCCACAGGCTCCACAGCTGCCACAACACCTCCATCTGGACCATCCTCCTGCAGAAAAGGCACCGGTCGTCGCAAAGCCAAGTTGTGAAGCATATGGCAGGCCACGTTGACCTGGCACACCTTCTTTGGTGAGTAGAATAGGGAACCACCTGTCATATGGAGGCACCGGAACCTGGCCTTTAGGAGGCCAAAGGTTCTCTCAATTATCCTCCTTATTCGCCCATCTGCCTCATTGTAATGTTCCTCTGCCCTTGTCCTGGCATTCCTCACTGGGGTCAGTAGCCATGAGAGGTTGGGGTAACCAGAGTCACCTGCACATATCTAGGGATACCTGTTAGCCACACACTCACCCTTGGGGACAACCCCACACCCATACACCAACATATACTCGGTGGGGACCTTGGGCTCACCTATTAGCCACACCCGGTGCCTCTGGAGTTGAGCCATCACATATGGGATGCTGCTATTCCTCAAGATAAAGGTATCATGCACAGAGCCAGGATACTTGGCATTCACATGGGAGATGTACTGGTCCACAAAACACACAATCTGCACATTCAGAGAGTGATAGCTTTTTTTATTCCTGAACACTTGTTCATTTCTCTGGAGGGGAGGGCAAATGCTACATGTGTACCATTAATGGCAGCAATGATGTTGGGGATATGTACCAGAGCATAAAAGTCAGCTTTCACTGTGGCCAAATCCTCCACCTGGGGGAAGACGATGTAGCTGCGCATGTGTTTCAGCAGGGCAGACAACACTCTGGTCAACATGTTGGAGAACATTGGCTGAGACATCCCTGATGCCATGGCCACTGTTCTTTGGAAGGAACCACTTGCCAGGAAATGGAGCACTGACAGGACCTGCACTATAGGGGGGATTCCTGTGGGCTGGCGGATAGCTGAAATCAGGTCTGGCTCCAATTGGGCACACGGGGGGTCATTACAACATTGGTGGTAAAAGCCGCTTACCGCCGTTCAGAAGACCGCCAACACACCGCCGCGGAATTCCGCCATGGTCATTATGACCCACAGCTCGGAATCCACCAAAATTTAGACACCCACACAAGTCCGCCACACCAAAGGTCAGTGATAAACTGGCGAAAACAAAACCTCCACAGTCATGGCAACAGGAATACGCCCACACTATCACGACCCGCGAATCCACGCGGCGGTCTTTCAACCGTGGTATTCCATTGGCGGTACACACCTCCGCGCTCAAAATACACACACTCTTACAAAACACTACCACATTGGACAATTCCAAATACACACACCTGATACACTTACACACATCACACCCACACACCCAATACAATATAAAAAACACACCCAAGTCACCCACAAACCCCTACTACCAAAATTTCCGAAAGAAGGCCAGAGAGAGACACTACAATCTACAAACAAGCATCCACAAGCACTCAACACCATCACCCACATAACATCCACGCACCTCACACAACACACCACTAAATATCACCCCACACATCACAACACACACCAACCCACACATCACCCACACCACCCCATGGCATGGCAAAGACACCCCAGGTTTTCTGAGGAGGAGCTCAGGGTCATGGTGCAGGAAATCATCCGGGTAGAGCCACAGCTATTTGGAGCACAGGTGCAGCACACCTCCATTGCTAGGAAGATGGAGCTATGGCGAACAATAGTGGACAGGGTCAACGCAGTGGGAGAGCACCCAAGAAATAGGGATGACATCAGGAAGAGGTGGAACGACCTACAGGGGAAGGTGTGTTCCGTGGTCTCAAGACACCACCTTGCGGTTCAGAGGACTGGCGGCGGACCCCCACTTCCTCCCCCACAACTAACAACATGGGAGGAGCAGGTCTTGGCTATCCTGCATCCTGAGGGCCTCGCTGGAGTAGCTGGAGGAATGGACTCTGGTAAGTCTAATCTTTACTATTACATCCCCCACCCTACCTGCATGCCATCACATCCCCCCACCCTCGTCCTCACCCCATCACTCATACTCCTCACACATGTCCCAATATCACAAACCACCCATCCCAACACCAAGCCCTGCGTGCAGCACCAAAGCATTGACACCCATCACCAATGCATGGCCACTGCACATACCCAAACACCCCCCCTAAACCATCATCACACAAGGTCCTACACAGGAATGCAAGCACTGGGGTACACGGTCACCCACCCATTGCACACCATGGCACATACAGATGCATAAATCATGCCTTTACACCCCTGCAGGACCCCTACCCAACGTCACTGGACAGGAGGGTCCAGACATGTCCACTCCACCCACAGAAGAGGCCCACAGTGATGACAGCAGCTCTGTCCAACTAGATCTAGATGACCAATCCAGCCCATCTGGGACCTCGGGACAGTCAGTTCCCCTCACACTGGCACAGGCCACTACAGAGCTTGCCCCCTCTGGAAACATCAGGACAGTACCCACCCAGCGGACCCATACCTCTGTCCCCAGGACACATCAATCAGCAGTGTGTCCACCACTACAGGGAACCCAGGCTAACCCCCCACCCCAACAACAACAGGGACCTGGGAGCAGTGGCAGTGGGCACACGGTTCAGGGGACAGGGGCCAAGGAACACAGGGGAACTGGGAGGGCTGCTGTGCGACAGGGGGAGGACAGGCCCAGGGAACCCACTCTCCATGAGGCCCTCTCCAACATCATGGGAGCTTACCACCATTCCCAGGAGACGATGGCAACGGTACTGGCCAAGTTTCAGGAGACCCAGTGGCTACAGGAGGAACAGTATTTGGGCTTCAGGGAGGAACTCAGATCCATCATTTCCACCCTGGGCCCCATCGTAGGGGTGCTGAAGGAAGTCCTCAACACCAGGAGGGACACTGTGGCACAACAAGGGCCCCCTGACACTAGCCTGGACGATGAACTGCCCACCACCTCCGCCAGCGCTAGTGGACAGGAGGCACCGCCACAGGACCACCACACCAGCACCCCACCCCCTGCAGATGGAGAACCACCCCGCAAACGGTCCCTGAGATCCAGGACAAAGACAGAGAACGATGCCAAGACCCCCGCCTTTAAATTAGACCACCCTGATTGTCATCCTTTTGTCCCACCTTGTCACCCTGTCCATCCTCAAACTGCCCTAGCTCCACTTACTATGCCACTTTGGACAATGCACCTGTGAAACAAATAGACTGGACTCTGCCATGGACATTCCTCCACCATCACCCCACACCATTTTACAACCCCCTCCAATATTGAGCATTTAAATAAACACCCTTAAAGCACAAAACAATCTGGAGTCTGTCTGTGATTTCGAATTAGTGTATTAGAAATTACAGTGACAAAATGCTCTTTCAAATGTAATGTCAACATTCCTATGTCACACAGCTCTAGTCCATGAGGAAACAAAGCAGATGTCATACAGTGGGACGCACATCTGTGAAATCGTAAGGGAAAGTGAAAACTCAGTGACCATACACTGGGTGAAAAGGACAGAGAGTAGAGAGGTAGTAGTGTTAAGGTACATGTAGCAGGCAGGTTTGTCTTCTTACCTGTGTTTCACTGGAAGTACTGCAGGATCACAGAGTTCCTGTTGTCGATGTCCTCTTCTTCTGCTTTTTCGTTTCACTGTCCACAGGCTCCACAGCTGCCACAACACCTCCATCTGGACCATCCTCCTGCAGAAAAGGCACCTGTCGTCGCAAAGCCAAGTTGTGAAGCATATGGCAGGCCACGTTGATCTGGCACACCTTCTTTGGTGAGTAGAATAGGGAACCACCTGTCATATGGAGGCACCGGAACCTGGCCTTTAGGACGCCAAAGGTCCGCTCTATAATCCTCCTAGTTCGTCCATGGGCCTCATTGTAGCGTTCCTCTGCCCTTGTCCTGGGATTCCTCACTGGGGTCAGTATCCATGACAGGTTGGGGTAACCAGAGTCACCTGCAAATGTCGAGGGACAACTGTTAGACACACACTAACTCTTAGGGATATCCACAGACCCAGACAACTATTCCCACTGATTTGGTTCCAGGTGCTCACCTAATAGCCACACACGGTGCCTCTGGAGTTGCCCCATCACATAAGGGATGCTGCTATTCCGCAGGATGTAAGCGTCATGCACTGAGCAAGGGAATTTGGCATTAACATGGGAGATGTGCTGGTCTGCCAAACACATCATCTGCACATTCATCGAATGGTAACTCTTCCAGTTTCTGTACACCTGTTCACTCCTGCGGATGGCCCAAGGCCACATGTGTCCCATCAATGGCACCTATGATGTTGGGGATATGTCCCAGGGCATATAAGTCACCTTTCACTGTAGGCAAAACCTTCACCTGAGGGAAAACAATGTAGCTCCGCATGTGTTTCAGCAGGGCAGACAACACTCTGTACAACAGGTTGGAAAACATAGGCTGGGACATCCCTGATGCTATGGCCACTGTAGTTTGAAAAGACCCACTTGCAAGGCAATGGAGTACTGACAGCACCTGCACTTGAGGGGGGATTCCTGTGGGATGGCGGATAGCTGACATAAGGTTTGACTCCAACCGGGCACACAGTTCCAGGATTGTGGCACGATCAAGCCTGTAGGTGATGATCACGTCTTTCCTCCATTGTCGACAGGTCCACCAGTGGTCTGTACACCGGAGGATGCCGCCATCTCCTCACATGCCCCAGCAGACGGAGCCCATGGAGGAGAACAGCGAGCACAGAGTCAACCAACTCTGAGGTACGTAAACACAGCTTACTCTGAAAACTATTCACAAACTGAAATTTGCCTGTATGAGTGTTGAGCCAAGGCCTAGGTATGTGTGACGCAGTTAAAAATAAAGCCATGTGGGCCCCTGAAATGGCTGACCTGTATAGTGGGACAATGGGATATAAGGTAACTGCCCTGGCATTGTGTCGCGGTAGGCAGTCGAAGACCACAGCGCTATTCTGCATTGTTTAACATTGGACCCTATTGGTCCCAGGAGCCAATGACAATGTATGCCGGCGGTGACGTTAAGCACCGCCCCAGACGTGACCGCCCTTTTCTATCTGTTCAATCACTCGATACCTGATCTTTGACAGGAGAGGACCTACACTGCAAATGCTTCTGTGACCTCAGTCTGGAAGAGACAATGGCTTGTGCGTCTGGGGAAAGGGCCCCTGCCTTCACCACAGAGGATTTGGAGAAACTCGTGGATGGGGTCCTCCCCCAGTACTCGCTACTCTACGTTCCTCCAGACAAACAGGTAAGTACATTGTGAGCATGCTGTATGGGCAATGCCTGTGTGGAGTGGCGTGGATGAAAGATAGTGGGGGGGAGAATGAGGCATGCATGAAATGACGGTGAGTGCATGTGCCACATGGCAAGGGTAGGGATGCGGGCCAATGACTGTGACGGTACAGATGGTAATTACTACTCTTTTTCCCCTGTACAATTCCTGTAGGTCAGCGCCCACCAGAAGAAGGATATTTGGCGTGCCATCGCCAAGGACGTCCAGACTCTGGGGGTCTACCACAGACGAAGCACCCACTGCTGGAAAAGATGGGAGGACATTCGCCGCTGGAGCAAGAAGACGGCGGACGCCCAGCTGGGGATGGCCTCCCAACGTGGGAGGGGTGCCCATCGCACCATGACCCCCCTGATGTTCAGGATCCTGGCGGTGGCGTACCCGGAGTTGGATGGGCGCTTGAGGGCATCACAGCAGCAACAAGGGGGTGAGTACACTCTCATTCAGCTGATTCAGCGCGCATTGTAGGTGTCTGGGTGGGGAAGGTGAGCTGTTGGTTCCCCTAGGCCAGGGCGAGTTTAGTAGTTAAGTCCCCTTTTTCAGGCAGACCCTGTGGCACCCCACCTGGGTACAGTGCCAACTACACCTAGTCAGGCTCCTGTGACATCCATGTGTGCAGAAAATCGGCCATAGCCTTGTAAGCCATGTCCCAGGGATTGAATAGAGGACCCCAAGTGCGTGGCGCAGTGCAGGGGGCTTCTGTGTCTGTCATGTCCGCCAACGGAAGCGGTATTGCATGCACTCAACATGTCTTTCTTATGTCTCACCCCCTTTTTTGTGGTTTCCCTGTACTTGTGTGCATTAGCATCATCAGGCGGAGGAGCAGTGGCACCGGAGCAGGAGGGAGCTGCATCCCACATGGCCCTGGAGGGCGAAACTAGGGACTCCGAATTCACCAGTGGGACGGAGGGCGAGGGGAGCTCCACGGTGTGGACAGGAGCTGACACTAGCGATATTGACTCTTCCTCTGATGGGAGCTCCCTTGCTGTGGTGAGCCCATCTGTGCACCCTGCATCTACAGGTACAGCCGCCACCCCCCCCAGCACCGCCCTCCCAGCAGCCGCTCAGCCTTTGCCCTGTGCCCGCTCACCAGGAGGGTGGGCATCACCTTCGCCCCAGGCACCTCAGCCCCTGCCCCTGTCACCCCTGCTGCCCTCAGTGAGGAGGCCATTGACCTCCTCAGGTCCCTCACTGTTGGGCAGTCTACCATTTTGAATGCCATCCAGGGTGTAGAGAGGCAGTTGCAACAAACCAATGCATTCCTGGAGGGCATTCATTCTGGTCAGGCAGCCCTCCAGCGAGCTTTTCAGACTCTGGCCTCAGCCCTGATGGCAGCCATTGTCCCTGTCTCTAGCTTCCACCCTCCAACTTCCTCCACCCAGACCCACACACCTGTACCTCAGCCTATCACAAGCACACCATCAGACCAGCATGCACACCTCAACACACAAAGGAAGCTCAGGCAAACATAAGCACCACACATCCCACAGGCACTCACGCAAGCATCACACACATGCAGACATACCAACATCCACTGCCTCCACTGTGTCCCCCTCCTCCTCGTCTCCCTCATCCCTCCCAGTCTCGTCTCCATTCACACCTGCATGCACTACATCTTCAGCCACTACGTCCATCACCAGCACACCCACCACCACACCCCGCTCACGTGCACTCACCACCCCCACTACCATTCACACATCCCCTGTGTCCTCTCCCAGTGTGTCTGTGAGGCCACCTCCCAAGGTACACAAACGCAGCCACACACCCACCCAACAGCCATCCACCTCACGACAGCCTCCAGCCCATGCACCATCACCCAAAGTCAGCAAACGTACACCTCCTACGACCACTACCTCTTCCTCCACTCCCAAACCCCCTCCATCTACCCGTCCCAGTGTTGCTAAGAAACTTTTCCTGTCCAACCTTGACCTCTTTCCCTCACCTCCCCCATCCCATCAGTCACCTAGGGCCTGACTCTCCAGGTCCCAACCTAGCACCTCAGCAACAACATCGGCGGGACCAGTGGTGCCAGTAGTCACCGGATTATGGAGTGCACCAGGCAGCAGGGCAGGTAGTGTTGCAAGGAACCACAGCACAGACAGTCCCACACCTGTCAAGGATCAAAGGTTGGCCAGTGCCCGGCGGGAGAGGGGGAAGACACCAAAGCCCAGGGCTACAGTTGGGATTGTGGAGTCAGCTGCAACACCTTCCAAGGTGGGGAAGGGGCACAAGAAAACCGGCAAGTCTGGGAAGATCAGCACAGCTTAGAAGACCGCCATCAGCCCTGCTGCCCAGGAGGCGACCACCAGCAGCCCCATTGCCCCAGACAGGACCACCAGCAGCAGCCCTGCTGCCCAGGAGGCGGCCGCCAGCAGCCCCACTGCCCCAGACAGGACCGCCAGCAGCAGCCCTGCTGCCCAGGAGGTGACCGCCAGCAGCCACACTGCCCAGAAGGCGACCGCCAGCAGCCCCACTGCCACGGACAGAACCGCCAGCAGCAGCCCCGCTGCCCAGGAGGCGACCACCAGCGTCCCCACTGCCACAGACAGGACCACCAGCAGCAGCCCCGCTGCCCAGGTGGTGACCGCCAGCAGCCCCACTGCCCCAGACAGGACCGCCAGCAGCAGCCCCGCTGCCCAGGAGGTGACCGCCAGCAGCCACACTGCCCAGGAGGCGACCGCCAGCAGCCCCACTGCCCCAGACAGGACCGCCAGCAGCAGCCCCGCTGCCCAGGAGGTGACCGCCAGCAGCCCCACTGCCACAGACAAGACCACCAGCAGCAGCCCTCTGTCCAGGAGGCGACCGCTAGCAGCCACACTGCCCAGGAGGCAACCGCCAGCAGCCCCACTGCCACAGACAGGACCGCCAGCAGCAGCCCCGCTGCCCAGGAGGCGACCGCCAGCAGCCCCACTGCCAAAGACAGGACCGCCAGCAGCAGCCCGCTGCCCAGGAGGCGACCGCCAGCAGCCCCATGCCACAGACAGGACCGCCAGCAGCAGCCCCGCTGCCCATGAGGCGACCGCCAGCAACCCCACTGCCCCAGACAGGACCGCCAGCAGCAGCCCCGCTGCCCAGGAGGCAACCGCCAGCAGCCACACTGCCCAGGAGGTGACTGCCAGCAGCCCCACTGCCCCAGAAAGGACTGCCAGCAGCAGCCCCGCTGCCCAGGAGGCGACCGCCAGCAGCCCCACTGCCCAGGAGGTGACTGCCAGCAGCCCCACTGCCCCAGAAAGGACTGCCAGCAGCAGCCCCGCTGCCCAGGAGGCGACTGCCAGCAGCCCCACTGCCACAGACAGGACCGCCAGCAGCAGCCTCGCTGCCCAGGAGGCGACCGCCAGCAGCCCCACTGCCCCAGACAGGACCGCCAGCAGCAGCCCCGCTGCCCAGGAGGCAACCGCCAGCAGCCACACTGCCCAGGAGGTGACCGCCAGCAGCCCCACTGCCACAGACAGGACTGCCAGCAGCAGCCCCGTTGCCCAGGAGGCGACCGCCAGCAGCCCCACTGCAACAGACAGGACCGCCATCAGCTGAACCGCTGCCGAGGACACCGCCGCCACAAGCACCGCTGCCAAGGACACCGCCGCCACAAGCACCGCTGCCAAAGACACCGCCACCACAAGCACCGCTGCCAAGGACACCGCCGCCACAAGCACCGCAGGCCCATGAGCGCCAAACGCTCTGACGCTACTGAGGCCGCCATGAGCGGGATGAAGCACTCTGGGCACAAGGCCCCCTCCAGAACCAGTGGAGATTGACATCCACTACCTGAGTCCTTGGCAGGATGAAGCACTCTGGGCACAATGTCCCCTCCAGAACCAGTGGAGATTGACATCCACTACCTCAGTCCTTGGCAGGATGAAGCACTCATGGCACAAGGCCACCTCCAGAACCAGTGGAGATTGACATCCACTACCTCAGTCCTTGGCAGGATGAAGCACTCTGGGCAAAATGCCCCCTCCAGAACCAGTGGAGATTGACATCCACTACCTCAGTCCTTGGCAGGATGAAGCACTCTGGGCACAATGCCCCCTCCAGAACCAGTGGAGATTGACATCCACTTGAGAGACTGTGGCTTTGCACTCCCCAGGATTGAACAGTGGGAAAACCACCCACTGGAGAGACTTGTGAGACTGTGGCTTTGCACTCCCCAGGATTGAACAGTGGGAAAACCACCCACTGGAGAGACTTGTGAGACTGTGGCTTTGCACTCCCCAGGATTGCACAGTGGGCAAACCACCCACTGTAGAGACTTGAGAGACTGTGGCTTTCCACTCCCCAGGATTGAACAGTGGGCAAACCACCCACTGTAGAGACTTGTGAGACTGTGGCTTTGCACTCCCCAGGATTGCACAGTGGGCAAACCACCCACTGTAGAGACTTGAGAGACTGTGGCTTTGCACTCCCCAGGATTGAACAGTGGGCAAACCACACACCGTAGAGACTTGTGAGACTGTGGCTTTGCACTCCCCAGGATTGAACAGTGGGCAACCCATCCACTGTAGAGACTTGAGAGACTGTGGCTTTGCATTCCCCAGGATTGCACAGTGGGCAAACCACCCACTGGAGAGACTTGAGAGACTGTGGCTTTGCACTTCCCAGGTTGCACAGTGGGCAAACCACCCTCTGTAGAGACTTGAGAGACTGTGGCATTGCACTCCCCAGGATTGAGCAGTGGGCATGGGGCCCCCTTGTGGATTTGGCGACGTGCACTCAACCGGCTGAGGTGCCCACCCTTTTCCTTCCCCCTGAGGTGCCTGTTTTATTTCTATCTGATGCCCCTGCAGTGTTCTCTCCGTCTTGTTCGGGTATCTTGTGTGGGCCTCGCCCATGCATTTTGGGCCCAGTGGTCCACGGACTTTAATGGTGGAATTCCTTGGACTTATATTATTGGTGTATACATTTGTTAATAGTGTATATTATTTTTTGAATACTAAATTTTAATGTATAACCATCGTTCACCTCATTTCCTTTTGTCTTTAGATTCTTCCAGGGAGGGTTGAGGGTTGTAAATGTAATGTATCTACATGTACTTGTGTGTGTGTTGTCGTGGGTGAGGGCGGGGGTGGGAGTGTTGCGTGTTGCATGTGTGTGTCACTCTTTTTTCCCTCCCCCCTCTCCTGTGTCGTAGGTGCAGTACTCACCGTTGTCTTCGCTGCCGGCGTTCGTGCTCCTGGTAGAGGAGCAGGAAGATAAAGGCTGGGAAAATCTGGAGCTCTGGTTCCATGGCGTCCTGGTTCCACGTGCAGTGTGCAGAGGTGAGCGTTTTCCATTCGAAGTCCTGTTTCCGCCGTGTTTTTGTTCGCGGTGAATCCGCCCCGGAAAAGGTGGCGGATTGGTGGGTTGTGATACTGTGGGCGGTACATTGTCCTCCACCTGTCTGTTGGCAGTCACCGCCGCTGTGTTTGTTCCTACTGCCGTGGCGGTCGGAGTGTGAAAGTGGCTGTCTATGTTGGCGGTTTCCGCCACGGACGTGATTCCATTTTTTTTACCGCCGGCCTGTTGCCGGTCTTACTGCCGCTTTAACACCGACCGCCAGGGTTATAATGACCACCACAGTTCTTGGATTATGGCCCATTCAAGCCTGTAGGTAAGGATCATGTGCCTGTCCTCCATAGTCGCTAGGTCTACAAGGGGTCTGTACACTGGGGGATGTCTCCATCTCCTATTCATCCTCAGCGGTTGAACTGTAGGGTGAAAAACGGTGAGCAGAGGGTCATATTCACACATGTGTTACAATAAAAATGCATTTCTTCCTTAACAGAAACAGTATGTGAATTTGAAAATCAATTGATGTGCCAATGTCTCCTGTGACGCAGTTAGGCGCCATGGCTTGTGCCCCACAGAAATGGTAGCCGCCTGACCTCTGAGGAGAGACAAGTGGAATTGAGGTAAATGCACTGGCGTTGGGCACTGTTGCAGTCGGCGGTCAATGACCGCCGCGCAATTTCGCATTGGTTATCATTGAGCCCTATGGGTTCCAGGAGCCAATGGCGATGTATGCCGGGAGTGACGGTACGCACCTCCGCGGATGTGACCGTCATTTTCTATCTGTTCAATCACTTGCTACCTGACCTTCAACAGGAGAGGACCTATACTGCGAGTGCCTCTGTGACCTGTGGCGAGTGCTGCTGTGACCTGTGTCTGGAAGCGACAATGTATCAACTTTCTGGGGAAAGGGCCCCCGCCTTCACTTCGGAGGAGTTGGAGAGACTGGTGGATGGGGTCCTACCCCAGTATACTTCACTCAATGGTCCTCCAGACAAACAGGTGAGTACACTGTGAGCATGATGCATAAACCATGAATGTATGGAGTGCTGTGTGTATATGCCCTGTGTAGGGGGGGCTGAGGGGTCCTTGGTAGAGAGCTGCATGTCTGGTGGTCAATGTCTGTGTGTAAGGGGATGTGAGGGATATTGTGGGACTTGAGTGTACCCGTTTGGACAGTATTACTAATCCCTTTTTTCTATGCATATTTCCCTGCAGGTCAGCGCCCATCAGAAAAAGGATATTTGGCGTGCCATCGCCAAGAAGGTGCAGACCCTGGGGGTTTTGACAGGCAGAGCTCCCACTGCCGCAAACGGAAGGAGGACCTGCGCCGCTGGGCATGGAAGACGGCGAAGGCCCAGCTGGGGCTGGCCTCCCAACAAGGAAGGGGTGCTTATCGTACCCTGACCCCCCTGATGTTCTGCATCCTGGCGGTGGCCCATACGGAGTTGGATGGGCACTTGAAGGCATCACAGTAGCCACAAGGGGGTGAGTACAGATTCAGATTCAAGACTTTGCATGCATTAAGGTTATACCTGGGTGGGTGATGTGGGCTGTGGGTGCCCCTATGCCAGGGTGAACTGGCAGGGTAGGTCCCTTGTTGGTCAGGCTCTGAAGCACTCCAACCCAATAGTGTTAGTTGGCATCTACTACTGGGTGGGGTCCTGTGGGTTTCAGGTGTGCAGCTAATGGCGTTAGGCATTGTACCCCATGGGCTGGTGACTAGCTGTTTAACTGGTAGTGCATGGCCTAATGCATAGGGCAGCTCCTTGTGTGTTGTGTACGCCAACGGTAATGGTGTCGCTGGCATTGACCAAGTGTTTCCTCTTTCACTCCCCCCCTTTTTTTTTTGTCACCCTGTCCTTGTGTGCATTAGCATAATCTGGCAGAGGAGCAGAGCGACGGAGGGAGCTGCATCCCACATGGGCCTGGAGGCCGAATCCACCGACGGTGAGGGCACCAGTGGGACGGAGGGCGAGGGGACTACCACCATGGGGACAGAAGGGGAGACCACAGACAGCGACTCCTCCTCCGATGGAAGCTCCCTGGTGGTGGCGGACACCTCTGTGCCCACCCCGACAACAGGTACAGCTGCCACCCCCCTACCAGCACCGCCCTCCAAGCAGCCCCTCAGCGTGTTTCCCGCGCCTGCTCACCAAGGAGGGTGGGGATCTCCTTCGCCCCAGGCACCTCAGGCCCTGCCCCAGTTAGCCCTGCTACCCTCAGTGATGAGGCTATTGACCTCCTGAGATCCATCACTGGTGGACAGTCAAACATTCTGAATTCCATCCAGGATGTCGAGAGGCATTTGCAACAAACTCTGGCATGGTGGCCCAACAGAGAGCATTTCAGGCTCTGGCCTCAGCACTGAAGGCAGCCATTGTCCCTATCTCCAGCCTCCCTACTACAACTTCCTGCACCCAGTCCCAATCCCCTCAACCCCAACCTATCACAAACAAACCTTCAGACCAGCATTCACCCAAATCTACACACAGAAGTAACTCAGGCAAACACCAGCACCACACATTATCCCCCAGGCACTCACACAAGCACCATCCAGAAGCAGACATTCCAACATCCACTGCCTCCACTGTGTCCCCCTCCTCCTCCTCGTCCACCTCCTTCCCAGTAGTGTCTCCACTCACACCTGCATGCACTACAATCTCATCCACAGCCTATCACTACACGCCCCTCACTGGCAGTCACCACCCCCACATCCATGCCCACGTCCCCTGTGTCCTCTCCCGCTGTGTCTGTGACCCCACCTCCCAAAGTACACAAACACACACCCACCCAACAGCCATCCACCTCACAACAGCATCCAGTTCATGCACCTGCACCCAAACACAGCAGACTGACACCTCCTACAACCACTCCCTGTTCCACCAATCCCAAACCTTCACCCTCTTCCCGCCCCAGTGCCCATAAGAAGCTTTTCCTCGCCAGCATTGACCTATTCCCTACCCCTCCACCCCACATCCTTCACCTCAGGCTAGGGTGGCCAGAACGCAGCCCAGCAACTCAGCCACCAAGTCCACATCCGCTGTGGTTTCTAGAGCTCTGTGAGGCTCTAAGGAGGCACACGTCAGCCCAGCCAGGGTGCCTCTAACATCTGCCAAGGATAAGAAGGTTCCGCCACCAGGAAAGGGCATAAAGGGGAGGGCATCCAGCAAGGAGAAGGAGGAACAACCAGCCAGCAAGGCCAAGGCAAGGACTCCAGCTGGCAGAAGCAAGAAGGCACAACCATCTGTCAAGGGCAGGAAGGGGCACAGAACACCAGCCAGGGCACTTCAGCTGTCTGAGGCTGCAGGGGAAGGGCTGGAGCCTCCCCCCTCCACTGGCAGCACTGTCACCTGCACAGCGGCCACCACCACCAGTAGCACCGCCACCTGCACCGTTGCAAGCACCGCTGCAAGCAGCACTACCACCAGCAGCAGCCCCAGTGGACAGCCGTCCGAGGATGCAGGGGAGGGGCTGGAGCCTCCCCCCACCACTGGCAGCACCGCCACCTGCACCGGCACTGCAACCACTGTACAGCCGTCCCCGTAGGCAAATGGACTGTGGTCATGCATCCATGGTGTGTCATGCATCTTGCCCACAGAAAATCGTGTGGATCTGACACCCAGGTGAGTGACTGTGACCTTGTACACCCCATGTGCTGTTTCACTGGACACCATGCCCCCTCATGAAACAGTAGAAAAAGGCAAGCACTCACCCTATCCTTGGCAGGATGAAGCACACTGGGCACCAAGCCCCATCAAGAACCAGTGGAAGAAGACATCCACTAACCCTATCCTTGGCAGGATGAAGCACACTGGGCACCAAGCCACCTCCAGAACCAGTGGAAGAAGGCATCCACTTACCCTATCCTTGGCAGGATGAAGTACACTGGGCACCAAACCCCCTCCAGAACCTGTGGAAGAAGGCATCCACTCACCCTATCCTTGGCAGGATGAAGCATACTGGGCACCAAGCCCCCTCCAGAACCAGTGGAAAAAGTCATCCACTCACCCTATCCTTGGCAGGATGAAGCACACCGGGCACCAAACCCCCTCCAGAACCTGTGGAAGAAGGCATCCACTCACCCTATCCTTGGCAGGATGAAGCACACTGGGCACCAAGCCCCCTCTGGAACCAGTGGAAGAAGCCATCCACTCACCCTATCCTTGGCAGGATGAAGAACACTGGGCTCCAAGCCCCCTCTAGAACCAGTGGAAGAAGGCATTCACACACCCTATCCTTGGCAGGATGAAGCACACTGGGCACCAAGTCCCCTCCAGAACCAGTGGAAAACCGGCACCCACTAGAGAGACTGTGGCTTTGCACTTCCCAGGACCAAGCAGTGGGCAAACCACCCACTTGAGAGACTGTGGCCTTGCACTCCCTAAGACCAACCAGTGGGCACCCCACCCACTTGAGAGACTTGAGAGACTGTGGCTTTGCACTCCCCAGGACGTCGCAATGGGCATGGAGACCCCTCCAGGATAAGTGGCGTTGTACCATCTTCCGGCGGAGGTGCCCCTCCCTTCCCCTTCCCCCTGAGGTGCCTGTGTCTTTTCGACCTGATGCCCCTGCAGTGTTCTCTCCGTATTGAGGCAGGAGTCAAGTGTGGACTTGGACTATGTGTTTTGGCCCAGTGGGCCATGGACATTTTGAGTGGACATTGTCCCACCTTTTGTACATATTGTATATTTTGTAAATACTGTTTTTGAATTATTAATGTATTTCCAACTATTTATAACATAACACTCATTTGACTCAATTCCTTTTGTCCTTGCGTTATTCCGGAGGGTTACCTGGTGTATATGTAATGTTGTTGCATGTGTTTGTGTGTATGGTGTTTGGGGTGAGGGTGAGGGTGTTGCATGTTGCGTGTGTGTGTCACTCTCTTTTCCTCCCCCCTCCCCTATGTGCTAGGTGCAGTACTCACCATGGTCGTCGTCGCCGCCGTTGGTACTCCTGGTAAATGAGCAGAAACACCAGACTGGGGAAGACATGCAGCTTGGGCTCCATGGCATCCTGGTTTTTCCTTGAGTGTCGAGAGGTGAGGGGTTTCCCTTCAAAGTACTGTTTCCGCTGTGCTTTTGATGACGTTGGTACTGCCCCAGAAAAGCTGGCGGATGGGCGGGTTGTAATGGGGTGGGCGGTACATTGTCTTCCACCTGGCTGGTGGCAGGTTACGGCTGCGGTTTTGTTGCTACTGACGTGGCAGTAAGAGTGTTAAAGTGGCTGTATCTGTTGGCGGTTTCCGCCGTGGTCATGATTCCATTTTTATTACCGCCGGCCTGTTGGCGGTATTAACGCCGCTTTAACATTGACCGCCAGGGTTGTAATGAGGGCCTCTATCTGTTACAATTGTTCTGTCCATATTTTTCTTACAGTAGAAGGAATCAAAGCGTTTTGCAAAGGTCATTACGACTTGCCTTTGGGAAAGTGTTGTTGGACTGATGTTGGACGTTATGTCCACCACTTTCCCTACTGTGGCGCAGACTGGAGTTGGAATAGTAAATAATACTATTCTAAACTCCAGTGCTTTCCCCAAGGCAAGTCTCTGTAATGACTTGTCTGGTATAGAAATGCGTTGTAGGGACACATTCGTGGTTTGGGCCACGTTCTTAAGGCAGGCATCGTAAATGCCTGCGTTGTTCCGACACACAACCGTCCTTATGGCCCACTCACCTGTTGTATGGACTGTATCTTCTCTTCAAGATCCTTAATTTTTAATAGAGTTTTCTCTAATTTCCACTCAGCATGTGTTATGAGTGTTCACATCAATTGCATTCCGTTTAATCCATTTGCCATTGTCTAAGTAAATCTGTGTTTATATCATTTGAAGTTGGTAATCCGAAAATCCTCAGTACTCTCGGAACTCTTCCACTTTTGATATATTTTTGTAATGTGGCTTTCTCCCACTATTTATTGATCTCCATTAATTGAGCTTGTTCCAACTCTTTCATTAATATGTTGAGGGATAGTTCTCGATCCCTTGAAAAAGCAAGTTCTGGTAAACTTGTTTCTCCTCCTTCTTCAAATAAACTTCTCATAATTTGTTTCATTGTGTGAGTGTCTGCCTCACCTATTTTTAGAATCACTGCTGAAAGTGTTTATTTTCCCTATCATACTAGTTTAGAGTGTTGCTAATCCCTCAAGGTCTATTTTAACTTGTTTTTAAAGTTATTTTATGTAGAAAGCTTGAAGCACGGTGTACTTGTCAGAGGCTGATTTTGCAGGTTTGGGGACTCTGGGAAGTGCTTTTCATTGCTGGACAACGCGGTCAGCATTTTCCTTTACCGCGCTGCCTCCTCTCTTATTGCAAATTTCCTGTAGGGTGTGTGGGCCTGTTAGAGCCCTCTCCCTATTTCCAGGGATTCGCCATCTTGGGGGTTTACAAGCTAGCAGACTAGCTGCTAACCTGAGGTCACAGGAGGCCCATATCGGCTCATATTTATTTAGCGGGGATGCGGCCGCGCAGCCGGAACATCATGTGAGTGTCTGCCGTGCCTATTTTTGGAATCACTGCTGAAAGTGTTTATTTTCCCTATCATACTCGTTTATAGTGCTGCTAATCCCTCAAGATCTATTTTAACTTGTTTTTAAAGTTATTTTATGTAGAAAGCTTGAAGCACGGTGTACCTGTCAGAGGCTGATTTTGCAGGTTTGGGGACTCTGGGGAGTGCTTTTCACTGTTGGACAACGCGGTTGGCATTTTGAAGTGAGGGGAAATGAATTCATGAAGACACGTACTCTTTCTTCTTAATTTATTAGCATCGGAGAGGCAGAGAAGAACCGTTTGCGAAAAGGGGCACAGAGAGAAGCAACTGCCGCACCGAGGAACACAGAACAGCGTGACATCATATCAATGATGCCACACTGTTCTATGCCTCCGCGAGGACATAATACAAAGCAGTCACCACATCTATCCTCCCCTTTTTTTTTTTATTAACTCAAATGACATAAATTATGAGACCACGCAAAAGATAAATTACATAACAAAAAATAAATTATGACATAACAAAGTCTCGAAATTTCTTTGGTGTTTGACAAGTTCTGGTGCTTTTCCTACATTTGTGTTCTCCATTGATGCCTGATGTAAATTCACTGCCAGTGACAGAGACATCAGAATAATCTTGTGCAACAGGATCCAAAGCTATGCGAGAATTGTTCCACCAGCTTCCATCAGCCAGCCTGACGGCATTCTTTTGCACTTCACGTATTTGCTGAGCATCCTTAAACTTAGAAAATCCCTTCTTAACTAGCACAGGATTTTTCACCCTCACCCAATCACCAACCTTTAGTTTACTTCCCTTGATGCCTTCACCAGTTCCCCTTTTAAACCACTGACATTGGAATTACACTCAGCAACCTGCCAAAGTTCCTTAAGATCACAACCTGCATGGAATAACTTTACCATCCAAAAAGGGCACAACTCCGTAGATGCCACCCTCCCTCTCATGAGTTCAAAAGGAGTTTTCCCCGTGGCAGAGTGAGGTGTGGTGCGATAAGACCAAACCAAATCCTTAATAGCTTGATCAATGGACAGGTGATTTCTATATGAGGCTTGAATACAGTCTACTAGCACTCGATTGAATCGTTCGACCATGCCGTTACTTTGTGGATGGTAAAGAGGTGTCCTGATATGTTTCACACCACACTTATTCAGAAACTGAAGCATCTCGGCTGAGACAAATTGAACACCATTGTCCGTTAGAATTTGTTCAGGAAAGCCCCCACGACTAAATATCTTTTTAAGACATTCTATTACTAGACGAGTAGTGGGAAATCTAACAGGCTCAACTTCCACCCACCTGGATAGATGATCGATTATAACAACAAAGTATCTCATGTCTGGAGGCAAAATATAATAGGGACCCAAAAAGTCAAGACCGAGTTTTTGCCATGCCCTTGCAGGAGAAGGAACGAGTCTCAGAAGATCCTTCCGTGATCAACACCTTGTCACTGGTACGACATCTTGTGCAACTCTTTACATAGTCTTCAATTTCAGTATCCATTTTCGGCCACCAAAATTCGGATCTTAATTTTCTTGTGGTGATTGTAGACCCCAAATGACCCACATGGGAAGCCGCAATCAGCCTTCTCCTTACACTTTCTGGTGGAACCAACCTTTTGCCTCTGACCAATTTATCCCCTTCAATAGACAGCTCATCATATACTTTCCAATATGATTGTAGTTCGGGTGGTAGACACCTCTACTTGGGCCAACCTGATTTGACCAAACGCATCACTTCACAAAGAGTCCTGTCATCCTGTACCGCTTTCACCCACTCACTTTCATCTAACGGAACAGTGCTTTCAGACACACAGGCAACAAAACATTCTTCAATTTCCGTTTCCCATTCTTGTTCATCATTATCATCAATGGGAAGCCTAGAAAACAATCCGCCCTCCTGTTTTTCCCACCAGGTATGTATTCTACTGTAAAAGTGAATTCTAACAGCTTGGCAGATAACCTTGCGATCCTCACTGTTGAACGTTTCACCCTTTTACCAGAAAGAATTTCTACTAGAGGTCTGTGATCTGTCCTCAATACAAATTGTCTACCCCATAAAAACTGTTTGAATTTTTCAATACTCCAGACACAGGCTAATAATTGTTTTTCGATCACTGAGTACTTACGTTTCACCTGCCTTAAAGTCCTAGAAGCAAAACCCACAGTGCTTTTCTTCCCATCATTAGAAACTTGAGATATGACAGCACCAAGCCCATACTCGCAAGCGTCCACTGTAATTATAGTATTCTTATTTTCTGAAAACGGTTGAAGTGCAGGAACACTAAGAATTTCTTGTTTGATTTGCTCAAACATGTCATTACATTCATTGGACCAAGAGAACACATGTTTCTTTAATACAGTTCTAAAACATTCAGTGTTTTTGGCAAAGTTCTTCAGAAATTTGGCATAAAATTTGCAAAGCCCCAGAAATGACAGTAGCTGATCCTTGGTTTTGGGAGGAGGTGCTTCTAGTATACTTTTAACTAGACTTGGCTTGGGCTTGATGCCACAGCTTGAGAAGACATGGCCAAGATATTCAATTTCATCGACCTTGAAGACACACTTGTCTTTTCCCAGGGTTACATCTCTGTCTTCTAATGTGTGAAACACTTGTTCTAAAACTTTCTCATGTTCAGCTTCATCATCAGCAAACACAAGAATGTCGTCTTGGAAGACTGCTACATTAGGATTGTCTGCAAACATATCAGCCATAAGATGCTGAAAAGCTGCAGCCGCTGAGGCTAAGCCGAAAGGTAGCCTACAAAACTGATAAGTACCATCAGGTGAAATAAATGCAGTAAGATGTCTTGACTCTACATCTAAATCTACTTGATGATAAGCTGACCTTAGATCTAATTTGGTGAACCACTGAGAGGAGCCAGTTTTCGCAATCAGATCATCAATTCTCAGGAGAGGAAAACTATCCACCCAAATTGCCTCATTCAAACTTCTCAGGTCCACACACATCCTCAAGTCACCTGATTTTTTCTTAGCCAGGACTATGGGAGATAACCACAAAGTCGCCTCAACTTTTTCTATCACACCCTGTTCACACATTTCCTTTAGCAACTTGGATAAATCAGATCTCACACTTAAAGGTACATTCCTCAGCTTATGCTTGACTGGAACAGCATTATGTTTGAGTTTTATCGTGTGAGAATAGTTAGTAATCTTGCCAAGTCGTTCCTGAAATAATTTGGTGAATTTATGTTGCCATAACTCTACTGAATTAGAAACAACATTGACTGGACTTAAACCCTCATCATCTAGAACCACAGGTTTGTCTCGGCCTGGTTTGATTGCTAGATTGAATTCAGCCTGATGAAGCAACCCCAGAACATTGATCCCTTTTTTTGCTACATAGATCTTACCACGCAGTGTTCTATCAAAGATGGTTATCGAGGCCCAGAAGTAACCTATCAAAACAATTTTGCTACCCTCAAATGCAACAGTGGAAACATCTGGAGGGAAAAGAGTTTTAGAAGTCCAGTTTTCCATGTACTTTTCCTGAGCCACTATGGTTATGCGAGCCCCGGTGTCTACCAATAACTTAATATTCTTCCCATCAATTATTACATCAATGTCAGGATCAACAACAACTCTGTTACCATTAGCAGAATCTTTAACCACCAACACATATTTATTCATTTGTTCTTCCACTACATTCTCTGTATCACCACTAATCACACAACGAATATTGTTATTTTTGGCACTTCTGCACACTCGTGCAAAATGTCCCAATTTTTTGCAGATTCTGCACTGTTGTTGTACAGCTGGGCAATTCTTGAATGAAGATACGTGCGTGGAAGAACCACATCTGTAGCATGTGAGTTTCTGATTGATTCTATTTCTTAAAAATGAGTTGTCCTGTTTTCTTTCCAAACGCTTAATGTTGCTTTCACTTTGCGTACTAACAACTGCACTAGAGATGGTTGCACTAGCCATGGAAGCCTTTAATAGCTTGGCATCCTCCATGGAACATTCAATGCTTTTAGCAATGTCAATAGCCTTATCCAACAAAGCATCTTTGCAAGTCAGCAACTTTTCCTGAATTCTTTTTGAAGAACACCTGGCAACCAGTTGATCACGGATGAGTTGCGATGTAAAGTTCTTAAACTCACATTTGGCTGCAAGAACTTTCAATGCAGTAATAAAAGTGTCAATGCTTTCACTGGAACCTTGTGACCTTGTGAAGAATGTATAACGATGGACAACAATGTTCTTAGTTTTAATGAAATACTTGTCCAATTGAGAAACAGCCATTTCAAACTCATGTAGCTCCTCATCTTCTGCAAGTTCATAGACTGGAAGATGATCAAAAATGTTCTGTCCCTCGATTCCTAAAAGATAATATAATAAACTTTTTTATTTCTCTGGTCTGAACTTATGACCATCAATGGCACCCAGATATGCTTTAAACGACCGTAGCCAAAGCTTCCATTCGAGAGGTGGATCTCCTGGATCTTGCAGAAAAGGCGCCGGGGGAATGACATTCTGCATGTTTGCCTATGAAGCACAGGGGAAATATATGTGCAATAGGGCAGTAAATGAATGTACAAAAAATGTGTACACAGTTGTGCAAAGTGCTGTACTTGTAGAATACTATTGCTTTTAATAATAATTTTAAATCAACTGTCCCACACAAAGATGGCCAAACTGACAAGACATTCAGTAATTGTCCATTTTCTGTTTTTACTTTTTTTTTTTTATACAAGTAAAGGTCCGTCGTTAGTTATTAGTTTTAAAAGTTTCCGATACTGCTGAAACGCTGGGAAGTCACTTCAGAACACGATAAGATAAAGAATAAAATGGGAAAATATCTCATTTAATTTGCTCAAGCGCGAGGAAACACAGCAGTGTCAATGTCTTCTCGCGCTGTGTCAGCACCATGGCAACAGCCGTGGAGACTGATTTGTTTTGTGCACAAGGAAACGTGCGTTAGCAACAGTACTAACGTTTTGAAAAAAAAATTCTGCACAAGAGTCACACGAATAGCAAACTGTGCTGAAAGCAAGCCCATCTGCACCTGTCCGCATCTGTTCAGGCCCGGGGGCCGGAAGCTATGCCTCTCAACGCCCTCAGAACGTTTTTATCTCTTACTCCTCTAATGCACTCCTTGCTTTGGAAAGGAAGCAGAAGTGTAAACACAGAACAAAGATTTCCCCCAGTAAGTTAGAAGGCTGGAGATGTGTACATTGTCAATGGCCTTCCAGGCCAGTTTCTGATCTCACCTCCCCTCAGCCCTCTCTCCATCCATCCCAAGTGACACAAGAGTATTATAAAAACATAAAATCGGTTGATACCAATACTATGACTTATGCCTTGATTGATGAGTGCTAATTGATTAAGCACAGGGTTGAATTATTTGATTTAATCGATCAGGATAATTTAGATTGGCTGTTTGTCACGGAAACCTGGGCTAAGGCAGATTCATGTCCTGATTTCATGGCAGCAACCCCCCGGTTACTCGTTCCTAAGATTGGATAGAACTACGGGAAGAGGGGGTGGACTGGCATTGATTTTTAGGTCGACTCTTAGCTGCTGCTGGGAACTGCTAAAGATGCCATCAGCAATCTGCGAGGCTGCCCGGTTTAAAGTTTGTCAGAGAAACCTTACACTCATTGAGTGACTGTTAATTTACAGACCCCCAGGGCCTTATTCTACTTTTTTACAACATTGGCCATGTATTATGGAGCCATTAACTATGAATCCCAGATTTATAATTCTGGGGGATTTTAATATTCATTTTGATGATCCCCACATTACAGATTTTCTCAATCTTATGGGAGACTTTGACTGGAATATGATAGTTATGTCAGCCACTCATAGGCCTGGTCATATACTTGATGGAATATTCGTCTGTAACAATGAATTTGTTATTACAGACAATAGGGCTTTAGATTGGACTAATCACCATCTTCTCAGCTTTACACTGACTAACAAAGTCAGTTAATCCCTCCCACCGAAGCCAGTTAGGGACTGGAACAGCATTAAAGTGTCCCAACTAAGGCCGGCATTGGCCTCAAGCTGGAAAGCTGCTGAGGATCTTCCTCTACCGGCCCCAGAGAGATTTAATCAGGGAATTAGAATAGCCCTGGAGCAGCTGGCCCCCTGTAAACCACCACGGCACTCGGGGAGGAAAAAGGCCAATTGCCCGTGGTTTATGAACGCCCTTAAAAATTGGCAAAGGAAATACCGTCAACAAGAACAGAAATGGAGGTTAGATCGTACTCCTACGCAAAATCTTAGAACTACCCTTAGTCTGTACAAAAATGCCATTAATACTGCTAAAACGGATTACTACTCAAGTAGAATAGAGAAAGACATTAATACTCCCACAGATTTGGAGTATTCTCAAGGTGTCTGCAATAAGGTGGCAGCGTATTTTGAAAACAAAATGTTACACATCCAGGCGGATTTTCCACAAACTGGGGACATATGTGAGTTACATGAACCCCAAAATAATTTTAGAAGAGATGACAATCTTACACTGACAAACTTTCAGCCTCTTGGATCAGAGAAAATTAAAAAGCTTATGACAACCATTAAATCTGTGTCCTCTAGTGACCCCTGTCCACCTCACATTTTACAGCTTGTCCCGGATCTAGTTTCCACTGCTCTTGTCCCCATTCTTCAGGAGGTTTTGACCTCGGGTGTGTTTCCTTCCTCTTGGGAGGAGTCAACAGTGATTCCCTTGAAAAAGAAAGCAGATGGTAAATCTAACGACCTCAAGAATCTAAGGCCCATTGCCTTACTGCCTTTCCAATCTAAGATCTTCAAAAAACATATCAATGAAGAATTAGCCAAGTTTCTTCAAGACTCTGGTAGTCTGGATCCCACTCAGCATGGTTTTAGAAAGAACCAAGGCACTGAATCTGCTTTCATTTCCACTTCAGATACAATTTGGAAACTAGTTGATGAGGGAGTTGGCACTATTTTAGTACTTTTAGATTTATCAGCAGCATTTGATACCATCTCTCTTCAAATTATGACGCATCGCCCACGTCAGGCAGGCATTAGAGGCACAGCTCTAGACATTCTGAAGACTTTTCTTGAAAATAGATCTACTATAGTAACATGTAGGGACTTTAAAGCTCCTGTATACCAGTTACCATGCAGGGTATCTCAGGGTTCTTCACTCAGTCCCACTTTGTTTAATTTGTACATGGCTCCATTAGCAGACCTCTTCTTACATGAACGATACCCAATTAATCATTTCTATTCATGGGAATTGGGAAGAAGTCGCTGACCGCTTCTAGCAATGTATGTGTGAGATTAATAGATGGATGGGCAAAAACCTCAAAATGAACGGCGACAAAACGGAAATTCTTCTTTTTGGGCCTAGTAGAAATTTATGGAGCGCCTGCTGGTGGCCATCAGTGTGTAGAGACCTACCGGTTCCAATTGATTCAACTAAGAATCAGGGAGTCATCTTCGACACTGCCTTATCCTTTAAACCACAGGTTAACTCCATCACTAAAACCTGTGTTTGGATACTGAAAACTTTGAGAAAAATATTTCCCTATTTAATAGAGAAGCTCCAAATGATTGTATCGCTTGCTCTAGTTATCTCGAAAATAGATTACTGCAATGCCCTACTGTTTAATATTGACAAGCTGTCACTTAGCAAACTTCAACTGATCCAGAACACGAGCAACAATAGACCACAATCATGGTTCCATGCTGCAAAACACTGTTTATTAAACAAAAAACTAAAGAACTATGGTGAACAGCACCCGATACCCTGTCACCAAAACTAGTTGACAACTGTCCCACATGTAAATAATGAAGCATGAACTTGTGAGGGATAGTCCTGGTAGCTGACACACATTTGTCCTTTATCAAAGGGCCCTTTAACATAATCCACGATGCCGCCATACACCTAGATGACCTTCTGTACACAAGGTCTGGCAAAAAATTGTGGGATTTTTCATATAATCATCTTTTTCAGCCCTCTGCTCAAAGTTGCCATAAAGGGCTGCCAACCCTGTACCGGCAAAACCAAATGTCACAAGCAATGATTGTGCTTTTCTGAAAGACGTTTTTGTGGACACCTAAACAGACAGGGCTTGATGTAAGTCCATGCTATGCAAGTCTTTTTCCAGAGGAAAAAATCAACAGGAATAAGCTGATCTCGAGACTTATGAAAGTTTGATGGAACCTTAGGGACAAATGAAGGCTTCAGTCTCAAAATCACTTTGACTGCAAGAAAATGAAGAAAAGGATCAAAATTCAGAAAGGCTCAGATTTACGCAGTCCTAAGCCTTGAAAAACAGCCAAATGAAACAGCACTTTATAAGACAGGTACTTAAGTACTTAAGATCATCTGACTCCTGTGAATCAAATGGAGCCACTTGTAGTGCTCTCAAAACAAGTGGGATATCTCATGAAGGAATCAGGCAATGAACCACTAGAAAATGCTTAATAACCTATAAAACAGCAGCTCTTAACTTTTCAAGTTCTGACTTCCTAAATGCTTTGACTGCTGCCCACTGACTAAGCAGAGCAGAAACTACCAAACCAAATGAAACCCCACCCTGAATGAAATTTAGAATTTTCATTGGATCACAATCAGAAAGGGAGAGATCCTTGTCAGAATATCACTTAGAGAAAAACTTTCAATGCCTACTGTAAACCTTCATAGTAGCAGAACATCTAGACTGCTGAGTTGCCTGAGCTACCTCCCATGAACAACCCAACTCCTGAAATCTCAACCTCTCAAGTTGCAAATCATCAAGTGCAGTCTCAGAATTGCTGCTGTTTTGAGGCTTGGGGACAACAGATAAGACATCCCCGCAGGACGAACCCAATGAGGGGAAGCTTACGGTTGCAACAGGAGAAGGAACCAATTCCTCATGGGCCAAAAGGAAAGCACTTCAATTATCCAGACCTGATCCACTGAGATCTTCTATATCACCTTGGGAATCAGTGGAATGAGAGGTAATGCATGGAGGAGACCGTCTAGCCATAAACCTGAGTACACATCTACTATCCATACCCCCGGGCTTTGAGTTAGACTGAAAAACTGTTGTGTCTGAGCAGTCTCCCTGGTGACACAAAGAGCTAACTAAGGGCACCCATGCGTCTGTGTTATCTCCTGAAGAACCATTGAGATTGATGAACGGAAGACACAATTCAGATGGTCTGCAGGAATTTTCTCCCTCCCGGGAAGATATACTGCCTGGAGAGAGAGAAGATGCTGCTCTGCCCAAAGACCAAAGACATGGGTCAACTCATCCAGAGACGATGAACCCATACCTCCCTGGTGCTGCAGATACCTCCTGAAAACCTGGTTTTCTGCGTGGATCAGAATAGCTTGGTTCTTGATTAAAGGACGATAACTCAATAGGGCAAAATGCACCATGTTTAATTCCTTCCAGGACATCTGCATCTAAGAAGGCATCCACCTCCCCTGAATCTGATGAGAGAAAAGGGTAGCCCCCTCACCCTTCTCCACTGGCATCTGTTGTGATAACTAAGAGAGATGGAAGAAGAAACAAGGGGTCCCTGCTTAATGACCCCTTCTTAAACCATCAAAGGAAGTCCTGGGATACCTAAGCTACCACAAGAACAGAGTAATCCTGAGTCACTGGACACCAAAATATTTGCAGGTGATGAATAAAGAGATAAAATGGAGATGGGCCCATGGTAGAATTGACACCGTTGAGCCTATGTCCCCCTAAACCTCTAGCCATTTCCTGGCTGAAGCTTGAGGTTTCAAAAGCAGAGAACTAAGATGAGACATCAGCTTCTCTTTCTTATTACTGGGCAAAACCCTTCATGCCTCTGTATTAAATTGCATACCAATGACCTGGAATAACTGCAAGGGAAATGGCTGGGATTTCTCCAAATCCACCAGAAATGTGAATCTGGACAGAATCTAAAAGGTTATCTGGAAGTCTTCCTTGGACTTAGAAAAAGAATGAGAATCAATCAGCCAGTCTTCCAAATAAGGAAGGACCCTGGTACCCTCTGAATGCACAATACCCACCATAGGAGCTAGGAACCTTGCTAAAGTTATTGGAGCAGAAGCAACCGAATAGAGACCAAAGGAATGGGAGTGTCTTTTCTTCACACAAAATCTTAGAAACTTCTGAGAGTTCTTGTGAATTGGGATGTACAAATATGCATCCTTTAGGTTTATGGATGTCAAAATGTTTTTTTTTTTTCAGCAGAGGAAGTATTGAGTCTAGGGTCACCATCTTGAACTTTTCATATAGAATGGAAAAATTCACTCTTTTTAGGACCATAACATTACAAAAGAACATGACATTTCTGGTCCAGAAAAAAGAATGGAATTAGAAGTGTCTTTTCCCCCACATAATTTAAGAAACGTCTGAGAGTCCTTGTGAATTGAGATGTGCAAATATGCATCATGTAGGTCTGTAGATGTTAAAAATCCATCTTTTTTTTCAGCAGAGGAAGCATTGAGTATAGAGTCACCATCTTGAACTTTTGATATGGAATTGTAGAATTCAATCTTTTCAGGTCCAAAACAGGACAAAAAGAAAATGACATTTCTAGACCAGAAAAAAGAGTGGAGTAGGAACCTCTTCTTTGTTCTCTCTGTGGTACCAGAATTATAGCTGCTTTGGAAAGCAACTCTTCGACACCCTCTAAAAGAGCTGGCTGACACAAAGGATGCTTTGGCAGAGGAGTTTGGCAAAAATGTTCGTGGGCTGGGGAAAAAAATCGCATCATTAGACTGTTCTCTGTGATATCGACCGCCCCTCAGTCTCTGATCCGTGATTGCCATATGTGAGAAAAATATTTTACTCTGCCACCAAATTGCTATGGAGGACTCCTGACATAGTCATGGTATAGTAGAGGATGAGGCTGGAGTAAACTGGGACTTGTCTGCTATAGGGGTGCCCTGGCCATGACCCCTGCCTCAAAAGGGCTGAGGAGATTTGGTGGAGGTAAAAGTGATTTCCTTTAACAAAATCCTCTTCCTCTGCCAGCAGGTCTAAAGGGCACCACCAATTTTCTCCACAGATGTCCTATTCATATCTTCCAACTTTTGGTTAAATGATTTAGGCCCTCATTACAAACCTGGCAGACAGAGATAAAGCGGCGGTAATACCGCCAACAGGCCAGCGGTAACAAAAATTGAATCATGACCACAACGGAAACCACTCAGACAGACAGCCACTTTAACACACCGACCACCTGGATGGAATCAACAAGCACCACGGCGGTAACCGCCAACAGCCAAGCGGAAGACAATGTACCGCCCACTCTATTATGACTGACCTATCAGCCACCTTTTCCGGGGCAGTACCAATGAGATCAAAAGCCTGGAAGAAACAGAACTTAGAAGTCAAAGGACTCACATGTGGAGACACACGGAACAACCACGCCGCCATGGAGCCCGAGTTGCAAATATTTTCCAAGCTCGTCTACCTTCTGCTACATTATGAACACCAATGCCAGCGACAACGACCACGGTGAGTACTTCCGCCTAGCACACAAGGGAGGGGGAAGGAAAAAGAGAGTGCCACATACACGCAACACACACATACCCACCCCCAACACCATACACACAACCAGAAGCAGCAACATAAAATATCTACCCAGGGGGGCCCTCAGGACTAATGCACGGGCAAAATGATTTGAAGAAAGTGAGTGTAACACGATGAAATACTATGAATAAGTGCATCAAAATCCAAATGAATATACATATATACAAATGTAGGGACACTGCCCAGTCCTCAATGTCCGTGGGACACAGGGCCACAACACATAGGCCAAGGCCCTGCCTCACTGCTGCAACAACACGGAGAGAACACTGCAGGGGCATCAGGTCGAAAATACACGGCACCTTAGGGGGACGGGGAATGGGGGGGGGCACCTCAGCCGGAAGATTGTACAACACTATTGGTCCTGGAGGGAGCAACATGCCCTGTGCGCTGTCCTGGGGAGTGCAAGGCCACAGTCTCTCAATTGGGTGGGTGGTTTGCCCACTGCTTGGTCCTGGGGAGTGCAAGGCCACAGTCTGTCAAGTGGGTGCTTTGCCCACTGCTTGGTCCTGGGGAGTGCAAGGCCAAAGTCTCTCAAGTGGTTGGTTTGCCAACTGCTTGGTCCTCGGGAGTGCAAGGCCACAGTCTCTCTCGTGGATGGCTTCTTCCACTGGTTCTGGAGGGGGCATTGTGCCCAGTGAGCTTATTCCTGTGTAGGATGGGGTGAGTGGATGGCTTCTCCACTGGTTCCTGAGGGGGCATTGTCCCCAGTGAGCTTCAACCTGTGGAGGATGGGGTGAGTGGATGGCTTCTCCACTGGCTCCGGAGGGGGCATTGTGCCCAGTGAGCTTCATCCTGTGGAAGATAGGGTGAGTGGATAGCTTCTCCACTGGTTCCAGAGGGGGCATTGTACCCAGTGAGCTTCTTCTTGGGGAGGGTGGGGTGAGTGGATGGCTTCTCCACTGGTTCCGGAGGGGGCATTGTGCCCTGTGAGCTTCATCCTGTGGAGGATGGGGTGAGTGGATGGCTTCTCCACTGGTTCCGGAGGGGCATTGTACCCATTGAGCTTCTTACGGGGAGGATAGGGTGAGTGCATGGCTTCTCCACTGGTTCTGGAGGGGGCATTGTGCCCAGTGAGCTTCTTCCTGGGGAGTATGGGGTGAGTGGATGGCTTCTCCACTGGTTCTGGAGGGGGGCATTGTGCCCAGTGAGCTTCTTCCTGTGGAGGATAGGGTGAGTGGATGGCTTCTTCCACTGGTTCTGGAGGGGGCATTGTGCCCTGTGATGCAGATCATGGGGAGTGCAAGGCCACAGTCTATCACCTGGGTGTCAGACCCACAAAATTTGAAGGGGCCAGGCTGCACAACAGCCCATGGATGCAGGACTACACACTGCCTGCCGGCGGTGATGGCTGCTCAGTGGTGGCAGAGGTGCTGGTGGCGATGCTGGCAGTGGTGGGGGGAGACTCCAGCCCTTCCCCTGCAGCCTTGGATGGCTGCCCACTGGGGCTGCTGCTGCTGGCAGTGGTGCTGGTGGCGGTGCTGGTGGCGGTGCTGGTGGCAGTACTGGTGGCAGTGATGGCAGTGGTGGGGGGGAGTCTCCAGCCCTTCCCCTGCAACCTCAGACGGCTGCCCACTGGGGCTGCTGCTGCTGGCAGTAGTGCTGGTGGCGGTGCTGGTGGCATTGCTGCTGGAAGTGGTGCTGGTGGTGGTGATGGTGGTGGTCCTGGTGGCGGTGCTGGCAGTGGTGGGTGGAGGCTCCAGCCCTTCCCCTGCAGCCTCGGATGGCTGCCCACTGGGGCTGCTGCGGCAGTGGTGCTGGTGGCTGTGCTGGCAGTGGTGGGGGAGGCTCCAGTCCTTCCCCTGCAGCCTCGGACGGCTGCCCACTGGGGCTGCTGCTTCTGGCACTAGTGCTGGTGGTAGTGCAGGTGGCAGTGCTGCTAGTGGTGGGGGGAGGCTCCAGCTCATCCCCTGCAGCCTTGGACGGCTGCCCACTGGGGCTGCTGCTGCTGGCAGTAGTGCTGGTGGCGGTGCTGGTTGCAGTGCTGCTGGAAGTGGTGCTGGTGGTGGTGCTGGTGGCGGTGCTGGCAGTGGTGAGGGGAGGCTCCAGCCCTTCCGCTGAAGCCTCGGACGGCTGCCCACTGGGCTGCTGCTGCTGGCAGTGGTGCTGGTGGCGCTGCTGGTGGTGGTGCTGGTGGCGGTGATGGCAGTGGTGGGGGAGGATCCAGCCCTTCCCCTGCAGCCTTGGACGGCTGTCCACTGGGGCTACTGCTGCTGACCGTGGTGCTGGTGGCAGTGCTGGTGGCGGTGCTGGTGGTAGTGCTGCCAGTGGTGGCGGGAGGCTCCAGCGCTTCCCCTGCTGACTCAGACGGCTGCCCACTGAGGCTGCTGCTGCTGCTGGCAGTGGTGCTGGTGACGGTGCTGTTGGCAGTGCTGGCAGGGGTGAGGGGAGGCTCCAGCCCTTCCCCACCAGCCTCGGACAGCTGAACCACCATGGTGGGTGGTGGGGGCTCTTAATGAGTCCCAGTACCAGACCTCCTGTCCTTCCTGCCTGCTGGTGTAGGCCCCTTGCCCCTCCTGTCAGCAGCCGGGGATTGCTCCTTGCCCTTCCCTGTAGCAGCTGGGGGTGCCTCCTTGCCCTTCCTTGAAGCAGCTGGGGATACCTCCTTGCCCTTCGTTGATGCAGCTGGTGGTGCCTCCTTAGCCTTCCTTGCAGCACCTGGTGCAGGCACCTTTTCAGTGTGGCTGCCAGTTGCCCGGTGTCTTCTCCCACCTGGAGTAGCTGTCGACACTACTGTGGCCGTGGACTGGGTGGCTGAGGTGCTTGCCCGGGTTCTGACCACCCTGGCCCGATGTGAAGGGTGGGGCGGTGGTAGAAAAGAGGTCAACAGAGGAGAGGAAAAGTTTCTTAGGGACATTGGGGCGGGAAGAGGGTGAAGGTTTGGGAGTGGAGGAAGAGGAAGTGGTTGTAGGAGGTGTGTTGAGGTGCAGGTGCATGGGCTGGATGCTGTTGTGAGGTGGATGGCTGTTGGGTGTCTGAGTGCTTGTGTTTGTGTACTTGTTTACTAGTTTGATCTTTGTTGGGCCCCCATGCCAGTGTGAATGCTCTCCAGGAATACATTTGTCTGTTGCATTTGGGCTGCCAGCCCCTGGATGACATGCCCAACAGAGATGTTTCGGAGGAGGTCAATAACCTCCTCACTCAGGGCAGTAGGGCTAACTGGGGCAGGGCCTGAGGTCCATGGGGCGAAGGAGATACCCACCCTCCTGGGTGAGCATGTGTGGGAAACTCGCTGAAGGGCTGTAGAGAGGAGGGGGCACAGACACATTGGGAGAGGACACAGGGGACGTGTGCATGGATGTGGGGCTGATGACTGCCAGTGAGGGGCGTGTAGTGATAGGTGTGATGGTGATGGTGGGAGTGGATGAGGAGAAGTGGATGAGGATATGGTGCATGCAGGTGTGAGTGGAGACGCAACTGGGAGGGAGGTGGATGATGAGGAGGAGGGAGACACAGTGGAGGCAGTGGATGTTGGTATGTCTGCATCTGGATGGTGTTTTTTGTGCGTGCCTGTGGGTTGATGTGTGGTGCTTGCGTTTGCCTGAACCACTCCTTTGTGTTGTCTTGTGTGCATGCTGGTCTGCCTGTGCTTGGGATAGGTTGAGGTTGAGGGGAATAGGATTGGGTAGAAGAAGTTGGAGGGGGGAGGCTAGAACAGGGACAAATGCTGCCATTGTGTTTGTGTACTTGTTTACTAGTTTGATCTCTGTTGGGCCGCCATGCCAGTGTGAATGCCCTCCAGGAATGCATTTGTCTGTTGCATTTGGGCTGCCATTCACAATGGTTGACTGCCCAACAGAGATTGATCGCAGGAGGTCAATAGCCTCCTCACTCAGGGCAGTAGGGCTAACTGGGGCAGGGCCGGAGGTGCCTCGGGCGAAGGAGATGCCCACCCTTTTGGGTGAGCGGGCATGGGAAACTCGCTGAGGGGCTGCTGTGAGGCCGGTGCTGGTACGGGGGTGGTGGCTGTGCCTGTAGTTGGGGTGGCCACAGAGGTGTCCGCCACCACCAGGGAGCTTCCTTCATAGGAGGTAGCACTATCCGAACTGTCCACTCCAGTCTCTGCCGTGGTGCTCCCCTCACCCTCCGTCCCACTGGTGCCCTCACCGTCAGTGGATTTGGCCTCCTGAGCCCTGTGGGATGCAGCTCCCTCTGTCGCCGGTGCCTCTGCTCCCCTGCCAGGTGATGCTAATGCACAGAAGGATAGGGTGAGAAAACAAAAAAGGGGGGAAGAGACAAAGGGTACACTTGGTCAATGGCGCCAACAATACCACCGTTGGTGTACACAACACACACACACAGGGAACAGTCCTACACACTAAGCAATGCACTACCAGTCACAATGCAGTCACCAGCCCATGGACATGGACACCTAACGCCAATTGCAGCATACCTGAGACCCACAGACCCCTGCCCAGTAGTTGATGCCTACTAGCTTGGTTGGAGGAAGTTTACATCAGACCCTGCCCAACATGGGATCTACCCTGCAATGTCCGGCCTGGTCTTGGAGCATCCACAGGCTCACATCCCCCACCCGGATACCACCCCACCACGAGCAAGTAGTATATTGGGGCACTGTACTCACCTCTTTGTGGCTGCTGTGACGTCCCCAAGCACCCATCCAGCTGTGGATAGGCCTCTGTCAGTAGGCAGGCCACAGGGGGGGTCAGGAATCGACGGGCTCCCCTTCTTCGTTGGGAGGCCATCCCCAGCTGGGCCTCCGACATCTTTCATGCCCAGCATCTCAGGTCCTCCCACCGTTCCCGACAGTGGGTGCTCCACCTGCCATAGACCACCAGGGTCCGCACATCCTTGACGATGGCACGCCATATATCCTTTTTCTGATGGGCGCTGACCTGCAGGGAAATGGACACAGGGAAAGATATTAGGCCCACCATAGCCCTTCACATCCCCTTACGCACAGACATGGCCATATATACATGCAGCAAGCTGCCCAGGGCCCTTCCACCAACACCCCCCCTACACGAGGCCTTCACATGCAGCACTCCATGCATTTATGCCCCATGCATCGTGCTCACAGCTTACTCACCTGTTGGTCTGAAGGCCCATACAGCATTCGGTACTGGGGTAGGACCCCATCCACCAGTCTCTCCAACTCCACTGGGTGAAGGAAGGGGCCGTTTACCCAGTGATACGAGCCATGGTCGATTCCAGACACAGGTCACAGCAGCACATGCAGTGTAGGTCCTATCCTGTTGAAGGTCAGGTACCAAGTGAGTGAACAGATAGAAAATGGTGGTCACATCCACGGCGGTGTGTACCGTCACCTCCGGCATACATCACCATTGGCCACTGTAACCCATAGGGCCCAATGATAACCAATGAGGAGTTGCACAGCGGTTCTCCACCGCCTCCCGCCACGGCGCACAACGTCAGCGGAATTACCTCATTTCCACATGTCCCTCCATACAGGACAGGCAGACGCCATTTCGGGGGGGGGGGCAGGCCATGGCACCTAACTGCGTCACAGTACACATAAACACCATTTGGACATATCCAATAATATACTGTTACAATCACAACATGCAATGAAGGTAGTGTTTGGAAATATTAGATACTGACCAGCTGCTCACCGTTTTGCCCCATAGGTTGAAACCGCTGCGGATGAATAGGAGATGGAGACATCCCCCCATGTACAGACCCCTGGTGGACTTGGCAACAATGGAGGACAGGCACGTTATCCTCACCTATAGACTGTACAGGGCCACAGTCACAGAGCTGTGTGCCCAATTAGAGCCTGACCTGATATCTGCTATCTGTCACCCCACTGGGATCCCCCCTCTTGTGCAAGTGCTATCAGTGCTCCATTTCCTGGCAACTAGCTCCTTCCAAGTGACAGTGGGCTTAGCAGCAGGAATGTCACAGCCAATGTTCTCAATAGTGCTGACCAGAGTGTTGTCTGCCCTGATTAAACACATGCACAGCTATATCATTTTCCCCCAGGTGGAGGATTTGGCCACAGTTAAAGCTGATTTCTATGCAATGGGACGTTTCCCCAACATTATTGGGGCAATTGATGGTACACATATTGCATTTGTCTCCCTACCCCGGAGAAATGAACAGATAGTGTGCCTGGTGGACCAGTACATCTCCCATGTCAATGCAAAGTATCTTGGGTCTGTGCATGATGCCTTTATCCTGAGGAATAGCGCAGCATCCCATATGTAATGGCTCAACTCCAGAGGCACCTGGGGGCATATTTATACTCCGTTTGCGCCGAATTTGCGTCGTTTTTTTCGACGCAAATTCGACGCAAAACTAACTCCATAGTTATACTTTGGCGTTAGACGCGTCTAGCGCCAAAGTATGAGAAATGAGCGTCATTTTTTTGCGTGAACGCGTTCCTTGCGTTAATGAGATGCAAGGTAGGCGTTCCCGTCTAAAAAAATGACTGCGACGCAAATGCGTCGTATTAATACTCCCGGGCAAAAATCACGCCCGGGAGTGGGCGGGGCAAAAAACCCCGCATTTGCGCCTCTTTTTAACGCCTGGGTCAGGGCAGGCGTTAAGGGACCTGTGGGCTCAAAATGAGCCCACAGCTGCCCTCCCATGCCCCCAGGGACCCCCCCTGCCACCCTTGCCCACCCCAGGACATTCAGGTAAGTTCAGGTAAGTATAATTTTTATTTTATTTTTTAAATTTTTTGGCATGGGGGCCTGATTTGTGCCCCCCTACATGCCACAATGTCCAATGACCATGCCCAGGGGACATAAGTCCCCTGGGCATGGCCATTGGGCAAGGGGGTATGACTCCTGTCTTTACTAAGACAGGAGTCATGTCAATGGCGTCTGGGCGTCGTTAAAAATGGCGCAAATCGGGTGGAGGCGATTTTTTTGCCTCTACCTGACTTGCCCCATTTTAAGACGCCCTAACGCCATTTTCCCCAACGCCGGCGCTGCCTGGTGTACGTGGTTTTTTTCCACGCACACCAGGCAGCGCCGGTCTGCTAGCGCCGGCTAACGCCATTCAATAAATACGGCGCCCGCATGACGCTTCAGAATGGCGTTAGCCGGCGCTAATCTTTTTGGCGCAAAACTGCGATAGCGCAGTTTTGCGTCAAAAAGTATAAATATGGCCCTTGGTGTGGCAAATAGGTGAGCCCTTGTTCCCACCCAGTGGATGTTGGTGTAGGGGTGTGGGCCCTGAGGGTTGGTGTGTGGCTAACAGTTGTCCCTCGATATTTGCAGGTGACTTTAGTTGCCCCAACCTCTCATAGCTACTGACCCCTGTGAGGAATCCCAGGACAAGGGCAGACGAACGTTACAATGATGCACATGGGCGAACAAGAAGAATTATCGAGAGGACATTCGGCCTCCTGAAGTCTAGGTTTTATTGCCTCCATCTCACAGGTGGTTCCCTGTGCTACTCACCCAAGAAGGTCTACCAGATCATTGTGGCATGCTGAATGTTGCACAACCTTGCGTTAGGTTGCCAGGTGCCTTTTCTGCAGGAGAATGAGGCTGGAGATGGGCCTGTGGCAGCAGTGGACCCTGTGGACAGTGAAGATGAGGAGGCAGAGGATGAGGATGAGGACACAGAAGTGCAATAATTTGTCAATACTTTCAATGACACACAGGTAAGACAGCGTAACTTCACTTATAATTGACAGTTTTGTGTTTGACATTGTCACTGGCAGACTGATTTTCCCACTTCTATGCCCACTCACTGTTCCCTTTGGCATCTCTATTTGCAGATATTTGTGCCCCACTATCGCTTCTGGTGTGTTCCTATGTATACATTACTGTACAGTTGTGTTGCAGCGTTTATACCTTGTTAAACGAATACATAGTTAAATCATTTGACATACTCCATACTTGTATTTTTTTCAAAGGGTGTTTATTTAAGTGCTAATAAGTAGAGGGGGATGTGCAATGGGCAGGGTTGATGGTGGAGGAAAGTCCAAGATAGAGTCCAGTATATGTGGATCACAGGTGCATTGTCCAATGGGGCATAGGAAGAGGAGCAATGGCAGTTCAAGGTGGACAGGGTGACAGGGTGGGACACAAGGGTGACATTCAGGAGAGTCTTATTTCCTGGTGGGGGTCTTGGCAATAGTCTCTGGCTTCTGCCTGGATCGCAGGGGTGGTTCTCCTTCTTCAGGGGGAGGAGTGCTGGTGGCCTGTTGGTCCTGTGGCGGGTCCTCCTGTCCACTAGCGGCAGCGGACGTAGAGGGCTGTTCATCGGTTTGGCTAGTGGTAGGGGCCTGGTGGTGTGCCACTGCCTCCCTCATAGTATTGGCCATGTCAGCTAGCACCCCTGCAATGGTGACCAGGGTGGTGTTTATGTCCTTCAAGTCTTCCCTGATCCCCAGGTACTGTCCCTCCTGCAGCTGCTGGTTCTCCTGCATTTTGTCCAGTATCTGGTCCATTGTCTCCTGGGAATGGTGGTATGCTCCTAGGATCTTGGTGAGTGCCTCCTGGAGAGTTGGTTCCCTGGGCCTGTCCTCCCCCTGTCACATAGCAGTACTCCCAGCTTCCCTGTTGTCCTGTGCCTCTGTCCTTGAACCGTGTGCCAACTGCCACTGTAGTGGTGGACACACTGCTGATTGATGTGTCCTGTGGACAGAGGTTTGGGCCTGCTGGGTGGGTACTGTTCTAGTGTTTCCTGAGGGGGGAGGCTTTGTGGTGGTATGGGACTGTGCCTGGGTAACCGACTGTCCGGAGATCCCTTATGGGCCAGGTTGGTCATCCAGATCCAGGCGTTGAGAGCTGCTGTCATCAATGTGGGCCTCTTCTGGGGGGGGGACTGGATGTTGCTGGCACCTCCCCTCCTGTGACATTGGGTGAGGGACCTGTGGAGATGTAAATGCAGTGTTATTGTTTCTGCGTGTGACATCTTGTGCATGAGTGTGTTGCCCTCTAAGTTTGTTTTTGCCCTGGCAGCTTTGGCTTGTGTGATTTGTTATTTGGTGGGCTAGCTGTTTCCCTCTAGTGTGCATGCTGTAGTGATGGGTGTCCATGCATTGGTGTTGCATGCAGGGCTTGGTATTGAGATGTGTGGGTTGTGATGGTAGAGTGTGTGGGAGGTGGTAAAGTGATGGGAGTGAGGGTAAGTGTAGGGGTATGTGATGGCATGCAGGTAGGGGGGCTGATAGTAATGGAGATTTGACTTACCAGAGTTCAGTCCTTCTCCTATTCCTGCCAGGCCCTCAGGATGCATGATTGCCAAGACTTGCTCCTCCCATGTTGATAGCTGTGGGGGAGGAGGTGGTGGTCCACCACAGTACTCTGGACAGCTAGTTGGTGTCTTGCTGCCACCATAGGTCATTCCACCTCTTCCTGATTTCATCCCTTGTTCTGGGGTGCTGTCCCACGGCGTTGACTCTGTCCATGATTCTCCGCCATAGCTCCATCTTCCTTGCAATGGATGTCTGCTGCACCTGTGATCCAAATAGCTGTGGCTGTACCCGGGTGCTTTCCTCCACCATGACCCTTAGCTCCTCCTCTGAGAACCTGAGGTGTTGTTGTGGTGCCATGGGTGTAGTGTGAGTGGTGTGGATGTGTAGGGTTATGTGTTGGGGTGTGTGATGTAAGGTGCGTGGATGGTGTATAGGTGATCGTGGTGTGTGGTTGTGGTCTTGTCTGTGGTTGTGGAGTCTATCTCGTGGGAATTATTTCTAGTTGTAAAGGGTTACGGGTAATGTGTGTGTGTTTTATAGTGGTGTGGGTGTGTGGGTTTGGTGTGTGAATGGGTGTCAGGTGGGTGTAGTTTGAATTGTCCAATGTGGTGTTGTTTTGTTTGAGTGTGTGTATTTTGAGCGTGACGGTATGTACCGCCAATGGTTTACCGCCATTGAATGTTCATCATGGTGATTCGTTGGTCATAATGTTGTGGGCGTAGTTCTGTTGGTGTAACGGTGTGGGTTTTGCTACCGCCTGTTTATCACCGACCTTCGGGCTGGCAGACTTGTGTATGTGGCTGTATAGTGACGGATTGCTATATGTGTGTCATAATATGGGTAGCAGTGATCCGCGGCGGTATGTTGGCGGCAGTCAGCATGGGGGTAAGCGGTACTTACCGCCAATATCATAATGAGGGCCTTAGATCCCAGAAATGGGGGATGCATAAGAAGATTCTTCTGTGCAGCACTGAACCTCCAAGATCTCATCCAGAGATGCCAACAACCTACAATCATTGCACCAGAGGCCCCAGGAAGTGCTCCCAAACCATTAAAACACATATCCACAAGAAAGAAAACCTGCTGATACATTATAGATAAAGGGCCAGATTTACAAGGATTTTGTGCCACCATTGTGCAACAATTTTTTGTGCAATTGCAGCGAAAAATCAGTGCCATATTTACAAAGTGCCGCTAGACCTGTCTAGCGCCACTTTTCAGAACATTACACAATTTTTTTGTAGCATTGACTAACCCTGTGCAGTTTAATGAAAATTATGTAAAGGGTAGGTGTTCCCTGGTAAAAAAAAACACACTAGCTACCTAACGCAGTATTTAGAAGCCTGAAGAAAAATCTTGCATGCATTGGAAAAACAGTGCAAATACCTAATAGCGCCTAAATATTATTGCCGGGTCAGACCAGGCGTTAATATGGTGCAAAGGCATGTCTATACACACTAAGCACTCTGACAACCACCAGAGCAACACGGTCCTGTTACTGCTCCAGCTGGGCCCACCGAGAAGATGAGAGCGATTACAGCAAGCACTGCCACCATCACTGCAGCACCTTCTATCACCACTACACAAACCACAAAGGCAGCACAGGAAGAGAGAGTGCATTTATAGACTATGCACATTGATCTTTTCTAAAGAAAGGAGACTGTCATCAGGTACTACTGGCTGAAGCCTAAGTCCATTGTGTAGCTGCTTCAAGACATTGCACCAGCAATTACACTCAGGATGCATAGATCAACCAACATATCATCCATGACCAAGCTCCTGGATGTGCTGCACATGCTGGCCCCTAGCTCGTTTCAGCCAACTGTGGTAGAAATGGGTAGATAATCCAGCCCTCCCACTCAGCCTTACTGCTTACTGTCTTGGATACCATCATCCACCTCACCACATCACCTTCCCCAACACCCAGCAACAGCAGGAAGAAACCAAACAGGTGTTTTATGTAGTTGCTGGGTTCCCACGTGTTCTGGGTGCTAAGTAGCATGTGCTACTTGCCCCTCCTGTCAAAACCGAATACCTGTACAAGATAAGGAAGCACACACATTCCATCAATGTGCAGGCCATTGAGGACCATTGCTGACTACACAACAATGTGCTGGCCAAGTATGCTGGAAGTGTGATTGATGCCTACATCTTCAGGCATTCCAGCATCAACCAATGATTCAAGGATGGACTATATGACAATGGCCTACTCGTAGGTAAGAAATCAGCAATTACATAACACACACAACACACAAGACACATGGGGCAAACAATATACACACAACATTCCCCACACATGGATAGGGACACATGGATCAACAATCAGCAACATGCTGCACTGCAAACATCCAATCCATTACTCCAACACACAGGGACCACTTTACAAGTCCCTAATGCCAATGGAGTGCCATGTCTAATGAAGCTCCCATATAGCAGTACTTGCTCTCAATTCACAAGGGGGTGTTTAGCAACTCTTTTGTGTCTGAATGCCACATTGTCAATGCCGTCTTTTCACAAGCATCACTGAGTGTGGAAGGGCCTTACATTGGGGCATGATGTAGATGCCACCACATACCCATATCATGGCCCTATGTACGGCAATACGCACATCTGAGGCAGCACCAAAAATTAAGCACACCCTAGAGGTGCAATCACCATTGTGCAAAAATGAGAATCACTCAAAACTTTATTTGTTTTTGGTCTCCCAATGTGTGAGCAGTCTACAGCACCCATAGAAATAGCAAATTGTCAAAATGTATATGTCAGGTGCAGGAAAGGACACCTTCATGCACATAAGAAATCACCCTTACAATGCAGCCTTCATAGTACCAAGGTGCTAGGGTGCCTATGTTGCAACTTGGCAGTGGGGTAAGTGTCAGCTCGGTGGGTGAGGACAGCAATGCACCATATCTAGTAATCATGGCACACTGCTGGTATGTCCCTCTGGTGCAGGGTGGTAACACTAGACAATTCCTGCCCCATCCTGTGCCACAGGGGCTAACATAATATCAACATTCATGCCAATATTTCCCAAGTTACTATTCCACATTTTGCATGATGCCCACACACACACATGTATGTGAGTCAAGAAATATGGTAGATAGCCATTTGCGAAAGGGAGGAGTAACATGTTCAAAGTGGGGGGGGGGTTACAGACTACGCACAGAGCACAACAGCAGTCTCCTGGTACAAAACACACAAAAGGTACAAACATCACACAGCATGGCTCTTTGGAAGGTCACATGTTTCAAGAAATTACTTCCACATTCTTTGAAATCACACACGTCCTGCATCAGTGAATTTTCATACCAATTATATAACATAATTGCCATGCCCCTGAGGCTGCAAACTCTACTGGAAGGAGTGCCACAACTCACCAATATAATCATGTATGCAAACAGGAACTCACACAACGCAAGAAGAAAGTCAGAGTCCTTTATTCATACTCTTATACTGTGCCAGGGCAGTGAAAAAGAAACACAAGAGCAAGTCTAACCCTGTTTCTTCACTTCCATTGTAGCTGACCAGGGATATGGTAACCAGCCGTAGGTGATGACCCCAATTCGTAACCCAATAATGGACCCAGAGAAAGCATAAGATCAGGCACACAAAAAGACCAGGAACGTGGTAGAGAGGACATTTGGCATCCTTATGGCCCTCTTCAGATGCCTTGATTCTACTGGTGACAAACTGTTGTATTCACCACCACTAGTGTGCACATTAATTCTGGTCTGTGCTGTAGTGCACAACATTTGTTTGTATACCAATGCCCCCTTGGAGGAACAGGTGGAGGAACCCAGGGAAGAAGCGGAGGACACTGATGCCCCACCACGTGAATGAGGACTACTTAACACTGCTGCTGCGGCATACAGAAGGGCAAATATAGTCCAATTTATTTCAGAAACATTGTGTATAGTTACCCACTGTGCACCATTGCTGTAAATTAATCACCTATTCACCCAATTGTCTTGGAATATTTTTTACATCAGGATGAAACAGCAAAGCACCAACAACTCTTAAACCATGACTAGCCCACACCAGTTGGTGGAGAAGGATTCACACTCTCTAGAAGTCCTAACAAACACACTAAATGCACTGCTGAATGCATATGAAAGTGAAATATATCCATTACCAGTTTCACATAGATATCACATAGCTATACTCATATCTCACAACTCTGTCACATTGAAACATTATAGAAGATAAAATGAATATCCAATTGATGAATGCCATCCACATGTTAGGCATTAATAGGGCAGCAGTAGGAAGTGCTAGCTTCAGTGGGTGACTGTGGGCTATGTGACAAATCAATGTGTGACTGGCATTATCACAGGGGAAAAGATACCAACACACCCCTCAGTAGCACTCACATGTATGGCGAATAGTAAGTGAAATAAATAGGACACAGCACATTCCTATCTAAGCCTTTCACAATCAAATCAGTTCTCATCTTGCATGTATGTCAAACTATGGCATGTCTCAAATTCTTGGTAATATGCACGTGGCAATCAGGACACAGAAATACTATCACAGGCAGGTTGTATTCATATCTGTCAGAAAATATCATACACGTAACCCACACTCATTGTGAATCTGACAAAGGATGTCAGCTGCAGCTGTGTGGGTGTACACATGTGAAACATTCACATTTTAATGGACTACTGAAGCACTTCTGTACTGAACTGGCCAAGCCACTTTGTGGAGACTGCACAAGTGTTGTGACGGAAGTTTGTAAATGGGTGTGTCAGTCATTAATCCTGCATGCAATGGAAATTCTACAGCAAAGAGCTTAAGTCCCATAAAGTAATAAAAGTGTATTAGTAAGCACTGTGTGGACCAAATACTGTAATGTGCATGATGGTCAGGGCAGTGAAGATGAGGAGAAAATAAAATATCTGGAAACAATGGCAGCCAAGTGACAACTGAAGCATACAGTACACAAAGCAGATACAACGTGTGAGAATCATTACATAGTGGTCATTACAACCCTAGCGGTCGGTGTTAAAGCGGCGGTAAAACCGCCAACAGGCCGGCGGTAAAAAAAATGGAATCACGACTGTGGCGGAAACCGCCAACATAGACAGCCACTTTAACACTCCGACCGCCAAGGCGGTACAAGCAAACACCGCGGCGGTAACCGCCAACAGACAGGCGAATGACAAAGTACCGCCCACATTATTACAAGCCACCAATCTGCCACCTTTTCCGGGGTGGATTCACTGTGAACAAAAACATGGCAGAAACAGGACTTGGAAGGGGAAACGCTCACCTCTGCACACCCCACGAGGAACCAGGACGCCATGGATCCCGAGCTCCAGATTCTTTCAGCCTTTATCTTCCTGCTCCTCTACCAGGAACAACAAAGACGGCGGTGAAGACCACGGTGAGTACTGCACCTATGACACAGGGGAGGGTGGATGGAAAAAACAGTGACACGCAACACGCAACACCCACACCCTCACCCACTACAACACACACACAAGTACATGTTGATAAATTACATTAACCACTCCCAACCCCCCCTGGAAGAATGCAAGGACAAAAGGAAATGAGTCGAACAATTGTAATATTTTCAAATACATTAATCAAAAATATATACATCTATAAAGATATTCACACTCTAAACTAATTTATACACCAAGAATACAAGTCCAAGGTATTCCACCATCATAGGCCGTGGACCACTGGGCCCAAAATGCATGGGCGAGGCCCACACTCAATACCCGAACAAGACGGACAGAACACTGCTGGGGCATCAGATAGAAATAAAACAGGCACCTCAGGGGAAAGGGAAGGGGGACACCTCAGCAGGATGAGTGCACGACACCAGATCCACGAGGGGGCTCCATGCCCATTGATGTATTCTGGGGAGTACAAAGCCACAGTCTCTCAAGTCTCTACAGTGGGTGGTTTGCCCACCTCATTATCCTGGGGGGTGCAAAGCCACAGTCTCTCAAGTCTCTCCAGTTTGTGGTTTGCCCACTGCTTTATCCTGGGGAGTGCAAAGCCACAGTCTCTCAAGTGGATAACAGTCTCCACTGGTTCTGGAGGGGGCTTTGAGCCCAGAGTGCTTCATCCTGCCAAGGACTGAGGTAGTGGATGCCTGTCTCCACTGGTTTTGGAGGGGGCTTGTGTAGGAAAGTACCATCTTGCCAGGCATGTTACCCCCATTTTTCACTGTATATATGTTGTTTTAGTTGTATGTGTCAATGGGACCCTGGTAACCCAGGGCCCCAGTGCTCATAAGTGTGCCTGAATGTGTTACCTGTGTAGTGACTAACTGTCTCACTGAGGCTCTGCTAATCAGAACCTCAGTGGTTATGCTCTCTCATTTCTTTCCAAATTGTCACTAACAGGCTAGTGACCATTTTTACCAATTTACATTGGCTTACTGGAACACCCTTATAATTCCCTAGTATATGGTACTGAGGTACCCAGGGTATTGGGGTTCCAGGAGACCCTATGGGCTGCAGCATTTCTTTTGCCACCCATAGGGAGCTCTGACAATTCTTACACAGGCCTGCCACTGCAGCCTGAGTGAAATAACGTCCACGTTATTTCACAGCCATTTTACACTGCACTTAAGTAACTTATAAGTCACCTATATGTCTAACCTTTACCTGGTAAAGGTTAGGTGCAAAGTTACTTAGTGTGAGGGCACCCTGGCACTAGCCAATGTGCCCCCACATTGTTCAGAGCCAATTCCCTGAACTTTGTGAGTGCGGGGACACCATTTCACGCGTGCACTACATATAGGTCACTACCTATATGTAGCTTCACAATGGTAACTCCGAATATGGCCATGTAACATGTCTATGATCATGGAATTGCCCCCTCTATGCCATCCTGGCATAGTTGGCACAATCCCATGATCCCAGTGGTCTGTAGCACAGACCCTGGTACTGCCAAACTGCCCTTCCTGGGGTTTCACTGCAGCTGCTGCTGCTGCCAACCCCTCAGACAGGCATCTGCCCTCCTGGGGTCCAGCCAGGCCTGGCCCAGGATGGCAGAACAAAGAACTTCCTCTGACACCCTCTCCCTTTGGAAAATGGTGTGAAGGCAGGAGAGGAGTAGCCTCCCCCAGCCTCTGGAAATGCTTTCTTGGGCACAGATGTGCCCAATTCTGCATAAGCCAGTCTACACCGGTTCAGGGGACCCCTTAGCCCTGCTCTGGCGCGAAACTGGACAAAGGAAAGGGGAGTGACCACTCCCCTGACCTGCACCTCCCCTGGGAGGTGTCCAGAGCTCCTCCAGTGTGCTCCAGACCTCTGCCATCTTGGAAACAGAGGTGCTGCTGGCACACTGGACTGCTCTGAGTGGCCAGTGCCACGAGGTGACGTCAGAGACTCCTGCTGATAGGCTCCTTCAGGTGTTAGTAGCCTATCCTCTCTCCTAGGTAGCCAAAACCTCTTTTCTGGCTATTTAGGGTCTCTGTCTCTGGGGAAACTTTAGATAACGAATGCAAGAGCTCAGCCGAGTTCCTCTGCATCTCTCTCTTCACCTTCTGCCAAGGAATCGACTGCTGACCGCGCTGGAAGCCTGCAAACCTGCAACATAGTAGCAAAGACGACTACTACAACTCTGTAACGCTGATCCTGCCGCCTTCTCGACTGTTTTCCTGCTTGTGCATGCTGTGGGGGTAGTCTGCCTCCTCTCTGCACCAGAAGCTCCGTAGAAATCTCCCGTGGGTCGACGGAATCTTCCCCCTGCAACCGCAGGCACCAAAAAGCTGCATTACCGGTCCCTTGGGTCTCCTCTCAGCACGACGAGCGAGGTCCTTCGAATCCAGCGACTCTGTCCAAGTGACCCCCACAGTCCAGTGACTCTTCAGTCCAAGTTTGGTGGAGGTAAGTCCTTGCCTCACCTCGCTGGGCTGCATTGCTGGGAACCGCGACTTTTGCAGCTACTCCGGCCCCTGTGCACTTCCGGCGGAAATCCTTTGTGCACAGCCAAGCCTTGGTCCACGGCACTCTAACCTGCATTGCACGACGTTCTAAGTTGGTCTCCGGCGACGTGGGACTCCTTTGTGCGACTTTGGGTGAGCACCGTTTCACGCATCCTCGTAGTGCCTGTTTCTGGCACTTCTACGGGTGCTACCTGCTACTGAGAGGGCTCCTTCTCTTGCTCGATGTCCCCTCTCTCTCCTGGTCTAATTTGCGACCTCCTGGTCCCTCCAGGGCCACAGCAGCATCCAAAAATGCTAACCGCATGATTTGCAGCTAGCAAGGCTTGTTGGCGCTCTTTCGGCGGGAAAACACTTCTGCACAACTCTCCACGGCGAGGGGATCTGTCCACCAAAGGGGAAGTCTCTAGCCCTTTTCGTTCCTGCAGAAACCTCAGCTTCTTCTGTCCAGTAGAAGCTTCTTTGCACCCGCAGCTGGCATTTCCTGGGCATCTGCCCATCTCCGACTTGCTTGTGACTTTTGGACTTGGTCCCCTTGTTCCACAGGTACCCTAGATTGGAAATCCACAGTTGTTGCATTGTTGGTTTGTGTCTTTCCTGCATTATTCCTCTAACACGACTTCTTTGTCCTTTGGGGAACTTTAGTGCACTTTGCACTCACTTTTCAGGGTCTTGGGGAGGGTTATTTTTCTAACTCTCACTATTTTCTAATAGTCCCAGCGACCCTCTACAAGGTCACATAGGTTTGGGGTCCATTCGTGGTTCGCATTCCACTTTTGGAGTATATGGTTTGTGTTGCCCCTATCCCTATGTTTCCCCATTGCATCCTATTGTAACTATACATTGTTTGCACTGTTTTCTAAGACTATACTGCATATTTTTGCTATTGTGTATATATATCTTGTGTATATTTCCTATCCTCTCACTGAGGGTACACTCTAAGATACTTTGGCATATTGTCATAAAAATAAAGTACCTTTATTTTTAGTATAACTGTGTATTGTGATTTCTTATGATATTGTGCATATGACAATAGGTGGTACTGTAGTAGCTTCACCCGTCTCCTAGTTCAGCCTAAGCTGCTCTGCTAAGCTACCATTATCTATCAGCCTAAGCTGCTAGACACCCTATACACTAATAAGGGATAACTGGGCCTGGTGCAAGGTGCAAGTACCCCTTGGTACTCACTACAAGCCAGTCCAGCCTCCTACATTGGTTGTGCAGTGGTGGGATAAGTGCTTTGAGACTACTTACCACTCTTGTCATTGTACTTTTCATAAGAGAAAAATATACAAAACAAGGTCAGTGTATATACACATAGCCAAAAAGTTTTGCATTTCCTCTTTTCACTCTTTTCTAAGTGCTGAAAAGTACTTCTAAACTTTCAAAAAGTTCTTAAAAGTTTAAAAAGTTTTTTTCTGTCTTTCTAAAAAGTTCTGAAAACTTTTTTCTCTTTTTCTATCACTTTTAACTCTCTCTAAAAATGTCTGGCACAGGCCAAAATGTTGATCTGTCCAAACTTGCATATGATCACCTTAGCTGGAAAGGAGCAAGGAGTCTCTGCATAAAGAGAGGTTTGAGTGTAGGGAAGAATCCTTCCTTAGAACTGTTAATTAACATGCTTAGAGAACAGGATAAGGCTAAAAGTGTCCCATCTGTTGAAAAAGTAGCTAATGGTTCTCAATCTGATCCAGGGACTCCCCCAGGAAAAGATTCTGGAAAGAAACTTCCTTGCCTGCCCATTACTAGACAGTCTAGCATAGTTGGTAATGATGATGAGCCACACCATACAAATAGTGTTGTCTCACATCATAGCAAAAGCATTTATTCTCACCATACTGGTAGTGATGTTTCTGTTAGCCAAGCTGTTAGGGTGACTTCTGTAAGGGACAGGTCTCCTTCTGTTCAATCCCATCATACCTCTGTATCTAGGAATGTCCCTCCCACCAACCCTGATGACAGAATGTTAGAGAGGGAACTCAATAAGTTGAGGGTGGAACAAACCAGACTGAAGCTTAAAAAGCAACAGCTGGATTTGGATAGACAGTCTTTTGAACTAGAGAAGGAAAGACAGAAGTTGGGTTTAGAAACCCATGGTGGCAGCAGCAGTATTCCCCATAGTCATCCTGTAAAAGAGCATGATTCCAGGAATCTGCACAAGATAGTTCCCCCTTATAAGGAGGGGGATGACATTAACAAGTGGTTTGCTGCACTTGAGAGGGCCTGTGTTGTACAGGATGTCCCTCAAAGGCAGTGGGCTGCTATCCTATGGCTATCATTTAGTGGAAGAGGTAGGGACAGGCTCCTTACTGTGAAAGAAAATGATGCTAATAATTTCCAAGTTCTTAAGAATGCACTCCTGGATGGTTATGGCTTAACCACTGAACAATACAGGATAAAGTTCAGAGAGACCAAAAAGGAGTCTTCACAAGACTGGGTTGATTTCATTGACCATTCAGTGAAGGCCTTGGAGGGGTGGTTACATGGCAGTAAAGTTACTGATTATGACAGCCTGTATAACTTGATCCTGAGAGAGCATATTCTTAATAATTGTGTGTCTGATTTGTTGCACCAGTACTTGGTGGACTCTGATCTGACCTCTCCCCAAGAATTGGGAAAGAAGGCAGACAAATGGGTCAGAACAAGGGTGAACAGAAAAGTTCATACAGGGGGTGACAAAGATGGCAACAAAAAGAAGGATGGTAAGTCTTCTGACAAGGGTGGGGACACATCTAAAAATGAGTCTTCATCAGGCCCACAAAAACACTCTGGTGGGGGTGGTGGGCCCAAATCCTCTTTTAATCAGAACAAGGAAAAGAAACCATGGTGCTATTTATGTAAAATAAAAGGCCATTGGACAACAGATCCCAGTTGTCCAAAGAAAAGCACCAATGCTCCTACCACTACAACCCCTACTGCTACCCCTAGTGTCCCTACTAATAGCAGTGGTGGTGGGAGCAAACCTACTAATAGCCAATCCAAGGGAGTAGCTGGGCTCACTATTGGTAACTTAGTTGGGGTTGGCCTTGTTAGGGAGGCCACAGAGGCTGTGTTAGTCTCTGAGGGGGCTATTGATTTAGCCACCTTATTTGCTTGTCCCCTTAATATGGATAAGTACAAGCAACTACCCCTAATAAATGGTGTTGAGGTTCAGGCCTACAGGGACACTGGAGCCAGTGTGACTATGGTCATAGAGAAACTGGTCCACCCTGAACAACACCTACTTGGTCACCAGTACCAAGTAACCGATGCTCACAACAACACACTTAGCCACCCCATGGCTGTTGTTAATCTCAACTGGGGGGGGTTTACTGGTCCAAAGAAAGTTGTTGTAGCTTCAGATTTACCTGTACACTGTCTATTAGGGAATGATTTGGAGACATCAACTTGGTCAGATGTGGAGTTGGAGGCCCATGCAGCAATGCTGGGCATCCCAGGGCATATTTTTGCTTTGACAAGGGCTCAGGCCAAAAAGCAAAAAGGACAGGGAAGCTTGGATCCTGGAACAATGGACCAAGTGCTCCCTAAAGCTAGGGCTAGTAGAAGCAAACCACTTCCTACTATCCCTCCCTCTACAGTGGATTCAACTTCTGAGGAAGAAGAATTCCCTCCCTGTGCAGAACCTACACCAGAGGAGCTGGAAGCAGACACTGCTGAGCTTTTGGGTGAAGGGGGGCCTGCCAGAGAGGAGCTGAGTGTGGCACAGCAAACCTGTCCCACATTAGAGGGTCTCAGACAGCTAGCTGTCAAACAGGCTAATGGGGATGTCAGTGACTCTCACAGAGTTTACTGGGAGGACAACCTCTTGTACACTGAGCATAGGGATCCTAAACCTGGAGCTGCCAGGAGATTAGTGATTCCTCAGGAGTACAGAAAGTTCCTCCTAACCCTGGCACATGACATTCCCCTAGCTGGGCACCTGGGTCAAATGAAAACTTGGGACAGACTGGTTCCATTGTTTCATTGGCCTAGGATGTCTGAGGACACAAAGGAATTTTGTAAGTCCTGTGAAACCTGTCAAGCCAGTGGCAAGACAGGTGGCACCCCAAAGGCACCCCTTATTCCACTGCCTGTGGTTGGGGTTCCCTTTGAAAGGGTAGGGGTGAACATAGTTGGCCCCCTTGACCCTCCTACTGCTTCAGGCAATAGGTTTATCTTGGTGGTAGTGGACCATGCCACAAGATATCCTGAAGCAATTCCTTTAAGGACCACTACAGCACCTGCAGTGGCAAAGGCCCTCCTGGGAATATTTTCTAGGGTGGGCTTCCCAAAGGAAGTGGTATCAGACAGGGGAAGCAATTTCATGTCTGCATACTTAAAGGCCATGTGGAAGGAGTGTGGTGTAACGTACAAGTTCACAACACCCTATCATCCACAAACAAATGGACTGGTGGAGAGATTTAATAAAACTCTCAAAGGCATGATTATGGGTCTCCCTGAAAAACTCCGCAGGAGATGGGATATCCTTCTACCATGCCTCCTTTTTGCCTACAGGGAGGTACCCCAGAAAGGAGTGGGCTTCAGCCCCTTTGAACTTCTTTTTGGACACCCTGTTAGGGGTCCACTCACACTTGTAAAGGAGGGTTGGGAACAACCTTTAAAAGCTCCTAAGCAGGATATTGTGGATTATGTACTTGGCCAAAGATCAAGGATGGCTGAGTACATGAAAAAGGCCAGTAAAAACCTTCAGGCCAGCCAAGAGCTCCAGAAGCAATGGCATGATCAGAAGGCTGTTTTGGTTCAGTACCAACCAGGGCAGAAAGTGTGGGTCTTGGAGCCTGTGGCCCCAAGAGCACTCCAAGATAAATGGAGTGGACCCCACACAATTGTTGAAAAGAAGGGAGAAGTCACCTATTTAGTTGACTTAGGCACTGCCAGGAGTCCCCTTAGGGTGCTCCATGTCAACCGCCTGAAACCCTACTATGACAGGGCTGATCTCACCCTGCTCATGGCAACTGATGAGGGACAGGAAGAAGACAGTGATCCTCTACCTGATCTCTTCTCTTCCACAGAACAAGATGCTCTTGTGGAAGGTGTAGTTTTGGCTGATTGTCTTACTGCTGAGCAGAAAGACAATTGCATAAATCTCCTAGATCAATTCTCTGAACTCTTCTCTACTGTGCCAGGTACCAATTCTTGGTGTGAGCACACTATAGATACTGGAGACAGCTTGCCTGTCAAAAGTAAGATCTATAGGCAGCCTGACCATGTCAGGGACTGCATAAAGCAAGAGGTCCAGAAAATGTTAGAACTAGGAGTGGTTGAGCACTCTGACAGTCCATGGGCTTCTCCTGTGGTACTGGTACCAAAACCCCATTCCAAAGATGGAAAGAAGGAAATGCGGTTTTGTGTAGACTATAGAGGTCTCAACTTGGTAACCAAAACTGATGCTCACCCTATACCCAGGGCAGATGAGCTCATAGATACACTGGCATCTGCCAAGTATCTAAGCACTTTTGACTTGACTGCAGGGTATTGGCAGATCAAATTGTCAGAAGATGCTAAACCTAAGACTGCATTTTCAACCATTGGAGGACATTACCAGTTTACTGTAATGCCTTTTGGTTTGAGAAATGCACCTGCCACTTTTCAGAGGTTGGTGAACACAGTCCTGCAAGGGCTGGAAGCTTTCAGTGCAGCATATTTGGACGATATAGCTGTCTTTAGCTCCAGCTGGGATGATCACCTGGTCCACCTATGGAAAGTTTTGGAGGCCCTGCAAAAGGCAGGCCTCACTATCAAGGCTTCAAAGTGCCAGATAGGGCAGGGTAAGGTGGTTTATCTGGGACACCTTGTTGGTGGGGAACAGATTGCACCACTACAGGGGAAAATCCAAACAATTATTGATTGGGTTCCCCCTACCACTCAGACTCAGGTGAGAGCCTTCCTAGGCCTCACTGGGTATTACAGGAGGTTCATTAAGAACTATGGCTCCATTGCAGCCCCTCTTAATGACCTCACATCCAAGAAAATGCCTAAAAAGGTATTATGGACAGCAAACTGTCAGAAAGCTTTTGAGGAGCTGAAGCAGGCCATGTGCTCTGCACCTGTCCTGAAAAGCCCTTGTTACTCTAAAAAATGTTATGTCCAAACTGATGCATCTGAATTAGGAGTAGGGGCAGTCCTATCACAACTTAATTCTGAGGGCCAGGATCAACCTGTTGCTTTTATTAGTAGGAGGTTGACCCCTAGAGAAAAGCGTTGGTCTGCCATAGAGAGGGAGGCCTTTGCTGTGGTCTGGGCTCTGAAGAAGTTGAGGCCATACCTGTTTGGCACTCACTTCATTGTTCAGACAGACCACAAACCTCTACTTTGGCTAAAACAAATGAAAGGTGAAAATCCAAAATTGTTGAGGTGGTCCATATCCCTACAGGGAATGGACTATACAGTGGAACATAGACCTGGGAGTAGCCACTCCAATGCAGATGGACTCTCCAGATATTTCCACTTAGACAATGAAGACTCATCAGGTCATGGCTAGTCTTATTGTCCTTCGTTTGGGGGGGGGGGGTTGTGTAGGAAAGTACCATCTTGCCTGGCATGTTACCCCCATTTTTCACAGTATATATGTTGTTTTAGTTGTATGTGTCACTGGGACCCTGGTAACCCAGGGCCCCAGTGCTCATAAGTGTGCCTGAATGTGTTACCTGTGTAGTGACTAACTGTCTCACTGAGGCTCTGCTAATCAGAACCTCAGTGCTTATGCTCTCTCATTTCTTTCCAAATTGTCACTAACAGGCTAGTGACCATTTTTACCAATTTACATTGGCTTACTGGAACACCCTTATAATTCCCTAGTATATGGTACTGAGGTACCCAGGGTATTGGGGTTCCAGGAGATCCCTATGGGCTGCAGCATTTCTTTTGCCACCCATAGGGAGCTCTGACAATTCTTACACAGGCCTGCCACTGCAGCCTGAGTGAAATAACGTCCACGTTATTTCACAGCCATTTTACACTGCACTTAAGTAACTTATAAGTCACCTATATGTCTAACCTTTACCTGGTAAAGATTAGGTGCAAAGTTACTTAGTGTGAGGGCACCCTGGCACTAGCCAAGGTGCCCCCACATTGTTCAGAGCCAATTCCCTGAACTTTGTGAGTGCGGGGACACCATTACACGCGTGCACTACATATAGGTCACTACCTATATGTAGCTTCACAATGGTAACTCCGAATATGGCCATGTAACATGTCTATGATCATGGAATTGCCCCCTCTATGCCATCCTGGCATAGTTGGCACAATCCCATGATCCCAGTGGTCTGTAGCACAGACCCTGGTACTGCCAAACTGCCCTTCCAGGGGTTTCACTGCAGCTGCTGCTGCTGCCAACCCCTCAGACAGGCATCTGCCCTCCTGGGGTCCAGCCAGGCCTGGCCCAGGATGGCAGAACAAAGAACTTCCTCTGACACCCTCTCCCTTTGGAAAATGGTGTGAAGGCAGGGGAGGAGTAGCCTCCCCCAGCCTCTGGAAATGCTTTCTTGGGCACAGATGTGCCCAATTCTGCATAAGCCAGTCTACACCGGTTCAGGGGACCCCTTAGCCCTGCTCTGGCGCGAAACTGGACAAAGGAAAGGGGAGTGACCACTCCCCTGACCTGCACCTCCCCTGGGAGGTGTCCAGAGCTCCTCCAGTGTGCTCCAGACCTCTGCCATCTTGGAAACAGAGGTGCTGCTGGCACACTGGACTGCTCTGAGTGGCCAGTGCCACCAGGTGACGTCAGAGACTCCTGCTGATAGGCTCCTTCAGGTGTTAGTAGCCTATCCTCTCTCCTAGGTAGCCAAACCCTCTTTTCTGGCTATTTAGGGTCTCTGTCTCTGGGGAAACTTTAGATAACGAATGCAAGAGCTCAGCCGAGTTCCTCTGCATCTCTCTCTTCACCTTCTGCCAAGGAATCGACTGCTGACCGCGCTGGAAGCCTGCAAACCTGCAACATAGTAGCAAAGACGACTACTGCAACTCTGTAACGCTGATCCTGCCGCCTTCTCGACTGTTTTCCTGCTTGTGCATGCTGTGGGGGTAGTCTGCCTCCTCTCTGCACCAGAAGCTCCGAAGAAATCTCCCGTGGGTCGACGGAATCTTCCCCCTGCAACCGCAGGCACCAAAAAGCTGCATTACCGGTCCCTTGGGTCTCCTCTCAGCACGACAAGCGAGATCCCTCGAATCCAGCGACTCTGTCCAAGTGACCCCCACAGTCCAGTGACTCTTCAGTCCAAGTTTGGTGGAGGTAAGTCCTTGCCTCACCTCGCTGGGCTGCATTGCTGGGAACCGCGACTTTTGCAGCTACTCCGGCCCCTGTGCACTTCCGGCGGAAATCCTTTGTGCACAGCCAAGCCTGGGTCCACGGCACTCTAACCTGTATTGCACGACGTTCTAAGTTGGTCTCCGGCGACGTGGGACTCCTTTGTGCGACTTCGGGTGAGCACTGTTTCACGCATCCTCGTAGTGCCTGTTTCTGGCACTTCTACGGGTGCTACCTGCTGCTGAGAGGGCTCCTTCTCTTGCTCGACGTCCCCTCTCTCTCCTGGTCCAATTTGCGACCTCCTGGTTTCTCCAGGGCCACAGAAGCATCCAAAAACGCTAACCGCACGATTTGCAGCTAGCAAGGCTTGTTGGCGTTCTTTCGGCAGGAAAACACTTTTGCACGACTCTCCACGGCAAGAGGGATCTGTCCACCAAAGGGGAAGTCTCTAGCCCTTTTCGTTCCTGCAGAAACTTCAGCTTCTTCTGTCCAGTAGAAGCTTCTTTGCACCCGCAGCTGGCATTTCCTGGGCATCTGCCCATCTCCGACTTGCTTGTGACTTTTGGACTTGATCCCCTTGTTCCACAGGTACCCTAGATTGGAAATCCACAGTTGTTGCATTGTTGGTTTGTGTCTTTCCTGCATTATTCCTCTAACACAACTTCTTTGTCCTTAGGGGAACTTTAGTGCACTTTGCACTCACTTTTCAGGGTCTTGGGGAGGGTTATTTTTCTAACTCTCACTATTTTCTAATAGTCCCAGCGACCCTCTACAAGGTCACATAGGTTTGGGGTCCATTTGTGGTTCGCATTCCACTTTTGGAGTATATGGTTTGTGTTTCCCCTATCCCTATGTTTCCCCATTGCATCCTATTGTAACTATACATTGTTTGCACTGTTTTCTAAGACTATACTGCATATTTTTGCTATTGTATATATATATCTTGTGTATATTTCCTATCCTCTCACTGAGGGTACACTCTAAGATACTTTGGCATATTGTCATAAAAATAAAGTACCTTTATTCTTAGTATAACTGTGTATTGTGTTTTCTTATGATATTGTGCATATGACACTAGGTGGTACTGTAGTAGCTTCACCCGTCTCCTAGTTCAGCCTAAGCTGCTCTGCTAAGCTACCATTATCTATCAGCCTAAGCTGCTAGACACCCTATACACTAATAAGGGATAACTGGGCCTGGTGCAAGGTGCAAGTACCCCTTGGTACTCACTACAAGCCAGTCCAGCCTCCTACAGCTTGGTGCCCAGAGTGCTTCATCCTGCCAAGGACTGAGGTAGTGGGTGTGAATCTCCACTGGTTCTGGAGGGGGTTTTGTGCCCAGAGTGCTTCATCCTGCCAAGGACTGAGGTAGTGGATGTGAATCTCCACTGGTTCTGGAAGGGGCTTTGTGCCCAGAGTGCTTCATCCTGCCAAGGACTGAGGTAGTGGATGTGATACTCCACTGGTTCTGGAGGGGGCTGGGTGCCCAGAGTGCGTCATCCTGCCAAGGACTGAGGTAGTGGATGTGATATTCCACTGGTTCTGGAGGGGGCTTTGTGCCCAGAGTGCTTCATCCTGCCAAGGACTGAGGTAGTGGATGTGAATCTCCACTGGTTCTTGAGGGGGCTTTGTGCCCAGAGAGCTTCATCCTGCCAAGGACTGAGGTAGTGGATGTGATACTCCACTGGTTCTGGAGTGGGCTTTGTGCCCAGAGTGCTTCATCCTGCCAAGGACTGAGTGTAGGAAAGTACCATCTTGCCTGGCATGTTACCCCCATATTTCACTGTATATATGTTGTTTTAGTCTATGTGTCACTGGGACCCTGCCAGGCAGGGCCCCAGTGCTCATAGGTGTGCCCTGTATGTGTTCCCTGTATGATGACTAACTGTCTCACTGAGGCTCTGCTAACCAGAACCTCAGCGGTTATGCTCTCTCTGCTTTCCAAATTGTCACTAACAGGCTAGTGACCAATTTCACCAATTCACATTGGCATACTGGAACACCCTTATAATTCCCTAGTATATGGTACTAAGGTACCCAGGGTATTGGGGTTCCAGGAGATCCCTATGGGCTGCAGCATTTCTTTTGCCACCCATAGGGAGATATGACTATTCCTACACAGGCCTGCCAGTGCAGCCTGAGTGAAATAACGTCCACGTTATTTCACAGCCATTTACCACTGCACTTAAGTAACTTATAAGACACCTATATGTCTAACCTTCACCTGGTGAAGGTTGGGTGCAAAGTTACTTAGTGTGTAGGTACCCTGGCACTAGCCAAGGTGCCCCCACATCATTCAGGGCAAATTCCCTGGACTTTGTGAGGTGGGCACACCATTTCACGCGTGCACTATACATAGGTCACTACCTATGTATAGCGTCACAATGGTAACTCGGAACATGGCCATGTAACATGCCTAAGATCATGGAATTGTCACCCCAAGGCCATTCTGGCATTGAGGAGACAATTCCATGATCCCCCGGGTCTCTAGCACAGAACCCAGGCAACTGCCAAACTGCCTTTCCGGGGTCTCCACTGCAGCTACTGCTGCTGCCAACCCCTCAGACAGGTTTCTGCCCTCCTGGGGTCCAGGCAGCCCTGGCCCAGGAAGGCAGAACAAAGGATTTCCTCTGAGAGAGGGTGTGACACCCTCTCCCTTTGGAAATAAGTGTGATGGCTGGGGAGGAGTAGCCTCCCCCAGCCTCTGGAAATGCTTTGATGGGCACAGATGCTGCCCATCTTGGCATAAGACAGTCTACACCGGTTTAGGGATCCCCCAGCCCTGCTCTGGTGCGAAACTGGACAAAGGAAAGGGGAGTGACCACTCTCCTGACCTGCACCTCCCAGGGGAGGTGTCCAGAGCTCCTCCAGTGTGCCCCAGACATCTGCCATCTTGGAAACAGATGTGTTGCTGGCACACTGGACTGCTCTGAGTGGCCAGTGCCATCAGGTGACGTCAGAGACTCCTTCTGATAGGCTCTTACCTTTCATACTAGCCTATCCTCCTTCCTAGGTAGCCAAACCTCCTTTTCTGGCTATTTAGGGTGTCTGCTTTGGGGAATTCTTCAGATACCGAATGCAAGAGCTCACCAGAGTTTCTCTGCATCTTCCTCTTCACCTTCTGCCAAAGGATCGACCGCTGACTCATCAGGACGCCTGCAAAACCGCAACAAAGTAGCAAAGACGACTACTGCAACCTTGTATCGCTTCATCCTGCCGGCTTTCTCGCCTGTTTCCTGGTGGTGCATGCTCTGGGGATAGCCTGCCTCCTTCTTGCACCAGGAGCTCTGAAGAAATCTCCAGTGGGTCGACGGAATCTTCCCCCTGCAACCGCAGGCAACAAAAGACTGCATCACTGGTCCTCTGGGTCCCCTCTCAGCACGGCGGGCGTGGTCCCTGGAACTCAGCAACTCTGTCCAAGTGACTCCCACAGTCCAGTGACTCTTCAGTCCAAGTTTGGTGGAGGTAAGTCCTTGCCTCCCCATGCTAGACTGCATTGCTGTGTATCCCTTGATGTGCAGCTGCTACGGCTCCTGTGCACTCTTCCAGGATTTCCTTCATGCACATCCAAGCCTGGGTCCCCAACACTTTAACCCGCAGTGCACAACCTTCTGAGTTGTTCTCCGGCGTTGTGGGACTCCCTTTTGTGAATTTGCGTGGACTCTGGTTCACTCCTCTTCCAAGTGCCTGTTCTGGTACTTCTGCGGGTGCTGCCTGCTTCTGTGAGGGCTTCCTGACTTGCTGGGCGCCCCCTCTGTTTCCTCATTCAAGTGGCGACATCCTGGTCCCTCCTTTGACACAGCAGCATCCAAAAACCCTAACTGCAACCCTTGCAGCTAGCAAGGCTTGTTTGCGATCTTTCTGCGTGGGAACACCTCTGCAAGCTTTTTCACGATGTGGGACATCCATCCTCTAAAGGAGAAGTTCCTAGTCCTCTTCGTTCTTGCAAAACACCAAGCTTCTTCCATCTGGTGGCAGATTCCTTGCACCCTCAGCTGGCATTTCCTGGGCTCCTGCCCACTCTCAACACTGTCATGACTCTTGGACTTCGTCCCCTTGTCTTACAGGTGCTCAGGTCTGGAAGTGCACTGTTGTTTTTTTGCCGGTGTTGGTTTTCCTTGCAGAATCCCCCTATCACGACTTCTGTGCTCTCTGGGGGTTGTAGGTGCACTTTACACCTACCTTACAGGAACTTGGGGTGGGCTATTTTTCTAACCCTCACTGTTTTCTTACAGTCCCAGCGACCCTCTACAAGCTCACATAGGTTTGGGGTCCATTTGTGGTTCGCATTCCACTTTTGGAGTATATGGTTTGTGTTGCCCCTATACCTATGTGCTCCTATTGCAATCTATTGTAACTTTACACTGCTTGCATTACTTCCTTTTGCTATTACTGCATATTTTTGGTATTGTGTACATATATCTTGTGTATATTTGGCAACCTCATACTGAGGGTACTCACTGAGATACTTTTGGCATATTGTCATAAAAATAAAGTACCTTTATTTTTAGTATATCTGTGTATTGTGTTTTCTTATGGTATTGTGCATATGACACCAGTGGTATAGTAGGAGCTTTGCATGTCTCCTAGTTCAGCCTAAGCTGCTCTGCTATAGCTACCTTCTATCAGCCTAAGCTGCTAGAAACACCTCTTCTACACTAATAAGGGATAACTGTACCTGGCACAGAGTGTAAGTACCCCTTGGTACCCACTACAAGCCAGGCCAGCCTCCTACACTGAGGTAGTGGATGCATGTCTCCACTGGTTCTGGAGGGGTCTTTGTGCCCAGAGTGCTTCATCCTGCCAAAGACTGAGGTAGTGGATGTGAATCTCCACTGGTTCTGGAGGGGGCTTTGTGCCCAGAGTGCTTCCTCCTGCCAAGGACTGAGGTAGTAGATGCCTGTCTCCACTGGTTCTGGAGGGGGCTTGGTGCCCAGAGTGCTTCACCCTGCCAAGGACTGAGGTAGTGGATGCCTGTCTCCACTGGTTCTGGAGGAGGCTTTGTGCCCAGAGTGCTTCATCCTGCCAAGGACAGAGGTAGTGGATGTGATACTCCACTGGTTCTGGAGGGGGCTTTGTGCCCAGAGTGCTTCATCCTGCCAAGGACTGAGGTAGTGGATGTGAATCTCCACTGGTTCTGGAGGGGGCTTTGTGCCCATAGTGCTTCATCCTGCCAAGGACTGAGGTAGTGGATGTGAATTTCCAATGGTTCTGGAGGGGGCTTTGTGCCCAGAGTGTTTCATCCTGCTCGTGGCGGCCTCAGTAGCGTCGGAATCTTTGGCGCTCACTGGCCTGCGGTGCTTGTTGCGGCGGTGTCCTGTTCAGCGGTGCTGGTGGTGACGGTGTCCTGTTCAGCGGTGCTGGTGGTGGCGGTGTCCTGTTCAGCTGTGCTGGTTGCTGCGGTGTCCTGTTCAGCGGTGCTGGTGGCAGCAGTGTCCTTGGCAGCGGTGCTTGTGGCGGCGGTGTCCTTGGCACCGGTGCTGGTGGCGACAGTGTCCTTGGCAGCGGTGCTTGTGGCGGCGGTGTCTTTGGCAGCGGTGCTTGTTGCGGTCAAGTCCGCCGTGCAGGTTCTCCTAGACTTGCCTGTTTTACTGTGCCCCTTCCCCACCTTCGATGGTGGCGCAGCTGGCTCCACACTCCCAACTGTACCCCTGGGAGCGGCTTTGGTGGAAGATTTGTGTTCCTCTTTCGCGCTGGGCACTGGCCAACTTTTTGTGCTTTTGAGGTGGGGGACTGTCCGTGCTCTGGCTCCTTGGCACACTGGCTGCCCTGCTGCCTGGCGCACTCCAGAAGTCAGTAACTACTGGCACCACTGCTCACGCTGATGTTGTGGCTGAGGCGCTGGGTTGGGACCTGGAGAGGTGGGCCCTAGGACACTGAACGGGTGGGGGAGGTGAGGGGAAGAGGTCAAGGTTGGACAGGAAACGTTTTTTGGACACACTGGGACGGGTAGACGGAGGGGGTTTGGGAGTAGAGGAAGAGGTAGTGGTTGTAGGAGGTGTACGTTTGCTGACTTTGGGTGAAGGTGCATGGGCTGGAGGCTGTCGTGAGGTGGATGGCTGTTGGGTGAGTGTGTGGCTGCGTTTGTGTACCTTGGGAGGTGGGCTCACAGACACAATGGGAGAGGACACAGGGGATGTGTGAATGGTAGTGGGGGTGGTGAGGGCAAGTGAGCGGTGTGTGGTGGTGGGTGTGCTGGTGATGGAGGTAGTGGCTGACGATGTAGTGCATGCAGGAGTGAGTGGAGACGAGACTGGGAGGGAGGAGGGAGATGACGAGGAGGGGGACACAGTGGAGGCAGTGGCTGTTGGTATGTCTGCATGTGTATGATGCTTGAGTGAGTGACTGTGGGATGTGTGGTGCTTATGTTTGCCTGAGCTTCCTTTGTGTGTTGACGTGTGTGTATGCTGGTCTGATGGTGTGCTTGGGATAGGCAGAGGTACAGGGGTTTGGGTCTGGGTGGAGGAAGTTGGAGGGGGGAGGCTAGAGACAGGGACAATGGCTGCCATCAGTGCTGAGGCCAGAGTCTGAAAAGCTTTCTGATGGGCTGCCTGACCAGAATGAATGCCCTCCGGGTATGCATTGGTCTGTTGCAACTGCCTCACTACACCCTGGATGGCATTCAAAATGGTAGACTGCCCATGAGTGAGGGACCTGAGGAGGTCAATGGCCTCCTCACTGAGGGCAGCAGGGGTGACTGCTGCCAGGGGCTGAGGTGCCTGGGGCGAAGGAGATACACACCCTCCTGGGTGAGCGGCCATAGGGCAAACGCTGAGGAGGGCGGTGCTGGTAGGGGGGGTGGCGGCTGTACCTGTAGATGCAGTGGGCACAGAGGGGCCCACCACCGCAAGGGAGCTCCCATCAGAGGAGGAGTCCGTTTCGCTGGTGTCTGCTCCTGTCCCCGCCGTGGAGCTCCCCTCGCCCTCCGTCCCACTGGTGGCTTCAGACTCCATTGTGTCACCCTCCAGGGCCATGTGGGATGCTGCTCCCTCCTGCTCCGGTGCCACTGCTCCTCCGTCTGATGATGCTAATGCACACAAGCACAGGGAGACCACAAAAAGGGGGGGAAGACAGAAGAAAGACATGTTGAGTGCATGCAATACCGCTACCGTTGGCGGACACTACAGACACAGAAGCCCCCTGCACTACGCCGTGCACTTGGAGTTCCCTAATCAATCACAGGGACATGGGTTATAAGGCTAAGGCTGATTGCTGCACACATGGAAGTCACAGGAGCCTGACTAGGTGTAGTTGGCTCTGGTACACAGGTGGGGTGGGGTGCCACAGGGCCTGCCTTAAGAAGGGACCTTGCCTACTAAACTCGCCCTGGCCTAGGGGAACCCACAGCCCACCTCCCCCACCTAGACACCTACAATGCGCGCTGAATCAGCTGAATGAGAGTGTACTCACCCCCTTGTGGCTGCTGTGATGCCCTCAAGCGCCCATCCAACTCCGGGTACACCACCGCCAGGATCTGGAACATCAGGGAGGTCATGGTGCGACGGGCACCCCTCCCACGTTGGGAGGCCATCCCCAGTTGGGCCTCCGCCGTCTTCTTGTTCCAGCGGCGAATGTCCTCCCATCTTTTAGAGCAGTGGGTGCTCCGTCTGTGGTAGACCCCCAGTGTTCGGACTTCATTGGCGATGGCACGCCAAATATCCTTCTTCTGGTGGGCGCTGACCTTCAGGAATAGTACAGGGGAAAAGGAGAAGATATAACCGTCCGCACCGTCACAGTCATTGGCCCGCATCCCTACCCTTGCCATGACGCACATGCACTCACCTCGTTTCATGCACGCCTCATTCCCCCCCCATCTGTCATTCACACCACTCCAAGCAGCTATTGCCCATACAGCATGCTCACAGTGTACTCACCTGCTTGTCTGGGGGACCGTAGAGTAGCGTGTACTGGGGGAGGACCCCATCCACTAGTTTCTCCAACTCCTCCGTGCTGAAGGCAGGGGCCCTTTCCCCAGACACACGAGCCATTGTCTCTTCCAGACTGAGGTCACAGCAGCACTTGCAGTGTAGGTCCTCTCCTGTCGAAGATCAGATATCAAGTGAGTGAACAGAGAGAAAATGGCGGTGACGTCCGTGGCGGTGCGTACCATCACCGCCGGCGTACATCGTCATTGGCTCCTGTGACCCATAGGGTCCAATGTTAACCAATGCAGCATTGCGCCGCGGTCTTCGACCGCCTACTGCGACGATGTACAACGCCAGTGCAGTTAACTCATATCCCCTTGTCCCACATTACAGGTCAGGCAGACGCCATTTCAGGGGGCCACATGCCATTCATTTTGACTGCGTCACACATGTCTAGGCCTTGCTTGAACACTAATCCAGCCATATGTCGATTTGAAAACATTTTACGATTAAGTTGTGTTTGCGTACCTCAGAGTTGGTTGACTCTCTGCTCGCTGTTCTCATCCATAGGGCACGTCTGCTGGGGCAGGTGAGGAGATGGCTGCATCCTACGGTGTACAGACCGTTGGTGGACCTGTCGACAGTCGAGGAGCGACATGTAATCATCACCTACAGACTTGATCATACCACAATCCTGGAACTGTGTGCCCAGTTGGAGCCAGACCTGATGTCAGCTATCCGCCATCCCACAGGAATCCCCCCTCAAGTGCAGGTGCTGTCAGTACTCCATTTCCTAGCAAGTGGGTCTTTTCAAACAACAGTGGCCATAGCATCAGGGATGTCCCAGCCTATGTTTTCCAACGTTTTGTCCAGAGTGTTGTCTGCCCTGCTGAAATACATGCGGAGCTACATCGTTTTCCCTCAGGTGGAGGATTTGCCTACAGTGAAAGGTGACTTCTATGCCCTGGGACATATCCCCAACATCATAGGTGCCATTGATGGGACACATGGGGCCTTGGTTCCCCCCGCAGGAGTGAACAGGTGTACAGAAACCGGAAGAGTTACCATTCGATGAATGTGCAGATGGTGTGTTTGGCAGACCAGTACATCTCCCATGTGAATGACAAATTTCCTGGCTCAGTACATGACGCTTACATTCTGAGGAATAGCAGCATCCCTTATGTGATGGGGCAACTCCAGAGGCACCGTGTGTGGCTATTAGGTGAGGACATGGACCCAATACAGTGTGACTAGGTGTCTGGGTCTGGGTATGTCCCTAAGAGTTAGTGTGTGTCTAACAGTTGTCCATCGCCATTTGCTGGTGACTCTGGTTACTCCAACCTGTCATGGCTACTGACCCCAGTGAGGAATCCCAGGACAAGGGCAGAGGAACGCTACAATGAGGCCCATGGGGAAACTAGGAGGGTTATAGAGAGGACCTTCGGCCTCCTGAAGGCCAGGTTCCGGTGCCTCCATATGACAGGTGGCTCCCTATTCTGCTCACCAAAGAAGGTGTGCCAGATCATCGTGGCCTGCTCTATGCTTCATAACTTGGCTTTGCGACGACAGGTGCCTTTTCTGCAGGAGGATGGTCCAGATGGTGGTGTTCTGGCAGCTGTGGAGCCTGTGGACAGTGAAGACGGGGAAGCAGAAGAAGAGGACATAGACAACAGGAACACGGTGATCCAGCAATACTTCTAGTGAGACACAGGTAAGAAGACAACACTGCCTGCTACATCTGATCTAACTGTTCTAACTCTCATCTGTCTGTCACTTTCACCCAGTGTATGGACCCTGAGTTGTCACTTTCCCTTTCAATTTCACAGATGTGGGTCCCACTGTGTGACCTCTGCTATTTCACCTCATGGACTAGAGCTGTGTGACATAGGTATGTTGACAGTAGTATGGACATTGCTATTTTCCTCAGTTATTGCAAATACACATTTGTGAAAGCACAGACTGACTCCAGATTGTTTTGTGATTCAAGGGTGTTTATTTAAGTGCTAAATATTGGAGGGGGTTGTAAAATGGTCAGAGGTGATGGTGGAGGAATGTCCATGGCAGAGTCCAGTCTATTAATCTCACAGGTGCATTGTCCAAAGGGGCATAGGGAGTGGAGCTGGGGCAGTTTAAGTATGGACAGGGTGACAAAGTGGGACAAAAGGATGACAATCAGGGTTGTATCATTTGGCGGGGGTCTTGGCATTGTTGTCTGTCTTTGTCCTGGATCTCAGGGACCGTTTGCGGGGTGGTTCTCCATCTGCAGCGGGTGGGGTGCTGGTGTCGTGGTCCTGTGGCGGGGCCTCCTGTCCACTAGCGCCGGCGGAGGTGGTGGGCAGTTCATCGTCTAGGCTAGTGTCATGGGCCCCTTGTGGTGCCACAGTGTCCCTCCTGGTGCTGACGAGGTCCTTCAGCACCCCTACAATGGTGCCCAGGGTGGAATTGATGGATTTGAGTTCCTCCCTGAACCCCAAATACTGTTCCTCCTGCAGCCGCTGGGTCTCCTGAAACTTGGCCAGTACCGTTGCCATTGTCTCCTGGGAATGGTGGTATGCTCCCATGATGTTGGCGACGGCCTCGTGGAGAGTGGGTTCCCTGGGCCTGTCCTCCCCCTGTAGCACAGCAGCCATCCCAGTTCCCCTGTTTCCCTGGGCCTCTGTCCCCTGAACCGTGTGCCCACTACCACTGTCCCCAGGTCCCTGGTGTTGTTGGGTTGGTGGGTTAGCCTGGGTTCCCTGTAGTGGTGGACACACTGCTGCTTGACATGTCCTGGGACAGAGGTATGGGCCCGCTGGGTGGGTGCTATGCTCGTGTTTCCAGAGGGGGGAAGCTCTGTAGTGGCCTGTGCCAGTGTGAGGGGAACCGACTGTCCCGAGGTCCCAGATGGGGTGGGCTAGTCGGTCATCTAGATCCAGTTGGACAGAGCTGCTGTCATCACCGTGGGCCTCTTCTGTGGGTGGAGTGGACATGGCTGGACCCTCCTGTCCGGTGACGTTGGGTAGGGGTCCTGCAGGGGTGTAAAAGCATGATTATTGCATCTGTGTGTGCCATGGTGTGCAATGGGTGGGTGACCCTGTAGACCAGTGCTTGCATTCTTGAGTGAGACCTTGTGTGATAATGGTTTAGGGGGGTGTATAGGTATGTGCAGTGGACATGCTTTGGTGATGGGTGTCCATGCTTTGGTGTTACATGCAGGGCTTGGGTTTGGGATGTGTGGTTTGTGATATATGGGACATATGTGAGGAGTTGGAGAGATGGGGGTGAGGGCGAGGGTGGGGGTATGTGATAGCATGCAGGTAGGGTGGAGGATGTAATAGTTAAGAGTTGACTTACCAGAGTCCATTCCTACAGCTACTTCTGCAAGGCCCTCAGAATGCAGTATAGCCCAGACCTGCTCCTCCCATGTTGTGAGTTCTGGGGGAGGAGGTGGGGGTCTGCCGCCAGTCCTCTGAACTGCAATTTGGTGTCTTGAGACCACTGAATGCACCTTCCCCCGTAGGTCGTTCCACCTCTTCCTGATGTTATCCCTAGTTCTTGGGTGCTGTCCCATTGTGTTTCCCTGTCCACAATTCTCCGCCATAGCTCCATCTTCCTAGCTATGGTGGTGTGCTGCACCTGTGATCCGAATAGCTGTGGCTCTACCCGGATGATTTCCTCCACCATGACCCTGAGCTCCTCCTCAGAAAACCTGGGGTGTCTTTGCGGTGCCATGGGGTGGTGTGGGTGATGTGTGGGGTGGTGTGTGTTGTGATGTGTGGTGTGATATTTAGAGGTGTTTTGTGTGAGGTGCATGGATGTTGTGTGAGTGATGGTGTTGAGTGGCTGTGGATGCTATTGTTCTTTCTGGTGGTGTCTCTCTCTGGCCTTCAGTCGCAATTGTTGTAGTAAGGGTTTGTGGGTGATGTGGGTGTGTGTTTTATATTGTATTGGATGTGTGGGAGAGGTGTGTGTATGTGTGTCAGGTGTGTGTATTTGGAATTGTCCAATGTGGATGTGTTTTTTAAGAGTGTGTGTATTTTGAGCGCAGCAGTGTGCACTGCCAATGGAATACCGCGGTTGAAAGACCGCTGCATGGCTTCGTGGGTCGTGATAGTCTGGGCGTATTCCTGTTGGCATGACGGTGTCGGTTTTGTTATTGACAGTTTATCACTGACCTTTGGTGTGGCGGACTTGTGTGGGTGTCTGGATTTTGGTGGATTCCGAGCTGTGGGTCATAATGGCAGTGGCGGTATACCGTGGCCGCGGCGGTGTGTTGGTGGTCTTCTGCACGGCGGTAAGCGTCTTTTACCGCCAATGTTGTAATGACCCCATAATGTCCTAATTTGGTGCACAAATCAACCCTGTGGCCATGTAAGGCCACACACAAGCTTACACAATGTGGAGGATACATTACATCACAATGTCAGCAAGTCCCCCAGTGTGCTAGCCCAGTATTGTCAAGTATGAGTGAGGCATGTTGGAACTGACACTCTTTGTACCTCAGGTTTGCACACATGTCCCTGTCCCAATATTAACAAATGAAGTATAAAAACGTAGAAGTAATACATGTAAACCAAATATCACAGTGTCATGTAGATAATAGGGCAAAGCTAACATCAATTGCCCTTTAAGTCCCTAGTAGATAATAGGGCAAGGCTAGCATCTATTGACCTGTATGTCCCTAGAAGATAATAGGTGAAGGATAACAACAATTGACCTGTAAGTCCCGAGTAGGTAATTGGACAAGGCTAACACCAGTTGACCTGTATGTCCCTAGTAGATAATAGGGCAAGGCTAACACCAATTGACCTGTAAGTTCCTAGTAGATAATAGGGCAAGGCTAACACCAATGGACCTGTAAGGCCCTAGTAGATAACAGGGCAAGGAAGTGTAGGCAAACATTTGTTTTACTGCACTTTAGTGTGCACTGATGTGTAGCCTGCAATCCATGTATGACAACAGCTGTGTCATCCGGAGTGTGTGTCAAAAGTAAGTCTGTGAAATAACACATGGAGGGGAATTCCACCATCAAAGTGTATGTGTAAGGAACATTTTCATTAAATACTACCTTGTTGTACCCCCTCATTGGCACCTGCATTGTGTGCACCATAACTTTAAACATGGTAAAATGCAAAGATGCATAAAAGGCCTGCTGCATAGGGAAACCACCTCTGCACACTTAGGTACAGGAGAGATGTTTCAACATAGGAAAACATGTCCTATACCATTATGAGCAAGACAGTGCTCAGACAAACTGTATTGGCCCATTAATGAGTACAGGGATTGTAAAAGTGACATCCCAGAACACACCACTTTAGTTGGCAGAAGACAGATACATGAAGAACATATCCCACTCACATGCATATCATGTCAATAATAAAGTAAACCATTACAAATGTCTATCCACCACATCCCAAACCATGTTTCCAGCAAAACATGAACCCCCCTACAACCTTGCATGACAGCCTGCACTCCGCACTTTAGGTTGTTGCACATAATCCATGGCATGCACAGGGACACAGTACAGCACAGCACAACACACCACTCCAACAGCACTTCAAATCTCTGTTTCAGACAACACAACCTCTCTCCAGGACAGACGAAAAGACATGTAAATATACGGACCACATTCCATGTCAAGTCCTTGCCATCCCTGTGGGTGTTATGGGCATTGGAATGAGCTGACAACACAAAGTTAGCACCCAAAGCAAATATCTGTTGTTCACATGTACACAAGTTTAACAAAATGTTGCTTTAGCACTTACACATCCTTGTTAGACATGTACCATCACCCCTGTAAGCTGTTAACACATTCATTAGACTCATGTGTAGAAAGCAGTATGTGCCATACAAACATTCGCGAACAGGAAAAATGCCACATGAATTGAAAAATGTTAACATGTAGACAACATGAAACCATACATCTTCAAAAACACATAACACACATTTCTACCAAAACAGACGCATAGCTCAAATGTTTGTTTTTTAAACTTGTTGTGTGTTAAAAATATGATGCCTACCATGTGATGCAAATGAACTTCCCTATGTTTTACTATTGTGGCAACATAGTAAAATGATGCATCCGAGTGTAGCGTAAAAAAAAAAAATGGTGAGGCAATCATTCTGCCATACTGCAAACCTGGAATTGCAAACTTACTTTTGCTTTCCTTTTCAACCTGCAGTCTTTTCATCTGTCCTGGAGAGAGGTTGTGTTGTTTGAAGCAGAGATTTGGAGTGCTGTTGGAGTTGTGTGTTGTGCTGTGCTTTATTGTGTCCCTGTACTATTTATTGTGTGTATTTGGTGTCTACAAGTTGTTTATTGTACTAATTTGTGATTGCATTGTGGGGTGTTTTTGCTTGGGGTAGTTGTTAGTTGGATCAGTTGGGGCTAGGGCAGGGTTTGTTTTTTTGGGACTTGAAAGTGCTGTGGGAGAGTAGAATGTTGGAGAAGGGTAGGGCCCATAATTATGGACCAGATGAGGTGGGGGTAGTCATCTGGCTGGTCCTGCACTACCTCCCCACATGGTAGCCCAGGATGGCATGGTGATACAGGAGTACAGGACCGCTGCAAGAAAGCTGCTTTGGGACAAGGTCCTGTCCCATATGACCAGGATATGTAAGGTGGAGAAGACTGTCCAGAACCTTAAGCATTGTTGGGCAGACCTGATTGCACATGAGCAGGAACTGATGGACTTCCTTGAGATTGAGGGTGGCAGAACAGTTGGTGAGTATTAAAACTTTGGGGGTAACCCCTTTTGTGCAATTGCTACTGCATGTCGGTTTCACATAGGCCAACATTTACAACGTAAAGCATCAGGGCAGGCTAGTGGGTGGGGTCTATTTGGAAAATATGCATCCATGAAAAGGCCAGTGAAGCACCGTAGTGTAGGCAAATAGCACATTTCTGGACTTATCCGCAGTATAGTATGTATGATATTTTTGGGAGAAGTATGATGTGCAGCAATGTTGGAACAACGGAGTCTTCGATGTATAGAAAGAATGTCACAGGAAGATATGTCCTTGACCACTAAGGGATTGGCAGATGTTGTAATTCGTATAGTCATGCACATGTGACAGTGAAGTTGTGGCAGGAGTAAAGCAAATCATGCCTGAGTGTGTCCCTCAAGTCACGATCTGCTAAGTGACATGACAAATGTCGATGATTGGAAAAAGATGCACTAATGAGGCATGTGCAACATGTGAACAGTATGGCTGAGTCAAGTATGTATTGTCCTTGCACATATGTTAACATGTAAAGCTGGTCTACCAATGTATGTCACAAAGACATCTCAATTGGCCTTTTTGAGTTATCGCTAACCCATGTACCCTATATACATTAGGAAAATCTATGTGATGTGCAATATGTGTCCATGCTGTCCATTGGTCAACATTCACAATGCAATGTCATATGTTTTCTCTTGCAGGTGGTCCCCCTTCCTACACCATCGGAGAGGTCTCCACTTTTTCTGACACCCTATTACAGCTAAAACATCTCAGTACTGAAGTACTGACTCCACAGTTTTTTTCAAAACACACACACACACACACACACACACACACTCACTCCAACAAAAATGTCTTCATGTGAAGTAAGTTTATGAACCAAAACCCAAAAAAACACATAAATACACCAGTTATGGTGAGAAAAGCAATCATAATTCCTGCAGTGTACTTCTCTTGATGTGTCATAGGTGATATGATTAACATTAGCAATAACATCCCTGGTAACACATCTGGGCACATTAGAACATTGGGGGTAAGTGCCGTCTACAGCCGCAGTGGCGGCCACCAAGAGACCGTCACCGCGGCTAACATCTGTCTGCCAAATAATGACCACAGCCCGATTTCCGCCACAAGAAGGACGGAAATCTGGCTGTGGCCATACTGGTGGATGGTGTTAAGGTGGCGCTGCTACCACCAGCTGTGCCACGCCAGTCGACCGCCGCCAGCCGCCAGCCGTATTATGAAAAATAATACGGCCTGATGGTGTCCTTCCCGTCCCCTGCTGGAAGACCCCCTGGATGCAGGTAAGTTGGGTTTCTGGCAGAGGATAGGGTGGGGGGTGTTGTGAGTGTGTGTGGGGTTGTGCATGAATGTGTGAGTGTGTGCGTGAATGGGAATGTGTGTGTAGTGTTGTTTGTGTGCGTGTATGCATGTGTGACAGTGCGTGCATGAATGGAAATGTAGATGCGTGTCTGCGTGTCAGTGTGAATGTGGTACGGATGTGTGCATGAATGAATGGATGCATGTGTGTATGAATGAGTGTATGCCTGTGTGCATGAGTGTGTTTATGCATGGTGCGTGTCTGCGAGTGTGCATGTATGGGGGTGGGGGATTGGAAGGGGGAGCGTGGATGGAGGGCTGTGAGGGGCATCTGGGGAGTGTTTGGGGGCCTCCTATCAGTGACAGGGAAGGAAGTCCCTGTCACTGGTAGCACCTACCACCATGGTTTTCGTGGCATTACGACTGTGATGAAAACCATGGCTGTAGGCAGGGTCAAAATGCCTGCGGTGGTACATTAGCAGCCACCGGGCTTGAGATTTTTATCTCCGGACTGGCAGCTGCTGCCTCCACAGAGGTAGGAGTGGTACATTGTCAGGTCGTAATGTGGAGATATGTACCGCCAGCCTGTTGGCGGTACTACCGCCACATTATCACCGACCGCTGGGGTCACAATGACCCCCTACATGTTATATCACATTTAGGCATGTGCGACGAGCTCTGGGTGAAAAACTTAGCCTTTGGTAAGGACCTCTGCACAGACACCATAGGCTACAGTTATCAAGTCCTTGTGTTGCCCTTTTGTCATAATAGGTGATGCAAGGGCAATCCAATCCTTAAATCATGTTTACCAAGCCACACAAAGCTACCTTGTGTAGACCTGCAGGACTTGGTAAATCTGGAGTAATATAAGGCAGCAGAAGTTGCTGCTTTGCTTTACTCTGTAAAGGCGTTTCAAGGGGGGAGAATGGGTGTTTCAACACATCCACCCATGCTTTTTTGCTGTAATCCCTCATTTACTAAGAGTAGGAATACATCAAAATTGTATGCCTTCCTGATAGAGGTGCAATGTGGGGAAATATCTTTAATTCTTCTCTTTGTTTCCCCTTTCTAAGTGTGCTGCATTTTACGGCACACTTAGAAAGAGGAAGAAGCCTCTAAGAATGTTTTTTGTGCAGGAAGGTATTCCTTCCTGTACAAAAACAATCCTGCCTGCAATGCATGCACCCTTGCACCATGATGCAAGAGTACCTGTGTTTCCGTCAGGCAGCACACAGTCCACCAGTATAGCGAGAGAGCTAGAATGCACCATATCTTAGTATATATGGGCATTCCTGCCCTCTCCACTTGTAGCAATTTGTCTTGCTGCCTCATGCTGCATTAAATATTGATAAATCTGACCATGAGTCAAAGGAAACCAAGGAGCACAACCAGTAAGTGTCAATCTGTTAACATAATCTGTTGTGATCGTATGGTGTGAGATGTGCTATGGTTATCTGTGATGACATTTAACAATTGCATGTACGCCATTATAGTCCTCATATGCAAAACATGGATGTGGACTGATTTGTTGCACATGTGTTTAAGATGTGAATCCGTAGTATACAATGCACTGGTTTCAACATGTACTGGAAGGGTCTTGAAACTATTTGTCATGGTATAAGAATTCCAAAAACAGTATTGACAGTTGAGAAATGTGCTTGAAGTTGAGGATCAGACATTGTGAATATGTTGTTTGCTATATATGTGACTGAACTGTTTGCCTCATGTGGCACACTCTGTTCAAGGTGAGATATACTACCATGTGATTACTTCGCTCATGTTGTATAGTTGGCAGTGTACAAAGATTCACTGCCCACGTCTCAATGAGCATGAAGGTGTCATACCCCATGCTAAGTATTGTAAGTCACTACATTGCCAACCCATGTCATCCTCAGATATCTTGACATGTGTTTGTGGGCTGAGGGATGCTCATACAACCTTGTCCGATCACATGCCATCACTTCATATATTGTCTTTCAGTAATGGTACTGTAAGTTGTCATGATATGATGTGTGAACAGCTTCACACCGTGTACAGCAGTAGTCATTGCTGTGCCTAATTCCCAGTGCAGATTAGGTGTGCACCAACATATGAGATGACAGTTCTGAGTGCTGTAGTGCTACGTGCCACGCATATGTTTTTGACATGTATACAAACTATGGTCAACTTGCTTCTGGACAGAAAGGTACTCTTGGACTCTCCCTTCAGTAATGGCACAATTACCTTGGTACACAACTGTGTTGAAATCAGAATTGTTTCACCCTCTTCAGTGTGACATGGGTGACTGGTGTTCCCATCCATCTCCCACATCATACATGTCAATGTCACATACATTTTCCCTGTAGCAATGTTGTCAGACTATCCTTGCCATAGCAGGCACAAACTGTTGTGAGCTTACCTGTCGGTAATGCTCTTTGCTCAGATGGGTTCTGTACACGCAATCAGAGCAGGTAACATGGTTAATGTGTATGTCAATAATGGTCAATAATGTCATGGTCCTTAGAAGATGTTCAAGGATAAAGATTTTGTATTGTCCTACAATGGATAGCTATGAAACCTTGGCCAAGTCCCATTTCTGGGAAGGTTGAAGATAGGTCAATATGTATACACCTTGCCCATAAGGGCTACTTACTTAAATGTGCATATCAGTGTCAGAGGTTTGCAGTTACTGCTTCAATGCATGCCTGTTGGTCTTTTGCAAGACAGACAGTTGCCTAACAGATTCTATTTTTCATGCAGCTGCCAAAATGACTCTTGCAAAAAAAAAAAAATGTTGCCATTCATGCACAACAGCAGTCAGCCACAATTCCCTGGCACTAATATCACACTGCCCTACCAGATCATTCTGTTTACATCACAGTCCAGTGATGCAGCCAATATTTAACAGGCCGAGGTGTGCACCTTGCATGCCTTTTGATAACCTGGTAATTCTGTGCACCTTTGAGGCTTGACACTGCATGTGGGTGGCCTTACATGAGTGATGCTGGGAGCTTTTCAACTAAACACAGATGAAGACACCCAAACTACTGATGCCTTCACACCTGTGCATGACAGGGATTGATGCATGTAATTGTTCCACCCCAGAGGTGACATGTAGGTGACATAGGAAACCTTGACATTATTGTTTGTCAATTTGTTTGAACATTTCCATGTGTGTTGCTATGTGCATCACACATAGTGGTACAAATACAGCACTTGTGCCTGCTGTTATGCAGGAAGGTGTCCCTTCATGCACAACAGCAATCATCCCCTCAGCATAGGCCCCCTCGCAGTACAATACAGATGCACCTGCAAAGGCACATGGCAGTAAAATGTGAAGTAGCCCAGATGGTGAAGACAGTGAAGCACCATTTGTTATGAGAACATTGCATTAATGCCCTTTCCCAGTGCTACAAGCAGGCCTTTCCCAGCCCTTGGTACCCCCCCATGCTCAACATGCCTGGTGAATGATGCCCAGTGTGAGTTAGACATGACTAGATGGTAGAGTTGACGCCATGAAGTAAGTGGTGAGAGGGTAGTGAAGTGGTCGTGCATATGGGGGAGGGTTCAGTGGACATTTCATTTGTGAGAAAATAGGGCTGATTGCAGAGGCCCCCTAACTTTCTGCCCCCATTTTCCACTTTATGCTGGTGTTTTCCTGACTCTGATGGTGCCCTGGGTACTGCTAACCAGTCCCAGGGCATGTGCTCTGTGTAAAATCAATATGCAAATTAGGCTAATTATAATTGGCTAAGTTAACCTACCTATAAGTCCCTAGTATATGGTAGGGCATGTAGGTTTAGGGACCACAGCATAGGTAGTGCACCCATAGGTGCACTGCTGAGGTGCCCAGTGTCATTTTAAAGGCAGGCCTGCCTTGCTGGCTGCTTTTAAATTAAAGTTATATGCAAATTCGACTTTGGAATTAAAAGTAGTTCCAAAGTCTTAAACTACCTTATTTTTACATATAAGTCACCCCTAAGGTGTGCCCTATGTGCCCCTAGGGCTGGGTGCCATGTAACTATAAGCAGGGACTTTATAAAAATAGTTTTATAAGCCCTGGTGAGGTAAAAACAGCCAAATTTGTTTTTCCCTCATTGTGGTAAATGGCCTTCATAGGCTAGAATGGGGAGACTTTGTTTTAAATTTTAAAGTCTCCTTAAAAGATGCATACCAAGAATTTGGTATCAAATTAATTGTTGTAATAAATCCCACAACTTCCAGTTGTTGGATTTAATATAACTTGTTCAGGTAAAAAGTTTTAGACTTTACCTAAAAACTTGCCAATTTCAGCCCTGCATTGTTTTTGCTGCTGTGCTCTGATTGGCCAGCCTGCAGCAGCTTAGCCAAACTGCCTTGATGAGGTGTGAAGTGGCCTGGCTTCACACAAAGGAATGTGCTTGTGGGAGAGAATCTCCCCTCAGCAGATGGTGAGGCAGGAAGGGGGAGGGCTGCCAAACTGGTCTTCAAAGGCAGAGAAAGACATTTGGAGCAACCAGCAACACCCCCACATCCTGCAACCCCAGACAACTAGGTGCCCCCTTGATTAGATTAGGAGAGGGCAGGAGAGGGGTGTGTTTATGATTTTTAGCCACACCAGTGGGTGGGCTCAGCCAGATGTAACCTCCAAAAATCAGATTCAGCCATGTTGGATTTTTGGAGAATGTTGCCTTCTGGGATGGATTTTCGCCACACTTCCCAGGAAGTGGTCATCACAGGGGGACGACCCTGTATCTGATTGGAGAACCAGGACCCCCCTGCTTTCACCCAGGAGCAAGGATAAAACTGGCAGACCTGCACCCACACCTCAGATCCCCACCAGATTTCAACAAGAAAAGAACTAAAGGAGAAGAAGGACTGCCCTGCTGGACCCCTGGCCTGCACCTGGAACCTGCACTCAGAAGGACCGCACCAGCTGCACACTTGGGCTTCACCACAAGAAGGACTTTGCCTGGCTTCAACTGGTTCAAGGAGGGACTCCCTGTTTGCTACAGGTGAAAAATTGCTATCCAGAGTCCCCTGCACCAACTCCTGAAGAAAGTGACCAGCTGACCACTGTCCAGTGGCCAAAAAGGAGTTTGCGCCAGGTGCATTCTGGGAATGGTAGTCCGCATCCCCCAAGGACCCTTGGGGTGAGCTGTGGACCCCTAAAGAACCTTAAAAGAACATCTGGGTGAAGCCCCAGAAGTTTGGAGAAGATTTGAGAATTTTTGTAATAAAGCTCCATAGAGGGACCGACCCGCCGCGGAAATTCTAGCCGGCTTGCCTCAACCGCGACCCGGCCTGATTTGGTGGTTCGTCCCGGTAAAGAAAAATCTCCGAAAAAGAGACTAAGTCCGAAGGTAAAAAGTTGACCTGGACCTCCCAGCCATCGTATCCGAGAAGGGCTCCATGTAAGTTGGATCAAGATCCAGGTTTACTCCGGTCGAAGGATTTTCACCTCGAAAAAACGACTAAGTCCGAAGGTAAAAATCTCCACCGAGGAATCCAGCATCACGTATCCGGAGAAGGGATCCAGGAGGTCGGATAGGACTGGCAGGTTCGTCCCGCTGAAGAAAATCTTCAAAATAAAGACTAAGTCAGAAGGTAACTTTTTAACCGAGGCCTCCCGCGACCTGTAGCCGAGCAGGGCTCCATCGCGGTCGGCCTGAAACTTTGACTTTGCCCCGGTCGAGGTGCAACCAGATGACCCGATTGGCGCGTTTTGTTTCTAAGCGCTAGAAAAATAATAATTCTTTAAAAATTCATATCTCCGGTTCCCTTTATCCGATTTTATTCGTTTTGGTGTCTTTTTAAAGATAAAAATATAAACTATTTTTATAAATTGGTTTTGGATTTTTAAACTGTTTCCTGTGTTTTATTTAATTACTGTTTTGTGATATTTGAATGCTTTACACACTGTTTCCTAGGTTAATCCTTGACGCTCGTTGCCAAGCTACCAAGGGTTGAGCTGGGGTTAATTTACTGAGACCTAACTGGACCTAAGTGGAGGTTAGTGGCTTGTTGCTAGGTGTAGGTACCTACCTGCCCTTACCAATAACCCATTTTCCAACAGCATTCATTTGGTGTTTAGCCATTCGTGTGCCCCCATGCAACCCATTAGCATGCATACAGAGCCTCCAATGTGCCGCCCCTTATGTCATTTGTGAGTTACAACATTGCCTCTCGCTGCAACTTACCCTGTGTGGGTTGTTGCTCCTCAAGTGCTGCACTGTCCTGTCCCTTGACTCCCTCGACCACCTCATCAGAAATGACCACTGCCACCATCTCTTCCAGCTCATCGATCTGCTCCTGCCGTGTGGGGCTTCCACTTACGGTCTGCAGTGCTGCCTTTTGGTTGATAGCAGTTTCTCTTTAGTTCTTCACTTGCAATCGTGCCAGTGCTTCCTACAGTCTACCACTGTTATTTTAAACACAGCCACACTGTTGACTTTATCAACAATGGACTGCAAATAGCCTCCTTCCTACCTATTGGCAACTTAGAGGTGACAAAATGTTGGTGCTCTGTCACGCCTGTGATCAGTATGTTATTTTCCTCCTGACTGAACCTACACTTCCTCCTTCTTTTCCCCTTCTCCTGTGACTCTGCAGGGGCATTCTGGCTGGTAGCTGGCTCATTGGGGTTTAGCTGGGGGTCTCTTCTGTCCAGTATTCTCCATTTTGTTGCTCTGGAGGCTTCCTTTCAGTGGTTTTCCAGTCTTTTTCTGGAGGCTATTAGCTGAAAAGTGTTGAAATTACGATTTGTGTCACGTAACATGTCGCAAATCAGGTTAGGGTCAGTTTTTTGGTAATAGCGCCATTTATTTTGCGACACATGGCAAAGATTAGCAGCATTTCTTATAGCGCTAGGTTATTCTTTCCACCATGTTGCTCCACATTGTAAATATGGTGCAAACATAGCGCAATAAAATCTCTTAGCTCTGGGTTAATATTTATGACGCAAAACTGTGCTAGAGAAGTTTTCACCATTTCTCAAAAATATGGCCCAAAGTCTCAGAAAAGTAATTCTCCACCTGAACCTGTATGGCCAATGGCTGAAAGTCATACAGAAGACACTCAACCACATACGTTGTGTAGGTGCTGGTTCTGATACCAACGTTTGTTGCCATATATGGCCTCTTTATGGTCGCCTTCACATTTTTATCTAAGGGTGTAATGAAATAGGTATGTTTGACCACTGACTTTGTGTTGCACCACTTTGCATTTGGATTAGTTGTTCAGTGTTCACCAATTGCAGATTACATTTTGTATTCAGTTTAGCTGCCTATTGACTTTATCGTGGCATTAGACATTGCAATTGAGCTGTGTTTTTCCACATGGTAAACTGTGCTTGTTTTTCGTATTCTTTCTCACCGAACAGTTAGTCAGTCAGCATGATAAGAATGTACATGTTTTTTCAGTGCAGGGAACGGTTCGGCCTTGGGTGAAGAGCCTTGAGGTGGTATCCAGTCTTCAACGTTTTTCTTCCAACTCTGACCTACAGTAGCCAGCATGTTTGAATATTTCTCTTTCATGGGAGGGGTTTTCTCTAGAAAGCCCTTTCGGTTCTTTAAGGTATAAAAAGGTGGCCCTGCTCAGTAGCGATGGAAGTTCCAAGACCTCGGTCAGGATTAGACGTCGAATGCCTGACACACATTTGTCTTGTGAGGGTGGATATCTCTTTCTCGCAGTTGAACAGGGTCATATTCTTGCTGGCATGAGAAAGATGAAGAGCTTGACAGGCCCTACGGTGATGAATTTTTACTTTATTCTTTGCTTTGCAATTATGCTATAATATAATCACATATAGTTGCTGTGTACATTGCAGTTGAGAATCATTGTGGTATATTTTCCTTTCATTGCTGTGACTATTTTTAAACGTGTGCTTTCGACCTACTAATCTCCTTTTTTAGGAACCTTGTGGTAATAATAAATGTCGACTTTGAACTGAGAAGTGCATTCCAGAGATTTTTGTCAGCTCGGTCATTAGTGAAAGCAAAACAACAGGGTCTGCCGGAGAAACATCTTTCAAAACCAGCATACCCCCTGAGGACAAACAAGCCATAATAGCATCCACTTTCACAAATGGTGGAAATTCTTCAGCAATTCCCTAAATAGGATAATATGTAGCCATAAATCTGCGGAATCATTGCTTTACCACATTCTCCCACTCATAAAGCAACACCTACCTTACTGAAACATGAAGAGGAAGAGAGTCAGGCTCTCTCTCATGGCACTGGCTAAAAAATCATCCTCTTCTTGCAGGCAGAGCAGGAAGTGCCAAATTCTAACTAAAATGTAACAGGGCATCCAATAACTCTGTTCCTTGAACAAAACATTCATAGATCTCATCTACTTCCCCCTCATCCAAATCATGAGCAGGGGCACCACTTGAGAACTTTAGCTGGGGGGGAATACTTCTCTAGCTGCAGAAGCCTCTTCTGCTACTGCCTGAATTATAGATTGAATGGATTCAAACGTGACAGGTTCTGACGCAGGAGACTGATCCTAATCAGGTTCAGCTTCACAGTGCTTCCTCTTTTCCTTAGCCTTCCCAGACTCCATACTGCAAAACTAGGCAGGTGCCAGGAACACAAAAGAAAAAGGAGCAGAGGCCTTCAGTAATACTTGCTGTTTGCAATTCCTGCATTCAGGGTTTCTAGGCAACCCCATGTCTCAGAAGACTATCCCCCTATTTAAGTATCTGAAAGAGCCTTCTTTCTTTAATGAAAGTAAACAGGAGCTCCCGACCACTGAAGCAGGCTGTTTGGATGCCAAAAGGGAGAAAAAAGGAATCAAGAAAATACCCTCAGCCATAAGCGCAGACGGAAAGAATGTGATTCTTCGAGTCAGCGCTGCCAGCCTCATCAAAAGCAACCACTCAAGAAGGTCGACAAGTGCCTAGCAGAAATAAATTGGTGCAGCAGATCTGTGTACTTAAAAATAACTTGCTCTGCAAAGTTCCACAATATGAGAAAAACAAACAAACAAACAACCCCCTACTTACAATAGCAGAACCATCTTCTTTCTAGAAGAGAAATGAAAAAAGTAATCATCTTTAGTGTAGTTTTTGTTTGATTTTAGTTTAGTAGAATCATTTATGGAAAGGAGATGTTCAACTCACCTGGTAAGGACTAAGATGAGTAAAATGGACAAGGAGGTAAATTACACATTCAAAAGTGATGTACTCCACACTTTTACACTGTACTTTCACTGCCCGAAATTCGGGCAGTGAAATGCGCGACAGGGCTCTGCCTGGGGGCCCCTGCACTGCCCATGGCAAGTGCATGGGCAGTGCAGGGGCCCCCAGGGGGCCCCTGAGTCCCCTTACCGCCAGCCTCTTCCTTGCGGTGCAAACTCCCAGAAACAGGCTGGCGGTAGGGGAGTCATAATCCCCAGGGCAGCACTGCTTGCAGCGCTGCCCTGGTGGATTATCACCGCCGGGGCTAAAATGGCGGTATACCGCCGGCCCCAGCGGTGCGACCGCGGCGCTACCGCCACGGTACAAATACGCCGGGAGGCACCACCAGCCTGTTGGCGGTGCAACCGTTGTTTTGGCCCTGGCGGTCAAATACCGCCAGGGTCATAATGACCCCCTAAGTGTGAAGGTAAACTTTTAACCGAGGCCTCCCGCGGCCTGTAGCCGAGCAGAGCTCCATCGCAGTCGGCCTGAAACTTTGACTTTGCCCCGGTCGAGGTGCAACCACATGATCATATTGGCGCTTTTTGTTTCTAGGTGCTAAAAAACAATAATTATTTAAAAATTCATATCTCTGGTTTCCCTTATCCGATTTTTTTCGTTTTTGTGTCATTTTAAAGATAAACATATAATCTATTTTTATAAATTGGTTTTGGATTTTTAAACTGTTTCCTGTGTTTTATTTAAATACTGTTTTGTGATATTTGAATGCTTTACACTCTGTCTCCTAAGTTAAGCCTTGACGCTCATTGCCAAGCTACCAAGGGTTGATCTGGGTTTAATTTACTGAGACCTAACTGGACCTAAGTGGAGGTTAGTGGCCTATTGCTAAGTGTAGGTACTTACCTGCCCTTACCAATAACCCATTTTCCAACATTTTTGGTGAGCAGTGGTGGGATCCTGTACTTGTGTTCAGTATCACGTTACAGTTTAAAGTAAAACAAATTAAAAATCCTTTAAATTGTCCTAGTGCAAAAATTGTTTTTAATTTTTAATTTGGATTAATTTCAATTATTGAATTTTTGTGATTTTTCTAAATTCTTGTTTCCAATTTTTGCAAAACGTTTTTGTTGACACAAAACTAGGGAACCATGGAGCTTGATCTGGCTAGCCTACCCACTCTGACAGTAGTCCAGCTTAGGGGGTTGTGTACTGAAAGAGGGTTGCCTGCAACCACTGACCTCAGAAAGCATGTCCTGATCAAATCCCTGACAGCGTGGGCTGAGGCCCAAGAGGTAGACCCAGAGGAAGCGCCAGAGGAGGGAGAAGTAGGGGAGGATGCTAGCTCTAACCACTCAGGGGTGGGAGGGCATCTGAGCCTAAGTGAGGATGAGGAAGACAGGTCCTCATTACATACAGTCACTAGGGGCAGACCCACAGCTAGTTGGGGGAAGGGGGTCCCTTCAGGAGGAGAGAACCTGTCCCTCAGAGAAAGAGAGCTGGAGGCCCAGCTAGCATTCATAGCTTTGGAGGCAGAGAAGCTGGCCCTAGAAAAGAAAAAGTCGGAAAAGAGAGAGAAACGAGATGGTGGCAGCGACAGAGGAGTTGAAGTGTCCATGGGTGGTTTTTTTTGCCCCAGATTACCCAAGGGGGTGGTTCCTGCTTATGTAGAGGGGGATGATATAGACAAGTGGTTGGAGGCCTTTGAGAGGGCACTCCAAATGAGAAGGGTTAGGCCTCAATACTGGGGTTCACGTTTATGGGAGTTGGTCCCCAACTCAGGGAGGGATAGGCTTCTGACCTTAAGGGGGGAGGAGGCAGATTCATACCCTAGTATGAAGAGGTGCTTAGACAAGAAGTTTGGTCTGACACCAGAGCAGTATAGAATGAAGTTCAGGGACACCCAGAAGGTCAGTACCCAGTCTTGGCTTGACTTTGTAGACACCTCACTTAAGGCACTAGAGGGCTGGATTATTGGTAACAAAGTAAATGCTTATGATGGGTTATACAATCTGATCATAAGAGAGCACATCTTGAGCAATTGTACCCAAGAAAGGTTACGCCAGCATCTAGTGGACTCTAAGCTGACCAACCCTAGTGAGCTAGGTTGAGGCAGCTGATGAGTGGTTGAGAACCAGGGTGGTTGTCAAGACCCAGGGGGGTGACTCCAAGAAGGGGGGGTCAGGTCCCCAAAAACCTAAGGAGGGAGGTGGTAAGCCCACCACAGAGACTCCCTCTGTACCCCAGAACCCTAAGAAGGAGGAGAGTAAATCCCACTCCCACTCTGACAAGCAGAGACAGGGAGACCCAGGGTTAAAAAAGCTCTTGGACAGTAAGGCTTGCTTTGACTATTAGCAGACAGGTCATTTCAGAGTAGATACAGCCTGTCCAAAGAAGGTGGTTAGCACTGGGCTATCCAGTGTAGCCATGGAGGAGGACTCCTCAGATGATGAAGTCCTCCTCTGTAGTGCGTTCCTCTTATTTAGTTTCTAAGCACTAACATAACACAACAGAAATGCACTTGTGAGGTCAAAGAAGACTTTTATTGTTGTTAATTCTTCCCCAACCCCAATTTTTATGAATGACGAATTAGTAGCTTTCAAGTCCGCGTTAATCAAACAAAATATATCAGTGTGCAATATACACAGCAGGTTATATTTATAAGATATTGAATGCAAAGCAAAACAAATACTTCACCGTGTGGGAACTATCTACAGCTTCATCTTTCTAAGGTCTGCAAGCTGATGACCCCTGTCAGCCGCGAGAAAGAGAGATTCATCTACCCACACGGGATTGCTGGCAGCCTGCGCCAAGCTCCAGCACGAGGTCCGGCAGATTCAAATCTGACCCTCTGCAGCCTGTTACATTCGTTACAAAGGTGTGCCCCCTCCTCTCAGACCTGGGAAACTGAGCAAGCCTTTTGGAGACTGGCCAGGTCTCCAAGACTACTCCTGTTCCCAAGCTCAAGCGAAGAAAAAACAACACCCATGTACTCTCTCTTATCAGGTCTAGTCTACTGTGAGAACAAAACATCTTGGTTCATCTTGTGCAAAAACACAGCTTGGAAAAATACAGCTTGGATTCTCAACTGCAATGTCTAACTCCACGTTAAAGGCAATAGGCAGCTAACCTAAATATCAAATGCAATGTCATGTTAAAGGCAATAGGCAGCTAACCTAAATATCAAATGCAATGTCTAGTGTCATGTCAAAGCCAATAAGCATCTAAGCTGAATACAAAATGCAATGTCTTATATCATGTCAAAGCCCATAGGCAGCTGAGCTGAATACAAAATGCAATGTATAAGATCATGTCAAAGCCAATAGGCAGTTAAGCTGAATACATCATGTCAAAGCCAATAGGAATGCAATGTCAAAGCCAATAGGCGGCTAGACTGGATACAGCATGTCAAAGCCAATAGGCAGAATACAGAATGTAATGACTAATGCAATGTCAAAGCCCATAGGCGGCTAAACTGAATACAGAAAGTAATGGCTAATGCCATGTCGAAGCCCATAGGCGGCTAAACTGAATACAGAAAGTAATGGCTAATGCCATGTCAAAGCCCATAGGCGGCTCAACTGAACAAAACATACCATGTGCTACTGGTGAACATTGAGCAACTAATATGCGCAGTGGTGAAACACAAAGTCATTGGTCAAAACAAACTCCATCAAATGGCAGTACATTCCGCCCTTTGACCAATGAATTTTTGTTTCACATATCTCTTGTTTCAAACAAAAACAAAAAACACAATCCCTGTAAAGCAATAAAAGTGAATTAACACATTGATTTCATAACCTTTCACATCAGATACATCTACATAGAAAAGACTGGGCAATTTTTATACTCTGAATGAGTCTCTAATTCAACAGTGTTAGCAATTTGATGTGGCATGAGTTCTGCTCATGTAAAGGTGCACGGTCCACCTGAAAGGTTTTCTGGAAGGTAAGCAAAAGTCAGAGTTCCATACGAGAAGGGAAAAAAAAAAAAAAACACAGCTTAGTTCCAGTGGAAGAATGCAATCAAACAAGTTGAACTTGAACTGAAGGCGCAGTTTGCGCAAAATGGATCCATGGTGCTGGCACTTTACTCAGCCAGGTTCAGGTTGGGGGTTCGGTCCCTTCCCCGACCCCACACGCACACACTGGAAGGGGGACCACACAGCACACTCAGGGACAGTGGCGAAACGTGGTAGGATCTGCAAAAGAAACAAGTATGACTTTTCTTGCAAATAACATTTTTCAATTAAACTGCACCCTTCCTCTTTCTTTCCCTGTTTTATAATCAGCAGGACGTTTTTGGGGCCCTTTGTTATATTTTCTGCAGGTTCTGGAGGGTCACTTGGGGCTTCAGCCCACACATCAGTACTGAGGTTTTTATCTGCTGCGCCACAGCTTCCCTTTTCTTGCACTGTCAGAAGGGCTGGGGCAGACTCATTCTTTACCAAACCTCCATTCACTGCACTTTTGTCAATTTGGGCCATTCTGTCTCCAATTTGTTTGAATGAATCAGATTCTTTTCTAGGTATCAGCATAATTTCGATTTTTCCTTGGTAATTTGCAGCAATCACTCTCCCTAAAACCTGATCAATTTGCCATTTCTGTCCTGGTAACTTTCCTCTCCCCAACTGCTCTGTGACTGCTTGCATGACAGATTGCTTTTGTGCGTGCTGCACAGTTTTTATCAAATCTAGGGGAATGTGCATCTCTCTCATCTCTGCCCACCTGTAAGTGGCTTTTTCTCTCAGCTGTTCACATTTCTGGGGCACCCACTTAGCCATCCCCACTAAGGCAGAATTCTGGGTGAACACTTCTCTCTCTGAATTTTTCTCATTAACATCTGCAAGGTAATTGAACCAGTTAGGTACAAGCCATATGCAAAAACAAGCAGCTAAAACATTAGCAATGAACCAAAAATCAGCATAAAAATGACACATCTCACGTAGCTCTTGCTTTAAAATCTGACACATATTATACAACGCTGTTCCTTCTACGGTGCCAGAAAACAACATTTCAGTCAATGAATCATTAGTAAAACAAACATGCTTTTTATCTTCAGTGGACACGAATTCAAATGGTGCACACAATTTCGTTGATAACTCTTTTACCTGTGGTACTCTAGCCCTGTCTTGCAAGTACCAGATCCATTGTATGATTCTAGCTAGGGGCACTATTTTCTTTCCTTGTTCTTGAGTTACATGTACATAAGTATTTCCTTCTTGCACTGCGCAGAAACCTAAAGTCTGCATTATTTCATTTGCCAAATCACAAGCGCGCAGCTGCATATAATTTTTCACAGTGACCATATACAAAAGTGTTAGGATTTCACTCAAATGAGGGCTATTCTTTTTCCAAAAATCAAACAAGCTAATGGAAGTCGGCTCTTGCTCTAAAATCTTTCGTTTTACTTGTGCATTTTGCAACGGTAACTCGTAAATCACATTCTGGTCTCTCTCGTCCGTCCGTGTTATTAGTTAAGGAATGCATTTTGGCTGCCAAAAACCCTGGCTCACACGAAAACTCAGTGCAGCTCGGAGCTGTCTTAACCCCCTCATTACTGGAATGGGACAAGAAAGATTCTTCAAAAACAGCCCTTTTATAACTTTCAGTCGGGCTAATTTGCTCACGTAAATTCCTATTTTCATGTTCCAACTGCCTACATTTCTCCTGCATTTCTCTGTAAGCAGATAAAGGTATCCAGACCTTTCTGTCATCATTACTTCCAAAAGACACGTTTTCTACATATGTACAACAGGAATTATTTCTCAAAACATTATCAGGCCTTTTAGCTACACATGCATTTTCTTCTGTAATTCCCCAAACAGAAAACAATTCACAGTTTTTCTTAGCACCATCAGGCAGTTTATCAACACATGCATTCTCAGACATGGTCTGCGGTGCTACTGTGATTCTCCAAACAGAAAACAATTTCTGTAATTCTCCAAACAACAAAAAACAATTACACTTTTAAAGTGTGCACTTAGAAATCTACCAACTCGTCAACACCCTCTTAATCACCTCTTAATGACCGACCCCACTTCTGGTACCAATTGTAGTGCTTTCCTCTTATTTAGTTTCTAAGCACTAACATAACACAACAGAAATGCACTTGTGAGGTCAAAGAAGACTTTTATTGTTGTTAATTCTTCCCCAACGCCAATTTTTATGAATGACGAATTAGTAGCTTTCAAGTCCGCGTTAATCAAACAAAATATATCAGTGTGCAATATACACAGCAGGTTATATTTATAAGATATTGAATGCAAAGCAAAACAAATACTTCACCGTGTGGGAACTATCTACAGCTTCATCTTTCTAAGGTCTGCAAGCTGATGACCCCTGTCAGCCGCGAGAAAGAGAGATTCATCTACCCACACAGGATTGCTGGCAGCCTGCGCCAAGCTCCAGCACGAGGTCCGGCAGATTCGAATCTGACCCTCTGCAGCCTGTTACATTCGTTACAAAGGTGTGCCCCCTCCTCTCAGACCTGGGAAACTGAGCAAGCCTTTTGGAGACTGGCCAGGTCTCCAAGACTACTCCTGTTCCCAAGCTCAAGCGAAGAAAAAACAACACCCATGTACTCTCTCTTATCAGGTCTAGTCTACTGTGAGAACAAAACATCTTGGTTCATCTTGTGCAAAAACACAGCTTGGAAAAATACAGCTTGGATTCTCAACTGCAATGTCTAACTCCACGTTAAAGGCAATAGGCAGCTAACCTAAATATCAAATGCAATGTCATGTTAAAGGCAATAGGCAGCTAACCTAAATATCAAATGCAATGTCTAGTGTCATGTCAAAGCCAATAAGCATCTAAGCTGAATACAAAATGCAATGTCTTATATCATGTCAAAGCCCATAGGCAGCTGAGCTGAATACAAAATGCAATGTATAAGATCATGTCAAAGCCAATAGGCAGTTAAGCTGAATACATCATGTCAAAGCCAATAGGAATGCAATGTCAAAGCCAATAGGCGGCTAGACTGGATACAGCATGTCAAAGCCAATAGGCAGAATACAGAATGTAATGACTAATGCAATGTCAAAGCCCATAGGCGGCTAAACTGAATACAGAAAGTAATGGCTAATGCCATGTCAAAGCCCATAGGCGGCTAAACTGAATACAGAAAGTAATGGCTAATGCCATGTCAAAGCCCATAGGCGGCTCAACTGAACAAAACATACCATGTGCTACTGGTGAACATTGAGCAACTAATATGCGCAGTGGTGAAACACAAAGTCATTGGTCAAAACAAACTCCATCAAATGGCAGTACATCCTCGCATTGAGCTGGGAGACAGGACCAGATGGTAAGCTGGTGATCCCTGAGGGTGGGAGTAGGCACTTCCACCGCATTCAGGTGAATTGGATCCCTACCACTGGTCTGAGAGACACCTGTGACAGTCACACTATGGTGAGTGACCGGTTAGTGACCCCAGACATGTATGTCCCAGGAGAGACCAGGAAAGTCAGGATAGCCACAGGGAAGGTCACCTCCAAACCTGTAGCCATAGTGCCCCTAGAGAGTGAGGGTATCCTTGACTGCTTTAGGGTGGTAGTCAGTGCTGACCTCCCCCTAGATTGTATCCTGGGCAATGACCTACCAGAGGTGAGTCTGGTCCCAGATGGGGCGGTCGCCCAGGGCGCCCCTCCAACCCAAAGTCCTGGGGAGTCAGTCCCTACAGTTAGGAGACAGGGGTCCCCACGAAAAGGAAAGAAGAAAAGGAAGGGTAGGCCACTCTTAAAGAGAGTTCCAGGGAGCCAAAGGCCTTCTGCCCCAGTAGGGGGGGAGCCCAGATTTGGCACTGGTGAGACCTCACCTGACCCTAAGGAAGTCCTGAGTAGTCAGGCAGCTGTTCAGATGCAGGGTGTTGCCCCTGCACTGACAGAAGGGGGAGTGGAAGGAGGGTGTCTGCCACAGGAGGTGGTAGCCCCCCACTCTAGACAGCAAGAGGGGTGCCAGGACCCCACAGTTGCCCCTAAAGCAGCTCAGCCACCTGTCAGTGGAGAGCTTAGGGTGTGGTTCTGGGTACTGACAGCTGTCAATAGCTTCTGCTGGGTGCTAGCCTTCCTGGCAGCACTGCACTTGGCCTGGGAGGCAGACCCCAGGGCCAAAAGCAAAGTAGGCCCCCTGACCCTGTTGGTCATGGTGGGGTTGCTCAAGTGTTGGGTGACCTCTTTGGGTAAGCTAGGTGTTGCCCTAGCAAAGTTAGGAGTAGGGGAGGTAGGCACCTCACTACCCAAGTTGGCAGAGAGAGAGGAGGAAGACCCCCCTAGAGGGAAGTTTCAGTTTGAGATGGGTCCTTTCACTGTTGGGATGGCTTCACTACCCAGAGGGAGTGACCATGGCAGGAGGATGTAAGGCAGAGTAGGCCCTGCAAAGGGACAGCCAGTTTTCTTCACTGTCTTCCTCGCCTAACAAGCCAGGAAGACTCTCCCAGGGTTGGGCTGAGTCTCCTGGGCGTGTGGGCTGGGGGGGGGGGGTGTGTGTGAGAAAACAGGTCTGATTGCAGAGGACCCCTAACTTTTTGCCCCCATTTTTCACTTTTTGCTGGTGTTTTCCTGACTCTGATGGTGCCCTGGGTACTGCTAACCAGTTCCAGGGCCTGTGCTCTGTGTAAAATCAATATGCAAATTAGGCTAATTATAATTGGCTAAGTCAACCTACCTATAAGTCCCTAGTATATGGTAGGACATTTAGGTTTAGGGACCACAGCATAGGTAGTGCACCCATAGGTGAACTGCTGAGGTGCCCAGTGTCATTTTAAAGGCAGGCCTGCCTTGCTGGCTGCTTTTAAATTAAAGTTATATGCACATTCGACTTTGGAATTAAAAGTAGTTCCAAAGTCTTAAACTACCTTATTTTTACATATAAATCACCCCTAAGGTGTGCCCTATGTGCCTCTGGGGCTGGGTGCCATGTAACTATAAGCAGGGACCTTATAAAAATAGTTTTATAAGCCCTGGTGAGGTAAAAACAGCCAAATTCGTTTTTCCCTCATTGTAGTAAATGGCCTTCATAGGTTAGAATGGGGAGACTTTATTTTAATTTTTAAAGTCCCCTTAAATGATGGATACCAAGAGTCTGGTATCAAATGAATTGTTATAATAAATCTCACAACTTCCAGTTGTTGGATTTAATATAACTTGTTCAGGTAAAGAGTTTTAAACTTTACCTGAAAAGTTGCCAATTTCAGCCCGCATTGTTTTTGCTGCTGTGCTCTGATTGGCCAGCCTCTAGCAGCCTGGCCAGGATGCCTTGACGAGGTGTGAAGTGGCCTGGCTTCACACAAAGGAATGTGCCTGTGGGAAGGAATCTCCCCTCAGCAGATGGTGAGGCAGGAAGGGGGAGGGCTGCCAAACTGGTCTTCAAAGGCAGAGAAAGACATTTGGAGCAACCAGCAACACCCCCACATCCTGCAACCCCAGACAACTAGGTGCCCCCTTGATTAGATTAGGAGAGGGCAGGAGAGGGGTGTGTTTATGATTTTTAACCACACCAGGGGGTGGGCTCAGCCAGATGTAACCTCCAAAAATCAGATTCAGCCATGATGGATTTTTGGAGAATGTTGCCTCCTGGGATTGATTTTTGCCACACTTCCCAGGAAGTGGTCATCACAGGGGGAAGGACCCTGCACCTGATTGGAGAACCAGGACCCCCCTGCTTTTCACCCAGGTGCAAGGATAAAACTGGCAGACCTGCACCCACACCTCAGTTCCGTACCACATCCAACAAGGAAGAACAACAGAAGAGGAAGGACTGTCCTGCTGGACCCCTGGCATGCACCTGGAACCTACACTCAGAAGGACTGCACCAGCTGCACAGCTGGGCTTCACTACAAGAAGGACTTTGCCTGGCTTCAACTGGTTTAAGGAGGGACTCCCTGTTTGCTACAGGTGAAAAATTGCTAACCAGAGTCCCCTGCACCAACTCCTGAAGAAGGCGACCAGCTGACCACTGTCCAATGGCCAAAAAGGAGTTTGCGCCAGGTGCATTCTGGGAGTGGTAGTCCGCAACCCCAAGGACCATCTCAGAACTTCTGGACCCTTGGGGTGAGCTGTGGACCTCAAAAGAACCTTAAAAGGACATCTGGGAGAAGCTTCAGAAGTTTGGAGAAGTTTGGAGAACTTTTGTAAAAAAAGCTCCATAGAGGGACCGACCCACCGCGGCAACTCTAGCAGGCTTGCCTCAACCACAACCGAGCCTGATTTGCTGGTTCGTCCCGGTAAAGAAAATCTCCGAAAAAAGAGACTAAGGTGGTCATTCTGACCTCAGCGGTCCATAACCGCCATGGCGGAGGGCGGCGGAAGCACCGCCAACAGGCTGGCGGTGCTTCCTGGGCAATTCTGACCGCGGCGGTAAAGCCGCGGTCAGAAAAGGGGGCGGTTTCCCTCTGGCCCAGGGAATCCGCCATGGCGGCGCTGCTTGCAGCACCGCCATGGGGATTCCGAGCGCCTTCCCGCCAGCCTGTTTCTGGCGGTGTCCACCGCCGGAACCAGGATGTGGGAACGGCTGCCGTGGGGCCCCTGGGGGCCCCTGCACTGCCCATGCCACTGGCATGGGCAGTGCAGGGGCCCCCTAACAGGGCCCCACAAAGATTTTCACTGTCTGCTGTACAGACAGTGAAAATCGCGACGGGTGCCACTGCACCCGTCGCACCCCTTCAACTCCGCCGGCTCCTTTCCGAGCCGGATTCATTGTCGAAGGGGCTGTCCAGCTGGGCCGGCCGGCGGTCTTCTGGCGGTCGCCCGCCGGCCCAGCGGGAAAGAAGGAATGGCCGCCGCGGTCTTTTGACCGCGGAGCGGTCTTTCGGCGGGAACCGCTTGGCGTGCGCCGACTGCCGCGGTCAGAATGACCGCCTAAGTCCGAAGGTAAAAAATTGACCGGGACCTTCCAGCCAGCGTATCCGAGGAGGGCTCCAGGGACGTCAGATCAAGATCCAGGTTTACCCCCGTCGAAGGATTTTCACCTAAAAAAAACAACTAAGTCCGAAGGTAAAAATCTCCACCGAGGATTCCCGTATCGCGTATCCGGAGAAGGGCTCCAGGAGGTCGGATTGGACTGGCAGGTTCGTCCCGCTGAAGAAAATCTTCGAAAAAGAGACGTGGTCATTACAACCTCGGTGGTCTTTTTACAAGACCGCTGACGGACCGCCGTGCGGAAGACCGCCAGTAGTGGCAGTTTGCCGCTCTGCGTATTATGACTGTTGGCTGCTCTCCGTTCTTTTTCGGACGGAGAGCCGCCAACAGCCATACTGGCGGGCGGCGGGGAAGTGGAGGTTGCTCCACCTCCACCGCCACGCCAACAAAACACCGCCCACTGAATCACGTTCTGTGATTCGGCGTGGCGGTGTTCTGTTGGCGGTGTGGTGTCGGCGGAGCAGACCCCATGGCTCCCGTCCCCTCCCGGAGGATCAATGGACCAGGTAAGTCGATCATCCGTTAGGGGAGGGGGTGGGGGGGTGATGTGTGTTGTGTGCGAGCATGGGGGTGTGCGTCTGTAGAGGGGGTGTGTGAGTGCGTGTGTCTGTGGGTATGTCTGTATGGATGTGTGCGTGTATGTTTGAATGTGGGTGTGCATGTCTGACTGTGTGTGTGGATGTTGGCATGTATGTCGGTGTGTGTGCGTGTGTGTGTTGGTGGTGCCTGCGTGCGTGTCGTGTGTGTGTGTAAGTTAGGTGATGTTGGGGTTCGGGGTGGGGAGGGGGGCCCCGCCACCTTTGGGGGGTGGCATGGGTGGTGGGGGTGTAAGGGAGGGAGTCGGGGTGGGGGTGGGGGAGACCCCTATCAGTGCCAGGGAAGGAATCCATGGCGGTCAGCCGGGTCAAAATACCTCCGGCGGTATAGTGACGGCCGCCAGGCTGGAGACCCAGGTCTCCAGCCCGGCAGTCGGCTCCGCCCTGGCGGGCGGAACGGAGAACCGGCGGATGGCCATGGGTAACCGCCATGGTCATAATACAAAAAAAAAGACCGCCAGCCTGTTGGCGGTCTTACCGCCGCTTCTCTGCCTTCCGCCAGGGCCATAATGAACCCCTAAGTGTGAAGGTAAACTTTTAACCGAGGCCTCCCGCGGCCTGTAGCCGAGCAGGGCTCCATCGCGGTCGGCCTGAAACTTTGACTTTGCCCCGGTCGAGGTGCAACCAGATGATCTGATTGGCGCTTTTTGTTTCTAGGAGCTAAAAAACAATAATTCTTAAAAAATTCATGTCTCCGGTTCCCCTTCTCCGATTCTATTCGTTTTTGTGTCATTTTAAAGATAAAATTATAATCTATTTTTATAAATTGGTTTTGGATTTTTAAACTGTTTCCTGTGTTTTATTGAAATACTGTTTTTTGATATTTGAATGCTTTACACTCTGTCTCCTAAGTTAAGCCTTGACGCTCGTTGCCAAGCTACCAAGGGTTGATCTGGGTTTAATTTACTGAGACCTAACTGGACCTAAGTGGAGGTTAGTGGCCTATTGCTAAGTGTAGGTACTTACCTGCCCTTACCAATAACCCATTTTCCAACAATGCATCAACAATTACCATGCTTCCCAACTGTGGTCTGGTCATGCCCCCATGCATCAAACAGCCAGTGCAATTCTGATCAGATGGAGGCTCCGTTAGCAGGAGACACATTTCAACAGAAATGTCACAGGACAGATGTCAGAGAGGTTGCAATCCTGGCCAATACCATAGTACAGTCAGTATTCCAATCTGCAAATAGAGCATGACAGAGAGCATTATCAGGATGGAAGGCATGGTGGTACACAATTCACACATACAAGTAACAGAAGTCATGCCCATGGTAACCCACCTACAAAGCAGGGACATGCAGATTGGAACTATATATCAACAGGTACAGAATCTTCACATACCATACGTACATAATCACATATCCTATGGAACACACATATGACATCACTGAGGATTCAATACATTAACCATACACTAACATAGGGCCAATACCTGTAGGATTTTTACTCTCCTTTGACACTATACAGTTATCTACACCGTGGACAGCAGCGTCAGAATCCAAACACAGCTAGGCCCCATGGTCCTCACAAAGTACTCCACCCACTCTTTAGCCAGAGGTCATGATCCACACTTCACACATGGGCCACAAACTTCAACTGACATGTTATACACCATTTCACATCCCTTCAACCCCACTGATAATAGGAAAGGACTAAGCAGTCATTATCCCACTTGTATGAAGGGAGCATAAACAAGATACCATCCCACTGTAACTAAATCCATTTTACCAGCTATCTGTCATGTACACCTCTCATGTATATCATCTATTACTATTGGCTACTGACAAATGAATACCTCAAGCCATAGGTTGCAGAGCCAAACACGAAATTGCAATTTCAGTGAGTGGAAGGAAAAGAGAATAGGAGAATGCAAGGAACATAGTTCAATACTGATTAGTCCATTACAGAAGTGAATGTTAGGGTCAGATATAACAATACATGTTTGAGCTGACCCTCTATTACTGTACACCTTACAATCGATCTGTCTGCTTCCACAACTCACACATAGGCATTGGAGCTCATTACACTTCCACTGATTTATGTAAGGATACGTAATTTCAGCCATTCACTTCAAAATGTGCACATTCAACACTTATAAAGGTCCACTTCACATACCTGTATGTCAAAAGGAGGTACTGATTGACGAGCTCTGTCCTAGAGTCAGCTGCTCCTTCTTCTTCTGGCTCTTCATCCCTTACCATATCAGCATTTCCAGTCCTGATCTAGCTGCCTCCCTCTCATCTGCTATCATTGGTATCTGACGTCTCAGGGTTAGATTGTGGAGAATGCAGCAGGCAATGATTATTTGGGATACCTTGAGGGGTGAGTAGAGGAAGGCACCTCCAGATAGGTCCAGGCACCTGAATCTTGCCTTCAGGAGCCCAAATGTTTGGCCTATTACACACCTTGTCCTCCTGTGGGCATCATTGAGACAGAGTTCCCCTGGCGTCACTGGGTACTTCATTGGTGCCAACAGCCAAGGAAAGTTACATTAAAAGGTCCTCTTCACATACCTGTATGTCAGTGGAAGTACTGATTAATGGGGTCTGCCCTGAAGTCACCTTCTCTCACTCTGGCACCTCATCACTTGCCATCTCAGCATTTCCATCCACTGGTCCATCTGCCTTCCCCTCATCTGCTATCAATGGTATCTCATATCTCAGGGCGAGATTGTGGAGCATACAGCAGGCAATGATTATTTGGCATACCTTGTGGAGCGAGTAAAGGAGGGCACCTCCAGAGAGGTCCAGGCACCTGAATCTTGCCTTCAGGAGCCCAAATGATCACTCTATTACAAAGCTTGTCCTCCTGTGGGCCTCAATGAGACAGAGTTCCCCTGGCGTCGCTGGGTACTTCATTGGTGCCAACAGCCAAGGAAGGTTACATTAAAAGGTCCTATTCACATACCTGTATGTCAGTGGAAGCACTGATTGATGGGAACTGCCATAGAGTCACCTTCTCCCTCTTCCTCTGGCTCCTCACCACTTGCCATTTCAGCATTTCCACCCACTGGTCCATCTGTCTCCCCCTCATCTGCTATCAATGGTATCTCATGTCTCAGGGCTAGATTGTGGAGCATGCAGCAGGCAATGATTATTTGGCATACCTTGTGGGGCGAGTAGAGGAGGGCACCTCCAGATTGGTCCAGCCACCTGAATCTTGCCTTCAGGAGTTCAAATGTTCACTTGATTACACGCCTTGTCCTCCGGGGGGGCCTCATTGTAAAGGAGTTCTGCTGGCGTGGCTAGGTATCTCATTGGTGTCAACAGCCAAGGATGGTTTGGAAAGCCTGGTCACCTGTAAGCACAATGGTAGAACAACTCATAAATAGTTCCTGCAACTCACTATATTGTGATGACAGGAGACATAACACACAGACACACACTACAATGCAAACTTACCAAGCAGCCAGGCCCTCTCTTTTTGTAGTTGTGCCATCAGATGTGGGACATTGCTGTTCCACATAAGGTTGGAATCATGCACAGATCCAGAAAACTTGGGTGCGACTTGTGAGATGTACTTGTCTGCCAAACACACCACCTGTATATTGATTGAGTGGTAGTTCTTCCTGTTCCTATACCCCTGTTCATTGGCACTGGGAAAGACCTGGGCTACATGGGTGCCATCAATGGCTCCTACATGAGGAATGTGTCCCATCTCATAAAAGTTGGCCTTCACATAGGCCAAATCCGCTCTTTGTGTAAACCTGATGTATCTGTCCAGGTGTTTCAACAATGCACACAGTACATCCTTCAACGTCAGATTGAACATGGGCTGAGACATCCCTGCTGTCAAGGCAACAGCATTCTGAAATATCTCTGTGGCGAGGAAGTGTAGCACTGACAAAACTTGAACGATGGAAGGTATGCCATGGGGACTGCAAATGGCAGGCATCACTTCTAGCTCTAAAACAAGAAAGAGAGGCCCCCCCCCAAGCCCAAGGGAACAGAGCACTGTGTCACAATAAACAATAAAAATATTTCCCCTTGGGAGAAAAACTCACACTCTCAAAATACTCTCACATCAACAAATCTTCGACCCTTTACTCATCCAGCAGGAATGATCAGTAATAATGAAGGAATACCCAAAATATAAAAAAATACTAATTTCATCAGTGAATTAAAAGATATCCCATACACAAAGAAGATTACATTACTGATTAAAATAACAATGAAATAAAATATTCTACCAGGCCAACAAATGGCCCTCACATAAACACCTCAGATATAATAAACACAGATTTCACAGGGAGACAAAGACAAAAGAAACCCTTCCTTGTCTATCATCCGTCACTGTCCGACATGTGGTGTCACCATGCCAATTGACTGATATAATAAATCCCTGGTCTATAATTGTAAAATACCATTGGATCCAGTCTTCATATTGCGTTGACGCATTTCGGTGAGCTTCACAATTCTCTCACCACCTTTTTCAGGACAATCGAATAGTCTCACAATACAATTTAAAACATATCTGCATCGAAACAAAATAAAATCCAATGTAATATGTCAATCCATCCAATCATAAGTCTCAAACTAAACCCCTTAAAAACCACTTTGAGGAATCCGTCATAAACCCAATGTTAACCACAATTTAAAACACCCCTGAGCACAACCCCCTTTCTTCCTTTATTAGAACATCACATAGTGAAAACTTCACATGACCCATTACTATGAAACTTCATCTCCATCTACCAACCACGAAAAACAATTTCTGTTCCATACCAACCATACAACTATCACTCCCAAAATGCTCACCTGCATTCATAAAGAACCATACCACATTTAGGGGGTCATTCTGACCCCGGCGGTCCGGAGCACCGCCAACAGGCTGGCGGTGCCCCGCAGGGCATTCTGACCGCGGCGGTTTGGCCGCGGTCAGATGTGGAAAACCGGCGGTCTCCTGCCGGTTTTCCGCTGCCCAAATGAATCCTCCATGGCGGCGCAGCTCGCTGCGCCGCCATGGAGGATTCTGACACCCCATACCTCCATCCTGTTCCTGGCGGTTCGCCCGCCAGGAACAGGATGGCGGTATGGGGTGTCGTGGGGCCCCTGGGGGCCCCACTTTGTATTTCAGTGTCTGCTTTGCAGACACTGAAATACGCGACGGGTGCCACTGCACCCGTCGCACCTTCCCACTCCGCCGGCTCCATTCAGAGCCGGCGTCCTCGTGGGAAGGTTGTTTTCCACTGGGCTGGTGGGCGGCCTTTTGGCGGTCGGCCGCCAGCCCAGTGGAAAACCCAGAATCACCGCAGCGGTCTGACGACCGCGGTGTGGTGTTCTGGCGGGGGTACTTTGGCGGGCAGCCTCCGCCGCCCGCCAAGGTAAGAATCACCCCCTTAATTCTTTGATAAAAATTAATAATCAATCCGTATTCAGGGGGAGTTTTACAATTCTCCTCTCATAGTGGAACTGTACCTCTGTTTAAACAAAAAGACGCATACAAAATAATCTCTGATATATATATATATATATATATATATCGATTACTACCCCAATATAACCTCATATCTAAAACCATCCTCCCTTCTCATAAAATGTTATTGGGGTTAAATAATCTAAATAGATCATTTTAAATTATCTATAAGATCTACCCACAGGAATCTATTTAAGAAAATGCCCCATGTATAAAATTAAACTCCCTGCATAGAGATGCTACTCAGAAAAAATCTTCCTGTAATAATAAACAACACTGAAAATCTCATAAACAGATATAGAATAACATAAATAACCCAGCAACTCTCTCTTCAATGCTATCATCCTAGTCCCATCTTAATGAACCGATTAAATTCCTTACCGATTTAACAAGATAACAAGTGTAGATCATGTCACAGTCGGGGCCACCTCTATGCCCTCCAAGCCCGTAAAATCTAAGATTAAAAAAAGTTGTGTTAAGTAGAGTGCCCCATACATTTCAAAATAACTCCCAGTATAGTGATGCCTCTCTGCGGTAATCCGGCAGGCTACTCACCACTATAGACCAGCCAACTAGTACCATGTACTCCCTCATATCCCAATATACTACATCCACCTCATATGGGTTAACCAATCCACATCGTGGATATTGGATTCAACATCCCACCCAGTCCTACAATTGCATTTCATCTCTTAATTGAACCAAAAACACTATACCGCTCCACCGTTGACGCTATCTGCCAACAAGAACCAAAGGTTTGCGTCCTGCTCGTCATGTGAGCCCTAAATGGGCAATCCCAGTTGAGTTTCTGGCGCACAATATACTGCCCACCCCTTCAACCCCATATCCTCTACTATCTCAATCTTAGACACTATACTGCACACAAACAACATCAACCAAGCATCTCGGCCCCACAATGAAGCCCCTTCAGTTCCATATTACCGCCAGCCCTCCACTTGTGATCCATCACTCTTCCATCAGGACGGCCATCTAAAATAAAATAAAACAATGTATAATAATTTAAATGGCCAGAAATTACAAAAAGTGGCAATTATATAACAGTGACTCCACACTACTCATGAATGCAAAACCATGTATTCCTCACATACCCTCCTAACATAAACAGTGTGATCAACCCGGCCCCTCCAAAAAACTTTTTCCCCCTTCTAATTATGTGATAAACCGCTCAAAATAAATAATATGTATCCATTATATCAGAAGACCCTAAATTATTAGCAGGACAACTCACTCTCCAAATCTTCCCTAATATTTAACCCCTTCTTCACTGAGTCAAATTTAATGATATACCACAGTTCTCTTTTTTTCAGTTGTTGCTTCACATGAGGACAACTATGCATGATAGTATGACAATTCAGATGATATGTCTGGATGACATGTCTTTCCTACATGTTTTCCAGGTCTACTAGTGGACGGTACACTGGTGGTTGTCTCACTCTCCTCATGGCAGCATAACTATGTTGAGAGAAGAAAATATACTATGAGTTATGCAGTATGCATACGTCATAAATACATTGTATATAATCTGCAACCCAAATTTGTAGAGGATGAGTAGCACTTCTGACATATACAGTGCAGCCCATAGATCTGCACCTAAATCACCCTCACTGCTGCACATTGGCTAACATGTAAATTGGATTGTACATATGAAACTAATGTTGGTGTACATGTGTGCAAGACTTAGCTATCCTGCACTATTCACACATGTGTTTTGGACTCTACCAATATCTACCCATGGCCTGTGTACCTCAGAGCAGCTTTGCTCAGGTTTAACCATGTATACTTCTTCAACATGTCATATTGTCAAAATTGCCACAATATGTAGCACAACCATGATGGTACTACGTACGGATACATAGCATTTTGGAGAAGTGAGTGACTGATGCAGAAAGTAAGCATATCCATTGATGACATGTCCCCAAAATGGCAGACGCCTGACGTATTGTAGTGGGCAGTTGGAAGTGACCTAAGTCTGCCGGCAGAAGTCATCATGGCGGTAGGTGGTCGCAACCACCGTGCAACTTGCCATTGGTTAGTATAGCTGCCTTCGGCTGACTTGGCACAATGGCCATGACCACCAGCAGTGCCGGTCCTGTACGTGGTGGCCGTGACCACCATTTTCAACAGTATTGCTCACTTGAATCCTGACACTGTTGCCAGCAAGACCTCCATGATGTGAGCTGCGGTGTACTGCCTCATGCCACGTCCTGCAGGTGATATGGCCCCTGCCTTCATCCGGAAGAGCTTGAGAGGCTAGTCAAGGAGGTCCTACCCCTGTACGGACAGCTATATGGGGCACCAGAGGAGCAGCTGAGTCCAATGCCTTAGCCATGTGTGATAGGTGTTGTGCGTGACAGTGCATTGGGCATGTGAACTTCTGAGGGTATAGATGCATGCAGAAGGCATAATGCAAAGCGTATGAGCAGAAAGGATGGGTATGTGTGCGTACTGGCTGTGACTGATGTGTACTGACCACTCCCATTGGTATGGTGCATGTGCACATGAGTTTCTCCTTTTGTCTGTGTCATCCATGCAGGTCAACACCCATTAGAAGAAGGGGCTTTTGCATGCCGTTGTCAAGCAAGTGCGGACCCTGGGGGTCCAGAGCCGGCCGATCACCCATTGCAGAAAGCGGTGGGAGGACCTGAGATGCTGAGTCAGGAAGCTCGCTGAGGCCCAGCTGGGGAAGTCCTCCCAAAAAAGGAGAGGTGCCCGTTGGACCCTGACCCCTCTAATGGCCCGCATTTTGGCGGTGGCCTACCCTGCGGTAGTGGGCATTTGAGGGCAGCCCAGCAGCTACAAAGGGGTAAGTGCTGACTGCATCCAGGTACTTGGCTCAGGCAGTATGGTGTTTGCTGTTACATTGTAGCAGCTGTGACAATGTAGTAGGTGCTACATGTATGTGGACTAGTGGGAACATATAGTACTCACATTGCCTGACTAATAGATGGAGATCTGGCATAGGGTTTGGCCATGTTTACGTTTAGATCACCTGTGTCAAGGTATACCTATGACTGCATGTGGAGATGCACAAATGACATTGTCACATGTGTGACTCCACCCAGCCATATATATGTAAGTAAACAGCTGTTTCATCCTACCCATCTAGTATTTCCAGGTCCACACATCTGATTATGTGAAAATGTAGCTTTAGGGTGTCAGACCATTCCCATCTGTGTAGATCACATGTATTTGCCACTGAGTGCTTGATATATTTGGTACAGGTCCTAGTTACCTTATGCCCTGGTACAGGTATTGACTCCACGTGAGACTGGCATTTCAGTCTGTCAAGTGATATGGCCAGTATAGGACTGTACTTATGGCTTTGTGGAGGTGTCTCCATTGTCCCTTCATTATCATGCTATGGGGTACGTATCAGAGGGACATCCAACTATGGCTGTCTGATTTTGAATATTTGGACTTACCATGCATTTCCATGCCATTGAACTGCAGGTGATTCACTACTATCCCAATGCCCTTGTTTAAGAGAATGTAAGTGTTTAGGCTGTCATGACAATGTGCAATGTCCAACATATGAGTGCCAATAGCCTACCAATACTAGTGCAATATATGGTATTACCTGCGTACATCATGTCACAATGGTTACTTGGGGGCAAATGTTATAAAGTCGGACAAACCTTACTAACTTTAGCCTAGCTGTTGTGGGCAGGTTGGACAGGAAATGGTTTTGGATCACTTCTCACTTTGAGGTCTTATGCCCTGGCTGAACTACTTTTGTCATACAGGTTTTGCTACTGTGGGATATGCTGTAAGTGACATGGCAGTCGTGTTGGCCCATGTGTACATCATGTGTACATGTCTTTTGAATGGGATATGTGTTTTGTATGGGCTTAGGTATAGGTAATCACGTCAAGAATGGTGTGAGTGATGCGGGTTGACTCATGTTGTCATGTCGTGGAACTGTGTCTGCATGTCAGGTGGAATGTCATGTGCACTATTATGATTTAGTTGGCGGCCCTTTGATTAGTTTTTCTTACACTGCTCTCTGTGATTGTCAGTGGATGTCTTGTGTGATATGTAGGCCACTGTACCTGTAAAGGCATGTATGGTGTGATGTGGTGTATCTGTGTATAGTGACTGCAAATATTCCTCAAAGATTTGGTACATGTAATGACATAGGTGTTCACCAGACAAGGATTCTTAACATCAGATAGCACCTGTATGGGACTGCCACATGTTGTGTCTTCATCAGAGGTTGTATCCATTTTGGCATATATGTACAGATGGTTCAGCTAGGCAAGTGATTGGAATGGCAGGTGCTGTGTCATCTGTGAATATAGTTGTCTCTACTTGCATGGGACATGACTTAGGAACATGGACTGGTCTGGTGTTGAATAGAGACATGCATGATGTGGTGTGATCAGTCAACTGATTTGCCTAATAGTGATAGGAGTATGGAGAGTACTGTTCAGGATTAAGACAGATTTTCACCTTTAGACGAGCATGCTGATGTAGCTTTACAGATGATTTGATGGATTGCTCCAGTTGTGGTACTGTACATCGATGTTGGTGAGAAAGATGACATAAAGGGGTGGATAGAAGTAACATGTTGTGACATTATGTAGGTTATATGATTTTCAGTGTGGAATTGGCTAGCCAGGGGATGTATACCTACAGTTGTGCATGTTGTAATGTGTGTATGTGAAGACTGTGATGACCCTCCCTCTCCCTATCTCTCCCTCCCTCTATCTCTATTTGTGTGCATCAACAGGTGAAGGAGACAGGGCACAGACGAGTCGGAATGCTGCTGGCCACAGGACCCAGAGTGCTGATACCATGGACAGTGAGTGCCCCAGTGGCCTGGAGGGCAAGGGGAGTGCCATGGGTGAGACAGGATCATCATCATCTTAATCCTCCTCCAGTGGACACTCCTTGGCTGTGGTGGGCCCATCTAGGACCACCCGACCACCATCTTTGTCCAATACCACCTTACTACTACAGGACTCCCTGTAGCTCCACACCGAGTTGTCTGTGCCCGCTCACCCAGGAGGGAGGGCATCTCTTTTGCCGCTGGCACCTTTGCCCCTGACCCTGTCAGCCCTGCTGTTTTCAGTGAGTAGGCTATTGATCTCCTGAGGTCGATCTCTGTAGTACAGTCGACCATCGTAAATGCCATCTAGGGACTGGCATCTCAAGTCCAGCAGAGTAATGCATTTCTGTAGGGCATTCACGATGCACTGGCTGGCCTACATAGATCCTTTTAGGCTATGGCCTCCACACTGATGGCAGCCAGTCACCCTTTGTCTTCCATCCCACCTCCACCTTCCTCTTTCCAATCCCTTTCCCCGACCTAGCTAAAGCATACAAACAGACAAGCATGCATTTGTGTGTAAGAAGTTTTTCCTCTCGGAGTTGAACCTTTTCCCTACTCCTCTCTCACCCCGTGTGACCTCCAAACGCACTGTGTCCCTCGCCATGTCCAGCCCTTCGAACTCCAAGATCTCCCCAAGCCCCACTGCAAGTACCCATGCCCCTCCCACTGCCAAGAAGTCAACCCCTCCCAGGAGTTCCCAGCCGTCCCCTAAGCCTCGACCTAAGCTCCCCCTCCCAAGCCCAGTCCCAAAGATCCCCCTCCCAAGCCCAAATCCACCCCAAGCCCTACCGAATCCCTGAGGTGCCTGCCTGCCCCCTTCATGCCTCTACCTGTGGAGGTTACATTAGCAGTCAGGAGTCAAGTTGGGGCCCTTGGAAGTGCCATATGTGCATGTTGCACATATGTGTCTGGACTGGCCTATGGCCTTAATCTATGTATATACTAATGTTCATATATTTATTTATTTATTGACATATATCTGGGCCAACCCGTTGTTGGTTCGATGATTAAATCTTTGTCCTGCCTTTCTTTTCTTATGGCTGTTTTGGTCCTTGCTGCTTTTGTTTGTGTACGTTTTGTGTGTGGTGGTTGTGCTACCATTTGTGTCTGGACAGCATTTGTGGGTGTGTGCATTGCATTTGCCCCGCAGTGATGGGTGTGTATTGTGTGATGGCCGTGTAAAAGTTGGGTACGTGTATTGGTATTGGTATTGTGTGTTGTGATTGTGTTGATGTGTTATTTGCAGTGTTGTGTACCTCTGTGTGGTTTTATTGTGTGTGTGAGTGTGTGTGGTGATTGGAATGTCAGATCCGTTGTGATGGGTGTTTGCGGGGTATGACTGTTGCCTTGTTGTACATTGTATGATTGTGTGTGTTTAGTCTCTTCTGGTGATATGTTGTGTTGTATGGATGGAATGTCAAGTGGAGGGGTTTTTTGTAGATGCTTGAGGGTGCTTTTGAGTGTTGCGGTTGGGGTGTTGTTGTGTCATTTGGTGGTGTTGTGTGTGACTGGGCCAATGCTGTGTATCTGGGGGTTGGTGTGTGTTTTTGGTGTGTGTATGTGTGTGTGATGGTTGTAGTGTTTGAACTATGTATGTGCGTGTGTGTATGTGGCTGTGTGTGAATGTGAGTGTCGCCCTCCCCACCTGTTCCGGATGTGTATGTTAGCTGTGTGTAGGTAAATTGACATTTTGCAACAGTGACAGGTAAGTGAGTGTACTCATAGTTGCTATCGTCGTCGTCGTTGATGGTTCCATAGTCATTGGGTGAGCAGGAGCAGTGGGAAGATGTGTAGTTCTGGTTCCATGGTGGTTCCAAACAATTATGCTTTCTGAAGGTGAGTGTCTCTTTTTATAGAGTTGGTTTCTCTCAGGGTTTCCGTGGTGGTGCGACTGCGACGGGAACCTCGGCGGTGTGAAGCCTCGTAATCTGTCCAACGGGGACATAGTCTCAGCCGGTCTGCGGGTGACTACCATCGTCTGTGGCAGCCTGACCGCTGTGGTGGTGCCGGTGGTGGATTGGCTGTATTCGATAGGGAATACTGCCATGGTCAGTCTTCTCCTCCAGCCTGTTGGCGGTACAACTGCCACCACCAACCTAGCAGTCATGAGACAGACAAACTTGTAATGACCCCCTTAGTGCTAATGTTTCTTTGTTTCTGTCTCAGGTATTTGATAATTAACATACTATCTGCAATGTCTTTTTTTGTACTCTGTTCACGTATTCTAATTCTGAAAATACTGAAAGCTGTGGAATTCAGTGGGCTACAGTGGGACACGGTGAGGCTGGCCTTGGTTAAAACATATTGCAGGTCTACTCAAGGTTGAATCAATATATTCCTTGCCTGCCATCTAGAGAGAGTCGAGACCACACACTGTGGATGGTGCAGGCTGTGCAGTCATGCTCTATGGTAGCACGTATGATTCAAAGATGCTGTCTCATGGATGCACTTTCAACAATGTTCCTGATAACACATTTCTTGAAGGCTCCTAGAAGGGTTAGCTTGCCTCACGTTGTCCTTACTGTGCATAGTCATGTTGGATTCAAGGATATGGAGAGATTTGCCATGAATTCGGAATAGGCCATAATTGCAATCAAGGAACCAATAGCGATGTTGATGTAAAATTTGGAGAACATTATTGTTGAATACGTCTTCATAAATGCTTCATCAATAAACAGATTGGAAGCAATGACTCGAATGACAAACTTTTAACATAACATCGACCAATATTGTAAACTAAAATTAACCTCGTTACTAGGCAAACTAATTTTTTCCAGTCTCATAAGAACTTTCATAGTGCCTGCTACCCAAATCCTGCACAAAAATGTTGATTTATCCCTAAACAACAATAAAAACACATTGGAATTAGTGTGAAAAATCTTATGTGAAGGAAGCCATGCCCAGGGAAATGAAGAAATAATCTGCCTCTAAATTAATAGTATACCTGTAGGATTTTACACCCCCAAACACGTTCACACATAGTAGTAACAGGAACAAATACACGCTAAGGAAAGTTAAAAATAATGCTGCAGGCCCGATACAGGCGTTCGAGGTGCCAGCTCTCTTTTTACACAATATAATTTCGAGTTGATTTTAACATGAGTGCATCATGTGAACTGCACCGTAATCTGAGAAAGCCACAGATATCTATTCTGAATAGATGAAAGCAGTGAGCGCTTAAGTGTTTATTACAAACGTGCTTCATAAGATGCAAACTCCCCTTAGGTGGAACTGCCAATGACAATGAAGAAAGACTGATGCTTCACAGACAAAAAAGACTACAAAGACATTATTCACCTCTGAAGCGCTGTTATGGGACTGGCAAATACCCTCCAGTAGTTGTCACAAACTAGGAGAAAGATATGTTTAACGATACGTTCTATTTCATGACGTTTAATGTTCCACAATTGAGTGTGTAGCTCGACATCAAAATTGCATTTATCCTTTTTCTGCACCCGTTTAAGCGCGCAAGCCTAGAGCCAATTACTCCAACTGGGAGCAAAACTGGCAACTTTATTTTAATGTGTATTGTCTTGGGAAGTCAGGTTATTAGCAGGGCATATTTATTGATCTGCGAATTGTTTGTTCACCTGAAAGTGGACTAGGCGTTAAGAATAGATGAGATGCTGGCATATGCCATGTTGGTGTAGCCCCGAAAATAGTTGTGGCCCAATATAGCCGAAAAACATTTAAAAAACGCGCTGCCTGAATGACTTAACACACAACTTAATACTTGTGAAATAGAACCCTGTGCCTTACCAATTTATGAATGCAGTCTTAATTGACAAAACAATATTGAAATCAGCTGCATATTATACGTAACAGATAATGTGGCACCTTTATTCAGGACCATAAGCAATGAAACAGGTAACACTTGCATAATTATGCAGCAATATCATATATATTCACTGAGAATGAACCGTGCCCAAGGCTCTGAAGAACCAGTGATAAACAACACCTACGTTACCTCTTCTTCCTTGTGTTGCAAAGAGGTCTTACGATGAGGCTGCGTTGCTGCACACCTGAGGGTCCTAGTTCAATATCTATTTTTATGTCGAGCATAGCAGCACCTAAATGCTGTTTTTTGTGATGTGTTGGTATCTATATGGGCTTTTAACCACTTCCACCTCACACCCATCACTTTCACTCATTTGTGGGCTTGCCTTTGAAAAATCCATTCTTATATTTGGTAAATTCTTTACGTTTGTCTCTCCTTGGGGCGGTTTTGTTATCGCCTTGGTGACCCACCCTATTGCATGGATAATTGCACGTTTGCCAATATGTTTGACTGCGAGCAAACTTCTTTTTCCTTTTGTGTGTCTCCTTCGCACTCATGGTGGCCATGGAGCTTTAAATCGGCTTGCTTATGAAAGCCGTTTTAATTTTCATTTTTCCATTTGTGTGTCTCCTTCACGCTCACACTCATGGCAGCCATGGTGCTTTGAATCGGCTCCCTTATGTAAACTGTTTTACTTTTCATTTTTCCTTTTGCTTGTCTCCTTCCTGCTCACACTCATTGCGGTCGTGGCACTTTGAATCGGCTCACTTACGTCAACTGTTTTACTTTTCATTTTCAATGTATGTGGCAAGAAAAGTACAGTTAGGAATTTACAACGCCAATAACTCTAATTCGAGCAAACGCGAGACCCATTGCATTACAAATGTTTGGGATTTTTTGCTTTGCCATCCAATGATGGCAGGCTGTGGCCCCCTTGAAGCACCACATTGGACAGAATTTGCAGCTTTTATGTAGCTGCTTGCAGATTCCGAGGACTGCTTTTATAAACCTGTGATTTACCCAAGCGCACAACTACCATTTAGAAAACACACATGAATGTATGCAGAATTTACTAGCATTAGTAACTGGGTGTTTGTGTCTATGAGAAATCACAGTTTATTGATGAGCTGTCACCAGACTTGACATTTTAATTAACTTTGCTTTTTTTTAAACTTACAATGGCTTGTCAGAGGCAAAGATTATGTGACATTACTTTCTCCGATATCATTGAGAAATCAATGAGTATTAGGTATCTTTGCCCTGATCGTCATGGTTTTAGTGAACCAGTGATTTTGAAAATGTCAATGATTATAAACATGGGTGTGCCCTATAAGAGACACTTAGAAATAACTACATCATTCAATTGCCTGACCAGCAACCCAAAGTGACTAAGATTCTGATCTCATTATGGCCTCATTATGAGGGTCTTCTAGAGAGAAACTGCATTTTTCCACATAGAAAATTGATAAAAATGTAAAAAATGGGCTTCCTCTGGACAGTACTTTGTTCAGGACTGCACATTCTAGAATATAAAATACAATTTATAAGTTAAGCATAAAGGGAATGGGTGTCAGTAAGAAAGCTCAGCACTACCCAGCTCTCAATCAAAACTCAACCAGCAAGAAATCATTTTCTAATCCCATAAACAAAGGCCACTACTCAGAATGTTTGAGAAAATTACACAATTTCGGTAATGCAGTCAGCAAGCGTATTACCGAAGAAAGACATGCAAAAAGTTAATAAAATAATTCATTTCATAGGCACTGGAAGTAGAGGTGTGTGGGTGTTCTGCAGGACCCACAAAATAACCTTGCTGGGTTCAGAAGGTGAATGACGAATAAATAAGCCTTTAAATTTAGCTTGTACCTTGCCACACATGCTGTGCTTCAAAGACAAGGTTCAAATGTCAGGATTTGCCTTCTGACAAATTGCTGCTTATTCTTCTAGCATTCTAGCATGGAAACAGGTGTTTACTTTTACTAACTGTAAAGTGAAAGGATGGTGTAAAGTGAACTGTGTGTTATTCTTGTTGTTGTAGAGGGAGTGTGAAGGTAAAAGCTGTTCTCCCAAAGCCAGACTCCATTTCTAGCATGTTGAGTGAGCCGGTCTGCCTTTTGTCCACATTCAGCATGTCATTATCTTTCACAGAACTCGGAAAAGTGTCAATTCCTCTAAACAATTCTTTGCTAACAAACAAAGTGACACAAGTCTTCTACAAGCTACATGATATCTTAGTCTCAAAGTCTGAGGGGAGAACTGTAAAATAAACATGTAGTTGAGTTGAAGTATTTACATCATGCTTGTTCAGACTGGCTATGTTCAGATTAGTGAAAAGTTCCCAATGCAAGTTAAATGTCAGTGGTCAACCCTATATAAACCCCATGAACTGACCACTGAACTAGGGAGGCCTTCGCACCAGGTTATCGCGATGAGATAGAGATGAGAGGAGCTGAGTCCAGCTGATCATGTGTTTTCCTTTCAAGGGAACACTCTCTCTGAACTGAAGTCTAATAACCACTGGTGATCTGCTGTGCACAGGTATGCAGTTGCCTGTGCTCCAAGAAACTCCAGAGACATGTTAGCTACTTCATGATCTTGCAGTGTAGCACACAGAAGTAGTCTTTATGGTACTAAACTCCTAGGAACATTCTAATGGTGTTAGAATTATTAATTTTACTCTGCCTGCTAGTAACATGCATTAGCGTTGTTTTAATTGCATTTTGTTTGGTTATTACTCACATACTAAGCAACAGGATGATACTGTTGAAATAAAACATGTTTTAATATTTTATATTCCTTTTTGTTCTCAGTGCATTGCTTGAGTGTGCTATTCTAAATAATCACTGTGACTCTGGACTCGTTATGGGACTGTTAATTACCCAGGAAAGCACAAACCCCAAGACAGCAGATATGCTCAGTGGGTTGTGTGCGGCTAACAATAATTTGGACTATTCTAAAGTAAAACAACATTTAAATGCCTGTAAATGAACTGTACATATATTTTCGAATTGATCAGCAGTTAAGAAAGCACAAAATGAAGCACTGTTTTAATTCTAAAGTGTGATGAAAACTAACATTTTATTATGAGAAAAACAAATCAACGCTTTGCTCATAATACCTGGAAAACACTTTACTAGGAAATCTGCAACTGATACTTTTTTGCTGAAACTCCATTTCCACACATTATCATTTGTGTGCTATATTTTTTAACCAGTAAAACTGTACATCTGTGCATATTTAGAGGTCATTTCATAGGAACTGTGTCAGTAAATAACAGTTCGCTACCATACCATGCTTTAATATAGTCTTAGAACATGCCGTAGCGGGCTCTACCGGCTATTAAAGGCCCGCTCCCGCGTTAAATGCCCGAGTCGAAGGCGAGGGCATTTAACAAGGGAAAGGGCCTTTAATAGCCGGTAGAGCCCGCTACGGCGGGTTCTAAGGCTATTAGAACATTCTGCCACTCAGGGCAGAATGTTCTATTAAATAAAACAAATTGCTCACGGAGCCCGAGGGGATTAAGATCCCCTCGGGCTCCGTGAGGCTTTGTTCACAGCTGTTGCTGTGAACAAAGCAAACATTGGAATGTTGGCACTGCGGGCTTTTACCGGCCAGTAAAAGCCCGCAGCACTCCATTGTTTTCAATGGAGCTGCCAACGTTCTAATGTTCTAATAATATATTTGCAACAGTGTTCTTCATAATGCAACACCAGCCATATACTACACTCTTACAACTCTCTCACTGAATACATTTGCAGCACTTATTCTTTGTGTGATGTTTGGATTTATCACAAATCCTATGACTTCAGTAACATTGATGGCAGCACCCCCACTCTGAAAATTATTTCATCACCACTGATTAAGTCCTTTGGGCCTTTTTACGAGGCTGACAGTCTGAAGGCTGCCAGCCTCACTGTGGTGTTCGGACAGCCCTGGCGGTCTGACAGCCACATTGAGAAGTTGGCAGGCAGACCCATCAACCTACCTCTGTCACTGCCAGGATCAACAATCCAGATGAGCTGATGGAGCTCCTACTTGTAATCAGCCAGGGCGGCTCTGAACTCAGCGCCGCTCTGCTGATTACAACCTTGTTCTCCTCCAGCCTCTTCATGGCTGTCTGACTGAGGTCTGCCGGAGAACAAGTGCAGGGGGCTACGGGGTGACCACCTCACTGCTCATGCCCAGGGCATGGGCAGTGCTGGTGTTCCCCTGCCCAGCGCCCTCAAAATGCACACTGTCTGCTATGTAGACAGCATGCATTTCCAGGGTGCTGGTGCCCCCAGTGTGAGGCAGCATTGCCACTGGCTCTATTAATAGAGCCAGCAACAATGCTGCCGCACCTTCCCTACTGGGCTAACTGGCGGAAACCTTGGTTTTTGCTGGTTAACCCAGTGGGAATGTTGTAATGGGGTCGGTGGGGAGGTCACCAGCACCACAGTGATCTCCCCGTCGGGAGTTTAGTGGATGGATGTTTCCATCCACCAAACTCATAATTAGCCCCTTTATTTTTATCCAGAAGGTGTGCAAAAGAAGCAGGACCTTATTCCAGCAACTAGATTGCCTAAGGAGATGAGTGCACAGTACTGTGCCTAGAAAGACACTGATCTTGACACTTGCAAAATGTGCTCAGACTGTGTTATGAAATTTCTTCAAGGCATGATTAAGCCAGCAATGTCACACGTTCTCCAAGGAGCATGTCTTTGTATAGTTTGAGTTTCAGTTTCTTTACTCACAAGTTCATAGATTTTGCATCCATCATTCCCCTTCATACACTTACGTCTGAGGAACAACACATAAGGATAATGTTATGCATTTGCTTACATTGATCATTAGTGCCTCTCTTACTCCCACTTCCCAGTTTGAGCCTTAACAGAATAATGGAGCACGCCTTACAGAGTGAATAGCAGCATGCCTGTGTTATGCAGCCAGGAGCACTGTTAGGCCTGGTGCAGTGTAATTGTTATCAGGGAGACCATCACTGCCTAAGAGTGCATGTCCCTCTTTAAGCTGCCTAATATATGAACAAATGACCATGGGACCACATGCTCACCTCTTCAGTAACTACAGTACAAAGCCACCCTGAAAAGCAAGAGAAACACAAATATGTTGAGTACTTTTACCAACACAACATGTAAACCTGTCTTAAGTAAGGTAAGCAACAGCCAACTTAATATGAATGTTGGAAATGGGGTCTCTGGTTGCCCGTAAGTTTGTACTCTGTCCAAGCAGGAACCCTCACTCTAGACAGGGCAATGGAGATACACACTTAGGACAACCCCCTGCTCACCCCTTTGGTAGCTTAGAACAAGCAGTTAGGCTTATCTGAAAGGCAATGTATCACGTATTTGCAGCAGAACTCATAGTAATACAGTGAAAACACTATAAAATGGACCCCACACCAGTTTAGAAAACTAGTTAATATGCATTTAGATCAAACAAGATGAAAAGAACAAAAACCCAATATACACAAGTAAAGTTACTCCATAGAAAACCATGGATGCGTTGATGTTACACAAATACCTGGTTTGTGTCAAAAATGAAGCAGCACGGGCAAGCGTGCACTGGAAAAGTCATTGATGCGTTGATTCCTTACTCACAAGTGAGGCCGTGCATAGTTTCTTCTCGGTCGGGTAGGCGAAGCATCGTAGGTCTCTCCCACAAGAGAGCGATATTTCGGTTTCCGGATTGGCACCGGGGGTCCAGGCAGGTTCATGTTGATTTTGATGCCCAACGAAAATGCATGCAAAATCCGTCTGCACGATGAAGAGGATCCGCGTTGCTTGGGGTTTCCGTTTTTTCAGCAGCCACAAGCAGGTGTTGCATTGTTTCTCCAGCCCGATGCAGGTGATGCGTCAATTTCCCATCCGCGATGCAGGTGTTGCATTCATTTCTCAGCCGTGAAGCAGGTGGTGCGTTGTTTTTACAGCCACGTTACAGGTGGTGCATCAAACTTTTCTCCACACATATCCTGAAAATGGATTTCAGTCTTTGTTCCACCAGCCTGATCTTTCAAGGGCTTAGGAACTGGATAGGGCACGACTTGGCAGGGTAGGAGTCTCAGTAGAGAGTCCAGGTACAGGCAGAGGAAGTCCTTGATGGCCCTGAGACTTCAAAACAGGAGACAAGCTCAGTCCAGGCCCTTGGAGACACTTCACAAGCAGGAATATACCACAAAATCCAGTATTATCCTCTTTCAGGCAGAAGCAGCAACTGCAGGTCAACCCAGCAAAGCACAGTCACAGGCAAAGGGGCAGTACTCCTCCTCCAGCTCTTCAGCTCTTCTCCCTGGCAGAAGTTCTTCTTGAGTCCAGAAGTAATCTAAAAATCTGGGGTTTTTGGTCCACTACTTACACCCCTTTCTGCCTTTGAAGTTGGTGAACTTCAAAGGAAAGTCTCTGTTGTTCACAAGATCCTTGAAAAAATAAGGTACACTGTTCCAAAGGAAAAAGGAAACCGTAGGTCTCTCAGGCACTCGTATATATAGAAGCAAAGGCCCTCACACATCTATGGAATGTCATGCTTCATCATTGGGCTTGCTCCACGTCAGACCGGCACTGCAATGTCTGACGGGACCCTCGAAGGGGCTCTTTTCCGGAGATCTTTTGTGAGAATATGAACCAAAGTATGGAAAAATAGGAATCAATTTAAATCTATTGGTTACAGAAAAAAAGAGCTGGAGCGAAAAGAACCTATACAAAATTGGCTTGATGTCCTAATCGAAAAATAGATTTTATTAAGCGAGAAAGGGGCCGGTCAAGATTAAAAAAACATGTAGAGTGAGAAGGAAATAATGATCCCACACTCTGCCCAATGATGACGCATAACATCCCATAGATGTGTGAGGGCCTTTGCTTCTATATATACGAGTGCCTGAGAGACCTGCGGTTTCATCTTTTCTTTGTAACAGTGTACCTTATTTTTACAATATATCACTTTGGGAGAGTGTTCACTGGGCCAGTTAATCTCCCACTCCCCGTTTGTTTTGATCTGTTCACAAGATCCTGCCTTGCCCCAGCCTGACTCCAAACACACACCAGGAGGTTGGAGACTGCTTTGTGTGAGGGTATGCACAGCCCATTCACGTGTAAGTGGCAGCTCCTCCCCCCACTCTAGGTGGCCCATCAGGACATGCAGGCTACACCTCAGCTCCCTCTGTGTCACTGCCAACTGTCAGTCTGACCCAGACAGGAACACACAAAGCAGGCAGAATCACAGCATGGTTTAGGCAAGAAAATGCCCAATTTCTAAAAGTTCAGTTTTCAAACTGACAATCTATTAACCAACTTTAAAAAAAGATTTATTGTTAATTTGTGAGTTCAGACCCCCAAACTCCATATCTCCATCGGCTCCCAAAGGGAAATTGCACTTAAAAATATTTAAACGCAGCCCCAATGTTACCTATGAGAGAGATAGGCCTTGCAACAGTGAAAAACAAATTTGACAGTATTTCATTGTCAGGACATATAAAACACATCAGTATATGTCCTACATTTAACATACACTGCACTTTGCCAATGGGGCTACCTAGGGCCGTCCTTAGGGGGTGCCCTACATGCATGAAAAAGGGAAGGTTTGAGCCTGGCAAGTGGGTACACTTGCCAAGTCGAATTGGCAGTTTGAAACTGCACTCACAGACACAGCAGTGGCAGGTCTGAGCCATGTTTGCAGGGCTACTCATGTGGGTGGCACAATCAGTGCTGCAGGCCCACTAGCAGCATTTGATTTACAGGCCCTGGACACTTTTATTGTACGTTATGAGGGACTTACTAGTAAATCAAATATGCCAATCATGGAAAAGCCAATTACACATACAAATTACACACAGAGCACTTGCACTTTAGCATGCCAATGATGCTATTATAATAATGAATAATATTGTTCCTCTACCGTATATGTGGAAACGCCTGGAACTGCTAACTGTGGCAGCCCCAGTGGTAATTTGACTAATTATAGAGTTGTAAATATGGGGATACAGAAATTTCATTAAAAAAATATTCTGATACAAAAATAATGTGATGCAGAAATATCATTGTAAGGAATATTATCTTTTCAGGTAAATAATATCGTTCTTAAGAATATCATTTTGTTAATATCGTTTTAAATATTGTAGTTGTAAAAAGAATTGTTTTTTTATTATTTTAATGTGTTTTAGTTTACACACTAATTTTATCTGTTACTATTGTTTGTATAAGTTTTAAAAAAATATATATGGTTAGTAATTTTAGGTAATTTGGAAATTTTAATGTAATTGCTAATAGTAATTTATAGTGTCATAGCAGGTTGTTGGGTCTGTAGAGGTATAGGATGGGAAGTTAATCAAGTAATAATTAATTATTAATTTTAAATTAGTATGTGAGGTATCATATATATTTTGTAATACTGATTTATGTTACATATATTTTAGGTGCATTTTGCATTGTTTGTAGAGCTATCACGTTGGAAGTTAATTAGTTAATAATTAACGTTTAATTTATAATTTATTATTAATTATTTAGTTGATTATTAATTAAATAAATTGTGTGATAATCATATATTTTAATTATATTTAGGAAGGGGCTGCTGGGTTTGTAGGGGCATAAGGTGAGAAGTTAATTAAGTAATAATTTTTTGACAATTACTTTTTGATTTAATATTCATTATTGAATTGATTAATGTGTATGTACATTTTCTAATACTGATTTATTTTAGTTATATTCGGGTTGCAGGTTGCTTGGTTTGTAGGAATAAGTAGTATTTATAAAATAACAGAAATTAATGTTAAATCAAATATTTAATTGCTTAATAATTGTGCAATAATGTATATATTTTAGGTATATTTCGGGTGTGGGCTGCTAGATTTGTAGGGGAGATTAATTAACTAATAACTCAAAATTAATTATTAATTGTTAATGTTTTTTGTAATTGATCATCAAGTATGTAAATTATGTTATACCTACTTATATTAGTTATATTTTAGGTGTGGGTATCTATATATATGTATCTTTATCTATCTATCTATATCTATAAATATAAATATATATATATATATATATATATATATATATATATATATATATATATATGTATATATATATATATATATATATATATATATATATATATATATATATATATATGTATCTATATATATATATATATGTAATATACATATGTATCTATACATATCTATATCTATATCTATATCTATCTATCTATATATCTCTCTCTCTCTCTCTATATATATATATATATATATACACACACACATATATATATATATATATATTTATATATATATATATATATATATATTTATCCACTAGGGGTCAGCGGAGTTCACAGAGTTCTACTCCACGGAATTCTGCAGAGTTGGTTTAAAACTCTGTGGAATTCCACAGAGTTGAGTGAGAGGCGGAGTGCTGCCTCCCTAGTGGACACTGGCCTGAATGTGTCCGATCTCAAAAGCACTAAGCAGGGTTGGGCCTTGTCCAAGATTGAGCACATTCAGGCTAAGGCTGTAGGCAGTGAAAGCTGCAGTTTCAGGCCCCTTGTGCACGATCTTCCCCGTGTGCACTGCTGCTGGCCGATGGAGGCCTTGATCCAGAGCTGGCTCCGACGTTGGGCAAAGTGTGCACTGCAGCCCTGTTATGGGCCACACAGAGAAAGCACAGACTGTTTGTGCTTGCGCTATGTGGCCCATAACTGAGCTGCAGTGACCTTGCGGTGAGTTCCCTTCCACTGCCTGCCCAAATGGAGTTTTTGGGCAAACCCGGCTCTCAAAGCGGATCGTGGAGTGCCAAAAACTCCATTAGTTCACCACCCACCCCTGATATTCACTTAACAAAACTAAGGTTACAGGGACGTTATAATTAGGTTCATATTTTACTCACACAAAACCAAAGAAATTCAGCAGTTATAGTTAAGTAATTATAACTCGTGCCCCAATGCATCTGTTGCAACCCTGAATGCTATGCTCTTGTGTTCCTTGATCCTTGAACAGAAGCTCAAGGGAGGAAAATGTGACCTCAGAGAGCATGAAATGGTAACCACTCTGCTAATTTCATGTTGTTGCAACATTAAATCATTCAGTGCTTCATTTATGAAAGCCTGTAAAGCAATATTAAAAAGAAACAGTGAGTGCCTTGGGGAAAAGACTGGGGACCAAATTCCATGAATTGCATATAAGAAAGGGGCAGTAGTAGTCTCCTGAGTTACACAGAGTACATAAACTGGATTTCCTCATGCCTGACCATGGACTTGATGTCAGCCCTTGCAAGTTAATAAGTAACAAACTACCAAACTACTCACAGACTCTTGCAGAGGTTGATCCTGATATTCCTTTCTTTCCAGTTTTGTTACAGACCTAAAATTAGGCCTGGGCGGAGTTTGCAAAGTAATCAAAAACTCTGCAAGGTGTGCTAGGTTGAGCCGTTTGCACAGATTTTTAGTGCTGGCGTTTGTCCTGTGCTGTAAAATCAGCGTGAATAGCACCACAAACAGCTCAAGAGGATGATGCATGTTTTCTGATGCTTGAGTAGATTTTCTACTCGAGTGGCAGCTTCCTCATTTCAAACAGAAGGTTTCTAAACAGGAGCAGTAGCGACCATCCTCGACCGCCCATGTTGAGAAATCTCGCCAGGACATGGTCTGAAATAAGATTTGCCTCACTTGCACTTGCAAACATAACATTGACGATCACGAGCAAGGAAAAAACTGCGCTCTGCAGAGTTTTTTGGAACTATGTGCTCTAAGCGGAGTGCAGAGTGGGGAAAACTCTGCAAACTCTGGGAGCGGAGCCAAGTTCACCGCCCACCCCTACCTATAATCTCCCTGTTTGCAATATGCTCACATGCAGGTTGTTAAAGCATATTCTTCTCTATTTCTATGCTACACACTGATTACACATCATTTTGCATGCCACGGTGTATCCTTTAATTTCTTTCATTGAATTTGAAACAGCACATGTTGCCAGATGCAAACTTGCAGGGAATACGATACATGGCTTGCCCACACTCAGTCCTGAAACAGAGCAAACATCCAACCCTAACAGTCCTTGGCTGGTCCTCCCAGTTCCGTAGTGGGTGCTTAGAATGAAGCTGTTGACTGGAGGCCTGATAGCTCACCAGACTAGACCGTTTTCACTGTCAGGAGCCTTGCTCAGAGCACAATGCCTCTTTTCCTCTGCGGCATCCAATGGATTCAAGCACTGTTACATTAACATCTGAGGTAATCTGAGATGCTGTTGTTTTACAAAGGTTCTGGGGTGCAATGGGACTCTTCACATGAAATGTTTGTTTATCCACATCTTTAAACACTGTAATGTGACAGCAATGTTGGTCAGCTGCAGAAAATGAGTGTTGGAGATGTCTATCGCCAATACGCCATTTCCAGCATGTGAAATAATCACATACAGTTTTTTCTTGTGTTGATAGATTTCATCATATGTGCATTAAGAGAAAAAACCTATCATGATATTCTGTTTGTAAAGCAGGAAGAGGTGTCAGAGGTTGCATCTAAAATGCAGACAGTCGATGTCAACCTAATAGTGTTCTTTTAATCAACCTCAGAAGGATAATAGACTGAAGTGCCCCAAAAGATTTATGTTAGAAAAGTAAGGTTGTGAGCCAAAGATTAAATATGCAACTGGCAGTGGAAGCCTTACCCCACAGAGCTACCATAGCATCATCATCCGTTTGTAGAGTCGTAACTTCTCAAGCACATCTTACCCAAAACAGGATAGACCAGTTGTGGACTGGTACAAACAGGGGCCTTTCCCACAATAGATAACTACATGCAATATATGTTTAGAGCCTAATTAAAAATCAATCAAACTCACCCAAAATCTCCTTCCTTCTATCAGAATGTGGCTGCTCTGTATAGCCCCATTCAAAATCCTTACTCACTACCATGTTCCCCATAGCCGGGGCGACATGAGCTTTGCTCTGTGTGTTCAATGAGGCTCAAGCCCCTCTCTGGACGGGACAAGGGGAGGAGGCTGGGGAGTGTTCACTTGGACTAAGAGTGTACTAAGAGAGCCTTCCAAGTAATCAGCTTTTTCTGTATCTAGGTGCTAGCTCATTGTTGACACCATTGTAAATAGAACCAACCTCTTGGAGTTCAGATGACAATTCTCTTTTGTCAAATGTTGATGTGGAACTAGTTTTACAGTCTAAGGTCCTGATTAGGAGTCTGGCAGCTGGACTGCTAGAACTCCAATACGGGAGTGGGGATGCGGCTACCAAGCAGGGGGCCTCCCCACCTCCATATTCTGAAGTTCCTGCTGGACTTGTTGGCAGAAACAGTGTGACGGCATTGGCCTCGGCTCTGAGTGACCCGAGGCCAATGTTTTCACACAGACAGTGCCCCCAGCACTCTCAGAATGTGCACTGTCTGCCACTTCAGACAATGAGTATTCTGAGGGTGCTGACAGGGGGACCACCACACTGTCCATGCCCTGGGAATGGGTAGTGCAGGGACCTCCTGTGGCCCATCCCTGCCTTTTCAATGGCCTGTGGAAAGGCAAGTCATAATCAGCATGTCAGTGCCAATCTTGGCACCTCTGTCGCTGACCACGACTTGCACTTCTGCCAACCTGTCGGGATATCTGATCCTGGCGGAGGTGGTGGTGTGCTGGGAGTCCAGCTACCAGCATTCTAATGTGGAGGTCAGACCTGCAAGCTTGCGGCAACCTGACCATCACCGCGGCTATGGTCTCCTAATTGGGCCCTAAGTTTCTGTGACATGTGCATCATTGTCATGTAGTCTATTTACACAAAGGCTGGCCTTTGGTCTGTCTTTTCTGTTAAACATGTAAGTTACCTAAAGGTAAACATATTTGGGATTATTTCACCATGCCATTTGTGCATGTACTCAGCAGGAGGCCGTGAGGAAACCCTAGGTGGTATATATCAGGATGGCGCTCAGACCATTCCTCGGCCAGAGACAGCACACTGTTTATAGCAAGCACTGGTGCTCTGCTGTTTAACCACCGAAAAAACAATCATCACTGTTTCTTTTTTTATAATCCTTATGTCCTCAGGACCCAGCACACCCGGGGACTAAATTTTGAGCAAGCACGGGAGATGGTGCTTGTTTTTTTTTTTTTTAATGTTGCCAGGTTTGTAAATCCTTTGCGTTTTGGGCAAAACGTTTTTCAAAAATTGTCTTTTTGCTCTGGCGGGGGACCCCAGCTCAAAGGCTAACTGTCAGGGTATTCCTACCCTGCCCCCTTTCCTTAATTTTTGTGTTTCTTTTGCGACTCAGCTGAGGCAAGTCCTAAAATGGCTGCCAACACGTTTTCGTTGAAGTATTGATCGCCAATCAGATCTCAGCATGAGATCTCCAAGAAGCGCAGAGCCTCCACGTCCGTATATATCTCTATTTCTTTTTCCTTTAATATCTCTAAAACTACCAAATACATTTATACCAAATCAGAACAAGCTTGCATGGCAGACCAAAAGCTAGCTTTCTGCCAAATTTGGTGTAATTCTATAGAGTGGTTTGGGCTTTCAAACAGCTCTCACTTTCTGGGAGCAGAGGTTTCTTCTGTTTACCTGCCTGCAGAGATGCGAGTAGGGAACCAGAAGAAACAATTGCTTTTGCAGACAGGGAGCTGCATCCTTAGCAGCTGCCTTTGTGCAAAAGCAATACTGGCTCCCGCAGTAGGCAGGAAGTCAGCTGGGACTGCAGTGGCTTCTAGACTCCCATCACGGTCCCCAGTGCACACTGGGTGCCATATGGGGCAACCAGGATTAATTGCCAGCCTTCAGGGGGATGGGGTCAGCAGGGTTGAGATCAGCCGGGGGAGGGGGACAGCCATTTGATAAATCTCAGCTAAGGCCAAGATCCAAAATGGCTGCCCATACTTTCTGGTTGAAGTGTTGACAGCCAATCAGATCTCAGCATGTAATCGTCGGGATGCACTGAGCCTCTGTGTCCCTATATATCTATATTTCTTTTTTCCTTTATTATCTCTAAAACTACCAAACGCATTTACACCAAATCACAAAAAGCTTGTTTTCTAGAGAAAAAGCTAGCATTCTGCCAAATTTGGTGTAATTCCGTCCACAAGTTAAGGCTGTAGTCATGTTAAAAATCCCTACGGGAAAAATGTGTTTTAGGACCCCTCTTTTTCTCATCCCCCACTTGATGAAACATCCTGAAACCTTTAAGATGGCAGCTGAACTGACTGTTTTACCAATTTTGAAAGGTTTGTGAAGATTCATTGAACAATGCTAAAGTTATTGACAAAACAAAAAATGCCTTTCTGATGGAAACTGGGTTCTAACTATAACTACCCACTGGAGATCAGTATTATCTATAACTGCCACACTTCTAATTGTCAGCAGTCCCGCAACTACGCTCACCCTGCGCTTTCAACAGGATACTCCATTCTCTTAGGATGAAAGAGAGATCAGCACTCCGGCAGTATAAAATGGCAGAATTTATTAATAGCAGAAGGTGAAACAAACAACGTGTTTTGGCTCAGTCACTTTTAAATCCGTTTGTAAGGAATCACAACGTTTAGCAGGAGTTAGAATCCTGCCTTCAGCATAGTCTTTTTTATACCATAAAAATGTGCATTGCTTTTTGGCTTTTATTTTATCCTCTTATTTGTTTAATCTGTCTTCCAGATCCTTGAGAAATTCAATAACAACTTTACTATTTATGTTTATCAACTGCTTCAATATTGTGTTAATGTCACAGAAATTATATGACTGTGCTGCTAGTATGTCAAACATTTTTATTAACCAAAATGTTTATTTTCATGCCTGTGGGGCACACAACCTTAACCCCTTTACTGCCAGGCCTTTTCCTCCTCAGGTGCAAGGCCTTTTTTTGGCTATTTAGAGCAGTTCACGCTTAGGCCCTCATAACGTTTTGTCCACATAAGCAAACCATGCCAAATTTGTGTACTTTTATTCCAACATCCTAGGGATTCTAGAGGTACCCAGAGTTTGTGGGTTACCCTGAAGGAGACTAAGAAATTAGCCACAATACAGCAAACATTTTGTTTATTTTTAAAAAATGTGAAAAAAGGGCTCCAGAAGAAGGCTTGTATTTTTCCCTGAAAACGGCATCAGCAAAGGGTGTGTGATGCTAAAATCACCAGCATTACAGCTTTCAGGAACAGGCAGACTTGAATCAGAAAATCCAATTTTTCAACACAATTTTGGCATTTTACTGGGACATACACCATTTTTACTATTTTTTGTGCTTTCAGCCTCCTTCCACTTACTGACAGATATGGGTGTGAAACCAATGCTGGATACCAGAAAGCTAAACATTTCTGAAAAGTAGAGAAAATTCAGAATTCAGCAAGGGGTCATATTTGTAGATCCTACATGTTTTCCTACAGAAAATAACAGCTGAAATAAACAAATATTGAAATTGAGGTAAAAAACATGACTTTTTCTCAATGTTTTACTCTGTAACTTTTTCCTGCTATGTCATATTTTTGAAAGCAATATACCGTTACGTCTGCTGGACTCTTCTGGGTGCAGGGATACATAGGGCTTGTAGGTTCATCAAGAACCTTAGGTACAGAGAGCTAATAAATGAGCTGCACCTTGCAATGGGCTTTCATTTAATTCCAGGTATACAGCAATTCATTTGGTGAAATATAAAGAGTGAAAAATAGGTTTCAAGAAACCCTTTGTATTTACAAAATGGGCACAAGATAAGGTGTTGAGAAGCAGTGTTTTTTTGCACATCTCTGAATTCCGGGGTGCCCATACTAGTATGTGAATTACAGGGCATTTCTCAAATAGATGTCTTTTTTACACACTGTCTTACATTTGGAAGGAACAAATGTAGAGAAAGACAGACAAGGGGCAATAACACTTGTTTTGCTATTCTGTGTTCCCCCAAGTCTCCCAATACAAATGGTACCTCACTTGCGTGGGTAGGCCTAATGCTTGCGACAGGAAACGCAACATGGACACATCACATTTTTACACTGAAATCTGACGTGTTTTTTGGAAAGTGCCTAGCTGTGGATTTTGGCCTCTAGCTCAGCCAGCACCTACGGAAACCTACCAAACCTGTGCATTTTTTAAAACTAGACACCTAGGGGAATCCAAGATGGAGTGACTTGTGGGGCTCTCACCATGTTCTGTTACCCAGAATCCTTTGCAAACATCATAATGTCCCCAAAAATCAATTTTGCCCCATATTTCAGTGACAGAAAGTTCTGGAATCTGAGAGGAGCCACAAATTTGCTTCTACCCACCATTCCTCCAAGTCTCCTGATAAAAATGGTACCTCACTTGTGTGGGTAGGACTAGCGCCCGTGAAAGGAAATGCCCCCAAAACACTCTGTGGACAAATCAAAATGATCAAATACTAAACTACTTGTTTTTGCGGGGGGACCTGCGTTTTTGATCCTGGTCTCAGCAGCCAAATAGGAAAACCTTCCAAACTCAAACATTTCTGAAAACTAGACACCTGAGGGAATCCAGGGAGGTGTGACTTGCGTGGATCCCCCATCGTTTTCTTACCCAGAATCCTCAGCAAACCTCAAATTTAGCAACAAAATCACATTTTCCCCACATTTCTGTGTGAGATCACTGCATTGGGACGAATTTCCTACCTCCCAACATTCCCCTCAGTCTCCCAGTAAAAATGATACCTCACTTGTGTAGGTCGGCCAAGTGCCTCTGACAGGGAACAGCCAAAAACATGTTGAAATTGAGAGGGCCCCAAAGCAGGTCCAAAAGGGCAGTTTGAAAAAAAACATTTTTAGGCTGACAAGTAGGGAAGAATTTTTAACGGTATAGCTGAGACAATGCTGGGTGGTAGGAATTCTGTGGATTCCTGCAGGTTCCGGAAGGTTCCATCACAAAATGTGGGAAAAATCTGTGATTTCCAGAAACGTTGGCAGTTTGCAGGGCATTGTGGGTAAGAAAATGGTGAGGGGTGCATGTGAAGCACACCACCCTGGAGTCACTCAGATGTTTAGTTTTCAGATGTGTCTAGGTGTTCTGGATTTTTCTACATGGCAACGTCCCAAAGTCCAAAAAGTGCAGCCCTCACCATTCCAAGTGTGACAATTTTGAGAGTTAGCTAAGCTCTCATGGCCCAAATGTAAAACAAAAACCCAAAATAATCAAATGTCATCTTGCTTGCAGTGGGATACAATGTTTTAGTGTGCTGGGGAGAGCTGAAAGACTGTTACCCCCTTCAGTTGGGGTGGGGACATAACCAGGCCCATACTGGTTGGTAGCCACCACCCCAGTACTTTTTTTTTTTTTTTTAAATTCCCTGGCATCTAGTAGACTTTCTGCCCCCGGGGTGTGGATCGGGGGAAATTGCCCCATCTGTCCACTGGGGGGAAGAACAACTTTGGCCCCACTTATTTGGGTATTTGGGGTGGGGGTATGGCCATACCCCCACCCTCTTATTTTGAAAAAAATCTTCCCTGGTCTCTGGTGGGCTTTCTGGCCCCCATGGGGGCAGATGGGCCTTCCAAAAATAGGCCATTCTGCCCCCAAGGGGGGCAGATATGGCCAACAGTAATGTACCCCCAGGGGGAGTGACCCTTGCCCAAGGGGCTGCCCCCCAAACACAGCACACACATACACACACACCAATCCACTGTGCCTAATATGAATAGGCCAATTTGCCCCTTAAGGGGGAAGAAATGGCCTAAAGACAATTTGCCCCCAGGGGAGCGAACCTTGCCTAAGGGGTTGTTCCCCATATATATATAAAATAAAGTAAACACAAAAGAATATATCCCTGGTGTCTAAGGGTTTCTGCCCCCCCGGGGGCAGATCGGCCTAGTAATAATAGGCTGATCTGCCCCGGGGGCAGAAAAGGCCTGTATATATTTTGACCCCCTGGGGAGCAGCCCTTGCCCATAAAGCTGCTCCCCTTATACATAAATATAGATGAAAAACAAATCTCTGGTGTCTAGTGGTTTCTACCCTCTTTGGGGGCAGATTGGCCTAATAAAAATAGGCCAATCTGCCCCCAAGGGGAGTACAAATGGCCTAAAATTAATTTGCCCCCAGGGTAGTGACCCTTGCCTAAGGGTTCGCTACCTTCCTGCAAACAAAAATAATAATACATAATCCCTGGCGTCTAGAGGTTTCTGCCCCCAGTGGTGCAGAAAAGGCCTTAAAAATAATTGCCCCCCTAGGGAGCGACCCTTGCCGAAGGGGCCGCTCCCCTTATTGAAATATATTTTAAAAAATAAATTCTCTGGTGTCTAGTGGGCATTTCTGCTGCCCGATAGCATCGCAATTCTATTCCTTCCATCCCTTCCCCTAGGCCCATGGGGGGGGGGACGCCAGCGCTCCCCGTGGGCCCGTTGCAGGAGAAGCTGGTCTCATCTCTGGTACACGGGAACAGTGTGCGAGTATGAGACCAGCTCGTACCAGGCACCGTGCGGGTTAACTTAACAAAAGCTACAGGATTGCGGAAACTTATCATATTCAGATGTTCTGATGAACAAATTAAGTGGTGTACCTTAAATTAGTGTATGGCGCCTCTCTTTCATACAGAAATTGGGGACTTATTTGGATTACTGACAGTGATCAAGCCATAGCTGGCACTGTCATCGTGAGGTGGAGAGCAGCCCACTTGAGGAGATCCTAGGAGCTATGTACAGCAGGTAGGTGGTGATCCCTGGGGCTGCAAGGGGGCTGTGTGGTCACCCAATACCAGATTTAGACATTGCTCTGGGGAGGTGGTGGTCCCTGGGGTTCAGGGGGATGTGCGGCCTCCCACATTTATTATAATTATAATTAAAGCCTTGGGGAGGTGATAGTCCCGGGGCATTGGGGGACCACAGCCACCCACATACATCAGAACAAGTCACCCCGGGGAGGTGGTGGTCCCCGGGGCTTTGGGGGGACCGGGAGGCTCCCCACACAAAATTGTTAATGCCCCCGGGACCTGGAGAGTCCTCAAACGGGGCTAAAATATAGGCAAGTCATAAAATGATTTTTCTATGAAAACATGGTCCTAGGTAATATATAATTCACTTAAAAAGCCAGCTATGTGTGGCTGTGGTTGGCCGCAGGGCCTGGCAGCGGCCAGAGTCTTCACAAAACCCCTATAACCATCCAACCCCATGCTGCACACAGCCTTTGACCGTGCTAAGCAGGGGTCATCCTCAGGGCCTGGCCTGCAGCCAGTCCCTGTTGCCAACCCCTATAACCACCCAAACCTGCATGGCCTCCCCTCCTCAGGCCAATATCGGCCTGGGGACCCCATCTTCCAGGGTCCTGTGTAAATATTTTTTTTTTGGGGGGGGAGGGAGCTGCATGCCCCCCAGGCTGATCTTGGCCCTGAGGATCCCATCCCCTGGACCCTGACCTAACCAAATATTTTTTGGGGGGAAGGACGGGCTGTATGCCCATCCAGGCAGATCTCAGCCCCAGGGACCCCATACCTCAAGGCCTGGCTTAATTATTTGTTGTGTGTGGGCAGCCCCCCACACTCCCATAAGCATTGCTTTGGGACTTGGCCCTCCCGTGGGCTTCAAAAAGACAAAGCGCGGGAGCCCTTGCTTAGTTTTTTAAATTTATTTTTGTTGTTCCCTCCTCGAATCATGGTGAAAATTTTAAAAAATGCTTTTTTGCTCTGGGGGTCCTTTGTGCACCACAGCACAAGAGCTAAGGAGTCAGGGTGTTGGTACCCTGGCCTCTTTTCATTTTTTTATTAAAAAAATTCTGGGACTCGGCTCAAGCCAAGTCCCAAGATGACTGCCAACACTTACTGGTTTGAAGTGTTGGCAGCCAATTGGATCTCAGCACGAGATCCGAAGAGATCACAAATCCTTCACGTTGCAATATATACAATTTTGGATTTTCTTCAATTTCTCAAAAACTATTGAATGGATTTACAGCAAATAGCAAAAATCGCTGTTTTTGGTCCAAGTGCTACCTTTCTGCCAAATCTGGTGCAATTCCGTCTACTGGTTTTTGCGCTATAACTATGAAACTTTTCCTATGGGAATTAACATTGGAAACATTCTAAACTTCACCCCCCTTTGTCTCAGCTACCTCTGCATGGATCACCCCGAAACTTTCCTGTCAGCAGATCATGTGACTTGCAAGGTTTTTTGGAACTTTATGTGAGGATTCGTCAAGTGGCGCCAAAGATATAGGCAAGCATAAAAAAGCTTTTTCATAAGAAGCTAGGACCTAACATAAATACCTAGTAATATGTATGTAGGTAATGTATATGTGTGTGTGTATATATATATATATATCAACCAAAGGTAATCCTGTGTTCCTTCCAGAGCTCGCCTATCGAGGTTGGTGCTCAGTTAATGGGCACAGGACCCATTTTTAATCCACTCCAAAGAAAACATAATATATGTAAATCAAAGTCTGGCACTCCTTACAAAAATATATCTTGGCCTTCATTTATTCCAAAAATCCATAAAGCAGAAACATAGGGCAACGCGTTTCAACCTTCATGGTCTTCTTCCTTGGCCCTCCTTGCAATACATATCTAACAAAAGCAATGTGGCCCCGCCCATTTGCTATCTATATATACCCTCATCAATAGACATAGAAGATATACATTCCTTTTTTTTTATTTTATTTTTTATTAGATGTGGGGGTAGACCCTGCCCTGGTATCTTCATATTAACCAATATGTACAAAAAGTTCTTCATCCTTGTTCAATCCCCAGGGATGACGACTGTTTAACTGAATGATGTATTCAGACTCCAATCTCCTTAGTTGTTTTTCTCTGTCCCTTCCTCTTGGAGTGGCAAGGATCCTATCTATACCAAAGACTCGCATTTTCTCAACTTTTCCCTCATGCTCAAGATTGCAGTTTAGGTTATCCATTATTTTTCGTTGAGGGGCATTTTGAAATATTAATTTGATGATTCATTGTGTTATGAACAGTGGCTCACCCAATTAGTTAAATTATCTTTGATGACCCTGGTTATTGGAAATGGGAAGAATACATAAACTGGACACTTATAAAGAAAATGCAAAAGAATATATTTTTATATATATATACAGGCACATGTAATAAATAAAAAAAAAAAAGGAATGTATATCTTCTATGTCTATGGATGAGGGTATATATAGATAGCAAATGGGCAGGGCCACATTGCTTTTGTTAGATATGTATTGCAAGGAGGGCCAAGGAAGAAGACCGTGAAGGTTGAAACGCGTTGCCCTATGTTTCTGCTTTATGGATTTTTGGAATAAATGAAGGCCAAGATATATTTTTGTAAGGAGTGCCAGACTTTGATTTACATATATTATGTTTTCTTTGGAGTGGATATATATATATATATATATATATATATATATATATATATATATATATATATATACATATATATATATATATATATATATATAAATGGGGTCTTTGGTTGGTAGTCAGGTTACACCCTGTCCAAGCAAGGACCCTCACTCTAGTCAGAGTAAAGGGGAATCAACCTCAGTTAACCCCCAATCGCCATAATAATAAAACAGCAGACATCCTTAGAAGGAGTAGTAACGGATAGCGGGTGCCATTGTCCGATAACAAACTATTCTTAAGAATTTTGCACAGGTGCAGCGGCAGGGGCAGGAGCCAAGCCCCCTCGCCCATTGGAGCTTCGGAAAGGGGCGGGAAGCAGCCCCTTTAAAAACAAATTCACACCCGGCCGCTTCCGCGGGACGCGACCGGGCAAAGCCCGGGCCAAGGACGGGCCCGTCCTGCGTCCGTCAGCGACCGAAGGAGGCCGGGCCGGGCCATATCTCTTTATTTTTGTATTTTTTTTTTGTCCCCAGGATTGCCTTTGCTTGCCGTCAGCAGCAGGGTCCGAGGGGCTCACAAGTCTTATCCCTGGTGAGGGGTCTCTAGTAGAATTATAGTGGTTGGGGCCTGTAGGCCAATTGCGCTATTAACCAAGCGTTTAAGCAAGGTACCCGTAATTAAGAAGGAAAGATGGGCAGACGGCGAGGGCGGGGGCTGAAGAAAAGCATGGGTCTAATAAAACCCTAGATGTTTTTTTACAAAAGGCCGTCGGGGCACTCGAAATAGAAATAGAGCTGGGACAGCGCCACTTAGCTGTTCCCTCTTCTTCAGCCAATAGTCCAGCCTATGTTGGTCATGACTCACAGCCCCCCCTGCTAATAGACTCGCAGCCTGTGCCGACCACCCCTCTCTCCTCACCCTCTAGAAACCCCCAGGAGTACCAGGTCGAAATTTCGAATGAACCTAATGCCCTTGCCGTACCAACCCTGCTGATTCGGAGCCCTTTCAAAGGAGGGTCCTCAACTACTGTAGATCCCAATATTAAAGGAAAAAGGAAACGAAGGGAGCCTGTTATCGAAAACAAACGAACCAGGATTTTGAACCCCCCCAATCCGGGCCAGTCCTTCAATAATGACGAGATTCTAACCTCCTTAAAAAAAGCCAACGGATGACAGGCAAACGATCATACTAGGGATCTTATAAGAGAAGAGCTCACCAAGTTGCTCCTTCCCATAGTAGCCCGTCTCCAAACGATTGAGGATAAACTGGAAGGTCTCATCAAGATCCAGCTGCCAGTACCTCCTCCAACTGCAGAAATCCAATCTTACTCTCACCACTCTCATCTCAACCAAATCCACATTAATGGCAGCAGATCACCTGCTCAAATGGGCAACAGTCTTCTCCTTCCCAAAAACCAAGAAGGGAACAGACCCGTTAGAGCAGGTAACACCCCAATGAATAAGCCCTCTAAAGTTTCAGCCCCCCTCTCAGAAGGAATTGTTCTCTCTAATAACACAGTAATTAATGTCGGTGAAGCCAATTCTACTTATGACTATTCTCCAATAGGCCCCCTGAAGAGGGCCCAGATCAATGGCAGGACTGGATTGAGAGCACTGCATCTTCCGCCGGAGTCATGCCCATATGTCCTTGTCATCACCAATGTACCCGAACTTAAAACCAAAATTCCGGAATCTTTTACTGAACTAAAAAATAAGGTCATACATTGGTTACAGGCAAATGCGGGGTTTGCATTTTCTATGATACCCTCGATACTAATGGTCAGAAGGGTGGGGTGGGTAGGCTCATTGGAAAAGACTGGTACAGGGGATTGCATTGTTATTAATTTCAACTCACCTGGTCTTGTTCAGCTGGTCTTTTCAAATGCTGATAGACCTTATCCCTTAGCAGGGAAAGTTTCTCTGTGTAGACTACAAGTGTTTTATCCTCCATCACCGACATTCGCGAATAGCAAACCACCATTGATGCACAGAGTCTCCCCTGACATCCAGTTACAGTCTAACCCTGAACCAGGCCCTAGACGCTCCTCGGCCTCTCTCTCTGAGATAGATTGACTAAGTGACGGACCTCGGGGAGTGGTTATGAGTAGCCAGGAAACTGAGCACACCATTTATCCTGCCCTTAGTGGCTTTACTCCTTCCACACCATTGACCTTGATAGATCCTGGCAATCTGGGAGTTTCCGAGAGTATTATATACCTAGCCAATGAGGAGGGGGATTCACCCACGATAACCACTCCCTGCAACTCTGGGCCCACCCCCTCTGTCAACTTACCAGATATGAATATGACTGGTGTAGTATTTAGTGGGGCGAACAAACCACAGGGTAAGAAAGAAAAGGGTCATTGTATGCTTGTGGGGAACAGTATGGTTATTGGCTGCATCTCCTCTTGCAGGAAGCAATCCCCGAGAGAAGTTGGGTATACTAAAACAAATGTTTTTGACACGGTTCTTAGCTGGAATATAGCAGGGCTGGAAAGTAAATTGCAAAGTCCTGGATGGGGCCAATTTATTGACGAACACCAGATTTGTCTATTCCAGGAAACATGGGCACTGGGACCCAAACACAGATTAGGCTTTAAAAGCTATTGGGTTGCAGCACGTAAGACGTCCTCTGGGAGATCATCGGGAGGGCTACTCATATGGTTAAGTAGTTCTCTTAGGTGCAAAGTTGAAGCCATAAATAAGGACTGCCCTGACTTACAGGCCTTACTAGTATCGATTTTTGAGGAGAGATCTTTATTAATAATTAATATCTATAATAGGAGTGTGGGCAGCCACTACGACTCTGACGCCCTGTCCTTATTGGATAGCTTTCTCCACAACAATATCTCATCCCATTTCATCCTGATTGGAGGGGTCTTTAATGTTACATTTGAGCCCAATCCCCTGGTCCAAGAGATATACAAAGAAGAGGATGCCTATTGGAGTATCCCTCAGCTAGCCTCAAATAAAAGACCGAGATTGAACAAAACAGCGCGCCTAGTGGCTGATATTACATTAACGCACGGTCTCCGAGCTTGTAATGGTCGTTCCCGTTCAGACATTAACCTGCTCCCCACTTTTAGGCGTGGAGTGCACAGGAGCCAGATTGATTATATACTACTTGACATTCGACTGTGGGGCCACATGTTTGACATGAGGGTACAAGAGCACGATGAGAGTGATCACGACCCGTTGATCCTATCGACTAGAGGCCTCTTCCCTTCGCTTGAAGCACCCCACTCCAAGGCTTATGCACAACAGCTCGCCCTATCAAATAATAGACGCAATGTAAAATGGGAGTCTGGTATCACATCCCCTGAACACCTCATAACAATATACAACTTGTTAGCTGATCAAATGGAGTGTATGCTTCTATACAATGAGGATGGTGATGGGCTTTTAGCCGCCCACACTGAATTGTTTAACTCTTTAAAGTATCTCTTTGCAAAAGAGATGATTAGTAAACCCAAGAAAAAGTGCTGTGCACAGTGGTTCAGCTACTCATGCAGGGAAGCACAGCATAACCTATTGAGATCACTAAAAGAAGGCCACGTAGAGCTCATAAGAAAAGCAAGGAAGGATTATAAGCAGGAATGCTCTAAGGCACGCAGAAGCTGGCAAGAGGCCAGATGGGCTGCTATCTTGGAGACTGCCAAATCAAACGATACTTCCAGGTTCTGGAAACTGATAGCAGATGACTGTAGAGATCCTGCTTCTTTACCTGGCACTTCAATTCTCTCCGCAGCATGGGCTGAGCACTTTGATCAATTATACAAAGGTTCATCTGAAGTATCTTTTAGGACCCTCGACGATCCCATAATCCATGGGGCCACCCCGATTAAATTCACTTTAGCCGAAACAAGAGCTGCAATCGATTCATTGAACTAGGGAAAGGCCCCTGGCCCTGATAAGATCCCGGGCGATTTATATAAGACAAGACCTGATATACGGGCACCTTATCTTAACCTAATCTGCAATGCAGTCGCAGCAGGAGCTCCTGCCCCATCGTCCTGGAAAGGGGCTGAGATAGTTCCCATCTTCAAAAAAGTTAGTCCCAATAATCCTGCCAATTACTGACCGATTTGTCTACTTGAAAACTCCCAAAACATGCAAAACAACTTTTGTTTCATCTTTATGAATGGATTTCGGAGTTTGAAGCCATATCTGATTTACAAGCAGGGTTCAGACCTGCAGTTAGCACTATAGACCAAGTCCTGAGATTCCTGGCAATCAAATGGAAGAATGTGGACCTGGGGGGGAAATCTGTATGTGGTCTTTATAGACCTTAGAGCTGCATTTGACTTGATCCCCAGGAATATGCTATGGTTAACACTTTCCAATATGGGGTTCCATCTGGCCTTTTGAAACTCATTACCCGACTGCATAACACCTATGCACAAATTAGATGCGGTAAGGAGGGTGAACTGACAGACCCTGTAGCCATTAAAAGAGGAGTCAGACAGGGTTGTGTCCTGGCCCCCACTCTTTTCTTGCTTTACATAAACAACTGTATTCACTATCTAGAGAACTGTATAAACGACTCGCCCAAATTGGCTGGAAAGAAAATCCCATGTCTGCTATACGCGGACGACACAATCTTGCTAGCTAAATCACCAATGGGAATTCAAAATCTGGTCAACCAATTTTGTGTCTTTTCTAGAGACTATGGGCTGGACGTTAATGTCAAGAAAACAAAACTTATGATATACAGTACCTCAAGGAAACGATCTCGTGCAAGAATAGTAATGAATTCAATCCCGTTGGAGAAAGTGGAAGAGTTTGATTACCTAGGTATCAGGCTATTGAACACAGGTAATTGGGAGGCAGCTACTGACAAAGGGGCACTTATTATAAGTCAAAGAGGTGGGGCCCTAGTACGCAGGTCTAGAAAGGCACTGAGTCCCCCCCTGACTACAATCGCGGAGATTTAAAATGTCCAAATCCGTGCGGCGGCCCTGTACGGAGCGGAACTTTCGGGTTCGCACAGAAAATTGCAAATATGATACATCTACACTGGTAGTTAGCTCAGTCACCAAATATCTATTCGAAGCCTGGACTATCCGTCGTAGGTATATCTCAGCCAAGGGTCCCCGAGTCGGTTAGGCACCTCTCTTGTTTACAGAAGGAGATTTTAATAAGATATATTTATCTCTGCTTTTAACTTTTAGATGTGTCATGCAATCTGATATTGATGTGAATTTTATGTAACTTTTATGTGGTCTCTTTAGGAACCTCATTAGGAGCTTGTGTTCTCTTATATGAGAAGCTGAGACCCTATAAGTTTATAGAGATGAATTTCCAGCCTAAATTGCCACGACACTAGATAAAACATTTTAGATATGACAAGAAACTCATTAGTTCATAAATCGGCCATGATACTGAGTAAAGTTCCATGGAAGGCACTAACTGTATATATCTGTATGATGGACATAAGCTTTTTATTTAAGTTCTTTTTATCTTATTGCACGACTCTCTTATTGTATTTTAAGTGTGATCATAGCCTTAGTTCTAAGGAACGCACCATCGATATTTATCTGATTGACGGCTATTGGGTTTTATCAGTACTATGTATGATTGCTATTATGAATTTTAATGGCTCAATTTTATCATGTAAGATTGTTATTTTTGAATTTTAATGGTCTAAACTTTTAGACCGAATGAACATAAATAAAAAAAAAAATAAAAAAAAACACTCACCCCCTTGGTAGCTTGGCACGAGCAGGCAGGCTTAACTTCAGAGTGCTAGGTGTAAAGTATTTGAACCAAAACACACAGTAAATTAGTGAAAACACTGCACAATGACACAACACAGGTTTAGAAAAATAGGAAATATTTATCTGAACAAAGCAAGACCAAAACAACACAAATCCAACATACACAAGTCGAGTTATTAATTTTAAAAGCAAAAGAATCTTAAATCCTTAAGGAAACAGGTAAAACACTGTTAGCTTTGAAAAGTACCTGGGTAGCACCAAAATAACACGAAGGTAAGCGGTGCGTCGATTTCTCACCCACAAGTGAGACCGTTTCTCCTTCTCTCGTTGGGTCGATGTGTGTCGTCTTTCCTCCCCAGAGGGGAGCGATGCATTGATCTGGACAGCACTCGGGTACAGGCAGGCGTTGCGTCGTTTTTCCATGCTCAGCAAGGTTTGCGTTGAAAATCCTGCCGCATGGTGATAGCAAATCTGCGCTGTGTGTGTTGCGACATTACCAACCTCCGGCAGTAATGCGGCGCGCCGTTTCTCCAGCAGCGTGCGTCGATCTCCCAGCCGTGCTGCAAGCGATGCGTCCATTTCAGCCACAGAGCCAGTGGCGCGTCATTTCTCCACACGCTCTCGGAGGTTGCGTCGGAAATTTCCCTGCACGGTGGTCTGTGCATGGAATTTCAGCCTTGGTCTGCCAGCTTCACCTGTCAAGGCCCCATCAACTGGATAGGACACCACTTGGCAGGGCAGGAATCTCAACAGAGAGTCCAGGTGCTGGCAGGGGAAGTCTTTGATGGCTCTGAGACTTCAACAACAGGAGGCAAGCTCAAGACAAGCCCTTGGAAATGTCTTGACAAGCAGGAATGCACAACAAAGTCCAGTCTTTGTCCCCTTTCACCAGGCAGAAGCAGCAACTGCAGGATAGCTCCACAAAACACAGTCACAGGCAGGGCATCACTTCTCCTCAGCTCTTAAGCTCTTCTCCAGGTAGAGGTTCCTCTAGATGTCCAGAAGTGATCTAAAGTCTGTGGTTTTGGGTGCCCTTCTTATACCCATTTTGGCCTTTGATGTAGGCTTACTTCAAAGGAAAGTCTCTCTTGTTTGTGAAATCCTGCTTTGCCCAGGCCAGGCCCCAGACACACACCAGGGGGTTGGAGACTGCAGTGTGTGAGGGCAGGCACAGCCCTTTCATGTGTGAATGACCACTCCTCCCCTCCCTCCTATCACACATGGCTCTTCAGGATATGCAGGCTACACCCCAGCTCCCTTTGTGTCACTGTCTAGAGAGAGGTGCAAACAGCCCAACTGTCAAACTGACCCAGACAGGGAATGCACAAACAGGCAGAGTCACAGAATGGCTTAAGCAAGAAAATGCTCACTTTCTAAAAGTGGCATTTTCAAATACACAATCTTAGAATGAACTTTACTAAAATATGTATTTATAAATTGTGAGCTCAGAGACCCGAAAACTCCATATGTCTATCCTCTCACAAAGGGCAGCTATGCTTTAATCATATTTAAAAGCAGCCTCCATTTTAACCTATAAGAGGGATAGGCCTAGCAACAGTGAAAGCCGAATTTGGCAGTATTTCACTGTAGGACATATAAAACAGATTAGAATATGTCCTACCTTAAACATACACTGCACCCTGCCCATGGGGCTACCTAGGGCCTACCTTAGGTCAGAAAAAATATGAGGCAGGAGGCAAAAAGAATCCATAAGGGAAAACGTGTCGATGGAATAAGCATTTTTTTACTTGCCTGTCTCTTCGTTTAGGGGAATCTTCATGAAAGCTTTCAGAAATGGTGTGCTGGTGATTCTTGTTGCATACAGAAAGTTTTAGGGTGATCCATCAAGTGGAGCCAAGAAAAAGGGGTTCCATTAAACAGGCATTTCCCATGTTAATTCCCATAGGAGTCTGAACTTGATTACAGCCGAACTGCTAACAGAATTATACCACATTTGGCAGAAAGCTAGATTTTGATTGGTAGATTGTGCTTTTAGTTATTTGGTGTAAATCTGTTGAGCAGTTATTGAGAAATTCAAGGAAATCCAAATTTATATATCTCTGGTCGTGTTGACTTTGTGAATAATGGCGAGCTCTTGCAGGGAAATGCAGAGCTCTGATTGGCTTCAACACTTCAACCTAGAAGTTTTGCCAGCAATCTTGGGACTTTGCTTCAGCCGTGTCTCTAAAATAAAAGTGAAAAAAAGAAAAGGGGCCAGGATAAGGACACCCTGACCCCTTAGCTCTGTTGCTAGGGTCCCAGCGGGACAATAAAGCACTTTAAAAAAAAATGTTTAGCGTCAATTCGCCACAACGTCACAAAAGCTATGGTAAAAAGTTTGTAAAAAACAAACGTGTTCTCATGTGCTTGTTTGATTAAAGCCCATGTGGGGTCCAGGTCCTTGCCCCCCTTCCTAGGCTTATTACTGCTCCATAGAAAGCCACATGCCAGGGCTTTTTTCATAATATGCGGGGAGCTGCGCCCCTGTCCCAAGGACCACCACCACGCTGGGCAAAATGTATTTATTGTACTATGACTGTCCCTTCCTCCGGGGCTAACATAGAATTATGCACAGGGTGCCACACAGCCCCCCTGCAGCCCTGGGGACTGCCACCTCCCCAAGGAAAATACTGAAAGAAAGGCGGGGCTGCACTTGTGGAAAATAGTGAAAATTTCATGGGGGGCTGTGCAGCCGCTATGCAGTCCTGGGGACTGCCACCTCTCAAGGGCTTAAGTAATGATGAATAGGTGAAGGCAGTGCACCCCCCTCATAGCCCGAGGGAGCGGGACCGCCACATCCCTGGGTCTATGTACATGTTGGAAGGAGCCACCTGGCCCCCTCAAAGAGACACTGATGGCCCGTCACTCCTCCGGGCTGGCTCCTGCTATGTCCTAGGGTGCCCACCCTCAGGACATAGCTGTTTGCTCTGTCTTAGCAGGAGCTTTGACAGCTCCCACCGAGTCCAGAGCAAACACTCTGGTTCCAGCAAGTGAGAAATGTCAAACAGCTCTGGCTCGCTGGGAGCTGAGGTTTCCTCTGATTCCCTGCCTACAGAGATGCCAGCAGGGACACAGAGGAAACAACTGCATCTTAGCAGCTCCCTGTCTGCAAAAGCAATGCCGACTCCTGCAGGAGGTTGGGAGGCGGCTGGGACCGCTGGGGCCTTCAGGCTCCCCCTGCGGTCACCAACACACACGTAGTTGCAATATGGCGGACCATGGCAGTCGTTAGCACAAAAGCATCAAGTGTTTTGGAGCTGTTGTGGTGCTTTGCTACAGTAGCGCAAACAAATGTGGTTCTAGTGCAGAAAGGCACAGGGAAGCCCATAGGCCAATAGAGGAGAGTCACTTTAAAGCCTGCCTTGGTCAGGCGTTAAAAATGAAGGAAAAAATTGTGCAGTGAAATCTTGTAAATTTCACTGCGCTATTTTATTAGGCCTCCCTGCAGGGGAACACCCCCTTGCATAAGGTCTGCCTGGTGCAGGAATAATGTGGGTCAAGGGGTTACAAAGTGGCACACACATTTGTACATATAGAGTGGGGGAATGGCCTCCTTTAAGCCACCTTAGCATAAAAAATGACGCTAGGGCAGTGCTAGGCGGCGATGGGGGCTTGTAAATATGCCCATAATACACTAAATGTTCCACCTGTTGACAATTCTGCATATGCAAGTTTGCACATTAAAGTACCGCAAGAAATAAATGACTTTTTCAAATTCTCCATGGTATTCCTGGGCCTTTTTAAAAAATTGGAAATCTGCTGCACAACAAAGAGTCACTGTTATGGGGCAAATGTCTGACTTGTTAACTTAGGATTTTGTGAATCAGGCCCTAAGATTTCAATGTCCTTTTTGTGTCTTTTTTTCTTGCTGCCTCTTCTTTTAGAAATCTAGTTAGCACCTATCTCGTTTAACCTTACAATTGCTCTGATTATTTATAACATTTCTGCTTAAGGGTAAAGAAAGTTAGACGTTCTCACACATTTACTCGTGTTACTTTTTTACATTTGTTATTAATATTTCCATTACATGTTACACAAGCAGCTAATTGGTGCTAGCATATTGTAGATATAAATTGAATGTAGGTAGCTGAGCACATGATACACAGATGGGATGAAACTTTTCGAAAAGGTTTCCACGAAGGTCTCGTGACACCAGGGCCATCATATATATGAAACTTCCTACCTTACCCAAATAGGTGACATTAGGTCATTTTTTAATTTTCTTTATCAGGGGGGCTATAAAATGTGACTTTTCACAATTTTCATTTTTATTTTTGAGTTACCTCCTGATGAAGCAAGTTATAAATTAACCCTCTGAAACCAGTACAAAATGGTTAGTAGAAGACTGATCATCCATGACCATGTTCTGAAAAAGAGCTAAAAAGATGTTGTGTAAAAATAAATAGATACATTATTAAACTGCATTGCAGATTACAAAACTTTTAGGCATGTTCATGCTGGGAACACATATCATAAGGAACGCCTACAGTGAGTGGGGTGTGTACACTTTGTTGGATTTACGTGTGTATTTTACGTTCTAAACTTTCTTCAAAAGTATGAGTTAACACATTTCTGAAAAGTTTCTCAAGAGATCTTAAAATTGGATTACTTTCAATATTTTATTTGCCACCTTCCATTCATTTGAACAGATTGATTTATTTAGAGTGACCGCAATCAGTTTAACTTATGAAGATTGTGTGTTGATAACGCAGCAATTTTCTGCCCATTTTTTAACATAGAAACTGTCTCTGTGTAATTCATGTGCCACACACACTATATGATTGACTGCTTGATTGGCAGGTTGTGCATTCTGTCAGATGGCTGTGAGAAGATAGACAAAAGAAGGCAGCGTGGCATAATCAAGACGCGTCTAGAGTGTGAGTGAAAAATAGATTAAGAAAAGGACAGTCGTGGTGTCTAACGTAGGACGTTTATGTGAAGTGTTGAAAGAATCCATCTGTTCAGTAACTGTAACTGCGAAGCATTGTGTTGAGGTGCTGTATGGTCTCAAATAATTTATAATATAAAAACTCGTCCTAAATATTTGAACGAGTCTTTCCTTCCTTCTTTCTCAAATAGTTCTTGTAAACTGATATTCGCAAAGGGATCAGAATTAAACTGGAACTTGGGGGCGCTAGAGAGTTGGCAGTCAACATGGCTGCGTTTTCGCATGGCAGTTAGGATATCTATCTGACAATAATTGTGCTAAAGGGGACACAATGTACATTGCCAAACCTGTCGATGGAGAACGAATGCCGAAATGATTGAGTGGTCTGCATGGTTCGTGCGCTAATGCGGCTATGCCCTGATGGTGACTTGAGGCCGGGAAGGGCCAAGACCTGAGGTGCAGTGGTCCAAAGTAGGGGTGGGCTGCAAACTCTGCTCTGCCGGCAGAGTTCTATGAGTTTTTGCTACTCTGGGCTCCACTTGGAGTGCAGAGTTTTCCAAAATAAACTTTGCCTACCGCTGGCGGAACGGAGTTTGGTGCACTCAAGCTCACCCCTAGGCCCATATTTATACTTTTTGACGCAAAACTGCGCCAACGCAGTTTTGCGTCAAAAAAATTAGCGCCGGCTAACGCCATTCTGAAGCGCCATGCGGGCGCCGTATTTATTCAATGACGTTAGCCGGCGTTAGCCGCCAGCGCTGTCTGGTGTGCGTTAAAAAAAACGACGTACACCAGGCAGCGCCGGCGTAGGGGGAAAATGGCGTATGGGCGTCCACAAATGGTGCAAGTCAGGCTCAGGCAAAAAAATTGCCACAACCCGATTTGCGCCATTTTTTTACGACGCCCATCCCCCATTGAAATGACTCCTGTCTTAGCAAAGACAGGAGTCATGCCCCCTTGCCCAATGGCCATGCCCAGGGGACTTCTGTCCCCTGGGCATGGTCATTGGGCATAGTGGCATGTAGGGGGGCACAAATCAGGCCCCCCTATGCCACACAAAAAAATACTTACCTGGACTTACCTTAATGTCCCTGGGGTGGGTCCCTCCATCCTTGGGTGTCCTCCTGGGGTGGGCAAGGGTGGCAGGGGGTGTCCCTGGGGGCAGGGGAGGGCACCTCTGGGCTCATTCTGAGCCCACAGGTCCCTTAACGCCTGCCCTGACCCAGGCGCTAAAATTCGGCGCAAATGCGGGTTTTTTAGACCCGCCCACTCCCGGGCGTCATTTTTGCCCGGGATTATAAATACAACGCATATGCATTGCAGTCATTTTTTAAGACGGGAACGCCTACCTTGCATATCATTAACGCAAGGAAGGTGTTCACGCAAAAAAATGACGCTAACTCCATGAACGTTGGCGCTAGACGCGTCTAACGCCAAAGTATAAATATGGAGTTCGTTTTGCATCGAATTTGCGTCGAAAAAAACGACGCAAATTCGGCGCAAACGGAGTATAAATATGCCCCCTAGTTTCTTTTAGAGACAGTCACTTCTTTGAAACTAAGGCCCATATTTATACTTTTTTAGTGACGCATTTGCGTCATTTTTTTACGCAAAATCGGCGCAAACTTGCAAAATACATTTGTATTTTGTAAGTTTGCGCTGCTTTTGCGTCAAAAAATGACGCAAATACGGTGCCAAAAAAGTATTAATATGGGTCTTAGAGTCTAGAAATGGGTAGGGTTAAGTCCTTCTTTCTCCCTTTCTGTTGCACTCATGCAACAGATGCTCTAGCTTACTGTAGTCTTGGTGGTGAGAGAACAGGAAGTAATTCAGTTGAGGCATCATTCATCCATCACTACAGCATTACTCCTGGCAAACAGAGAAAAGAGTTGGAGTCTTCCCAGGAGACAGGTACAGTGATCTAGTCCCAGCTGCGAGACCTTTGGCTGTCAGGTTGGAGGAAGAGTGCCCAGAGACTGAGTAGCTGTTGGTGAGGCCTGCGCAGCAGGAGGACTGAAGTGCTTGTACTGGCCGCCAACACGGTGTGCATTGCTGACCATGTGCAGGATACAGGACAGATGCACACTCGGGCATAGAGTGGATTGCCATAGCTGTCCGCCAGAGCCACCCTTGGGACTGCTCCTGCCCCTCCTGGCCATAATATTGGTGGAAGGTGGAACCTATGAGGCCGTGTTAGAACGGTCGGTGCCATTGTCATAGAGGAGGAGATATGCGCTGGTAGTTGTTGCCGCTTGAGGTGCTGCTGTGTTGCCATAGTGTGAGTCCTTAACACCGGACTGGGCTCCTGTGCCTGGTGGTGCATCACACCTTGACACCATATAGTGGAGCTGGACTTAAACATGTCTCTGCTGGGAAATTGGTACCTTTGACGGTAACCGCCACCAAATGGTCTTTGGTGCAGACCAGTTCAAACATCTATTTGCGAAAAAGAGGGCACATTAATCTCTGGTCCCAAGGACCCCACTCAGGGTTCCCTTCTTAACCAATTATAGCACACCTCAGGAGCATTCGAGACCGAGACACAGTCACCTGCATGGGAAAAAGTAACCATTACCCATGAGGGAAACTTCATCTAATATTTGCCTGACTTCACTCTGGCAGTAAAGGAATCATGGTGAGAGTTCTTGCTGGCCAAAAAGTTGTTACAACAGCCTGAAATAGAATATGCTATGCTATACCCAGAAAGGCTCAGATTCTCCCAAATCGGTAAAGAATATGATTTTCAGGACTCTAAGAAAGCTGTGACCCTCCTGAGAAAAGAATGAGCAAATAGAAAGCCCACTCCTGCATGCCGAGGAGATCAAGCAGACACAGTGATTCAGATTACCTCTGCCAATTCCTTCTGAAACAATGGAAAACAAGACTGGTAATATCTGCAATCCTTTATATTGTGTGTCCTGACCAGCTCTGCCACTTCAGAGTCACCCTACTGGGTGATCCCCATAGACGTTTGGCCATTTGGAGGTGCTCTGCTGGAACTACCTAGGGAATTAGCGATCTCTTGCAACTTTTTGAATTTTAACCGTTGCTGTCACAACCTGATTTTTTTGTAGGTTTCATTTTTTATAGAGGTGCCTCTGCTTGTAGTCAAGGAGATGTTGCTGGCAGGATTGAATGCTAATGTGTAAGGGGGTTAGGGAAAGGGTTCAGGATAATGCAACACAGAATGTCATCACTTATGAAAGTTGCAGCATTACTATACATGCTACAGCAAGTGAACCCACAGCACTCATACCAGGGATATGGCATGAACTCATATTACATACTCCTGCACTGAGAGATCCATAGCACCAGAAACAGACTCTAGAAGCAATAATGTATCACTACTGTCTTGAAACAAAAGAGGTCTTAATAACCCACAGAAAAATGGCAAGCCATAGCATACCTATACTGACATAACATTGATATATTATTTATACATGAAACACATCTCACCCCAGACACCAAGCACAGAGGAGCAGGCAAATGGCAATACATGTTTATGCATCATGTTACTCAAAGGATGTTATGATACTGATCAAGTAAGGTGCCCCATTCCAGTCCTTGTGTTTGTGTTCTGATGATCAAAGCTGATCTTTAATAGTGCAGGGCACTTTTCATGGAATCCATCTAACACTGGTGAATGCATATGGTCCGAACACTGACAAGCCCACATTTTACAAGTCAATGTGAAAAAAACTACTCATGCTACTGACACACACAGTTCAGTGGGGGGGACGTTAACACTAACTTGAACCCCACTATTGATAGTTCTGCCACCATGGACTAGCATGAAATGTGTGCAGCTAATGTTCTATTGTCAGATACGGAGGAGCTTGGACTGTTAGACCTATGGCGGACAAAATACCTTACTTGATGTAAGAGCATGTTCACATCCTCTGTTTACTACATATGGTCCTAACTAGATTACTGGTTGGCGAACAGAGACATGAGCCACTGGATGCAGGAAGTCACACACCGTCCCAGGATGTTATCAGAGCACAGTCTGGTCCTACTTAAGGTATCAATTCCTACACACACACCAACCCAAATTGCGTGGAGAGCTCAGAGCCAGCATATTAACATATTTTTAAAGAAAATAAAGGCTCAGTAGATAAAGTGAGCATCTTGTGGGAAGCATTTAAAGCTATTATTGGAGGCATGTACATCAGTAAAAGGCTGGAAAACTCAAAACACTATGCACACACATGAGCAGCATAGAGCATCAGATACAAACCTCAGAATGCCACAAGGAAACCTGCCCTGACTCATTCATATTAGCTGCTATATGCACACTAGTGACAGAGCATAACAAGTTACCTGAAGAAGAGATCAAACATATGTCTAAATATTCTATAGCAAAAGCATATGGAGTAGGTGGAAAACCAGCCAGGACTCTAGTACAGAAGTTGAAGTCACTGTGGTCAAACACAAATATAATCAAAATGACAGAGTTGAAGGGTGCAGAGCACTACGATACTAAGAACATCATGGCAGCCTTTACAGGCTACTATAACACTCTACATCAAACACACACTGAGGGCCACACTTAGTAGCTCTCCAGTCATCTAAATGAGAATGCATTAGCCTAGTCAGAAAAAATAACGAGCTCAGCCTATTACAGAGGAAGAGAGCAAAAAGGACATATCAAACCTCTCAAATGGCAAAGCACTTGGGCTGGACGGGTTAACAAGTGAGTATTGTAAAGAGTTTGCCTCCCTCTTAGTACTGCTTCTCCTAACACTATACGAAGAAGTATATATTACACAATTGCTGCCCCCTACAGTCTTCAAAGCACTCATAATCACCCTTCTCAAGCCACACAAAATGCAGAACAAAGTGAGTCTTATCAACTGCTATATCTCATCAACGTAGATGCAAAGATACAAGTGAAAATTATAGCTAACAGACTGATGACTCTCCTTCCGAACTTGTTGCTGCCAGATCAGTTGGGCTTTGTGCCGTTAAGGTCCATATTGCATAATCTGCAACCACACTTCGCCTACTCCACCAACTTAACCCCGGGCCCAGAGGAAGCCGCAGTGCTATTGGATGCTGCCAAAGCTTTTGACTCTAAAGAATGGGAATAGATGTTTACAATACTGCAATGCATGGTCATGCCTTCACCCTTCATACAATGGATCAGACTTCTGTATACAGGCCCAGCAGCTCGCTTAAGGGTAAATGGGCATACCTCTACACCCATTACTATCAGCAAGGGGATGAGACAGGGGTGTCCTCTCTTCCCACTGCTGTTCATGTTGGCATTGGAGCCAATGGTCAGCACCATCAGACAGCGTCACACTGTCTCTGCACTGAACTTTACCCTAAGACCATTGGGTATTTCTTTATATGTCAACAACATATTCTTGTATGTTAAAATGCCTAACACTCACCTCACACTATTATTACGGGAATATATAATATTAGGGAAGCATTCAGGCCTCAGTTTTAAGTGTGACAAATGTTTTATCTTCCCATTGACTTCAGTTACTAGACCATGCAAGCTAGGATACCCACTGAGATGGAGTGATGACCCGTTAAGATATCTGGGGATATGGCTGCACAGAGGCCCAAACACTGTTATCAGTAGTAATTATGGCATTGCTCTATCATGACTTGAAGACTAGGTGCGCCCATGGTCTCGGCCGTCGTTGTCCATAGCACAGAGTACCCATTATGAAAATGGTCGAACTACCCAAAATCCGCTGTCAGTGAGTTTGTACATTGCAGACCAATGTGCATGTCACTGTGGACTGACATAGGTGAGCGACAAGCCAACAGGTATTTGACCAATGTAAGCAAAAGGTTCCAGGACTGGGTAGATCAGTACTGATCTCTGTCTGTACCATGGGATATGTAGTTGGAAGCTATGGTATGGGTATGTGATAAAGCTTTACCAGGTGATACATAGAAGCAATCTATGTGCCTCCTGACTTGTTGGTAGAGTTACATGACCCTAACTTTTGTATCATCTAGTTTAGCATTGTGTTACACCTTAGCAAACATCCTGATGCTACTCTCAGTTATGCTCTTTGTGCTTTTTGCACATCTATCACTGATTGTGTGTAGTTGTAGTTTACAACTTTTTTGGAACCTGTCCTGTAACAATCCTATTGTAATTAGTCTCCTGCTGATGGAGTCCATGTATGAGGTCCATAACAACGGGTGCACCATACAGGAGGACATGATCAGACTAGAGTTGCATGCATAACTATTGTACATGGATGATAAATGAAACATACCCAGGACCTGTGTTGAAGTGAGGTTTATTGTGGAAATAAAAACAACATATGTGACTATTAACGTAAAACACAAACAAAAAAATAGTGATAGGTTTAGTCATGGTCGATGAAATCATCAGGGTAGCTGCTACACCAAATGGGTACCAGTCCAGAGTCCTTGCACCATAGGAAAATGGAGATTGGTTACAGAACAGTCAACATGGTGTATCTGTGGCACAGAAAGGGAACAATTCAGGAGAGGTTTACTTCCTGGCAGTGGGTTGGTCTTGGCACTTACTCCTGCTGGATGTGTGGGTGGATGTCCACGTTTGCAGGTGGGTTCTTCAGCTACAGAGGGTGGGGTGTCTGAGGCATGTCCCTCCCCTGGCAGGGCCTCCATTCCACTAGCTGCCACAGATGTAGAAGGGCCTGATGCATAATTCCTAGTGGAAGGGGCCAGATGTTGGGTACAAAACCTCCTCAGTGTGGTATTCATGTCTCTCAGCACCCCTGCAATGGAAGCTAAGTGGGTGTTTTATGCCTGCCACTGCTGCATGACTAACTGGTGGGTGTCCCTCTGTAGAGTTTGGATTTCCCCCAAGTGATAACTTGTCCCGTCATGTCTTGGAAACTTTGGTAGGCTCCCAAGACTTGGGATATGGTTTCCTGACCAGTAGTGTCCCTTTAAGCCCCCATCCTCTTGCCCACAGCATCCCTCCCACGCACCCTGCCCTACGTGCCTGTGCCCACTCTAAGTGGTGGCAGGTCCATCATTGTCAGGGGTGGCAAGGTGAGACTCAGGTACCTGTACTGTGGGGCACACAATGGCTGAAATAGTCCTTGGGACATATGTTGGGGGGGGCAAATGGTTGCCTCTGATGTAGATGCAACAGGACTGGTAGGAGTTCATGCGGGCAGCAAGAGGCTGACAATTGTTGACTGATCAAGTGTCCCAGATAGGCCAGGTTCTTTGTCAGTGTCTAGACATCCAGGGGTGTTGTCCTCACTGGGGCCTTCATCCAGAGGGGCAGTGACAGTCTCTGGTATCCTCTCCATGGTCACAATGGCAAGGTTATCTGTGGAGGGAGCAAAACACAGAGTTCAGGTTAAAATGGGCTATTTTAGAAGTTTTGTGAGATGCAGACAGTGCTTCAACATGATCCCCAGCAATTCCAATGACAGCTGCTGCACAGTGTAACTTAGTACAACATGAAACTCTGTAATTCAATGCACTATGTTTTGTGCTGGTAAACTATGTTGGTAGTGATTGCACTGCTGATGGCTTCTGATATTGTCTTATTATTGATATGGCTGTTCACCACTGTTACATAGTGAACTGTCTGGCATGATAGATGGCACAAATAAGAGCTGTGCAATGCACATTGGTGTATTTCTAGGAACACAGTATATGAGTTTACAATGGACATCGACCTGTGTCTGGATGTACTGCATGTGCATCCACTCAGCCATCTGACTTTCCAAACCAGTTGAGTATATTTCTAGCTTGTGATGTTTAATATGTGGCCATTATATATGGACACTCTTCTATAGCTGTGTTTTGCTTGGGATACTAGTTTGAGTGAACAATTGCATTGCTGTCATTGACATGCACTGTTCCACACTAGAAATCAAGATGGGTTGCATAGGATATTGGTTTAGCATGCATGACAAGTGATCTTTGGTGCAGTATACTGGTGTTGTAAATGTTAGGATATTGCATTCTGGGAGTTGTTGTGCTATAATTAGCCAGTACTTCACATGCCATTTCCAAGGGCTGTGGGGCCAGATGAGTTTAGTGGCCATGTGGCATGCCAGGGAGTGGTATTACATGATTAGGAGATAGCTGCAGTGGGTGGTGTGTAAACTGGCGTGGGTGTAGGTGGTGAGGAAGCATGCAGGACAAGACAATTGTGTGGCATGAACATTGTTTGTACTTATCAGACTCCAATCCCCCAGGTAATCCTGTCAGGCTCTCAGGATGTAGGATGTTCAAGACCTTCTCCTCCCAAGATGTGAACATAGTGGGAGCAGGTGGAGGCCCTGCGCCAGCCTTAAGTACTGCTAGCTGGTGCCTGGATGCCATGGACTGGACCGTCTCCCTGATGTTATTCCACCTATTCCTGATCTCTTCCCTTGTGTGTGGATAACTGCCTACAGAGTTTACCCTGTCGACTGCCCTCTGCCAAAACTCGATTTTCCTGGCAATAGATGTTTGTTGGACCTGTGCTCCGAACAGGTGTGGCTCTACCCTTACAATTTCATCCACCATGACCCTCAACTTCTCATCTGTGAAATGTGGGTGTTTTTGTGGGGACATGGTAGGGGTTGTGTTGAAAGTGAAAGGTTGCAGAGTTAGGTAAATGGTGAGGTGTAGGTGCTGTGATGTGAGTGGGTGATGGGTGTTGTGGGTTGTGTGTGTTACTAATGTGTGTGTTTTGTATGTTGTACAGGTGTGTGATGTGTGCTTAGCGAAGTAAAATTGGGTGCCTATTTTTGCTATATTAAACTCTCTGGGATGTTGGTTGTCTGTGGTTGTGTGTGGCGTTTTGATTGCAAACGACTGTGGGTTGTGATGGGGTGTGTTATATAGCACAGTGAGTGGGTGTCTCGGGTGTGTGGATGTGTGTCAGGTGTGGGGTATTCAAACTATCCAATGTGGTGTGGTGTTCTGACTGAAGTGAATTGAAACTGCCATGGTTCGCACCGCCAATGGTTTTCCACCATGGAAGAACCACTGTGGTGATTTTTCGATTGTCATCTGATGGGAGGATTTTTGTCGGGCTGGCGGTGCTGGTGGTGGGACTGCCTCTTTTTCGTCCTCCAGTGTCCTGGCAGTTTCAGTAATTTCGCTGTTTTTTGGCGGACTGCACTGTGTCTTGCCAAAAGACCGACAAACTTGTAATGAGGCCCTAAGTGTGTGCTTATATTAACACATAATCACAGACTATGTACGTTTATTCTTGAGGCAATGTGTTGAAACAATGTAGAGGCTTTTAATTCCGGAATGTTAATTGATTAATCTATGCATGTCCCTAAGAACCAACAAATCTATTTTCATTAACCAAAATATTTTATTTTATAGTTCTAATTTTAAATAATACGAAGATAATTACTATTATCCGTTTTCAGAAACCAAGACTGCTCAAATGAGCTTCTCAAAATGAATATGTTTTTACCAATGTCCCTGTCCAGCTAAGAAAAGGCTCCAAAGCCCCACTGCTCAGTTTTCCATCTTAAATCAGTTAACATCTGTTACCACCACCTCCTTCATGTTCAGCAGACAGCAAACAGTACCCACATATTTTCTTCCTTTGAACTGGAAATTCCTCCTGACTATGATATTTTACATAAAGTACAGTGGCTATTTACATATACTTTTATTGATTGCCTCCGACAGGAATTACTAATTTCCTACTCCCCAAAATGATGTCTCATCTATCTGGTAGACACACAGCCATAATTCCCCCAATCCTATATTTGTGATTTTCACAGGGGCTGGTGCAAGTATTTCATTCAATGAGTTGAGGGTTACTGTGATTACCATTATGAAAGGAAGGTACTAGTAAGTGTATGATTCACATTTTGAGCGAAATACATACATCTGCTTGTGGGTAGGGAAAGACATGTAACTAATGTTGAATTATCAGAATGGTTTATAACTGAAAAAGGACTGATAGAGGGATGTGTGTTTGCCACTATCCTTTTTCATTCCACTACTTCTTTATTAAGAGGCATATTTAAGAGCCCCTAGTGCCACTTTTCGTGACACTCTGGTGGCACAATGCACTGCACTGTCTTTGCAAGGTGTGTTAAATCACTTTTTGTGGCTTAATGCCACCTTGTAAATATGGCCCTTTCACATGCAGCACTTTGCGTAGAAGGGGTGTGCAATGGGTGTTGCTGTGAGCGTGCCATGGCAACACCCATTGCATTTTGATGCTGCCTCAGATTTACGAGTTTTTTTAAACCTGAGGCAGCACCAAAATCTAACACCACCCCAGGGGGGCATTAGAGTGTCAAAACGTGGAGAAATGCTTTCATTTCTTCTCCTTTTTTGCCCCTTTTATGTGTGCTGCATTTTGCAGCACACATAGAAAGGGCAAATCGCCATTTAATATTGTTTTCATGCAGGAAAGTGTTCCTTCCTGCACAAAATCAATCTCCCCCTCAACGCAGCCATCCTTGCAATATGATGCAAGGGTGGGTGCGTTGGCCCATGGCAGCAAATTTTGCGCTGGCGCAGGGGGAAACACAGGGGTGCGTCGTAGTCTAATAAATATGGCACATCCCTGCGTTTTGAAAATGACTGTGCACAGAGCTGCAAAATTTTGCGCCGTGCACCATCATTTTCGGTTAAATCTGGCCCTACGTTTTTAAATTTATTTTGACTGATTCTTGGGGGGCAGTGACAACATGTTTAGTCACTGGTGACATTCATGTGCATTTGGTATTTATATAATGTATAAAAAGAGTATGGAAACTTAGAAGACAAGTTATTTTTAAAAGTTGACAGCCACATTTAAGGCACAATATTAATCAATAAGTACAGTGTGTTTTACATAATAGAATAATAGGCATATTTTCTATCAAGCTTTTCAGACTACGATGGTTTCAGTCATTTTGATCGAGATAAACCTTGTGCTTGCAGGTTTACTATTAAATAGAAACTTTTTAATATTCAATATTTTTGGTTAATTATAGTTAATTAAAAATAGACTAATGATGATTATTGAGATAACTGGAAGTTTGGCCATAAGAATGTTGATGAAGATGAACATGTCTCTTCAAATAATGCTTTTGTTGTTTATTACTGGATTAATATGGGCTGCAATGCTCTCAAAGCGTGCCAACTGTACCTCACCCGAGGATGTGGATGGGGAAATACCAAACTGATATTTACCCACTCTTCATCCTTTTCACGATGTAGTTACCACAACTCCACACTTGTATTAACGCCCAAGCTCTGATCTTCATTAGGTTTGGGAAGTGAACATTAACGGTAAACTACTTTGATCCTTTTTTCTAACTCAGATGTTGTCACTGTACTTGCTAATTACTAGTTGAATGATCAGAGATCTTTTGACTGATCACACTTGAAATAAAAAACGGAGACAAACTTGTCCACTTTGATCATACAAGAAACTGAATACATCTGTATTTCTTTCTACAAATACTCAGGATCCTCTGTTTTTGCTACAAATACCCTTATATGTCTTTTTTGTCTCTGTTTTTTTTATACTGACCTATTTTTCTACATTGTGAAAAACACTTGTTCCGACTTTGATAGCATGCTAGCAATACCAGATTTATCACAATTTTAAACAGTGCAGGTACCATTGAGCCAAGACCTTTTGATTTTAGTAAAATTATGATTATATTGTGGGACAGAGCATCCTTACAAAATATATAATTTTATGCTGCCTCTCTCTTGAACCCTCTCCAGACTTTAGGACCTCTGGGGCGGTATTTTATGGTCAAATCAGCTGCAATGTAAACTTTACTCGTCACAAGCTAATTCTATATGAGAAAATTAATGAGAGTTTAGGAAAGTTTTAAAATGTTTATTCAAACATAACGTAATAAGATTTATTAATCAATGAAAGCACAGAATATTGCATTAAGTGTGTCTTGAATCTGTCCCTACTTGCTTCAAATTAGGCTATTTGTTAAGAATTCCCTGTACTCATTAAGAATACAGTAGCAGTTTGAAAGAATTAGTCTAGTCAGACTAAAGAAGTCTGAGAAAATGCTATTGTGAATTTTAAAAAGTAATGCTTTTTCCTGTCTCTAACTACTATCAGCTCAGTAAGATTCAGCTATCACATTATTCTGTAACAGTCTATCCATCTCTCTCTCTCTGTGTTTGCACTCCCCCACATCTAAATCTCTTGCTCGATCGTCTTCCTTACTTTTTCCCTTGAGCACCTTTTATAGTACATTTCCTTCAATACAAGTTTTAATAATTTGTCAAGAATGTAACTCATTCTTCTTGAGTTCGAAACTTCTCAAGCAGAAATCAACTCAAATTCAGAAAGGAATCAACTACATTGCCCTGTCTCCACATGCATACTTTTCTTCTCAAAAATAAAATACATGCATGATTGTCTATCATCTCCTTTTCACAGCTTTCACACTGTAAGCCCAATCATAAGAGATCCAATTTAGTATAACAATTGTGCAATTCAGTGCCTTCCAAAACAAGTCAGTAAGGCAAAAAAGTATAACATAATAGTGCTTCCATTGTTAAAATGGAAGAAGTTGAGTAAAGTTTAGGAATGAAACATGATTAGACTCTAAAGAATGTGTTAGTGTTAACAGTTTTAGCAAGTCAGTCAGCATAGGTCGGACAGAGTTGAAAGCAAGTTTATAACTACAAAAAGCCACATCATTCACTCGCTTAGTAAATCCATATTAATTTATATTTTATAAAAATTGTTCACAATAGTACTATTACTTAATTACTATTGCTTACTATTACATTTAGAGTCTTTAAGACAGCTATCTTCATCCATCGATCTGCTTTCCATTCACCTTTTAGTTCCATCCCTTACAGCTAACAAAACATGCAGGGGGTCAGCTCACTTCAGCCACTGACTTCACTGTGAGTGACAGTATTCTGCTCTTGCACAAGGATCACATCCATGTACAAAGTAGTTCCCTTTATTACCAGGGATTACAATGGCAGTATATTCATTTGAGGCAAAAACATGTTTTTGCTTAGATATTTTTTTTTACATTGACTAGGGCTTGGCAGCTCCTCCAACAACACATCATTTTATAAAAATCCTTGAAAAGTGACACGGGAGTAGGCTGTTGTACAGTGCAATATAGGGGCATGCAGTGTAGTTTAGTGTTTGTACAGTATCATAGAGTGTAGTTGAGTGTTATAGATTGAACTTTTATAGAGCAGAGTATTGAAGAGCGCAGCTGCATACATTGGAATGTCACACAGTAGTGTTGAGTGGGATAAACTGTCTTAAAGTTGAGTTGTGTTGAGTGACGTCATGTATAGTGGACAAAGGAGTGTAGTGGTGTCTTGTATTGTACAGTGCCATGGGGTGGAGTAAAGTGGAGTGATGTAGCACATAGTGGAGTAAAGTGTTAAAGAGTGCAGTGGCATGTTCTACACTGAAGTGGTATGCCACGTGGCAGAGTGTGGGAGCCTGCCATAGATTGGAGTGGCCTAGAGTAGAGTACACTGTTGTGGAGTGAGGTAGAGTACAGTGTAGTAGAGTATGGCTCAGTGGAGTGGCACAGAGTGCTGCAGAATCAAGTGGCATTCAGTAGAGCAGAGTACAGTGGAGCAGATTCAAGTAGATTGGAGTAGTGTGTTATGGAAGGGAGCACATTCTGGTGCAGTGGCTTAGAGGGATTTGCATAGTGTATCGCGGAGTGCAGTCTGGTAGAGTGGCATAGAGTGGACTACAGTGTTGTATAGTGACATAGACTAGAGTACAGCGTTGTACAGGGAAGTATTTTAAAGTGTAGTAGAGTGGAGGGGCATAGAGTGTCATACAGTGGAGTAGAAGTCAATGGAGTAGAGTACACTCAAGTGGGATAGACTGGAATGGTGTAGAGTGCAGTCTTGTACAGTGATGTGTCACTAAGGTGGTCATTACAACCCTGGCGGTTGGTGTTAAAGCGGCGGTAAGACCGCCAACAGGCCGGCGGTAAAAAAGTTGCAATTACAAATGTGGCGGAAACCGCCAACAAAGACAGCCACTTTAACACTCCGACCGCCATGGCGGTACAAACAAACAGCGCAGCGGTCACCGCCAACAGACAGGCGGAGGACAATGTACCGCCCACAGTATCACAACAGGCCAATCCACCATCTATTCCGGGGCGGATTCACCGCGGATAAAAACACAGCGGAAACAGGACTTTGAAGGGAAAACGCTCACCTCTACACATCCCATGAGGAACGAGGACGCCATGGACCCAGAACTCCACATACTCCCTGCGATTGTCTTCCTGCTCCTCTACCAGGAGCACAAATGCTGGCGGCGAAGATCACGGTGAGTACTGCACCTACGACACAGGGGAAGGAAAAAGCAGGGATACACACACGCAACACACAACACCCCCACCCTCACCCACTACAACACACACACTAATACGGCATGATACATCACAGTTACACCCCCCAGCCCCCCTGGAAGAATTCAAAGACAATAGAAAATGAGTGTAACCATTGTAATATATTAAAAGCAAGTAGGGAAAAATATATATATACACCATGTACCAAATATATAACAAGCATAGTAGTCCAGTTAGTGCTCCAATTAAGTCCGTGGAACACTGGGCCCACACGGTATGGCCGAGGCCCACACAAGATCCCCGACCATAACGGAGAGAACACTGCAGGGGCATCAGAGAGCAAACAAACAGGCACCTCAGGGGGAGGGAAAGGGGGGCACCTCAGCCGGTTGAGTGCACGACGCCAAATCCACGAGAGGGCCACTGTTCAATCCTGGGGAGTGCAAAGCCACAGTCTCTCAAGTCTCTACAGTGGGTGGGTTGCCCATTGTTCCATCCTGGGGAGTGCAAAGCCACAGTCTCTCAAGTCTCTACAGTGGGTGGGTTGCCCACTGTTCCATCCTGGGGAGTGCAAAGCCACAGTCTCTCAAGTCTCTACAGTGGGTGAGTTGCCCCCTGTTCAATCCTGGGGAGTGCAAAGCCACAGTCTCTCAAGTCTCTACAGTGGGTGGGTTGCCCAGTGTTCCATCCTGGGGAGTGCAAAGCCACAGTCTCTCAAGTCTCTACAGTGGGTGGCTTGCCCACTGTTCAATCCTGGGGAGTGCAAAGCCACAGTCTCTCAAGTCTCTACAGTGGGTGGGTTGCCCACTGTTACATCCTGGGGAGTGCAAAGCCACAGTCTCGCAAGTGGATAACAGTCTCCACTGGTTCTGGAGGGGGCATGGTGCCCAGAGTGCTTCATCCTGCTAAGGACAGAGGTAGTGGATTACAGTCAATCAACAATCAAGGGATAGGGAGGAATAATGGTCCAGTGTATACCCTCCCTCTGAACTATGCTACAACAATAGAATACACTGTTCAAAAAAAAGAGAGGAGAAAGTGACAAGAGAAAGAACAGGAGAGAGTCCTGATTTCAGGAGCAAGAGTCCTCACACACCCAAATAGGTGTCATGCTTCATCATCGGAGTTGCTCGTCAGACCAGCGCCACTATGTCTGACGGGCACCCCCCGTAGGGAGGCTCTTTGCCGGAGATCTATTCCTGATGACGCCAAGACCCCAAGAGTGAGTTTGGAAGAGGAATAAGAAAAGGAGAGGCACACTAAGAGTTAAAATTGGCTCAAGACCCCACCTAGGATTCTCCTTTAATCAGTCGCTAGTGGGTACAGGCCAAGATTAAAAATCGATAAGGAGAGTGAGGCAGATATGATGATCAATCACTCTCAGTCAAAACTTGTTAGAACAAGGGGGGTGAGGAACTACCTAGACCTCCCTGGAAAAGGGTCAACATGTTTCGCGTCTGTCATGGTCCAGCCGGATCCTGTGACGCTTCTTCATGACCTATGAATAGTTCTTCTCCTATCACTGAACTGTAAAGACTCCTATGACCTGCAATTGTCAGTCATCCTACCTCTAGTCACTTACATTCGTTCGGTGTCATTCGAACGTACTAATCCTAAAAGTCGCCCCTCCTTATTTGAGAAACGTGCTTCATGGGACAGCAGAGTCCAGCCTATTAGTCTCACAGGTGCATTGCCCAAATGGGCATAGGAAGTGGAGCTGGGGCAGTTTAAGGATGGACAGGGTGACAAAGTGGGACAGTAGGATGACAATCAGGGTGGTCTTATTTCTTGGCGGGGGTCTTGGCATCGTTCTCTGTCTTGTTCCTGGATCTCAGGGACCGTTTGCGAGGTGGTTCTCCCTCTGCAGGGGGTGGGGTGCTGGTGTGGTGGTCCTGTGGCGGGGCATCCTGTCCACTAGCGCCAGCGGAGGTGGTGGGCAGTTCATCGTCCAGGCTAGTGGCAGAGCCCCTTGTAGTGCCACAGTGTCCCTCCTGGTGTTCACGAGTTTCTTCAGCATCCCTACGATGGTGCCCAGGGTGGAGTTGATGGTTCTGAGTTCCTCCCTGAAGCCCATATACTGTTCCTCCTGCAGGCGCTGGGTCTCCTGAAACTTGTCCAGTACCGTTGCCATCGTCTCCTGGGAGTGGTGGTAGGCTCCCATGATGGAGGAGAGGGCCTCGTGGAGAGTGGGTTCCCTGGGCCTGTCTGCCCCCTGTCGCACAGCAGCCCTCCCAGTTCCCCTGTGTTCCTGGGCCTCTGTCCCCTGGACCGTGTGCCCACTACCACTGCCCCCAGGTCCCTGTTGTTGTTAGGGTGGTGGGTTAGCCTGGGTTCCCTGTAGTGGTGGACACTCAGCTGATTGACGTGTCCTGGGGACGGAGGTATGGGCCCGCTGGGTGGGTGCTGTGCTGGTGTTTCCAGAGGGGGGAAGCTCTGTAGTGGCCTGTGACTGTGTCAGGGGAACCGGCTGTCCAGAGGCCCCCAGCGGGCCGGGCTGGTCATCTAGATCCAGTTGGACAGAGGTGCTGTCATCACTGTTGGGCCTCTTCTGTTGGCGGTGTGGACATGTGTGGACCCTCCTGTCCGGTGACGTTGGGTAGGGGTCCTGCAGGGGTATAAAAGGATGGTTATTACATCTGTGTGTGTCATGGTGTGCAATGGGTGGGTGACCGTGTACCCCAGTGCTTGCATTCCTGTGTGGGACCTTGTGTGATGATGGTTTAGGGGGGTGTATGGGTATGTGCAGTGGCCATGCTTTGGTGATGGGTGTCCATGCTTTGTTGTTGCATGCAGGGCTTGGTGTTAGGATGTGTGGTTTGTGATGTTGGGACATTTGTGAGGAGTTAGAGTTGTGGGGGTATTTGCTGGCATGCAGTTAGGGTGGGGGATGTAATAGTTAAGATTTGACTTACCAGAGTCCATTCCTCCACCTACTCCTGCGAGGCCCTCAGGATGCAGAATAGCCAAGGCTTGCTCCTCCCATGTTGTTAGTTGTGGGGGAGGAGGTGGGGGCTCGCCGCCAGTCCTCTGAACCGCAAGGTGGTGTCTTGAGACCATGGAACGCACCTTCCCCCGTAGGTCGTTCCACCTCTTCCTGATGTCATCCCGATTTCTTGGGTGCTGTCCCACTACGTTGACCCTGTCCACTATTCTTCGCCATAGCTCCATCTTCCTTGCAATGGAGGTGTGCTGCACCTGTGATCCGAATAGCTGAGGCTCTACCCGGAGGATTTCCTCCACTATGACCCTGAGCTCCTCCTCCGAGAACCTGGGGTGTCTTTGCCGTGCCGTGGGGTGGTGTAAGTGATGTGTGGGGTGGTGTGTGGGGTGATAAGTGTGCTGATATGTAGTGGTGTGTAGTGTGCGGTGCGTGGAAGTTCTGTGGGTGATGGTGTTGTGTGCCTGTGGATGCTAGTGTTGTTGATGGTGGTGTCTCTTTCTGGCCTTCGTTCGTGATTTGTGGTCGTAAGGGTTTGTGGGTGATGTGGGTGTGTGTTTTATATTGTATTGGGTGTGTGGGAGTGGTGTTTATCACTGACCTTTGGTGTGGTGGACTTGTGTGGGTGTCTGATTTTTGGAGGATTCCGAGCTGTGGGTCATAATAGCTGTGGCGGATTTCCGCGGCGATGTGTTGGCGGTTTTCTGCACAGCGGTAAGCGGCTTTTACCGCCAATGTTGTAATGAGGGCCTAAGTGTTTTATCATAGAGTATTATGGCGTACATTGTCATTGCACAAAGTGTGGCATGCAGTGGAGTGGTGTAGAGTTTAGTGGCACAGAGTGGAATAGTCTACAGTAAAATAGCATTGTAGGAGGGCTGGGCAGATATAAGAATGTGGAAGCTGTGGAGGCTTCCGATTTTTGCTTTATTGGGGTCCCAGAACAAAGATGGAAAATGTCTCTGAGGCTTGGGGGGGGGGGTGAAGAAAGGTGTTTTTGGAGGTCTGTCCTTTCCTTTGTCCGCTGGGTCTGATGCTCATTTTTCTCCCTCTTCTTTCTAAGTTTCCCACAGGGATGGCACAGTCAGATTCCTAGAGAAAAGACAGAGTGGTAAGTATGAGGTTCACATTTACTCTATTTTTTTGTTTTGTTTTGTTGTCACCTCAACAGTGTTCGTGCTTTCAGCTAGGGAGGAACATGCTTGTCCACACTGAGTTTAAGTAAACCCAATGCAAACTTTTAACAATTCAAGCTCTATTTCCCTTGATTTCTAGGACCCTGGTGTTCAAATATAGCTTCCCTTTAATCAGGGATTGTGATTGGTGATCTATGTTTTGTCTCTCCACCGATTCATGTACAAATCACGTGAAGTTACCTTACATTTACCTTACATGACCAGCCTTGCAAAAAACTAGTCCGAAGTGCCCGTTTCCCATGGTCCCCAAGCAAGTGCAACACACAGGCCCACCCAACCAGTAACAGAATATATGCCAAAGAAAATAATATCTGTCACAGTCTTCCTGCAAAGCGTTGACCATTTGTAATCCGGGGGGGGGGTGTGTTAAGGCCAAAGGTAGAGTTATTCTATAGGCTTCCTACCTAGAACTGTCCCTGCCTCTAATCTACCCACATGGTAGCACCCTTACCTGTTTGCTGAATCACTCACCCTCTATGCTGCAACTCTTCTGAGTTGCAGTGGACTGTCCAGTGTCCTCTGGTGGCATTCACCACTCTTCTGTGCAGGTCTCCTGCGTCTCATCGTGGTCAGTGGCATTGTTTTCTCTGGGTGGTTTTCTTTCTTCTTCCTGGTTCAGCGTTAGCAGTAAGAAGTCATCTCCTCCCACAGATGTTGCGCTCTCTCTCTTACTCTTTCTCAAGATTCCCTCAGTGTCAACATTTTTCACCTCTCCCGGCATGAATCCTGGTTGGATTTTGGCTCTTGAAGACCCGCCGTCTCTTTCCAAACATAGTGGTCGTTTACTGTTTGTGTCCTTTTAGACGTCCCGCCTGACTTAACCCCATCTTTCCTTCTCTCCCCACAGATTTTCTTCTGACGCCACAGGACTGCAGAAGTATTCTCAGTGTTCTCATCAGGTAGATAAGGGAGTTTAAGGGACTCCTTCTCATATCTCTCCTCCCATACTTTCTTACAAGTAAGAAATCCATCTTGGGGATATCTTGAAAGGAAATCAGCTTTTGTGTGCTCTACTCCTTTGTGATGGAATGTCTGAAAATGAAAGGGTTGTAATGCAAGAAACCACCATAAGATACAGTCATTGTTCCCCTTATTGTGGGCCATCCACTTGAGTAGAGAATGATATGTATACAGTGAAAATTCCTGCTCTGCTAGATAGAATCTTAGAGTTTCTATGGCCCATTTAATCGCCAGAGCTTCTTTTTGGATTACAGCATAGTTTTCTTGTCTTGGGAATAACTTTCTACTTATGTATACAACTGTTCATTCTACTCCTGTGTCACTGATTTGTGATATAATGGCCCCATGTCCCGCCCCTGATGCATCAGTCTGAAAAATAAAGGGTTGGGTATAGTCAGGACTGGCAAGTACTGGTTTAGAGGTGAGGGACTGCTTTAGAGCATGAAAGGCCTTGAGTACTACCAGAGAAGGAGTTCTTGTTCAACTTCTCTGGATTCCTGTAAGAGATCAGTTAAAGGGGAAGCCAGCTGAGAAAACATGGGAATAAATCAAAGCACATAAATCGCTTTTGATTTTAGGCATGGAGATACTTGATATGGCTGCTACCTATTCTGCTTGGGGTCAAATGTGTACTTCCCCTAAAATAAACCCCAATATTTCACTCTCCTAGCAGTTTTATGGCTTTTGGTTGAGTTAATTTTTAGACTGCAGGAACCTAAAGCATGAATTACTGACTGTAGGTGTTCTAAATGTAGTTCCCATGAAGAGCTATAGATGACAATATAAGCGGCAGCGTACTTTTCGTGGAGTTTAAGGATGGTATTAATTGCTCGCTGGAATGTTGCAAGAGCTCCATGGAGCCCAAAAGGTAATTCTGTAAAATGACACTACCCTCCAGGTGTGGAAAAAGCTGGTTTCTCCTTATCTTGTTGTTGTAATGGGATTTGCCAGTTGCCCTTACAAAGGTCTTATGTGCGTATTTACTTTGTCTCCCCCGATTTTTCTATCACTTCATCCACTCTTTGGAGGGGATAAGCATTGAAATTGGGAAATTTTGTTGACTTCTCTGAAATCAATACAAAAATGAATATAACCACTGAGTTTTGGTACTGGCACAATCTTACCCTGTGTTGTATTAATAGGATGGTCTAGGAAGGAGGTTCTGCCAGGAACAAGGGAAAACACCCCATGAAGAGGCTGTAGATGGATGTGAAGTTCTTACTTTAGGCTCACAGGAAGATCTGGATCAATGCATTGAAGGTATAGGGGGGTCTTCTAGGGGAGATACAACCAGGACAGGTACAGGCCCTTCCCATTTCTTAAGACGGCTTATGTGATAGATATGGGAGGCCTTTTTTCTATGGGTCCATCTCTATATGATAAGTAACAGGAGTCACTTGTTCTAATACTTTGTATGCTCCATGCCATTGTCACAAAAGTTTGTGTTCTGAGGAAGACATCATTAACAGGAACCAAGCTCCTACTTCAAAGGTACGGGCCTTCGCCTATTTCTCATATTGGGATTTTTGGGATTGTTGGACATTCGCCAGATTGGTCTTTACTGTGCTCCCTATCTGACGTAAATGGGTTTTTAAATTGTTATCGTAGTCCCGAAGGGGCCTGGTTTCGTCCTTTACTTGCTCCAATTCTTCTCTGGCCAAATGGAAGTCCCACCCAACTGAACCCCATCTTTTCTTCTCTCCCCACAAGTTTTCTTCTGGTGAAACAGGACGGAAGAGGTATTCTTGGGGTTCACATCAGGCAAGTGAGGGGAATTAAGAGACTCTCTCTCACAAACATATAGTGTAGTGGTATACAGTTGAGCGGCTTAGAGTGGAGTGGTGTACAGTTGAATAGTGTAGGGTGGAGTGACACTCATTGGAATAGCATACATTGGAATGTCATACACTAGAGTGGCATTGAGTGGAGTACCATATAGTGGAGTTGCATTTAGTTGAATAGCTGTCCATGGAGCGGCTTAGAGTGGAGTGGCAAATAGTGGCACAGAGTAGAGTCGAATGATGCACACTAGAGTAGTGTAGAGAGGAATAGCATAGACTGGAGTGGCGTACAGTGGGGTGTCATAAAGTAGATTTTCCTAGACTGAGGTGGAACACAGTATAAAGTGCCATACTGTAGAATAGCATACAGTGGAGTGGCATAGATAGGAGTGGCATACAGTGGAGTAGCATAGATTGGAGTAGCATAAAATTGACTGGTATAGATTGTAGTGGCATACACTGAAATGGCATACAGCACAGTGGGGTAGAGTAAAATGTTTAGTTGAGTATAACAATTTCACATAGAGTTTAGTTTAGTTTAACAATAGCATAGAGTCGAATGACGTGGAGTTACATACAGTAGAATAGCATAAAGCACATTGGCGTAGAGGTGAGAAGTGTACAATGGAGTGTTGTAGAGCAGGTTAGTGTACAGTGGAGTGACATACAGTAGGATAGGGTTGAGCGGAGAGGGGTAGAAAAGAGTGGCATACAGTATATTAGTGTACAGTGGAGTTTTGTATGGTGTAGTGGTTAGAGAGAATTAGTGTAGAGTGGCGTACATTGGAGTGGCATAGACTGGATTTGCATACAGTGGAGTGGGGTAGAGTGAAATAGCATATAGTGGAGTTGCATAGCGTGCAGTTGCATACAGTGGAGTTGCATAATATGGAGTGGCATACTGTGAAGTAGCATACAATGGGGCGGCGTTTAGTAGAGTGGTCTGCAGTGGGATTGCATAAAGTGGAGTGATGGAGAGTGGAATGGTGTAGACTGGAGTACCCACAGTGGAGTGACATACAGAGGAATAGAGTAAAGTGATGTGGCGTGGAGAGTAGCGGCTTACAATTGAGTAGCGTATAGTGGCACAGCATCCAGTAGAATGTCATAGAGTAGAATGGTGTAGAATGGAGTAGCATATGGTGAGGTTGCAGTTCAATGGCATATAGAGGAATTGCCTAGACTGGTGTGGGGTAGAATGGAATAGCATACAGTGGAGTGTTGTAGAGTGAGTATTGTAGAGTGGAGTAGGAAACAGTTGAATAACATAGAGTGGACTGGCATACAGTGAAATAGCATAGACTGGAGTGGCATACAGTAAAGTGGTATAGAGTGAAATAGCACAGGGTAGAGTGGTGTACACTGCAGTAGCATACAATTTATTGATATTTCTGTGGTACTATGTACACTATTTTTTATAAAGTGGGGTAGAGCGAAACTGAATAGAGTGGACTAGCATAGAGTGAAGTTACATACAGTGAAATAATGTAGAGTGGATTGGTGTAGACTGTATTAGTGTAAAGTAGAGTGGCATAGAGTGGAGTGGTGTAAAGTGGAGTGCCATACAGTGGAGTGGCATACAGAGTAGTAGCATACAGGGGAGCGGGGTACTGTAGAATACCATACAATGGAGAGGCATGCGCTGTAGTTGTGTACAGTGGAATAACATAGAGTGGAGTGGCGTGGAGTGGAGTGTCACAGAGTGGATTGCAGCGGCAAACAGTGGAATGGCATAGAGGGAAATATTGTAGAGTGGAATAGCACAGAGTGCAGAGGCATAGAATGGAGTGACGGACAGTAGAGTATCGCAAAGTGTACTGGCATACAGATGTACATTAAGTTTGTAAGGAATGTACAGTATAGTGCACAGATTAATGCAAGACTGTGATTACAGCTGCCTTGCATTTCTCTACATTTATCAAGCAATGCAGGGCCAAGCACAGTGACCTTGTTTTGCTTGGAAATGTGACTTAACTATTGTGTTACCCATGTGAGACCATCCATTACGCAAGGGTAACATAATACAATAATACAATTGCCGCTTAGTCATATGCTGTGCCATTGTATACATTGGTAGTTTTGCGGTATACTGTAGTACATGCAGATGACAAGACAGTATGCAATTGGGTTATGGCTGCCTTTACAAATTTAAAAGGCAGGTATATTTTTTAATACACTTCATCTGTGTTCTGGGTCAGGGAATAATTATACAGAAGCAGTAGTGTTAGAAATGGGGTCTTTGGTTGGCAGTCAGGTTACCCCCTGTCCAAGCAAGGACCCTCACTCTAGTCAGGGTAAAAGAGAATCACCCTCAGCTAACTCCCGCTCACCCCCTTGGTAGCTTGGTACGAGCAGTAGACTTAACCTCATAGTGCTAGGTGTAAATATTTGTGCCAACACACACAGTAACTTAAGGAAAACACTACAAAATGACATAACACAGGTTTAGAAAAATAGAGAATATTTATCTAAACAAAACAAGACCAAAACAACAAAAATTCACAATACACAAGTCAAGTTATCACAAAAAATGCAATGAGTCTTCATGTATTTTTAAACACACACTAACACTGTTAGTGTAAAAATGCGCCTTGGGTACGTCAAAAATGACCCCGCCAGGGCGAGTGTGTGTCAAAAAGGGCTTGCGAAGCTTCGATTTCACTCACAAGCGAGACCTTGCGTTGTTTCTCCTTTCGTTGAGTCAGGGCACGTTGTTTCTTCTCTTTGCAGGAGAGCGATGCGTCGATCCGTTCAGCACTCTTGGGTCTGGGCAGCCCTTGCGTTGTTTTTACATACCCAGCGTTACTCGCGTTAGAAATCCTGCCACACGATGATCTGAAAACCACGCAGTGCGGGTTGCGATCTCACCAGCCTCTGTCAGCGATGCTGGGTGTCGTTTCTCCAGCCCCGGGCGTTGATCGTTAGGTCGTGTTGCAGGCGAGTGTCGATTTTCAGCTGCAAAGCCAGCGGTGCGTCGATTTTTCAGCCGCAGATCAGAGTCATGTTGATCTTTTCACCGCATGGCGTTCTGTGTGTGGATTTCTTCCTCTTAGGCTGCCAGCTTCTCCTTTCAGGGTGCAAGGAACTGGATGGGCACCACTTGGCAGAGCAGGAGTCTCTCCAGATACTGCAGGTACTGGCAGAGAGAAGCCTTTGCTGTCCTTGAGACTTCAAACAACAGGAGGCAAGCTCTAAATCAAGCCCTAGGAGATCTTCACAACATGGAAGGCACACAAAGTCCAGTCTTTGCCCTCTTACTCTGGCTGAAGCAGCAACTGCAGCATAGCTCCACAAAGCACAGTCACAGGCAGGGAAGCTCTTCTTCCTCAGCTCTTCAACTCTTCTCCAGGCAGAGGTTCCTCTTGGTTTCCAGACGTGTTCTAAAGTCTGTGGTTTTGGGTGCCCTTCTTATACCCATTTTCTCCTTTGAAGTAGACCTACTTCAAAGCAAAGTCTCTCTTGATTGTGAAATCTTTCCTTGCACAGGCCAGGCCCTAGACACTCACCAGGGGGTTGGAGACTGCATTGTGCGAGGACAGGCACAGCCCTTTCAGGTGTGAGTGACCACTCCTCCCCTCCCTCCTAGCACAGATGGCTCATCAGGAAATGTAGACTACACTCCAGCTCCCTTTGTGTCACTGTCTGGTGTGAGGTGCAACTAGCCCAACTGTCAAACTGACCCAAACAGGGAATCCACAAACAGGCTGAGTCACAGAAATGGTATAAGCAAGAAAATGCTCATTTTCTACCGCCGTGCAGAAGACCGCCAACACACCGCCGCGGCCTCGGTAAACCGCCACGGTCATTATGACCCACAACTCGGAAACCGCCAAAATACAGACACCCACAGAAGTCCGCCACACCAAAGGCCAGCGATAAACTGGCGAAAACAAAACCGACACCGCCACGCCAACAGAAATACGCCCATACTATCACGACACACGAATCCACGTGGCGGTCTTTCAACTGCGGTATCCCATTGGCGGTACACACCGCTGTGCTCAAAATACACACACTCCTACAAAACACAGCCACATTGGACAAATCCAAATAGGCACACCTAATACACATACAAACACCACTCCCACACACCCAATACAATATAAAACACACACCCACATCACCCACAAACCCCCACCACAAAAAAATTGTGACGACGCACGGAGGGAGAGACTATATAGAAGAATCGAGCACCCAGACGCACATATTACCATCACCCACACAAATACCACGCACTTCACACAACACACCAATACACATCACCACACTTATCACCACACATTCCACCCCACACATCACCTACACCACCCCATGGCACCGCAAAGACACCCCAGGTTTTCGGAGGAGGAACTCAGGATCATGGTGGAGGAAATCATCCGGGTAGAGCCACAGCTATTCGGAGCACAGGTGCAGCAGACGTCCAGTGCAAGGAAGATGGAGCTATGGAGCAGAATAGTCGACAGGGTCAACGCAGTGGGACAGCACCCAAGAAATTGGGATGACATCAGGAAGAGGTGGAACGACCTACGGGGGAAGGTGCGTTCCATGGTATCCAGACACCGAATTGCAGTGCAGAAGACTGGCGGCGGACTCCCACCTCCTCCCCCAGAATTTACGACATGGGAGGAGCAGGTCTTAGCGATCCTGCATCCTGAGGGCCTCGGCGGAGTATCTGGAGGAATGGACTCTGGTAAGTCACATCTTCACTACTTCATCCCCACTACCCCACCTGCATGCCAACACATACCCCCACTGTTAGCCTCACCCCTATCACTCCTACTGCTTGCAAATGTCCCACCATCACAACCCACCCATCCCAACACCAAGCCCTGCATGAGACCACAAAGCATGGACACCCATCACCAAAGCATGCCCACTGCACATACCCATACCCCCCCAAATAAACCGACACAAAAGCCCCCACACAGGAATGCAAGCACTGGGGGACACGGGCACCCACCCATTGCACACCATGGCTCACACAGATGCAATAATCATGCTTTTATACCCCTGCAGGACCCCTACGCAACGTCACCGCACAGGAGGGTCCACAAATGTCCACCCCCCCCCCAGAAGAGGCCCACAGTGATGACAGCAGCTCTGTCCACCTGGATCTAGATGACCAGGCCAGCCCATCGGGGACCTCGGGACAGTCGGTTCCCCTCACACAGCCACAGGCCACTGCAGACCTACCCCCTCTGGAAACACCAGCACAGCACCCACCCAGCGGGCCCACACCTCTGTCTCCAGGACACGTCAAGCAGCAGTGTGTTCACCACTACAGGGCACCCAGGTTAACCCACCACCCCAACAACAGGGACCTGGGGGCAGTGGCAGTGGGCACACGGTCCAGGGGACAGAGGCCCAGGGAAACAGGGGAACTGGGAGGGCTGCTGTTCGACAGGGTGGGGACAGGCCCAGGGAACCCACTCTCCACGAGGCCCTCTCCTCCATCATGGGAGCATACCACCACTCCCAGGAGACAATGGCTACGGTACTGGCCAAGTTTCAGGAGGCCCAGCGCATGCAGGAGGAACAGTATTTGGGCTTCAGCGAGGAACTCAGAACCATCAGCTCCGCCCTGGGCACCATTGTAGGGGTGCTGAATTTGGTAGTGACCTCTTTGAGGGACACTGTGGCACCACAAAGGGCCCCTGACACTAGCATGGACCAAGAACTGCCCACCACCTCCGCCGGCGCTAGTGGACAGGAGGCACCGCCACTGGACCAACAGGCCACCAGCACCCTACCCCCTGCAGAAGGAGAACCACCCCGCAAGCGGTCCCAGAGATCCAGGAAGAGGACAGAGTAAGATGCCAAGACCCCCGCCAAGAAAGGATACCACCCTGATAGTCATCCCACTGTCCCACTTTGTCACCCTGTCCATCCTTAAACTGCCCCAGCTCCACTTTCCAGACCCATTTGGACAATTCACCTGTGAGACTAATAGACTGGACTCTGCCATGGACATTCCTCCACCATCACCCCTCACCTATTTACAACCACCCTCCAATATTTAGCACCTTAATAAACACAGTTTTTGCACAAAACAATCAGGAGTCTGTCTGTGAATGTGAATATATTTATCTGTTATTCCAGTGCCAAAATGCTTATTTACATTGTGATGCCAACATACCAATGTCACACAGCTGTAGTCCATGGGGGAACAAAGGAGATGTCACACTGTGGCACCCAGATCTCTGAAATCGGAAGGGAAAGTGACAACTCAGTTAGCATACACTGGGTGAAAAGGACTGACAGTACAGAGGTAGTAGTGTTTAAGTACATGTAGTAGGCCAGTTTGTATTCTTACCTCTGTTCATTGGAAATATTGCAGTATCACTGTGTTCCTGTTGTCTATGTCGTCTTCTTCGTCTTCCTCCTCTTCCCTCTCCACAGGCTCCACAGCTGCTACGACACCACCATCTGAACCATCCTCCTGCAGAAAAGGCACCTGGCGACGCAAAGCCAGGTTGTCAAGCATACAGAAGGCCACGATGATCTGGCACACCTTCTTTGGTGAGTAGAATAGGGATCCACCTGTCATATGGAGGCACCTGAACCTGGCCTTCAGGAGGCCGAAGGTCCGCTCGATCACCCTCCTAGTTCGCCCATGGGCCTCACTGTAGCGTTCCTCTGCCCTAGTCCTGGGATTCCTCACTGGGGTCAGTAGCCATGACAGGTTGGGGTAACCAGAGTCAGCAATTAGCCACACACGGTGCCTCTGGAGCTGACCCATCACATAAGGGATGCTGCTATTCCGCAGGATGTAGGCGTCATGCACTGAGCCAGGGAACATGGCATTCACATGGCAGATGTACTGGTCTGCCAAACATACCATCTGGACATTCATGGAATGATAATTCTTCCGGTTTCTGTACACCTGTTCACTCCTGGGGGGGGGACCAAAGCCACATGGGTCCCATCAATGGCACCTATGATGTTGGGGATATGTCCAAGGGCATAGAAGTCACCTTTCACTGTAGCCAAATCCTCCACCTCAGGGAAAACGATGTAGTTCCGCATGTGTTTCAGCAGGGCAGACAACACTCTTGACAACACGTTGGAAAACATAGGCTGGGACATCCCTGATGCTATGACCACTGTTGTTTGAAATGACCCACTTGCTAGGAAATGGAGTACTGACAGCACCTGCACTTGAGGGGGAATTCCTGTGGGATGGCGGATGGGTGACATCAGGTCTGGCTCCAGCTGGGCACACAGTTCCAGAATAGTGGCACGGTCAAGCCTGTATGTCAGGATGAGATGTCCCTCCTCCATTGTCGACAGGTCCACCAGCGGTCTGTACACGGGAGGATGCCGCCATCTCCTCACATGTCCCAGCGGACGGTGCCTATGAAGGACAACAGCGAACACAGAGTCAAACATCCCAGAGGTACGTAACCCCAGCTTTAAAAAAACACGGATCTTAACCCATCTAATGGCTTGTATGAGTGTGGATGCAAGGCCTAGGTATGTGTGACGCAGTACAAAAATTAAGGCATGTAGGCCCCTGAAATGGCGGCTGCCTGACCTGTAAAGTGTGACAATGGGATGTGAGGTAACTGCGCTGGCGTTGTACACCGTGGCGGTAGGCGGTCGAAGACCGCTGCGCAATGCTGCATTGGTTAACATTGGACCCTATGGGTTTCAGGAGCCAATGACGATGTGCGCCGGCGGTCGCGGTACGCACCGCCGCAGACGTGACCGCCATTTTCTCTAAGTTCATTCACTATACCTGATCTTCGACAGGAGAGGACCTACACTGCAAGTGCTGCTGTGACCTCGGTCTGGAAGGGACAATGGCTCATGCGACTGGGGAAAGGGCCCCTGCCTTCACATCGGAGGAGTTGGAGAAGCTTGTGGATGGGGTCCTCCCCCAGTACGCGCTACTCTATGGTCCTCCAGACAAACAGGTAAATACACTGGGAGCATGCTGTATGGGCTATGCCTGTGTTGAGTGGGGTGGATGAAAGATGGGGGGGAGAGATTGAGGCATGCTTGAAACGACGGTGAGTGCATGTGCCACATGGCAAGGGTAGGGATGTGGGGCCACTCACATTGATGGTGCAGAAGCTAATTACTTTTCTCCTCCCCCTGTACATTTCATATAGGTCAGCGCCCACCAGAAGACAGACATTTGGCGTGCCATCGCAAAGGACGTCCGGACCCTGGGGGTCCATCACAGACGGGGCACCCACTACCGGAAGAGATGGGAGGACATTCGCTGCTGGAGCAGGAAGACGGCGGAGGCTCAGCTGGGGATGGCCTCCAAACGTGGGAGGGGTGCCCGTCGGACCTTGACCCCCCTGATGTTCCGGATCCTGGCGGTGGCCTACCCCGAGTTGGATGGGCGCATGAGGGCATCACAGCAGACACAAGGGGGTGAGTACTCTCACATTCTGCTAACTTTGTGCGCTGTGGAGGTGTCTGGGTGGAGTGAGGAGGGCTGTGGGTATCCCTAGGCCAGGGCGAGTCCCGTAGGCGAGGCCCCTCCGTAAGGCACGGCCCTGTGCCCCCGCTCCCCACCTCTGTAGAGTGCCAAGTACAGTTATTCATGGCCCTGTGTCACCTATGTGTGCAGATGTCGTCCATAGCCTTGTAGGCCATGTCCCAGGGATAGCAAAGTGGACCCCAAGTGTGCAGCGTAGTGCAGGGGGCTTCTGTGTCTGTGCTGTCCGCCAACGGTAGCGGGAATGCATGCACTCAACATGTCTTTCTTCTGTTTCCCCCCCCCTTTTTGTGGTGTTCCTGTTCATGTGTGCATTAGCATCATCAGGCGGAGGAGCAGTGGCACCGGAGCACGAGGGAGCTGCATCCCACATGGCCATGGAGGGCCACACTACCGACTCTGAAATCGCCAGTGGGACGGAGGGGGAGGGGAGCTCCACGGCGGGGACACGAGCGGACATTAGTGGATCGGACTCGTCCTCTGATGGGAGCTCCCTTGTGGTGGCGGCAACATCTCTGCCCCCCGGCAACAACAGGTACAGCCGCCACCCCCCGCACCAGCACCGCCCTTCCAGCAGCCCCTCAGCGTTTGCCCTTTGCCCGCTCACCCAGGAAGGTGGGCATCTCCTTCGCCCCAGGCACCTCAGGCCCTGCCCCAGTCACCCCTGCTGCCCTCAGTGAGGAGGCCATTGACCTCCTCAGGTCCCTCACTGTTGGGCAGTCTACCATTTTGAATGCCATCCAGGGTGTAGAAAGGGAAGTGCACCAAACTAATGCATACCTGGAGGGCATTCATTCTGGTCAGGCTGCCCTTCATCGAACCCTGCAATCTCTGGCCTCAGCACTGATGGCAGCCATTGTCCCTGTGTCTAGCCTCCCCCCTCCAACTTCCTCCACCCAGACCCAATCCCCTGTACCTCTGCCTATCCCAAGCACACCATCAGACCAGCCTGCACACACCTCAACACCCAAGGGCAGCTCACGCAGACATAAGCACCACACATCCCACAGGCAGTCATACAAGCAACATCCACATACAGACATACCAACATCCAAAGCCTCCACTGTGTCCCCCTCCTCCACGTCTCCCTCCTCCCTGCCAGTGTTGTCTCCACTCACACCTGCATGCACAGCATCTTCAGCCACTACGTCCCTCAGCAGCACACACACCAGAACACCCCGAACACATGCACTCACCACCCCCACTGCCATTTACACGTCCCCTGTGTCCTCTCCCAGTGTGTCTGTGCCGCCCCCTCCCAAGATACACAAACGCAGGCAGCCACCCACCCAACAGCCATCCACCTCACGACAGCCTACAGCCCAGGCACCTGCACCCAAAGCCACCCCACTTACACCTCCTACAACCACAACCTCTTCCTCCACTCCCATACCCACTACACCTACCCGTCCCACTGCTCCCAAAAAAAAATTCCTGTCCAAACTTAACCTCTTTCCCTCAACTCCCCCACCCCGTCCATGTCATAGGCCCAGAGTAAGCACCTCAGCCACTACATCACCGGGCCCGGTGGTGTATGTCGTATATGGACACTGGAGTGCACCGCCCACCAGGGCAGCCAGTCTGGTTCGGCGCCACAGCACAGCCAGCCCCCTCTCCTCAGAAACATCCAAAAATTGACAGTGCACGGCGGCAGAGGGTCAAGGCACTAGGGACAAAAACCCCTACCAGGGCTCCCGGCGGGAGTGTAGAGGCAGCTGGGACACCGGCCAAGGTGGGGAAGGGCCACAGGAGAGCAGAAAAGGCTGGGAAGGGCAGCACGCCCGACAACACCACCATCAGCCCAGCTGGCCAGGAGGGCCCCGCAAGCCCCATCCCAACTGGCCAGGAGGCCACCAAAAGCCCCAGCACAGCTGCCCAGGAGGGCCCCGGCACCCACAGGACAGGTGGCCAGGAGGGCCCCGCCAGGCCCAAGCCAGATGGCACATGAGCACCCCGGCATGGCCAGCACCGCTGAACAGGGGACCGCCATCTCAAGCACCACTGAACAGGGCACGGCTATCCCAAGCACTGCTGAACAGGGGACCGCCATCTCAAGCACCACTGAACAGGGCACGGCTATCCCGAGCACCGCTGAACAGGGGACCGCCATCTCAAGCACCGCTGAACAGGGGACCACCATCTCACGCACCGATGGCCCATGAGTGGCAGGGGCAGTGCCGCATCTGTGTCGGACAGGGCTGCACGATGCACTCTGGGCACCAGGCCCCCCCCAGAACCAGTGGAGACTGTTATCCAATTGAGAGACTGTGGCTTTGCACTCCCCAGGATGGAACAGTGGGAAACCCACCCACTGTAGAGACTTGAGAGACTGTGGCTTTGCACTCCCCAGGATGGAACAGTGGGCAACCCACCCACTGTAGAGACTTGAGAGACTGTGGCTTTGCACTCCCCAGGATGGAACAGTGGGCAACCCACCCACTGTAGAGACTTGAGAGACTGTGGCTTTGCACTCCCCAGGATGGAACAGTGGGCATGGAGCCCCCTCGTGGATCTGGCGTGGTGCACTCATCCGGCTGAGGTGCCCCCTTCCCTTCCCCCTGTGGTGCCTGTAGTTTTGCATTCTGATGCCCCTGCAGTGTTCTCTCCGTTGAGGTCAGGTATCCGGTGTGGGCTTTGCCCATGTTTTTTGGGCCCAGTGGTCAACGGACAATGCCTGGTACAATGCCTGGACTTCTGAATTTGGTGTATATAATAGTTTTTAGTGTGTATATATTTTTGATTGCTGTATTTCAATATATTTCAATGGTTACAGTCATTTCCTTTTGTCTTTGCATTCTTCCGGGGGGGTCTGGGGGGTGTAACTGTGATGTATAGATATGTATTAGTGTGTGTGTTGTAGTGGGTGATGGTAGGGGTGTTGCGTGTGTGTGTCACTGTTTTTCCCTCCCCCTTTCCTGTGTCGTAGGTGCAGTACTCACCGTTGTCTTCTGCGCCGGCGTACGTGCTCCTGGTAGAGGAGCAGGTAGACTATAGCTGGGAGGATTTGGAGTTCCGGGTCCATGGTGTCCTCGTTCCTCGTGGGGTGTGTAGAGGTGAGCGTTTTCCCTTCGAAATGCCTGTTTCCACCGTGTTTTTATCCGCGGTGAATCCGCCCCGGAAAAGGTGGTGGATTGGACTGTTGTGATACTGTGGGCGGTACTTTGACTCCCGCCTGTCTGTTGGCGGTAACCGCTGCGCTGTTTGTCTGTACCGCCGTGGCGGTCGGAGTGTTAAAGTGGCTGTCTTTGTTGGCGGTTTCCGCCACAGTCGTGATTCCATTTTTTTTCCCGCCGGTCTGTTGGCGGTTTTACCGACGCTTTAGCACCGACCGCCAGAGTTGTAATGACCACCTATATGTCCTACCTTAACCATACACTGCACCCTGCCCTTGGGGCTACCTAAGGCCTACCTTAGGGGTGCCTTACATGTAAGAAAAGGGAAGGTTTAGGCCTAACAAGTGGGTACACTTGCCAAGTCGAATTTACAGTTTAAAAACTGCACACACAGACACTGCAGTGGCAGGTCTGAGACATGATTACAGGGCTACTCATGTGGGTGGCACAACCAGTGCTGCAGACCCACTAGTAGCATTTGATTTATAGGCCCTGGGCACCTCTAGTGCACTTTCCTAGGGATTTACTAGGGGAACTGAACTGGAGCCCTGTATTTGAGGTGGGACTACATCCCCCAGGCTCCTTGTTGACAGTGGGCACTTAAAGGGCATCCAGGCTTCCGCGGCGTGGGATGCGCTGCCTAGTACTGAACTGGGGCCCAAACCTGGGGTGGGACTACATCCCCCAGGCCTCTTGGTGACATTGCACGCTTAAAGCGCTTCCAGGCTTCTGCGGCGCGGGACTCGCTGCCGATTACTGAACTGGGACCCTGAACCTGGGGTGGGACTACATCCCCCAGGCTCCTTGGTGACACCGCACGCTGAAAGCGCTTTCAGTCTTCTGCGGTGTGGGATGCGCACAGGGTGTGCCCGTAGAAAGACCGGGCCAAGACGGGCCTGTCTTCGCCCGTCATCGCCTGACAGAGGCTGGGCAATACTATTTGTCTCCAGAGAAGTAAGTTCTTATGCCAGGATTGCCCTGAGGTTTGATTAATTTGTTCTGCATATTTTCTGTTGTTTATCATTCTGTACCTAGAGATTGGGAAATGCAAAGCCGTGGATATCTCTGCTCATACTAGTGGTCCAAAAAAAACAAGGAAACAATCTAAAAACAAAATGAGTACTAAAGGAAGTCACTCATTAGAAGACATAGGTACCTTAATTGAAGAAGTGGAGGCTATCTTAAGGAATAATTCAAACCTACCTCCTCTAAAACAAGGTCCCCCTGCTATAAAAATTCCAGATATATTTAAGAGGAAGCAGTTGCACCCCAATCCATCCAGGGAGGTTTAATTAAATCCTATATTCCAAGTATCAAGGCCGGATTCATCCCCGGTGCTGTGCAGTGGGTTGGTTTCTGTACCTTGCACCATAGGTGACCTTCCTGTGGGGGATGAGTCCCCATGCCCTCCCTTAAGCCCTGAGGTTTTGGTGATGCCTAATATCCCGTGTTTCAACCGGTATGGGCCTCTGGGGGAGGAAGAAGGACCTTGCAGCACTGCAACTCATGCATGCACTGGGACATCTGCCGACGTTGAAGTTGCGACCAATCCACCTTTGGGTATGGACAGACCGCTGATGTTGTGTGGCAATCTTGATTTGTCCTCTGTTTACCTTAAGTTGGATGAAGTGAAGAATTTGGTGTTGACATTGACGAACAAGCTAATGAGAGACCCTGGGCTGTTGTGTGGTTGCAGGTGTTTTCGGCCAAGTTTGGATGTGCCCCTTCCTGTTTTGGGGGGCACACCTACTCTTCTATCTTCATCTGAACCTAGTACTTTAGTAGGTAACCAACAGTCACAGCCTGGTTCCACTCCCCTTCCCATATCTCCATCTGTTTCCCATACTGAAGGACCACGGGCCCCTCTTGAGGCCACTAGGCGCAAGTGCATTGGTACCAAGGGTTAGAACTTAACCGGGTATGATAGATCTGGTAAAATTAAATCTGTTGATTATACTGGAGACTCTGGGGGGTTGGTTGGTCCTCGGATGTTGGCTGGAGTAGCCACCTCTCCAACTTATTGTACTGAGCCACCTGACGGTATCCCACATGAGGGTGGGACAAGATGGCTAGCACCTAAGAGACAGGGCCGAGCACTTGGGAATAAAGGAGGTACCTTATTTATGGTTGAAGTACCTGAGCTGCCCCCGGGGAAACTCATTATTCCTTGTTAAATAAGGTTATTTACTGGTAGAGAGGCCAGCGAAATTGTCTTTCTGCTATTCGAGCCCAAATTTTAGAGGTGGGTAGACATTGTCAGTCTGGCTCTAAATTTGATTATATTTCTATTTGTTTTGCGGACAGGCTCTTAGTGGAGAATCTTATTAACTTTGAACTGCACACCTGCTAACTTAGGAAGCCTAGTGGGGTTGAGATTAGACTTAAGTCCTCTCTGCCTTCCGCTAGTTTGTCTATAAACTGCGGAGATTTAACTGGTGGGAAGTCTGATACTAGTCACAAGGGTGCCTTGGCGTTGGCAGCAAACAATTCGCATTTAATATCAGATGTTGATTGACTAACCTGTGATCCCAATTCAACAACTCCCGCTCTGGGATCTGCGGGCAGGACTGGGGCACTTGATGAGTTTGTTGATTGTGGGAAAACTCAGTGCCCTGAGCCTAGAGACCTGGGAAACAGTGCCAAACCTTTTATTATGTCCTGGAATTTGGCTGGGATGGGCAGGAAACTACTGGAGCCTGAATGGGTTAATTATATAAACAAACAGGATATATGTTTATTTCAGGAGACTTGGGCTGTGGATCCAGTGTTCCTAGGTGGTTTTCTATCATACCAGTAGATCCCAACCGGCAGACGGTGATACTGGTCGTGCCAAGGGAGGTCTATTGATACTGCTTAGTAAGAGGCTGCAGTGTGAACATTTTGTATTAAAAATAGATTCCTCTGACCTACTAGGGGTACAGCTTGTATTTAATAGAGGTTTTAAGGTAATTATAATTAGTACATATGCAAGATCAGTATCGCGGGGACTGGAGCCTCAGACTTTGACCCAGTTGTTTGAATATGTAGATACTCAGTCTCCTGATACCTATGTAGTGGTTGCAGGAGACAGGAATTGCACATTTGAACCCTCATATCTAAGTAATGACTTAACCGTCGAAGAGGATGAACACTGGGGTATCCCAGATTTGGTGAATGAGCACTTCTGTAGTTGCTCCTGCACTGCTCTACAGTTGAATTCACTGTGCCTCAAGTATGGTCCTAGGGCTTGTAATGGTCGTACGCTCTCTGACCCAAATATTGCTCCCACTTTTAAACAAGGTCAGTCGTCTAGTGTTATCGACTATTTTTTATTGGATGTTAGGCTATGGCCAATGCTGAAGGATATGAAGGTGGACTTTCGCCATGTCAGTGACCATAACTTCCTGCTCCTCACTTTACACAGTGTTGAATTTAGGAGGTCATTGAACATCGATCACACTATTGTCCCGGAGCCACTTTTGGATAGCAGTCACATTCGTGTCAGCTGGCCAAAAGTGTTGTCTAATCCATACAAGATTAGGGAGATTTATAAATTGTTTATTGATGTTATGGCCAATTATGAGGGACAGGAGAGTGCCAATATACCAATCCTTAACATCCATGAGACAATGACACACAAACTATAGAATATTTTCTATAAGGGCATTTCTACTAAGCAATTCGACCACCCATATAAAACTAGAGGGTGGTTCAATAAGGATTGCTCAAAGGCGAAAATTGCGTTAAAGCTAGCTATTGTGTCCTGTTCTCAGTGGGCGATTGGAACAGCCAGATTAGCCTGTAATAAAGCTATAGCACAGGCAAAGAAAAGCTGGGATGAGTCAATATGGCAGAATCTGTTGGACACTGCCAGACACAATAACAATATGTCTTTCTGAGAACTATTGTCAGGGAGACATAGAGAGGGTAAGAACACTATTTGTTCTCACATTCAATCTGAGAGTTGGGTAGATCATTTTTCTAATCTTCATGCCCTGCCCTGTAACCTCTCAACCTATGACTCTCATTTTCAGCAATTGGCTGCAGTGTGTTTACTTTCTGGTGACCTGAGAACGGATGTGTGTAATCAAAATGACTATATTGCCTTTACCTTGGAGGAAACACTCGCCGCAATTAATTCCCTTAAAACTTCTAAAGCCCCAGATCCAGATAAGATACCGGGTGACTTATATAAGTCTGAGCCTGTGATCTGGTCCAGTTATATAAACATGATATCTAACGCAATAGCAGCTGGAGGCCCAATACCCAGCACCTGAAAAGGGGCTGAAGTAATCCCTATATACAAAAAGGGAGTGGTGAGTTCCCCTGTTAATTACAGACCCATTAGCCTCATTGGTAACCTCCAAAACATTTTTGCCAAACAACTTTTGAATAGGCTCCTAGATTGGGTTGATACCCACCCTGTGATTTCCTCACTTCAGGTGGATTTTAGCCCTAAAACTAGTACCGAGGACCAGGTTTTCAGACTGGCATTGTTATATTGGAAATATGTAACACTTGCTAAACAAAATTTGTATGTTGTCTTCGTGGACCTTCGCTCCACGTTTGATACGGTATCTAGAGGGAAATTATGGGATGTCTTATATAAAATCAGCACTCCACCGAATATAATCCATCTCCTACAGTGGTTACACAAGGGCACTTATGCTCAGGTGAGGTGGGGTAACCAGGGAGAATTGACAGACCATATCGCCATTCATCAGGGGTTCATCAGGGATGTGTTCTGGCACCAACCTTATTTACTCTATACATTAATGAGGTGGTAAAATCTGTATCTTCTTGTCAAAATGATGCCCCCTCCCTAAATGCACAAAAGATTCCCATTTTGCTTTTTGCGTATGATTCTCTCCTCATTTGTGAGACCCCAATGGGCCTTCAGACTCTTGTCGATAAGTTTATAACTTTTTGTTCTGATTATGGCCTGGAATTGAATGCCAGTAAAACTAAACTTATGGTGTGCAGCCCAGGACCAGTTAGAAGATGGACTATCCCTTTATCCGGGGCTCCTTTGGGGAAAGTTAGTTCAATAGATTATTTGGGGGAGAGAATTTCCAACAAATTGCACTGGGAAGAACAGATTAACAAGAGTATGTCTCATCTTCAGCACAGATCTGGGGCTATTTTGCATTTCTATAAAAGCATTGTTACGAAGGCCGTTTCTCCGGCAATAAATATTTATCTAGCTAAAGCACAAAATGATGCTCCCTATGTCACTAAGGTATGGGACTTTTGTAAAACCACAAAACTGTCTGTGGGTGAGAACAACTTTGCCAGAGCACTACTTATGTGCCCAGGTGGTACCCCCCTGATTCCCATTTTTCTGGATCTTGGTTTTAACCGTATCTCTGATACGATAGCCTTAAGACTGCTACTTCTCTGGGTAAGAATTTGGACGACTCCCCAGCTTGTGATTTATAGGGACTTTCTTCTTGATCTTTTAAAAGACCTAATGTAGCCTCTATTCCATGGTTTAAGCATGTGTCAAGCTGGTTTCACACTCTGGGGCTTGGGAATTACTGGGAGAAACCACAGGATTTAGGGAAGGCTCATAAATTGCCTTTGAAAATAGCTTATTGGTCTTACGTTAGGAACAACAATATCCTGGTACAACACATGAATGATTGACCAATGCATTTCTTGATTTTAAATGGTATCCTCAGTATGAGCCCTATTTAGATCTTATCCCTGATTCTTTGAGAAAGAGCTTGTATGCTCGTTTCCGTTATGGGTGTCTACCGCTGTTGTCTTTTGCTGGCAGTTGGGGGACACCGTCGGTGTCCAAATTATATCCATGTTGCAATTCTGCTCTGGAAACAATTGAACATTTTATGTTCTTCTGTCCAGTGTATGTCGCTCCCCGACATAAGTGGATCCGTCCAGTATGTCAGATGTTGGGTTTTAAACAATTTGCTATTGCCCTTAGGATTTTAAAGAGTGACACTTCTGTTATTTTGATCCACGCAGTTAGCAAGTTCCTTGTCGCAGCATGGCATACGCGGACTCGTCTCTTAAAAACATTGTAACTTGTACTATGTATGTCTCAGGGTATGCACTGAGAGATCTTTTACTGGTTTTATTCTTAATAATGGAAGGCATTTTTTTTACATTTTATTATACATGATCTATTTTTAATCTCTTTATTTTGTAATTTGTATTTATATGGAGTATTCTTTTGCTTTGATGGGTTTTTTATGACTGCATAAACCTTGTTGGACTACTACTGCTACTAGTAAATCAAATATGCCAATCATAGATAAGCCAATTACATACACATTTTGTAAAGGAGCCCTTGCACTTTAGCACTGGTGAGCAGTGGTAAAGTGCCCAGAGTAACAAAAACAGCAAAAACAGAGTCCAGCACACATCAACAACATGGGAAACAGAGGCAAAACGTTAAGGGAGACCACGCCAAGGATGAAAAGTCTAACAAGTAGGTTTTATTATTATTCCAAACCTATTATCACTTTATTAAAGTGCTAATATGTAGAGAAATTAATTTATATGTTTCACTATATTTTTTTAAAAGTCAATGGAGAACCATGCTAGTACCTAGGAAGTGCAATGTTTTGTAATTGTTTTTAAATTGAGCTCTGATTTCTAGGTATTTCTGTATTTCCCCATACACTTTTTTAGGTCGAGTCCAGACAGCATTCATGCTCTGTCTGCCAGACCTGCTGTTTTCACTAGAATCAACCTATGGCTGCTTGCCATAGGTTGACTCTAGTGTGACTCTTCATTCCTGACTCCTAACTTGTTCACACAGCCAATAACTCAGTTCCCTTCTCAGCTGAGGCGCACTGGCCAAGTGCTATAGTCTTGCACTTTGGGGGCAAGATTTACAAAAAAGTGTTGCATAAGTCCCAATGTGCTACTTTTCTTGCATTGCCTCAGCCCCACATATTTACAATACAGCACACCATAGTGGTAATTTTCACAATAGCGTCATAATTCATGATTCTATTGTGGTGCTTTGCTGGATTAGCACCATAAATAATGTCACTAGGGAGGCCCATAGGTTACTATGGGCACATCACTTTAACACCTGTGCCGTGTAGGCATTACAAATGATGGACAACATGTTGCAGTGAAATCTTGTACATTTCATTGTGCCATTTTTTGCAGCCATAAGTAGCACAAGGGCTTACAAAGTGGCACAATGCATGCATCGCGCCACTTTGTAAATATGTTGTGGGGGAATGGCCTCCTAAATGTCACATTAGTGTAAATAAAAATGATGCTAGTGTGGAGCAAGGAGGCACAAAGGCCCTGTAAATCTGGCCATAGGTGTTTATCTGTAGTTTACAGAGACTATTTTTTTCTTTTCTTGCCTGCTTCCTTTACACTGTGGGTGCATGTTTATGAGAGCTAGTGATTTTTCTACTTTACATTGTTGTTTTATCTTTTTGGGTTGAAATTCTTAACAAGCACTTCACACTTGGAGTGGCACCCACCTCACAGGGCTGCAGTTTTCAACAAGTACTTCCCACTCAGTGAGGCGGTCCCAGTAGAAATCAATGGTCAGATTGCAGTGTTAACTGTAAAGTCAAATAAAGGACCATGTTTGTTCTGGGGTGCCAATGCGGTTTTCACATCAGCTCTCACCCCTTTGAAAGAGTGCAGTTATTAATTTTTGTCTTCACAGGTGGTGCGACTCTAACCACAAACCTTAATTTTAAACAAGCACTTCCCTCAAGTGCTTTAATTATATTTTATTTGTTATATTAATCACAGACTATTGTGTTTTCTTTCAAGGTTTAGACCTCTTCCAATGTGGCTGCCTCATTGCAGGCTTGTAGACCACGCCTATGACATCCTGCAGCAACGGCTTCCGGGATCACACATCTGGGTCCTGTCTGGAGTGCCATGGCCTGTATAGAGCAGCACAGAAAGTCAGGAAACCCTGGTTTCATCTTGTGGCAGGTGAAAGTGCCAGGGAGGTAAGGCAGCACAGGTTCACCGGCCATTCCACAGTTTTAAGAAAGGGTTTAACCATTGGCCTGATTTTGTAACACAGTTTACCAAAGCGCTCCCTCCCACTGCACAGTTGTCTGTTCGAGGACACACTAAATGTCGGCTGGAAACCAGCCTTTAATCATCGTGACTTATCAGTTTAAATTTATCAGCCCCAACAATGGAAATTCTGATGTGTCAAGCGGCAGGTCATCTTCGGGTCAGCCGTTTTGTTTCTTTGTACTTCGCCTTTCAAAGCAGTCTCTCCCATTCACATACATGTTTTTAGACACATATATGTCTACAGTGTGTAAATGAGGATATGTCTATCCACACATATCTCTGTACAGGCAATACTGATACATACTGTGCTATATTTACATCTATGCACACCTTAAAAGGAGCTGCATGCCTTTTTTTTCAAATGACTTTTTTGAGGCACGTCCATGTAGGGGAACGTGATTTTCTGGAATGTGACCATCCTTTTAGCCTCTGTGCTGCAATGTGATTGCTATTCCACAGTTTTAAGAAAGGGGTTATTCATTGTCGTGATTTCATTATAAGGTTTATCAAAGTACTCCCTCCCACTGCCTTAGGGGCTGTGAAAGGTCAGTGACCCCCTTAAATCTGCCAAGTGAAATGTCATGTCACTCCTCCCAGCTGGGAGTATCTACATTCACTCAAGCAACATAAAAAATAACTGGGGATGGCGAGATCAGTGCTTTTGAATCACAATTTAGAGCAGTTTACAAAAATGCACATTGTTGGGAAAGAACACACTGAGGTGTTTCTTTCACAATTGCATTACTTGTGAATTGTCATTATTGTCTTAAGCATTTTTTACATCGAATTTTTTAAATATTTGTGTGAAAATTTACTTTATGGCATTCAGATATATCTACAGAACTCCAAACCAAAAACGTAAATAAAATACATAGGCCCTCATTATGACATCGGCGGTATCTTACATACACCGCCTATGCCCCGGGCACCAGAACGCCATATTATGGATACTGCAGGATTTCTGCCACAATAAGGGCAGAAATCAAGCAGTAGCCATGCTGGCGGCTGAGGCGCCTTGGCGGTACTACTACCTGCAACACCCCGCCCCACCAGAAGGACTCTATCAGCCATATTTTGGCCATTAGTACAGCCTGGCGGTGTCCTGCTGGCGGGGCTCTGCTGGTGGTAGCAGTGGCCCTTCCTGTTCCCTGCCGGATGACCTCCTTGCTGGACAGGGTAAGTCAGGCATCTGACAGGGGAGGGGTTGGGATGGTGGGGGTGTTGGGTGTGAGTGTGTGGTGTCTGCCTATGTGTATGAATGTGTGTGTGTGTGTGTGTGTGTGTAAATGCATCTGTGAATGTTGTGGTGCATGCATGGTTGTATGTGTGTGTATGAATGTGTATATGAATGTTGAAGTGAGTGCTTGTTTGGATGTCTGTATGAATGTGTGTGAGTATGTCAGTGTGTAAGCTTGCCTGAATTTGTGTTAGTATGTATGAGTGAATGCGCGTCTGGATGAGTGTGAGTGGATGCATGTATGGAAGAGTAGGTGAATAGGTGTATGCATGTGCATGTATGTGTCTATGTGCATGTATGCGGGGAGGGTGTGGGGGGGCGCTGTGTCTGTAGGGTGGGTGATCTGAGTGAGTGTGGCTGTGTGCGTGTATGGCTGTGGGTGGTGGGGGTATATGCGTGGCTGCGTGTGTTTGAATCGGGGATGTCACTGCGTGTGTTTGAATCAGTGGGGGTGTGTGTTTGAATGGGGGTTGGGTGTGTATGTTGGAATGGGGGTGGGAGTGTGTGTTTGAATCAGGGGGGTGGGTGTGTGTGTTTGAATTGGGGGTGGGGGGTGAGTAAGGATGGTTCAAGTGCTTGCAGGGGGAGCAGTCTACCGGTGACAGGGAAGGAATTCCCTGTCACCTTTAGCCCTACTTTCATGGTTTTCATGGCAGTGCTACCGCTGAGGAAAGCATGGTGGTAGGCCTGCTCATAATGCCGCCGGCGGACTTCTGTGGACCGCTAGGTCGGAAATGAACATCTCCTGCCCAGCGGCTCATACTGCCATGGCGGTCTGAGTGGAGATATTGGTCGCGGTCAATCTGCCACGCTCATAATATTGTGGTATACAGCACCAGCCTGTTGGCAGTGATACCACCCCATTTACCCTGACGATCAAAAGACCTCAGGGGTCAGAATGAGGGCCAATGTCATTCACATCGCCAATTGCTCTATGTAGGAAAGTCCTTTTTTTTTGCCTGATCACCCCCACTCTTTCTGGATAGGTACTGGTGGTTACTGACTCTTGGCTGTGCCCTGGGTACTGCTTACCAGTCCCAGGGCCAGTGCTCTGTGTAAAATGGATATGCAAATTAGGCTAATTATAATTGGCTAAGTTAACCTACCTATAAGTCCCTAGTATATGGTAGGGCATGTAGGTTTAGGGACCACAGCATAGGTGGTGCACACCTAGGTGCACTGCTGAGGTGCCCAGTGTCATTTTAAAAGCAAGCCTGCCTTGCTGGCTGCTTTTAAATTAAAGTTATATGCAAATTCGACTTTGGAATTAAAGGTACTTCCAAAGTCTTAAACTACCTTATTTTTACATATAAGTCACCCCTAAGGTGTGCCCTATGTGCCCCTAGGGCTGGGTGCCATGTAACTATAAGCAGGGACTTTATAAAAATAGATTTATAAGCCCTGGTGAGGTAAAAACAGCCAAATTCGTTTTTCCCTCATTGAAGTAAATGGCCTTCATAGGCTAGAATGGGCAGACTTTATTTTAAATTTTAAAGTCTCCTTAAATGTTACATACCAAGAATTTGGTATCAAATTGATTGTTGTAATAAATCCCACAACTTCCAGTTGTTGGATTTAATATAACTTGTGCAGGTAAAAAGTTTAGACTTTACCTAAAAAGTTGCCAATTTCAGCTCTGCATTGTTTTTGCTGCTGTGCTCTGATTGGCCAGCCTGCAGCAGCTTCTGCCATGCTGCCTTGATTAGGTGTGAAGTGGCCAGGCTTCACACAAAGGAATGTGCTTGGGGGAGAGAATCTCCCCTCAGCAGATGGTGAGGCAGGAAGGGGGAGGGCTGCCAAACTGGTCTTCAAAGGCAGAGAAGGACATTTGCAGCACCCAGCAACACCCCCACATCCTGAAACCCCAGACAATTAGGTGCCCCCTTGATTAGATTAGGAGAGGGCAGGAGAGGGGTGTGTTTATGATTTTTAGCCACACCAGTGGGTGGGCTCAGCCAGATGTAACCTCCAAAAATCAGATTCATCCATGTTGGATTTTTAGAGACTGTTGCCTTCTGGGATGGATTTTTGCCACACTTCCCAGGAAGTGGTCATCACAGGGGGACGACCCTGTCCCTGATTGGAGAACCAGGGCCCCCCTGCTTTTCACCCAGGAGCAAAGATAAAACTGGCAGACCTGCACCCACGCCTCAGATCCCCTCCAGAATTCAACAAGAAAGGAACTAAAGAAGAAGAAGGACTGCCCTGCTGGACCCCTGGCCTGCACCTGGACCCTGCACTCAGAAAGACTGCACCAGCTGCACACTTGGGCTTCACCACAAGAAGGACTTTGCCTGGCTTCCACTGGTTCAAGGAGGGACTCCCTGTTTGCTACAGGTGAAAAATTGCTATCCAGAGTCCCCTGCACCAACTCCTGAAAAAGTGACCAGCTGACCACTGTCCAGTGGCCAAAAAGGAGTTTGCGCCAGGTGCATTCTGGGAGTTGAAGTCCGCACTTCCCAAGGACCATCACAGAACTTCTGGACCCTTGGGGTGAGCTGTGGACCCCAAAAGAACCTTAAAAGAACATCTGGGTGAAGCCCCAGAAGTTTGGAAAAGATTGGAGAATTTTTGAAAAAAAGCTCCATAAAGTGACCGACCCGACGCGGAAATTCTAGCCGGCTTGCCTCAACCGCGACCCGGCCTGACTTCGTGGTTCGTCCCGGTAAAGAAAAACATCCAAAAAAGAGACTAAGTCCGAACGTAAAAAGTTGACCGGGACCTCCCAGCCATCGTATCCGAGAAGGGCTCCACGGACGTCGGATCAAGATCCAGGTTTACCCCGGTCGAAGGATTTTCATCTCGAAAAAACGACTAAGTCCGAAGGTAAAAATCACCACCGAGGAAACCGACTTCGCGTATCCGGACAAGGGCTCCAGGAGGTCGGATTCAACTGGCAGGTTCGTCCTGGGGAAGAAAAACATCAAAAAAGAGACTAAGTCAGAAGGTAACTTTTTAACCGAGGCCTCCCGCGACTTGTAGCCGAGCAGGGCTCCATCACGGTCGGCCTGAAAGTTTGACTTTGCCCCGGTCCTGGTGCAACCAGATGACCCGATTGGCGCTTTTTGTTTCTAAGCGCTAGAAAATAATAATACTTTAAAAATTCATATCTCCGGTTCCCCTGAACCGATTTTAATCGTTTTTGTGTAATTTTAAAGATAAAAATATAAGCTATTTTCATAAATTGGTTTTGGATTTTTAAACTGTTTCCTGTGTTTTATTTAATTACTGTTTTGTGATATTTGAATGCTTTACACTTTGTCTCCTAAGTTAAGCCTTGACGCTCGATGCCAAGCTACCAAGGGTAGAGCTGGGATTAATTTACTGAGACCTAACTGTACCTATGTGGAGGTTTGTGGCTTGTTGCTAGGTGTAGGTACCTACCTGCCCTACCAATAACCCATTTTCCAACATAATTGGAAGCAGCGACGGGATCCTGTACTTGTGTTCAATATCACGTTACAGTTTTAGGTAAAACAAATTAAAAATCCTTTAAATTGTCTTAGTGCAAAAATTGTTTTTAATTTTTAATTTGGATTAATTTCAATTATTGAATTTTTGTAATTTTTCTAAATTCTTGTTTCCAATTTTTGCAAAAAAAAATTTGTTGACACAAAACTAGGGAACCATGGAGCTTGATCTGGCTAGCCTACCCACACTGACAGTAGTCCAGCTTAGGGGGTTGTGTATTGAAAAAGGGTTGCCTGCAACCACTAATCTCAGGAAGGAAATCCTGATTAAATCCCTGACAGCATGGGCTGAGGCCCAAGAGGTAGAGACAGAGGAAGCTCCAGAGGAGGAAGAAAAAGGGGAAGATGCTAGCTCTAACCTTTCAGGGGAGGGAAGGCATCAGACCCCAAGTGAGGAAGAGGAGGAACGGTCCTCAGTGGATACAGTCACTAGGGGCAGACCCAAAGCTAGTGGTAGGAAGGGGGTCCTTTCAGGAGGAGAGAACCCATCCATCAGAGAAAGAGAGCTGGAAGCCCAGCTAGCCTACATAGCTTTGGAAGCAGATAAGCTTGCCCTAGAAAAGATAAAGTGGGCAAGCAAAGAAAAAAAAGATGGAGGCAGCGAGAAAGAAACTGAGGTGTCCCTGGGTGGGGGTTTTGCCCCCAGATTACCCAAAGGGGTGGTTCCTGCCTATGTAGAGGGGGATGACATAGATAAGTGGCTGGGGGCCTTTGAGAGGGCCCTCCAGATGAGGAAAGTCAAGCCTCAGTACTGGGGTTCACTCCTTTGGGAGTTAGTTCCCAACTCTGGGAGGGATAGGCTCCTAACCATGAGTGGGGAGGATGCAGACTCATACCCCAGTATGAAGAGTTGCTTGACTAAAAAGTTTGGTCTAACCCCAGAGCAGTATAGGCTTAAGTTTAGGGACACCCAAAATACAAGCACCCAGTCCTGGGTGGACTTTGTGGACATTTCAGTAAAGGCACTGGAGGGCTGGATACAGGGCAACAGGGTAAGTACCTTTGAGGGGCTGTACAATTTGATTATGAGGGAGCACCTTCTAACTAATTGTGTCCAAGAGAGGCTCCGCCAGTATCTAGTAGACTCTAGGTTGACCAACCCCAGAGAGCTGGGGGAGGCAGCAGATGACTGGTTAAGAACTAGGGTTAACCAGAAACCCCCAGGGGGTGATCAGAAAAAGGGAGGACATGGTTCTTCTCAGGGGAAGAACCAGGGGAAAGATGACAAAAAACCCAAAGAGTCCTCACAAGAGTCCCCAAAAACTTCTCAGGGAGGGGGAGCCCCGAGCCAATTCACTTTTAAAGGGAAAGGGTATCAGGGAAAGAATTATGATCCTGCTAAAGCAGGAAAGTTTCAGGAGCTTGCTAAGGCCGGCAAGTGTTTTGACTGTCATCAGCCAGGACATAAAAGATGAGATGCTATCTGCTCCAAGAAGCCCCCCACTGGTGGGCAATCCCAGGGGATTGCTAGTGTAGGGTTGGGGGTGGAAGTTGGCCCAGGGGTGGAATCAGGGTACCCTGAGGTCACCTTAATATCCGTGGGTGGGGTGGACATTGCAACTATGGCCACCTTACCTCCCATCATGGAGAGGTATAGGCAGAGGCCTAAAGTCAATGGGACTGAAGTGGAAGCTCTGAGAGATACAGGAGCCAGTGTGACAATGGTCGCAGAAAAGCTGGTTTCTCCAGAGCAGGTCTTACCTGGTGTCTTCCACCAGGTGACTTATGCAGATACCAGAACCAAACTCCATCCCATGGCTATGGTGAGTCTGGAATGGGGAGGTGTGACTGGCCCTAAAAAAGTAGCTGTAGCTCCTGCCCTCCCAGTAGAGTGTCTACTGGGGAATGATCTTGAAGCATCTGAGTGGTCAGAAGTGGAAAGAAGGGTCCATGCACAGATGCTGGACCTCCCTGAATGGGTGTGTGCTGTGACCAGGTCACAGGCGGCACAACAGGGGAATGCTGGACACTTGGACCCTGGAACAATGGGCCAAGCCTCCAAGAAAAAGAGAAAAGGCACTGGGTCTGGCTTGCCAGCCCCAACAAGTACAGAGGGTCAGGAAGAATCCAACCCTGAGGGGGAGGATCTGAACTCTGAGGGAGGGACACCTTCCCTGCAAACTCTGCCTGACTTGGCAGAACTGCAAGGGGCAGGTGGGCCCACCAGAGAAGATTTGTGCCAGGGACAAAGAGAGTGTCCCACTCTTGAGGGCCTGAGGCAGACTGCTGCCAGGCAAGAACAAGGGGATACCAGTGGTACCCACAAGGTTTACTGGGAGGATGGAGTTCTCTACACTGAGGCAAGGGCCCTTAAAGAAGGGGCTACTAGGAGAGTAGTGGTCCCCCAAAAGTATAGAGAATTCCTCCTTACCTTAAGCCATGATATCCCATTAGCTGGTCATTTGGGACAGACCAAGACCTGGAGCAGGCTGGTCAACCATTTTTATTGGCCCGAAATGTCAGAAAAAGTCAGGGAGTTTTGCAGCTCCTGTGTCACCTGTCAAGCCAGTGGCAAGACAGGGGGCAAGCCAAAGGCTCCCTTGATTCCACTGCCAGTGGTTGGGACTCCCTTTGAGAGGGTGGGGATTGACATTGTTGGTCCCCTAGACCCACCAACTGCTTCAGGTAACAGGTACATTGTGGTGGTAGTGGACCATGCCACCAGGTACCCTGAGGCAATACCCCTCCGGAAAGTCACTGCTCCCACAGTGGCTAGGGCCCTACTTGGTGTGTTCACCAGAGTGGGATTCCCAAAGGAGATGGTCTCAGATAGGGGCACAAACTTTATGTCAGCCTATCTGAAAGCCATGTGGGAGGAGTGTGGTGTTACTTATAAGTTCAGCACACCCTACCATCCACAGACCAATGGTCTGGTGGAAAGATTCAATAAGACCCTGAAGGGCATGATCATGGGTTTGTCTGACAAACTCAGGAGGAGATGGGATGTCCTCCTCCCATGCCTGCTGTTTGCCTACAGGGAGGTGCCACAGAAGGGGGTTGGATTCAGCCCCTTTGAGTTACTGTTTGGGCACCCTGTAAGAGGCCCATTGTGCTTGGTGAGAGAGTCTTGGGAAAAGCCTCTCAAGGAATCCAAGGAGAATGTGCTGGATTATGTACTAGGCCTGCGGTCTCGCATGGCTGAGTATATAAAGAAGGCAAGAAGAAACCTGGAGGCCAGTCAGGAGCTCATGAAGCTCTGGCATGATCAAAAGGCTACCATGCCTGAGTATCACCCAGGACAGCTGGTGTGGGTTTTGGAGCCCATGGCTCCTAGGGCACTACAGGCCAAATGGACTGGGCCCTATCCAATCCTAGAGAAAAAAGGTGAGGTCACCTACTTGGTGGACCTTGGCACCCCCAGGAATCCTCACAGGATCCTACATGTCAACAGGATGAAACCCCACCAGGACAGGGCAGACATGACCATGCTGATGGTCACTGATGAAGGGAAGGAGGAGGAGGGTGAACCTCTGCCAGACCTCCTGTCCTCAAAGGAAAAAGATGGGTCAGTGGAGGGAGTGGTACTCTCTCCCAAATTGACAGATCAGCAACAACAAGACTGTAAGCAAGTCTTGGGACAGTTTGCTAGTCTGTTCTCCCTGACCCCTGGACTCACCAATTGGTGTGTCCATGATGTTGACACTGGTGACAGCTTGCCTGTCAAGAACAAGCTGTACAGGCTGTCTGACCAGGTCAAGGCCAACATCAAAGCTGAAGTGGCTAAGATGTTGGACCTGAAGGTAATTGAGCCCTCTGATAGTCCTTGGTCCAGTCCAGTGGTACTGGTGCCCAAAGCTAATCCCCAAGGTGGGAAGAAAGAATTAAGATTCTGTGTGGACTACAGAGGTCTAAATGCAGTCACTAGGACTGATGCTCACCCCATACCTAGAGCTGATGAGCTCATTGACAGGTTGGGGGCTGCCAAATTCCTGAGCACATTTGATCTGACCTCAGGATATTGGCAGATTGCCTTAAGTCCAAGAGCTAAGGAGAGGTCAGCATTTTCCACACCAGAGGGCCACTTTCAGTTCAAGGTGATGCCCTTCGGGATGAAAAATGCTCCTGCCACCTTCCAACGGTTGGTGAATAGAGTCCTATCTGGGTTGGAATCTTTTAGTGCAGCTTATCTGGATGATATAGCTGTATTTAGTTCCACCTGGAGGGACCACCTGGTCCACCTGAAGGAAGTGCTTCAGGCCCTGCTTCAAGCAGGCCTGACTATCAAGGCAAGCAAGTGCCAGATAGGGCAAAGTTCTGTTGTGTACCTGGGCCACCTTGTTGGTGGAGGCCATGTACAACCTCTCCAGCCCAAGATCCAGACTATCCTGGATTGGGAGGCTCCAAAAACCCAGACTCAGGTCAGGGCCTTTCTTGGCCTGACTGGGTATTACAAGAGGTTTGTTCAAAATTTTGGGACCATAGTGGCTCCTCTAACTGAGCTTACCTCCAAGAAACAGCCCAAGAAGTTCATTTGGACCCCAGAGTGTCAAAAAGCTTTTGACACCCTAAAACAGGCTATGTGTTCAGCACCAGTGTTACTGGCCCCTGACTATAACAAGGAATTTGTAGTGCAAACAGATGCTTCAGAGGAAGGGATTGGGGCAGTGTTAGCACAAGTTAATGAAGAGGGCCATGATCACCCAGTTGCCTTCATCAGCAGGCGACTACTCCCCAGAGAGAAAAAATGGAGTGCCATTGAGAGGGAGGCCTTTGCTGTGGTTTGGTCCCTGAAGAAGTTGAGGCCTTACTTGTTTGGCACTCACTTCCGTCTACAAACTGACCACAGACCTCTCAGATGGTTGATGCAGATGAGGGGGGAGAACCCAAAACTGTTAAGGTGGTCCATTTCCCTACAGGGGATGGACTTCACAGTGGAGCACAGACCTGGGACTGCTCATGCCAATGCAGATGGCCTTTCCAGGTTTTTCCACTTAGCTGATGAGGACTACCAGGGTGTAGGTTAGTACCCATCACCTTTCATCTGGGGGGGGGCAGTGTAGGAAAGTCCTTTTTTTTGCCTGATCACCCCCACTATTCTGGATAGGTACTGGTGGTTACTGACTCTTGGCTGTGCCCTGGGTACTGCTTACCAGTCCCAGGGCCAGTGCTCTGTGTAAAATGGATATGCAAATTAGGCTAATTATAATTGGCTAAGTTAACCTACCTATAAGTCCCTAGTATATGGTAGGGCATGTAGGTTTAGGGACCACAGCATAGGTGGTGCACACCTAGGTGCACTGCTGAGGTGCCCAGTGTCATTTTAAAAGCAAGCCTGCCTTGCTGGCTGCTTTTAAATTAAAGTTATATGCAAATTCGACTTTGGAATTAAAGGTACTTCCAAAGTCTTAAACTACCTTATTTTTACATATAAGTCACCCCTAAGGTGTGCCCTATGTGCCCCTAGGGCTGGGTGCCATGTAACTATAAGCAGGGACTTTATAAAAATAGATTTATAAGCCCTGGTGAGGTAAAAACAGCCAAATTCGTTTTTCCCTCATTGAAGTAAATGGCCTTCATAGGCTAGAATGGGCAGACTTTATTTTAAATTTTAAAGTCTCCTTAAATGTTACATACCAAGAATTTGGTATCAAATTGATTGTTGTAATAAATCCCACAACTTCCAGTTGTTGGATTTAATATAACTTGTGCAGGTAAAAAGTGTAGACTTTACCTAAAAAGTTGCCAATTTCAGCTCTGCATTGTTTTTGCTGCTGTGCTCTGATTGGCCAGCCTGCAGCAGCTTCTGCCAGGCTGCCTTGATTAGGTGTGAAGTGGCCAGGAATCAGCAGATGGTGAGGCAGGAAGGGGGAGGGCTGCCAAACTGGTCTTCAAAGGCAGAGAAGGACATTTGCAGCACCCAGCAACACCCCCACATCCTGCAACCCCAGACAATTAGGTGCCCCCTTGATTAGATTAGGAGAGGGCAGGAGAGGGGTGTGTTTATGATTTTTAGCCACACCAGTGGGTGGGCTCAGCCAGATGTAACCTCCAAAAATCTGATTCATCCATGTTGGATTTTTAGAGACTGTTGCCTTCTGGGATGGATTTTTGCCACACTTCCCAGGAAGTGGTCATCACAGGGGGACGACCCTGTCCCTGATTGGAGAACCAGGGCCCTCCTGCTTTTCACCCAGGAGCAAGGATAAAACTGGCAGACCTGCACCCACGCCTCAGATCCCCTCCAGAATTCAACAAGAAAGGAACTAAAGAAGAAGAAGGACTGCCCTGCTGGACCCCTGGCCTGCACCTGGACCCTGCACTCAGAAAGACTGCACCAGCTGCACACTTGGGCTTCACCACAAGAAGGACTTTGCCTGGCTTCCACTGGTTCAAGGAGGGACTCCCTGTTTGCTACAGTTGAAAAATTGCTATCCAGAGTCCCCTGCACCAACTCCTGAAAAAGTGACCAGCTGACCACTGTCCAGTGGCCAAAAAGGAGTTTGCGCCAGGTGCATTCTGGGAGTTGAAGTCCGCACTTCCCAAGGACCATCACAGAACTTCTGGACCCTTGGGGTGAGCTGTGGACCCCAAAAGAACCTTAAAAGAACATCTGGGTGAAGCCCCAGAAGTTTGGAAAAGATTGGAGAATTTTTAAAAAAAAGCTCCATAAAGTGACCGACCCGATGCGGAAATTCTAGCCGGCTTGCCTCAACCGCGACCCGGCCTGACTTTGTGGTTCGTCCCGGTAAAGAAAAACATCCAAAAAAGAGACTAAGTCCGAACGTAAAAAGTTGACCGGGACCTCCCAGCCATCGTATCCGAGAAGGGCTCCACGGACGTCGGATCAAGATCCAGGTTTACCCCGGTCGAAGGATTTTCATCTCGAAAAAACGACTAAGTCCGAAGGTAAAAATCACCACCGAGGAAACCGACTTCGCGTATCCGGACAAGGGCTCCAGGAGGTCGGATTCAACTGGCAGGTTCGTCCCGGGGAAGAAAAACATCAAAAAAGAGACTAAGTCAGAAGGTAACTTTTTAACCGAGGCCTCCCGTGACTTGTAGCCGAGCAGGGCTCCATCGCGGTCGGCCTGAAAGTTTGACTTTGCCCCGGTCCTGGTGCAACCAGATGACCTGATTGGCGCTTTTTGTTTCTAAGCGCTAGAAAATAATAATACTTTAAAAATTCATATCTCCGGTTCCCCTGAACCGATTTTAATCGTTTTTGTGTCATTTTAAAGATAAAAATATAAGCTATTTTTATAAATTGGTTTTGGATTTTTAAACTGTTTCCTGTGTTTTATTTAATTACTGTTTTGTGATATTTGAATGCTTTACACTTTGTCTCCTAAGTTAAGCCTTGACGCTCGATGCCAAGCTACCAAGGGTAGAGCTGGGATTAATTTACTGAGACCTAACTGTACCTATGTGGAGGTTTGTGGCTTGTTGCTAGGTGTAGGTACCTACCTGCCCTACCAATAACCCATTTTCCAACACTCTACCTCTCACAAATGTGAGACCTATTGCCTTGCACACACTTGCTTTTATGAAGGATTTCATATGTAAAAAATCAGAAATCACTGTAGTACATTATAATAGTGAAATAGACTGTGTATATATATATATAAATTTATATATATATATATACATTTTTTTTTTAAATACAGCAGTAGCTCTTTGGAAGTACTGAGGTACTCCTTGACATTTTTTCAAAATATATAGTAATTATACATAACTTTTCCCTACCTATTATTTTAACTTTAATTAAGTGGAAATAGGTAGGGGAAATTTTACAAGGTAATACTTCCATATATCTAAGCCCCTAAACCAGAACATAAGGAAAGTTGCCCTAAAAAGAACAAGTTTGTTGTTAGCCAGTCACATAATTCCTTGTCATCACTAGGTATCACAGTACTTTAGCAAAATACTGTGAAATTAATTATTGCAACAACAGATATCATTAAATTACATTTTAAGTTAAAAATACTAACCTGTACTGCATAAACAGATCATCTACACACCACAATCTACATTTATGCCAAATGTCAGTCAAATCTGTCCAGCCATTTTTACGCTATACATAAATACAAAGCCTATGGAAAATGCATTGGTAACAAAACGTGGTTTAGTACTCCCCTTTTTTCATTGGACTCCCTCAATGAATTTCCCCAAAACTTAGCATTATCTGCTAATGTAGAAAAATGAATAGGTCTGCAAAGTTTCAAAGGGATTTGTCAAATGGGTGCAAAGTTATTGGCAAACAAAATTCTGAAGAATTCCTATCTCTAGTAACCCTAACTATGGCTACCACTACTCTGTAAAAAAAAGCATATATATATTTTTTTATTTTTTTTTTCACTGCAAAAAAACAAATGTTACAGGGATGTTTTAGTTAGGTTCTGAATTTTTTGGAAATCATAGAAATTCAGCAGTTATAGCATGCGTATTCACAATTTTTCACAAATCATTTGCAAACTATTCTCAATACCATCACAGGCAAAGTCATACAAATTTATTTTCCCTTTAATATCTCAAAACTTAACAGATTAACACCAAGAGTGTGATCTGAATGCCGAGGGCTAGCTTTCTGCCAAAATTGGTGTGATTCCGTCCAGCGGTTTGGGCTATAGACATGTCTAAAGGTCCAATGGGAATTAACATGTGAAACACAACTTTTTTTACCCCCCTTTTTTCTCGGGCCCCCACTTGACAGATCACCCTGAAACTCCACAACAAGAATCAATGCAACACATTTTTTGGGGAAAATGTCATGAACATTTATCAATCGGTGCCAAAGATATAGACAGGTCAAAAAAAGCTTTCTCTTTGGCAACATGATCCTAACTGTTAATACCTAGTGGCAACCACCACTAGGTAATATACACATATATTGTAAGGTACTTAATTGACTTGTACAAACCTTAGAAATGCACTGATTATAGTTCTAGTTATTTCAAGTAACTATAACTTTTTCCCTAGGGTAACTATAACCTGTGCCCCCACACTTATGATAGATATATATATATATATATATATATATATATATATATATATATATATATATATATATATATATATATATATGTGTGTGTGTGTGTGTATATTGCCAGTAGATATAGTGCTTTTTGTTTTGCCAATAACTTTGGCACCATTTGTTTGATGAATCTTCACAAATTTTTCAAAACTTGTACAATAATTCCTTTAGCTGCTGTCTTGAAAGATTTGTTGTGATCCATCAAGCGAGGGTCAAGAAAAAGGGGGGGTCCCAAAACACTTTTTCCCTATGCAATTTCTATAGAGACTTTTCATTTTTTTAACATGACTATAGCACAAACCGCCAAATTTGGCAAAAAGCTGCATCTTGGTTTAGAAAGATCATTTTTTTGTTATTTGGTGTAAATCTGTGCAGTAGTATTAGAGTTATTAAAGAAATAAAAATATAAATATGTAGGGACGCATTTCCTTTACTGATCTGCAGGCACCAGTAGGGGAGCCTTGGGTACACAGTATACATCTGTGATAGACCTGTGGATCTGAAGCCAAATGGAACAAAAAACACTCACTGATTCATAAACCACACCCACACAATGCAGGGCAAAAGGCTTTGCACAGTGTGGGGTTGGGTGTATGCAGGAGTCTGGCCACATGCCCTGTGGCCAGCCCCTGCTTCTCAAGGCTGAAAGCAGCAGTGGTTATGTTAACATACTGTAATTCTAAAATACTTAATGTTAAAATAACATAGAAATTCACTAAAAAAACCAAAGGTTACAGTTTACGTCTATAATGATCTGAAGAAACTATAGCTTGTGCTGCTAAGTAACTTTAGGCCACAATTTATAGTTTCTTAACATAAGTATAACTATAAGTATAACTATAACTGCTGAAAGCCTATGGTTTTGCGCCGTATGACAATTCTTCACGAAATGTTCAAAATAGGTTTGCCACTCACTTCAGCTGCTGTCAAGCAGGGGCCGAGAACAAAGTGGGGGTCCCACAACATGTTTTTCTCATGCAATTTCCCATATGGATTTTGAACAAAACTACAGTCCGAACCACAGAACAGAATTACACCAAATTTGGTAGAAGGTTAGATCGTGGTCCAGAAAGAGTGCTTTTTGTAAATTGGCACAAATCCGTTCAGTAGTTTTGGAGTTATTAAAGGACAAAGAAATATAGATATCTAGGGACACAGATTCATTGTGGATTCCCCTAAGGGATCCGCAGATCCGCATTCTAAAGGAAGTCCCTGATTGGCTGGCCGCAACCTGAGAGTAAAGTTGTGGCTACCATTTAGTTTATTTGCACAGTGCAGGGAGGACTGAAAAGTGTCATACAGTGCCAAGACAGTGGTATTCTGACCCCATAGGACTGATGGTGGGGTCTCTGAGGGACCGCTCATTGGCTAGAAATTACCCCAAATATTTTTTGGGGGGGTTCGCGAGGATCCGCTGATTCACAGAAGCGCTTAACGCGACGCCCAGAACCCAATAGAAAAAAGTTCACTCGGTCACCAACTATGTAGGGGGTTGGATGCAAAATCTGCTGCCAACCACTCACCATTCATGGCAGAAGGCCAAGCGCATTTTGGGTTTGGCTGCATGGGAGGGGTTGGCTGCACAGCCTGGCCAAGCCCCTGCTGTGTGAAAAGAAATCTTAAAAATCTACTAAAAAAAAAACAAAGGTTACAGGGATGTTATAATTAGTATCAGAATTTACACCTACAAAACTATAGAAATTCAGCAGTTATAGTAACTATAACTCGCACATTCACCAACACATTATATATAACTTATGACGTCTTCTATAACATCATTGATAATATCACTGTACATTTCCAGTGACATTATTGATAAGAAAACTTTACATGACAGGGGCGCTAGTTATAGTTACCTTAGGGCATGAGTTATAGTTACTTGTGATAACTTTAACTATAACTGCTGAATTTCTATGGTTTTGTGTGTGTAAATTCTGATCCTAACTATAAAGTCCCTGTAACCTTATATATATATATATATATATATATATATAAATATATATATATATATATGTATGTATATATATATATAGAGAGAGAGAGATAGAGAGAGAGACAGAGATAGAGATAGACAGAGAGAGAGAGAACCAAGATCTGCGCCATCAAAGAAATCAATGTGCAGGAGTTTACTACCTACGACTTCTTTGTGATTCGGGCTCCAAATACCAGTTCTAATGACTCAGCATCCAATATTTCATTTCAACAATTTGCCATACTGATTTATTTTTCATGAAAGCAATATTGAATTGTCATTTCTTGGATCACTTGATCGTGAAATATATTTTATAATCAGATATCAGGATCATATTTACTTCTCACTCAACATAGGAATACAGCTGTATCGACAAATTGTGGCAGCAACTTTTTCCAATGCTTGTAGTTTCTCATATGTATAGGAAGAATGGAGAGTGGGCATCCAACTTAAAGTATACAAACCCAAGCCTAAAATTGCAGAAGCTATGCAGTCTACAAATACGGTAGGTGTGGGTTCAGCAAAATGAAAGCCAAGTGTTTGTCCAGGCCTGAGTCTTGTCAGCATACATCGTTTTGGCTAAACCCTGGATTAACTAGCCTGCTTTATGCCAACAGAAACTGCATGACGAATTCAGTCAGTGTTTCCGTGGGCACTGAGCTAATCCAGGACACGCTGTTCATGTGAAGAAATCAAAGGATTGGGGTGGGGAAAAGAGCCAAAACAGGGCACGACTTCTTTAACAGGATAGACGTGCCATTCTCCTTATGCCATCTGCCAGTCAAAATACCCCTTAGAAAGACTAACACAATTGAAGAAAGTGTATAACATAATGGACACGATTCAGAAGAACATATTAATCTGTGGGTTTGAACACGTTTGTGGCATTTAACTGTTACGCCGTGATGCTGACTTGTTTTTTATGCAGTGCCTGGAGACTTGAATTAGTGGTGTAAATAAGCGCAAGGTCTACCAAATGCAAAATAAGTGAAGCAAAAACAAATTAACAGCCTGGAATCTTATCAACACGTCGGGATCGTTGCACCACCGGAAGTTAAAGAACTGCAGGAAAAATAGTTGCTCAGGTGTTAATACATTTTTCTGATTACTTTGAAAAAGTGTGCTCAATTCAAAATGGTATGAGGGAGAAAAAACAAAATACCTCTCTCTCTCTCCCCCCTCCCCAACACCCCTGTCAGCTCCTTCTGCTGAGTCAGTCAGCAAAAGGAATGGCTGCACTGCAATCGGTGTGAGCCATTTTTTAAAGTTTCTCCTGCACAGTACTTGCTGTGCTTGGGAAATCTATTGTGTTAAATGTACCTTAAAAAGGACTTAGATCCCGCCCTTGCTTTGATTGGTTCCTGTGCTTGCCACTTACATTTCCTCTGTTTCCATTGCCTGTAGCATATTTCTTGCCTTTACCAATGCTTCTTGTTTGTATTTTAGCTCTTCTCAGTGTCCTATGGCTCAAATACTGTTTCCTTCCACTTCGTGGGACATTTTATTAAGCTGTTGTCTCAACATTGCTTGCGCTCTCCATTTGTAATGTGCTGAATCCTGCATAGAGCTCGCGCTATGCTTAATTTTTATTTTTAGATGTCCCCTGCACGTTGCTTGTGCTGTGCTTGTTTACTGAAACTGCCCGTGGCTGCAAGCATTTCAAAATTGCCTCTAACATGCACGCTTGAAATGTGTGCAGCCACGGGGAGATTAGGTAAACAAGCATAGGGCTGTGCCTGTTTATCTTATCTCCCTGTGACTGCACGCATTTCAAGCCTGCATGTTTAAGTCAATCTTGAAATGGATGCAACTACGTTGAGATCATAATTGAGATCTTGGCTTCACCACCCTTGCTCTCGTGACTCTATCTCCCATGCACTTTGCAACCTAATGCACTTACTAATGCTTCTTTTAATTCATCAAATGTGCCAAGCCTGAAAATTAATGACTAACACGTTTCAGTGATGTTTCTTAACTGGATCATAGACTCTATTGTTACTCATAGTCTCTTTATAGAGGCAATGTGCAATTAGTCCGTTCACTATTTTTAAAAACAACTAGAATCATACAGGTTTATCCATTTGACACATAGCGTCCATTATTTAGAAATAAAACCCTTTGTCCATAATTTTAAGCAATCTACTTTTCATGTTTTATAATTGAAAAGGTCCTTCATTCAATGCAAAGAATACTGTCTTCACTGTAGAATGTAGAGCAGTGATTCCCAATCTTTTTACTCTTGAGGACCCCCAAGCAATTTGTATGATTCAAATTTCAAATATCAAGACAGTAAGTAATTCACAAAAAAATACACAAACAAGTGCACACCAAACACATAATTGAATAACTAAAGATATAGTTATTTTATATTTAAAAAATATGCAAAAATCAAAAAGTATAAATGGAAAGGATGGTGCAGCTCAGTGACAAACTTTTCAATGTTTGCTTTTATTTAGGAAATCTGAATCCTGAGGTCAGATTTTACATTTCCCAAGCGATTACTGTTTTTATTTTTTGAGGTACATAAGATCTGAGAAAGCTTTTTCACATAAATATGTGGAAAAGAAGTAAAACCATAAGGGCTTCTCATCTCTCCATAACCTCTCTGTCACATGTAATTAATTTGTTTTATAGCACCTTTCTTATGAGGGTAGGGTGTTGGATCACTTTACAGGGGACTATAAGGTATAGGATTCACATGTCATCCATAGTGGTAGGCATTTTCTAAGAGTGCTTGGCCTGGTAAAGCACAAACTCAGGATTCAGAACATAACATAATGGTTAGCTTTGACTTTAATGATAAGAATGCATTTCTATGCAAGCAAACCTTTTTTAGGAGCATAAAGATAATGAAAGCATGAGAAAAATGCATAACTTTCTAATTTGTGCCATGCAGTTTGCATGCAACTCTTTTGTAATTTATGAACTGCACAGCAACAAAAGAATCTCTGAGACAAAAGCAGTAACCCACTGTTTCATGCCCACAAAATACTGTTCTTTGCATGATACATGTTTTTTTTTGCAGGCGTATTAACCATCAATCCTAACTTAGATGAGGCAAAACTGCAACTAGACCAAACTCTCATCTCTCTCCAACAGGTACATTAATCATCAGAGTTATGTTGACAATTTCATTTTTCCCGAAAGTGCTGAATGTATATGGAACTTTGTTGTGCTTTCAAATATAAAAACACCCTGCGAGAGGCCCCAGCTGGAGAAGAGACTTCCTGCTGGCCCAGGCCAGTGGACCCACTGGGAATGTGTCAGAGACCCCTGAGGGACCACGGACCACAGGTTGGGAACCGCTGATAATAAGCACAAACAACTCTTGTAAAGTACAACATTAATTTGTGTTACCCTCTAGTAATATTCCCTATGTAGCAATATTTATTTGATGATTATTCTTATGCAACCAAGTACAGAGATATTAAGGGCCCTGTTACAAGTTTGGTGGACGGGAAAGTCCGTCAACCAAACTCACGACTAGGTGGCCGCCACCAATACATCAACCTCTCTGCAGGAGTAATTAAGAATTTCCTGTGAGGTCAGTGGGCGGAAACCTGAGTGTCTGCCCGCTGGCCTAGAGGGAAACAGGCTACAGCATTGTTTCCGGCTCATAATTGAGCCAAGCAGACAGTGAACATTGCAACGGTGCTGGCGAAGGGGGGACCTGCACCCGCAGTGCCCATGCCAAGTGCATGGGCAGTGCAGGGCTCCCCCTGGGGCTCCCATCACCCGTTCTTCACCAGCCTTTTCATGACGGTGCTACCTCCATGAAATTGCTGGTGAAGACAGCGCTACCCTGGCAGATTAGGACCACCACCATCCTCCAGGTGACCTGGATCTGAGATCATGGTGAAAATGGCGGTTCCCTGGCAGTCCAACTGCCAGGGCTGTAATGTGGAGGTCGGACCGCCTCCTTGGCGGCAGTCCAGACCATCACTGCAAGTTTGTCAGTCTATAGACCGCCACACTTGTATTCAGGCCCAAAGTTTGTAAGTACCAGAGGACATCTGGATTTTAAGGTGTTCATGTCAAGATACTTACACCTATATACCCCATATTTAAAGTGCAAGTAGTTAAGATTAAAATCATTAATTGCAAATCAAATTTAGCAGAAACATCCTGAGGCAGAGCAAATGTTCTCCACGTCTTTACACATACCAGTGTAACAAATATATATCATATTGATCACATCTATTACTATGTAGAACTAGTGTGTCTTATATATCAATATATGGCAAACACCTCCTTCAATATTAGAGCTACAATTCCAGCACAAAGATATATCTCAATAATCAAACAGCACCACCAAAGCTCTGTATGGAGATATACAGGGCTGATGGCAAAGTGCCTGTGCTGGACAAATCAATGCAGAGATAAATACTTAAGAAAGCAAAGCATCTCATAGATGATAAAAATTAGTCATAAAGCAGATGTTCTGGAAATAAAATAGTTGATAGCAATTTACTTTACACCGTTCATACCTAAAAGCAATAAAAAAGATGGGTAAAACTATCCCACCCAAAAACGTATGACATTTTCAAAACACACGAAAAACACTTGAAGATTTTATATAAACTGGAATGATTTTCAACCTCACATGGCGTTCCAGAGTACATAGGATTTAAGATGTTCTTGTATCTGAATGTATTCAGGGATATGTGAATATACTACTAATCAAAATATGTTTGCCTTTACACATAAACATGCAGTTCTGCTTCCAGGTTGTGGTTCAGGGCATCTTAACTCCCATATGCTTTACCAATCTTGATTCAGCTCTCCTCAATTATTGTTCTTGATTACCTCCTTGCTGATCTTTCTTAACATGGTGGACTCCAAAATGCTGCAACTTCTTGGGGCTGCCTCCAAGTTACTTCCAGAAGTGTTTAGGTAAGGGGAATGAGGAGTCCTTGTTTCTAACTGTATGAATATGCTTGAGAATCCTGAGCTTGACTTTGTTTGTTGTACTTCCTACATAATTCTTTCCACAACTTCTTTGCAAAACATAAACTTCATGGTCTGTCTCACATGTAATGTACTCCTTAATTTTACGTTGTTACCCATTGTGCAGCTCATAGGACGATCTATTCATGTTCACAGTCCTTGCATTGTGTGCATTTCCAAAAACCTGGCTTCTCCTTATTCAGTCAGCTCTCTGTTGTTGGTTTGATGGGAGGCATGTGATTGTGTGTTAAAAAGTCATGACTGGAGTATTTTAGCAAAGCTTTGAGTGCCAGGAATGCAAACCTCTAACAGAGATGGAAATTGTTTTAATACTGAAAGGATGGTCAATGAAGGTCATGATTGACGTGCTGTGCTGAAGTATGTGTGAGTATCACTGCAGGGATAGCACATTGTGCTATACACCACTACTGATAGGTGTGCAGAGAGCTGTGGCTGAGGCTATATGCAGGATTAGCAGGGTGTTCTGTAGAACAGGAGCACAGTGCATACAGTGCATTGGCAGGGCTGTGTCCAAATCCCAGTGCAGGCATAGGAGTAAGTGCTCTGAGTCAGTACTCAAATGTGCTGACAGAACTGTGAATGTGTCACAGTGCAGTAATATTAGGGGGTGGTGTAGAAGCAAGATGAAATCCACTGATAGAGCTGTGTGTGTATCAGTGCAGGAGTTGCTGGATTTGTTTTATAAAAGTTGTTAGACCTGACAGCCTTAAGGTGATCTTCCCCCAAACTTTCTAACTGTTTAACTCCCCTTTTTTCTGGTTTCTTTTGTTGGCCTTAGGACTCTGAACACGTTACCACTGCCCACCAGTGTAAAAGTGCATGTGCCCTCTCTCCTAAACATGGTTTGATTGGTACTTCCACAAGTGGCATGCTTAACTCCCTAGTCCCTAGTAAAGTGCACTACGAGGGCCCAGGACATGTAAATTAAGTGCTACTATTGTGACTGCAGTACTGTTTGTACCAGACTCAAGTAGCCCTTAAACATGGCTCAGGCCTGCTGCCACTGCAGAGCCTGTGTTGGCAGTTTACACTGCAATGTTAACTTGCCATTTGAAACCTCTTGCCAAGCCTTAACCTCTCCTTTTAATACATATAATTCACCTCTAAGGAAGGCCCTAGGCAGCCCATGGGGCGGGATGCTATGTAACTAAAAGGTAGGAATTGTTTTTTAAAGTTTATCTGCCATGGTATTGAAATTCATTTTTCACTACTGCGAGGCCTCCCCCTCTTATAGGTTAACATTTGAGATTCCTTCTTACGTTTAATAAGCTGTAATTCCTAATTGAGAAGGAGTAGACATTTCATGTTTAGCTTCTATGGGGATTGGAAGAATAAATCATTTTTAATGGTAAAGTTGGATTTATTGTAACAATTTTGAAAATGCCACTTTTAGAAAGTTGGTATTTTCCTGCTCCTAGCCCTGTGTACCTACAGCCTGTCTCCAATACATGTGTGGGCTAGCTGATAGCAAGACTTTGTGCATTCCCTCTAGAGAGCTGCACACAAAGGAAGCTTAGGTGTAACTGATGGGCTATCAACATCCTGATGGGTGACCCTGAGCAGGATGGGAGGGAGGAGCTGACACTTCAACCTGAATAGGCAGGGGCATATTTATACTTCGTTTGCGCCGAATTTGCGTCGTTTTTTTCGACGCAAATTCGACACAAAACTAACTCCATATTTATACTTTGCCGTTAGACGCGTCTAGCGCCAAAGTTCATGGAGTTAGCGTCATTTTTTGGCGTGAACACCTTCCTTGCGTTAATGAGATGCAAGGTAGGCGTTCCCGTCTTAAAAAATGACTTCCAGGCATGTGCGTGGTATTTATACTCCCGGGCAAAAATGACGCCCGGGAGTGGGCGGGGCAAAAAACCCCGCATTTGCGCCTCTTTTTAACGCCTGGGTCAGGGCAGGCGTTAAGGGAACTGTGGGCTCAGAATGAGCCCAGAGGTGCCCTCCCCTGCCCCCAGGGACACCCCCTGCCACCCTTGCCCACCCCAGGAGGACACCCAAAGATAGAGGGACCCATCCCAGGGAAGAAAAGGTAAGTTGTGGTAAGTATTTTTTTTAAAAAAAAATTGTGGCATAGGGGAGCCTGATTTGTGCCCCCCTACATGCCACTATGCCCAATGACCATGCCCAGGGGACATAAGTCACCTGGGCATGGCCATTGGGCAAGGGGGCATGACTCCTGTCTTTGCTAAGACAGGAGTCATGTTAATGGCGTCTGGGCGCCCCAAAAAAATGGCGCAAATCGGGTTAAGACGATTTTTTGGCCTCAGCCTGACTTGCCCCATTTTTGGACGCCCAAATGCCATTTTTCCCTACGCCGGCGCTGCCTGGTGTACCTCGTTTTTTTTCACGCACACCAGGCAGCGCCGGTCGGCTAACGCCAGCTAACGCCATTTAATAAATACGGCACCCGCATGGTGCTTCAGAATGGCGTTAGCCGGCGCTAATTTTTTTGGCGCAAAACTGCGTTAGCGCAGTTTTGCGTCAAAAAGTATAAATATGGCCCTCAGTGTCTTACTTCCACACAAAGGGCTGAATATCCTTCTGTAGTGAATCTGGAGCCAGTGCAGGAAAAAAAGAACTATGTGCACTTCAAAGACCCCTCTGTGATGTCACCCCTACTTCAAAGACACAGATGGGTATAAGTAATGGACCACTGACCCTACCAACTCAGTACACTACTGGACCTGTGAAGAAACTTGCCAGGAAGAAGCACTGCTGTGCTGCTACAAGTGCTACAAGTACTGCCACTCTGGACTACAGCTCTAGAAGAACTGCTTTTCTGCTGTGATGCCCTGCTGCCTGCTGCCCTCTGCCCAGCTGAGGAACAACTGGACCAATCTCACTTGAACTCAGAGTGAATCCAAGGGCTTGCTGGCTCGCTTTCTGTTCTTCTGAAGTCTCAGGGACAAAAAAGACTTAAACTCATCATCACCTACAGCACCTGGACTTTGCATGATTTAAGTCTTCCCCTGCCAAGTAGTGCCAACCGAGTCCTGGGCCCTTGGAAGTGGGTACCATGTGATATAACTGCCAGAACCTGCACATCTTCATCATAACTGGTGCATCTTCACCTTTGTGTGAAATAGAACCAGTGCATCCTCGTCATTGTGAGGGTCATCTGGACGCATCACACCTGGAACCAGGGCATCACCATCAGAGCTGCTGCATCGGGACCACTGCATTGCTGCCACTGCAAGCAGACATTTGACGAGCCCCCTTGACTGCATGGAGAAACCCAAAAGATCGGCTTTTCAACTGGTGCATCTCAGAACCAGCGCTTTGTCTTCAGAAGCAGCGCATTGCCATCATTGCGTGGAGAAAATCAAAGCATCAACTCGAGTGTGGGATCGATACCAATGCATCACTCTGCTGCACCCCACATCTTACTGTTGCAGTCAGGATCAAGGTACTTTTGTTCAATGGGCCTTGTGTGGTCCCTGATTCTGGCCCGCATTCAATTGAGGTAAATTTGAACTCTTGACCTTGCCTCGGTCCAGCCAACCAGATAACCCTATAGGCACCTATTACTTCTAAGTACTTATTTTTACCTTTTAATCTTTAAAAAAATCACATCTCAACTTCTACTTATTGGATTTTTGTCATTTTGGTCTTGTTTTATTTATAACACTGTAATCCTTTTTTCTAACCTGATGTGAAGCATTTTTGTGGTGTTTTCACTGTGTTACTCTTTGAAGTGATGCACAAATACTTTACACATTGCCTCTTAATTTAAGACTGACTGCTCTGTGCCAAGCTACTTGAAGGTGAGAACAGGTGAACTTATGGGGTGTATCTGACTTGCCCTGACTAGGATTGTGGTTCTTGCTTGGAAAGGGTGCATACCTCTGCCAACCAGAAACCCAATTTCTAACAATAGTTTTGAGGTATAGAAGCAGAGTTGTGTGTGTTAGATGCACTGGCAGAACTTTGTGAGTTGGGCCAGTTTTGACAATAAGGTTGCACTGCAGGACAGCACAAAAAGGTCCTTGCAGATCTGTATGTGTGACAGTTTTGAACAGAGAGCTGTTCTGCAGGTCATTATTGGGGTACGTTGGCAGATCTGTGTTTGTTGGAGAGACGGAATAGCAGGGGGTACAGCAGGTAAGTTCTGAGACACATTGGCAGCTCTGTTGTAGGTTAGCCTCAGTGCATGATTAGCAGGATGTGCTGTAGGATATGTTGAAGTGCATTGCCTAAAATGTCCCGTCATCTTTCCTCCTGCGCCCCCTTCCTTCTCCCCTCTTTTTTGTCCCTCTGCTGTTATTCAGTCCTACACTCTCACCTTATGCTCCCACTCCTTGCCTCCCCTTTACAGCTCTACTCTCCTTGATCCTGCTCTCTCTTCTACCATTCTGCTGCACTCCCGCAGACTTCTAATTTCACCAGCTCATGACTGTGGTAAGGTGCACTGGAAGACCTGTGAGTGGGCCCATGTCTTGAATAATAGGATGTTGTGTCCAACAGAATTGGGGTGTATTGGCAGAGCTTTGGGTGATTCTCTTTACTGAACTACCAATGCACAGAGGAAAAGCAACAGATAGTGTGCTGTTGATCACCATTCCCTTAGCACCACCATGTCAGCCCCAAAAAATCCCTGTTTCACTGACGATGAGCTAAGAGTCAGGGTGGATGAAATCATAAGAGCAGAGCCACATTTATTTATAGACAAAGTCCAGGACACTGCCATTTGCAGGAAAAAAAATAAATGTGGCAAAGGATAGTTGACAAGAGTTAATTCTGTAGGCCCCATCCCCTGCACAAGGGAGAACATCAGGAAGAGGTGAAAGACCTCAGGGGGAAGGTCCATTCCATGGCACCCAGGCACCATCTGCATGTCCAGAAGACTGGTGGTGCCCACCTCCTCCCTTACAACTCACATACTGGGAGGAAAAGGTCTTGGCCAGCCTGCATCCAGAGGGCTTGGCAGAAATACCTGGGGGAGTGGAGTCAGATAAGTCACAACACAAAAATATCACCAAAATGTATTGTCATGCATGCTCATGGATCACCTTTTGCCACCTTCACTGTCACCTCACTCACTAACCCAGTGTCCTTCTATCCATAGACAACTGTCTGGCATCTCACATGTGAACTAGACTCAACTAGGGGAACAATAGCTGTATACTTTGTGTGTAGTACTGGGATTAACAGCACTACAATTCTCAGCATGCACTATTCTATAATTACAAAAACCAGAACAGTGTATCATACACAAAAGCTCATGTCAAAGCACATTTGTTGTGTTCTCACTGGGCTAGCTGGCAGATGTGAAGTATTGTGAAGTAGTGAGAGTGACAGGATGGAATCATTGTGGACAGAAAGGAACAGCGCAACCTGTGTCCACACAAAAAAAAACATGGCCAAAGGCCATCCACATGCATCACCTGAATGGTATTGGCAGCAAACACATTCACAATGCACTGACCACATGGTGACTACAATTACATACACAACAATGTCCAGGGTCTGCCTGCACAACTGCCAACTAGGACTTAAAAGGATCAAACCCACATCCTGCCCAGCCACTGTTTTGCCTGCACTGCTGACAAGATGTAGGTCTATGACCATCCTCCCAAGTGCTAATGAACTCACGTATTCTGCAGCTGGTTGACTGAAATGGAATTGGCATACCTCAGAAATGTCAGGTCTATAAAATTGTCAGCACGTGTACTGGTCACATAAGGAAAAGCTGCCACTCCAGTGTGTAGATGGCTTTGGCTAAATGTCACTGTCAGCTATTGGAGGCAGATGTCACAACACAACCTGTAACATTGTATTTCTCACATCAACAGGTTGAGCTGCCACTGGGAACACCGAGACCGCTAATGAAACTGCCACTACCCCCATGGATGAGGCCCTCAGTGACGACAACACCCCTGAATGTCTGGAGATTGAGGACAGTTCTGGCTCATCAGGTCAACCTGGTCAGATGACACCACTGAGCCTCACCATGACCACGTCGACTCCTCCCAATCCAGTTGTACCTATATCTCAGACAGCCATTCACCCCCCAAACTGTGTCCTGAGGACAGTGAATCCTATCTTGTGCCCCCCCAGTCCAAGACCCTGAGTCACAGCAAGAAACCTCTGACAATTATGGTCCTGAAACCAGTGGTAGGGGGCACAATGTGCCAAGGGTGCATACATGCAGGAGTAGGGTGGTGGAAGGGATGTTGTGGGCCATCAGCATGTGGCCACTCTGGAGGGTCCTGGCCAGGACACCATCAGCCATGTTTTGGGAGCATATTAACAATCCCAAGGAACGAAGGGCCAGGTAAATGCTGAACTCAGGGGAATCAAGCAGCTGCAGAGGGGCTTCAATTGTGAGTCTCTGGAAGGGTTGGGAGGGCACAAACACCATCCTTGCCTCCCTATCAGGGGTGTTCAAGGAGATTAGCAGTACCCTGATCAGAGAACATGAGAAACACTACATCCTAATGCTTGGCCCAGCAACACCAGGCCCTTCTACATTGGTTGCAGCCACTGGAAGGGAGTTGCTGTCAGGGAAAGGAACTGTCTCAGACACCCTTGCCTCTGTAGTTGCAGAACCCCCTCCGCAAGCGGGGACATCCACCCAAGACTCCACGAGGTGCAGATGGCAAGTCATCAATCACTGCCAGAATGTGACCTCTTCCTGGTTTCACTTCTTTGTGTGTCAATTGTTCACTCCCTTGACTGTTCTCCAACCATGTTCCATCATCCATGGTAGTAGGAATTTGGACTCTAAATGCTGTGTCATCTACTAATATGATTAAATCTACTATAATTGATCCATTTTTTATGTCCTGTACCTATGTAAATCAACTCACCAATCAGAAAAACATTGCCTGTTTGCTTCTGTTCCACATGTTGAAATGTTGAGATGTAAGCCACTGAGATGCACATGAGGAAGGCAAAAGATGGTAATGGAAAGAGGGATATGTCACAGGTAGTGTCATGTTGAGGGTTATTAGCAACACAATGATACAAGTGGCTGGTCACACCAAACAATTTATTGGACTGTACAGCACATCGGCTGTCAAAATGTCTGGACTGTCATAGTCAAGAATGCCTGAAACATATTGAATCAGGCTAGATATGCCAAAGTGCCATCCCCCAGGCCACAGAAGAAAGAGCTTTGTCAGACTGTGTCCCACAGAATAGGCTAACAGATCAGTGAATGGTGTCACCAGTTTGAGCCTTATCACATGCCAAAACATGGTCTGCCAATACACCATAAGCCATGGCACGGACAGAGGACAGTACAACAGTCCCTGATCATGGGTCCCTCCCATTATAATGACAAAACATCTGTGGGCATGATACAACCTATGTCAGTGTTGTGGCACAGGCACTGCAGTGAGGAAACACATCTACAGCTACAAACAGGTCATACAGGATCATTGTCAACACAATATGAAGGGAGAATGCATGGATTGCACTTCATTAGAACATATCTCAAGGCCATATGATTGCACACATGTGAAAACTGGACCAACACATCACATCAAACTAGTATATCCTGCACTTCATATTTTCATCCACACACTGTCCAAGCTGCCTTGGCTCAGGACTCATACACCCTAAATATGTGACCAACATCACCTGGATCAATCCATGTCCTCTTCCTATGTCAGAACAGCATCAGATACTAGCCAATGTCACAAATCTGAAATACTCACATGAGGATGGTATGAGGAAGGTACCTGGATAATTAAAAAAACAAGGAGTTTAGGTTGGAAATGTATACCTATGACCATAAGCTCATATCAAACATCAGTGGATACACTTACAATGTAACAAGACTGACACAAACCCTGCAGAAAATGAAGGTAGTGAAATATTCAAGTATGTCTTAGCACGCAAAGCTTGGATGTATACAGCAAATCATAACATCCACAATCTGCGGGGGAAACACATTAGTCCACACATCCTGACACTTACAGTTCCTCATACAGTCACAGTAAAAACATAACAATACCTACACTCAGGTAAAGTAGTGATTGATGGGATCTGACCACAAGTCTTCACCTTCCTCCTCATCACTGGGCATTTCGGGATTCTCATCTGGTATCCCTGCTGGCTCCCCCGCATCTATGTAAGAGATATTCCTCCGCAGGACTATGATGTGACACATGCAGCAGGCCACAATGATCTTACATACTTTTTTGGATGAGTGGAGGAGGGCTCCACCTGTCTTGTCCAGACACCTGAATCTGGCCTTCAGGAGCCCAAAAGCTCGCTCCACAACATGCTGTGTTCTTCCATGGACATCGTTGATGTGGACTTCCCCTAGTGTAGTTGGGTTTCTCACCGGTGTCAACAACGATGGACGGTTTGGGTATGCAGAGCCCCCTGTTATTGAAAGGAACATATGTGCAAATATGAGTTCCTCTCATTGGATTTGTTGCAGCAGACATTGCACACACACAAACAGAACAGATTTGACTTACCAACCAGCCCGGCCTTCTCTGGGTACAGTTGTGACAATCAGTGGGGTGCTGTTCTGTATAATAAAGGCATAATCTGCTGAACCCGGGAAATGTGCACAGACTTGTGAAATGTAGAGATCCCCCAAATAAACCATTCAGACCTTGATGGAATAGTAGCTCTTTCTGCTGAGGTACACTTGTTCATTGCCATGCAGTGGGACCAAGGCAACATGTGTACCAACAATGGCTTCAACCACGTGTGAGATGTGTGCCTAACCATAGAGTCGGCCTTCACATGGGTCAAATCCTCTCGTTGAGGAAAGCGAATACAGCTGTCCATGTGTTTTGACATAGCTGAGAGTACATCCTTCAAAACCAGACTGAACATAGACTGGGACATCCCAGCAGATAGGGCCACTGTATTTTGGAAGGACCCTGTGGCCAGGAAGTGCAAAACTGCCATACCTTGTGCAATGGATGGCATGCTATTTGGATGACATATGGCAGGCATCTGTTTCTGGCTTCAACTGATGACATAGGACCACAGTTGTTAGCGGATTCAGACGGTAGATCTGGATGGTGTGGCATTCTTCCATGGTCTGAAGGTCTGGCAGTGGACAATAGACAGGAGGTTGTCTGATCCTTCCCCTCTCTGGGTACCTAGGTACAACAAGACATTAGTATTGCTAATATTCCATGTGTCCCTTGCAACATACAAGATGCATGTCAATGTTAAAATGTGGGAAGGCATGTATTGAGGTTTAGACATGATACACAGTACCTATCACAACTGATAATCATACAGCAATCACATGCCACCCACTTGCTTTGCCATACATGTCTACACATCATGTAACTGGTCATCAACAATTGTGCAACAAAACATGCCCCTCAGACTGTGACTTGTTGTCCCAAGTATTAAAATGACCTTTGTTGGGCGGGGGGTGTTTGGGATGAGGACTGTGCCCAAATGCAAATCACCATATATGCCTAGCAATGTACAACAATGGTGTCTGAGTAGTAGGAGTTATAGGACAGGAAAAGACAAGCAGTTAATGATGCAAAACCCAACTATTTCAGATTTTTAATGCATTTGTCAGAACCATGTAACATATTTCAGATCTCTACAATGGGGGATATCTGACCTACTCCACAGGACATTGGGAACAGCCCGTGAGCACTGGTGGAAGTCGTCATGGTAGTAGGCGGTTACAACTGTGGCGGACACAGCCACAGGCTAATGTTGATGCTAGTGGCATTTATAGGCCAATAGCTGTGTCCACCAGCAATGACGGCAGTGTACGTAGCAGAAGTGACCACCATGTTCTGCACAATCCCTCACTTGACTCCTGAATCTGCTGCCAGCAAGGCCTCCACTACCTGAGCTGCTGTGTGCCGCCTCTGGGAGCAATCATGCCACATCCAGCAGGTGATAGGGCACCAGTCTTCTCACCTGAGGAGTTGGATAAGCTGGTGTCTGAGGTTCTACCTCTGTATGGACAGCTCTATGGTGCACCAAAGGAGCAGTAAGTGCCTCATGTACACAGTTTTCTCTGTAAGTCGACATATATTCCCTCCTCACAGGCTAGAGTGTGACCGTGTGTGGCAGAAAATGAACGCAAAGCCCTGTAGGTGCAGTCAATGTGCATCACTGGGGGAGTCGATATGCTTGTATTTGTATTCAGTGCCAGGAGTTGAGTTCTGATACATTGTGGTGTGTGTGTGTATTGAGAGTACCATGATCCACCATATTGCAGGCACATAACTAGGTGAGGTGCCAAAACTGCCATCCCCAGACAACTCTTACCTCCTGGTTGTCATCAATGTGAGGGCACATGTATTTGAATAACAGCATGAGCAGAGTATGCATGTGTCACTTGCATATAATATGAGCTATGTATATGGTGCTGTAGGCATTTCAAACCACATCTGCCCTTTCTAAACTGTTATTTTGAAAGCATATCCCGACTTACCCTGGCCTGCAGGTTGGCACAAAAACACCACATGCCAATTGGCTGTTGGCTACATGATGTACTGTCATGCATGGCAGTGTTGGGAATGGAGTTTCATGGAGTTTCATGTAGGTCTGCCTGCTCAACCCACAGAGACAGGGCCTGTCAAATGTATCTCACCGTATTTGTCCAAGTCTGGGCTGGTGTCAAATCACTTTTGTTAAGCAACTGTGGCACTGTACCCACTCCCTGTATCCCAGCACATCATGTTATGAAGCCAAATCTTACCTCAGTGCTAATATGCAGCATATTGAGGCTCGATCCTCTGATAAGAATGTCCATGGTATTAGGGGAGAGCTGATTATCTGTGACTGATGTGTACTTGGGATCTCTGTCAATGTGTGTTTCAGAGCCTTGACAGGTCCTTTGATCCCACAGCCCTGCTGTCAACTCCACACAGGTCACATGGGCTCTGTGCAGGCTCATTGCATTTTCTGACAATGCATAAGTGCAAACTGTGTGATGTATAATGATAACCCAAGATATGTGGCTCAGTTGTCTGGTCACATTGCAAAAAATGTACAATGCTTGCCCATGTTATTCTGAAGGTATTATGGGCACATTTGTATGTGGGTGCATACATTATATGTATTATGAACACATTTGTCAAAAAGTGTGTTTTGTGTTGATTATGAGACATACGCACCCCACCCCCTCTGAAGTGTCATGACTCTGCATCTGTATTTTACACATGGACAGGCTAGACTCTTTCTGTGCCCACCATGCCAATCCCTTCATTGGTAACCCATTTGTTAAGTTAGAGTTTGTACCCTGGCAGTAGCCTGTAGGTACTGTATGCAGAGGATCATTCTTATAGATTGTGAGTGTTTGGATGCATTCATTGTTGAGGGAGGAGTTAACCTCCCAGAAGACATGTTTCGAATCTCTGTCAAATTGCTAGATCATGTCCCTCAAGATGTCAGTTGACCTACCTAGTCAGAGCAGGGTCTGAGCTGGGTGGGGGGTAGGCCTGCATATTGGAAAGTGTTTGTAGTCATCTCCCTGCATTCAGTGACTGCTATGTGCCACACTTGGGCAGTATGGGCAAGACAGGATGCTCTCATCTTGGTATACTGACATGTATGTGACTCAAACATTTTGGTTGGGACTTGTTGACATAACTTCTTGCATTGTCTTTTGCATCCATGCAGGTCAACGCCCATCAGAAGAAAGGGATTTAGAGAGCCATCGGCAAGAAGGTGCGGACGTTAAGGGTCCGCAGCCAGCAGAGCACCCACTGTCACAAGAGGTGGGAGGACCTGAGACACTGGGGTACAAAATCACAGACCCCACCTGGGGCTGTCCTCCCAACGTGGGGAGGGCACCCATCGAACGATGACCCCCATAATGGCCTGCATTCTGGCGGTGGCCTACCCAGACCTGGATGGGCATTTGAGCAACCACAAGGGAGTGAGTACACTGCAAAATTCCTGCCTGTCCCATTACCAGATGATTGAGTGAGGAACTGTCTGCTCCCCTCACAATGAGGGATGAGCCATGTGTCACATAGTATAGGGGAGAATGTTTGTGTTGACATGTCATGTGTACCAAACTGGAGTGCCTTGCCTTTTGGACCTGGTGTAGGAGGCTGGCCTGGTGTGTGGTGGGTACCTATGGTACTTACACCTTATACCAGGTATCCCTTATAAGTGTAGTGTAGTCAGTGTCTAGAAGCCAGACTCTCTAGAGGTAGCTGTGGATGTTCAGTCAAGGCATATCTGGGAGATATGCAAAGCTCATGCAATACCACTGTAGTCAAACTTAGTACTTAAACACATGAAGAAAACATTCAGGCCCTCATTACAACCCTGGCGGTCAGTGATAAAGCGGCGGTGATACCACCAAAAGGCCGGCGGTAAAAAAAATGGAATCACGACCATGGTGGAAACCGCCAACACAGACAGCCACTTTAACACTCCGCCCGCCACGGCGGTAGCAGCAAACACTGCGGCGGTCACCGTCAACAGACAGGCGGAAGACAATGTACCTCCCACACTATTACAAGGCACCAATCCGCCAGCTTTTCCGGGGTGGTACCAATGACATCAAAAGCACGGCGGAAACAGCCTGTGGAACGGAAACCACTCACCTCTCGACACCCAACGAGGAACCAGGACGCCATGGAGCCCGAGTTACAGGTGTTACCAATGTTGGTTTACCTCCTCCTCTACCAGCAACATCAAAGACGGCGGCGACGACCACGTGAGTACTGCACCTAGCACACAGACGAGAGGGGAGGAAAAAGAGAATGACACACACACGCAACATGCAACACCCCCACCCCTCACCCACAACAACAGACACACAAACACAATGATCAACAGTACATTTACACCCCGTAACCCCCTGGAAGAATGCAAGGACCAAATGAAATGATTGTAACAAGTGTGATCATCGAAAATCCAGATAGGCCAACATAACTTTAGAAGATCAGTATATACAAATATTTACAGCAAGTACATAAGTCCGTATACTGTTCCATTACATGTCCGTGGATCAGTGGTCCCAAAAAGCATGGGCGAAGCCTACACATGACACCTGCCTCAAAGCGGAGAGAACACTGCAGGGGCATCAGGTTGAAAAAAACACAGGCACCTCAGGGGGATGGGGGGGGGACCTCAGCCGGATGACGGGACAACGCCACTGCTCCACAAGTGGGCTCCATGCTTGCTCCTGGGGAGTGCTAAGCCACAGTCTCTCAAGTCTCTCAAGTGGGTGGTTTGCCCACTGCTTGTTCCTGGCCAGTGCTAAGCCACAGTCTCTCAAGTGGGTGCTTTGCCCACTGCTTGGTCCTGGGGAGTGCAAAGCCACAGTCTCTCTAGCGGATGGGTTGCCCACTGGTTCTGGAGGGGGCTTTGTGCCCAGAGTGCTTCATCCTGCCAAGGACTGGGGTAGTGGATGCAGTTCTCCACTGGTTTTGGAGGGGGCTTGGTGCCCAGAGTGCTTCATCCTGCCAAGGACTGGGGTAGTGGATGCAGTTCTCCACTGGTTCTGGAGTGGGCTTGGTGCACAGAGTGCTGCACTTGAGGTGTGGCAGTTCCCATTCCCTCACCTGGGTATCTGAGCCACAAGATTTCCTGGGAACAGGTAGCATGATACTCTGTGGAGGCAGAGACACACTCTACCCTACGGCGACTTAGCCTGCCAACTGCTAGTACTGTCAGAGCTGATTGTGGTGCCTCATGTAGTGTGTGCAGGGTCCAGGACGTCTCCTGCAGCCTCGGACAGCTGCCCACTGGGGATGCTGCTGATGTCCGCTGTGGTGGCACTGGCTGGGCACATTGCGGGGCAGGTGGTGGTGTCTGCGGCAGAGATGCTGGCAGTGGTGCTGGTGTCAGCACCTGTGGAGGGAGACACCAGGACGTCTCCTGCAGTCTTGGATGGCTACCCACTGGGGATGATGCTGGGGACTGTAGCAGAGGCAGCAGACGTGCAGGTGGTGGTGCAGGTGGCGGTGGTTGTGGGTTGCTGTTCTGTCTTGCAGAAGAGGTGACACCAGTCCCTCACCCAGAGGCTCTGTGCCCTGAGCTGACTTACCTTTGGCCTTGTGTCCCTTCCCCACCTTGGAAGTCACTGCTGGGACCTTGGCACTGGCCTCTTTTGTCTTGGATGATGGCTTGCTGGGAGGTTGGTGCAGCTTTTCCCAACGACATGTGAGCCCCTTCTTCACCTTGGCAGGTGGCGGAATAGGATGATCCTTGGCCTCACTAGGTGGCCCACTGGCAGCCCTGATGGGTGCCGCCTTCGATGTTCCCAGACTTGCAGGGACCACAGTGCTCGAAGATTTTGTGGCTGAGGTGCTGGGCTGGGATCTGGACATCCTGGCCCTAGGGGAAGGACGGGGGGCGGTGTAGTGAAGAGGTCCATGTTAGCAAGGAAACGTTTTTTAGACACACTGGGATGGGAAGATGGAGGGGGTTTGGGAGTGGAGGAAGAGGTAGTGGTTGTAGGAGGTGTGCGTCTGCTGAGCTTGGGTGAGGGTGCATGGGCTGGAGGCTGTTGTGAGGTGGATGGCTGTTGAGTGGGTGTGTGCCTGCGTTTGTGTACTTTGGGAGGAGGGCTCACAGACACACTGGGAGAGGACACAGGGGACGTGTGCATGGTAGTGGAGGTGGTGATTGCACGTGACCGGTGTGTGGTGATGGGCGTGCTGGTGATGGAGGTAGCGGCTGAGGATGTAGTGCATGCAGGTGTGAGTGGAGACGAGACTGGGAGGAAGGTGGAGGACGTGGAGGAGGGGGATACAGTGGAGGCAGTGGATGTTGGTGTGTCTGCATGAGTCTGGTGCTTGTGTGAGTGCCTGTGGGATGTGTGGTGATTATGTTTGCCTGAGCCACTTTTGTGTGTTGATGAGTGTGCATGCTGGTCTGATGGTGTGCTTGGGATAGGCTGAGGTAGAGGGGATTGGGTCTGGGTATTGGAAGTAGGAGGGGGGAGGCTGGAGACAGGGACAATGGCTGCCATCAGTGCTGATGCCAGAGCCTGAAATGCTCTCTGTTTGGCCACCACAGCAGAATGAATGCCCTCCAGGTATGCATTTGTTTGTTGCAAATGCCTTTCAACACCCTGGATGGCATTCAGTATGGTTCACTGCCCAACAGTGAGGGATATCAGGAGGTCAATAGCCTCCTCACTGAGGGCAGCAGGGCTGACTGGGGGGAGGGCCTGAGATGCCTGGGGCGAAGTTGATACCCACCCTCCTGGGTGAGCGGGCACGGGAAACACACTGAGGGGCTGCTGGGAGGGCGGTGCTGGTGGGGGGGTGGTGGTTGTACATGTTGTTTCGGTGGGCACAGAGGTGCCCGCCACCCCAGGGAGCTCCCATCAGAGGAGGAGTCGCTGTTGCTGGTGTCTCCTCCTGTCCCCGTCGTGTAGCTCCCCTCGCCCTCTGTCTCACTGGTGCCTTCAGACTCCATACATTCACCCTCCTGGGCCATGTGGGTTCAGCTCCCTCCTGCTCCGATGCCACTGCTCCTCCGCCAGTTGATGCTAATGCACACAAGGACAGGGTGACAAAACAAAAAGGGGGGGAATACAGAGGAGACCCATGGGCAATGCCAGCAACAACACCACCGTTGGCTGACACAACACACAGGGAGCAGCCCTATGCACTAGCCCATGCACTAACAGTTCTTAGGACCTACCCATGGGGGACTGTGCCTAAGCCCATTTGCTGCACACCTGGAACCCACAGGAGCCTGACTAGGAGTAGATGGCCACTACCATTTTTGTGGTTGGAGTGTCACAGAGCCTGCCTAACAAGGGACCTACACTCGCAAGATCGCCCTGGCCTAGGAGAACCCACAGCCCACTTCCCCCACCCAGACACCTCGTAAAGCGCACAGAGTCAGCTGAATGAGACTGTACTCACCCCCTTGTGGCTGCTGCGATGCCCTCAAGTGCCCATCCAACGCCAGATATGCCACCCCCACGATCCGGTACATCAGGGGGGTCATGGTGCGATGGGCACCCCTTCCATGTTGGGAGGCCATCCCCAGCTGGGCCTCCGCCGTCTTCTTGCTCCAGAGGCGCAGGTCCTCCCATCTTTTGCAGCAGTGGGTGCTCCGTCTATGGTAGAAGCCCAGGGGCTGAACTTCCTTGGCAATGGCATGCCAAATACCCTTCTTCTGGTGGGCGCTGGCCTAGAGGAAAAGTAAAGTAATAATGGATTTTACTTCCCTGTATGGTTCTTCTTACTCATTGGCCACAACTTCCCAACCATGCCCTGAAACACATACAGTGACCATCCTCACATGCTGGCCACAGCCCCCCCCCCACATGTATCTTCCATCCCCATCACTCCATACATTCATGTCCCATCAATCATGCTCACAGTGTACTCACCTGTTTTTCTGGAGGACCGTCAAATAGCGTGTACTGGGAGAGGACCCCATCCACCAGGTTATCCAACTCCTCCGTGGTGAAGGCAGGGGCCCTTTCCCCAGACACTGTAGCCATTGTCACTTCCAGCCTCAGGTCACAGCAGCACTTGCAGTGTAGGTCCTCTCCTGTTGAAGGTCAGGTATCAAGTGAGTGAACAGAAAGAAAATGGTGGGTACGTCCACAGCGGTGTGTACCGTCACTGCCGGTGTACATCGTCATTGGCTCCTGGAACCCATAGGGCCCAATGATAACCAATGCTGAATTGTGCCGCGGGCTTCGTCTGCCTACCGCGACACTGCACAATGCCAGCACAGTTACCTAATTTCCCCTTGTCCCTCCTTACAGGTCAGGCAGCCACCATTTCAGGGGCTACATGGCAGGGCAACTAACTCCATCACAGCACTTTTGGGCAGGAATACGGACAGACAGCGCCACACACCAATTACATCACAGTAGTGCAAAACACCCTTGTGCAAGCTATGTGGTGTATGACCCTCTGCTCACCCTTCTCCTCCACAGGGCACATCTGCTGGGGCAGATAATGATATGGCGTCATCCTCCGGTAACCAGACCCCTGGTGGACCTGTCCACAATGGAAGACAGCCACATCATTATCGCCTACAGATATGATCGTGCCACAATCCATGAACTGTGTGCCCAGTTGGAGCCAGACCTGATGTCAGCTATCCGCCATCCCAAAGGAATCCCCCCTCTAGTGCAGGTCCTGTCAGTACTCCATTTCCTGACCAGTGGTTACTTTCAAACAACAGTGGCCATGGCATCAGGGATGCCTCAGCCAATGCCCTCTAACGTGTTGTCCAGAGTGTTATCTGCCCTGCTGAAACACATGCGCAGCTCCATTGTTTTCCCTCAGGTGGAGGATTTGCCCACAGTGAAAGGTGACTTTTATGCCCTGGGACATATCCCCAACATCACTGGTGCCATTGATGGTACACATGTGGCATTTGTCCCACCCCGCAGGAATGAACAGGTGTACAGAAACCGCAAAAGCTACCATTCCATGAATGTGCAGATGGTGTGTTTGGCAGATCAGTACATCTCCCATGTGAATGCCAAGTATCCTGGCTCAGTGCATGACACTTACATTTTGAGGAATAGCAGCATCCCTTATGTGATGGGCCAACTCCAGAGGCACTGTGTGTGGTTACTAGGTGAGCCCAAGGTCCCCACACAGTTTGAATAGGTGTCTGGCTATGGGAGAGTCCCAAAGGGTTGGTGTGTGTCTAACAGATACCCCTCGATATTTGCAGGTGACTCTGGTTACCCCAAACTGCCATGGCTACTGACCCCAGTGAGGAATCCCAGGACAAGGGCAGAGGAACGCTACAATGAGGCACATGGGTGAACGAGGAGGATAATAGAGCGGGCTTTCGGCCTCCAGAAGGCCAGATTCCGGTGCCTCCATCTAACAGGTGGCTCTCTATACTACTCACCGAAGAAGGTGTGCCAGATAATTGTGGCGTGCTGTTTGTTGCACAATTTGGCTTTCTGCAGGCGCCTTTCTGCAGGAGGATGGGCCAGATGTTGGTCTTGTAGCAGCTGTGGAGCCTGTGGACAGTGAAGAAGAGGAGGCAGAACAAGAAGATATGGACAACCAAAACAACATCATTATGCAATACTTCCAGTGACACACAGGTAAGAGACTGGCACTGCTTCTCTCATATCAGACTACTGTAGGACATTGCATGATTCTGCCTTTTTACCTCTGTATATGGACCCTGACAGTTCATTTAGCCTTTCCATTTCACTGATCTGGGTACCACATTCTGCATTCTGCTATGTTTACTGCTGCCCAACAACTGACAAACATTGGTATGTGAAAATGAACAATGACATTGATATTTGTCAGAGAGGTTGTAATAACACACTTGTGAAAGTACAGACTGGCTCCAGATCGTTTTGTGATTCAAGTGTGTTTATTTAAGTGCTATTCAGTGGAGGGGAATGTGCAATGGGCTGGGGTGATGGTGGAGGAATATCCATGGTGGAGTCCAGTCTCCAGCGTGGGTTGTGATAGTGGGGTATCTGTGAGGTGTTGGGGTGATGGGTGTGAGGGTAGGGGTGGGAGTTTTTGCTGGCATGCAGGTAGGGTGGGGTGATATAATAGTAAAGATATGATTTACCAGAGTCCAGTCCTCCTGCTACTCCTGCAAGGCCCTCAGGATGCATGATCGCCAAGACTTGCTCATCCCATGTTGTTAGTTGTGGGGGAGGAGGTGGGGGTCCACCGCCAGTCCTCTGTACGGCTACCTGGTGTCTTGATACCATGGAACGCACCTTCCCCCATTAGGTCATTCCACCTCTTCCTGATGTCATCCTGTGTTCTAGGATGCTGTCCCACTGCGTTGACCCTGTTGACAATTCTCCGCCATAGCTCCATCTTCTATGCAACGGACGTCTGCGGCACCTGTGATCCGAATAGCTGTGGCTCTACCTGGATGATTTCCTCCACCATGACCCTGAGCTCCTCCTCAGAACACCTGGGGTGTCTTTGAGGTGCCATAATGTGGTGTGGGTGATGTGTGAGGTGATGTTTGTTGTGCTGTGTGAAATGTTGTGTTGGTGTGTGTTCTTTGAGGTGCGTGAATGTTGTATGAGTGGTGGTGTTGTGTGCCTGTGTATGCTGGTGCTGTGTTTGCTATTCTCTCTCTCTCTCTCTCTGCTTTTAAAAAAAATGTCATTGTAAGGGGTTGTGGGTAATGTGGGTGTGTGTTTTATAGTGGTGTGTGTATGTGTATCAGATGTGTGTATTTGGAATTGTCCAAATGTGGTTGTGTTTTGTAAATGTGTGTGTATTTTTGAGCGCGGCGGTGTGTGCCGCCAATGGATTACCGCAGTGGAATGACTGCGGCGTTGATTCGTGGGTCGTGATAGTGTGGGCGTATTCCTGTTGACGTGACGGTGTAGGCTTTGCTATCGCCAGTTTATCACTGACCTTTGGTGTGGCGGACTTGTTTGAGTTCCTGTATTGTGGCGGATTACGAGATGTGGGTCGTAATACCTGTAGCAGATTTACGGCGCTGCCACGGTATCTTGACGGCCGTCAGCACAGCGGTAAGTGGGATTTACCGCCAGGGTTGTAATGAGGGCCTCAGTGTTACAAAAATAAAGGTACTTTATTTTGGTGATACAATCTTAAAAAAATACCATGGAGGCTATACTCACTTAGGAGGTAAGAAACACACAAATTATATACACTAGCATGCAGAAATAGGCATAAAAACAGTTAGAAAACAGTGCAATTAGTGAAAATCACAATAGAGAGAAATGGCCCTAGGGGAAGCACAAACCATATACTAAAAAATGGAATGCGAAAATCAGACCCCCACCTAGGTAAGTGTAGTATGTAGAGGGGAGTTGGGAGTACTAGGAAAGCCCAAAGATAAGTATCACAACCCTCGTCCTGAGGCCAGGAAGGCAGAAATAAATCAATCAAGAAAACCCAGGGACCCTCAGGAGAAGCTCTGAACACCACCCCTAGGGTGGTGATGGACAGGGGAGTGGTCATTCCCCTTTCCTTTGTCCAGTTTTGTGCCAGAGCAGGGTCTAGGGGTCCCTGAACCGCTGTAGACTGGTTTATGGCACCAAAAGTGGCCTTCAAAGCATTGCCAGTGGCTTGGTGAGGTTACCCCTCCTGAACCTGTAAAACCTATTTTCAAAGGGAGAGGGTGTAACACCTTTCTCCCAAAGGAAATCCTTTGTTCTGCCTTCCTGGGCTTGAGCTTCTCAAGCAACAGGAGGGCAGAAACCTTTCTTGGAGCAGGCAGTAGCTTTGGCTGCCTGGAAACCCTCAGAAGGCTGTAATGGCAATACTCGGGGTCCTCTAAGGAGCCCCCAGGGTGCAAAGTCAAGGTGCGTCATTCTGGTTTGGTGTGCAGTGAATTTCACCGCACAAGGAGTCCTTCTTGAAGAGATGAAGTCTTTTTGGTCCTGCGACTTCAGGGAACAGGAGGCAAGCTCTATCAAAGCCGTTGGAGAGCACTTCTTCACCTCAGCCAGAGAGCAGCAAGGCAGCAGGGCAACAGCAAGGCAGCAGTCCTTCACAGAAAGCAGTCAGGTGAGTCCTTTGGGCAGCCAGGCAGGTCTTCTTGGCAGGTTGCAGGTTCTGGTTACAAGTTTCTTCTCCAGGAAGTGTCAGAGATGGAAGGGGCAGAGGCCCTGTTTATATACCCAAATGTGCCTTTGAAGTGGGGGAGACTTCAAAGTGTAACGTAGAAATGCACCAGGTCCCCTTTCAGTTCAATCCTGTCTGCCAGGGTCCCCGTAGGGGGTGTGGCAGTCCTTTGTGTGAGAGCAGGCCCTCCACCCTCCCACCCATTCAAAATGCAGATGTATGCAAGTGAGGCTGAGTATCCTGTGTTTGGGGTGTGTCTGTGTGAATGCACAAGGAGCTGTCAACTAAACCCAGCCAGGCGTGGATTGTAAGGCACAGAAAGATTCAAGTGCAGAGAAATGCCCAATTTCTAAAAGTTGCATTTCTAAAATAGTAATATTAAATCCAACTTCACCAGTCAGCAGGATTTTATATCACCATTCTAGCCATACTAAAAATGACCTTCCTACTCCTTTCAGGTCAGCAGGTACCACTCAAACAATGTTTTACACTACCAGGATGTGTAAACTACATAGGTACATGTCTTGCCTTTTGCCTACACAGCACCCTTCCCTATGGGTTACCTAGGGCATACCTTAGGGGTGTCTTATATGTAGCAAAAGGAGAGTTTTAGGCTTGGCAAGTACTTTTAAATGCCAAGTTGAATTAGCAGTGAAACTGCACACACAGGCCTTGCAATGGCAGGCCTGAGACAAGGTTAAGGGGCTACTGAAGTGGGTGGCACAATCAGTGCTGGAGGCCCACTAGTAGCATTTAATCTACAGGCCCCGGGCACATATAGTGCACTTTACTAGGGACTGATAAGTGAATTAAATAGTCCAATTGGGTATGATCCAATGTTACCATGTTTAAAGGGTAAAGAGCATATGCACTATAGTACTGGGTAGCAGTGGTAAAGCGTGCAGAGTCTAAAAAACTGCAAAAACTGTGTCCAAAAAGTGGAGGGAGGCAGGGAAAAAGTTAGGGGTGACCATCCTATGGCTGTCAGGTCTAACATATGGGAAACTGTTAGTGGTATAGTAAATCAACAATGTATGTCCATTTCATGTGGTGCAACAGGCAGGAGTGTGTCACCATTGTTCATTGCTTGACATATACCTTCATGGGTCATAGTATGTCATTTGGCATGTAGAACTGCAGTAGCTATGAGGGAGATGACAGGTAGGCCCAGAGTGTGGAACTACTTTGTGTTTATGCCCTTGATGTTGAATCATATGGAAAAGTGCACTGCATGAGTGTAATGGTTGAAGATTGTGCCCTGATTGTTGCCATGCATTATGGGGTGAATGGCAGTGATGTTGACATCGCATATGTTTGGGTACCGGCATTCATCCACAGACAGACACTAGGATCAGGATGTTCAAGATGTGGTTATTGATGTTGGTGCTCAGTGGGCAAAAGGTTGAGCTCCTTCTAATATTCTTTCAAAGTTCAGTGTCTCTCCAACATGCAAAGGACAAATGTCTACTACAGAAACACTCAGAGGATGTCATTGTAATGGGTGTCAGACATTAGTAGTGACTACCCTGGGTTATGCTATTTCGTTGTTTTGTTTGTACTGGGTACATATCTCCATGACATATTGAACCTGACATCAACAGTGTTCCTTTCAGTGCCACATGTGAGGCCTATCTGAGTTAAATTGATACTACCTCCTTGAATCTATTGTGCCAGATGTCCCTTAGTTGCATTGTTGAAACATTTCCTGCGTGACATGTTTATTTCCATGTCACGTACTCCAGGAGATAGTACTTTTGGGATCCACTTAGCAGGATTTCAGGGCCTCCTTTATAATTGTTGGTGCATTATTTTGTGCCAAATAGATGTGTGCATGGCCTTGTGTGGGATATGTGGGAATGGAATTTACAATAGGACACTGCTGTTTGCCATTAGTTGACTTAGGTAAGCTGCACGCGAGGCACCTTTGAGGATGAAGAGGACTCCTAGTTGTATGGTTAGTGTGGTTCCAAGACTTCACCCGTGTAATTGTAGCTGTCTGAGATCCTGATTTTACTGTGGGCCACTGTAGTAAATCCAGATGGAATGCATGCATATGTCATGACACATGTATGTACCACTTAGATGAGTAGTTTTGCTGGGACCTACTAGAAATGATGGAGTTGTTAGTCAATCTGTTTCATGTGTTATTAAGGAGATGTGGTGATCATATTCCTCTTTGACCTTGCAGCAAGTGTAGGAGATGGGGCTGAGCCAAGTGAGGACGCATCTGGCCACGGGACCTTTGGTCAAGAGACAATTGACATGGGGCGATCCAGTGGCCTGGAGGGTGAGAGGAGTGCCATGGGGAAGACCAGATCTGCATCATCATCATCCTCAGATTCCTCCTCCAGTGGCTACTCCCTAGTAGTGGCGGACCCATCAGGGCATCCTCCAGCACCATCTTTGTTCGTAACCCCCTGTTCTATCACCACCTTCCCTGTTGCTCCCCACCCAGTTAGCCAATGCCCACTCACCCAAGAGGGTGGGTCTCTCCTTCAGCCACATATACATCCACCACATTCACCATACCTGCAGTCACCACCCCAACAGACACCTACCCACTCACCATGGCATCTTCCAGCACCACCCCCCCAGGCTCAAGACACATAAACGTCCTCACTCACTCACTTACTCACCCAACAAACACCCATCACACACAAGTATAACTCCCATAAGCATGCACCCATGGCATCCAAACCTACACATCAGACAACAACTCCCTCAACCTCCAAATCCTGATCCCCTTCTGATGACCATCCCTGTTCCTCTGTGAGCCTGACCTTACCCATGTGCTCCCCTCATACCACACCCAGAAGGACCCCACCCAGCTCCAAAGCCATCCCTTCCACCTCCACGTCCTCCCCTGCCCCCGCAAGCACTCATACCCCTCCCCGCCAAGAAGAAGCCCACCCCTCCCAAGAAGAAGCCCACACCTCCCAAGAAAACAACCCCTTCCAAGCAAAAACCCCTCCCACAAATCCGATCCCCCAACACCCCCCGGTTAATGCCTGAGGTGCCTGCCTGCCCCCTTGATGCCCTTCCTGTGGAGGTTCCATGGCAGATGAGAGTGAAATGTAGGCACACCACTGTGCTATAGTTGAACTACTTTGGACTGGCCAATGGCCTTTGGACTTCAGAGTGTTTTTAAGTTGATAAAGCCAACCTATTTATTTTTGGGTACACATTTGTCCTGCAATTTGTTTAACAACATTATGTTGATCCTGATTAATTTGTGTTGTGTGCCTGCAGTTGTGTGTTTTTGAACCTGCTTGCTGTTCCATGTGCTGTTGTTTGCAGTATGTGGGTTTGTGGGTAGTGCTGTTGTTCTCTGAGAAAAGGGTGTATGTTGTGTACATAGTGTGTGTAAATGCAATGTTGTGTCAGGGCATTGTGTAGTATTTGGTATGGTAAGTATTTCATCTTGTGTTTTGCAATGTGGGTGTGTATGGTGTTGGACTCGATATGGCTCCTGTATGTATCTGATGTGTGTCATCTTGAGTTTTGCTTGGACAGACATGGCATATGTTCAGTTGTGCTTTCTGTGTTTGAATTTGCCTTAGCATGTGTCCGTTTAGGTCTGGGTCTCTTGCAGCTAGTTCCTGTAAAGAAGTTGAATATGCTTTGATGACATGCCCTTCACCATTGTGCAGATATGCATGGCATTTGGGTTTAGTATTGTTATGTCCCTGAGACCCATGTAGGGCCATGTCCTGTGCATATGTTGTATGAGGGGCCTGCTTGAGATGATGTATGTCTCAGGGCAACCCACTTTCCTGGGTTTACCAGAAGCCCCACCCCCATTTATGCAGGTATAGTTGTCATGCTTTCTTCATCTATTTGTCTCTCTGTGTTTAGTGTATGCCAGTGCGCTTCCATTGTGCTGTGATGTGTTATGTGGGTGTCCATTGCAGGGTTGTTTCATGGTGGCGTTGTTTGTGTTCCATGCCACTTTGGTACATATGTGTGTTGTATTTGTGAACATTTCCTGGCCAGTGGTGTGACAATGTTGTGTATCCATCACTGTCCCAATGCCTGAGCTGTGTGGCAGTGTGTATTCATATAGTGTTGAGGTGCATTGTATGTGTGCTGCCCTAAAGGGGCGTATACTGTTTGCGTATTCATGTTGATGTATGTTTGTGAGTGTGTGTGGGTTGAGACGTATACCTACTGCCCATGGAATGCCCCCCCATGATGTGTAGACAGGTATAACATGCTTTTTTAAAGGTTAATGATACGGATAGGTGTGTGTGTACTTACAGTTGTTAGCCTCCACACCAGTGTGGGCAAGAGCAGCAGCATGACGTTTATGAATGGCTCCATGGTGCCACCAGTCATATAAGTCTGCCTACAGGTGAGTGTCTCACTTTATACTGTCCATTTCCGCCTTCCGATATGTAGTGGTTGGACCGTCACAGTAACATTGGGGTGTGCAACCTCGTAATTAGTCCGGTGGCAACACAGGCTATGCAAGCCTGTTTGTGCTTCTTTGTGACCGTGGTGGTCGGTCCTACCTGGTGGTACCGGTGGACCGCTGGCGGTCTTCTGTTGGTATGACTGCCATGCTCATATTGCGGCGGTCCAACCACCATATTGATGGCGGTTGAACTGTCGCCACCGCCATGGCTGCCCGTGGACTGCCAAACTCATAATCAGTACCACTGTATACAGGGAGTGCAGAATTATTAGGCAAATTAGTATTCTGACCACATCATCCTCTTTATGCATGTTGTCTTACTCCAAGCTGTATAGGCTCGAAAGCCTACTACCAATTAAGCATATTAGGTGATGTGCATCTCTGTAATGAGAAGGGGTGTGGTCTAATGACATCAACACCCTATATCAGGTGTGCATAATTATTAAGCAACTTCCTTTCCTTTGGCAAAATGGGTCAAAAGAAGGACTTGACAGGCTCAGAAAAGTCAAAAATAGTGAGATATCTTGCAGAGGGATGCAGCACTCTTAAAATTGCAAAGCTTCTGAAGCGTGATCATCGAACAATCAAGCGTTTCATTCAAAATAGTCAACAGGGTCGCAAGAAGCGTGTGGAAAAACCAAGGCGCAAAATAACTGCCCATGAACTGAGAAAAGTCAAGCGTGCAGCTGCCACGATGCCACTTGCCACCAGTTTGGCCATATTTCAGAGCTGCAACATCACTGGAGTGCCCAAAAGCACAAAGTGTGCAATACTCAGAGACATGGCCAAGGTAAGAAAGGCTGAAAGACGACCACCACTGAACAAGACACACAAGCTGAAACGTCAAGACTGGGCCAAGAAATATCTCAAGACTGATTTTTCTAAGGTTTTATGGACTGATGAAATGAGAGTGAGTCTTGATGGGCCAGATGGATGGGCCCGTGGCTGGATTGGTAAAGGGCAGAGAGCTCCAGTCCGACTCAGATGCCAGCAAGGTGGAGGTGGAGTACTGGTTTGGGCTGGTATCATCAAAGATGAGCTTGTGGGGCCTTTTCGGGTTGAGGATGGAGTCAAGCTCAACTCCCAGTCCTACTGCCAGTTCCTGGAAGACACCTTCTTCAAGCAGTGGTACAGGAAGAAGTCTGCATCCTTCAAGAAAAACATGATTTTCATGCAGGACAATGCTCCATCACACGCGTCCAAGTACTCCACAGAGTGGCTGGCAAAAAAGGGTATAAAAGAAGGAAATCTAATGACATGGCCTCCTTGTTCACCTGATCTGAACCCCATTGAGAACCTGTGGTCCATCATCAAATGTGAGATTTACAAGGAGGGAAAACAGTACACCTCTCTGAACAGTGTCTGGGAGGCTGTGGTTGCTGCTGCACGCAATGTTGATGGTGAACAGATCAAAACACTGACAGAATCCATGGATGGCAGGCTTTTGAGTGTCCTTGCAAAGAAAGGTGGCTATATTGGTCACTGATTTGTTTTTGTTTTGTTTTTGAATGTCAGAAATGTATATTTGTGAATGTTGAGATGTTATATTGGTTTCACTGGTAATAATAAATAATTGAAATGGGTATATATTTTTTTTTGTTAAGTTGCCTAATAATTATGCACAGTAATAGTCACCTGCACACACAGATATCCCCCTAACATAGCTAAAACTAAAAACAAACTAAAAACTACTTCCCAAAATATTCAGCTTTGATATTAATGAGTTTTTTGGGTTCATTGAGAACATGGTTGTTGTTCAATAAAAAATTAATCCTCAAAAATACAACTTGCCTAATAATTCTGCACTCCCTGTACACTTTTATTACAATATTAGATACTGCAAAAATTTTAAGTAAAAAATCTTAGCTATTTTATGTCCCACAAGTTTACTGTCATCACATTTTTTAAAAATTATGTTAGTGTGCCACAATATTTTTATAATAATATTGAGGTTGAATACCACATTTAGCACCTCAAAAGAGACTCTTGCATTCAGTCAACTCCTAAAACATTAAGCTTTGATCGCTTGATGAAGACCTGTTCTTTCTGTCCATGTGAATTTGAAAGCTTGATTGCAGTTGTAGTTCAGGGCCTACCCTACCTTTTTATACATTTTACCTGTCTACTGCATGTTAAAAAGACAAGATTGTCAGGTGTGCAAAAATACAGTTTAAACAGCAACACGCCCTTACAAGTGTTCCTCATGCTAGCCAATAAGACAGGAAAAGCAACAAGGCAATCAAATTACTGGATTCTCAATAAAAACATTAAATCTAAAGTAGACTCTGGCCTGAATACTACACCTTGGAGTCTGGTGGGCAAGATGTAGTGGGTGGCAGTTTTCTGTGCCATGTTACATCTAACTAGATCTGGCCATTATCAAATCCATAATCAATTATCCGCTGTGGATTATCTATTATTGAGACTACCAATAACTTTGCTCCATAGCCTAACCAGATTTACATCTGAAAAGGGTCCAGAAAAGTTTTTTTCATTAATATGTTATTTGCTGACACATTACTTTTCCACAGTGCAAGATTTGTGTTCTGATTAATTGCTTAATCAAAGATTGTTCTTTCAATACTGACATAAGAGACTGGGAGCAATTTTGATGACAGGGATCTCTCAATTTTGGATTACAATCTTGTTATTATAATTTTTTTAAAGATGTTAATGGGACATTCATTAATATTCCAGTACAGTAAATGTTATTGCTCCGGATATTGAAGACCAGTTCTGCGCTTTCCTATACACATAACTAAAATAGCATATCACTTACCCACTTGGGTATTAAGGATGTGCTGCTATACTCATCATCAGCGCAACCTAACCTCTGATCTACTAAGGTTGTGCCCAGCACATCCTAACATCCATCCTTTGGGGGGCACTGCTGCCCCCCTTGATGCTTTCCCTATGTTCCCAATGTGGATGGTAGCACTTCTGCTGCCACACCAACCCCTCCCTCTCAGGATCATGACATCAGCATGTGCAAGGCCCTGATGTCATGATCATTGAATCCCTACTGGACCACTAGATTTGGCTTAATTGAGAAGAAAATGGCTCCTGGTGTACAGCCTGACCCCCTGGACCACAATGTAAAGATCATGTTTTCCACCTGATCAGGTGCAGATCGGTCCCTTTTAATGGCTGATCTTCCCACATATGGCGGAAACACCAATAGATCCCCAAGGTAAATTTTAGAGCAACAGGGTAGTGCCCCGAACGTAGATATCCACCCCTTGCACTTTTAAAATTGATAAATGGCTGGGCTATTGTTTTAGCCCCCTGGAGGCTCATCAGTCATTTTTGTTGATCATATTCCCCAGGCAATGTAGAAACCACCACTAGGCCAAAGGTTTTGACTGAAAGTTAACATTTGTAACAGCAACACTATTGCTTATTGTGCTAAATGTTCACCGCTGACATCTATGCGTGACATCTAGATGAAGACTTTGCTACTGCCAACTCAGCCTTTTACCCGTCTGACCATGTAAATTGAGTGGCATAAAATTGGGTACTATAAACACCGGTTTTCTGATATTTGAACCAGCAAAATTGCAGAATTAAGAGCAATATTAGGAACACATTAGGATTTTATGCACCATCAAATAGCATTAATAGATGTCTTAAAGCTCTATTCCAACGATGTTTTGCACATATAGTGGCAAACATGCAGGTGAGGGCAGACATGTTGATTAAACCTTAAATAATTTTACAGTAGAGAAGGTATAGGTAGAACTAGGACAAGTTTGGGGAATGTTGCTAATGGCCCGGAGCTTGATAAAATGAATAATAGACGTTAGAAGTTATGAAGGGGATGTACTAGAAGAAAGTGAAAAGGTGTCAAGCCACAGCAGTTTGTCTGTGCAAGAGCTTGGTATTCTAAGATACTGTTCTAGATAAAACCCAGAACCATATGCAAATTAAACAACATTATCTAGTGACAGAGGTACAGAAAAGAAAGAAAGAAGTGCAAGGATGTAAAGCTATAACTGCTGTTTCATTACATCTTTGTTTATTTTGTATGGCCAATATAAAGTGACCATTTGCTAACTGTGTATTTGTACAAGATTTTTTGTGTAGGTACATTACAATTTTCATAACTTTACTTTAAAGGAAAACATAACTTTGTTCTTCAATGTCCTGTGAAAAATCAGATTGAAATATTGCTTACAATTTAAAAATGATACTTTGAGGGTGGCTAAAGCATCAATAATAAACACGATTACCTTAAAAGTAATTGTTGATGAGTTGTGTTTTTTGATTACTTCCATCAGTGGCTCAGTTGGCATAAATCTCTTGATGTGGTGGACGAAGGTGAGGTATTTCATCATCATCACTATTGTCCTCTAATATCCCTATAAGAAGGCTTGTGTTACTACATTATGCAACAAAGCACAACATCTATCAATTTTACATGAAACGTCTGGTTTATACTGCAGTGCTCCCCCACTCTTATGGTGGCATCTGAAGCATCCTTTCAGGAGTGACAATTGTCTCTCTATAATTGATCTGGTCTGTCAGTGTGCCATATTACATCTTCGTTGCCTGGCTGAATGACAGAGTAGGTATGGACGAAGAGCATATGCACTGTCTAAAACTACATTAAGCATTACAGTAAACGCTGCACATATGCTATACGTTTTAAATCTATATACATATTTTAAAAGTATGTTGTATTACATACCCAACAGAACCCCAACCCCAAACCGTCCAATAGCCAGACAGGTGTACAGACCACACTGGGGAAACATATATGAATCATGGATACTGCCTGGATAACGAGCTACATTGTCAGTTGTTACACGCTCACTATTACACTCTACCTGTATATTTAAGGAGTGGTATGTTTTCCTATTTCCATATATGAATTCAGATCTGGATGGTGGAAGATTGCTATGTGTGTTCCATCAATGCAGCCAATGCCCTGAGGGAATTAGGCTACTCTGAATAATGCTACCTTGGGGTCTAGTAGGTCACCTGAGGTATGAAAAAACAAAATGTAAGTATTATTTTTAGCAACATAGCTTCAAGAAAATGTTTGAAAATTAAAGATAATGCACCGAGTGAAATGCCGCCTTTCTCATTATTAATGTCTTTGCAACTCGGAGATTCCAAAAGATGGAAAGAACACAGCATTTGAATGTGTGAGTGAATGCCCTGGGCTCTACATATTTCTTTCTCCTTCGCCTTCTCTGTTTAGTCAAAGATTGTAACTCTGACCCTATGGGTCCTCTCATATCTGTTACTTCTTCTCTGAACTGCTGCCAAAATGTGCCTCTGCCTCACCCCAGGATACAACCCAGCCATTCTGAAAATAAATGAAGCATTTGTGGCCCCTTTTTATAGTTTGGACCTGGTTACCTCCTGCAGCCAATTGGTGGGAAATTGTGAGTGCAAACAGCTCATTTTTCTAATACTGAATCACAGTGGTATGTAGGAATGTTTTGTGACCAAAGTGTGGATGCAAAACATTTGCATTTTACCACCTACTTCAAGGTGGTAGCCCATTCGCAAATGGGAAGGGGTCTCCAGGGGACCTCTTCCAATTTGTGAATGTTAGAGAAGACATTTTTTAAGAGCCGGCAGAGGTCATAGAGACCACTGCCTACTCTTAAAAATGCAAAGAAAATCTGTCATTCTGCTTTTTTAAATGCATCCAGTTTTCATTTAAGGAAAACATGCTGCATTTAAAAAAAAAAGTTTGCTTTATTTAAAAAAAATCACAGACATGGTAGTCTGCTGACCCCAGCAGGCTACCATCCCTGTGATTTTTGCATTTCCTAATAAGTCGCAAATTTTGGCCTGCATCATTAACATTAATGAGGTAGGTCGATTTGTGACCCATTAGGAATCGCTAAATGAAACTCATGGAGTTTCACACATTCAAATAGCGATTAACTAATTGCCATTTGAATAGAATTGCAATTAGGTAATTGCTATTTGAAATAATGATACATCTGGCTCTTAGGCCCTCATTACAACCCTTGCGGTGGGTTATAAAGCGGCGGTAATACCGCCAACAGGCCTGCAGTAACCAAGATGGAATTATGACCATGGCGGAAACCGCTCAGACAGACAGCCACTTTAACACACTGACCGCCATGGCGGTATCAACAAGCACCACGGTGGTAACCGCCAACAGACTGGCGGAAGACAATGTACCTCCCACACTATTACGACCGGCCCATCCACTACCTTTTTTGGGGCGGTACCAACAACATCAAAAGCATGGTGGATACACTGCACAGAAGTCAAAGGACTCACCTCTGGAGACTCAGGGAACAACCACAATGCCATGGAGCCCGAGCTGCACATATTTCCCATGCTCGTCTACCTTTTTCTGCATTATGAACATCAACGCCGGCGAAGACGAACACAGTGAGTACTGCCGCCTAGCACTCAAAGGAGGGGGGAGGAAAAAGAGAGTGACACACACATGCAATACCCCCACCCCCACCCCCAACACCATACACACAACCAGATGCACAAACATTACATATTCACCCCGTACCCCTCAGGAATAATACAAGGACAAAATGATTAGAAGAAAGTGAGTGTAATACGACAAAATAACATGAATAAGTGCATCAAAATCCAAACATAGATACATATTTACAAATGAAGGGACACTGCCCAGTCCTCAATGTCCGTGGGCCACAGGGCCACAACACATAGGCCAAGGCACCACCTGACTCCTGCAACAACACAGAGAGAACACTGCAGGGGCATCAGGTCGAAAATACACAGGCAACTCAGGGGGATGGGGAATGGGGGGGCACCTCAGCTGGAAGATGGTACAACGCCACTGGTCATGTTGGGGGCAACATACCCATCACTTTGTCTTGGGTAGTGCAAGGCCAGTCTCTCAAGTGGGTGATTTGCCCACTGCTTTGTCCTGGGGAGTGCAAGGCCACAGTCTCTCAAGTGGGTGGTTTGCCCACTGCTTGGTCCTGGGGAGTGCAAGGCCCCAGTCGCTGAAGTGAATGGCTTCTCCACTGGTTCTGAAGGGGGCCTTGTGCCCAGTGTTCTTCATCCTGGGAAGGTTGGGGTGAGTGGATAGCTTCTTCGACTGGTTCTGGAGGGGGGCTTTGTGCCCAGTGTGCTTCATCCTGGGAAGGATGGGGTGAGTGGATGGCTTCTTCCAATGGTTCTGGAGGGGGCATTGTGCCCTGTGATGCAGATCCTTGGGAGTTCCCACAGGATTTGCAGGGGCCTGGACGCACAACAGGACATTGAGGCAGGACTACACACTGTCCACTGGCGGTCATGGCTGCTCAGTGGTGGCAGTGGTGGGGGGAGGCTCCAGCCCATCCCCTGCAGCCTCCGTCAGCAGCCCACTGGGGCTGCTGCTGCTGGCAGTTGTGCTGGAAGCGGTGCTGGCAGTGGTGGGGGGGAGGCTCCAGCCCATCCCCTGCAGCTTCGGACAGCTGAACCACCATGGTTGTTGGTGGGGGCTTTGAATGAGTCCCAGCACCAGGCCTCCTGTCCTTCCTTTCTGCGGGTGCAGGCTCCTTGCCCTTCCTGTCAGCAGCCGGGGATTGCCCCTTGCCCTTCCCTCCTGCAGCTGGTGGTGCCTCCTTGTCCTTCCCTGTCGCAGTTGGTGGTGACTCCTTGCCATTCCCTGTCGCAGCTGGTGGTGCCTCCTTGCCCTTCCATGATGCTCCTGGTGCAGGCACCCTTTCAGTGTTGCTGCCAGGTGCCCCGGGATTTTTCCCACCTGCAGTAGCTGTCGACACTACTGTGCCCTTGGACTGGGTGGCTGAGATGTTTGCCTGGGATTTCTTCACCCTGGCCTGACGTGAAGGACGGGGGAGCAGGGATAGGGAAGAGGTCAATAGTAGACAGGAAACGCCTCTTAGGGACATTGGGGTGGAAGAAGATGAAGGTTTGGGAGTGGAGGAAGAGGAAGTGGTTGGAGGAGGTGTCTGTCTGCTGTGTTTGGTTGCAGGTGCATGGGCTGGATGCTGTTGTGAGGTGGATGGCTGTTGGGTGTCTGAGTGCTTGTGTTTGTGTACTTTGGGAGGAGGGGGCACAGACACATTGGGAGAGGACACAGGGGACGTGTGCATGGATGTGGGGGTGGGACTGCCAGTGATGTGCATGTAGTGATAGGCGTGATGGTGATGGTGATAGTGGATGAAGATGTAGTGCATGCAGGTGTGAGTGTAGACGCTACTTGGAGGGAGGTGGATAAGGAGGAGGAAGGGGACACAGTGGAGGCAGTGGATGTTGGTATGTCCGCATCTGGATGGTGTTTGTGTGAGTGCCTGTGGGATGATGTGTGGTGCTTGTGTTTGCCTGAACCACTCCTGTGTGTTGTCCTTGGTGCATGCTGGTCTGCCTGTGTGCTTGGGATAGGTTGGGGTTGAGGGGAATGGGATTGGGTAGAGGAAGTTGGAGGGGTGAGGCTAGAAACAGGGACAATGGCTGCCATCAGGGAGGAGGCCAGAGCCTGGATTGACCTCTGTTAGGCCTTCATGTCAGAGTGAATGCCCTTCAGGAATGCATTTGTTTGTTGCAAATGGGCTGCCAGCCCCTGGATGGCATTCACAGTGGTTGACTGCCCAACAGAGATGGATCTCAGGAGGTCAATAGCCTCCTCACTCAGGGCAGCAGGGCTAACTGGGGCAGGGCCTAAGGTGCCAGGGGTGAAGGAGATGCCCACCCTTCTGGGTGAGCGGGCACGGGAAACACGCTGAGGGGCTGCTGGGAGGGTGGGAGCTGTACCTGTAGTTGGGGTGGTCATAGAGGTGTCCGCCACCACCAGAGAGCTTCCATCAGAGGAGGTGTGACTGTCAGAACTGTCCCCTCCAGTCTCCGCCGTCGTGCTCCCCTCATCCTCCGCCCCACTGGTGCCCTCATTGTTGATGGATTCGGCATCCTGGGACCTGTGGGATGGAGCTCTCCCCGGGGCCGGTGATTCTTCTCCTCTGCCAGATGAACCTAATGCACATAAGGACAGGGTGACAAAACAAAAAGGGGGGGAGACAAATGATACACTTTAGTCAATGGCGGCAACAACACCACCATTGGAGTACACGACACACACACACAGGGAACAGCCCTATGCACTAGGCAATGCACTAACAGTCACAATGCTAGTCACCAGCCCATGGACAGGGATACCTAACAATAACTGCAGCAAAACTGAGAGCCACGGACCCCTGCCCAGTAGTGGATGCCTACTAGCTTGGTTGGAGGACTTTCACATCAGACCCTGGCCAACATGGGCCCTACCCTGCAATGTCCGGCCTGGCCTAGGAGCACCCACAGGCCCACATCCCCCACCCGGATGCCACCCCACCATGCACAAGTAGTATATTGGGACACTGTACTCACCCCCTTGTGGCTGCTGTGATGCCTCAAAGTGCCCATCCAGCTCCGGATAGACCACCGCCAGTATGCAGGCCATCGGGGGGGGGGTCAGGGTTCGACGGGCACCCCTTCCTCATTGGGAGGCCATCCCCAGCGGGGCCTCTGCCATCTTCCGTGCCCAGCATCTCAGGTCCTCCCATCGTTTGTGACAGTGGGTGCTCTGCCTGCCATTGACCTCCAGGGTACGCATGTCCTTAGCGATGGCACACCATATACCCTTTTTTGATGGGCGCTGACCTGCAGGGAAATACACATGGAAAAGTTATCAGTCAGACCGTCCTGCCTGTTACACTCATGGCTCACCATAGCCCTCACATCCGCTTATGCACAGACATTGCCCACCTTACATGCAGCACGCAGCCCAGGGCCCTTCCACCAACCCCCCGACACAAGGCCCTCACACACAGCACTCCATGCATTCATGCCCCATGCATCGTGCCCACAGTGTACTCACCTGTCAGTCTGGAGGCCCATACAGCATGTGGTACTGGGGTAGGACCCCATCCACCAGTCTCTCCAACTCCGCAGCGGTGAAGGCAGGGGCACTTTCCCCAGTGACACGAGCCGTGGTCAGTTCCAGACACAGGTCATAGCAGCACTTGCAGTGTAGGTCCTCTCCTGTTGAAGGTCAGGTAGCAAGTGAGTGAACAGATAGAAAATGGTGGTCACATCCATGGCGGTGCGTACCATCCCTGCCGGTGTACATCACCATTGGCCACTGTAACCCATAGGGCCCAATGGTATCCAATGAGGAGTTGCACGGCGGTTCTCGACCGCCTCCTGCAATGGCTCACAATGTCAGCGGAATTACCTCATTTCCACATGTCCCTCCATACAGGACAGGCGGACGCCATTTCGGGGGGGCAGGCCATGGCACCTAACTGTGTCACAGTACACATAGGCACCGTTTGGGCCTATCCTACAATATACTGTTACAGTCACAACATGCAATGCAGTGTAGTATTTGGAAAAATGGAATACTGACCAGCTGCTCACCGTTTGCCCCCTAGATTGCAACCGCTATGGATAAATAGGAGACCGAGACATCCCCCCTTGTACAGACCCCTGGTGGACTTGGCAACAATGGAGGACAGGCATATTAGACTGACCTATAGACTGGACAGGTCCACAGTCACAGAGCTGTGTGCCCAATTGAAACCTGACATTATATCTGCTATCCGTCAGCCCACCAGGATGCCCCTTCTTGTGCAAGTCCCATCTGTGCTCCATTTCCTGGCAACTGGCTCCTTCCAAGTGACAGTGGGCTTGGCAGCAGGAATGTCTCAGCCAATGTTCTCAATAGTGCTTGCCAGAGTGTTGTCTGCCCTGATTAAACACATGCACAGCTACATCGTTTTCCCCCTGGTGGAGGATTTGGCCACAGTGAAAGCTGATTTCTATGCAATGGGACATATCCCCAACATTATTGGGGCTATTGATGGAACACATATAGTATTTGTCCCCCTCCTCAGAGAAATGAACAGGTGTTCAAAAATCGAAAGAGCTTTCACTCCTTGAATGATGTGCAGATGGTGTGTCTGGTGGACCAGTGCATCTCCCATGTCAATGCAAAGTATCCTGGGTCTGTGTATGATGCCTTTATCCTGAGGAATAGCAGCATCCCATATGTAATGGCTCAACTCCAGAGGCACCAGGTGTGGCTAATAGATGAGCCCTGGTTCCCACCTAGTAGGTGTTGGTGTATGGGTATGGTGTGGGCCCTATGGGCTAGTGTGTATCTAACAGTTGTCCCTCGATATTTTCAGGTGACTCTGGTTACCCCAACCTCTCATGGCTACTGACCCCTGTGGGGAATCCCATGACAAGGGCAGAGGAACATTACAATGAGGCACATGGACTAACAAGAAGATTCATAGAAAGGACTTTTGGCCTCCTGATGGCCAGGTTTCGTTGCCTCCATCTAACAGGTGGATCCCTGTACTACTCACCCAAGAAGGTGTGCCAGATCATCGTGGGATGCTGTATGTTGCACAACCTTTCCTTACATTGCCAGGTGCCTTTTCTGCAGGAGGATGAGGCTGGAGATAGGCATGTGGCAGCAGTGGACCCTGTGAACAGTGAAGATGAGGAGGCAGAGGATGAGGATGTGCAATAATATGACAATACTTCCAATGACACACAGGTAAGATACTATAAATTCACTTTACATTGACAGTTTTGTGTTTGACATTGTCACTGGCAGGCTGGTTTCCCGCTTCTATGGCCACTTACTGTATCCTTTAGCATCTCTATTTTCAGATATTTGTGCCCCACTATCGCTCCTGGCGTGCTGACTGCAGCCAACTACGGGTCATTCCTATATATACATTACTCTACAGTTGTATTGCAGTGTTAAAAGCCTGTTAAACAAATACACAGTTCAATCATTTGACAGACACACTTGTATTTATTCAAATGGTGTTTATTTTAGTGCTAATAAGTAGAGGGGGATGTGCAATGGGCTGGAGTGATGGTAGAGGAATGTCGAGGTAAGAGTCCAGTCTATTTATATCACAGATGCATTGTTCAAGGGGGCATAGGAAGAGGAGCAATGGCGGTTCAAGGTGGACAGGGTTGTTGTAGTTTAGCAGCGATTAGATTAAGCATTAGCAGAAGACATCTTGTATTTGTAACTATTGTGAACATTTTGCGGAATCCATTTTGTATTCATGGCAGCCATTTTCTCTGCCACATGCTGCCATGTGCTCACCATGTGCTCTGTCCTACCTTTCTGTTAACTACTCTTGAAATCTGCCTAGTGACAAGTTATATTTAGCATCTCCCACTTTCGCACATTCTCAGTAAGGTCTGCAGCTGTTAGTCCTTGAAAACTGTTAGCTCCTCCTACCTGTCGACTGTGCATTTTCCACATGACCGTACATGTATACAAGTCTTGCTTCTATTATTGTACCACCTCCTTTTAGCCCCTGCGTGGGTATAAAAGGACCATGCTCTCTCAGTTCAGTGTGCTACTTCAGACATTACCTAAGGGTGCTGTTTGAACTGTAGTACCACCTCATGAGGTTAATAAACTTTGTCTTTTATTTCAGTTCCTGTGCCAACTTCTTCCTACATGGTCTGAGGACTTTGTGCAGAGAAAGGTGAACCCCTTGCACTAGTAGGCCTTGCTGAGGCTTACTTCAACAGGGTGACAGTGTGGGACACAAGAGTAACAATCAGGAGAGTCTTATTTCCTGGCGGGGGTCTTGGCAATAGTCTCTGGTTTCTGCCTTGAACGCAGGGACCGTTTGCAGGGTGGTTCTCCTTCTACAGGGGGAGGGGTGATGGTGGCCTGTGGTTCCTGTGGCAGGGCCTCTTGTCCACCAGCGGCAGGGGAGATGGAGGGCTGTTCATCGGTTTGGCTAGTGGTAGGGGCCCGGTGGTGTGCCATTGCCACCCTCATGGTGTTGGCCATGTCTGCCAGCACCCCTGCAATAGTGACCAGAGTGGTGTTGATGTCCTTCAAGTCCTCCCTGATCCCCAGGTACTGTCCGTCCTGCAGCCACTAGGTCTCCTGCAACTTGTCCAGTATCTGGCCCATCGTCCCCTGGGAATGGTGGTATGCTCCCAGGATGTTGGTAAGTGTGTCCTGGAGAGTCCCCCCTGTCGCACAGCAGTCCTCCCAGCTTCCCTGTTGTCCTGTGTCTCTGAGCCCTGAACCATGTGCCCACTGCCACTGACCCCAGATCCCTGATCATCCTGTGTTTGTGGGGTGGCCTGGGGTCCCTGTAGAGGTGGACACACTTCTGATTGACATGTCCTGGGGACAGAGGTATGGGGCCGCTGGCTGGACAACGTGGTGGTGTTTCATGAGGGGGGAAGCTCTGTGGTGGTATGGGACTGTGCCTGGGTAACCGACTGTCCGGAGATCCCTAATGGGCAGGTTGGTCATCCAGATCCAGGCATCCAGAGCTGCTGTCATCACTGTGGGCCTCTTCTGGGGGGGACTGGATGTTGCTGGCACCTCTTCTCCGGTGACGTTGGGTGGGGGATCTGTGGGGATGTAAATGCAGTGTTATTGTTTCTGCGTGTGACATCTTGTGCATGGGTGTGTTGCCCTCTATGGTTGTTGTTGCCCCGGCAGCTTTGCCTTGTGTGAGTAGTTATTTGGTGGGCTAGGTGATTCTCTCTGGTGTGCATGCTTTAGTGGTGGGTGTCCATGCAGGTCTGTGATGGGGGTCCGTGCATTGGTGTTACATGCAGGGCTTGGTATTGGGAGGGGTGGGTTGTTATAATGGGGTGTGTGTGAGGTGGTGGAGTGATGGGAGTGAGGGTGAGGGTGGGGGTTTGTGATGGCATGCAGGTAGGGGGGTGATAGTAGTAAAGAGTTGACCTTCCAGAGTCCAGTCCTCCTCCTTTCTCCTGCCAGACCCTCTGGATGCATGATAGCCAAGACTTGCTCCTCCCATGTTGTTAGTTGTGGGCGAGGAGGAGGGGGCCCACTACCAGTCCTCTGTACAGCTATTTGGTGTCTTGCTGCTAAGGAACTCAACTTCCCCTGCAATGGATTTCTGCTACACCAGTGATCTGAATAGCTGTGGCTCTACCCGGATGATTTCCTCCACCATGACCCTTAGCTCCTCCTCTGAGAACCTGGGGTGTCGTTGTGGTGCCATGGGTGTAGTGTGACTGGTGTGGGTGATGGTGTGTGGGGTGATGTGTTGGGGTGTGTGATGTAAGGTGCATGGAGGGTGTATAGGTGATGGTGGTGTGTAGCTTGTCTGTGGTCTTGCTTTCTCTCTTGTGGCTCTTGTTTGTATTGGTAAAGAGTTGGGTTTGTAATGTGGGTGTGTGTTTTATAGTGGTGTGGGTGTGGTGTCTGTATGTGTGTCAGGTGTGTGTAGTTTGAATTGTCCAATGTAGTGTTGTTTTGTATGTGTGTATTTTGAGGGCGGCGATATGTAGCGCCAATGGTTTAGCACCATTGAATGTCCGCCACGGTGATTCGTGGGTCATAATGCTGTGGGCGTAGTTCTGTTGACGTAACGGTGTGTGTTTTGCTACTGCCAGTTTATCGTTGACCTTTGGGCTGGCGGACTTGTGTGTGTGGATGTATGGTGACGGATTGCTATATGTGTGTCATAACATGGGTAGCAGTAATCTGCTGCGGCGGCAGTATGTTGGCGGCAGTCAGCATGGCGGTAAGTGGGACTTACCACCAATGTCATAATGAGGGCCTTAGTCACTTAACTGTTCAATGACCATCTCATGAATGGTTATGCTAGCCTAGAGTAGAGCTTTGTACTGCCCGGAAAGAGAACTCGTTTTCATTTAGTTCCTCCAGCAAGTACTACAGATACTGTGTCATGTGTTCATGACACAGTTGGAAGTGCAGTAGTGCCATCAGCATTTGGCTTCGAGGTGGGACATCCATTGCGGAGCATAAACATAGGACTGAAATACCACCAATTAGGAATAATACAAGTTGTATGCCTCCAAGTACACTAAAAAATAATAAGTGTATAAAAGATGGAATCACTCCGAAAACAGTCTGGAACATGCTGTCAAAACCAGACCCAACAGCTTTAAAAGGTGTACAACACCTGTGGTGTTAGACACATTTAAAATGCAACTCACAAGTTCACCAAAATGTTGAGGAAAGTTGGTGTTTAATAGCAATTGTATTTCAGAGGACAACCTTTCAACTTGAAATTTAAAGGTTTTACAGGTAGATGTAAGTGACATATTGTTTCTGAAAAAATAAGGAATTTAGCCGACTCAGCTTGTTGATATTAACATTAAAGGTAGGACTGGAAGGCCACAAGCTAGTTCCCCTAATCTTATGAGTGGGAAAAAGAGCATGTTATTACAGTAAGTCACTATTTGAGAAACAGACACCATGCACATCCTCTCATCCTACAACAAACTTGATCATTCAGTACCTGTTAACTTCCATTTGAAAGTAACTAAAACATTGGGTGAGTCAAGGAAACTGGTATTCCCTTCAAGTAACATGCCAGATTGTCCATGGATCTGTTCATAAGTCATGGAGTGGCTTTGAAAAATCTTGCATTTGTTTCCACTAAGGAAAAACTATTTTTCCCCAATTACACATCTGTAAGTAACTCCAACACCTTGTGAATAAAATTCTCCCCAAAAGCTTCACATATGCTGATGAACCTGGCCCTTTCTGCATGTGCAGCCCCAAACATTTTGCCTTCTCCCTCCACTTTTTGCTGAATTAACTTTTGTTGGCTTTCAGGCTCTAGGCACATTACCACTGCTAACCAGTGCTAAAGTGCACATCCTCTGTACTTAGTTTATCCACAGATGTCATGTCTGATTTACTTGTCAGTCCATAGTAAAGTGCAATATAAGTGCTCAGGGCCTGTAAATTAAATGTTGCTAGTTGAACTGCAGTACTACACTACCTTTAAACTTGTCTCAGGCCTACCCCTGCAGACCCTGTGTGTGCAGTTTAAACTGCCAATCAGACCTGGCAATTGCACCCACTTGCCAGGCCCAAACCTCCATTTTCATTACTAAAATGTAGTAATAAAAAGGAAAAAAAAGATTAAAACCTCCTTTTTATTACTTTAAATTCTTCCTCAAATTGGGCACTGGTAGCCCTAAGGACAGGCTTCAGTGTATTTGAAACGTTAGGCATGTCCTGGTAGTGAAAACTATTAAATTGGTTTTTCACTACTGCAAGGCCTATCTCCCCATAGACTAACAAGGGGCTCACCTTAAAACATCTTTTAAGTGTAATATCCCATGGGGAGCAGATATGAAGTTGGAGTTTAAAAACACATTTTTGGTAAAGTTGGCTTTTAAATTGCAGGTCTAAAAATGCCACTGCTTTCTCTGAATACATATCTGGGTTAGGGTGACAGCTGGGCTTTGTGCATTCACTCTAGGCAGTCACACAAAGGGAGTTGGTTTGTGATATTAGCATCCTGATAGCCCATCACAAGGCTGATAAGTCTTCCTGGGCTAGGTAGGAGCAAGGAACTGACACACCTGAATGGGGTTGTGCCTCTCCCCACATAAACAGCTCCATGACCCTCTGTAGAGTTCCTGGAGCCAGGGGAGGAAGGACAGGGACCTTGTGCACTTCAAAGGCCTCTCTATGAAGTCTCTCTCACTTCAACGGCACAACTGGATATAAGTACTGGACCCTAAACCCTGCCAAATCTGTTCACTTCTGGGGTCCTGAGGAGACTGTGCCAAAAAAGGACCTGCAGTGCCAGGAGGGACTGCCACTTTGCAACTTGCTCTTCTGTGCTTCTCCTGCTGCCTGCTGCCTTGCCTTTTGTAGTGAGAAGGACTAAGCCTACTCTACAAACTCTTAACCTTAACTAACTCCAAGGGGTTGTTGGCTTGTCCATGTTCACAGAAATCTCAGGGCCATAAAAGACTTCCCTTCTACAACGACTGCTGTTAGACTTGGCTAATCCTGAGTCTGACCCTACTGGAGTTGCCCACGGCCAGTCTTGGGCCTTTTGTAGCCTGCCTGCAGTCGTTTTACAAATAAATGCACATACCCGCACTGTGCGCCAACTTAAAACTCCCCCTGTTTTCTCATTGCTGAAAGCAGTCTAGCGCAGCTCAACGCACCTGGTGTCCATTAGAGACAGGAGGGCTAATCACTATATGGCTCAGACCTCCACCTGGTCTGTGACCAAGGAAGATTGCCGGGCCAGTCGCATCGGACTCCAGCGCGGCTCGTCACCACATCGCTGAAGCCCTGATGAAAGGCACTGTGAACGCCAACCTGCACTCATGCAGCCTGCCCAAAAATGAGTGGTTAAGTGAGTCTCTAATCAGCTTGTTATGGCATTCTTCCCTTAATACTTTTTACAGCACCACCTTCGTACTCGGACTTTGGACAAACACCCTTTTCGCCTTCTCTGGCATTACGGTAACTGACCTACTAGATGCTAATATGTTTTCAGCACTATGACTGCATACCTTCTTTAAATATTCATAACATGATAAATACTTATTGGATTTTTGTCTGTTTGGTTATGTTTTAATCAGATAAATATTTACTATTTTTCCAAAATTGAGTCTTTTTGTGGTGTTTTCTCAGTGTTACTGTAATTTAAGTGTTGCACAAATACTTTACACATCGCCTTTTAACTTAAGTTTAAGTCTGACTTCTCTGTGACTAGCTACCAGAAGTTGAGCACAGGTTAATGTATGTTGTGTATCTGACTTACCCTGATTAGAATGGTGGTCCTTACTCAGACAGTGTGTGTACCTAAGCCAACTAAAGACCTCATTTCTAGAATCTACCTACTGGAAAATGTTTCAAGCATGATGTAAACTGAAATGTAGTGTATTCAATCTGTTATCAACAACAGCCAATGTTTTTGCTAAATTAGCCTGATCTATTTGTCTTAAAAGAGAAACTGCTTCCATTTGAGAAATTGCCAACATTTCATTGTAAATGGCATACAGGAAATAGGACCTCGGATGGATCAGATAAGTGCATTTTATTCACTGAAGAAAATCAAGTACCCCATGAAGTGAAGTGTGATAGCAATTAGAAGAAAAGTTGTCTATGTCAACAAAGTACCCAAAAGCAGTCTGTGTGAAGACAGGAGCCTCAGCAGGTGAAAGAGAACTGGTAGACAACTCCAAAGGTGGTTCATCATAAACAACTCTATTGATTTGAGTAATAGTAGAAAACTTTAGACGTATGTCTGATGCATTTCTTGCATTTGCAGTTGTAATAGGAATCAACAAAAGTTCATTCTCCACCCTCACCAGCTTGGGAGAAACAATATTAGTGTTGTTTAATACTTGAAGAGGTCTTTCCTTTAGGGTAGTGAGCGGGGTTAGGGAACTACCCAGGAGTCATTGTGGCCTGCTGTGAATAACCAACCACATGATGCAATTTTACTTGATCAATGGGGACAAAGCGGTGGCAAAATCACAGTTCTGGTACCTTATATTCAAAGGATTGGCACTGCTGAACAGTATGATGGGTAAAATTCGCTCTTCAATGTAATTTTTTCTTGAACCGGATTCCCAACTTTTGAAATCCAGCTAGAAGGTGCTGGTTGCTCCTTCACTCCTTCAGTTGCAGCATGTGAATTTGAATGCTCATCTCAGAAGTCTTGGTGTAAGACAGTGAAACATTCATTTATTTCAAGAGGTGTATCAGCCGCCTTGCGCAAGGACCATCAAGATCTGCATCATATGTCTGGATGCCCAACAGGACTTAATATGGATCTGGCCACACAAAGATCATCTAGACAGATTATTTAATGCCTCCACACAGGTCATGGATCCAACTGCAACCTGAAACACGTATTCTAGTTGTTAAGGATTGCTTCAAGTCTCACCTTTTCCTCTCCAAAATCAAATTTCCCTCAGGATGATATTGGGAGAAATATTTTACAGCTACTCCCATGGTTCCATTGGTGTTCTTGTAAGCCTTTGAGGCAAAAACAGGGCCATGGTCTGAGTGGAATATAGCTACTGTACATGACCTGATAAAGACATGCAAATCTTCCATAACAGTTTGAGCATCAGCCGATCACTGTGATCACACCCAGAGGAATCTGGAGCAAGAATCTGCAGCAAGTATAATGTATTTGAATGTACAATCCGAATGTAATTAGCCACTTTCGTCTACTTTGAAAATAAGAGGGGTTAGTGTAGTGGTCGTTTAATGGTGTAACCTTTATTTTATTGGTAAATTTCTTAACTATGTACATTCTGCTTTGTCTGTTTGTACAGACCATGCAACCAATAGTGTTTTTGTAGCAGGGAGACAGTGGCAGCCACATCATCAAGGGCAGATGCTATACCCTCATGTGTTGCTTTAATTGGATCTAGTCTGCCATTCTGGTTTGGTATCATTTTATCATCCACCCCCAGAATGGTTGAAAAGGAATATTGTGGGAACTTAAGTGGTAGGAACATTTTGCTGGATATGCATTCGATAGAAAGGTGCCACGTGTTGCATGCACCAAGAAACTCGCTCTCCAAGGCTTGTTCTTCATGAAAGATAATTTAATAATTTATTGGCAAAGCATTTCGATCTCAACTGTTATCTTCTTCACAGCCAGTGAAGAAGGCTGTGAAGAAGATCTCAGTTGAGATCGAAATATGCATTCAACACACGCCGCCTTACTTTTGTTATAGTTAGCGGCTGACGGCAACTCGCAGCGACCGTGTTTGGTAGATTGGTGGATGTGGCAGTGTATGCCAGATTGGACATTTTATATATATATATATATATATATATATATATATATATATATATATATATATATATGTATATATATATAATATTTATATTGTTCAAGAGGCAATATGTCAGTGGGTATGGGTATTCTGGCTCATTTTGGAGAAATTCTTGAGTTTGTAGGGTAGGGTCAAAGAGTAGTCTATATCAGTGGCTGTCAGGCAAGTGGCCAGTTGTATCCATCTGACATGTAAGGCTTTCGCATTCAGTATGCTGGCCTTTGTGACAACCTCAAAGGCTGGAACGTGAGTAACAACAATTATGCATTTCCCATGAGCCAGTGGTCTTCTTTTATGACAGATATTTGAACTGCAGTTAAACTTTTGTCAGTGGATGCAAAACACATTTCTGCATTGGAATATAAATGTAATTTACATACATTTGGCACTGTGTCACCTTCATTAAATGTGACATGGGTGAAACCAATAGCACTCGGTATTATCTGGATGACCAAGTTTGTTTTATTGACATGTGTATGTAGGTGTCAGGTTGCAAGCATGTCAGTCTATAATGATCTGAGAAATTGTGTATGTTCTGGTGTTCAATGTTTCCCTGCAAACTCTGGATGAATTACATCATTTAAAGGTTTGATGTGTTGTGCATAATATGGAATGTATGTTCTGCCAAAATTGAATAATCGTAATAAGGATTGTTGTTTTTTAATAGTGTTTGGTGGTTACAATTGTGCACACTTCTCTAGGAAGTGTGATGCCAGGCTCTTTCCCTCATTTGACAACTTGAATCCTAGAAATAGGGCACAGAGAAAAGCATTTCTTTTTTTAATTTAAATTGAATGCATAGCCATGTTCAATAAATCACAAAACAATGCAATCTACTCTGGCTAAATGTGTGTTCAAGTCATCATTGGTGAGATACATATCATCAATAGAGGAAAAAGCTTCTGGATCAGTATCATGCAATATTGAGTAATAATCCTTGGGGGAGCCAAAACAATGGCGTTGCGAGCAGAGCGGAGAAAAATTGCTTAAATCCCTGCATTGAAGTTCTATATTTTGGTAGAAGAACCCATTGGAAATACCCAGAGTGGTTTTGTATTGTTAAGGTCAATATTGTTCATTCTAAAGGAGTGATCCAGGCTAGTTACTGGTTCAATTACTTCCTGGTAGTCGAGTTGTGAAAGAATTTCAACTTATGTTTAATTGGGTATTGAGGTCGCACTTGCAGCTGGACCTTATGGGTATATAACGTGATAAGGCAAGTCCCCATCCCCGCCTACATGGTTGTGGCATAGTGCATGGCTTGTGCAAGTGCCCATTCTGCAGCATAGGCTTGTCTTACTTCTTCAGGAACAAGAACTGAGAAAGATGATAGTATTACATATTCTACCTTTGGAAGTGTTCTAACAAACTCCAGTGGCCAATCTCTTTCAGTCATGAGAATGTTGTAGGTAATTGTTACATTTTCCCAGAAAGTTACTTTAATTGTGAGCATTAGGTCACCCTGAATGTGTATATTTATTTTGTACAGTCTTTAGGGAGGGGCGAGCCTCTGATCTGAGGTTTCAATTTCTATGTAGTTGTTAGTTGCTTTTGTATCCAGAATCTCTTGAAGATTCTGGTGAACTATTGTGACCTCTGCAGCATTGCCCAGCTGATTCACTGCCCATGTCCTTTTCTGACGTCTTTTTCTCAGTATGTGCATCATATTTTGCTGAAATTCCAGCAACCTTCTTATTTTTGAAGTGGAACTTTCTCTTCCTTTTTTATGATGATGAATGTTGTGAGTCTTTTTTTTCAGTTTCACCTACCCTTCTTGTCTGTGGTCTCACTGCCTGGTTATCTCAGACCGTTTATTAGATGAATCCTGAAAGGAATGAGAAGGGCATTTATCAGTATACTGATACCTGTCAGCTTGTTTAAAGTATCACAGTTACGTAAATTATAATGCTTTCAGAGCTCAGTGACTGTGGAGACTCTGCTGTGACTTTGTTTGTTCTTTATTGTTTTGTTTTTCATCCCAGTATTTGAGGATACTGTAACAAAGTGGCCTATTAATTTCATCCCCAAGTCCAGGGCAGGAACAGAACGTATTCATTTTGAATCTCTTTTAGCACATCAGGTAAAACAGCAGGAGATGGTGTACCATGAGTTATGGCATATATCCCAAGTGGCCAGCATATTGTGAGAATTATATGTACATCTTGGGGTCCCTAGGAGGACACACTTCTTCAAACTGGTATGCTTTTTTTAGCAATTCAGAATAGAATGTCCTCTTGTATGATCGGTACTTTACCCGTTATAGCATTAATAGTTACTGGGTTGATCCCATGCATAGCCAATTGTGGTTGGACAGCTTGAGCAGCCCTTGCTGGGAAGCCGTTAATTTATGCATAGCAAACTGTGTTAAACATCTGTATAGTCTAACTGAAATATTATATAAAGGGCTCAAATCGCCTACAGCTATATTCTGTATGTTAGGAAATGGTGTGTAGCCAGATAGAACTGCCCACATTGCCCGTTCATTACTGAGGGCACCCAATCTAACATTTTCTAAATCATGTGGTAGGGCGCACTGCAACCAATTTTCATTTTCTGAAACATTACGGCTGTTTCTAAATATTTACATGGTCTGTATTGGTCTAATATATTGGCTGCTATGATGTGGTGAAATGCATTTGTATTAGCATTGACTCTAGAAAAGTGACCCGTGAGGAGAATAGTACAGTCTTGAACGTATTGTGTGCCTTAACGTCGAAGGTAACATTTCCACCACCGTTAGGTAGCCCATGCATGTTTACCTATGCTGTAACAGCATGTCTACAGTTAGTAGAAATATTAATTGGATTCCTCATTTTCATATTTGGAATTCAGAGAGGAAAGTACTAAGGTGGGGTATCCTTTCAAAGGTTCAGGCTTGAACAACCTACAGTCAAGTATAGGTGCTTCCCTCAAAGCTGAGGAGGATTTACTCCCTAACACTATGGATGGCTCCACATTAAGGTGAATAAGACACCTTAGCTACACAAGAGAAACTACTCAGCAGACCAGTTAAATTAGTACCTGATCTATGAATGTTGGTGGTGCCATGTTGTATGGTTCCTACTAAGATAATAGGACTGTGCATTTAGATTGACAGAACTTCTGTATGTGGGGACTAAGCCTGTCCACACCATCAGGAGTAGTTGGCTGTATTCCAGGAGAGCTCATAGTACCTCACCTAACCCACTCACCCTATCAGGGGGGAAGGTGATAATGGCAACCAATACGTGACACTCTGAGTCCCAAGGAAGTTGTGCAAAGAAATCCCACCCTGTCGCTTGGGCTCTCATTATCCTAATGAGGCTTCTGGATTTGGGTGGCAGTATCACCTGAACTGCGGGGAACTAAGTCCAATCCCTCACCATGTGACAACTGTTAGCCAAATCCGTTTCCGGCCAAGTAGCAGCACCTAATCTCTGTCTGAGAACAGGGATGATTGTGGAAACCGGATGCATGACATGAATTACTCTTCAGGAAAATCATGGTGCATCAAATCCCATCCTTTTCTCTCAGTTACATTAATCTCACATATGCAAAGACTGACAGAGGCCGGAAATGGTTCAATAAGATTTATTGAATCAGCTGCGTCATAGATAAAATGTCTTGAATTACAATAATTAGAATGATGAAACACGCTAGAAGCAAAATGGTAACAAGGAAAGTGAAACTAAGGAAAAGTTCCATCATTCTGTCACTATGTGTAATATATGTGGTTACTACCTAAGCTATGTTAGAGCACAGCATGATAAGCGCCAATCCACCCTTCAGGGTTCAACCCTGGGAAGACATCATCCCCCATACCTGAGTAAGGAAGTCTGTTGTCTAGGAAGACACCATGCCCATGTATGACATGGAACTGGTGGTCTCAACAAGCAGCTGTAGCAAAGTCAATCAGCATGCGGTTGTGGTCATCTGGCTGGAATCTCCCCATAACGTGTATGGGACAGAGAAGTGTTTTTATAATAAAATAGCTGATGTTCTGAGAAAATGTCCCTATGTAAAGATGTGTATGTTTCTGTGAAAGTTGGAGATGGAGTGTACCACTTTGCCCGCAACCCTATCTCTCTGCAGCCTTGAGGAAAGCACAAAGTGAAAAGATTGTCTTGCTAAGAATCACAATGCTTTCCTAGTCAAAAGAACAACCAGATAAATAAAATAAAACAGCACCACAAATGAAGCAGAATAAAATGTAACTGGGTTAAAGGGCGCAAGCAGCAGGTCTAGTTGCTAAAATAACGTGCCTAGGGACATTACTGAAATGGCTATACAACAAACCTTTCACTGTATTACTCATGCATGCCCAGGCAAAACACAAGAGAGATACAAAATAAGTTTTCAATACAATTATTAAAACAATCATAATCTTGCATCAAGAGAATGAGCTGCAATAATTAGGCAGATGAAACAAAGCAAAGTAACCAGCACTATGAACATGGTAAAGAGGATGAACAAACTAGCCATGATTAATGATTTCTAGATGTTGCTACATAACCCTAAAACTATACTGAGAACATAGTGGGTGTACCCTCTGCCTTTGTCCCATGTAAGGGATTAGCCTTAGCCCCATACCTGGGAACTGCATTAGGAGTCAGCTTGTAGTGTAGAGCGTAACCCCTCAGGAATCCAGTAGCTTAGCACCAGCAGAGCTAGAAGTTGAACACAGGATAGTTGTGGCTGGAGTGCCCTTCTGCCCTTCCGGATCAATGCACCATATATATAATAAAAGTGACACAGTGTAAGAAGCACAGCTCTGATGCAATAATATGTTTAGATGTTAGAAGCTGTCTCCTGAGGGAGCAATGCAGACACTCTCAGATCATGTACAATATTCTTAGCCTTGAATGAAAACTACTAATTATATGTTGAAAAAAGGCTAACTAAAACAACAAACAACTTGTACAACACATTCCTAGACTATTATCATGCAAGCGAAGTGTATAAAATGTCACTGTTAAAAGCGATGCAGCTAGAACGTGTAAAATATAAAATATGAAAAAAAGCTAAAATAGGGAACCAACATGGGTCCAAGAGGTCTGCCACAATAGCCACAGATACCACTATTCAGATTTCACATAACATAACTACCCCTCACAGTGACAGAGCCAAAGGAGTTGCCATCCACCTATATCAGACTCTACCAGTAAGAACACTGAAATAATGGACCAATCCCGTAGAGAGATATGTCTTCATTAAACTCTTCAGAAGAATTATACAGAATAACAACAGAATTATTTGAGAAACAGCAATAAATTTAATTAGTTATACAGTTGAATCAGTCATAATCAATTAATAAACAATCAATCCAGCTTCTGGGTCATACACCCTTGCTACCAAATTCTAATTCGGAAAGCATGTGTGGGCCTGGGCTTTGTCACTTGACAGTAAAATACTTGTAGTGCCAGTAAACTACTGGTCAAGATCATACCCTAGAAGCAACGCAGAGGGGTGGAATGTAAAAGAAGTATAGAGCCAAGTTTGTGAACACTTCCACACCCTGTGGCAAGTGAAGTTTTTACCTGCCCAAAGTAATTTCTTTCTAGTGGGCTGCTTGTCATAGTGTGAAAGTGCCATTGGAGGTAATAAAGCATAGGGTTATGCTTTATAACAAGGTCAATAAATATTTTCACTCAGCATAAAGAGGTGGAATAATACTTAAATTGGGATCCCTTCAAACAACACAATTTAAAATGACAGTATTATCATATGAGTCATTCAAGGAAAACTCCAGGCTGAAATAAGTTTAAGGGGTTATATTATGAGCTCAGATGCAAAGTCATGGAGACAATTCTCAAGACAAAACTATAAAGGTTGACCAAGGCGAGGGAAAAGATTCAAATAAACTAACAACAAAAGGACTAAACATTCAATAAAAGCAATACAAAACATCAAAAAGAAAAATCTGATGCAAAGAAAACAAGAGCTGTCCAGTTCTTTTAAACATTAAAGCAATTCAAGGTCATCTACGCTTAGCTAGCTAGGGTAAGGTGAAACCCTAGAGAATGGCAATTCAAAGGTTAACATGTGCTGGGTGAAAAACATGTGGACAAAAAGTAAAAAAGAAAAGGACATAAAGAATTTGGAAAAATGACATCTGGGGCAAAAAGTGACTAACTGAACTGGGCAAAATGTAGGTAAAAACGGAAGGTGTCAGCATTTCAGAAGCTTGGTCAAGAACCTTCTTCTTGGGGTCAGGAGAAAAATTGTAAGTCTTACCAAAGTACTGGAAAATGAAGAGGGGTGGGTAGAGATGTCGGCACCTCTCAATGTCCAAGGGGGTCCAGCAGAAATGGTGAAATGAAGCAGACTGACTAAAGTCCAACAGTGGAATGATATATTGAAAGCCATAGTGCAAGATGATTTGCTCATTGTTAGAATTGGGTCTTTGGTTGACAGTCAAGTTACCCTCTGTTCAAGCAAGGACCCTCACTCTAGTCAGGGTAAAAGAGAATCACCCTCAGCTAACCCCTGCTTACCCCCTTGGTAGCTTGGCAGAGCAGTAGGCTTATCTTCAGAGTGCTAGGTGTAAAGTATGTGTACCAACACACACAGTAACTCAATGAAAACTCTACAAAATGACGCAACACCAGTTTAGAAAAATAGGAAATATTTATCTAAACAAAACAAGACCAAAACGACAAACATCCAACATACACAAGTCAAGTTATGAATTTTTAAAGATTAAACTCAAAAATAGCGCTTAGAAACACAAAATGTTTCAATGAGGTGTTAACAGGGCGTCGTGACGGAGCCGTTCCCAACAAGCCGACACCAGCGGCGCAACACGGAGTTGCGTAGACCCCCAAGTACAGTACCTTTGGTGAAGAGTGAAAACAAGTCGATTGGTGAAGTCGGGGATCACGGAATCTGTGCGAAATGTTGAATCCGCGCACTTCGTGCGGATTCGGTCACGACATGGTGCGGCGACTTCCACGGAGTCGCGGGCTGCAGCGGTGTCAGGCCTGAGAAGGTCGTTGCGTTCCGAGGTCGATGTCCTTGGATTTCCACCAGCTTTCCTTTCAAGGGCTCAGGGACTGGATAGGGCACCACTTGTCGGAGCAGGAGTCTCTCCAGAGACTCCAGGTGCTGGCAGAGAGAAGTCTTTGCTGTCCCTGAGACTTCAAACAACAGGAGGCAAGCTCTAAATCAAGCCCTTGGAGATTTCTTCACAAGATGGAAGGCACACAAAGTCCAGTCTTTGCCCTCTTACTCTGGCAGAAGCAGCAACTGCAGGATAGCACTTATTCCTCAGCTATTCAGCTCTTCACCAGACAGAGGTTCCTCTTGTTTCCAGAAGTGTTCTAAAGTCGGTGGTTTTGGGTGCCCTTCTTATACCCAATTTCTCCTTTGAAGTAGGCCTACTTCAAAATAAAGTCTCTTTTGAATATGAAATCCTGCCTTGCCCAGGCAAGGTCCCAGACACTCACCAGGGGGTCGGAGACGGCATTGTGTGGGGGCAGGCATAGTCCTTTCAGGTGTAAGTGACCACTCCTCCCCTCCTTCCTAGCACGGATGGCTCACCAGGAAATGCAGACGACACCCCAGCTCCTTTTGTGACACTGTCTAGTGTGAGGTGCAAAAAGCCCAACTGTCAAACTGACCCAGACAGGGAATCCACAAACAGGCAGAGTCACAGAAATGGTATAAGCAAGACAATGCTCACTTTCTAAAAGTGGCATTTTCAAACACACAATCTTAAAATCAACTTCACTAAAAGATGTATTTTTAAATTGTGAGCTCAGAGACCCCAAACTCCACATGTCTATCCGCTCCCAAAGGGAATCTACACTTTAATCAGATTTAAAGGTAGCCCCCATGTTAACCCATGAGACGGATAGGCCGTGCAACAGTGAAAAACGAATTTAGCAATATTTCACTGTCAGGACATATAAAACACATTACTATATGTCCTACCTTAACCATACACTGCACCCTGCCCTTGGGGCTACCTACGGCCTACTTTAGGGGTGCCTTACATGTAAGAAAAGGGAAGGTTTAGGCCAAGTCGAATTTACAGTTAAAACTGCATACACAGACACTGCAATGGCAGGTCTGGGGCATGATTACAGAGCTACTTATGTGGGTGGCACAACCAGTGCTGCAGGCCCACTAGTAGCATTTGATTTTCAGGCCCTGGCACCTCTAGTGCACTTTACTAGGGACTTAGTAGTAAATCAAATATGCCAATCATGGATAAATCAATTACATACAATTTTACACAGAGAGCATATGCACTTTAGCAACAGTGGTAAAGTGCTCGGAGTTCAAAAACCAACAGCAACAGGTCAGAAAAAATAGGAGGCAGGAAGTAATAAGATTGGGGATGACCCTGCAGAAGCAAAAAAGTCCAACACTCATCCATCACTCCGCATGACTCAGGAGGTGTAGTTGTCGAAAACAAGTTAATTATGCAAATTGGAACTGCAACCACTGTGAAAATTCCCATTACTAATATGTAGAAGGCATCCATCTTAAATAATCGGTACTTGTTGAAACAAATGTAGACATTTTACCTCCACAGTTGCTGAATGTATTGGGCTCAAGGTTACTTTTTCAAGCTCACTATGTGTAAAATAATAGGACATCTATTACCAAGCTAGCATTTCATGGGAACGACAACATCTGAAAAGAATGTCACGTTAGCAAGAATGACAAAATTTTTCTACACAGTTAGAAAACATGGTCTTGCAGGCCTCACTTAGGCTAAGCAAAATGAATTAAAACGACACATTCAAATCTACAAATAATCAACAGATAACATTCAAAATCGAAACTCAAAATGAATATGCTTTGTCAGTGGTCACGTTAGAGTAAAATTGAAATGACAGAACTCTGGTAATATAGTGCTGTAACTATAATGCCGAACTGCATTCTTTACATTTCCCTGTCACTTTTAAAACATTGCTCTTCAGAAAGTCATTGTTGTTTCAGTGCAAACTGTTAATTACCATCACAAAGTATTTCATTAACTGGTTATACATGAGGTTTTAAGGCTATACAACCACAGTTTGATTCTCTATTCTACAGTAAATGCATCTTTATATAGGATTTCATTGCACCACTCTACAACAAAGATATTAGTACTTCAATTAACAAATTGCAAAGTCTGTCATATATAGATGATCAATATTACATCAGGGTTACCAATAACATTTCTGCTACAACAATCCCCCCTCTGAGGGTGACTCAGGCCATCACATCAAATTACATTTCCAATGAGACAGGTCAAACTCCTTCAAGTAATTCCAGGAAAGATCTTCTGGATGCCTCTAACTGCTTAATGCACTACAATATATACTCCTTCTATTTTCCAGGTCAGTTTCTTCCTTTCTTTTTCCTCTCTTTGCTCTCCTTTCTTTCAGCTTCCTGCATAATACATGGAGACCAACTGCAAACAGGGTCCACAAAGCTGTTATCAATATGGGTTTCAGGATGGTGCCAAAAATTCCTTACCCAAAACTTCCAAACCACTTTCCAACTGCTGTAAAATCATTCCCTATTGCGTCCAAGGTACCTGTTGACTCTAACAGGTCCTTTTTCAGACTTGTCATATTCACAATCTACTTTCTGATCTCCTTACTATTATCAGGAATGTAAGTGCAGCACTGTTGAACCTGCAACATTTTCCAAACTCCACCCTCTTTTGCAAGAAAGATGTCTAATGCAAGATGATTTTGTAAAGCCTACAATTTACAGCAACGATTTCAGTGTCTACTAAGAAGAAGGTACCTGCTGTAGCTGTAGATAGCTAATCTACAATTGTTGATAACAATTGTTTGCAACATACTCATTTTGTGTTCATTAACAATCACTACCATAGATGGAATTATGGCACCAAAAATATCTCCAGCAATCTCTGAAGCACTGGAATCTCTTTTAACTCTGGTGTTTGACTTCTCATCCCAAACAGGATGATTGAAATGCTCCACGTGATAAATATTTGGAAAGACTACTCATAGATAAAATGTTCAATACGATCCTTTGGGTAGCTTATAGTAAGCATTTTCCCCACAGATGAAATAACACCTATTAAGGTGGGATCTTGTTCAGCTAACATGAATATCCAAACACTGTTAAACAAAAACATATGTTCACATTCAGTACTCCCTACAAATGTTTGATTTTGGCCTTTATACACACAGTTTCTAATCTAAGGCTAAATATCCTTGACTTCCTGCTAGTGAGTGGGTTTCTTCTTCTCTACCTCAAGTATGTAGCACTACTCCTTTTTCTATTTCAGCTTTCATTGCCCTTTTTCTGTCTTCTGTCCAATAAAATCCTTTTCTACTGGGTCAAGAATACAAGTCTGATTGTGCCTCTGGGCATACACTGTACCAAATGTCAATGTCAGTTCACAGAGACCTCCTACTTTGTCAATATTTTAACCTTGGCAATGATGCTCAACTGTTTCATGATGTGGACAATTGAGAAAACTAAGGCCCTCATTACAACATTGGTGGTAAAAGGCGCTTACTGCCGTGCAGAAGACTGCCAACACATTGCCGCGGAATTCAGCCACAGCTATTATGACCCACATCTCGGAATCCGCCAAAAGTCAGACACCCACACAAGTCCGCCACACCAAAGATCAGTGATAAACTGGCGATAACAAAACCTTCACCGTCACGCCAACAGAAATACGCCCACACTATCATGACACACGAATCCACGCGGAGGTCTTTCAACCGCGGTATTCCATTGGCGGTACACACCACTGCGCTCAAAATACACACACTCTTACAAAACACAGCCACATTGGACAATTCAAAATACACACACCTGAGACACATACACACACCACTCCCACACACCCATTACAATATAAAACACACACCCACATCACCCACAAACCGCCATGACAAAACATTCCGAAAGAAGGCCAGAGAGAGACACCACCAGCAAGAACAACAGCATCCACAGGCACACAACACCATCACACACACAACTTCCACGCACCTCACACAACACACCACTACATATCACCACACTTATTACCACACACTCCACCCCACACATCACCTACACCACCCCATGGCACGGCAAAGACACCCCACGTTCTCGGAGGAGGAGCTCAGGCTCATGGTGGAGGAAATCGTCTGGGTAGAACCACAGCTTTTCGGATCACAGGTGCAGCACACCTCCATAGCTAGGAAGATGGAGCTATGGTGAAGAATAGTGGACAGGATCAACGCAGTGGGACAACATCCAAAAAATCGGGAGGACATCAGGAAGAGGTGGAACGACCTACGGGGGAAGGTGCATTCCGTGGTCTCAAGACACCACCTGGCGGTTCAGCAGACTGGCGGCGGACCCCCATCTACTCCCCCACAACTAACAACATGGGAGGAGCAGGTCTTGGCGATTCTGCATCCTGAGGGCCTCGCAGGAGTAGGTGGAGGAATGGACTCTGGTAAGTCAAAGCTATACTATTACATCCCCCACCCTACCTGCATGCTATCACATACCCCCACCCCCACCCTCACCCTCACCTCCAGCACCCCAACTCCTCACAAATGTCCCAATAACACAAACCACACATCCCAACACCAAGCCCTGCATGCAACAACAAAGCATGGACACCCATCACCTAAGCATGGCCACTGCACATACCCATATACCCCCCTAAACCATCATCACACATGCTCCCACACAGGAATGCTAGCACTGGGGTACACGGTCACCCACCCATTGCACACCATTAAACGCACAGATTTAATAAACATCCTTTTATACCCAACGTCACCGGACAGGAGGGTCCACACATGTCCACACCACCAACAGAAGAGGCCCACAGTGATGACAGAAGCTCTGTCCAACTGGATCTAGATGACCAGCCCGGACCATCGGGGACCTCTGGACAGTCGGTTCCCCTCACACAGGCACAGGCCACCACAGACCTTCCCCCCTCTGGAAACACCAGCACAGCACCCAACCAGCGGGCCCATACCTCTGTCCCCAGGACACGCCAATCAGCTGTGTGTCCACCACTACAGGTAACTCAGGCTAACCCACCACCCCAACAACAACAGGGACCTGGCGGCAGTGGTAGTGGGCACACGGTCCAGGGGACGGAGGCACTGGAACACAGGGGAACTGGGAGGGCTGCCATGCGACAGGGGGCGGACAGGCCAAGGGAACCCACTCTCCACGAGGCCCTATCCTCCATCATGGGAGCATACCACCACTCCCAGGAGACGATGGCAACGGTACTGGCCAAGTTTCAGGAGACCCAGCGCATGCAGGAGGAACAGTATATGGGCTTCATGGAGGAACTCAGAACCATCAGCTCCACCCTGGGCACCATCGTAGAGGTGCTGAAGGAACTCGTGAACACCAGGAGGGACACTGTGGCACTACAAGGGGCCCCTGACACTAGCATGGATGATGAACTGCCCACCACCTCCGCCGGTGCTAATGGACAGGACGCCCCACCACAGGACCACCACACCAGCACCCCACCCCCTGCAGAGGGAGAACCACCCCGCAAACGGTCCCTGAGATCCAGGAACAAGACAGAGAACGATGCCAAGACCCCCGCCAAGAAATGAGACCACCCTGATTGTCAACCTACTGTCCCACTTTGTCACCCTGTCCATAATTAAATTCCCCCAGCTCCACTTCCTATGCCCATATGGGCAATGCACCTGTGAGACTAATAGACTGGACTCTGCCATGGACACTCCTCCGCCATCACCCCTCACCATTTCACTACCCCCTCCAATTTTGAGCATTTAAATAAACACACCTAAAGCACAAAATGATCTGGAGTCTGTCTGTGATTTCGAAATAGTGTATTAGCAATTACAGTGACAAAATGTTTTTTAAATAGTAATGTCAACATACCTATGTCACACAGCTCTAGTCCATGAGGAATCTAAGCAGATGTCACACAGGGGCACCCACATCTGTGAAACCGTAAGGGAAAGTGACAACTCAGTGACCATACACTGGGTGAAAACAACAGACAGGAGAGAGGTAGTAGTGTTAAAGTACATGTAGTAGGCAGGATTGTATTCTTACCGGTGTCTCACTGGAAATATTGCTGGATCACTGAGTCCCTGTTGTGCATGTATTCTTCCTCTGCTTCCTCCTCATCATTGTCCACAGGCTCCACAGCTGCAACAACACCGCCATCTGGACCATCCTCCTGCAGAAAAGGCACCTGGCGTCGCAAAGCCAAGTTGTGAAGCATACAGCAGGCCACAATGATCTGGCACACATTCTTTGGTGAGTAGAATAGGGATCCACCTGTCATATGGAGGCACCTGAACCTGGCCTTCAGGAGGCCGAAGGTCCGCTCGATCACCCTCCTAGTTCGCCCATGGGCCTCATTGTAGCGTTCCTCTGCCCTGGTCCTGGGATTCCTCACTGGGGTCAGTAGCCATGACAGGTTGGGGTAACCAGAGTCACCTGCAAATGGTGAGGGGCAACTGTTAGACACACACTAACCTGGAGGGATAACCCCAGACCCAGACAACCATTCCCACTGACTTGCTTCCAGGTGCTCACTTAATAGCCACACACAGTGCCTCTGGAGTTGATCCATCACATAAGGGATGCTGCTGTTCCGCAGGATGTAGGCGTCATGCACTGAGCCAGGGAACATGGCATTCACATGGGAGATGTACTGGTCTGCCAAACATACCATCTGTACATTCATAGAATGATAACTCTTCCGGTTTCTGTACACCTGTTCACTCTTGTGGGGGGGGGGGGGCAAAGCCGCATGGGTACCATCAATGGCATCTATGATGTTGGGGATATGTCCCTGGGCATAGAAATCACCTTTCACTGTAGGCAAATCCTCGACCTGAGGGAAAACGATGTAGCTCCACATGTGTTTCAGAAGGGCAGACAACACTCTGGACTCGGAATTCACCAGTGGGACGGAGGGCGAGGGGAGCTTCACGGCGGGGACAGGAGCTGAAACCAGCGACACGGTGGCCACCCCAGTCCCAGCACAGCTGCCCAGGAGGCCAGCCCCAGCACAGTTGCCCAAGAGGCCACAGCCAGCCCCATCACAGCTGCCCAGGAGGCCACCATCAGCACCAGCCCCACTGATCCCTGAAGGACCGCCAGCACCAGCCCCGCTGGGCCATGAAGGACCACCAGCACAAGCCCCCCTGGTCCATGAAGGACCGCCAGCACAAGCCCCGCTGGGCCATGAAGGACCGCCAGCACAGGCCCCGCTGGGCCATGAAGGACCGCCAGCACAAGCACCGCTGAACAGGGCACCGCCAACTCATGCACCGCTGAACAGGGCACCGCCAACTCAAGCACCGCTGAACAGGGCACCGCCAACTCAAGCACCGCTGAATGGGGCACCGCCAACTCAAGCACCGCTGAACAGGGACCACCAACTCAAGCACCGCTAGCCCATGAGCGGCAGGGGCACTGACGCATCTGGGTCCGTCACGGGGTGAGTGATGCACTCTGGGCACCAGTCCCCCTCCAGAACCAGTGGAGACATCCTTCCACTACCTCTGTCCTTCACAGGATGAAGCACTCTGGGCACCAGTCCCCCTCCAGAACCAGTGGAAACATCCATCCACTACCTCAGTCCTACACAGGATGAAGCACTCTGGGCACCATGTCCCCTCCAGAACCAGTGGAGACTGTTATCCACTACCTCTGTCCTTCACAGGATGTAGCACTCTGGGCACCAGTCCCCCTCCAGAACCATTGGAGACATCCATCCACTACCTCTGAACTACACAGGATGAATCACCCTGGGCAACATGCCCCCTCCAGAACCAGTGGAGACTGTTATCCACTACCTCTGTCCTACACAGGATGAAGCACTCTGGGCACCAGTCCCCCCCCAGAACCAGTGGAGACTGTTATCCACTTGAGAGACTGTGGCTTTGCACTCCCCAGGATATGGCAGTGGGCAACCCACCCACTGTAGAGACTTGAGAGACTGTGGCTTTGCACTCCCCAGGATTGAACAGTGGGCAGCCCACCCACTGTAGAGACTTGACAGACTGTGGCTTTGCACTCCCCAGAATTGAACAGTGGGCAAACCACCCACTGTAGAGACTTGAAAGACTGTGGCTTTGCACTCCCCAGAATTGAACAGTGGGCAAACCACCCACTGTAGAGACTTGAGAGGCTGTGGCTTTGCACTCCCCAGAATTGAACAGTGGGCAAACCACCCACTTGAGAGACTTGAGAGACTGTGGCTTTGCACTCCCCAGGATTGAACAGTGGGCAAACCACCCACTGTATAGACTTGTGAGACTGTGGCTTTGCACTCCCCAGGATTGAACAGTGGGCAACCCATCCACTGTATAGACTTGAGAGACTGTGGCTTTGCACTCCACAGGATTGAACAGTGGGCATGTGGCCCCCTCGTGGATTTGGCTTTGTGCACTTAAGCGGCTGAGGTGCCCCCCCTTTCCCTCCCCCTTTCCCTCCCCCTGAGGTGCCTGTTTTCTTGCTGTCTGATGCCCCTGCAGTGCTCTCTCCATACTGGTCGGGGATATTGTGTGGGCCTCGCCCATACCGTGTGGTCCCAGTGTTCCACGGTCTTTCTTTGTGCAGTACCTGGACTACTATGCCTGGTATATATTTTGTACATGGTGTATATATATATTTCTGCCTACTTGTTTGTAATATATTCCGATTGTTACACTCATTTTCTTTGGTCTTTGCATTCTTCCGGGGTGGTTTGGGGGGTGTAACTGTGATGTATTGATATGCATTAGTGTGTGTGTTGTAGTTGGTGAGGGTGGGGGTGTTGCATGTGTGTGTCCCTGTTTTTTGCCTCCCCCCTCCTCTGTGTCGTAGGTCCAGTACTCACTGTGGTCTTTGCCATCGGCTTTTGTGCTCCTGGTAGAGGAGCAGGAAGACTATCGCAAGTAGGATTTGGAATTCCGGTTCCATGGTGTCCTCGTTCTTCGGGGAGTGTGTAGAGGTGAGCGTTTTCCCTTCGAAATTCCGGTTTCCACCGTGTTCTTATCTGCGGTGTATCCGCCCCGGAAAAGGTGGCCTGTCATAATAGTGTGGGCGGTACATTGTCTCCGCCTGTCTGTTGCCGGTGACCGCCGCGCTGTTTGTTTGTACCGCCGTGGAGGTCGGAGTGTTAAAGTGGCTGTCTTTGTTGGCGGTTTCCGCCACGGTCGTAATTGCTATTTGTTTACCGCCGGCCTGTAGGCAGTCTTACCACCGCTTTAACACCATCCACCAGGGTTGTAATGACCACCACTGTCAGAATTGGAATGATAACACAGAAAATACTCTTGCTGAAACAAGAGTCAGCAACGAACTACAAGAAATTCCATAGGTCAAGGCAATAATATGGTAAGTGATTCTCTCACTAACTGATTAAAACAACTAGGTGCAGTAATAGTCTTTAACTTCGATGACATTTACATATTTGTATAACAGCTTGTAATATACAATATAGTTGTAATAGTCTTTAACTTCCATGATAGTTACTTATTTGTATAACAGCTTGTAATATGCATTTGTAGACAAATCGCCTCTGTAACCATACGCATGTAAATCTTTCTCATTGAATATTGAACTTTTTGTTCACTATTGGGCTTTTAGAACTCGGGGCACTTGTGGATTTAACCTTCTCCAAATTATTAGGTGTGGGTAAACTCAATCCAAAAGCAACAATATAATCATTATAACTGTCACAACTAATAATCCTATGCATATATATACTTACACTTAATACTTTTGTTTCTATTTGACTCCATGAGTTCTCTAATTTCAGACCAAAAATTCAAAATTCAAAATATAAAAAGACAAAAAAAATGCAAATTGTGGCAGAAAAAATATCAACTGACTCTTCAGTCCTTTTTATTTGTGAGCAAGCAAATAGGGATGATAAATAATACTAACAATTGCTTTTGCCCTTTAAAAGTTCAGGTGTTAGATTTGAAAAAGCTTTCTCAAATTGCCTCCAATAAAAGTTTAAGTTTCTCTAATAAATGAACAGTGTTAGAAATGGGGTCTTGGTTGACAGTCAGGTTACCCCCTGTTCAAGCAAGGACCCTCACTCTAGTCAGGGTAAAAGAAAATCACCCTCAGCTAACCCCTGCTTACCCCCTTGGTAGCTTGGCAGAGCAGTAGGCTTAACTTCAGAGTGTTAGGTGCAAAGTATTTGTACCAACACACACAGTAGCTTAATGAAAACACTACAAAATGATACAACACAGGTTTAGAAAAATAGGAAATATTTTTCTAAACAAAACAAGACCAAAAATCCACCATACCCAAGTCAAGTTGTCAATAAAAATGCAAAAAGAGTCTTTAAGAAGTTTTAAACACACACTAGCGCTGCTAGAGTGAAAATGTACCTGGTGTGTGTCAAAAAATAACCCCGCACGGGCAGGTGTGCGTCAAAAATAACTCCGCACGGCGGTACTTGAGTCAAAAATCCAGCCGCACGATGAACTGAAAATCCCGCAGCGCAGGTTGTGATCTCCCAACCTCCGTCAGCGATGCTGTGCGTCGTTTCTCCTGCTCCGTGCGTCGATTCTTCGGACGCGTTTCCTGCGAGCGTTGTTTATCAGCTGCGGAGCCCGCTGCGTGTCGTTTTTCTCAGCCGCAGATTTGCGTCAATCTTTTCCCCGCACAGCGCTCTGTGTGTGGTTTTTCTTGTCTTTAGGCTGCAAGCTTCTCCTTTCAGGGTCCCAGGAACTGGATGGGCACCACAGGGCAGAGTAGGAGTCTCTCCAGAGACTCCAGGTGCTGGCAGAGAGAAGTCTTTGCTGTCCCTGAGACTTCAAACAACAGGAGGCAAGCTCTAGATCAAGCCCTTGGAGATTTCCTCTCAAGATGGAAGGCACAGAAAGTCCAGTCTTTGCCCTCTTACTCTGGCAGAAGCAGCAACTGCATGATAGCTCCACAAAGCACAGTCACAGGCAGGGCAGCTCTTCTTCCTCAGCTATTCAGCTCTTCTCCAGGCAGAGGTTCCTCTTGGTTCTAGAAGTGTTTCTAAAATCTGTGGTTTTGGGTGCCCTTCTTATACCCAGTTTCTCCTTTGAAGTAGGCCTACTTAAAAGGAAAGTCTCTTTGGAATGTGAAATCCTGCCTTGCCCAGGCCAGGCCCCAGACACTCACCAGGGTGTTGGAGACTGCATTGTTTGAGGGCAGGCACAGCCCTTTCAGTTACGAGTGACCACTCCTCCCGTCCCTCCTACCACAGATGGCTCATCAGGCTACACTCCAGCTCCCTTTGTGTCACTGTCTAGTGTAAGGTGTAACCAGCCCAACTGTCAAACTGACCCAGACAGAGAATCCACAAACAGGCAGAGTCACAGAAATAGTATAACCAAGAAAATGCTCACTTTCTAAAAGTGGCATTTTCAAGCGCACAATCTTAAAATCAACTTTACTAAAAGATGTATTTTTAAGTTGTGAGCTCAGAGACCCCAAACTCCACATGTCCATCCGCTCCGAAAGGGAATCTACACTTTAATCAGATTTAAAGGTAGCCCCCATGTTAACCTATGAGAGGGACAGGCCTTGTAACAGTGAAAAACGAATTTAGCAATATTTCACTGTCAGGACATATAAAACACATTACTACATGTCCTACTTTAACCATACACTGCACCCTGTCCTTGGGGCTACCTAGGGCCTACCTTCGGGGTGTCTGACATGTAAGAGAACAGAAGGTTTAGGCGTGGCAAGTGGGTACACTTGACAAGTCGAATTTACAGGTAAACTGCACACACAGATACTGCAATGGCAGGTCTGAGTCATGATTACAGAGCTACTTATGTGGATGGCACAACCAGTGCTGCAGGCCCACTAGTAGCATTTGTTTTACAGGCCCTGGCACCTCTGGTGCACTTTACTAGGGACTTACTAGTAAATCAAATATGCCAATCATGGATAAACCAATCACATACACATTTTGTAAAGGAGCACTTGCACTTCAGCACTGGTTAGCAGTGGTAAAGTGCCCAGAGTAACAAAAACAGTAAAATCAGAGACCAGCACACATCAACAACCTGGGGAACAGATGCAAAATGTCAAGGGAGACCACGCCAAGGATGAAAAGTCTAACAAACAGTTAAAACATTACCAATAAACACATCCAGGGTATAATGTCTCAGTTCATCAAGTGGCATTGACATTTCAAAGTTCAGTTCTGCCACAAGAAATAATTTAAGAATGCTCAACAAAAACAGTAAAATCAGAGTCCAGCACACATCAACTACCTGGGGAACAGAGGCAAAAAGTTAAGGGAGACCACGCCAAAGATGAAAAGTCTAACAAACAGTTAAAACATTATCAATAAACACATCCAGGGTATAATGTCTCTGTTGTTCATCAAGTGGCATTGACATTTCAAAGTTCAGTTCTGCCACAAGAAATAATTTAAGAATGCTCAACTGGATACGTATTGTCAGAACTACATGTTGTAAATTCCTTCTCCCAAACGCTTGATGCAAAGTATGTCCATTCAGGAGCTGTGTACTTTTGGTTGGGAATTATTTTTCTCCTTGACCTCCTAGGTGCTGGTTTATCAGTATCACTGTCGCTCTGACTGGACTCTTCAGTTTTTTCTAGTATCGTTGGGGGCACTTGGACTACTGGCACAGCTGTCTCATTCGACCATTTGTCTCCAGCTGCAACTCTTTTTGCTACAGCACTAGGGGCCAGATGTATCAAAGGATTTTACCCATTCTGTGTCTATGGGAAAAAGCTTTCGTACATATGGCCCTAGGTCCTTCATCAGCATCTGAGCTTTGCAGAGCAAACTGCCTCAATCCTTCAGCACGAGCCACAGCTATTGACTCACTCAGACCCCGCTCCAACCGCAATTATGCTGTAGCAGCCACTTGCACATCCCCAACAGCTTGACTAACCTGATCCCTCCAACTCACTGACACCAACCCTTCAGGAACAGGTGCTGTATCCTTAAGGGGACCTAGAACTTTGTGAGTGTGGAATGCATGTACCCAATGATGGAGAGCAGCGCACTTCACAGCCTTTGTCGTCACTAACACAACCAGATGTGGCTCCTTCCATGCTGTTTTGAAGCAGGACTTCCTCCCATGCTTCTTGATCATTACCCAGTCATCTAGGCACAGGTCATGACAGAGCTCCTGCTGCAGCTGAACTGTAGCCTCTCCAACTTGATAAGACACAGAACAAACCAAATCAGCTAGTTCTTTGCAGTAATCCAATATCAAGTCATCTGTGATGTTCACAACCACATTTGCAGGTACAGCTGGCAATCTCATGGCACGCCCCATGATAATCTTATATGGGGACTGGCCAGTCTTTTGTCAGGGCTACCGCACAAACTCATCAAAACAAGATGAAATTCATCAGGCAATGTCAAAGAGGTTGAGGCACATACTTTTACCAATCTGGACCTCAAACTTCCATTAACATGTTCTACCAATCCAGAAATCTCAGGCCTGTATGTGTAATATAGTCTTTGCTCACCTTGTAATGCCGCAAATAATCAGTTCAGGACTTCACTGTTGAAGTGTGTCCCTCAGTCTGACTCCAGAGAACTTGGGAGGCTGAACCTGGTAGCAGCTCCCTAAGAAACAGTTTTACTACTGTGAGACTGTCATTTCTCCTGGTCAGGTAATCCTCAATCTAATGAGAGAAAATGCATAGAATGACTAAGACGTATCTCAGATCATTGCACATGGGAAGCTCAATAAAATCTATTGGTATCCTTTTGATACATCCTCCTGATATTCCTATATGATGCAGTGTTACTGCTGTACGTTTGTCTACATCCATCTGCTGACATGTAACACATTAGTGACATGCGGTGTGTAGAGCACTTCACAACCACAATTTGGGCAGCTAACTGGAATTCAATCAAAAGATTATAAGCCCTATGTACGAACACATTTTCCCATTGACACAGAATGGGGAAAACCCTTTGCTACATCGGGCCCTATATGCCTTGTCTCCATTGCAAATTGGTGAAACAGAAGAGGTTAGAAAGCCTCTCTGAGACCACGACCGTCTGAAGTCGTGAACGATACCAAAGCTATACTGACAATTGGTGACAATAGTCACTTTCAGCTGTTTAGAAACACAGCATGTTCTTGTAAGAACAACTCATTTTGCTACTTGGGCAGAAAAGACTCCTTGAAGCAAGGAGGCTTTCACTACACCTGAGACTGTACGGGCTGCATAACCAGTTCTCAGGCTACCATCATTGTCTCTTAAACAGGAGCCGTAAAACATGAGATAATAATTTTCAGGTAGGGGAATGTCTTGAATGTCAGGTCTTGGCTTGGTGCATAGTTCAGTAACATCTAGACGGTCATGCTCAATTTCATCAGAACAATCATTATTTACATTTCTATCATTCACAGGCGCTGGCAAAAGAGTAGCTTAATGTAAAGTATTACAATGTTTGAGATTGACATTCTGATCGGCAAGTATGACCTGCTCATAAAGGGTCAGACACGCCCTTGCAAGATGCTGAGTTTTGGTGCAGGTTAACAACATTTCCACGGAGTGGGGCAGAAAAACATTCAAAGGATGGCCCATAGCGATGCTTTGTCACTGTTCTATGCTGACGCAAACTGCAGCAACAACTTTAAGGCAACTAGGTAAAGCCAAAGCCAGAGGATCAAGAGTGGCAGAAAAATATGCCACAGGTCTGTTTACACTTCCATGCAACTGAGTCAAAACTGGGAGAGCGCATCCCTCTTCCTCACAGCAGTACAAAGTAAAACATTTCTTGTAATCAAGCATTCCCAGAGCAGGGGCACAACAGAGATTTTCTCTCAGCTCTCTGAAGGCACATTTGCAGTTCTCATCCAGTGACACAGGCTCAGACATATCCTTCTGTATGAACCTCTGTAAATGCTTGGCCAAAAGGGAAATCTTTAGAATCCACTGACAACAGTATCTAACTATTCTCCAGAACATCCTGACTTTTTTCTGCATCTATGTGGGATTCATTTTCAGAATTGCTGAGATTCTTCCTTGCAACATCTTCCTTGCATTTTTTTCAATGTAGTGACCTAGGTACAAAACCTGTTTCTTATAGTACTGCAATTTATCTGGGAAATGTTATGTCCATTGTAAGTTAAGTGGTTCAAAGGGTGATTAAATGTTTTCTACTGGCTTCTTGAGTATTTGCTACCACCAGTAGATTATCAGTGTACTGGACCAAGGGCGAATGGTAGGATATTTCAAGGGATTCCAGGTTCTTTTTCAAGATCTGATTAGAAATTGAATGGCTCTCTTTATAACCTTGTGGGACTCTTCACCATTCCAAAACATTCATGCCAAACTGAAATGCGAAGAGAAACTATCTCTCCTCATGCAACTATATAGAAAAAAATGCTTTGCACACATCAATCACAGTGAACCACTCTGCTTGACATGAATTTTGGAATAAAATCACTGCTGAATTCGGTACCATGGGACAACATGGGACGACTATCTCATTCACCTTGCGCAAATCCTGGACGATGCAGTATTTTCCACTGGGCTTCTGCAGTTTCATAATGGGAGTTTTACCTGGCCTTCCCATTATCTCTCTTAGAATTTCTAGTTCTATCAGTGAATTTCTCTTAGGGGTGGTTCCTGCAATTGTTTCAGGTGCCATGTTATATTGGGGAGTTCTCGAATACACAGCATTCGGTTTCACAGTAATTTTGATAGGCTCAACTCTTTTAATGAGTTTTATCTCTCTTATCTGAAAAGCCCCAAACCACAGGAGACACTGTGGCCCATATTTATACTTTTCTAGCACCGCATTTGCGTCATTTTCTGATGCAAAAGCGGCACAAACGTACAAAATATAATTGAATTTTGTAACTTTGCGCCGCTTGTGCACCAAAAAATGACGCAAATGCGGCGCTAGAAAAGTATAAATATGGGCCAGTGCCTTTTAAATCCTCAGGTAAGTCATTACATATCAACACTGGGTACAATGTGACACTTAGGGCTTGATACACAATTTTAAATGCTGCATTTTCATCATTCATGTGTATCACGTGAGGTACTATTGATGGAATCTATCAACCTGCGTAGCACATCGCATCCACACAGACTTACAGGACTTGGGTCACACACTATGAATTTATGCTCATCTTCAAAGGAACCTATTTTTATGAGGACAGATTCTGTTAGTGGTTTGGAAACATGTTTATTTGCAGCTCCTACAGCCTGAATTCTCTTTCTGAAAGGAGTACATTTGATACTTCTGCTGTTCTGACAGTATGGCACCTGTGTCTACTAGAAAGGATATGTGGTGACCATTTACATCACCATCCGCATATGGATCATGTTGATCTACTTGTAAGGAAGTACCTAGCATGCATTCCCCTTCTTTTTGGCATCTTAACTGAAAAATGTCCGAAAAATTATCATCACTTAGATCAAAAAAGGAAACTGTGATGTCAACTGAATCATGTCTACATTGGTAATCTGATTTAAATTCTTTAGGGGAGCGTTTGTCAGTTGTTGTGACATTGGTGCTTGTGGAACTTGCATCTGCTGTCTCTGGGATACATTTGAATTAGTACTAGTGTTCTGTGCAACTTTCAATTGCATCACCATCAGTTTCCCCTTCAACTTGTTCTGCTTCAATTCCAATTCGTCACTGCAGTATTCTGCATACCGCAGGAATTCATCAGTCGGTTTCATCTGTCAAATCAAATGCTGCTGAATCATGTTACTTATGTCTGGCTTCAATCCCTGAATAAGTCTGGTCTCAAATTGACCCACATCTTTAGCTTCTATGGCTTCAGTATCACTGAATTTCTTGAAAGCCTGCAATAATCTCTCATCAAAGGAATTTATAGACTCCTTAGATTCCTGTGTAATCCTGTCAATTTTCAGCTAATCAATGTCTTTAGGGGACACCTTGTTTTTCAGAAAGCCAATTACCTTCTGATACTTTTTCATCACCACTTCAGATGGCACATTTGTACGTGGATCTCTTGGAGGTTCACATTCAGGCCAATAAACATCAACCTTGCACTCAGTCCATAAATCACTCGCAACCACAATGTCGAACAATGTAGTCAAATCTTCGCACAGGCATTTTTAAAGTTTCACAAGTTTTTCTCCCTGATAATACTACTCCACTAGTTTCTGTCTCACTTCCGGGTAATCATCTGTGAATGACAAAATATCACTCCTACTACAAGATACATGAACCTATCCACCACCATCTTTTCCTGTTCTCCTTCCACTTGTCTGAAGCTCCCCATTTCTGAACATATGTGATCAGTTCTCCAATCTGCAACCTTACCCCAGGAGGTCTCATGTTTAATAATTCCTTGTCAGTAAAGTCTACTCTGTAAGTTCTCTTCCAGGGTTTTGATTTCTCCAAATCAACATCATATCTCTGGGCTAATTCAGCTGGTCTGTTTTAAGCTTGACCTGCACATTTTGTAATGTTTTTGCACATAAACCACAATTCATCTTCAGTGTAAATGTCTAAGTGAAAAGGGTCTACATTTCCCACTATCATCTAATTTAAATCTAATTCTAGGATATCCAATAGTCTGTCTCTCGCCAGGATGTATCCTGCTCTTTTAAAACCTCTCCAAACTTATTGGATTATTCTGTAACATTTCTGCTCTTGCATGACCCACAATTAATTGATTTGGGGTACTTTCAATAGACATTTCTTCTGGAGTGTTAAAGGGTAACCTTCTACTCAGGGATCTATAGTTGATTTGCTCAAGGCGTTCTGGAATGGGCACAAAGTATTGTGAAGATCTCTGAGTAAACCTCGCATTAGGGGTGAATCCTGTCTGACTTGCCAGTGAAGTTCAATCTGAAATCTTTGAGGTGGTCAACAGTCTCAAAAGCAAATTAATTCTCTGTGCCTCTGAACCACTTGGGCTCACAAATCCCTGTGCACTGTTTGATGCAACTGGGATATTCAGGATAAACTAACCATTCTGAACATTTAATATATGGGGATTATTCTTAGTCATGCCTGGAGCATACAAAGGTAGAATTGTACCTTTTGTCACTCAAACCTATTGTTACATTCGGATTCATGTAATTCAATGGATTATGTGGAACAGCCATTCCTACACTCTTGTCCTGAATGATTCGGGGTAAAATTCTGAACCGGCCGATTTGAACTGAAATTTGACACAGCCTGATTCAAATAAAAACTCTATGCTGGCTGATGCACATTAGAACTCTGGACTGACTGATTTGTGGTAAAAATCTGAACTAGATGATTTTCATTAGAAGTTTTTCCTATTGAACTCACATTTGAACCTGGTGTTGTCTGATTTGGGGTCTGTTCAACTGGTTCAGAAGGCACATCAAAGGTCACAATTATCTGTCTCTCACTTGTTGCTCCTATTTACGCAGAATTGTAAGGAGGTGTATGATTTAACAATAACTGATTTATAAAGTCACCATCTAAATCACTCTCATGAATTTCAGCTTTCCTTTCAGTTTATATCTTCTTCTTAGTATTTTGTTTAGTATTTTCTCCTTTGTCACCAGTAATGACTGGATACAACCTAGCTCCTTCAAGGATGTCTGCTTTCCAAGGCTTTTGCTGACTATCCAATCTTGCTTTTGCAACTGTCACCTTTGCTTTTTCATTCTAAGCTTGTACTTATCTCTGTTTCTGATGAACCATATGTTGCCAAGTATTAAGCGCTTTAAATTATGCAGGTCTCAGATGTGATGTCATCTCATAAAGTACTTGCCTCAAGTTCTCAATAATTTTTTTATCAAATGTTCCATAGCAAGGAAATGCTAATGCAACTTCTCTCTCAGTAACTTTATGCCATTGTTCAAGCCACAAACATGCGTGAAGACCTTTTTCGGACAACGAAATAATGACCTAGAGTACCTTCGGTGGGGTCTCTATTCCCTCTCTAACCGGAATGAATACATCTCCTTTCAATACACTCTTTAATGCTTTAAAGAACTTAATTTTCAATCAGATTCATTAATTTCCAATAAACCTTTTGTTTGAATCAGGAAGTAATTCTGTAATTTTTTTCTGAGTTAACAACCAATACCAGCGCAACACTTTGTGGCATAGTGTACCAACACCAGTGCGGCTTCAGACCAACTGCCCAAGACCAGCATGACATAAGATGACATAAATCTCACTCCTCACAACAGCTAACCCTCCTTTACAGTTTCTCACACAATCACTTTTCATGCAAACCTAATGCAAGACATTGTGAGCAAAACCCAACAACCTGTCTGCTCACTACAGGATAGGGTAACCAAACAATTCAAAGCAGTACAGAGCTACACTTTCCAACTGCTTTCACAACTATACAACGAATAAGCCTTGACCAGCAAATCTCACACTGATTGATACAGTTCTCCTATGTATACTCAGGATTCACTTAATACCAACCAATCCACATTCACTCAAGGAATACTATTGGCACTTTTGACAACGTCTCACGACAAGCACCTTACACTGCAGACAATATAATAACCAAGTGTCTTCTACACTTGTGCATTATCCTGGGATCTTATTCCATGATGGACCTGTTCAACAACAACTGCTTCTTAGAACTAAGCGCCACAACCACACAAGTGCCGAAACTCATGGAAGCACTTTGCAACATCACATTTCACTGCAATGTTTAGCCAAAGCAACGCAAGCGTAAACCCTATTAATACTCCCATATCCACGGCAGAGGAATGACCCTGGAATTTCATCAATCTATGGCTTGAACCATGGGACAAACATTTTTGGGGTAAGCAATTTGCATGACAAAGATTTTAGGGATTTCCAACACTATGCCTAAATAGTCCTCCCAGTTCGTGGGAGAATCCAGACCTCTGCTGACAGATTTGATAAAACATATTTTTTGGGGTTATGCTTTACAGTGTTTACAATGACTTCAATAAATATTTTCACCCAGTATGAAGGGGTGGAGAAGTAGTTCAGTGGAAATGCCTTCAAACAACACAATGTAAAATGAGTATGATCACATGAGTCATATAAGGAAAACTCCAGTTTTAAGTTAGGTTGAGGGGTTTTATTACAACATCAAACTCAAAGTCATGTAGACAATTCTCAAGACAAAGGGCCTGATGTAAAGCTTGGTAGTTTTGCCATCAAACTGCATTGACGGCAGACCCGAAAAGACGGTCAGGTCAAAGGTGGTGCACACGCCGTGTATAGATATTACAGTGCCGCCAGCAAATTTACTGGTGATGGATTGCTGATGGGGGAGGCAGGTGCGGGCCCAATGGACTTTGTGCAATGGCAGGGGCTATGAAAGACATGTAAGTGACGCACACACACTGTCCCTTAGGCATATGTGTCCCTCTGTACTACACACTACACAACACACCACATGCACACAGTAACCTATTGCGATACCAACACAGCCCGTACATGCCAAAAACACACATTGACCTATATCTATGCCACAACATACTCACACTATTGACACAGCACCCACACACAACACAACCACAACAACCAAGACAACTATACACTCAGCTACACAAACACACACACACACATGCACAACTACAAACATCACAACAATGTCTGCCACACAACAACAAAACTCACCTGAATGTGTCACATGGCAACACAACATATACAACAACATCGATCTCATAGTCAGGTGATACATATATGGACACAACCACATCACCCACTCCAATTCCCTTCACCTCAAACAGCCAGTCCACACATACACATACAGACTCACATGCATAACACACAGCAGATACACCCCCCCTTGCAATGCAGATACATGGACAACGTTGTCTAGTGTGAGTGTACTTTGCAATGAATGATGACACCACAATGACAATTGTGTATGTGTGCGATATGCATGTTGTGCCAGTGTGTCCCCAGCCATGTGTGACACCATGGTGTATCCCAAATATGCATGTCAGAGTAATAAAAAAATAAAATAATGTGACGTGTATGCCTGCAGTGGTGCCACCGTTCCATGCAGTGCCCACCCAACATACCCTGGCAATGTAGTGTCCCTCCCTTTGTGTCTGGGGATGAGGGGGTTGTGTTTTGTCTGTGGATTGATAGCGGCGGTGACAGCAGGGCTTGTCCAGCCATGTCCAGTCAAAGACAGAGGTGGAATGGGGAAAAAGATGAGTTTTCACCCCTTTCCCACCAATCTGCCAAATCAGAAGTGAAGGTCGGACCACCACTTTTTTCTTGGCGGTAAGGCACATCCAAGTCTGCATGGTAGGAAGGCTGTCTGGGGTCCCGTGGTTAGGCACTTTTCCCTCTCCTGCCATCAATGCCTGTGGAGTTTCTTGGTGGAGACAGAGGTTTGAATTCAGACGTTTATCTATGGGACTACCAACCTCTAAATATGGTGGGTGGACCGTTGCGGTGACGGATGGTTTTTTCGTCAAAAATTTACAGTGGGACCATTACCACCGAGATCTAAATAAGGCCTAGAATTATATAGACACAGAATCATCATTGGTAGACCAAGGTGATGGAAAAGATTTCAACAAACTAACATCAAAAGGACCAAACATTCAACAAATGCAATACAAAACATCAGAAAAACAATCTGATGTACAGAAGACAAGCACTGTCCTGTTCTTTTAAACATTATGGCAATTCATACGTCAACTAAGCTTAGCTAGCTTGGGTAAGGGGGAACCCTACAGATTAGCAATTCAAACGTTAGCATGTGCTGGGTTGTCAAGGTTCTTTTAATTGGTTCTCAGGAGCAGTACCCTCCAGAAGCGCAGCTTCTGACAGCTCTGACTCTGATTGTTTATATATATATGCAGAGTATGAGAATGGCCAGACAAAAGTTCACTTCCGATTTCGGTTCTCGCTTTATGAGAACATCATGAAATATTGTTCGTTACGACTTTGATTTCACTGCGTCAACACGACAAAAGTTCACTTTTGATTTTGTTTCTCCCTTTAGGAGAATGTCATGAAATTACGAAAATCAGCAATATGTTAATATTGTTTGCTACGACTTTGATTTCACTGTTTTAAAACTTTACAAAAGTTTGCAGGGCGATACGCCCTGCCAGAGGCACTTTAAATCCCAACCCTTAAACTCTTGAACTTGTTGCTGGATTTCCACTCTTTTTATCCTATAAATAACAATCGATCTCCTACCTGACAGTGACCGAAAACATTCAGGGAATTCAGGCTTTGCAACACGCGATGACACACTGACTCTCTGGAGCCTGGGAATGAAAAGCGTCCCAGAGACAATACGAGACCTCCGTCTCCGCCGTGAATAACCCACACATGTGAGTGGGGCAGGACTGCTTTTATAGCCTCAGAGATGGCTGTGGAAGCTACTTAGAAACTGAGAAAGGACACGAGGATTACTGCTAAGTTCAACAAGACTTGGCAAGTGCAACTGATTTCTATAGTCAAACTGGGAAAGGACGCGATCAACAATGTAATGCTCAAAGGCCTATGGACATCGACCATGTTAAAACGAGCGTGCAACACAGCCAGCACTCACCACCACTGTCCAGTAATGTACACTCTCACCGGTGTGCACAAGAATCAAATCATGGCTGTTAGTTTGCCTACAATCAAAGTGGAGGAATCGTGACTTCAGCTAAAAAGTAAAAAGGAAAAGGACAAAAAGAATTTGGAAAAATTACATCTGGGACAAAAAGTAACTAAGAAAAGTCTGAAAAAAGTAAGCAAAAAGGGATGGCATCAGTATTTCAGAAGCTCGGTCAATGGTCTTCTTCTTGGGGTCAGAGGAAAAGGTTTTAAGTCTCAGCAACGCACTGGAAAATGAAGGGGTGAGTGTAGACGGGTCTGTACTTCTCAGAGTCCAAAGAGATCCAGCACAAAGGGTGGAATGAAGAACACTGATTAAAGTATAACTGAGGAACGGTATATTAAAGTCCATGGTGCAAGATGACTTGCTCATTCATCACTCCACAAGATTTTGAAGGTGTAATTGTGAAACATGGAACTGCAACATCAGTGAAGATTCCCATTACCAACATGTAGAAGGCATCCATCTTAGATTATCCATACAGGTTGAAACAAAGGTAGACATTTTACTTCCTCAGTTACTGAATGTAGGGGCTCGAGGTTACTTTCTCAGAGTTCCTATGTGTATAACAATAGGATATCTATTATCATGCTAGCATTTAATAGGGGTGAAGTCTGAAAAGTATGTCACCTCAGCAAGAATGACTAAAAATGTTTTTACATAGTCAGAAAACAGGGCCATGCAGGCCTCACTTGGACTGAGCAAAGTGAATTAAAATGGCACATTCAATTATGCAAATAATGTACATATAACACTTAAAATTACAAACTCCACATTAATAGGCTTTGCCAGTGTTTATGTTACAGTAAATTTAAAATGAAATAACTCTGTTAATATGTTGCTTTAACTATAATGCAGAACTGCAATCTCATCATTTCCACGTAACTTTTAAAACATTACTTTTCAGAAAGTCATAGTAATTTCATTGCAAACTAATAATTATAATCATGATGAATCACATAGTATTGATTGGTTATACATGACATTTTAAGGCTATACCACAACACTTTAGCTCTCTATTCTACAGTGAATGCACATTATTATAGGCTTTCAGTGCACCATTTACAACAAAACTATTAGTATGTCAATTAAAATGCGAAGTCTGTCACGTATAGATGATCAATGTGACATCAGGGATAACAATAACATTTCTGCTATGTCAGAGGTTGAGTGAAGCTGAACCAGTGTGTACTATATATAATAAAGTTATCTCTCAAAGGATTTTTTATTATTTTGTAATTACATATATCTAGGAGTTTATATCCGGTAGTGGGGCACCAAAGCACGTTATTGGATTGGTAGCATGCTACCCTGGAGAGAAATGGTTGGTGGGAAAAGCGTTGTATCTGTTATAAGTCTATGTGGAAAATGTTTTGGTGTTAGGAGTGAGTGACCAAAGTGGTTTTCTAATCATGTCTTAGGTCACAGTGTTCAGCATTGTGATGAAAATTCACTATCAGACTTCATTTGTTCTGAAGGTCCCCTGTCAAATGTGTAGTGATTTTTATTTCTAATGCATTTCTTGGCCTGAATAAATCACATGGGTTCTCCACTCAGAAAGTTAGGTGAATAGAAGACACAGATGAGACCGAGTCATCTGGATAGGATGCATGACAGTCATCCCCATTTGATTCTTATTATAGGATGTCTAGTTTTGATTATGGTGCTGGTAATACTGTGACCTACAAGGATAGACTTAAAGTCCTTCACAATGCCAGCTACTTATGGCATACCTAATCACGCATTGGCTGTCTGTCTTTTTGGTGTTTTGAGATTTGGCTATGTGTGCTGATAAAGGTTTTTCTAGCAGCAGGTTGTCTGGTGGCAGTTCCAGTGCAGTAGTAAAATGAGATCGCACTGGGGGTAGACGGGGAAGGCTGGGTAAAAGAAATGTTGAGGGAGAAAGGGAACAATGGGAAGAGGTATGTTGGGGGAACCAACCTTTCAAAAAGGCTGGATTAAAAGCAGGGGAAGGGGGTACTTGAAAGGAACAAAATGAAAAACAAACATGAAGAAACAAATGTTTTAGTGTACTAGTGTCAGCCTGCCTGCACTGATTGTAGACAGCTAAAAATAGAGTCACATTGTGGTATCCTACTGGACCTTTCGGCCACCTTTGACACAGTCTCACACCTCACCCTCTGCTCCAGGATCCACGCAGCAGGCATCTGCAGAAAGGCCCAAAAGCTGGGGGGTGGTACTTGAAAGAAGCAAAATGAAAAACAAACATGAAGAAACAAATGTTTCCTCAATGGTTTCCACCAGGTTGGTTTTGTCAATCTGGTGAGAGCCATTCATAAAGAAAAACTTGTCAGTAATGGTTCAACAAAATAAATTAGCCAGAACAATTTTCTCCATGTGTGTAAAGACATACAACAGTAATAGTCAGCGTGGCTATAGGTCAGAAGTACCAAGTGGGTGTTCTCAGTATCCAGTTTGTGGTGTTTTTGATTGGCCATTTTAGATTGAAAATGAGATAATTCCTGTAACTTTAGCGTACTACTGTCAGCCTGCCTGCACTGATTGTAGACAGCAAAAAAATAGAGTCATATTGTGGTATTCTTCTGGACCTATTGGCCGCCTTCAAAACAGTCTCACACCTCACCCTCTGCCACAGGATTCACACAGCAGGGATCCGCAGAAAGCCCCTACAAGGGATATGCTCCTTCTTGTCTGGCTGAACAGACCTTACCTGTCAGAACCTACGGAGAACAGCTGCGGAATTCCACAGGGCTCCTCCCTGAGCCCAACACTCTTCAACGTCTACATGGTCCTTCTCACATCCATTGTCAGGGACCATGGACTGAACATCGTCTCCTACGTCAACAATACTCAGCTGATCATATCACTGACCGATAACCCCACTACTGCCAAGAAGAATTTCCACAACAGGATGGAAGCTGTCACTGCCTGGATGAAGGACAGCTTTCTCAAGCTCAACTGTGACAAGACCGAGATCCTTATCCTGGGACCATCCACATCCGCCTCGCACGACTCCTGTTGGCTATCGATCCTCGGCACTCCCTGCCTCCACAAACCAGGCACGCAACCTCATCGCCACCCTGGAATTATCGCTCACCATGACCCGTCAAGTCAACTCAGTCACATCCTCCTGCTTTCACACACTCCAATTTCTCCTGAAGATCTACAAATGGATCCCAAAGGAGTGTCGCAAAACCGTAACCCATGCCCTAGTTACCAGCAGACTCAACTATGGCAATGCCCACTATGTCCGTACTACCCAGAAGAACCTCAGGAAGTTACAGCACATCAAAAACGCCTCCACCAGACTCATTCTGGACAACTCCCACCACAAACATATCTCCAATCACCTAAGAGACCTCCGCTGGCTCCCTATCAAGAAGATAATTTACTTCAAACTCCTTGTCCATGCTTACAAGTCCCACCATGACTTAGGACCCACCTACCTCAACCACTGCATCACCTTCTACTCCCCACCAGACCTCTCAGCTCAACAAGCACTAGCCACCGTACCTTGCAAACGGAAGACCTTGGCTGGAGGGATATCCTTCGCCTACCTCGTGGCAAAGAGCTGGAACACCTTGCACCTCAGGCAGTCGCCATCGCTACCCCAATTCAGGAAGGACCTTAAAACCTGGCTCTTCAACTAAAGCTCAGAGGACAACCCCCCTTGGTGCCTTAGAACCCTTACAGGTGAGTAGTTGCACTTCACAAACCCTGATTTGATTTAATTTGGTATTCCAGTGACCTTTGCCTATTCCTAAACTGTGTATTATGTACTTCCCAGAATAATTTCTTCATTCATCAGTGGCATATACCCTGGGTAATGAGTAGGATTGATTTAGGATGGTTGGCGGAGGTTACCTTTATTTTTAATGGACAATTTATATATTTTCCTGATTGCAATTTGTCATGTTATGAAATTTATGGGTCAAACTTGAGAGGCAGAGAAACAGCCCCTGGTCACCCTGGTTACAGATGTTTTATTGGGACAACAAGGATAAGCATTTCTAGTTTATGGCCGGGCTAGAAGGATTACAGCTAATCATGATAGAGCATTATTTCAGTAGTTTGTGTGACTTACTTGAACTTGATTGTGTTTTGGAACACATTTGAGTGTTTTGTTGTCTTTAAACATCATATATTGTGATTTCAAGATGCCATTTTGGCCCTGGGCAAAGCCAGGTCTTTGCTTCATATATAAAGATTAAGATAGGGCGATAGAGCACCACCCTCTTGAGACACATATTAAAAGGAGTCTACACAGGAACACTAGAGGTCTAATCCATGGCTTGAGGGCTTAACAAATTTAAGCAGTACCTTTAAGTAAGATATTTATGAAAAGGAATCAGAAAGATGAAGTTTGTGTTATATGTGCAGAAATTACAAGGCATGCACACCACAATATTGAATATTAGCAGCATTTGCTAAACAAAGTCATACGCATGAAGAATTAGGAGCTGGGGGTGGGAGAGGAGGGCTGGAAGGAGGAGAGAGAAGGAACTACTGGATGGAAGGTAGGATAAAGAAGGAAAAGTTAATTTTGATTTATTAGTGATTTCTTCATCCATGTCTCTTTTTAGTTTGGTTTTACTTCAGAAGATGGATTGGTAATAAAAGAAACAAAGGACAAATCGTATTTTCAGCTGCTATCTTACAGCAAGTCATGATGTATGTTGTACCAAAACATACTCTCTCACATCACATAAAGCTGTTTCACTGGTGTTCTGCCCAGACACAAGACACAGGCTCTCATTGCGAGTTTGTTGGGAGGAAAAGCCGCCCACTAATCTCCTGCGGTCAGGTCACCCCCAGTGTGGTGACCTTTCAGCAACCCTTATTACGAGTTTCCTGCTGGGTCAGTGCGTGGAAACAGAGTTTCCTCCTGCTGGCCCCGCGGGAAACAGCCTGCAACATTGACGCTGGCTCGTAATCGAGCCAGTGGCAATGTTGCGGTTCGTAGGGTGCAACAACACCCTTGTGCTTTTCACCCTCTGCTAAGTACAACGCCCCCATGGGGCCCCCGTACACCACGTCTCCGTCAGCTTTTACATGGCAGTGCTACCCCATGCAAAAGCTGGTGGAGAGGGGACTCATCATCCCCAGGGCAGAACTGCATGCAGCGGTGCCCTGGCAGATTAGGACTGCCGGCACCACCAGCCCCTCCTATTGCGGGAAACTGGCAGTGCCGGCTGTCCGACCATGGCGCTTTTGGCATGGCTGTAATGTGGCAGTCTGACCACTGCCAAAGTGTTTGGACCACCGCTTTGGTGGCGGTCAGACCACCACTGCAAGTCTGGTGGTCCTAGGGCCGCCAACTCATATTGAAAGCCACATTCTGCAGCTGCAGGGCTTGAAAGATTTGCCAAAGTGTGCTTGCTTTGGCTTCAACACTGTTGGTTAAGTGAAGCTCAAGCCTTATTTTATTGGAGGAACTACTTAAAGGATATATAAGTTCTATGCTTTGGGTAGGGATAATATTGGTTATTTACATAGAGCTTAAAGCAACACAATTGGAGTATGTAGTACTATATAAAACACAAATTATTATTTGAGAATACAAAAGGTGAAGGAATAAGGAAGGGAAGGAGGTCAGCCTTTCCAGAAAGAGTAAACATCAATGATAACCAGGGTAGGCTGAAAGTTCTGACCAGGCCAGTTCTGCTCTGCTCATCTCAACTTCCGTAGAGCTTACCTGTCTTGTCTGGCCCAGTACTTTTTTGTTCTTCTCTCCTTACAAAGTCTTTCAATAATGCCCAGGTAGTCAAGTTTATTTGCCTATGGTTGGACTTGTTCCATAAGCTTGTGTTATGAAAGGAGTGCACAAGACAGACATTATCCGCCTTTTAAAATAAACTAAAACAAGGAAAACTTCACATTTCCCAAAAGTAAAACAGTTCCAGAGTCATGTAATGTAAGAATAGAAATTAACTCTGGGAAAATCTAACAAGCATATCATCTCTCATATAGTGGAAAATATATTTTATGGAACTTGTAAAACACAGGTGCATATTTATAAGCCCTGTGCGATGCTGGTGTGTCGCTTTTTGCAATTTAGCAATACAATTCAGGGAGAGTTGATATTGTTTTGGCTCATCACCAATTTCTGGCTCTTCCATGAACTCTTCCTGCAGAAGGCAATGCATCACTATGTGAAACATAAAAGATTTACATACACCCTTCCCAATCACACCTCCATGAATCTGCTGTGCTAATCACTTTTCATCAACTTTGCCTCTGGCATATTCATGGGGATCACTACACTTAAGAGTTTTGAGATGATTCAGTTCACACTATGCACCATAGAAAAATTATGAGTCAGATTTATGGAGCCCTTCCACCATTCCAACACCACATTAGTGTCACTTTTTTTATGTATTGGAAGGGGAAAAATGCCTCGCCATGTTTACAAAGTGGTGGAATGCATGCATTGCACCACCTTTTAACCCCTTGCACCACATTATACCGGCGCCAGGCATAATGTATAAATGGGGGCATTCTGGCACTAGGGAGGGACAAAATAATGGCGCAAAGGAATCTGAGAGATTCCTTTGCACCATTTCTATCAGTATTTTTTAACAGCTGTTAAGTGCAGCTATTAAAAAGAGGCTCTCAATGATTACAAGGGGCCTCTGGGTGCTTTGCAGGATTAGCGTCATAATTTTTGGCACTAGTCTTGCACAGCACCGGACTAGCGTAAAAATTATGATGCTAGTCACCATAACTACCACCTTAGTGCACAGTATATTTAAAGGTCTTTAAAGGTGATACAAAGAGCCTTAAAGGTTATCCTCTGTCTGACCGCTAACCAGTGCAGCTGCGTTAGTGCCAATTCAGCCAATTTAAACTTGGGAATTCTTAGCAGCATTCGTGCAGCTGCATTCTGCATTATATGCAGTTTATTCAGATTTTGCTGCTGCATGCTAGTTCAGAGGCTATTGCAGTAGTCACTTTTCGAAAGCACCATGGATGTGACTACTATTTTCTGGAGCTCAGATAGAATGCATGGGAGCATCTTCTTCAAGGTCCTCAGAGTATAGAAGAAGGCTGAAGTAATTGCATTTACTTGAGCAACAAAGGTAACTTTATCATCCATTAAAATTCCCAGGTCGCGGGCTTTCCTCACTAGAATCAGAATGCTGCCTAGGTCTCTCGGCCACCATGAAGGGGACCAGAGGGAACTTTGTTTGCCCAATAGAATGATCTTCGTTTTCCCAGAGTTTAGTTTCAGGCAATTGTGAGCCATCCAAACACTGACTGCCTTCATGCAGTCATGAAATCTTGTGTCCGTGTTCTGCTCATTCTTGCTTAAGGAGGCCACTATCTGAGAGTTGTCAGCACAAAACATGAGTGAGAAACCAAAAGATCTAATAAAATAGGATCTGCCAAGGGTGTAGCATAGACATTAAACAACGTGGGGTTCCGCAAGGAGCCCTGGGGAACCCCACAAGAAAAGGAGAATGGCTCTGAAGTATATTCGTTAAGTGCCGCTGATTGTTTTTAACCAAGAAGAAAGGATCTGAGAAGGGCAAGAGCAGGTCCTTCTATTCTGATGTTTTGGAGGCAGTCAATAAGGACCTCATGGTTGTCACTAATGAAAGCTTTTAATAGATCTAATAATATAAGGGCCACACTTCCTCCTTGATTAAAAGCTTCTCTGATCTCTTCAGTGGTCATAATCAGTACTATGGTCACTCCTGAACCCATATTGAAAGGGGTGCAATAGATCAATGTCCTGTATGAAGGCTGCCAATTGTAAATTCATGATTCCTTTCTAAAAATTTTGCTGGCAATGGCAAATGAACTATTGGATGGTAACTATTAGGATCAGTTGAATTGAGCACCGGCTTTTTTAACAGTTGAAGTATAGATGCTGTCTTCCATTGTGTTGGAAAATAACCAGTTTCAAACATCTGGTTACAGATACCTGTTAGATTGGCAGCTATGATTTTGGGTGCTAATTTGCCCATAGATGGTGGAAATGGATCCAAAAGAGACCCTGACTCCAGAATATTAATAAGCTGAGTGTCCTGCTCAATGGTGGGATTAGTACATTTTATGAGATGGCCAGACTTGAGACACATAGGGGAGAAGGCTACTTTCACTGAGGTGGTAGATTTAGTGGCAGAGAATCTGTTGTAGACATCTTCAACCTATTTTTAGAAGAAACTAGCTGAAGTCTTACAAAATGTTTCAATTGAGTAAAGTTTGTTCACCTATTTTTTTGCAGCCTCTATTTTATTTTTTAAGTGATGTAGGAGGATTTTCTCTTTTGAGCAATATTTTATATTCGGCCATTTACTGCTTATGCATCTTTTTCTGAGACTGAAGATAATCTTTTCTCTGCTTGCATTTATGCTTTCTGCACCATTGCCTATGGGTTCTGAGTTTTCCATTAAACTGAGGTGCGGATGTTTTGTGTCTCGTAGGATAGGATGTCTTGGCAGGGGCCAATGTGTTGGCCGCCGTGCCAATACATTCTGAGTAAATATTGACTGAGGTGTCTAAGTCCTCTGTGAACATAGGCTGTGACTGCATCAGGACCTGCAGAAATTGATTAGGTACCATACCGTGCCAGGGATGGGTGGTTTGCACAATAAGAGGTGTTTCCCTGTTTGGGATTGTGGGAGCAGATGTAGCTCAAATGTTACTGCATGGTGATCCGACCAGGTTATCGGCAGAGTGCTGATATTCTTTAGCAAAGGATTATTTGTAATTATCCTGTGTGGACAGTGGCCTGCAATGTGGGTTGGGTCTACAACTGTCTGGGTAAGACCAGAACTAGATATCAAGTCAAGTAAAACATAAGTATCTTTGTTAGTGGGGTCTTCTAGATAATAACTAAAGTCTCCAAGTAAAATGAAATGTATGGCCAATATGCCTGATTCCAGTATGGTACTCTTAGAACAGAAATAAACAGAAGCCAGATAGGTGATCCCAGCAATATGCAATGTGCATGGGACCTTGCTTTCTAACCCTAGAGACCTAGCCCAGTCTTTTGCAGGTACTATTCCACACAATATACATCAGAAGCCCCGGACAAAAGCCAATGCTGAAAATTAAGCTCACGCCCACATTACTTGCCAGATATACAGAATGAGCACAACATAGATGTATTAGATAATGAGATAGCAGAAACAATCAAGCTGATGCTCATGCACAAGGTAGCTGGTAAAGATGGCTTTCTGACTGAATTTACAAAATTGCTGTCAAGTACTCAGTGACTCACTCTTAGGCTCTTAGGTTGTTATGAACATCGATAAGTGGATAAGTGAATGACTGGAACATGGTTGTTGCTTATTTGTTCAGAACTATTTTACACTTTTAAGGTGGCGCTGGTTTGTTATTTGACATTTATACGCTTTTGTCCTGAAATGGGAAGAGAGTAGGATGTCAAGATTGGGCTCAGGCTGACATGTTGTCTGTAAGGAAATGCCTCCTTGGCATGGTTACCCCCTGACTTTTTGCCTTTGCTGATGCCAAGTTATGATTTGAAAGTGTGCTGAGGCCTGCTAACCAGGCCGCAGCACCAGTGTTCTTTCCCTAACCTGTACCTTTGTTTCCACAATTGGCACACCCTGGCATCCAGGTAAGTCCCTTGTAACTGGAACCCATGGTACCAAGGGCCCTGATGCCAGGGAAGGTCTCTAAGGGCTGCAGCATGTCTTATGCCACCCTGGAGATCCCTCACTCAGCACATACACACTGCTTGCCAGCTTGTGTGTGCTGGTGGAGAGAAAATGACTAAGTCGACATGGCACTCCCCTCAGGGTGCCATGCCAACCTCACACTGCCTATGGCATAGATAAGTCACCCCTCTAGCAGGCCTTACAGCCCTAAAGCAGGGTGCACTATACCATAGGTGAGGGCATAAGTGCATGAGCATTATGCCCCTACAGTGTCTAAGCAAAACCTTAGACATTGTAAGTGCAGGGTAGCCATAAGAGTATATGGTCTGGGAGTCTGTCATGCACGAACTCCACAACACCATAATGGCTACACTGAAAACTGGGAAGTTTGGTATCAAACTTCTCAGCACAATAAATGCACACTGATGCCAGTGTACATTGTATTGTAAAATACACCCCAGAGGGCATCTTAGAAATGCCCCCTGAAACCATACCCGACTACCAGTGTGGGCTGACTAGTTTTAGCAGCCTGCCACACACCAGACATGTTGCTGGCCACATGGGGAGAGTGCCTTTGTCCCTCTGTGGCTAGTAACAAAGCCTGTACTGGGGGGAGGTGCTTCTCACCTCCCCCTGCAGAAACTGTAACACCTGGCGGTGAGCCTCAAAGGCTCACCCCCTTTGTTACAGCACCCCAGGGCACTCCAGCTAGTGGAGTTGCCCGCCCCCTCCGGCCACGGCCCCACTTTTGGCGGCAAGGCCGGAGGAGATAATGAGAAAAACAAGGAGGAGTCACTGGCCAGTCAGGACAGCCCCTAAGGTGTCCTGAGCTGAGGTGACTCTGACTTTTAGAAATCCTCCATCTTGCAGATGGAAGATTCCCCAAATAGGATTAGGGATGTGCCCCCCTCCCCTCAGGGAGGAGGCACAAAGAGGGTGTAGCCACCCTCAGGGCTAGTAGCCATTGGCTACTAACCCCCCAGACCTAAACGCACCCCTAAATCGAGTATTTAGGGGCTCCCAGAACCTAGGTAACTAGATTCCTGCAACCTAAGACGAAGAAGGACTGCTGAGCTGAAAAACCTGCAGAGAAGACGGAGACACCAACTGCTTTGGCCCCAGCTCTACCGGCCTGTCTCCCCACTTCAAAAGAACTGCTCCAGCGACGCGTTACACAGGCTCCAGTGACCTCTGAAGCCTCAGAGGACTACCCTGCATCTAAAAGGACCAAGAACTCCAGAGGACAGCGGCTCTGCTCCAAAGAAGAAACATAATTGCAAAAAAGAATCAACGTTGAAAGAACACACGTTTCCCGCCGGAAGCGTGAGACTTTGCACTCTGCACCCGACGCCCCCGGCTCGACTTGTGGAGAACCAACGCTACAGGGAGGTCTCCCCAGCGACTGCGAGCCCGTGAGTAGCCAGAGTTGACGCCCCTGTGCCCCCACAGCGACGCCTGCAGAGGGAATCCAGAGGCTCCCCCTGACCGCGACTGCCTGCTTCTAAGAGCCCGACGCCTGGTAAGGACACTGCACCCGCAGCCCCCAGGACCTGAAGGATCCGACCTCCAGTGCAGGAGCGACCCCCAGGTGGCCCTCTCCCTTGCCCAGGTGGTGGCTACCCAGAGGACCCCCCCCCCCTTGCCTGCCTGCATCGCTGAAGAGACCCCTGGGTCTCCCATTGAACTACATTGCAAACTCGACGCCTGTTTACACACTGCACCCGGCCGCACCCGTGCCGCTGAGGGTGTACTTTTTGTGCTGACTTGTGTCCCCCCCGGTGCCCTACAAAACCCCCCTGGTCTGCCCTCCGAAGACGCGGGTACTTACCTGCTGGCAGACTGGAACCGGGGCACCCCCTTCTCCATTGAAGCCTATGCGTTTTGGGCACCACTTTGACCTCTGCACCTGACCGGCCCTGAGCTGCTGGTGTGGTAACTTTGGGGTTGCTCTGAACCCCCAACGGTGGGCTACCTTGGACCCAACTTTGAACCCTGTAGGTGGTTTACTTACCTGAAAAAACTAAGAAACACTTACCTCCCCCAGGAACTGTTGAAAATTGCACATTGTCCAGTTTTAAAATAGCTTATTGCCATTTGTGTGAAAACTGTATATGCTATTTTGCTAATTAAAAGTTCCTAAAGTTCCTAAGTGAAATACCTTTCCTTTAAAGTATTGTTTGTCAATCTTAAACCTGTGGTTCTTAAAATAAACTAAGAAATGATATGTTTCTATATAAAAACCTATTGGCCTGGAATTGTCTTTGAGTGTGTGTTCCCCATTTACTGCCTGTGTGTGTACAACAAATGCTTAACACTACCCTCTGATAAGCCTACTGCTCGACCACACTACCACAAAATAGAGCATTAGAATTATCTCTTTTTGCCACTATCTTACCTCTAAGGTGAACCCTTGGACTCTGTGCATGCTAATTCTTACTTTGAAGTAGTACATACAGAGCCAACCTCCTACATTGTCCATGGATTGTTGTCAGATTTTCGGGAAGGTGTCCTGACAGGTTCACAAGCCATAGAGTGTGGATTGGCCTATAAGGATACAGTGAGCAAAAAAATGTAAAAACCTTAATACACACCTCATAATTATAAGGATGAGTAACTATGACAGCATAGTAACAATACTGGATGTTCATATTAGGTATCATTTTTTTTTTTTTTTTATTAAAGTAGGCTCATGTAACAATGATGCACATTAATTATTTTAAGATGATGACTTTCGAAATATCATGCGTTCCAGGTATTTCCACTTTCTAATCCATTGGAGTATTTAAATGACAGACCTGGGTCTATAGTTTCTTGATCCTGGTGTGTGATGATATTTTGTCCAGGCACTCATGCAGATGATAGGACACTCACAAGTAAATTTGTTTGTGGAGTGGGTGTTTTCTAACAGACGTTATGTTTGGGAGGTCTGGCCCCTCCCATGTGACTCATGACTCGAAGGGGTACCAGTGTAAAGCCCCTCCAAACTGAATTATGTTGGTCCTGACTATGACATCAGGACTGGTCAATAAAAGATAGTGCTTCCCACCAGGAAGTTTCTTCAGCAGTAACTACACTCTATGCCTGGTGTCTCCTTTCTGCTGCCAAATAAAAAAAAAGAACTTGAGGTGCGACAAAGGCTTTCTTACCACAGTGGGAGGGACCACAAAGCTCAGAGGCAGTCACACAGCTCCACATTTGACAACATCCCAGGATGGCATCTATCCCCACCCTTGAACCATTTGTGTGCGACGGACCACCATCTTCTCTTGCAGCCAAGTGGAAGGACTGGCTAGACCGGCTAGAAACTTACTTTGCTGCTGTGGCCATTGAAAACAACATTAAGCGCCCTTGCTCCTACCCCTTGGAGTGACTGCTATTCACAAGATAGCCTAGTCTCTCATAGAAACAGGACCACCATATACCTACATCACACTAAAACAAGTGCTCACAACCTACTTTGAAGCACTTGCCAATCCCGATTTAGAGTGGTTCTTGCTTTACCAACCCAGACAATAACCTAAAGAGTTGGTTGACACATTCTTAATGCGGCCTTGAGAGCTGGCCAACACGTGTACCCTTCCCAACGCTGCAGATGAGATCAGGGCACAGTCTATACAAGGATGTTCCTCCACCAAACTGCGGGAAAACATTCTCCAAATGCCCCCAATATCAATGGCCAACATACCGACTGTCGGCGCTTCCACGAATTATCCAAACCTCAAGCAGCACATGTGGAAGCCGCTTTCCAACTACCTGTTAAAATGGAACCAGGTAACGTAGTTGCCAGCTCCACACCAGACAAACAGAAAACTCACCCCAAGCCATCCTCAACACTGAAAGCCTGTCACTGGTGTTGTGGACCATATCCCCAGGAAGGGACCTGCCTGGCACACAGTAAAAGAAGTTCAGTGTGCAATAAACCAGTTCAGAAGCCCAAAGATGTACATGCCATAGAAGCATCTGACATACCCGAAGATGATGACATGGATGACGAGGAACTTGAAGGGGCAGTACACGTCATCCACACCATGCAACCATGAGACCAGAAGGGACGTCGCATCACAGTGGATGGACACCCGGTCTCGACGCTACTTGACACTGGCGCCTCCATCAACATTATGGCTCAGCCTGTGTTCTGGACTCTCCCACACCAGCCAAAACTACGACCTACAGCCACTCAGGCATATGCTTTTGGCCCTCCAACACCACTGCCACATACCCTACAATGACAGCATGACCAAAGCCAGAATCTACCTTGCACATGAAGGATTGGGAATGCTCCTAAGCTGCGTGACAGCAGAATGTCTTTAGTTCGTCTCTATTGCCTTCAGTGTGCATCAGTCATCTATTGACACACTAACAGAGGAATATGCACAACTCTTCCAAGGGATTGGATTCTTAAAAGAGTGAATGATACACTTACACATCAATGGGACCATACCATCTGTGGCACTGTGTCACTGTAGGGTGGCTTTCCGTCTCTGCCTGAAAGTTGAACCTAAAAAGCTTGAAGAGGCTGACATCATCGAGAGGGAAGATGGTCCCAATCCCCGGTCGTCGTAGCCCACAAACCTAAGCAACCTGGTGAAGTCAGGATATGAGTCGACATGTGGATCCCTAACATGGCCATACAACAAGAAAGAAACCTGACACCCACGGTAGATGATCTGGTATCTGAAGTGAGTGGCTCCAAGTGGTTCTCAAAAGTGGACCTTAGGGCTGGGTATCACCAGCTTCTGTTGGCCCCCAAATTAAGTACAATTATCACATTCTCCACAAACGTGGGTCTCAGGAGGTACAAACATCCCAGCTTTGGAGTGTCGAGTGCTGCCGAAGTATTTCAGGACACCATCCAAGGAGTTTTGTCAGGACTCCCCGGAGTTCTCAATGTCAGTGATGACATCATAAATCTAAGCCTTTTAAGCAGCGGACTCACACTGCACAGAGAGAAGTGTGCATTTTTAAAAAGGGAAGTCAGGTTCTTTGGCTACAAACTCTCTGAGCATGGAGTCATGCCTGATCCTGAAAAGGTCCAGGATATTTGATCAGCACCTGCCCCAACCAGCGTCTCAGAAGTGCTCAGTTTTCTGGGGATGGTGACTTATTGTGGATATGTCATCCCCAACCTCACCTCTTTGATGGCTCCCCTTAGAGAACTGACAAAGTCTAACATACCCTGGGAATGTGGCCCCACCCAAAAAAAGGTGTTTCAAGCGACAAAAGACCCCTTATCAGAAAACACAGCGCTGGCCTACTTTGACTCACGGCTAGAGACTGAACTGTCTGCAGATACGAGCTCCACAAGAATTGGGGCCACACTGTCCCAAAGGCAGACCAACTGAGAATGGGCACACGTATCCTATGCCAGCAGAGCTTTAACCAACACCAAGCAAAGATACTCCTACATTGATGAGGAAGCCATTGCCATTCACTGGGGGTGTTGTCATTTTCATATCTACCTCTACGGACATCCTTTTTTCGTTCACATGGATCACAAGCAGCTCATCCCACTATTCTCAGGCCCCTCCTCTAAACCACCAGTGAGGAGTGAAAAATGGATCCTGCAACTTCAAGAATATTACTTCACGGTAGTGTACCGACTTAGAACTCAGAACCAGGCCTACTACCTATCCTGACATGATAGACCAGCCACCACGGGAGAAGAGTCGGAAGCAAACGCGATGGAAGAGTACGTCAGGTTAGTGAGGGAGAGGTCAAGGCCACACCCTCTCCCTTTAGATGTAATTGTCAGGGAGACTCAGAATGATGACTGTCTTCAACTAGCTATAACCGCCATCTTATCTGGCAACTGGGACAAAGCAACTCACAATCTATAACACTGCACACGTGAGGCTGACCAAACCATCACCTCCCTAAGGCATGTCAAAGACAAACTGGTGCTATCACCTGAATGGTGGCTTCCACGGCGGCCTCACATTGTGATCCCGAAAGCCTAACAACAACAAGTGGGCGACCTAGCCCACTCTGCACACCATCTCATTGTAGAGACCAAATCAAGGCTACGAAAAAAGGTATGGTTCCCAGTGTTAGTAGTGGAATGAACTGTGCCTGATGTACGAAGCAGCCAGCCCTGCTGAACGACCGGCACTGATCCTCACAATGCCAATCCCATCAATCCCCTGGCATCAAGGCAGTGCAGACTTTGGCAGTCTCCCTGACAGACGGCACATGCTGGTCACAGTAGATGAGGTGGAGATCATAGAAACAACCACAACCAATCACTCCATCCTGCGTTTCGAAAAAGTCATGGCTTATTCGAGATCTACGTACTGATAATGGACTCCCCTTTTCCAGTCAAGATTTTGCCGACTATTTAAAGTCCAAGGGCAGACATCCCATCAAGATCACACTACAATGACCCAGGCAAACGGAGAGGTAAAGAATCTGATGAGAACCCTAAATAAGGTACTTCACATCTCTGTAGTAGAAGGGCGTAACCCGGACTGTGCTCTGTATGCGTTTCTTGGAGAGTACCGGCTAATCCTCCATTCCACCACTGAAATCAGCCCAAATTAATTATGCCTCAACCGGCCAGTGAATGACATTATTTCCCACATTTAACCTTTGTCTGACCTTCGAAATGAAGGGACCAGTGCTTTCCAATATAGGAAGATGAAGAACGACAAGATGTCTTCCCAGAGAAGGGCCAGACACTGGTATCTGCAGGTGGGAGACTAGATCCTAATCAGAGACGGGCATCCAGAAAGCAAGTTCCATCTAATATTTGCTCTTCCACAATGGAAGGTAGTCCGAGTGAAAGGCATGATGATTACCGCCACCAAAGGAAGAGAGGCAATCACTAGGAATGTGGTCTTCTTCAAACATTACAAGCTGTGTGATGAAAAATGGCAATCTGAAAGCTGACAGTTGCTGGAAGCTAATGCAGGGGCAAACTGTGACTTGGGTTTCCCAGAAGTGACATCTCCAGAATCCCTACTGCCCGACAAGGAGCCAATGGCTCGCAGTGGAGCCCAAGAGTTAAGAATGGACCCCGAGGCCCAGACCGGTCTGGAGGCCGAAATCCTGCACGGAGAACCAAGCCAAAGGAACAGTGAAAGAGATCTGAAGTCCAGGAATGATCGATTCAGCCTTTGTCCCAATCCTGTGGCATCCTCATGGCTCAAGGATTGTTTTTTAGAGTAGACCCTGAAGAGACTGGTGACTACTGGTGGGATGCATATTTGTATTTGTTTGTTTGTTTTCTCTCATTATCTATAATTTTGTCCTCATGGTTAAGGAGGGATGTTATGTTTGGGATGCGTGGCCCCTCCCATGTGACTCATGACTCGAAGGGATCACCAGTGTAAAGCCCCTCAGAACTGATTTCATTTGGTCCTGGCCGTGACATCAGGGCTGGTAAATGAAATATAGTGCTTCTCACCAGGAAGTTAGTTCACCAGAAGCTAGACTTTATGCCTGGTGTCTCCTTTCGCATTTTGTTGCTTCCGCTCCCCTCACTAAATGCTGGACCCATTAACAACAGCTATGCCGCACATGGCCATGTCTGTGCCAGTAATTAGATGGGATTAGGAAGGTATTGATGTGTACACAGGCGGCATTGGTTTAATGCTTGCTAAATGCTTCAGAGTTGTTGGAAAAAAGTTTTTTTCTAATCTTGGGGAATAAGAATGTTGAAGGGATTTTTTAAAAACGTGTCTATCCATGTAACATGAAGCTGAATACATTTAATTAGATATGAGCACTGGGAAATCTGTCCAATTATTCTATACATGGGTTTGCTGTTTTGTAACTGGCAATAAATACTTTTATAAGATGATAATTAACTTGAGATGCATGTCTACTACAGTCCGCTTTTGTTAATTGATACAAGTTAGCGACTTACTGCTGCATTGGGAGGTAAATTGTAATACAAACTACGTGTCTCGATGAGAGGTAGTGGAACACTAGGAGATGGTATAGTACCAATTGGAGCATGCCTATAAAGGAGAGCTATGAGGACGATGCAGGTTTGTGATTGATTGAATTTGACGAGATATAAGGGGACCAGTAGTGGAACTATGTGAGCAATACAATGATAGATGTGCAGGATATATTGGAATGTTTTTAGTGAAAAGAAATGAATGTATTTTTAGAAATGCATACTAGAGCAATCATTAATGAGAGCCTTTTGGCTAACAGTTGTGACATAAAGATTTTTGATGTCACACACCTGACTACAGTACAACATTGAAAGGATAAAATACTTCCAGTAAGTAAGATGTTTTTGTAATGACTACCCAATGGGTCTTCATGGGAGATGAGGTTAAGAATGCTGGACAATGTAATGCAACATTTGGATATAGAATAGAATATAAGGAGTGGTCAGGGTTACGGCACAGTGTGGGTATTGATATATATGGGTTGTAAAATTTGTGGTAGTTTTTTTTTGACTTGCCGATATTTTTGGCACCGTTAGACACATTTTTAAGAAATGTTCCCAAAAAAGCGTTGCATGATTCTTGTTGTGCAATTCAAGTTTTGGGGTGATCCGTCAAGCAGAGGCCGAAAAAAATGGGAGGAGTAAAATAATTGTGCTTCCCGTGTTAATTTCCATAGGACCTTCAAACACGTCTGCAGCCTGAACCACTGGACGGAATTACACCAACATTTGGCAGAAAGCTAGCTTTCATTATGCAGATTGTGCTTTTGTCTATATGTTGTAAATCGATTCAGTAGTTTTTGAGAAATTTAGGGAAATTCAAATTTGTTTATTTCTAGCCGCAAAGTGTTTGCGAACAAAGACAAGCTCATTCAGGGAAATGTACAGCTCTGATTGGCTGCCAACACTTCAAACCAGGAAGTGTCTGCAGCCATCTTGGGACTCGGTTTGAGTCGAGTCCCAAAAAAAAAGTTAAAAAAATAGAAAAGGACCAAGGTAGGGACACCCTGACCCCTCAGCACTAGCAGAGCAAAAAAGCATTTTTTTTAATTATTTTTTTGCCGCAAATCTGTGCTTGTTTTTTTTATAGGTCCCCGGGTGGGCCAGGTCCAGGGGGGGGCATTAAAAATGTTGTGTGGGGCGGCCTCCCAGTCCCCCAACATCCCCTTGGACCACCACCTCCCCAGAGCTTTCATTTAAAAAAATGATGGGGGGCCTGCAGCCCCCGCTGCCCTGGGTACCGCTGCCTCCCCAGGGATGAGCCTCCCACCACCAGGGCAAAAAGTAATTTATTTGCAGGGGCCGGGAGGCCCCCGACTGCCATGGGGACCATCAACCCTGGGACAAATATTTAAAAAAAGAAAGGGGGTCACTTTGGGACCCTTGTTCCCTGGGGACCACCACCCTCCTGGGGCTATCTCTGTCATGGAGCCACTGATGGTCCTGGGGACCGCCAGCCTTTTTTTTAGGCCCTGAAGGAAATCCACATTTAATGAATGAAACTCATTGATGAGGCCTGTTTATGGAATAAGGATTGACTTATAAACATCAGGAGAATAAAGGAAACTCAAAAGCAAAGATTCTTGTCAGCATTCAACTTTATTTTGGATTAGCTTCCACCACCTGACTGTCCATTTGAGTAGCTGAATACTTCTTTTCTCACAAACTCTTTGATTGATAATATTTGAACACGTCTTGCCTCTCATTGGTTGTTGTTTTGTCTATGGCTGGTTCTGGAGGTGGTGAGAACCATATGAGAGTGTGCAGTGGGTCATAGAAATAAGGTTGAGGACTTGTGCAGTGTTCAATACCACAGATGCTATTAATTTTGTTTTACTGTATTGACATTCCAAGTAAAGGATAGAAATAGCAGGAACTCAGTTTTGATTATTACAAACACTGTAGGGGAGGTCATAGCTGGACGACCAGGCATACCTGAAGTATTTCCTCGCTTCTACTTTGATTTGTATAGAGAAGAGCAAATGGATAATTTGATGTTCAGCTATAAAACTAGGGACAAGTAGTCTGGATTTTCAAATAAAGCACTGAGAGATTGAGAAGGCAGTTGTTTAGCTGGCAGCTACCAATGTGGCAGGTCACAATTCCAATAGAATTCTACACTCTTTACTATAATGTCTCCATCATTGCATGATCTTTGTAATTCAGTAGTTTTTCAGCACATAGTACCCACTCCCTGGGGCTAAATGTATATACCTGTTTTTCCCCAAAAAATATTGCACTGAGAGATTAAGAAGGCAGTTGTTTTGTTGCCAGCTGCCAAAGTGGCAGGTCCTGATTGAATTTCAATAGAATTATACACTATTTTTCAAAATGTCTCCCTTGTTGCATGATCTTTGCAATTCAGCAGTTTTCCAGAACATGGTCCCCTCTCCTTGGGACTTAGGACCAGATGTAGCAACTGTTCAAATTGCAACTTGCAATTTACGAGTCCGAGCGACTCACAAATTGCAACTCGCAATTTGCTATGCAGAACGGTGTCTCAGACACCGTCTGCGAGTCGCTATGGGGTTGCAAAGACCCACCTCATTAATATTAATGAGGTGGGTCGCAAATTGCGGCCCCATATCGACTATGGGCACTCACGGATATGGAGGCCTGCTGTAGTCAGCAGACCTCCATGTCCGTGACTGCTTTTAAATAAAGCAGTTTTTTTTTCAAGTGTAGCCCGTTTTCCTTAAAGGAAAACGAGCTGCACTTAAAAAAAAAACGAAACCTTTTGTTTCGGAATTTTTTCAGGGCAGGTAGTGGTCCCTTGGACCACTAAGTGCCCTGAAAAAATAATTTGGGGTCCAGTCACAAAGGGGAAGGGTTCCCATGGGGACCCCTTCCCGTTTGCGAGTGGGTTACCATCCACTTCAAATGGATGGTAACTGCGACTCCATTACGCGGTCGCAAATGGAGTTGCATACCACTCCGACTCGCAAATAGGAAGGGAACACCCCTTCCTATTTGCGACTCTGAAATGCATTTTGCGAGTCGGTCCCAACTCGCAAAATGCATTTCTGCATAGCAAACTCAGGTTTGCGACTCGCAAACGGCGATTTCCGCCGTTTGCGACTCGCAAACCGTTTGCTACATCTGGCCCTAAATACACCCCAAAAAACTATGATCCTTTAGATTGTGTTTCATATCAGCCAATAATACTTGTCAATGCAGATTCCAACATCTATTTACAAATTCTTTCTAACCACCTCATGGCTGTCATCACAGCACTGGTAGACCCTATGAAACATGGGTTTATTCCTTTAAGGACACTTTGGCCCTCATTACATCCCTGGCGGTCGGTGTTAAATCGGGGGTAATACCGCAAACAGGCCGGGGGAAAAAAAATGGGATTACGACTGTGGCGGAAACCGCCAACATAGACAGCCACTTTAACACTCAGACCGCCACGGAGGTAGACACAAACAGCGCGGCGCCAACAGACAGGCGGAAGACAAAGTACCGCCGACTGTATTACAAGAGGCCTATCCGCCACCTTTTCCGAGGTGGAACCAACGCTATCAAAAGCATGGCAGAAACAGTACACAGAAGGGAAAACACCCACCTCTCGACACCCAACGAGGAACCAGGACGCCATGTAGCCCGAATTTCAGGTGTTACCTATGTTGGTTTACCTCCTCTTCAAGCAGGAGTACGAACGGCGGCGGCGGCGGCTGCGACTACAGTGAGTACTGCACCTACAACACAGGGGAGGGGGGGAGGAAAGAGAGTGACACACACACATGCAACATGCAACACCCCCACCCTCACCCACAACAACATACACACAAATACATGCAGCAACATTACATATACACCACCCAACCCCTGGAAGAATGCAAGGACAAAAGGAAATGATTGTAGTGATAGTAATCATTAAAAATCCATTAGTCAAAACTCCAAATTCAGTATATACAAATATGTACACCAACTGCACAAGTCCGAATAGTGTACTAATCATTGTCCATGGACCACTGGGCCAAAAACGCATGGGCGAGGACCGCACATTATACCTCACTCGAAACGGAGAGAACACTGCTGGGGCATCAGGTAAAAAATACACAGGCACCTCAGGGGGAGGGGAGGGGAGGCACCTCAGCCTGATGAACGCACGACACCACTGCTGCACGAGGGGGCTCCATGCCCATTGCTGTATCCTGGGGAGTGCAAAGCCACAGTCTCTCAGGTCTCTCCAGTGGGTGGTTTGTCCACTGCTTTATCCTGGGGAGTGCAAAGCCAGAGTCTCTCAAGTCTCTCCAGTGCGTGGTTTGCCCACTGCTTTATCCTGGGGAGTACAAAGGCACAGTCTCTCAAGTCTCTCCAGTGGGTGGTTTGCCCACTGCTTTATCCTGGGGAGTGCAAAGCCACAGGACTGAGGTAGTGGAATGATACTCCACTGGTTCTGGAGGGGGCTTTGTGACCAGAGTGCTTCATCCTGCCAAGGACTGACTGAGGTAGTGGATGTGATACTCCACGGGTTCTGGAGGGGGCTTTGTGCCCAGAGTGCTTCATCCTACCAAGGACTGAGGTAGTAGATGTGATACTCCACTGGTTCTGGAGGGGGCTTTGTGCCCAGAGTGCTTCATCTTGCCAAGGTCTGAGGTAGTGGATGTGATACTCCACTGGTTCTGGAGGGGGCATGGTGCCCAGAGTTCTTCATCCTGCTAAGGTCTGAGGTAGTGGATGTGATACTTCACTGGTTCTGGAGAGGGCTTTGTGCCCAGAGTGCTTCATTCTGCCAAGGACTGAGGTAGTGGATGTGATACTCCACTGGTTCTGGAGGGGGCATGGTGCCCGGAGTGCTTTTTCCTGCCAAGGACTGAGGTAGTGGATGTATCTCTCCACTGGTTCTGGAGGGGACTTTGTGCCCAGAGTGCTCCACGTGCAGTGTGGCCGGTACAATTCCCTCACCTGGGTGTGCGTGCCATGAGATTATGAGGTTCAGGTAGCATGATACGTCATGGAGGCAGCGACATACCCCACACTGCTGCGGCTGCGCCTTCCACCTGCAGGTGCAAACAGTGATGGAAGTCATGCCTCATGGAAGCTGCACAGGGTCCAGGAACTCTCCTCCAGCCTCAGACGACTGACCACTCGGGATGGTAGCCATGTCAGCGGTGGTGCCTGTGTCCGAGGACGCTGCGGGGCCGGTGGCGGTGCTTGTGGTGGTGTCTGTCACGGTGGTGCTTGCAGCAGTGTCCGTGGCGGCAGTGCTAGCGGCAGTGCATGGGTCAGCACCTGCTGAGGGACTCAGCAGGACGTCTCCTGCAGCCTCGGACGGCTGCCCACTGGGGAAGAGGGTGGGGACTGTTGCTGAGGCTGTAGACGTGCCGGGGGCGGTGCAGGTGGCGGTACTTGTGGCAGTGTCTGTGGCGGAGGTGCTTGCGGCAGTGTCTGTGGCGGCAGTGCTGGTGGCGGTGCATGGGTCACCACCTGCTGGGTGACACAGCAGGACGTCTCCTGCAGCCTTTGACGGCTGTCCACTGGGGAAGAGGCTGGGGACTGTCATTGAGGCTTTAGACGTGCTGGGGGCGGTGCCGGTGGTGGTGCAGGTGGCGGTTGTGGTGGCGGGGCAGCTAATGGTGTTCGCCTCCGTACAGATTGGCGTGGTTGTGGTCAGAAAATGTGACACTGGTCCCTCAGTCAGTGCCACCATGCCCCCTCATGACCTGCTCTTCAGCTTTTGGCCCTTCCCCAGCTTTGATGGTGCCGCAATTGTCTTGCCACTATCCCCTTTGGTTTTTGCTGAGCCCTTGGTGGCTGGTAGTTTCGGCTTCTCCCTCTGGAATGTGGGCACCTTTTTCACCTTGGCAGGTGGCGGAATGTCCTTGCCCTCGCTATGTTGCATACTGGCAGCCCTGATGGGTGGCGCACTCGATTAGCCCACAGTTGCTGGCACCATTGTGCCTGGGGATGTGGTGGCTGAGGTGCTGGGACCTGGAAAGCCTGGCCCTAGGGGAAGGACGGGGGGGGAGGTGTAGGGAAGAGGTCAATGTTAGCCAGGAAGAGTTTTTTAGACACACTGGGATGGGAAGTTGGAGGAGGTTTGGGAGTGGAGGTAGAGGTAGTGATTGTAGGAGGTGTACAACTGCTGAATTTGGGTGAAGGTGCATGGGCCGGGGGCTGTTGTGAGGTGGATGGCTGTTGGGTGGGTGTGTGCCTGCGCTTGTGTACTTTGGAAGGAGGGCTCACTGACACACTGAGAGAGGATGCTGGGGATGTGTGAATGGTAGTGGTGGTGGTAAGTGCACGTGAGTGGTGTGTGGTGATGGGCGTGCTGGTGATGGGGCAGTGGCTGAGGATGTAGTGCATACAGGTGTGAGTGGAGACGAGACAGGGAGGGAGGAGGAGGACGTGGAGGAGGGGGACACAGTAGAGGTAGTGGATGTTGCTGTGTCTGCATGGGGATGGTGCTTGTGTGAGTGCCTGTGGGATGTGTGGTGCTTATGTTTGCCTGTGCCACTCTTGTGTGTCGATGAGTTTGCATGCTGGTCTGATGGTGTGCTTGGGATAGGCTGAGGTACAGGGGATTGGGTCTGGGTGGAGGACGTTAGAGTGGGGAGGCTGGACACAGGGACAATGGCTGCCATCAGTGCTGAGGCCAGAGCCTGAAATGCTCTCTGTTGGGCTGCCTGCCCAGAATGAATGCCCTCCTGGTATGCATTTGTTTGTTGCAAATGACTCTCTACACCCTGGATGGCATTCAAAATGGTAGATTGCTCAACAGTGAGGGATCTCAAGAGGTCAATAGCCTCCTCACTGAGGGCAGCAGGGCTGACTGGGGCAGAGCCTGAGGTGTCTGGGGCGAAGGAGATGCCCACCCTTCTGTGTGAGCGGGCACGGGACACACGCTGAGGGGCTGCTGGGAGGGCGGTGCTGGTAGGGGGGGTGGCGGCTGTACCTGTTGATACGGTGGGCACAGAGGTGCCCGCCACCGCAAGGGAGCTCCCATCAGAGGAGGGGTTGCTGTCACTGCTGTCTGCTCCTGTCGCCGCCGTGTAGCTCCCCTCACCCTCTGTCCCACTGGTGGCTTCAGACTCTGCTGTTTCGCCCTCCCGTGCCAAGTGGGTTGCAGCTCCCTCCTGCTCCGGTGCCAATGTTCCTCCACCTGATGATGCTATTGCACACAAGAACAGGGAGGCCACAAAAAGGGGGGGGGGAGGGTCAGAAGAAAGACATGTTCAGTGCCTGCAACACCACTACCGTTGGCAGACACAACACACAGGGAGCAGCCCTCTCAGAACCCTGCACTACGCCATGCACTGACAGTTCCTAGAAATTTCAGCTGACCATGGGGTAGGAGGCCTAAGACCAATTTCTGCTCACCTGGAAGTCACAGGAGCCTGACTAGGTGGTAGATGTCTCGTACCCCATGGTGGGTTTTGGGTGCCACATGGCCTGCCTCACATGGGACCTTGCTAACAAGTTCGCCTTGGCCTAGGGGAACCCACTGCCCACCTCCCCCACCCAGACACCTCGTAATGCTTGCTGAGTCTGCTGAATGAGAGTGTACTCACCCCGTTGTGGCTGCTGTGATGCCCTCAAGTGCCCATCCAACTCAGGATAGGCCACCACCAGGATCCGGACATCAGGGGGGTCATGGTGCGACGGGCACCCCTCCCACGTTGGGAGGCCATCCCCAGCTGGGCCTTCGCCGTCTTCTTGCTCCAGCGGCGCAGGTCTTCCCATCTTTTATGGCGGGGGTGCTCCGTCTGTGGTAGACCCCAGGGTCCGGACGTCTTTGGCGATGGCACTCCAAATACCCTTCTTCTGGTGGGCGCTTACCTAGAGGAATGGTACAGGGGGTAAGGAAATTACTTACCCGTCCGGACCGTCATACTCATTGCCCCACAGTTCCCAACCATGCCCTGACGCACATACACTCCCCATCCACACAAGCAGGCCTCAGCCCCCCCCCATGTATCTTCCATCCACACCACTCAAAACAGGCATTGCCCATACAGCATTCTCACGGTGTACTCACCTGTTTGACTGGTGTACAGTTGTGTGTACTGGGGGAGGACCCCATCCACTAGTTTCTCCAACTCCTCCAAAGTGAAGGCAGGGGCCCTTTCCCCAGACACATGAGCCATTGTTGCTTCCAGACACAGGTCACAGCAGCACTTGCAGTGTAGGTCCTCTCCTGTTGAAAGTCAGGTGTCAAGTGAGTGAACAGACAGAAAATGGTTGTCACGTCCGCGGCGGTGCGTACCGTCACCTCTGGAGTACATCGTCATTGGCTCCTGGGACCCGTAGGGCTCAATGTTAACCAATGCAGAATAGTGCTGCGGTCTTCGACCACCCACCGCGACGGTGTAGAACACCAGCGCAGTTACCTCATATCCCCTTGTCCCACCTTACAGGTCAGGCAGCCTCCATTTCAGGAGGCCAAATGGGATGGATGTTAACTGCGTCACACCTATCTAGGCCGGGAATATAGACAGATACCGGCACATTGCGGATTAATAACGTTTCTGCAAATAACAAATTGTGATACCTCATTGTTGTATGACTCTCTGCTCGCTGTTCTCCTTCAAAGGGCACGTCCGCTGGGGCAAGTGATGAGATGGCGACATCCTCCGGTGTACAGACCCCTGGTGGACCTGTCGACAATGGAAGAGAGACACATCCTAGTCACATACAGACTTGATCGTGCAACAATCCAGGAACTGTGTGCCCAGTTGGAGCCAGACCTGATGTCAGCTATCCGCCACCCCACAGGAATCCCCCTTCTAGTGCAGATCCTGTCTTTACTCCATTTCCTGGCCAGTGGGTCTTTTCAAACAACAGTGGCCATGGCATCAGGGATGTCCCAACCAATATTCTCTAATGTGTTGTCCAGAGTGTTGTCTGCTCTGCTGAAACACATGCGCAGCTACATCATGTTCTCTCAGGTGGAGGATTTGCCCACAGTGAAAGGTGACTTCTATGCCCTGGGACATATCCCCAACATCATTGGTGCCATTGATGGTACACATGTGCCATTTGTACCCCCCGCAGGAATGAACATGTGTACAGAAACCGGAAGAGCTACCATTCTCTGAATGTGCAGATGGTGTGTTTGGCAGACCAGTACATCTCCCATGTGAGTGCCAAGTATCCTGGCTCTGTGCATGACGCTTACATTTTGAGGAATAGCAGCATCCCTTATGTGATGGGGCAACTCCAGAGGCACTGTGTGTAGCTAATAGGTGAGGCCAAGGTCCCAATACAGTTGACATAGGTGTCTGGGTATGGGGCTGTCCCTAAGGGTTAGTGTGTGTCTAACAGTTGTCCCTCGACATTTGCAAGTAACTGTGGTTACCCCAACCTGTCATGGCTACTGACCGCAGTGAAAAATCCCAGGACAAGGGCAGAGGAACGCTACAATGAGGCACATAGGCGAACTAGGAGGGTGATCGAACACACCTTCGGCCTCCTGAAGGCCAGATTTCGGTGCCTCCATCTGACAGGTGGCTCCCTATACTACTCACCAAAGAAGGTGAGCCAGATAATTGTGGCCTGCTGTATGCTGCACAACCTGGCTTTGCAATGCCAGGTGCCTTTTCTGCAGGAGGATGGTCCAGATGGTGGTCTTGTGGCAGCTGTGGAGCCTGTGGACAGTGAAGAAGACGAGGCAGAAGAAGAGGATATCGACAACCAAAACAACATCATCATGCAATACTTCCAGTGAGACACAGGTAAGAAAATGTCACTGCTTCCCACATCTCATTCTATTGTTTGAGCTAGCATAAGTCAGTCATTTTCATTCAGTTTATGGACCCTGACTTGTCACTTTGACTTTCCATTTCACAGATCTGGGTCCCACTTTGTGCCCTCTGCTATGTTTACTGCTGGCCTACAGCTGTGTTACATTGGTATGTGAACAAGTAAATTGACATTGCTCTATTCCATAGTTTTTGCAATTACACATTTGTGAAAGCACAGACTGACTCCAGATTGTTTTGTGATTGAAGTGTGTTTATTCCTGTGCTAATAAGTGGAGGGGGTTGTAAAATGGGCTGGGGGGATGGTGGAGGAATGTCCATGGCAGAGTCCAGTCTATTTGTTTCACAGGTGCATTGTCCAAAGGGGCATAGGAAGTGGAGCAATGACAGTTTAAGGATGGACAGGGAGACATAGTGGGACAGAAGGCTGACATTCAGGGGGGTCTCATTTCCTGGCGGGGGTCTTGGCAATGTTGTCTGTCTTGTTCCTGGATCTCAGGGACCGTTTGCGGGGTGGTTCTCCATCTGCAGGGGGTGGGGTGCTGGTGTCCTGTTGTTCCTGTGGGAGTGCCTCCTGTCCACTAACGCCAGTGGAGGTGGAGGGCTGTTCATCCTCCAGGTTGGTGTCAAGGGCCACTTGTTGTGCCACTGTGTCCCTCCTGGTGTTGAGAAGGTCTGCCAGCACCTATGCAATGGTGACCAGGGTGGTGCTAATGGACTTCAAGTCCTCCCTGGTCCCAAGGTAGTGTTCCTTCTGCATCCGCTGGGTCTCCTGAAACTTGGCCAGTACCATTGCCATCGTCTCCTGGGAATTATGGTATGCTGGAGAGTGCCTTGTGGAGAGTGGGTTCCCTGGGCCTGTCCTCCCCCTGTCGCACAGCAGTCCTCCCAGCTTCCCTGTTATCCTGTTCCTCTGTCCCCTGAACCGTGTGCCCACTGCCACTGCCCCCAGGTCCCTGATCGTCCTGTGTTAGTGGGGTTGCCTGGGTTCCCTGTAGTGGTGGACACACTGCTGATTGACGTGTCCTGGGGACAGAGGGATGGGCCAGCTGGGTGGGTGCTGTGCTGGAGTTTCCTGAGAGGGAAGGCTCTGTGGTGGCTTTTGACAGTGGCAGGGGAATCGACTATCCCGAGGTCCCAGATGGGCCGGGCTGGTCATCTTGATCCAGGTGTGTAGAGCTGCTGTCATCACTGTGGGCCTCTTCTGTGGGGGGACTGGATATGTCTGGCACCTCCTGTCCGGTGACGTTGGGTATGGGTCATGTTGGTGTATAAATGCATAATTATTGAATCTGTGTGTGCCATTGTGTGCAATGGGTGAGTGACCCTCCACTCCAGTGCTTGCATTATTGGCTTGGTCCTTGTGTGATTGGTGATTTTGGGGCATGAGTGAGTCTCTGTACTGGACATGTTTGGGTGATCTGTGAGTTGTTGGGGTGATGGGTGTGAGGGTAAGGGTGGGAGTATGTGATGGCATGCAGGTGGTGTGGGGGTGAAAAGGTAGTAAAGATTTGCCTTACCAGAGTCCAGTCCTCTTGCTACTCCTGCGAGGCCCTCAGGATGAAGTATTGTCAAGACTTGCTCCTCCTATGGTGTTGGCTATGGGGGAGGAAGTGGGAGTCCACCGGCAGTCCTCTGTACAGTAATCTGGTGTCTGGAGACCACGGAACGCACCTTCCCCTGTAGGTCGTTCCACTTCTTCCTGATGTAATCCTGTGTTCTTGGATGCTGTCCCACTGCGTTGACCCTGTCGACGATTCTGCACCATAGCTCCATCTTCCTTGCAATGGATGTCTGCTGAACCTGTGATCCGAATAGCTGTGGCTCTACCCGGATGATTTCCTCCACCATGACCCTGAGCTCCTCCTCAAAGAATCTGGGTTGTCGTTGAGGTGCCATGATGTAGTGTGGGTGATGTGTGAGGTTGTGTCTGTTGTGATGTGTGAGGGGATATGTTGGTGTGTGTTGTTTGAGGTGCGTGGATGTTGTGTAAGTGATGGTGTTGTGTGTCTGTGGATGCTGGTGTTGTTTGAGGTAGTGTCTCTCTCTGGCATGCTTTCAAATTTCTGGTAGTAAGGGTTTGTGGGTAATGTGGGTGTGTGTTTTATATTGTATTGGGTGTGTGGGTGTGGTGTGTGTATGTGTATCAGGTGTGTGTATTTTGAATTGTCCAATGTGGTTGTGTTTTGTATGTATTTGTATTTTGAGCACGTCGGTGTGTACCGCCAAGGGTTTACCGCGGTTGAAAGACCACCGCGTTGATTCGTGGGTCGTGATACTGTGGGCGTATTCTTGTTGGCGGTAAGCGGGATTTACCACCAGGGTTGTAATGAGGGCCTACGTTTTGTGTTAATCTGGCTCTTAAGACCTCAGATAGTTTACCTATTCCCTCCAGGTTGATCCAGTCAGATACAGAAAAGTTATTGTGGATCATTATGACCCTTATTAGTCAAGGACCTGATTTTGTAATTTTACTATCTCACTGTCTGTTTACATAGCTTGCATGGGTAGCCTTTCAGATAACATCACTGCCTGTCACAACGGTGACAAATATCCCGTCCACCGAAATCTAAATCCTGTTATGTCCCATTGGATTTAGATTTCAACAGTCACCATTGTGAAGGAGTAACTTGTCCGCCGAGTTCTAAATCTGGCCCTATGGCTGTATCTTAACATTGGTCTGGTCTGTCTTTCTATTTGTCTGTATATAGGTAATGAAAGAAGGGCAGAAAACAGACTGTGACTTAGTATTGGCAATTTTCTCTGCCTCCTTCTAACTGTTTACAAATGCTTGCAAACAGGGAATTTGCCATGTGCTTGGTTAGAATATCTAGCACAGTCCCGACAGTGACAGTCCTGACTCGTTTCCAATATAGGCACAATGATGATCTGACACAGCCAATTAGTATAGCTGGTCTTTATTAATAAAGCAACATGTCTGCAAGTTTTTATCTTTACATTATGTTCAAGTAATTTCCAATCTTTTGAGCTACAATGAAAACTGTGTAAAGCAGCAAGAGTGGGAACGGGTGTCTCTTCTGTTGACATGAGACAACTTGTATTGTTTTGGTAATTATCTGTTGTAGTGTATTTTGTCCCTATTTATAGGTTTCTGCATGGTTTGTTATGTGTGCAGTTGGTACAATTTACAAAGGTACAGGCAAATGTATTTTTTCCAATGATGTCAACAATGCATGGCTGGGTTGCAAGTTATAGTTAAATCAGCAAATTGAATTGTGTGTGGTAAATATCAGTGCTTTATAGTTTTTCAGTTAGTTTGTATCTTATTTCAACATCTAACTATAATGTCTTCCCAGACAGGCCATGAGTGCAACCCTGCTGTGGACTTTGGCCGTACATAGTGGGAGGGGGTCGAGGCCCTGTGCCCAACTCCTGATGGCACACATCTCCTCTGTGAATGGCTTTTGTCTGTGCACAGAAGGGATTGGGTCACAGGTAATGGCCTCAAGCCAGGCCTGAGCCCAACCCCTCATTTGTAGGAATCAGCCTACCTCCTCAGGAAACCTAACCCACATTTTGTTTATTTTTTTATTTTCTTACAAGTACCAGAGTACCTGCTTCTTAATCTTCATTCCCCCATAGTAATAAGGTGCTCTGCAAGCTCCAGGAGGAAGCTTCCATGGTACAGTTGTATGATGGAGTAAAGCTTGGATAACTGCTGTAATGGAGTACAGTGGTACCTCAAGAGAGGGCTGTGCTGGGCCCAGTAGGAGTACTGCAGTACTGGTGGCACATTTTTTTCATTTACATTTTGGCCCATGGGGGGTCCATCTGGGTCACCCTCACAATTGTCTCTGGTTAGAATGTTCCTAGTCTGCCCACAAAAATGCTCCTTTTTTCTGTATGTACTGGGGAATTCTCCTCTACGGTACTTACTTGTTAGTATTGACAACCTAGATATGATCAAGACCATTGTTCAGGATGTCAGATAATTACTTTGCTTAATTTTTTCTTTATAAAACAACTTCACAGAATTGACTGCTTTCTTTGTTTTTCTCCTTTTCACCTTCCTCAATCATAGCAAGCAGTGTGGGGATACACACTTCGCCACGGGGACTACATTTTCCATGAGGCATTAGTTTTTCAGGCATATGCGCACAAATAAGCCTGAGGCAGCATACATGGTCAGGACCTCTGACTTTGGTTTTCCCCTTTTGCACCTGTCTGAAAATAGGGAGCGTGGTGGGGACATGCGTTTAGCCTTTGGAACTACTTTTCCCATGAGGTTCTAGATTTTATGCGTACATGCGCACCAATGCCACATGCAATCTGCATGGTCGTGACCTGGTTCTACAACAGCTTGCTGCATTTTAGTCTGTTTTAAAATATGGCAGACAATTAGAAGATGGGGCACTCTTAGGTACCGCAGGTGACACAGCACCTTTGATGAAGTGAGGAGGGATGGATAGGGCGTATTTTGGGAGAACCGCTGTGAGTATAGTCTTCTGATTTTGACTTTCTCTTTCATAACTTTTAGTGCTGGTCCTGCAGGACCCTTTGACGAAGTGAGGAACCGCTGTGAGTATAGTCTTCTGATTTTGACTTTCTCTTTCATAACTTTTAGTGCTGGTCCTGCAGGACCCTTTGGATAATGAATTCAACTGTTTTTACTCTGCCTCACAGAATGTGACTACAGGGGCATGTCCCTTCCTTCTTCTAGGTGCCAAACCACTCCCATAATTGGGTAAGCACTATGAGTGTAGAGCACACCATGATTTTCAGAGCATAATATGCAGTGCTGTTTGCTACAAATCACAGATATTCTCCAGGTGAATGGATATATATTGCCCTGTCCTGTTTACATAAATCAATGAAGGAATTTACACTCAGTATACTGGGAGCTTTGTAGTCACTGTGAAGGAGGAATGTGTGATGGGTTATTATGACAATGGGCTGCTTGATACCAATACTGTTTTTTGTAAATTTTTTCAGAAATCCTGACAATAAAGTCAGTGGGATAGGAGGAGCAGCCCTTGTTTGTTGCATGTTTCAGGTGTTGCATGTGCGTGTTTGATCTGACTGACATTGCTGGTAAACTGGCTGACTTCAAGAAACAGAATTCCAGGACACAAAAACACATTGTCCTGATGAAAGCCTGTGACCCTATGGGCCTCTGAGATAGGGCTTAAATATGTTGATAATTCAGACAGTATAGGGCCATCAATTCCCATAAACATTCCCACTGATTGTCCTTTTTAACCATACAAGGAAGACATTCAATAAAGGGATACCTAGGTTTGCTGAGGTATTTTTAATTTCCAAGTAGACTCTGGCATGAGATAATTCAAGGTGGAAAATGGTGAATCCAATCTTGGTTTTCAAGGACCAGGATTATATCCAATGATGAAGGATGCCACTAATGGAGTGGGTGAGGGTCTAACAAAAAATGCAATTGCAGTTTCTTCACAGGGTCAAGCATTCCCCGCTTAATGATAGGGTTACCAGTCTTTGGCAGTATAAGTTGCATGCTAACTTGTGTTTAGTATCTAACTAAAGTGGGACAGCATACCCTACAATATCCTCTCTCTGCTCCCCTCATAGTTAACCTTGTTTATCTACAAGGGTAGTTTGATGAGACGACTGCCAGTGAAGTGCCTAGAAGATGTAATAGTCCACATCCCTAAAGATCTGGTGCGTAGTTATGTGATGGGGATGACTTTGGTAAGTGGCTTGTAGCATATAGGGTGGCTCTGATTATGCATAGAGTCCCAGAGGAGGATTAGTAGCTAGTCTGCAGGAAAACATGTTAATTACTGGGAGTGACACTCTATTCGCCTAAGAGGTAGCTGACTGGATGAGATGGAAAGGAAGCTCCTATTAACAAGTTTTTTTCTGACCCCCGAGAACTATCACCCGAGGTTCAGGGATAGCCAGAAACAGTCACACCAGTAATAACTAGATTTTGAGGATTTAGCAGGAAAGGCACCAGATGACTGGGTGAAATGCAGCAAAGTATATGATTATGATGGACTATCATTTGATGATTGAGCACATACTAAGTAACTTTTTCAAAGAGCTAAACCAACACCTAACTCATTCCAAGCTCACTGTGTCCAGAAAGCTTGGGAAGGCAGTCGACTGACGGGTCAGAGTGTCCAAGGGAGTAGTGAGGCGCAACTCCAGAATGGTGGTTCAGGTTCCTCCTACAGAGGGAGGGCTGGGCCAAGGTAAATAAGATAAATTATTCAAAGAGTTTGAAGATAAAGGAAACTCATACACCATTTGAATGCAGGAAGGGCGGGTATGATGAACAGAAGCTCCACCATCATTCATCATTGGTTAAGATTCAAAACAAAAGGCTGTTTACCTTCTTTTATTATTGAAAGAATTGCTCTCTACCGGCTTCAACAGGAAGCTTCACTCCCTTCCATTGTGTGACTCCAGGTAGAAGAATATTTAAAATGCAATCAGTGGATACATTCACAAATGGGCATCTTAAACACTTATCATTGTGTCTGCACAATATGTATATATTTTATCATTGTCAACACAAAGGAGATAATAAGGTATGAGTCACAGTCACATGTGCAGAGGTAAAGAATGGCCCTTCACAAAAGTCACCTTCCAAGGGTACAGAATAACCGCTCCCATGCCCATAGATTTTGTGACTATTTTACAGACTTAAAAGGAATGGAGCCTTTCTAGTCAGGTATTCAAATATGTGGAAGCACACAATTGTGGTACAGAAGAAAGCTACTGTTTTTATACAAGAAAGCTTCAATGTTTTTGTGTTATCTTTACAACACAAAGTTCCCATGCAGAGCTTCAAGGATTGGCGTTTGACCTGTCATCATTTGTGTGGAAACCTTTTTCCTGCACTTCTGCTGTTTTCTGAATTTTTATGTTGTTGGCATTAGAAAACTGTGCATTTTACCACTGCTAATCGGTGCTGAAGTGTTTGTGCTCTCTCCCTTAAGCATTGTATAATTAGCTTACACCTGATTGTAAACCCTAGTATTTTGTATTTCACATTGTTAGGGCCTGCAAACTAAATGCTACTTGTGTGCCAGCCCCACTCATTGAGCCACCCACTCAAGTAGCACTTTAAAACATATCTCAGGCCTGACATTTCAGTCTGTAGCACAGTTCTAAACTGCAAATTCATCCTAGCAAAATAAACCTTTTGGCACACCCAAACCTTTTTTACAACATATAATAGATGACCCCTAGAGCAGGCCCTTGACAGCCCCTAGGGCAGGTAGCATTATGTTAAAAAGTAGGACATGTGTTTTTAAGTTCTACATGTACATGCAGTGAAAAGTTCCTAAATGTGTTTTTACTACTGTAAAGCCTATCTCACATTTAATACGTGTTAACTTTTCACTAGAAGCAGATGGGAATATCAATTTTGGGCTCACATAAATTGTAATATAAAATCCTCTTTAATGGTTAAATTGGATTACAAGTTGCAGTTCTGTAAATGCCACGTTTAGAAAGTTGTCCTAACCGCTTAGTGCATGCTGCCTGTGTCCTGGGCAACATGACTGTAAATAGCTCAGCAGTGGGACTGTGTGTATTCCTTCTAGACACTGAGACAAAGGGGTACTAGATGTTGGCAGGATGGGTCATCCTGCTAGGATGGATGGGGCAGAGCTATTCTCTGACCAACTTACATTTCAATGGGCTGCCTCCAGCACACACACAAAGGGCCCTGACATCAGTCTTTTGTCACCCCAGACACTCTTCAGCTTTGGCAGGGAAGGGAAGAACTTTCCAGAACAAGATGTGTGGGTAGGTAGGATGTCACTGCCACTTCAAAGTATAATACTTGGTTCAGAGAGCCTGCCTTGTACTCCAGAGGACTGCCCTGCTGCTACTGGAGGACAGCACTCCTGCCTAAGGTCTGCCTTCTTCTTCAGAGTACTGCCCTGCTGCTTAAGGCCTTCCTTGTTCTTCAGGACACAGCCCTGCTGCCTGAGGCCTCCCTTGCTTTTTGTGGGAGTGGGGGCCCTCTCCATGACATCGGGATTACCAGAGTAACTAACCCCCCAAGTGGTGCCTCCAGGTCGTGGACCCTTTCAAGTGGTGTCAGAAGTGCTGCTTCTGCCTAACCCTAAAAGTTGGGAAGAAAAAACATTTTCACCAAAAAGTGCCAGAAGTACCAACAGAAGACTGGGATCTACTTGCCATCTGATCCACCCAGGGTGCATCACCGTTTCTGCTACATTCTTCTCATCAGCAGCAAATCCTGTCCAGCGGAACCTCTGTGTGATGGTATCTGACCTCATGGAGCCCTTTTTGGCTATAGCTATAGCTTGCAGCTTCATCTAATTTTGTGCAACTTCCAAAAAGTTGTCCTATTCAGAAAGTAGAAATCTTCACCAGGCTCAACCGCGACAGGCTCCCCATTGACAACAAGTTTCTAGGCCTGGAAATCTGGCTTCTCCAACTCTGACCTTTTTCCAGCCATTGAAGTTGGTGTCACCAAGACCTCTGCCACTGCTCCCTGGTGAGGACACCTCAGACACAGTCTGCTGCTTTGCCCAGCTGAACTCTACCTACTCCTGGACCTTTCTTTTAATTTCTTTTTTAGTCTGAAGAAAAGCCAGGTCCAATCCACCTCGAGTATCCAGACTGCACTCTATTGCAGTCAGCTTTAACTTTTGACTTTGACCTGCTCTCATGTGACCAGATATCTGCAGTTGGCCCTTTGATCTCTTAGGCTCTATTTGTCACTAAAAACCCTAAAACTCTGGTACTACGGATTGGATTCTATGCATTTTGGAGTCATATTTTTTTCTATAAAAATGTGTTCTATTTTTTTAAATTGATGTGGGATATTTCCTGTTAAAACTGACAGCCTTAGGATGTCATCCACCAACTTTTTGCCTGCCTCCCTCAATTTTTCTGACCCTGTTTTTGCTGGTTTTAGGACTCTGCACACTTTACCCCTGCTAACCAGTGCTAAAGTGCATGTGCTGTCTCCACTAGACATGGTAAAATTGGATTCCTACCCAAATGGCATATATAATTTACCTATAAGTCCCTAATAAAGTGCACTACATGTGCCCAGGGCCTTTAAATTAAATACTACTAGTGGGCTTGCACCACTGATTGTGCCACCCACCTAAGTAGCCTCCTAACCATGTCTCAGGCCTGCCATTGCAAGGCCTGTGTGTGCAGTTTCACAACCACTTCAACTTGGCATTTACAACTAGTTGCCAAGCCTTAAACACCCCTTTTTCTACCTACACATAAGTCACCCCTAAGGTATCCCCTGGGTAACCCTTAGGGTAGGGTGCTATACAAGTAAAAGGCAGGACATGTACCTATGTATTTTACATGTCCTGGTAGTGAAAAACTCATCAATTCATTTCCCACTACTGTGAGGCCTGCTCCTCTCATAGACTAGCATTAGAAGTGCCCTCATGTACTTTTGAGTGGTAGATTTTCACGTGGAATGGGTAGCCCTGTCATGATTAGTGTTGCCAGAATGGTAATAGCAAATCCTGCGTACTGGTGAAGTTGGATTTAATATTACTATTTTAGAAGTACTACTTTTAGAAATTTCTCTCCACTTACTGCCATCTGTGCCTTCCAACCCTGTCTCCAATCCACGTCTGTTCTGTGCTGGTTGACAGCTCTCCTTGTGCATTCCACCTAGACAGCCAAAAAACAGGACAATCAGTCACATCTGCTTTTATCTGCATACTGAATGGCTCTCCCTGGCCAGGAAGGGTGGGTGGGCTCTCTCTTACATTTCAAAGGCCAGTGGCCTGCCCTCACACAAAGGACTGATGTCCCTTCAAAGGAATCCTGGCAGACAGGACGGGGCTGAAAGGGGAACTTGTGCACTTCAAAACCACTCTTTGATGTTTCCACCAACTTCAAGGGCATTTTTGGGTCTAAAAACTGGGTCTCTGACCCCACCAAATCAGACACTTCTGGACCTACTCCTGGTCTCTGTCAGAGAGACTCCCTGGCTGCCCAAAAGGACTCATCTGGACAGATTTGCTGAAGGACTGCTCTCCTGCTTGTTGCCCAGCTGCCTGGTGCTCCTGACTCTACTTGAAGGACGCTGCCTTCCTCCTAAAGTGCTCTCTAGGGGTTGGATTGAGCTTGCCTCCTGTTTCTGAAGTCTCAGGGCCAATAAAGACTTTACCCAATGGGGAAATCCTTGTGCATTGGAAAATCAAAGCAATGCCTGCAGAAATAGACTCAATGCGTGTCTCGTGGCTGGAAAATCGGTGCACCATCTACTAGATAGATGCAGCGCTGCTTCTTCTACCAGCACGTCAACAATTTTTACTGCATCGTCCCTGGGCTTCAAAATATATCTCTGCATCGCAGTGAGGAACCAAGGCAGTGCTCCTGGAAATCGATGCATCAGCTTGCAGTGTGGAAAGAAAGGATGCATCGTCTGTGCCGTGCAGGAAAATCTGACTCAGCACCTTATTTTTCAACGTATCTCCTCCGCTGCAGCCCCGTGCACCGTTATTTTCAACGCATCTCAGGTACTGTGTGTTAGAAAGAAACAACAACAGATTCATAAGGATTGAGACACTTAAACCTTTAAAAAGTGATATTTCAATTTGTGCTTATTAGATTTTTGTTGTTTGACCATATCTTATTCAGATGAAATTATCTATTTTTCTAAACCTGTGTGGTGTTTTATTTGTGGTGTTTTCACTGTGTTACTGTATGAGCTATTGCACAAATACTTTACACATTGCCTTCTAAGTTAAACCAGCCTGCTCTGTACCAAGCTACCAGAGGGTGAGCACAGAATAATATGGTTTGTGTTGTGATTTATCCTGACTAGGATTGTGGTCCCTACTTGGACAGGATGCATACCTCTGCCAACTAGAGACCCAATATCTAACATTTCCTGTGTGTGTATTCACTTAATTACTGGTTGTGTGCTGCATGTATACTTAACACTGTGCCTCTAAGTAAAACCTCGCTGCTTTTGTGCCAAGCTACCAGAGGATTAGGCACTGGTCAATTTAGCGACTTTTGTGGCTCACTAAGACAAGAAATGTAGTTGTTGCTTGACTAGGGTTTTTATCCCACTCAATCAAAAACCCGATTTTCTGCAATTGGCATCACCACTCTTGAAATACGACAAATGCCGTATGGTGCCAACAGAAGAGGGTGGCATAAATCCCCAAACTGCAGGTGGGAGCTGCTGATTTTCCATCTTATCAAGACTAGAGAAGATATGAAAGTGGCAAAATCGGCTTGTGGGAGGAGTAGATAAACATCTCCTCAATTTTGACGGGGTCCTTAAAGCGTTTTATTTGAAGTACGCAAAAATACAAATAAATAAATAATACCACCAATGAACTTTTATCATGCATAATCTGATGCCATCATTAAAGGCTATAAAACTAAGTAAATAGTGGTCTCATTTTGGATTAAGTTAGAAAAAGGTACTTTTTAAATTCTGAATGTCACCTCGTGTAATGTTCTTAACTGACTGATATCGGAATTGTGTCCAAAACACACCAACTAAATAATTTTCGCAGCAATAAAGTGAGGTCTGAAATACACTGCTATACAGCATATAACTTCAAAATCTAGTGTGTGAACATCAGAGAACTACATTGGAAAATACCAGCTATTTCGGCTTCTTCTTTAAAGTGTTCAACCATTTTGATTTTTTTTTCATCTAAATGTGGTTGTTTTTCATAAAAGCTCCTATTTCAAGGGCATTTAAATGTGTTCCTTCTCGCTTATGCCTATCTATCTTAGCTCACTTTCCTGTAATTGCTAGACAGACACGGTTATCACGCCTCTCTTTCCAGCACACAGAAAAACACTTCACAGGCCATTTTATGATCATTTTAGTGGTGTGCTGTGAGATTCTAGTGAGAAATCTGTTCCTTTTTTGTATAATTGCAGCTGAAAACAAAGAGGCTGATACAGATAAGAGCACAATCCGAAAAGCCTCTTCAGACTAAACAATATTTTAACAGCACTTGTCATATCAAGACCATGATGTTGCTTGTACTAGTACAGATGTTTTTCTTTTTGAATTTCTGCTTCCATTGCAATGTGAAGTGAAAGAAAAGGATTCTAAAAATAGCCTTGGTGCTTAAAGCTTAAAGTCTGAGCATTCTATCTGTGTAAGTAGAAGTCACAACTAGCTTTTTATAGGAAGCCTAACAGCAAACGGAAACCCTGCGGACGTATGTATTGTCGATCCAAATGGCCAAGGTATTGTAAGCTAAACATTGCAGCAAATCAAATCAGTAAAAATAGCAAGATTCCAGAAACTTTCAGGACAAAATTTAGATGGGAGTGCCCACCTTGCATCTCATTGATGTAATGTAGGTTCACGCATCTAAAAAATGGTGTAAAAATCCAATATTTTGACGTTAGACAGGTCTAACGTCAAGATAAAAATATAGAGTTAGTTTTGCTTCAAATTTGTGTAAAAAAAAAAAATGACGCAAATTCAGCGCAAATGGGGTATAAATATGCCCCTCAGTTGTTCACATGGAAATGTGCAGGAGCCTCTCTACTCATCATTTCTTTGGGGTGTTCCTTCTTCTTTCACCACAATAAAACAAAATATGCTAATTGGCATTATGAAACTATGCACATCCATTCACCAAAATACAAGGGGTGGAAGAAGTGATATCACACAGCCTGTGGTCCTAATGACATCACAGGAGGTGACATCATATGAGCTTTGACCCTGTATGTCTCCAGGAAGTGGTTTCACATGACAACCCTGAAGATATCACAATAGTTGACATTGCTAAAGTTCCATAACTATATTGTTACAATAATGTAAAACAGTCAAATGTCAGTTTTAGAAACTGTAAGAAACTGGGTTTAATGATTGAAGGGGGACAAACCTTTCTCAAGCAGCAACCACAATTCTTCTCAGGGTGAAGTCACATGGAAACCCTAAATTAACCTGGGCTCATCTTTCAGGTAGGTTGGCACAGAGGAATCAGGCTTAGCTCAGAGGCAATGTGTAAAGTATTTTTGCAACACTTCAAACAGTAGCACAATGAAAACACACAACAAAAGGGATCCCACACCAGTTTAAAAAAATGAATCATTTTTTAAAAAGTAAAACAAGACCAAAAAACACAAATCCAAGTAGATTTTAGTGATGATCCGAGTTGAAAATGCATTGCACATCTGAAGCGATACATTAGTTCTGAGAGGAGGAGAGGCTGCAGTTGAAGGTCCTGTGTCATCGAGGATCCCATCCTCCAGGACTTACAATGCAAAGTCTGGACATGAGTATGCACCACACTGTCTCGGTGATGCACTGGTTGTGAGGAACTGTGAGGCTGCGATGCAGAGTCCAGAGTTGTTATCGAGGCTGCCATTGATGAGGATTGGGAAGGTCTGAGCCGAGGATGTGTCACACACTGGTGGTTCCAATGTGGCAGCGGGCTGTGATGCAATGCAAGTCTTTCCAATGGTTCCAATTCACACAGTAGTGGTGCTGCATCGGTTCTGCTCAGGGTTGTGCCGCACAGCAGAAGGGATGCATTGGTTCTGTTGGATCCACAGAGGCTGGCAGAGGACCTTAGGCCCACTTCCAAGGTTCCAGGACTGAGGTGGCACCACCTTGCAGGGTAGACTTACGGACGCAAAGTCCAGGTGCTGGGCCAAGGTTGTTTGAGCCTTCTGTCTCTAAGGCACTCGTCAGGAGGCCAGTTAGCCCTTGCAGTCACTCTGGGGTTTTGGGTTCAAAAGATACAGGTATAGTCCTTCCCACACAAACAAGAGGGGCAGCAGACCTGCATTGCAGGGCTGTAGTTTTTCAGAGCAGCAGTCCAGCAGAGTGGTATTCCTTTCAGCGGCACACAAGTCCTTCTTCCTGGCAGAGAATCCACAGGTCAGAAGTGTACTGAAGGGTTGGTGTCTGAGGTCCAGTATTTATACCCAGTTGTGCCTTTGGAGTGGGGGAGAAGCTTCTAGAGGTTTTGCTTTGAAGTCACCAGGAATTCTCCCTTCCCTGTCCTGATCTCATACTTACTACAGAGGGTATGCAGCCCTTTATGTGGGGGCATGTGTAAGAAAGTGCCTCTTTTGACATGGTTAGTCCCACACTTTTTGCCTGGTATTTGATGTGGTTTCAAATTTGGTAGTGCCCAGGGCCCCTGCTAACCAGGTTCCCTGACTGGATCTCTTTTCCACAAATGTTGTGATGCATTGGAACAATTGGCAACTTCCTTAGCTGCCACTTTAAGTCCCTAGTAAATGATACTTAGGCACCCATGGCCTGGGGCACTAAGTGTAGGCTCCTGAGGGAAGAAGAACAGATTGTTCCACCCTTAGTGACCATGCATCCAAGTGCGCCCAGCACTGCCATTGCAGGCTGAGTGACCTTGTGCAATCCTAAAATGCAAAATGGACATGGCACACAGCCTGTCCCATACTCACTGCGTGCAATATAGGTAAGTCACCCCCCTGGCAGGCCTTTCAACCCTAAGAAAGGTTGCTCTATAATGCATGTGTTGGCATAGATGCATGAGCAATATGCCCCTACTGTGTCTCTGCCCAACCTGGAACATGGTAAGTGAACAGAGCAGAGACCCCTGGAAAAGCTAACCAACTGTGCATGGTTGCTGGGTGGTAACAACCAGCCTGCCACCACCAGACAAGATTCTGGAACCCTGGAATGAGAGACTTTGCTCTCTGGGTCCAGAAAACAAAGCCCTTCCAGGGCAGAGGTGTTACACCCCTTCCCCCAGGAATGTGCTGATCCCTGCCTGCAAGCTTCAAAGGGCTTGCTGCCCTTGAAACCTGGCCCCCAAACCTGCTGTTAACAGCAGATGGCCACTCCCGGCAGGAGTAAAAGTGGGAAAATGCCCAAAGGACAGAAGGAGTGGCCACCCCCAGCCTGCAGCACCCTAAGCTGTTGCATGCAAGGTGACCCTTCCATTTCATTTTCCTCCATCTTGCATGGAAGTAAAATAGCCAATCAGGGATAGGGAAGTGACCTCTGCACACAGGAAGTAGTCACATAGTGGGAGTAGTCACCCTAAGGTAGCTAGCCCATTGTCCTCTACCAGGAACCCCCCTAAACACCCACTAAATTAAGTAATTAGTGGGCATTCTTAGACCTTCAAATGAGGTTCCATGGACACAAGAAGGCCAGCAACAAAGAAGACCCATGGATCAAGAACAGAAGTCCTACTGTACAAGAAAAAGGCGCCAAACCCTACCTGCTGCACCCAGGACATGACAATTGTCACTGAGGGTTTGACTGTACATCGGATGGACTTTATAGAACCCCGGAAGACTGCCAATCTTCTGGAAATTGCCACAGACCTCCCTGCAGATTGAAGGCATCACTCTGTGCAACCAAGAAGCAGAAACCTGTGAAGTCCAGTTTACTGACTGGCTGCTCACCAAGGAATCGGACACAGCAGCTGGACCACATTTCATCTGATGGACCCGGAGGACAAACCCTGCAAGTTTACCAAGTTTGGTGGCACTGCAACCTCCAGTGGCTGAAACATGGAATAGCAGGGGTACTGGACCCCAATGTCAGACACCCAGAAAGAAAATGTCCACTCCAGACTCTCCAGGGACTAGAAGCAAGCCCCAGTGCAGGGACTTCAGGACACATGAAAAAGACCCCCCAGAGAGGCCCTGCTGACCTGCAATCCACCCTGAAAGTGACCTGCCTCCTGGTTCCAAGGCCACCTTTGCGCACAGCTCCGCAACTTGGAGCCACCTAAACTTCCCTGACTGGTCGACAAGACATCTTGATGACCTCGACCTGAAAACAAAAGGAGACATTGGTAAACACGTTGCATGATTTTTCATGCATTTTTAAAGTGTTCTCTAATTGATTCCTGTAGTGCATAATTCTGAGAAGAAACAAGAAATGTTCTAAACTTTGTAAAATCATACCTTAAAAAGTACTTACACGATTTTGGTGATCTTGGTCTTAAAAATATTACCAACATCTTAAATATCTTTGTAAATTTGTCTCAAATTATTCATTTGAGTGTGTGTCATCATTTATTCATTCTGTGAGTACAACAAATGCTTAGCACTTCTCCAAGAACTGGCCTAACTGCTCGACCAAGCTACCACAAAAATTAGAGCATTAGATGGTCTAGTTTTTACCTCTATAAACCAATGTGTGGTTGCCCATACTATCTGTGAAGTGTGCATCATTTTTGCACACTATTTAGAGAGCCAGCCTCCTACAGCAGAACACAACCTATTCAAGTGTAGGTAGGGCTGTGCCCAGCTCCTACCTCCTATCCTGCCATATGTGGCCCATCTAGGCACAACTAAGCTCCCTATTATGTGTGACTGTCTGGGAGGAACAATACAAAGCTCAAATGTCAGCTACACCCAGTCATGTGAAACAGGCACAGGCTACAGGCACTAAAGGGCATATTCCTAAAGGGGTCATTTTCAAAATTGTAAAGTAAAATCTGACCTCACCATAATTTAATATTTTTCATTTCAATTCCAAAGACTTCAAACGTGAACTGGTTACCTGCTTCCATTTGGAAATCACAGCTTATTAACTGTAATAAGGTACCTCCAATGGTGGTCTATGGGAGGAGTAGACCTGCAGTAGTAAAAACTACCAGAACATATAAATCCTAAACATAAATGTCCTACATTTTAAATACATTGCACCCTGCCTTATGGGCTATTTAAGGCCTACCCAGGAGTGACTTATAGCTATTAAAAAGGAAGATTTGGGCCTGGCAAATGGTTTATTTTGCTAGATCTAATGACAATTAAAACCTGCACACACAGGCTGCAATGGCAGGCCTGCGTCATGTTTAAAGGGCTATTTAGGTTGGTGGCACAATTAGTGCTGCAGGCCTTCTAGTAGTGTTTTCTTTACAGGCCCTAGGCACATATAGTGGCAATAAACTAGTGACTTATAAGTAAATTAAATTAAATATGACAAAAGCCTATTCTGCCATGTTTTAAGGAGATAGCACAAGCACTTTGGTACTGGTTAGCAGTGGTAAAGTGCACAGGGTCCTAAGGCCATTAAAAACATGTTTGAGGGAAGACCACCCTAAGGCTGACATGTCTAACAGAAACTATCCACATTAGGATGCTCTTTGAAAGTGGTGGGAAGTAATACTTGTCCTTTACCTGTATTGTGCCAGATGTCTTCCAAGAAGTCTCAGGTGGGTGCACTCCGATAAAACTTTGAATAAAATGGGGACAAATGGTTTATTTAAAAGAACAACTTTCAAACAAATTTACTAAAAACACCAGCTCTGAAAGGATACTTTTAAATTCAAGCCCTTTCATGATGTGGCTGGCCAGTGAAACCTAATGCTTCTGAGTAGGTGACCCCATCATTTTCACAATGTGCTCTGGGGGCCTCCATATGTCAAAAACTACCTCATTTGCTCCAGGACCATATGTCTACCCCTCATATGCCATAAATGCCCCCTATGCGAAAATCACCTAAAATATCACTGTTTCAGAATTTTGCCATTAATACCACCCATATACTTTATATCAAAGTTACCTCTAGTGCATCAGGGCCAGAAGTGTGACATGGTTGGTCCTCTATTTTTGCCATGGTTTTTCTCCTTTAGGTTAAGAAGTATCTCAAGAAACTAGTGACCACATTTTTCCACGGGTGCTGCCATTCCAAATATTTCCTCAAGTATTCAAGTGCCAACATTTTTCTGTGAGTTCCTTGTATGTCAAGAAGATCCTGAGGTATGCTAGTACCAGTATGTTACCAAGGTTGACCATTATGCCAAGAGTTACCTCCAGGGCCAGCAATTTGTCATGTGTGCCTATCATACTAACAATAGCCTAAAGTGTGCTAGAAGCAGCATTCTTCCATAGATGCCTTCATAAGCAAAAACATTACTGTTTGTATGCCATGGTCAACGGCAGACTAACAAGTAAAATAACACATTCTTAGTAAAGCTCACTTACGTGCACTCACTCACACTTATTCTCACTCACACACACTCCCTAAGTCGTTCTGACTTGTATTCATTATTATGAGAAATTTGGTTGTAGGTTGACTGGGGTGTGAGCCCTGGTCAAACAACAGCCACATTCCCTTGAATGGTGAACCACAAAAAGACACAAAATTAACATGTGCTTAACCTTGGGTAGCTTGGCACAAAAAGCAGCCAGGCTTAAGTTAGAGGCAATGTGTAATGTAATTATGCAGCACACCAACAATAATAAAGTGAAACCACAACAAAAGAAATGTTCCAAACCAAGTTGGAAAAGTAGAGCAAATTTTTATAAATTATTGGACACCAAAAAAACTAACTTCTATTCAGTAGACCTGGAGTTATGATATTTTTAAGTTAAGGTTTAGAATAGTGCCTAAAAGATTCAAGTGCCAACTGTTCACATCTATTTGCATTAGATCTGGGCAAAGTTTAAAGTTAAGGCTGACTGTGTCTCAGTGTGGTTTAAAAACAAGAAGTGGATCCTTTGAGCTTAGAAACAATTCTAAAGAAAAATATCTGAGAATGTAAGTTCAGCAGGGCAAGGATGCAGAGTATGTTCAAGGAGGGAGTGTTGTCATCATCATGAGCTAATCAGTCAGGTAGAGCTTGAGTTGAGTGACACAGCAAAACCTGTCCTGGGTTGCTTGTGCTATGGTTCAGGAAGGACCTGACTTGGCAGTTCGGACTGAACAGTTCCTTTCGGAGCAGGGTCAAGACTGTTTTGAATATAACTGCGTCCAACTGAGGTTGCAAGGTCCAAACTGAGGTGGCAGAATAACAATGGATTGGAATGCAGCCATAGTGATTACCAGTGGCAGAGATTAATGTAAGCATTCCATCTATCACTATTTTGTATACTTATTGTGTCACCGTAAGAGGGTGGGTATGCCAAACTGTAACAGCTGATGAGCCCATAACTAGGGCAAAACTAGTAATGGGTTGCTTGTGTTCCGGTTTAGGTGGGGCCTGGCTTGGCAGTTCATGCTGGACTGTTCCTATTGGACAGGGGCAAGACTGACTTGCACACAGCTGGGTCCAAACTGAGGTGGCATGGTGTGAAAAATACTGATGAATTGGGGTGTTACCTGAGTGATTGACATTGTCTAAGGTTAACTCAAGCATTTCATCCATCATTGTTTTGTATACTTATGATGTCACCCTAAGTGGGATAAGCATGCCCAGATGTGAGTCATGTGCACAGTGTCACTGGAACCAAGCTGTACCCAGCCGATGAGCGCATAAGTAAGGTGAAACCTGTCCAGGTTTGCTTGTGTTGCAGTTCAGGGAACACCTGACTCGGCAGTTTGGGTTGAACTATTCCTATTAAAGCAGGGTTAGGACTGATTTGCAAATAGATGGGTCCAAACTGAGGTGTCATGGTATGCATAACAACAATAGACTGCGATCCAGCCTCAAGTGTTTAGCAGTGGCTGAGATTCCATCCATCACTGTTTAATATACTTAACTTTCTAACAGTGGCATTTTCAAAATTGTAATGGAAAATCCGACTTTACCATTAAAGGGGGGTTTATCATTACAGTTTTTACAGATACCAAACATAACATATCTACCTGCTCCCAATTATGATTTGCAGCTTATTATATGTAATAAAAAATCCCCAATGTCATCCAGTGGGAAGGGTGGGCCTCACAGTAGTGAAAACGATTTACGAGTTTTTCACTACCAGGACATGGGAAACTTAATAGTACATGTTTAACCTTTTCTTTTTAACTACACAGTGCCATGCCCTGAGTTACTTAGGGTTTACCTTATTGGTGACTTATATGTAATAAAATGGGAATTTGAGTCTTGGCAGGAGGGGTCTACAGGCCAAGTCGACATAGCAGTGTAACACTGCATTCAGACTGCAATGACAGACCTGGGATGAGTTTCAGAGTGCTGCATAAGTGGGCAGCACAATAATTGCTGCAGGCTCACTAGAAGCATTTAATTTACAGACCTCATGTATATGGTATACCTCTCTACAAGGGGCTCATAAGCAAATTAAATATTCTGATTAGGTGTATGCCAATCAAGCCACATTTAAGGGAGTGAGCACAAGCACTTTAGCACTGGTTAGAAGCAGTAAAGTGGACAGCGTCTTAAGGCCAACAAAAAAGAATTTTAGCAAAAATTGGAGGACAGTAGGTGGAAAGTTTGGGGGAAGACCACCCTAAGGCTGACTGGTCTAACATATAAGTTGTTTGCTACTGAAAGTTTGAACGAAAGTACTGCTTTGGACTGGAAAAACAGCATCATTTGTTGACACTACAGAGCACAACAGAACACAAATGAGCATAACACAAATCAAAGTAACAGATCAACAAAAACATAACAGGGCAGAACTTTACAAAAAAGTCAAAACAGGGAGCCACACAAAAACCACATACAAACACAGCAATACCACAACACAATAGCAACACAAAAAACATCAGCACAAAAAACAATATCACCATAACAAAGAAAAACAACAATTTTGCACAAATATTGTTGCCACACTTTACCACCTGCACACATTTGCTTTCATACTATAGCAATAAAAGTTTTTTTATAGTAAGCACTGCTTACTAAATCCCAAGAACATTTCATAGTGCCAGCCAAAAGGTTTTGCAATGCGACCGTGTTTGTTCTGTCTTACTTAAAAACATCATAATTGCAGTATGTTTTCTAATGTCATTATTGCGTACATTTTTAAAATACGAGCTTCACATTCTTGTTTCTTATATCACACATCCAGTGTTGATTTCAGAACAACAGTATTGCAGTTCATTTTTTACCCACCTAACATCCACACTCTATTATAGCCTTATAGCCGACCATAGAGGGCCTGCCCCAGCATTAAAGCCTTTAACAAGGGACCAGGACTTGAAAGCCAGTATAGACCAGCTGCGGAGGGCTGTAAGGCTATGGGAACATTCTGCCACTAGAGGGCAGAATGTTCTAATAAATAAAACAAAGGCCTCACTGAGCCCAAGAGGATTGAAATCCCCTCGGCTTCATGAGGCCTTTGTTCACAGCAACCGCTGTGAACAAAAAGATTGGAATGTTGGAGCTTTGGATATCTGCTGGCCACTAGATGTCCTGAGCCCTCCATTGTTTTAAAAGGAGCTCCCAACATTCCAATGTTCTAATTTAAGTTAGCTTCAAAACTATATTACTAGTCATTGGTCTACCGCAAATGAACAGGAGATGTGCCTTTAGGTGCTTCCAACAAAAACTGATGTTGCCACTGTCACAGGAAGCATATGTTCTGCCTTTCGTCTTATCCTAGGAGTGACGAAGTCTGACAACATCATAACTCATTTTACAAAAAGCCCTAATGAAGCAAAACAAGTCTGCAGTAAGCTAACCAAAAATTTTAAGTCAAACTAGAGAACGTTTTTTAACATAGTTAAAACTCTACACAACTACATCATTTTTACCAGCATTGTCCAGAGTCACTTTAGTTGAAAATTACTTCATGCCTGCTTCAAGATGAGATGCTGCTGCTACCTGCCAGGGGACCATAGGAGTATTTTGCATTCTCTCTATTTTGAAACTTTGCTTTCTGAGACTTGATATGAGAACTGGGATGGCATGTTTTATTACCTTTTACACATATTAAGCATGTATTTGTTGGGTTGACTGCCTGCTCGAGGAGCCTGGCTCAGAGTACTGGGTTGTAAGAGGCTGATAAAGCGACAGAAGCCAGAGACAACAATGACCAGAAAAACACTAGAAAAGAGTCGTCAATCCCGTTCAGCACGTCTGAAAAAGTTGTGGTAGAAGCAGTTATCCTCATATCTGTCAGGACTCTTTCAAATCCCCAGCATCCAGATTAAGTCAAATATTTGCCCTCGAAGCTACGTTAAGCAACAACAGCTGGAAATACATCTTTGCCAGTTGAATGTTTTCCCATACCATCCAACTTGACGACTTTGTGCTGATGAGTCCACATCTTCGAGCTGGAACTCATGATTAAGGTCTTCACAGGCATGGCATCATGGTTCGAACAACAGGAGTTGCTTCCACCCATATTGACTTCTTCCAGCTAGAGCTCCGACATTTTCACGTTGCGGATTTAATTGGAAGCAACCCAGGGTCAATGTGACCTCAAGGCAGAAATCAAAAAATCCTCGATTGACTTCATCACAATAAACTGATGTGACTTTTAAGCTTCTCTTTGTATCTAGGGAAACCTTACAATAGATTGCACCTGGAGACCCTCAGTGATGAATCATTGTTGCACTGTGGCAAACACGACTTGACATTTTTGAAATACTTTAAAATTGCAATAAAGGTATAAGCATAGCAATTGCATTTTCGACCATTTTTTACGAACACAGAAGAAAGCAAAAATTGTGTCTACAGCGTTACTTGTGTAATTAAAGTTATGTTAACAGGCAGTCATCTTTATTAAGATTCTCTTGTTATGGGAATCGGTTCACTCTGGAGAATTTTATTCATTTGTTGGTTTCTTCATTGTATGAACCGTACCTCTTAACAGAGGAGTAACAAGGTGCTGCATTGTTCAACATAAAGAAACAAACATAAAAGTATACTGCTACAGTATGAAGTAACCAATGTAACTTGACCCCCATATTACATTTATCAGAGGCCACAATCTTCAGCAATCTGCACGTTTATCTCCTTTCTACCCCAATCACCAGATAATGGACCTTATGTTGGAAACACTGTCCTTTGTCTTCTATTTTGGAAGAATGTAACATGGAAACCAAGGACCTGCGAAAATACTGGTCAGGAACTTCCCACAAAAAAAGAGAAATCAGAATAATTTTCAAGGTCAAATAATATGACCACATACAATCGGCCTGGTAACAATTTAACTGCCTCTACTATACTTAAACTAACTGCTTTGTATATGCATATCGGAATGTGTGTGGCTTACATCACTTCCTAATGAGTTTTCAGGTTCGAGTTTAGTGTCATTTGCAGGTATGAACACCATTTTCACTAATCCTATTCATTATTTGGCCACCGCTAAAATGAGTACCCTTGAGATGTCATGTAATACCCTCTGCTGTGTGTAATTAGAAGGTCAGGTATGTTAACCTATGTGGAAAATGTAATATCATACTATACCCTGCAGCACAGATTTACTCGTATTGAACGTGGGTGTTTACAAAATGCATTTTTGCACAAACAATGCAAAGAGATGCAACAGAAATTTATTCGACCTGAGCACAGTGCAAGATGGATTTTCCTCCAGTTATCTAAGCAAGGGGTTGAGGACTCAGCAGGACACCACAACTGCCAAAAGTCTTCACACAACACCATGTCTACTAACATAGCAATTCTTTCGTTTGCGTAAAATCCCAGTTCTTCTTCAATAGGGCATGATATTCACATCCATAAAATGTGTGTTTATGCATAATCATATATTTTATACATTGCCTTGAAATGTGTAGTGCAGGGTGCACCTTTAGTGCACATCTCACACGGGATTGTGCTGGATGATCTTTGTGCTTTGGCTCAATGCTTAATATGGTTGCTACCGACGACATCATAGGCGAGTGACTCTTGCTTAATTAACGTATTGCTTGATTTCTCCCATTACCATAGCCCTGCAGATTTGCACAAGGAGTCACAATGCTCTGTCCACGCTTTTCCCAGTGAAATATTTAATTTCCTCCGATAGGACTGTATCCCTTTCATTACTTCGGAGGTGTGTTTCCTAATCGTGTCCCTATTATTTCTCCGACTTTTGTTTTTTTGTTTCACTTTGAGTCATTTGCGTTGCTGGTCCTACTTCTTTGTAACCCCTGTCTCAATTGCCTTAAATCTCATCTTAGCCATTTAAATAATTTCCAAGAGACCTTCTCTGAATCTGGTTGTCTAGGAATGATTTCACATTCAATTATTTTACATTTTAGCAGTTTTCATATATACATGTTGTTGCAATATAAATATATTTTGTGATATTCTTACATTTTTTTTTTATTAGCATAGTATGTTTCCAGATGTTGAATTGAATCACAATCAAGTAAAGTACTTTTCATTGAAGAATTGCTTGAAAATACCCATAGTTCACAATAACATTTTGAGGAAAATCCAAATATGGAATTCTTTTGAAGATCAGAGTAGGTATTAGGGTGAGAGGAAAATAGAAACTGTAATAAAAAGTTCTGTACATGAAATTTATTAAGGGTTTTGAACATGAAATACATTAAACCCAATGTGAATGTGTTATTATCCCCTTAGCTGCTGAGGCTTTTCTTACCTCTAGATTCGAAAGGGTTAAAAAGAAAAAAACAGTACCCTACGTTTGTTGGTGGGCCCAGCGTCCGAGACAGGAAGGCAGCCAAAACATAACCTGTACAAATATATATTTTTTTCCAACCGAATTTGACCCCTTTTTGTAATGATGATTCCTGAGGATTTGGGGCCTGGACACTCAGCTGCCACCCAGGGAAACCTACCAAACCCACACATGTATATAAACTAGATTCACAGTAAAGTACAGGGTGATGTGACTTGTGTGGATCCACCAACATTTTTTTCCCCATAAGGCCTTGCAAACCTCAACTCTCAATTGTGGCAAAAAAACCTCATTTGCCTCACATTTATGAGAGAAAAAGTTCTGGATCTGTAGGGAGCCACAAAATTCTTACCACCCAGCATTTCCACACTGGTCCTCATAAACATGGTACTTTATGTGTGTGAGTAGATCCAGCTACTGCAGCAAGAAAGGCACCAAAATGCAACATGGAGACATCAGCAATAGGGGTCGCAGCAAGCCAAACATTTTTTAGAACCATACACCTGAGGGAGTCCAGGCTAGTCTTCCTTAAGTGGATTTCCTGCGAATCAAGTTTTCAGAAATCTTGTTTTTTTTATGGCAAAGAAAATTTTGTAGACAATAAAATCCAATCACTGGTGAATTCTCAAGATACTCAAAATGTTAATTTGTGGATAATTTAAATATTCTGAGCCCCTGGCGTGTGTCCTGCGAGAATCCCATGGACATTGAGGCCTCCGTTTTCAAAAACGATACTCTTCTACTCTCGGCTTAGGCGGATGACACAATATTATATATCAAGGACCCCCAGGGCAATGTTGCTCCGCTTCTCCAGGAAATCGCGAGGTATGGTGCATTCTCGGGGCTTAAGGTGAACTGGAGTAAATCCATTATGTTCCCCCTGACACCGGTGATGGTACAGGTAGATGTGGGGTTCCCTCTCAAGTGGGAGGCAGGTTCGGTCCTTCACCTGGGTATTAGAGTCCATACGGAATCCAAAGTAGTGGCGACCGATAATTTTTATGTTGCACTTAGGACATTAGCAGGTGACGTGGAGAGGTGTATTAGGCTCCCGCTGTCATTGATGGGCCACATAGCTCTTATGAAAATGGTGATGCTCCCTCGTTTTCTGTTACTCTTTCAGAACATCCCTTTGTTACTGCCAAATGCATACTTTGCAACTTTGAGAGGTTTACTTATTAAATTAGCATGGGCAGGTAAACAGCCGCGAGTGCAATGGCACACCCTGACTCTTCCTTACGAGCTGGGTGGCCATGGTCCAGTGCCAACAGTGGAAGAATGGCATAGGAATATGGTGTATTGTAACAATCAAACAGAAATCAATAGAGAACTGCTCCCCCCAACTAATAGGCCTGCAAAGCATTGGGACATCTATGAACAATATCTGGTTGGTAAAGAAACTGGCAAGCCGGCGGCCATGAGAGCTTATGCTTATATGGGCAGGAAGGACCGTATGTGTGGTGGAATGGGCTTGGATATTTGCCATCATAGCAATATGGAGGCCTCCTGTTCGGGCTGTTTGGGCAACTATTGGAACTGCATGACTCTGGGGTATCTGTCAATATATAACTGTAAATGGATGCAATTGTTTTTTTCTGTATGTGAAAGTGTTCAAAAGCATACATACAATAAATTTAAAACTTTTTAAAAAAATGTTGCTAATTAATGTCACAGATAATAAGGCTCTCAAAATATGACAGGAAATATTGTGCTCCTAGATGCCCAGCCATATTACCTTCCTATGCTTATGAGAGTATGTTAAAAAATTGGCTAATCCCAAGAGACTGTTCTATGTCCCCACCTGTGTTTTTATTTTTCGACAGGTTTCCCTGCCTGATGTCCCTCCAGAGTTGGAGGCTCGAGAACAAGGTTTTGAGTTCTTGTTTTTTCTTTTGAAGAGTCTGAACATTGAGCTTACATTCTGAAGTTGTTCATGTGATCTTTGTGTTCAGATTGAGGTAGTAAGAGTATTAACTAAATGTTGTGACTTAGTTAGCACCTCAAGTCCTCCCATTATTTTGGTGTTCTTAGGATTGCACCTCATTAGGAAGGATTTGTGTGAACGTTTACAGTTGTATTTGAAAATTGTGAACCTTCCATGACAAGCCAATCTTGGCCAATATGGAGCTAGTGTTCTGTGCAAGCCACTCACCTGAATTCTAGGCATTCCAATGGGGCAATGACAATTCCCCAATCCCCATGAGGACTAACATGACCAAGATGAAGAGTATATTGCCCTCTCGCAAGTACTCAAGGAGAAGGGAAGGGAAGAGAAAATACCAGCTTCAGTTTGGTGGCTTGCAGAATCGGACTGCTAGAACATGGACTGCATGTTGTGTTGGGCATCCGGACTTCTGATTTCTGAAAATATTGGATTGTTGTTTTTTAAGGATTCTGGGCTGCAAATGAATTACTTCATTAATACATTAAACTCGCATAAACTATTATACATTGCATAATGCCAGTTATTGTTCACACGTTGTGCATACGCTTTTACAAGGCTGAACAAGTCTCTTCCTCTTTTTGCAATATTTTCAGAGTCTCTGTGGCAATGTTCAAACTCAAAAACAATCAACTTGACTAAAGGGCTTCTTTGTGTTGTGGTGTAATCTGTCGCCAATAATAGTTTTGATAAATTTGCTCTACTTCCTATATCCTAATTCTCAGGGCTGCACTTGTTACAGGAAATACGCCTTTCCTTAATCTGTGTAGGGGTATCTTGGATTCCCACTCAAACAAAAAATCACACTAGTTCTTATTGTCATAAATTATTTAAAAGACAGAGTTCTGTTTTGTTCTATTTAAGGGAATAATCTTTCTTTACCTTGAAATTAAGTTGCCTGGCCGAAAAAGTCAGAAGAACCCAAACTGGGTTTTTTGATCTTTCTTATTTTCTCTCTTTTACAGAAAATACAGGATTGTTGGCAGAAGATGGTAGAGGAGAGCCAGGACTCTTCAGGAAGCCGATCAGAGGGCAAGGATCACCAGAACTTAACTGGAAACTGTCCGGAGGATGAAAAATGCAGGAATTTGACTGGAAGTTGGTCGGAGAACGAGGTACACTTGAGCTCAACTGGAGGCAGGTTGGAGAAAGAAGGAACTTGACTTGCACTGGAACTCGACTGGAGGCTGGCGGGAGGACTTGACTGGAAACGGGAGAGCAGAGCAATAGGTCCAAAGCCAAGAAAGGCCTCAGACTCACAAGCATTCTTCAATAATCAAATGTGCACATGTACCCTTTGGCATTTGATTGCTTGTTAAAGAAATGAGAAATTATCCTCCTGATTGTGACACATGTTCAATACAGACGACATTGTGAAGAGCGCATGTTTTGGCAGTTACAGTTGGAGTAGGTGGAATACAATGTGCATAAATTAATAGACCCAAATACATCTATATGTTACAAGCATTAGCATCTTACTATAATCGAGCTTGTGGATGTGCTAGTATACCCACAACAGTTAGTGACCACAGTCTGGTGGTACCAGTACAGAGGAAAGGCTGACCTGTATTAAAAAAGATGAACTCTATTCAACAGGTCCCATGTCCTCCTCCGTTATACCTTCAAGACCTAGCCGTTGCTGATTCGCAGGAGAGGAGCAGATGCAGCATAGTTCAGCACTTCCCTCTGTGCTCAGTGCAAGTCTTTAGGCAGGTTGAAAAGATGGATGTCATGGGTAATGCTGCTTGTTTGAGCAGGTATGAGCAGGTATACTATAGTTGGGGGCACAGAAGAAAGCCAGGTTGTTTCACTTACCTCCACCTCACTGCAGCTGCTAGCCACCATCACCACTCTTTGGCTAACATGTTGTGACACAGATCAAGTCAAAGTATGGTCTGTGTTGGAAACTGACCTTTCTGTAGGGTTTCCTCTGTCTTTTTGGCTTCTGATCTCTTGTTTTCGATCCCTGTGCTGAATTTTGTTTTTTATGGTTTTAGGACTCTGGTCACTTTACCACTGCTACCCAGTATAACAGTGCAAGTGCTCTCTGTCTAAATGGAGTTCTTGATCGGTTTGTCCTTGATTGGCATATTTGATTTACTAGTAACTCCCTAGTAATGTGAACTATGTGTGCCCATGGCCTGTAAATCAAATGCTTCTAGTGGGTCTTCAGCACTGACTGTGCCACCCACATGAGTAGCCCTGTAAACATCTCTCAGACCTGCTACTGTAGCTTCTGTGTGTGCATTTTTAAATGCCATTTTGACCTGGAAAATGCACTCACTTGCCAGGTTCAAAGCTACCCATTTACTACATGCGTGTCACTCCTAAAGTAGGCCCAATGCAGGCCCATGGGCAGGGTGAAGTGTATTTAAAAGGTACGGCATGTACTGGTGTGTTTTGCATGTCCTGATTGTGAAATACTGCTAAATTCCATTTTCATTATTGCAAGGCCTAACTCTATCATAGGCTAACATAGAGATTGCCTTGAAATATCTTTCAAGTGTAATCTACTATTAGGAGCAGATAAAGATATGGGGGGTCATTACAACATTGGCGGTAAAAGCCGCTTACCGCCGTACAGAAGACCGCCAACGCACCGCTGTGGCCGCGGAATTCCACCACGGTCATTATGACCCAAAGCCCGGAATCCGCCAAAATCTAGACACCCACACAAGTCCGCCATGCCAAAGGTCAGTGATAAACTGGCAATAACAAATCCTCCACCGTCACGCCAACAGGAATACGCCCACACTATCAAGACCCACGAATCCACGTGGTGGTCTTTCAACCGCGGTATTCCATTGGCAGTACACACCTCCGCGCTCAAAATACACACACTCTTACAAAACACTACCACATTGGACAATTCGAAATACACACACCTGATACACATACACACACCACTCCCACACACCCAATACAATATAAAACACACACCCACATCACCCACAAACCCTTACGATCAGAATTGCGACTGAAGGCCACAGAGAGACATCACCATCTACAAACGAGCATCCACAGGCACTCAACACCATCACCCACATAACATCCACGCACCTCACACAACACACCACTAGGTATCACCCCAAACATCACAACACACATCACCCCACACATCACTCACACCACCCCATGGCACGGCAAAGACACCCCAGGTTCTCTGAGGAGGAGTTCAGGATAAAGGTGGAGGAAATCATCTGGGTAGAGCCACAGTTATTCGGATCACAGGTGCAGCACACCTCCATAGCTAGGAAGATGAAGCTATGGTGAAGAATCATGGACAGGGTCAACGCAGTGGGACAGCACCCAAGAAATAGGGATGACATCAGGAAGAGGTGGAACGACCTACGGGGGAAGGTGCGTTCCGTGGTCTCAAGATACCACACTGCGGTACAGAGGACTGGCGGCGGACCCCCACTTCCTCCCCCACAACTAACAACATGGGAGGAGCAGGTCTTGGCTATTCTGCATCCTGAGGGCTTCGCAGGGGTAGCTGGAGGAATGGACTCTGGTAAGTCAAATCTTTCACTACTTCATCCCCCACCCACCTGCATGCTATCACATACTCCCACCCTCGCCCTCACACCATCACTCCAACTCCTCACATATGTCCCAATATCCCAAACCCAAGCCCTGCATGTAACACCAAAGCATGGACACCCATCACCAAAGCATGGCCATGCACATACCCATACACCCCCCTAAACCATTATCACACAAGGTCCCACTCAAGAATGCAAGCACTGGGGTACAGGGTCACCCACCCATTGCACACCATGGCACACACAGATGCAATAATCATGCCTTTACACCCCTACGGGACCCCTACCCAACGTCACCGGACAGGAGGGTCCAGAAATGTCCACTCCACCCACAGAAGAGGCCCACAGTGATGACACCAGCTCTGTCCAACTGGATCTAGATGACCAGCCCGGCCCATCTGGGACCTCGGGACAGTCGGTTCCCCTCACACTGACACAGGCCACTCCTGAGCTTGCCCCCTCTGGAAACACCAGCACAGCACCCACCCAGCGGGCCCATAACTCTGTCCCCAGGACACGTCAAGCAGCAGTGTGTCCACCACTACAGGGTACCGAGGCTAACCCACCACCCCAACAACACCAGGGACCTGGGGGCAGTGGTAGTGGTCACACGGTTCAGGGGACAGAGGCCAAGGAACACAGGGTAACTGGGAGGGCTGTTGTGAGACAGGGGGAGGACAGGCCCAGGGAACCCACTCTCCACGAGGCCCTCTCCAACATCATGGGAGCCTACCACCATTCCCAGGGGTGCTGAAGGAACTCGTCAACACCAGGAGGGACACTGCGGCACAACAAGGGGCCCCTGACACTAGCCTGGATGATGAACTGCCCACCACCTCCTCCGGCGCTAGTGGACAGGAGGCACCGCCACAGGACCACCACCCAGCACCCCACCCCCTGCAGAGGGAGAACCACCCAGCAAATGGTCCCTGAGATCCAGGACAAAGACAGAGAAGGATGCCAAGACCCCCGCCAAGAAATGAGACCACTCTGATTGTCATCCTTTTGTCCCACCTTGTCACCCTGTCCATCCTTAAACTGCATCAGCTTCACTTCCTATGCCCCTTTGGACAATGCACCTGTGAGACTAATAGACTGGACTCTGCCATGGACATTCATCCACCATCACCCCTCACCATTTTACAACCCCCTCCAATATTGAGCACTTAAATAAACACCCTTAAAGCACAAAACAATCAGGAGTCTGTCTGTGATTTCGAAATTGTGTATTAGCAATTACAGTGGCAAAATGCTCATTCAAATGTAATGTCAACATACCTATGTCACACAGCTCTAGTCCATGAGGAAACAAAGCAGATGTCACACAGTGGGACCCACATCTGTGAAATCGTAAGGGAAAGTGACAACTCAGTGAACATACACTGGGTGAAAATGACAGACAGTAGAGAGGTAGTAGATTTAAATCAGATGTAGCAGGCAGTGTTGTCTTCTTACCTGTGTCTCATTGGAAGTATTGCAGGATCACAGTGTTCCTGTTGTTGATGTCCTCTTCTTCTGCTTCCTCGTCTTCACTGTCCACAGGCTCCACAGCTGCCACAACACCTCCATCTGGACCATTCTCCTGCAGAAAAGGCACCTGTCGTCGCAAAGCCAAGTTGTGAAGCATACAGCAGACAACGATGATCTGGCACACCTTCTTTGGTGAGTAGAACAGGGAACCACCTGTCATATGGAGGCACCGGAACCTGGCCTTCAGGAGGGCGAAGGCCCGCTCTATAATCCTCCTAGTTCGCCCATGGGCCTCACTGTAGTGTTCCTCTGCACTTGTCCTGGGATTCCTCACTGGGGTCAGTAGCCATGGCAGGTTGGGGTAACCAGAGTCACCTGCAAATGGCGAGGGACAACTGTTAGGCACACACTGACTCATAGGGACATCCACAGACTCAGACAACTATTCCCACTGATTTGGGTCCAGGTGCTCACCTAATGGCCACACCTGGTGCCTCTGGAGTTGCCCCATCACATAAGGGATGCTGCTATTCCGCAAGATCTAAGCGTCATGCACTGAACCAGGGAATCTTGCATTAACATGGGAGATGTACTGGTCTGCCAAACACACCATCTGCACATTCATCGAATGGTAACTCTTCCGGTTTCTGTACAACTGTTCACTCCTGCGTGGGGGGACCAAGGCCACAAGTGTCCCATCAATGGCACCTATGATGTTGGGGATATGTCCCAGGGCATAGAAGTCACCTTTCACTGTAGGCATATCCTCCACCTGAGGGAAAACGACGTAGCTCCGCATGTGTTTCAGCAGGGCAGACAACACTCTGGACAGCACGTTGGAAAACAGGCTGGGACATCCCTGATGCTATGGCCACTGTTGTTTGAAATTACCCACTTGCTAGGAAATGGAGTACTGACAGCACCTGCACTTGAGGGCGGACACCTGTGGGATGGCAGATAGCTGACATCAGGTCTGGTTCCGACTGGGCACACAGTTCCTGGATTGTGGCACGATCAAGCCTGTAGGTGATGATCACATGTCTTTCCTCCATTGTCGATAGGTCCACCAGCGGTCTGTACAGCAGAGGATGCCGCCATCTCCTCACATGCCCCAGCGGACGGTGCCTATGGAGGAGAACAGCGAGCAGAGAGTCAACCAACTCTGAGGTACGTAAACACAGCTTACTTTGAAAATATTCATAAATCGAAATTTGCCTGTATGAGTGGTTAGGCAAGGCCTAGGTATGTGTGACACAGTCAAAAATAAAGCCATGTGGGCCCCTCAAATGGCAGCTGCCTGACCTGTAAGGTAGAACAAGGGGATATGAGGTAACTGCGCTGGCGTTGTGCACCGTTGCGATAGGCGGTCGAAGACTGCGGCGCAATTCTGCATTGGTTAACATTGAACCCTATGGGTCCCAGGAGCCAATGACGATGTACGCCGGCGGTGACGGTACGCACCGCTGTGGACGTGACCGCCATTTTCTGTCTGTTCAATCACTCGATACCTGATCTTCGACAGGAGAGGACCTACATTTCAAGAGCTGCTGTGACCTCAGTCTGGAAGAGACAATGGCTTGTGTGTCTGGGAAAAGGGCCCCTGCCTTCAGCACGGAGGAGTTGGAGAAACTTGTGGATGGGGTCCTCCCCCAGTACAAGCTACTCTACGGTCCTCCAGACAAACAGGTAAGTACACTGGCGTGCCATCACCAACGAAGTCCGGACCCTGGGGGTCTACCACAGACGGAGCACCCACTGCCGGAAAATATGGGAGGGCATTAGCCGCTGGAGCAAGAAGAAGTCGGAGGCCCAGCTGGGGATGGCCTCCCAACATGGGAGGGGTGGCCGTCGCACCATGATCCCCCTGATGTTCAGGATACTGGCGATGGCGTATCCAGACTTGGATTGGTGCTTGAGGTCATCACAGCAGCCACAAGGGGGTGAGTACACTCTCATTCTGCTGATTCAGCGTGCATTTTAGGTGTCTGGGTGGGGGAGGTGGGCTGTGGGTTCCCCTAGGCCAGGGCGAGTTTGCTAGTTAAGTTCCCTTCTTCAGGCAGGCCCTGTGGCACCCCACCCCACCTGTGTACAGTGCCAACTACGCCTAGTCAGGCTCCATGACATCCATGTGTGCAGAAATCGGGCATAGCCTTGTAAGCCATGTCTCAGGGATTGAATAGTGGACCCCAAGTGCGTGGCGTAGTGCAGGGGGCTTCTGTGTCTGTCGTGTCCGCCAACGGTAGCAGTATTGCAAATCAAATCAAATCAAATCATTAACATTTATAAAGCGCACTACTCACCCGTGCGGGTCTCAAGGTGCTAGGGGAAAAAAAGGGGGGGTTAACGCTGCTCGAACAGCCAGGTCTTTAGGAGTCTCCGGAAAGCAGAGTGGTCCTGGGTGGTCCTGCAGCTGGTGGGGAGGGAGTTCCAGGTCTTGGCCGCCAGGAAGGAGAAAGATCTCCCACCCACCGTGGAGCGGTGGATGCGAGGGACAGCAGCAAGTGCGAGGCCAGAGGAGCGCAGGTGGCGGGAGGGGACGTAGATGCTGAGGCGTCTGTTGAGGTATTCGGGTCCCTTGTTGTGGAGGGCTTTGTGTGCGTGGGTGAGAAGTCGGAAGGTGATCCTTTTGCTGACTGGGAGCCAATGCAGGTATCTCAGGTGTGCAGAGATGTGGCTGCTGCGGGGTACGTCTAGGATGAGGCGGGCCGAGGCGTTTTGAATGCGTTGCAGGCGATTTTGGAGTTTGGCTGTGGTCCCGGCATAGAGGGTGTTGCCGTAGTCCAGGCGGCTCGTGACGAGGGCGTGGGTCACGGTTTTTCTGGTGTCGGCGGGGATCCAGCGGAAGATCTTACAGAGCATGCGGAGGGTGAGGAAGCAGGCAGAGGACACGGCGTTGACTTGCTTAGTCATGGTGAGAAAAGGGTCCAAGATGAAGCCGAGGTTGCGGGCGTGGTCTGTGGGGGTCGGTGCGGTGCCGAGGGCCGTGGGCCACCAGGAGTCGTCCCAGGTGGACGGGGTGTTGCCGAGGATGAGGACTTCCGTTTTTTCAGAGTTCAGCTTTAGGCAGCTGAGCCTCATCCAATCTGCGACGTCCTTCATATCCTCTTGTAGGTTGGTCTTGGCGCTGGCGGGGTCCTTGGTGAGGGAGAGTATAAGTTGGGTGTCGTCGGCGTAGGAGGTGATGATGATGTCGTGCTTGCGTACGATGTTGACGAGGGGGCTCATGTAGACATTGAAGAGTGTCGGGCTGAGTGATGAGCCTTGAGGTACGCCGCAGATGATCTCGGTGGGTTCTGAGCGCAACGGAGGGAGCTAAACTCTTTGTGAACGGTTTGCGAGGAAGGAGGCGATCCAGTCCAGGGCCTGGCCTTGGACCCCGGTGGAGCGGAGGCGGGTGATTAGGGTGCGGTGACAGACGGTGTCAAAGGCAGCTGAGAGGTCGAGGAGAATGAGGGCGACTGTTTCACCGTTGTCCATCAGGGTTCTGATGTCGTCTGTGACTGAGATGAGGGCGGTTTCAGTGCTGTGGTTGGTTCGGAATCCGGTTTGTGAGGGGTCGAGCAGGTTGTTGTCTTCCAGGAAGGTGGTCAGCTGTTTGTTGACGGTCTTCTCTATTACTTTGGCTGGGAAAGGCAGAAGAGAGATGGGGCGGAAGTTTCGCAGGTCGCTCGGGTCAGCCGTAGGTTTCTTTAGTAGGGCGTTGACTGTGGCGTGTTTCCAGCATTCGGGGAAGGTAGCAGAAGAAAAAGAAGAGTTGATGACAGTCTGGAGGTGCGGGGCGATGATGTCGTCGGCTTTGTTAAAGATGAAGTGCGGGCAAGGGTCCGAAGGGGCGCCGGAGTGGATAGAGTTCATGATGGATTTGGTTTCTTCCGTGTTGATGTGGGTCCAGTTGTTGAGGGTGCGGGTTCGGTGGTGTTTGGTTGGGTCTGGTGTCCGAAGCTGGCATGGAGGTCGCTGATCTTGCGATGGAAGAAAGTGGTGAGGGATTCGCACAGATCCTGAGAGGGCGTGGCGGCGTTGGCGTTGGCGTTGGCGCTGGGGTTGGAGAACTCCTTGACGATGCTGAAGAGTTCTCTGCTGTTGTGGCTGTTTTTGTCCAGTCTGTCGGTGAAGAAGTTCCTTTTGGCAGCGCAGATCAGGTGGTGGTGTTCGCGGGTAGCGGTCTTGAGGGCGTTCATGTTGTCAGCGGTGTGGTCCTTGCGCCAGGCTTTCTCAAGGGCGCGACAAGTTTTCTTTGATTCTTTGAGGGTGTCAGAGAACCAGAGAGGTTTTTTGGTGTTGGTCTGTCGATGCGTGCGTTTGAGGGGAGCAAGGTTGTCTGCGCAGTTGGAGATCCAGTTTGTGAGTTTGAGGGCTGCGTCGTTGGGGTCAGTGGTGAGGGTGGGTTGGTTGGCGGCTAGTGCGGAGAAGAGTTGCTCTTCAGGGATCTTGTTCCACTGTTGATGAGGGATGGGTTGAGTGCGGAGGTGGCGGGTCTCGCGTCGGAATGTGAAGTGGACGCAGCTGTGGTCGGTCCAGTGTAGGGCGGAGGTGTGGCTGAAGAAGACGTGGTTGTTGGTGGAGACGATAGGGTCGAGCGTGTGTCCGGCGATGTGGGTGGCGGTGTTCACCAGTTGTTTGAGGCCGAGGTTGGCAAGGTTGTCGAGCAGGGTGGTGGTGTTGGGGTCGTTGTTTTGTTCCAGATGGAAGTTGAGGTCGCCTAGGAGGATGTAGTCCGGTGAGGCGAGGGCGTGCGGGGAGATGAAGTCGGCGATGGCGTCGCTGAAAGGGGCGCGTGGTCCGGGAGGACGGTAGACGAGGGATCCTCTGAGGGTGGTCCTCGGGTCGGTGCGAATCTGAAAATGCAGGTGTTCAGCGGCGAGAGGGGTGTCTTCGTGGAGGTGGTGACGCTGATGGAGTCTTTGAAGACGATGGCGATACCTCCTCCTGCTTGGTTGGTGCGGTCCTTCCTGGAGATCTTGTAGCCTTCGGGGATGGCGGCGGCGATGACTGGCGCAGAGGAGGCGTTCATCCAGGTCTCCGTGATGAAGGCGACGTCCGGTGCTGTGGAATCCAGGAGGTCCCAGAGTTTGACGGCGTGTTTGTGGACGGAGCGAGCGTTGACTAGGATGCACTTGAGGTGGTTGATGGCGCGTGGGCTTGTGGTCGTGGTAGTAGCGTGGTGGAAGATGCGTTTGCAGGAGTTGCAGGCGAAGGGTCCATGGGTGCCTTTGGGGTGAGCTTGGAAGCAGGTGTTGGAGCGTCCTGGGTTGAGGGCGTGGAGGGTGGTGGGGTCGTAGCGGATCAGCGGGGCTTGGGAGAGCTTGGGACCAGGGGTCATGGCGCTGGGCACAGGCCAGGCGCAGACGGGCGCAGACGGGCTTGCCTCTGGCGCGTCTCCGGCGCAGCGGCCGCCATATGAGGTAGGAGGGGGGAGGGGTCAGCTTGGGGCGAATGGGAGCTGGGGGGCGGGGGCGTGCAGGAGGTCGCGGCGGGAAAGCGCGAGGGAGGGGGGGACAGGTAGAGTGAGAAGAGCTGGGGGAGGGGGGTTTAAGGGTGGAGGGGGGTGAGTGTTAGAAGGTTTAGGAGATTAGGGAGAAAGATAGGAGTAGGGTTGTGAAGATAGGGGAGGGGGGGTTGTAGAGGTGGGTGAGGGTGAGAGGTAGAGTGAGAGGATAGGAAGATAGGTAATAGAGGGGGTGGCCGGAAGGGGGGGAAAGATAGAGAAGTAGATAGAGAAAATAGATAGATAGAGAAATCGATAGATAGGGAAATAGATAGAGAGATAGGAAGATAGGAGGAGGTGGAGAGTGAGGGAGATTAGATAGTGGGATAGAGAGATAGAGAGATAGGTAGAAAGGAGGTGTGAGGGAGGTAGATAGTGAACGGGTTAGATAGGGGAGATAGAGAGGGGGATGCGAGTGAGGGAGGGGGATGAGGTAGGAGCAGGAGGGCAGGCACGGGGAGAAGAAGACGGAGGAGGCAGAAGAGCCGAAGGCAGAAGACCAGAGGACCGGAAGAACAGAAGAACAGAAGAACAGAAGAACAGAAGAACAGGGAACAGAAGAACAGAAGAACAGAAGAACAGGGAACAGAAGACCGGAAGAACACAGAAGAACACAGAAGAACACAGAAGAAGATACAGAAAACGAAGAACAGAAGGCAGAAGACCACAGAAGAAGATGAGGAAGAAGAGAAGAAGAGAGAAGACGAGGAAAAGAAGAGTACAGCAGAAGATTACAGACGAGGAGCGAGGAGGAAGAGCAGAGAAGAAGAAAAGAAGAAAAGAAGCAGGAGCAGGAGAGAGGGTGAGTAGCGCGGGGCAGAGCGAGGGGCTGGGAGGTGGGGGGTACTTACTGTTAGGTGTGTCTCAGGAACTCAGGAACCTGGAGGAGCTGGAGGAGCTGCAGCGGCAGGGGGAGCGACCTATCCTTGGGTCAAGGGTCGCTACCACTGTCGCGCAGCGGCCGCCATATGAGGTAGGGGGGGGGAGGGGTCAGCTGGGGGCGAATGGGAGCTGGGGGGCGGGCGTGCAGGAGGTCGCGGCGGGAAAGCGCGAGGGAGGGGGGACAGGTAGAGTGAGAAGAGCTGGGGGAGGGGGGTTTAAGGGTGGAGGGGGGTGAGTGTTAGGAGGTTTAGGAGATTAGGGAGAAAGATAAGAGTAGGGTTGTGAAGATAGGGGAGGGGGGGTTGTAGAGGTGGGTGAGGGTGAGAGGTAGAGTGAGAGGATAGGAAGATAGGTAATAGAGGGGGTGGCGGGAAGGGGGGGAAAGATAGAGAAGTAGATAGAGAAACGAGATAGATAGAGAAATCGATAGATAGGGAAATAGAGAGATAGGAAGATAGGAGGAGGTGGAGAGTGAGGGAGATTAGATAGTGGGATAGAGAGATAGAGAGATAGGTAGATAGGAGGAGTGAGGGAGGTAGATAGTGAACAGGTTAGATAGGGGAGATAGAGAGGGGGATGCGAGTGAGGGAGGGGATGAGGTAGGAGCAGGAGGGCAGGCGCGGGGAGAAGAAGACGGAGGAGGCAGAAGAGCCGAAGGCAGAAGACCAGAGGACCGGAAGAACAGAAGAACAGAAGAACAGAAGAACAGAAGAACAGGGAACAGAAGACCGGAAGAACACAGAAGAACACAGAAGAACACAGAAGAAGATACAGAAAACGAAGAACAGAAGGCAGAAGACCACAGAAGAAGATGAGGAAGAAGAGAAGAAGAGAGAAGACGGGGAAAAGAAGAGTACAGCAGAAGATTACAGACGAGGAGCGAGGAGGAAGAGCAGAGAAGAAGAAAAGAAGAAAAGAAGCAGGAGAGAGGGTGAGTAGCGCGGGGCAGAGCGAGGGGCTGGGAGGTGGGGGGTACTTACTGTTAGGTGGGTCTCAGGAACTCAGGAACCTGGAGGAGCTGGAGGAGCTGCAGCGGCAGGGGGAGCGACCTACCCTTGGGTGAAGGGTCGCTACCACTGACGCGCAGCGGCCGCCATATGAGGTAGGAGGGGGGGAGGGGTCAGCTGGGGGCGAATGGGAGCTGGGGGGCGGGGCGTGCAGGAGGTCGCGGCGGGAAAGCGTGAGGGAGGGGGGACAGGTAGAGTGAAAAGAGCTGGGGAAGGGGGGTTTAAGGGTGGAGGGGGGTGAGTGTTAGGAGGTTTAGGAGATTAGGGAGAAAGATAGGAGTAGGGTTGTGAAGATAGGGGAGGGGGGGTTGTAGAGGTGGGTGAGGGTGAGAGGTAGAGTGAGAGGATAGGAAGATAGGTAATAGAGGGGGTGGCGGGAAGGGGGGGAAAGATAGAGAAGTAGATAGAGAAAATAGATAGATAGGGAAATAGATAGAGAGATAGGAAGATAGGAGGAGGTGGAGAGTGAGGGAGATTAGATAGTGGGATAGAGAGATAGAGAGATAGGTAGATGGGAGGAGTGAGGGAGGTAGATAGTGAACGGGTTAGATAGGGGAGATAGAGAGGGGGATGCGAGTGAGGGCGGGGGATGAGGTAGGAGCAGGAGGGCAGGCGCGGGGAGAAGAAGACGGAGGAGGCAGAAGAGCCGAAGGCAGAAGACCAGAGGACCGGAAGAACAGAAGAACAGAAGAACAGCATGTTGCATGCACTGAACATGTCTTTTTTCTGTCTTCCCCCCCTTTTTTGTGGTCTCCCTGTACTTGTGTGCATTAGCATCATCAGGCGGAGGAGCAGTGGCACCGGAGCAGGAGGGAGCTGCATCCAACATGGCCCTGGAGGTCGACACTACGGACTCCGAATTTACCAGTGGGACGGAGGGTGAGGGGAGCTCCACTGCGGGGACAGGTGCTGACACCAGCAGGACGGACTCCTCCTCTGATGTGAGCTCCCTTACGGTTGCGGCCCCATCTGTGCCCCCCGCATCTACAGGTGCAGCCGCCACCCCCCCTACCAGCACCGCCCTCCCAGCAGCCCCTCAGCCTTTGCCTTGTGCCCGCTAACCCAGGAGGGTGGGCATTACCTTCACCACCGACACCTCAGCCCCTGCCACCCCTGCTGCACTCAGTGAGGAGTCCATTGATCTCCTCAGGTCCCTCACTGTTGGGCAGTCTACCATTTTGAATGCTATCCAGGGTGTAGAGAGGCAGTTACAACAAACCAATGCATTCCTGGAGGGCATTCACTGGTCAAGCAGCCCTTCAGCTAGCTTTTCAGACTCTGGCCTCAGCACTGATGGCAGCCATTGTCCCTCTCTCTAGCCTCCCCCCTCCAACTTCCTCCACCCAGACCCACACCCCTGTACCTCAGCCTACCCCAAGCACACCATCAGACCAGCATGCACACACCTCAACACACAAGGGAAGCTCTGGCAAACATAAGCACCACACATCCCACAGGCACTCACACAAGCATCACACACATGCAGACACACCAACATCCACTGCCTCCACTGTGTCCCCCTCTTCCTCGTCTCCCTCCTCCCTCCCTGTCTCGTCTCCACTCACACCTGCATGCACTACATCCTCAGCCACTACGTCCATCACCAGCACACCCACCACCACACCCCGCTCACGTGCACTCCCCACCCCCACTACCATTGACACATCCCCTGTGCCCTCTCCCAGTGTGTCTGTGAGGCCACCTCCCAAGGTACACAAACGCAGCCACACACCCACCCAACAGCCATCCACCTCACGACAGCCTCCAGCCCATGCACCTTCATCCAAAGTCACCAAACGTACACCTCCTACAACCACTACCTCTTCCTCCACTCCCAAACCCCCTCCAGCTACCCGTCCCAGTGTTCCTAAGAAACTTTTCCTGGCCAGCCTTGACCTCTTTCCCTCACCTCCCCCACCCCGTCAGTCTCCTAGGGCCTGACTCTCCAGGTCCCCACCTAGCACCTCAGCCACAACATCGGCGGGACCAGTGGTGCCAGTAGTCACCGGATTATGGAGTGCACCAGGCAGGAGGCCAGGCAGCATAGCAAGGAGCCAGAGCACGGACAGTCCCCCACCTGTCAAGCATAAAAAGTTGGACAGTGCCCGGTGGGAGAGGGGAAAGAAACCAGCCACCAAAGCCGCTCCCAGGGTTACAGTTGGGAGTGTGGGGACAGCTGCGACACCATCCAAGGTGGGAAAGGGGCACACTAAAACCGGCAAGTCTGGGAAGATCAGCACGGCGCACAAGACTGCCACCAGCCCCGCTGCCCAGGAAGCGACCGCCAGCAGCCACACTGCCCAGGAAGCGACTGCCAGCAGCCACACTGCCCAGGAAGCGACCGCCAGCAGCAGCCCCGCTGCCCAGGAAGCGACCGCCAGCAGCCACACTGCCCAGGAAGCGACCACCACCAGCCACACTGCCACAGACAGGACCGCCAGCAGCCCCGCTGCCCAGGAAGCGACTGCCAGCAGCCACACTGCCCAGGAAGCGACCGCCAGTAGCAGCCCGCTGCCCAGGAAGCGTCCGTCAGCAGCCACACTGCCACAGACAGGACCACCAGCAGAAGCCCCGCTGCCCAGGAAGCATCCACGAGCAGCCCCGCTGCCACAGACAGGACCGCCAGCAGCAGCCCCGCTGCCACAGACAGTACCGCCAGCAGCAGCCCCGCTGCCCAGGAAGCGACCACCAGCAGCAGCCCCGCTTCCCAGGATGCGATCGCCAGCAGCCCCGCTGCCACAGACAGGACCGCCAGCAGCTGACCTGCTGCCCAGGACACAGCCGCCAGCAGCCCCGCAGGCCAGGACAAGACCGACACCACCTGAACCACTGCCCTTGACACAGCTGCCAGCAGCCCCGCAGGCCAGGACAAGACCGACACCACCTGAACCACTGCCCAGGACACCGCCGCCACAAGCACCGCTGCCAAGGACACCGCCACCACAAACACCGCTGCCAAGGACACCGCCACAAGCACCGCTGCCCAGGACACCGCCACCAGCAACCCCGCAGGCCAGTCAGCGCAAATGATTCCGACGCTACTGAGTCCTCCACGGGCAGGATGAAGCACTCTGGGCACAATGCCCCCTGCAGAACCAGTGGAGAGATGCATCCACTACCTCTGTCCTTGGCAGGATGAAGCACTCTGGGCACAATGCCCCCTCTAGAACCAGTGGAGAGATACATCCACTACCTCTGTCCTTGGATGGATGAAGCACTCTGGGCACAATGCCCCCTCCAGAACCAGTGGAGAGATACATCCACTACCCCTGTCCTTGGCAGGATGAAGCACTCTGGACACAATGCCCCCTCCAGAACCAGTGGAGAGTTACATCCACTACCTCTGTCCTTGGCAGGATAAAGCACTCTGGGCACAATGCCCCCCCAGAACCAGTTTTAGAGATACATCCACTATCTCTGTCCTTGGCAGGATGTAGCACTCTGGGCACAGAGCCCCCACCTGAACCAGTGGAGAGATACATCCACTACCTCAGTCCTTGGCAGGATGAAGCACTCTGGACACAAGGCCCCCTCCAGAAACCAGTGGAGACTGTTATCCACTTGAGAGACTGTGGCTTTGCACTCCCCAGGATTGAACAGTGGGCAAACCACCCACTGTAGAGACTTGAGAGACTGTGGCTTTGCGCTCCCCAGGATTGAACAGTGGGCAACCCACCCACTGTAGAGACTGGAGAGACTGTGGCTTTGCACTCCCCAGGATTGAACAGTGGGCAAACCACCCACTGTAGAGACTTGAGAGTCTGTGGCTTTGCACTCCCCAGGATTGAACAGTGGGCAAACCACCCACTGTAGAGACTTGAGAGACTGTGGCTTTGCACTCCCCAGGATTGAACAGTGGGCAAACCACCCACTGTAGAGACTTGAGAGACTGTGGCTTTGCACTCCCCAGGATTGAACAGTGGGCATGGAGCCCCCTCGTGGATTGGCGTCGTGCTCTCAACTGGCTGAGGTACCCTTCCCCCTGAGGTGCCTGTTTTATTTCTATCTGATGCCCCTGCAGTGTTCTCTCCGTTTTGATCGGGTATTGAGTGTGGGCCTCGGCCATGCCTTTTGGGCCCAGTGATCCACGGACTATGATGGTGGAATCCCTTGGACTCGTGTTCTTGGTGTATATAATTGTATATAGTACAAATGTATGTATTTGTAAATATTTTTGATGTATGTAATTGAATATATCACAATTATTCGAATCATTTCCTTTTGTCCTTGCATTCTTCCAGGGGGGTTGGGGGGTGTAACTGTTATGTATCAATGTGTATTAGTGTGTGTGTTGTAGTGGGTGAGGGTGGGGTTGGGGTGGTGGTATTGCGTGTGTGTGTCACTCTCTTTTCCCTCACCCCTCCCCTGTGTTGTAGGTACTCACCGTTGTCTTCGCCGCCGGCATTCGTGCTCCTGGTAGAGAAGCAGGAAGATAAAGGCTAGCAGAATCTGGAGCTCGGGTTCCATGGCGTCCTGATTCCTCGTGGGTTGTGTAGAGGTGAGCGTTTTCCCTTTGAAGTCCTGTCCCGCCGTGTTTTTGTTCGCGGTGAATCTGCCCCAGAAAAGGTGGCGGATTGGTGGGTTGTAAAAGTGTGGGCAGTACATTGTCTTCCGCCTGTCTGTTTGCAGTTACCGCTGCGGTGTTTGTTTGTACCGCCGTGGCTGTCGTAGTGCTAAAGTGGCTGTCTATGTTGGCGGTTTCCGCCATGGTCGTAATTCCATTTTTTTTACCGCCGGCCTGTTGGTTGTTTTAGTGCCTCGTTAACACCGACCGCCAGGGTTGTAATGACCGCCATGGAGTTTTGGTGTCTTTTAACTCACAATTAAAAATACATCTTTTGGTGAAGTGGGTTTTTAAATTGTAAGTTTGAAAATGCCACTTTTAGAAAATGGACATTTTCTTGTTTAACCATTCTGTGCCTCTGCCTGTCTGTGGAATACACATCTGGTTCAGGATGGGAGGCTGTTTGTGAATTCACTCTATACAGTCACAGAAAGGGAGCTGAGGTGTGCACTGCATATCCTGACGAGTCTTCCTAGGCTAGAATGGGCTGTCCTTACACAAAGCAGTCTCCAACCCCATGTAGTGTTTCTGGGGCCCTGGCAGGGAGGGCAGTGTTTTGTGAACTACAAAGACTTTCCATCGAAGTTTGTCATCTTGCCTGCTATAGGAGGGACTGCCACTCTGCCTGTGGCTTTGTTGTGCTGGCCTGCTGCTTCTGTCCTGGGAGTGAAAGGATTGGACTTTGCTTTCTACAACCTGCTTGCACAAGTTCTCCAAGGGCTTGAACTGAGCTTGTCTCCAGTAAGAAGTCTCTGAGACATCAAAAACTTAATCTGGCAGTGCCTGGGCTCTTCTGCTGAGAGTGGTGCCAACTCCAGTCCTTGGGCCCTTGGAAGTGGGTGACATGAAGACAAAAATCCACTCACTGACACGTTGCGACAGATAAATCAATGCAGAACCTGTACTGCAGCCGAAGAATCAATGCAGCACCTGTTTCACTGTGGCTCCATCAACACTGCATGTCTGGATTTTCCACCCATCATCCCCAGTGTGTCAATTTCTCATTAACCCCCCCCCCTCCACCACAGTTATGAACTGGTGCTGCCCTGTCTGGAAATCAATGCATCACCTTTCCTGCAAGGAAAAAAATCAACGCATCACCTCCCCTGTCAGTAGGGATCTGATGCATCTTGTTTCCTGCGAGGAAAGAATCAACGCATCACCTCCCCTGCACAGTAAGAAACTGATGCATTGCTTTGCTTTTTGGTACCTCACCTTCCCTTGTGGCCCACATCGTCTTTGTTTTGTGACTCATCCCAGGTACTTTGTACTTAAAACATACAACAGTTGATTCCTATGGATTATGACTCATTGAATCCTTCAAAAATTATATCTTATGTATGTTGGATTTTTGTTGTTTGGGTCTTGTTTTATTCAAATAAATATTTTCTATTATTCTAAACCGGTGTGGAGCCCTTTTGTAGTGTTTTCACTGTGTTACTCTGTGTGTGTGTGTGTGTGTGTGTGTGTGTGTACTAATATTTCACACACATGCCAAACTACCAAGGGGATGAGAAGGGGTCATCTTAACTGTATGGCTTCCTTACCCTGACTAGAGTGAGAGTCCCTTGTTGAACAGGGTGCAAACCACTGCCATCTAGAGAACCCATTTCTATCATTCTGAGTCTACCAAAGCACCTTGTGGCTGTCGCCACTGGATTGCAGTGTTGTAGCTTTACCTTCCTGTGTCTAACCTCTGCACCTCTGCCACATCTCTGGCTCAAGAGGTCCCTCAACAAAAGCCTCAGCAGGGATCCAAACCACACATATCACCATGGAGTGCTGCAGGAGTAATGGTGACATGTTTGCCACCAGTAGGTGGTGATGGAAGGGAAGAGAGGTGGCTAGGAGGTGGTATAGTCCAGCTGGGTTTTCGGAGCACCAGACCTATAGCCGCAACACTGCAACACCAGGGTAATGGCATTTTTCATTCTTTCCAGGCCTCCTGGTCCCAGGTTTCCTACTCCACCCAAGAATCATGTGTGCACTCGAACCTCAGCTCACCAAAGCTTTGGTAGGGCCAGGCTGCAGCCAACACTAGCGGTGGAAGCACCACAGCCACCAGCCATTCAAGCTGAGTTCTGATAGAATGTAGGAAGCACTCAAGGGTGAACATGAGCACAGTGTTGCAGCTACCATCGGAAGAATGAGCACAGTATTCAAGATCAAGTGAAATTATTTGCTAATATGCAGAAAAAAATGTCTCTGCATCTGCACGGCAAATATATGTTGAGTACTGAGTAAATAATCCCATTCCATACAAATACCGCAGACGACTGTAGAATTAACCAAGGAGGTCAGCACACCCAGACAGATTATCAAACACTACTAATTCCTGAACTATTGGTTACTGTTCTTGAAATCCATTCTAATGCCTCAATGCACCACTAAATCTTCCATTTGTTCCATGCCAAAGATCACCACAGATTCCGAGGCCTGATATTTACTAAGGTTTAGTGCAGGCACTTATGACGCAAAGGGGTTCAATTCAGGCCACTGACCAACTTTCACTTGCAAAACAAATTGCACTGATTGATAACACAAGTGCTGCACTAAGCACAAATGTGTATCCTGTTGTGACCCCCCTCAGCTTCTCTATGTAAAGTAGATATAGCAGCATAAATAGTGCACATGCCTCTAACATTCCACTAAAAGCCTGATCAAATAAAAAGACACACAAAGTAGCATGACCTGTCTTTGTATGGAACCATGACTCCAAATATAAACTCATGCAAACAATGAAAAGAGGAAATTTGCTTGATATATCCATGTGTAATACCTGTAAACACTGCATCATTAAACATATTGGGGCCTGGAGTAGGCATGCCCCAATGCATGGGTATGGTTTCAAAGAAGGTTTTGTTGTGGTTTATGAAATAAAATATGTTTACTTTGCAGAAAAGAATAAAGGAGAATACGTGAGAGAGATGTGGCCTAAAGTAGACTACAGTCAGAGAGAAGAAGCATGCAGAGGGATGGAGATTAACAGGTCGTTATTGAAAATAAAGAAGGAAGAGTGCAGAACTGAAAATGTTAAGCTAAAGTCAGATTTGTATGTAGGGTTTTTGAATATAGTAGGGGGAGGTTTTTTGCGGTAGCAGGCAATCGCCGTATTTGTAAACATAGAAAGAAAATGTGGAAAGGAAATACATTTATTTGCATGCAGGATAGTGCTATTAAGTATTTTGATAGGCACAGGTGTAAGCTGAATGGTTTGTCTGCCACTAGTATTGATTTCTTTTGCGATGGTTAACATGGAATATGGGCATGTACCTCAGCACTCAGTGCCCTCCTACATGTGAATCTGGTATCCTGACTTTTATTTTCGCCCTGGAGCCTTGCTTATCGAGCGTCCGTACAGTGACCTAGGCCTGTCACTAACAATGCAAGTTCCTTAACCTGCACTGTGACCCGAAGGAGCTCACCAACCGCGCTCCAAATTGATAGAGGACTAGTGTCCCTGTCTAGGGTTTAGCACGTACGGCAATGGTGTCAGCATCATATTCTACGATCTCATACTCTTCACCACTTTCATATGCAAACTCAACTTTGCACAAACAAAAGTAAACATCCGACGTGTACGATACGTTTAACACAAAGAACTCAAATAGATTTGTGTAGCATGCTATTTCATGTTGTGAAATACCACGACGCGTTTAGTTTGTATGGAAGCATGTACATAAGTATACTTAACTGGCTTAGTCCATGCATGCTAGGGCCAGGGTTTTGAGACTGGTTTTTAATTGTTTGTCTTCATTTCCTTTCCGTAAATAAATGCTGCATCTTTTGGACCTGTAAAGCAGAAGATACGCATAGAATACTCAGTATTAGAGGTAAACAGAGCTAACAGGCAACCCTTAGTGTCATGTATTAGTATTACATAAATGAAGGAACTAAAGTGCAGACTTGCATTTGTATGTTTTTAACACAGCGACAAGTGATGGAATTGATATGCAGAGAGCTTTAGAGGGTTACTGAAAAATACACTTTCCAATTGGGTCTGAAAGGAAACCATCACAGGGTCGAAGTGATTCCCCTAAGTAGAAGACAAAAATTGGTTAGGATTAGACATCAATATTTTGTGTACCGCTAAACTCATTTATTCAACCAATGGTCTAACTACAGATGTGAACTTTAGCCACGCATTCATCCATCCTTCTTTGTATCCGTTCTTCCTCCTATCCCTTTCTGTTTTTAGGAATATATGTGTATTTGTATGTTTGTTGTCTGTGTATCATTCTGAGTATTGGTTTGTGGACATAGGTATAATATATTAGTTTTTTATTTCACCCAATTAAAATCATAAAATCAGGCTTTACAGAGATTAACATTCATACTACAATACAAAGAGCCCCAAGAGCTTTACACAGGATTCACAGTATAGTTATGTGAACATCAATTTAAGCCATTTTTTTAGTGTGCGCCGGCTTAAAAGAGTGCAACTGTGCTACATATAATCAGTTTCCCAAGCTCCCCGTCCCAGCAGTTCACTCTGAAATAGTGAATAATACAAATCACTGCACAAATTGGTGGCTGGTTTTAGCAATGTTATATTACTCTATTCCATATAAAAATGTGCAATCCATGCAATAATATATTAAAATGAGCTCATTTTATATTCTCTATTGTCGGAAAATCCCTTGCTAGATGTGCATATAAAAAGAAAGTGCAATGTGAGTGCTAGGCATTGGATCGACGAGATCAATTGTAAAGCTGTGCTTCCAAAGAGTTACTCTTTGCTTGCAATATGATTTCGAGCAATTACTAATGGATATTTCACAGATCATGTACTTAAATCCGACAATAATGAGTAACCTAGGAAATGCAAGGGTTTTAGGCTTATCTAAATTAAATAATGCGGGCTTATTTCATAAGGGAGAACGCAACATAATAAGTTAAGTATTATTACTGCTCACAATGGAAATTTGCTATTCCCACCTTTTCTTATCTCCAGGGCACAGTCTTGAATGTTTTTTTTTAGGCCCGGGCAGAAACATAATTCCATCTGCGTATTTGACAGAATTCGTTTAACTCCGCATTACACATGTAACGGGGAGTTGTTGAATGCGTGGCAGAATTATATTCCCGCTGGCACACACGAGGCTCTGCAAATGTGCGCTTGAGAGCACAAACGAGATTTGACACCTATTAGTGCAATTTCCGGCCACCACATAACCTTTTGGTGCCATTTGAGATGCCAGAGATCGTTTGAGTAGAGTTTCAACTGGAGAGGCAGGCAAATCAACTCAAAAATACCTTTTCGAGTGAATATTCTAGTTGAACTGACAGTTCAGGTTGGTTTTTAGTGTGAAAAGCATCAACTTATTTTACTTTATTTTTCTACAGGAAGGAAATGCCTCAGAGAACACAACTTCCTCATTCTCTCCAAAAGGCTCCTCCCACTGCTTTGTCCATGTCCTGGTCACTTTTCATTTGGATTTCAACATGAAAGGATCACTCTTTGTCTGCAATTCCTGCTGCATATGTACTATCTTCGGACTTTGATTTTGTGACATCACAACAAGTACGTTAAAAAATGTTTGGATAAAGATGGTGTTTGATTGTGGTTATGGTGGATGGACTGGATTTGGAGTAGGAGCCTAGTATTTGTTTACATTCAATTGTTTTATCTTTTATGAGGCATAAATGTTGCACAGTTAAATACATTTTCCACATGTTTGTTAAATTTACACTATTCATTTATTTTACAATGTAGCCTTGTCTGCCCACCAACAATTAATTTTTTTAACATTTTGCCTCCACCCCTTTCCTGCCATAAGTCTCATAGGCCATAGGTGCACATCGGCATTCAACTTTTATTATTCCATTTTCCCCTGCACCCCCTACCTGCCATAAGTGCACACCAGCATTCATTTTTTAAGTTTTATTCCATTTTTTCCCAAACTCCCTGCCCACCATAGGTGCACACCAGCATTCTTTTTTCATGTTCCCCTACACCCACTTATTACACAGAGAGAGAGAGACAAGGAGGGTTAAAGCCCTCATATTGCCTCCCAAAATCAAAAACCATGTTCACAAAAAGTATTGGGGGAGCCGAAGAACAGACCCACAGGACCTGTTCAACCTATGATAGAACCACTCATTTCTGTGATCCAGTCAAAATGACACATGGTTGTGATAACCGTATATCTCAGGGGTTCCTCCTTATGGAATAGATGGCCTCACACACATTATAGTGTTGTGCTACATTATTTGGCCACCTATCCCCACCCGGGTAGGACAATACCACCTGGGCGGACTCAACCTCGTGGTTAAATGAACCCCGAAGGAGTGCTGAAATAATGTTTTTCTGGAAAATATGGGAATCCAGTTGTATGAATAAAATTACCTAGCAGATCACCAATGTGGATCACACCATTTAATAATGGTGTCTGCTGGTAAATTAAAAGCAAAGTAGGGAACATTTCTGAGTATAATCACTCATAATGTTGCTCTAATCCTAACGGCCAACATGTTACTGCCCATGCATCTAGCCTTTTCTGGTCTGGGGCATTCTTCAGGGCCTGGGATCCCTCCTAAGTATAGTGTGAAAAGAAGGCCTATCCTCAATAAATGGTAAAAGGCTTATATAAAACACATTCAAGGCCTACCTGAGTATTTATTCGAATGTGGGAGGCTTGTGTAAGGAAAAGAGGAAGGAAGCTTAAGACATGGCATGCAAAAATGGTTGTGTGTTCATGAACACATCTATCACACAACCACGCCAAACCACTGCAAACAAGGTGTCAAAACGTATACCAATAGTGGTATCACAACCATGCAGTTATTATTTGTTGCGGACACAGTGCCTAAGAATATTATTCATTATGTCCACTGCATCTGTAATTAAAAAAACTTTTTTCTCTCTGTTACCCTAAACTTTAAGGGCAGCTGGCCCCTGGTCTGTGGTAGGGGATGATGCCTCTTATAGTCACACTCTGCAAAATAAATCAGGGGGAAAGAAAAACAAATGCCGCAGGGTGGCATTACATGTTTCACAGTTTCCCCGAATCCCTCTCATCAAAGCAGTGGCAAGTATGCTCCGCAGGAGGAAGTACGGAAAAATTCAAGATGCCCAATCGCTCTATGAATTCATACAAGGTGTAGCAGTCAATACAGATAAATAAATAAACATGCACACCATGAGTCTGTCTAGGTTACTGAGGAGAAAGCCCATATTCAAATTTTATTAGGTTAATTACTAGAAAGCCACTTATTTGTCAAACTATATCAGGAGTATAATTAAAAATTAAAAAGAGCCTCTGCAGCTGAAAAATGAAGCCCGCCCTCCCAAGATCCTCACCTCCATGTGCCTGTTGGTAACAAGGCACTTATAGTGCAAAACTGAAAACGAGACTGAGGGAGACTTAGCTTTGCTCCTACTTGGGGCATGAGGCTCAAACTGTCACGAGAGCCTGTGATATGCACCCCCCACCGGGGGAAACTTAGTTCATCAAAGGGAGCAGTCATCAATAGCACCTATTCGGGTCCCCTCCCAGCCGCTTGTGTTCACTGTCTGGAGAGGAGCACCCTACTCCCACTGCCTATCATTGACATACACCAGCATTCATTTCTCAGGAGTATTCCATTTCCCCTGCACCCTCTACCTGCCATAAGCACACACAAACATTCTTTTTCTTAAGGATTATACCATTTTACCCACATCTTCCTGCCGGCCAATATTATGCTATGGTGTGGAATGGAATGTAAACACTATTTTTGATAATTATTTGGGATAACCTCACCAAATTATATTGCTTGTACTAAGAATAATTAAAACTGCAAAAATGCCATGTTTCGCTAAATGTTTTTTTTGTTTATTTTGCTTTTCGGTGCAGAAGAGGCATCACCCACATCACTGCTAGGCAGAAGGACGGCACAAAGTGACAGCACACAACACCACCTCAGTCCTCCTCTGCCTGCTTCCACTTGTGCAGCTAAGTGCCAACTGACAGAGTTTAAAGATGCCCCAAAGAAGGGTGTACCTATTGAGAAAGTGCCGATTGAGGAGGAGAAGAAGGAGATTATGACCACTGACGTGCCACCCTTCACCTTTTTCAGAAAACTTGGTGAGACTACAGCACCATCCTCTGGGCAGCCCGCTGGGTGCATCATTCCCACATCAATGATGGAACCACCTCAACCTATGCCCAAACTAATGTCTCTCAGCAAGGCAGCAACTGCAATCATGGCAACAAACAGTGAGTCTGAATTGCATTTGTCTCAGTCACAAACTAGTACCTAATTGTCAGAGGAAACTGAGCAAAGTGGACAGCAAGAGCCATAGCCAGGACAAGTTCTTCCTGAAGTAGAAGCAGAACAGGAGATTGAGCTTCTAGCTGAGGAACAAGATGTTCACCTTCTTGAACTATTGGCTTACCACTCCCCAACAAGAAAAAGAAAGGGTACTCTACTATCTTCTCCAAGACCCCTGCTGTTAATCTGGACAGGGACTGGACCCCAGCTGAGTCCAAGACCCGCCACAAGAGACATGGGTAAAGGAAAGCTCTGAAAACCTTGGAACTATGAACAGAGGATTTTCTGTATGGAAGCCAGCCCAGAGGACAAAGATTTCCCCATATTCAACCAACTCAGAGGGATGTGACACTGATCCCACCACCACCATCAATGTCAGTTTCCATATTTAGAAGGGCTCTGCTGAGACCTGTATCCACCACTACTTCAGTCAAAGTATGCACTTCAGAGAGGCAATCTACACACCCTCCTATCTCTAGTTTTTCAGGGATTAGTAGTGACACAACAAAAAAGCTCTCCACCCCAGTTCAGGACTTCTTTACGATTAGCAAGCAGGAGGATAACATTACAATATACTCCATTTTCTGCTCTAGTATTCATTGGGATACGCTTGATTCAGACTATGGTACCGGAGGCCAAACGGCCAGCATGAAAAACAATCATGTAATCCTGTGGCAGGAACAACTTTCAAAAATAGTTGGTGGTGGTGATGAGCGATTAAAATCAGCTCAGATCATTGTGGGAGGTGATGAGGAAGAAGAGGGTGACAGCTTTACATAACCCAGCCCTGTTTACACCAGTGTGACAGCAGCACCTGTACCAGCAAACTCTAAATGACACAAGATTCAGATGGAGGCCTCACCGCATACAGTGATTCCTCAAGAAGCACATTGAGTCTACCATCGGAAATCACTTGCATCAGTGACACAACAAAAGAAAACAATCCAAGCTACTACTATGGGCATGTTTAGGTGGGGGTGTTGGGGACCTTATGAACACAACCACCAAATGATATGTTTGTACATTGAGAAGCTGGATAAAATGTTAGTACTGGACCTCCTCCCTTTGTCTTTTGTGGAAGGAGTGGAATTTTTAGAGTTTGTGGTGGCCATCTTCCTGAAATGGAAGGTTTCCAGCTAGACTTATTTTGTCTGTTCCACTGCTCCATCACAATGTGCTTTTAGTGGTTGGACAAGCTTTGCAGCAGAATGCTGTTCACACTCTCCACCTCACAACAGACATGGGGACCAGTTATCAAGCAACTGATTACATGTGTAAGCACTGAATACTGGATCTCTTTCGTGAGGGTTAGGCATTAGGTATCTGCAGGTCTCAGCTCAGAAAAAATTGTTAAGGGTGGTCGATGACATGCAACAGCAATGCAATTCACCATGAAGAAATCTTATACAGCTGCAAACATTTTAGAAGACTCTAACAGCACAGTGTTTGAATGGCTGCAACCCAGAGGTCTCAAAATTGGATTTGGTACCACAGACAATGCCAGTAATATAATCAAGGCCATGACAGATGGTGGATATTTAAGGGTTCTGTGTTTGTTGCATTGCATTAACCTGTTGTGCAGGACTTTCTCAGAAAAGAAGACCCAGTCAGGAACATGCTGGCCACCGATAGTAGAAGATGCGCTCATTTCAGTAATTGTTTTGAAGTCTGCAAGCATTGAGGTTCCTTCATCCTACTTATAGAGTACTAGTTAAAGCCCTCCTACAGAAGGTGCTCACACATTGGAGTTCATTTTGCAACGTCTGTTTAAGCAGTACACACCGGTCACTGACTATGTCCTTCAAAGAGGAGGTGATGCAACCAGAAAAAGTATGGCCATGGAGATGCATAAATGTGGCCTACTTGATTGCCTGACATGGATACAACTTCTTTTTGAGTTTTCACATGGGAATCAGCAAGGAGGACAGTATGATGAGCCAAGCTATCCTGTGGTTGCATCTGCTACAGGACCAGGTAAAAAAGGTGTTGCAAAGTTTCCCTGGTGTGAACGGAGAAATGCATACCATTGATGAGAGCTTAATCCTTCTCTAGGCTGTTAATCTAAGGCAGCAAAGAGAGAATGTGTCCTCCAAAGAGTACATCTGTGCCACAATACTTGATCCATGGTACAAAAAAGGACTGGGCACCTTGATTCCTTTTACAGGATGTGGATTGTTGCGCAAGCTAGAGACCTGGAAGAAGAACGGCTGGCAGTTAGAGGCCCGGGCAGAAGTTCCAGTGTGCAGCCTTCAACCTCCAAAGAATGAAGTGATGTTGTCTCACAGCAGCCAACACCAGCAACAGCAACACCATCAACAACAACAGCAGCAACAGAAGAATCAGACTCAGTCTCTTCAATGGCTTGGTTTCAAGTGGCAGGGCTTAAGTCAAGTGAAGAGGTGAAAGCAACAGAGGTCAAGAAAGTGGCAGCACCAATGACCATTCAGAGGATTTTTAAAGACTATCTGGGTGACCATTGGTCTATTAGTAAGGGAAGAAGCAACAATGTCCAGAGCACAACAGGCTGGCAATGAAGTATCTGGTTTGTCTGATAGCCAGTGTGTCTCCTGAGTGTGCGTTTAGTACAGCTGGTGCAGCTGTCACAGTCAGAAGGACTAGTCTCTTGCCTTAAAAATGTGGAGAGGTTAACCATGATTAAAATTAACCAACTCTTCATGCCACAAGATTGATGACACTGTTCCTGAAACAGCACAGAAGGAGGAGGGCAGTTGGTCAGACTCAAGTGCATTAGCTGATCAACTTCTGGTTGTAAGATTGATCAGCCAGGTACATGCAGCTGCTTGTCTGGGATTGGTAGTAACATTGCTTGTACATCTCAGTTAACTGCACATAAGTCATCATGCAATGGATTGCACTGCAGCAGCCTATGTTATTGTTCTGCCTCTAGCACCACTCCTCAGTAAGCCTACCTTCTCCTGGACTCTACAATATTGATATGTGCTGTTTTGTAATCCACAGGCCTTCCCTTCTTCTGCACAAAAGCACCAACACTCCTGCTCACCTTATTGGACCAGTTCTGCCATGCACCCAAGTCAGACATTGCAAGAAGAATGCAGATGCACTGCCCAATTTGGCATTTCTACACAGTATAATTTTTCATTTCACCATCTTAATTTTTAGAACTGTGTGGGTTCACACATCCATAATTTGCTATTTTGAAACCTAGATAACAGACCATTTAGTTAATAATACCTTGGATCTCTGAGGCTGAAGAGCTGCTTGTAAAGCATCTAAAAGAACTGTGTCATTCCTTCATTTCCTTCCACAACAAAGTTGGTAATGGTGATGTGCTGCTCATTGACCTGAATATCGTTGTTGTATAGTGTTTGTTTTGTCTTTTCCCACATCCCTGTTCCCTTCTATTCATTAAACACCTAACTCTCTTCCCCCAGGCTGTGTGATATGTTTAAGTGTGACTTGTGAATTTATAGCATACATGATAAGGCAGTTTTGGGGAAAGTGACACCAACTCACTGGGGGATTTTCTAACCTGAGAAGTAGACCACACCAGCCCCACTTACCCATTAATACATGAAAGGGATAAAACATCATGAATTCATCATGATAGTGCAGAGTTCGAACAATGTCTGTTCCAATGTTCCTCAATAGGCAGCAGTACTAGTGTGCACTATCTGGCATGATTCACAAAGGTAAACCTGCACTATTGCTGTAAGTTCAATTTTGAAGTTTAACTGAAAGACCGGTTTATCATTACAGAAACCTTCTGAGTAATAAATAACCAGTAGTAACTCCTTTTAAAGTAAATGATAGAGACAATTTACTACTTGCAAAGTTACTACTTGTAAGGTTATTGGTGGAAACGTTACTAGCTGAAAATCTACACTTCAAGAGTCAGTAAACAAACTAGCACCAAAAGTGAATCAGGCCTTGTGTGGCTTAAATGCTTTACTCTGATAGCGGGATATTGTTTTTATATAAGTAAAGTAAGTAACTTAGCAAATACACATAAGGCAAGGGACTGCAGAATCAGATGGGAAATGCCTAGGAGGAAAAGTAAATGTGCAGCATGTGACTGAGGAGAGGGAAAACTTTTATCAATAAGAAAATACAAGGCTGTGTTAAAAAGCAGTGCAAAGACAAAATACAAATTGCGAGTCATATGCATATTAGAAACAAACTATCCATTTATTTTTTTAACAAAGAAAATCCACCCTCTCCACCCACAACAAAAGTCCTCTCCCCAAACAAATAGTCCCAATGTCCAATGTCCAAAATCTTTCCCCTGCTTCCTTTTCCAATTCCCACCTACTCCACCCACAACAAAACAGTCCAACTCACCAATGAAAAAATACTAAATAAGGGCTTCTAGACAGGATCCAGGTGAGCATGAAGGCATGTCACCTCTTGAGCCAGGTTCTGCTGCTGCACCACATACCTAGCTCAAGTAGGGTGCGGCAAAGTGTGTAGTCGGTTGTTGATGATAAGGAGGGGGATGGTGTTCCACTGGCTGGCAGCAGTGGTAGGTCCTGACTGATGACAGCGCTGGCAATGGTGTGGCTGGGATGGAAGCAGTGGACCAGGGTGGTTGGAGGGACCGGAGGCATGTGCCTCCTCCTTCTCATGTAAAGCTACCAGCCGTCGATATTGTGCCACAATGGCCTCCATCCTGTGGTACCGCAGCTAGGTGGCTATCTCCTGCCGAGGTGGTGGAGCTCCAGCCACAGGGATAGCTATATCAAGAAGAAAAAAATATGAAAAACACAAATTGTAATGCTCAGTGCAAGCATTTGTTCATAGTGGCACAGAAGCAGAACATTTCTGGTCCCTTAGGGTATTGGAATTTTGTATGTGATTAGTTACTGGGCCATGTTTTTCCCACATATGAATCACATACTGATAGCATTGACTGCAAGGAATTAAGCTAGAATACAACCCAGAAAAAGTGATTATATTTTCATTTAAGGGATTTCATAGTGAAACGAAGGACACTTTATGAATGAGTAAGAAGAATTTGCAGCACCACTAATAGTATTCTTGATGTGCAATGTTACTGGAGGCATGCTAGTGCAGAGTCTGCAATTCTCTGCAGTTTGCAGCATGTTTTTGAGGAAGATGTAAGGGATAATTTATTATCTGAATCAGAAATTCATTTGTTTGGGTGTAAAATGCATCCATAAAAGTACACAACCTCAGGTAAAAGAACATAGTTAAATACAGATACAAATGCGTATAAAACATGTTGATACTTGTAAAATATAATACATTCATGTGCAATGAAAACATACAAAGTGTTAAGAGAAATGAATAAATCACTCTGAATGTGTAGTGCTATGCAACCACACAGAACAACAGATATCAAAGGAGTTAGTATCTGGCAGTTGCTGTAGGAACCATAAAGCTGGTTTACATTGACTACATTTTGTGATCTGATAACTGGAATTAAACATTGTTTAGAGTATTTTATATAATATCTAAAAAGGAAAAAAATATATAACATTGTTTCGTCAGATCTTTCATCACTGGGGCATGGGCGCATACTAAAACTTTTCTGAAAGCCCAAAGAGAAGCAAAGTAAATACTTAACAGTATCCGAGGCACTCATGTGAGTCTATATGTAAATGCTCAATAGTAGTAAATCCAATCGTCTTCTTATCACAGGAAAAACCTAATGCATAACAGTCCACAGCCAACAGTTTGGATCAAATCGTCTTGTTGTTTATTCAAAGATGAAGCACACAAGGTTATCCAAGAGTCAACAGCCAACACGAGTTTCGTCGTGCGATAATTTTCGCAAATGACATCATCAGGGCTGTAAATACAATTATATATATTGGTATATTTAGAAGTAAATTGTATTCATCGTTTAGCTAATTTAATGTAATTAATTTTAGAACCCATCACCTATATGCAAAAATGTGATGTGACAGAATACTTGGTGGACTCAAGCTTTATTATTGAGTAGATACAACAATTACCAAAGTGACTTTGTATATCATGCAAGTGATGAAGCAATAGCGAAATTATCCATGAGGTGGACCTCGATTATCACTAAGAGATCGAAAAAGATTTGTAACTATGTTGGGCCCAAATTGGTTATAAAATGCATACCTTTAACAACAAGTTCCAAAATCTAGTATTTCAAAAATACTGAAAGACCTTTTTCCAAATCGCGGCATGCCGAATATCTAGAGAGATGTTAAGATATGTTTGTTTTACCAACATTTGTAATGTTAATACATGATTTATAAGACGTCTAAAGGAAACAATATGCAGCATATCACCCACCTTCACATGTAGTAACAAAGACTCTGTCCGAAGGGGGAGTATTTCTTAATACTCCTTCCACGCGTGTATGCGAGGGTCGGTAAAGTCGAGACGACGCTGAGACTCAAATTATAAAGACAAAAATTAACAAAGTGGAAAGAGGACTAACAGTCCCTGTATACAGGTGCCATGTTAGTAGTATTCCTTTACAGCAATTCTTTAACTAGTGTGAACGGACCCAAACAATAATAGTGAAAAAGATGTATTTGAATATCTAATGCGCTATAAATATCCCGAAAATTTAATGGCCCAGGTTTAGTAATTAAGACTAGGTAGTAGCTCGGAAATTATGATGGAACTCACAATTTAAAGAAACGGACTGGAAAACTAAACAAAAATGGAAGGAGGACTACCAATCCCAGTAACGAGCGCCATGTTAGTGGTGTTCTTAATCAACAAGATGTTAACCAGCGTAATAATTGATTACATGATTAGATAAAAGCCTTGGGGCCCAAAACATAGTACTGAACGTGTTAGTAAGAGTGTAATGTATAGAAAGAAAGCAGTAGTGACATATCTAATCAGAAAAAAATATTAGTTAATGAGCCCCACATGCCAGTGGCTGTACATTCTGAGTTTCTCTTGTTTCACGACACTATTAGCTTGTAACATGTGAATAGACATAGTAAATATCAAATGTGTGCAACATCACCATCTTAATATGATGAACTTCATCAATGGTTCTAAGTTGGTTGGCAACGATCATAATTACACAATCCCCAATATTAGATAAAGAACAATCGTTTAGAACAGAACAAATTAAATTATTCCCCCCCAAAATATTCAATTTCATGGTCTGTGTTCAGACCCTCTTCAACTGCTCGGAGTTTCTGGATCCACATTGATTCCCGCTTTCTAAGTAATAATTCCCTGCTACCACCTCAAGGATCCTTCTGTATATGTTCAAAACCAAAAAAGTCAAAACCCTTGCTTAGAACATTGCCTCATGTGTACTACAATAGGGTAACGAGCATAATCCTGTCTCATGGCCCTATACTGTTTGCTTATCCTGATCTTCAATGGTCTGATTGTGCTGCCCACATATATGAAACCACATTTACAAGTAATTATGTAAATAACAAAATTAGTGTTACAAGTGATATTGGAGAGAATATGAAACTCCTCATGGATCGGACTGTTAAAAGTAGAGATGCCAGATCTTGCCCCTCTGCACATACCACAGTGTCCACACTTATAAAAACCCTTCTTACGACTAGTAAGCCAATTCTCACTGGGTTTACTACGGGGGTAACTAGGACATAGGATGCTTTTTAAGTTTCTGCCTCTACGAAACGTGAATAAGGGCTTTTCAGAGATACAACCCTTCAAATTTACATCTGCTAGAAGTACATGCCAGTGCTTTTTCATACATTTGCGTAGCCCGGCAGAGGTCTGTGTGTAATTAACTATGCAGCGAATATCAGCATTACTCTGTTTGGGCTTGTGATTTAGCGTATTTTTTTCTGAGTATTTTCATAATCCTATTACGGGCTCGTTTCAAAATGAGTTGTTGATAGCCCCGTTGTCTAAACCTTTTCTCCATATCATCAATACATTTTAGAAATTCCATATCATTACTGCAATTACATCTGGCCCGCATCATTTCTCCATATGGAATAGATTCTATCTGATGTCGTGGATGTGCACTAGTAGCATGTTGAATAGAATTACATGCTGTACTTTTCCTATATAATCGGCTTTCAATTCTTCTTTTATTGATAAACAATTCTACATCCAAAAATGATATATTAGAGGTGCTGTATTGCCATGTAAAATGGATATTCAGATTGTTAGAATTCAAATATTCACAAAAGCCATTCAATTCCAGTATGTCTCCCGTTCAAATCATTGGGCAATCATCAATATATCTGCCCCAATAAAGAATATTGGAGTTCCAAGGTTTCCCCTCCAAAATACCCCATAAACAAGTTTGCATATCGCTGGGGAAAATCTAGATCCCATAGCAGCCCCCTGTTTTTGTCGGTACCAATCAGTTTTGAATAGGAAAAAATTATTAGACAATATTATTAACTCAGTCATTTTTAACAACATGAGGGTATGTTCATATAGACTGGCTGATCTGTTACTCAAAATGTATTTAAGCGCCAAGATTCCCAAATCATGTTGAATGCTAGTATAAAGTGAGGTCACATCCAAGGTCACCAAAATCATGCCTGGTTCCCAGGTAATATCAGCCAAGATACTCAAGATATGCTTTGTGTCTTTAATGAAAGATGAGAGGTTGAGAACAAGTGGTTGCAGGAAAATGTCTACAAACTCGGACAACCTCTCTGTAGGGCCACCTATGCCTGAAACTATTGGTCTACCTGGTGGAAAATGTAAATTTTTGTGTATCTTAGTTAGGGTTTAAAAACATGGATTTCTAGGTCTGAAAACCCAGAGGGACAGGTATTCATCCTCATGCAATAGTTGCTTGTCAAAACAGTGTCTAAGAAAAACGTTAATATTGTTGGTCAACGTAGGTATCGGATCTGATTTAATTTTTTCATAACACACTTGGTCTGCCAGTTGGGAGTATGTGAGAAAACAGGGCTGATTGCAGAGGCCCCATAACTTTTTGCCCCCATGTTCCTCTTTTTGCTGGTGTTTTCCTGACTTTGATGGTGCCCTGGGTACTGCTAACCAGTCCCAGGGCCTGTGCTCTGTGTAAAATCAATATGCAAAATAGGCTAATTATAATTGGCTAAGTTAACCTACCTATAAGTCCCTAGTATATGGTAGGGCATGTAGGTTTAGGGACCACAGCATAGGTGGTGCACACCTAGGTGCACTGCTGAGGTGCCCAGTGTCATTTTAAAAGCAAGCCTGCCTTGCTGGCTGCTTTTAAATTAAAGTTATATGCAAATTCGACTTTGGAATTAAAGGTACTTCCAAAGTCTTAAACTACCTTATTTTTACATATAAGTCACCCCTAAGGTGTGCCCTATGTGCCCCTAGGGCTGGGTGCCATGTAACTATAAGCAGGGACTTTATAAAAATAGATTTATAAGCCCTGGTGAGGTAAAAACAGCCAAATTCGTTTTTCCCTCATTGAAGTAAATGGCCTTCATAGGCTAGAATGGGCAGACTTTATTTTAAATTTTAAAGTCTCCTTAAATGTTACATACCAAGAATTTGGTATCAAATTAATTGTTGTAATAAATCCCACAACTTCCAGTTGTTGGATTTAATATAACTTGTTCAAGTAAAAAGTTTAGACTTTACCTAAAAAGTTGCCAATTTCAGCTCTGCATTGTTTTTGCTGCTGTGCTCTGATTGGCCAGCCTGCAGCAGCTTCTGCCAGGCTACCTTGATGAGGTGTGAAGTGGCCTGACTTCACACAAAGGAATGTGCTTGGGGGAGAGAAATCTCCCCTCAGCAGATGGTGAGGCAGGAAGGGGGAGGGCGGCCAAACTGGTCTTCAAAGGGAGAGAAGGACATTTGAAGCACCCAGCAACACCCCCACATCCTGCAACCCCAGACAATTAGGTGCCCCCTTGATTAGATTAGGAGAAGGCAGGAGAGGGGTGTGTTTATGATTTTTAGCCACACCAGTGGGTGGGCTCAGCCAGATGTAACCTCCAAAAATCAGATTCATCCATGTTGGATTTTTAGAGACTGTTGCCTTCTGGGATGGATTTTTGCCACACTTCCCAGGAAGTGGTCATCACAGGGGGACGACCCTGTTCCTGATTGGAGAACCAGGGCCCCCCTGCTTTTCACCCAGAAGCAAGGATAAAATTGGCAGACCTGCACCCACACCTCAGATCCCCACCAAATTTCAAGAAGAAAGAACTTAAGGAGAAGAAGGACTGCCCTGCTGGACCCCTGGCCTGCACCTGGAACCTGCACTCAGAAGGACTGCACCAGCTGCACACTTGGGCTTCACCACAAGAAGGACTTTGCCTGGCTTCAACTGGTTCAAGGAGGGACTCCCTGTTTGCTACAGGTGAAAAATTGCTAACCAGAGTCCCCTGCACCAACTCCTGAAGAAAGCGACCAGCTGACCACTGTCCAGTGGCCAAAAAGGAGTTTGCGCCAGGTGCATTCTGGGAGTTGAAGTCCGCACCCCCCAAAGACCATCACAGAACTTCTGGACCCTTGGGGTGAGCTGTGGACCCCAAAGAACCTTAAAAGAACATCTGGGTGAAGCCCCAGAAGTTTGGAAAAGATTTGAGAATTTTTTGAAAAAAGCTCCAGAGAGGGACCGACCCGCCGCGGAAATTCTAGCCGGCTTGCCTCAACCGCGACCCGGCCTGACTTCGTGGTTCGTCCCGGTAAAGAAAAACATCCAAAAAAGAGACTAAGTCCGAACGTAAAAAGTTGACCGGGACCTCCCAGCCATCGTATCCGAGAAGGGCTCCATGGACGTCGGATCAAGATCCAGGTTTACCCCGGTCGAAGGATTTTCATCTTGAAAAAACGACTAAGTCCGAAGGTAAAAGTCTCCACCGAGGAAACCCACATCGCGTATCCGGACAAGGGCTCCAGGAGGTCGGATTCAACTGGCAGGTTCGTCCCGGTGAAGAAAAACTTCAAAATAAAGACTAAGTCAGAAGGTAACTTTTTAACCAAGGCCTCCCGCGACCTGTAGCCGAGCAGGGCTCTATCGCGGTCGGCCTGAAAGTTTGACTTTGCCCCGGTCGAGGTGCAACCAGATGACCCGATTGTCGCTTTTTGTTTCTAAGCGCTAGAAAAGTAATAATTCTTTAAAAATTCATATCTCCGGTTCCCCTGAACCGATTTTAATCGTTTTTGTGTCATTTTAAAGATAAAAATATAAACTATTTTTATAAATTGGTTTTGGATTTTTGAACTGTTTCCTGTGTTTTATTTAATTACTGTTTTGTGATATTTGAATGCTTTACACTTTGTCTCCTAAGTTAAGCCTTGACGCTCGTTGCCAAGCTACCAAGGGTTGAGCTGGGATTAATTTACTGAGACCTAACTGTACCTATGTGGAGGTTAGTGGCTTGTTGCTAGGTGTAGGTACCTACCTGCCCTACCAATAACCCATTTTCCAACATAATTGGAAGCAGCGACGGGATCCTGTACTTGTGTTCAATATCACGTTACAGTTTTAGGTAAAACAAATTAAAAATCCTTTAAATTGTCCTAGTGCAAAAATTGTTTTTAATTTTTAATTTGGATTAATTTCAATTATTGAATTTTTTTAATTTTTCTAAATTCTTGTTTCCAATTTTTGCAAAAAGTTTTTGTTGACACAAAACTAGGGAACCATGGAGCTTGATCTGGCTAGCCTACCCACACTGACAGTAGTCCAGCTTAGGGGGTTGTGTATTGAAAGAGGGTTGCCTGCAACCACTGATCTCAGGAAGCAAATCCTGATCACATCCCTGACAGCATGGGCTGAGGCCCAAGAGGTAGAGTCAGAAGAAGCTCCAGAGGAGGGAGAAAGAAGGGAGGATGCAAGCTCTAACCACTCAGGGGAGGGAAGGCATCTGACCCTAAGTGAGGACGAGGAAGAACGGTCCTCAGTAAATACAGTCACTAGGGGCAGATCCAAAGCTAGTGGTGGGAAGGGGGTCCTTTCAGGAGGAGAGAACCCATCCATCAGAGAAAGAGAGCTGGAGGCCCAGCTAGCATACATAGCTTTGGAAGCAGAGAAGCTGGCCCTAGAAAAGAAAAAGTGGGCATACAAAGAGAAAAGAGATGGAAGCAGCGATAAAGAAGCTGAGGTGTCCATGGGTGGGGGAGTTTGCCCCAGATTACCCAAGGGGGTAGTTCCTGCTTATGTAGAGGGGGATGACATAGATAAGTGGCTGAGGGCCTTTGAGAGGGCACTCCAAATGAGAAGGGTTAGGCCTCAATACTGGGGTTCCCTTTTGTGGGAGTTGGTCCCCAACTCAGGGAGGGATAGGCTTCTGACCTTAAGTGGGGAGGAGGCAGATTCATACCCTAGTATGAAGAGGTGCTTAGCCAAGAAGTTTGGTCTGACCCCAGAGCAATATAGAATGAAGTTCAGGGACACCCAGAAGGTCAGTACCCAGTCTTGGGTTGACTTTGTGGACATTTCACTAAAGGCACTAGAGGGCTGGATTATTGGTAACAAAGTAGATACTTATGAGGGGTTATACAATCTGATCATGAGAGAGCACATCTTGACCAATTGTATCCAAGAAAGGTTATGCCAGCATCTAGTGGACTCTAAGCAGACCAACCCTAGAGAGCTAGGGGAGGCAGCTGATGAGTGGTTGAGAACCAGGGTGGTTGTCAAGTCCCAGGGGGGAGACTCCAAGAAGGGGGGGGACAGGTCCCAAAAAACCTAAGGAGGGAGGTGGTAAGCCCACCACAGAGACTCCCTCTGTACCCCAGAACCCTAAGAAGGAGGAGAGTAAATCCCACTCCCACCTGACCAGCAGAGACAGTTAGACCCAGGGTTTAAAAAGCTCTTGGACAGTAGGGCTTGCTTTGACTGTCAGCAGACAGGTCACTTCAGAGGAGATGCAGCCTGTCCAAAGAAGGTGGTTAGCATTGGGCTGTCCAGTGTAGCCATGGAGGAGGATTCCTCAGATGATGAAGTCCTCCTAGCATTGAGCTGGGAGACAGGACCAGATGGTAAGCTGGTGATCCCTGAGGGTGGGAGTAGGCACTTCCACCACATTCAAGTGAATGGGATCCCTACCACTGGCCTGAGAGACACCGGTGCCAGTCACACTATAGTGAGTGACCGGTTAGTGACCCCAGACATGTATGTCCCAGGAAAGACAAAGAAAGTCAGGATAGCCACAGGGGAGGTCACCTCCAAACCTGTAGCCATAGTGCCCCTAGAGAGGGAGGGTATCCTTGACTGGATTAGGGTGGTAGTCAGTGCTGACCTTCCCCTAGATTGTATCCTGGGCAATGACCTCCCAGAGGTGAGTCTGGTCACAGATGGGTTGGTCGCCCAGGGCGCCCCCCCAACCCAAAGTCCTGGGGAGTCAGTCCCTACAGTTAGGAGACAGGGGTCCCCAAGAAAAGGAAAGAAGAAAAGGAAGGGTAGGGTAGGCCACTCTTAAAGAGAGTTCCAGGGAGCCAAAGGCCTTCAGCCCCAGTAAGGGGGGAGCCCAGAGTTGGCACTGGTGAGGCCTCACCTGACCCCAAGGAAGTCCTGAGTAGTCAGGCAGCTGTCCAGATGCAAGGTGTTGCCCCTGCACTGACAGAAGAGAGAGTGGAAGGAGGGTGTCTGCCACAGGAGGTGGTAGCCCCCCACTCTAGACAGCAAGAGGGGTGCCAGGACCCCAAAGATGCCCCTAAAGCAGCTCAGCCACCTGTCAGTGGAGAGCTTAGGGTGTGGTTCTGGGTACTGACAGCTGTCAGTAGCCTCTGCTGGGTGCTAGCCTTCCTGGTAGCACTGTACTTGGCCTGGGAGGCAGACCCTAGGGCCAATAGCAAAGTAGGCCCCCTAACCCTGTTGGTCATGGTGGGGTTGCTCAAGTGTTGGGTGACCTCTTTGGGTAAGCTAGGTGTTGCCCTAGCAAAGTTTGGAGTAGGGGAGGTGGGCACCTCACTACCCAAGTTGGCAGAGAGAAAGGAGGAAGACCCCCCTAGAGGAAAATTTCAGTTTGAGTTGGGTCCTTTTACTGTTGGGATGGCTTCACTACCCATAGGGAGTGACCCTGACAGGAGGATATAAGGCAGAGTAGGCCCTGCAAAGGGACAGCCAGTTTTCTTCACTGTCTTCCTCGCCTAACAAGCCAGGAAGACTCTCCCAGGGTTGGGCTGAGTCTCCTGGGCGTGTGGGCTGGGGGGGGGTTGTGTGAGAAAACAGGGCTGATTGCAGAGGCCCCATAACTTTTTGCCCCCATGTTCCTCTTTTTGCTGGTGTTTTCCTGACTTTGATGGTGCCCTGGGTACTGCTAACCAGTCCCAGGGCCTGTGCTCTGTGTAAAATCAATATGCAAATTAGGCTAATTATAATTGGCTAAGTTAACCTACCTATAAGTCCCTAGTATATGGTAGGGCATGTAGGTTTAGGGACCACAGCATAGGTGGTGCACACCTAGGTGCACTGCTGAGGTGCCCAGTGTCATTTTAAAAGCAAGCCTGCCTTGCTGGCTGCTTTTAAATTAAAGTTATATGCAAATTCGACTTTGGAATTAAAGGTACTTCCAAAGTCTTAAACTACCTTATTTTTACATATAAGTCACCCCTAAGGTGTGCCCTATGTGCCCCTAGGGCTGGGTGCCATGTAACTATAAGCAGGGACTTTATAAAAATAGATTTATAAGCCCTGGTGAGGTAAAAACAGCCAAATTCGTTTTTCCCTCATTGAAGTAAATGGCCTTCATAGGCTAGAATGGGCAGACTTTATTTTAAATTTTAAAGTCTCCTTAAATGTTACATACCAAGAATTTGGTATCAAATTAATTGTTGTAATAAATCCCACAACTTCCAGTTGTTGGATTTAATATAACTTGTTCAAGTAAAAAGTTTAGACTTTACCTAAAAAGTTGCCAATTTCAGCTCTGCATTGTTTTTGCTGCTGTGCTCTGATTGGCCAGCCTGCAGCAGCTTCTGCCAGGCTACCTTGATGAGGTGTGAAGTGGCCTGACTTCACACAAAGGAATGTGCTTGGGGGAGAGAAATCTCCCCTCAGCAGATGGTGAGGCAGGAAGGGAGAGGGCGGCCAAACTGGTCTTCAAAGGCAGAGAAGGACATTTGAAGCACCCAGCAACACCCCCACATCCTGCAACCCCAGACAATTAGGTGCCCCCTTGATTAGATTAGGAGAGGGCAGGAGAGGGGTGTGTTTATGATTTTTAGCCACACCAGTGGGTGGGCTCAGCCAGATGTAACCTCCAAAAATCAGATTCATCCATGTTGGATTTTTAGAGACTGTTGCCTTCTGGGATGGATTTTTGTCACACTTCCCAGGAAGTGGTCATCACAGGGGGACGACCCTGTTCCTGATTGGAGAACCAGGGCCCCCCTGCTTTTCACCCAGAAGCAAGGATAAAACTGGCAGACCTGCACCCACACCTCAGATCCCCACCAAATTTCAAGAAGAAAGAACTTAAGGAGAAGAAGGACTGCCCTGCTGGACCCCTGGCCTGCACCTGGAACCTGCACTCAGAAGGACTGCACCAGCTGCACACTTGGGCTTCACCACAAGAAGGACTTTGCCTGGCTTCAACTGGTTCAAGGGGGGACTCCCTGTTTGCTATAGGTGAAAAATTGCTAACCAGAGTCCCCTGCACCAACTCCTGAAGAGAGCGACCAGCTGACCACTGTCCAGTGGCCAAAAAGGAGTTTGCGCCAGGTGCATTCTGGGAGTTGAAGTCCGCACCCCCCAAGGACCATCACAGAACTTCTGGAGCCTTGGGGTGAGCTGTGGACCCCAAAAGAACCTTAAAAGAACATCTAGGTGAAGCCCCAGAAGTTTGGAAAAGATTTGAGAATTTTTGGAAAAAAGCTCCAGAGAGGGACCGACCCGCCGCGGAAATTCTAGCCGGCTTGCCTCAACTGCGACCCGGCCTGACTTCGTGGTTCGTCCCGGTAAAGAAAAACATCCAAAAAAGAGACTAAGTCCGAACGTAAAAAGTTGACCGGGACCTCCCAGCCATCGTATCCGAGAAGGGCTCCATGGACGTCGGATCAAGATCCAGGTTTACCCCGGTCGAAGGATTTTCATCTCGAAAAAACGACTAAGTCCGAAGGTAAAAGTCTCCACCGAGGAAACCCACATCGCGTATCCGGACAAGGGCTCCAGGAGGTCGGATTCAACTGGCAGGTTCGTCCCGGTGAAGAAAAACTTCAAAATAAAGACTAAGTCAGAAGGTAACTTTTTAACCAAGGCCTCCCGCGACCTGTAGCCGAGCAGGGCTCCATCGCGGTCGGCCTGAAAGTTTGACTTTGCCCCGGTCGAGGTGCAACCAGATGACCCGATTGGCGCTTTTTGTTTCTAAGCGCTAGAAAAGTAATAATTCTTTAAAAATTCATATCTCCGGTTCCCCTGAACCGATTTTAATCGTTTTTGTGTCATTTTAAAGATAAAAATATAAACTATTTTTATAAATTGGTTTTGGATTTTTAAACTGTTTCCTGTGTTTTATTTAATTACTGTTTTGTGATATTTTAATGCTTTACACTTTGTCTCCTAAGTTAAGCCTTGACGCTCGTTGCCAAGCTACCAAGGGTTGAGCTGGGATTAATTTACTGAGACCTAACTGTACCTATGTGGAGGTTAGTGGCTTGTTGCTAGGTGTAGGTACCTACCTGCCCTACCAATAACCCATTTTCCAACAGAGTAGATCTCTTGTTCATAGTCAAGAGTGTTCATGATTATAATATTGCCAACCTTATCCGCCTCCTTAATAGTAATATCATTGAGTCGCTTTAAGGATTTTAAAGCTGCGTATTCTTCGTTTTTGAGATTCCTCTGGTGGCATCTGTAATGTGTCTTATTCTTTCGTTCTAGTCTGTCTAAGTCCTGCCAAACTAATTTATAAAAAGTGTCTATATTGTTCTCACTAGATAAGTTAGGAGTCCATCTGGATTTTGTTTTTAAACCACTAGTCAAAGTATCAGACGGAATATCTAGATCAGCAAGTAACTGTGGAACAGTGATTGAATCCTGTTCGTAATCAGTAATGGACAGCAATGTAACCGTATCATGAATATCTAGTATTGTTACTGGACTGAAATCTCTAGTAAAATCATGTAAAGCATCACCAACCCTATTTTTGGAGTGAGTACTGACAAATTTCTTACGTTTCAGACGTCTGATAAACTTAAAAAAATCAATCTTAACCCGGTAGAAATCACCAAAATCACTAGGGCAAAAACCCAAGCCCTTGTTAAGTAGAGATCTATCATTCTCTGATAACACCTTATTTGACAAATTCTTAATGGAAATAGTCCCATCAGTAATATTTATTGTTTCCCCTTGGTCCATGACCTGGTTCTCATCCTCTTTCTTTCTCCTTCTTCTCCTTCCTCTCTTGCCCCTCCTTGTTTTACAAGGTCTTCTTTCCTCCGATTCATCTCCCATTGACCCTGTCTGATTCTTTGGACTTCCCTTAAAAAAGATGGAGTCCCATGTTTACCTGTCTCCTGATGTCCGGAAGGAGGATTCTCCCAATCTCTCCACACTTCTCTATAAAAGAATTTGTAACTATATTGGGCCCAAATTGGTTATAAAATGCATACCTTTAGCAACAAGTTCCCAAATCTACTATTTCAAAAATACTGAAAGACCTTATGCCCAATTGCGGCATACCAATATATATAATTGTATTTACAGCCCTGATGAAGTCATTAGCGACAATTATTGCACGTCGAAACATGTGTTGGCTGTTGACTCTTGGATAACCTTGTGTGCTTCATCTTTGAATAAACAACAAGAAGGTTTGATCGAAACTGTTGGCTGTGGACTGTTATGTATTGGGTTTTTCCTGTGATAAGAAGACGATTGGATTTACTACTATTGAGCATTTACATATACAGTAGACTTACATGAGTGCCTCGGATACTTTGTACATGGCTATCTCTCGTTTATAGAGAAGTGTGGGAGATTCCGGGAGCACCGTGTCATTGGAACTTTTGTTCAGTTTTAGGATGTTTGATGGACATGTCATGAGCGCCAGCCCTATATAAATATTTTTCCCTTTATTAATTAATTTAAATACTTAACAGTGTTAGCCTTAAAATGAAATAATAGGGATCTTTGCCATTGCCTATGTGCATTTAACAAATATTTTGTTGATGCACTATTCAAATTCAGATGGGAGTAAGGTAGAATTGAGGTTTCGTTTTATTTCCATTGATATCCTTTGTCAGTGAGCACAGTTTAATGCAAGCACTTTCACATATGTGTTATTTAGACTCCTGCTAGAGGAAGACTCAGCAGAGGCATAAGGCAGCCCTATCTTCTGAAAGGTTTTCTTCATATACAACAGCTGCAGGAGACTGAGGCCCTTATCAAATACTAGACAATCTTTGATAATGGCTTTATTCAGAGCTGACTCCTCAGATTGCCATATGAATAACCACAGAAGTAGGTGGTCAGCTCTAATGCTATCTACCATATAGCTAATGCCCACCTCCTCATGACAGATAAAGTGAGAGGTGGATAGATGGACTGAGTAAACCTTTCTACAAAATCAATTTTCTTCTGCCTGAATATCAGCACAGTTATCCATGCCCCACACACTGCCACAAGCACACACTGAGGAGCATAAATCTCCAGGAGTGGGGAAAGTGCCCTTCCCCCACAGAGCTGTGGCACGCTACAGAGAGAGTCAACTGCTCTAGATTACTTCAGCCTACGATGTGATATTAAGTACCCAAGAGCCTAACGAGTCAAAAATAACCCCAAAATAGGAAAAAGCACTACTGCTTTCTAAGTGCTTAGCACTAACTCAGAGGGTGGATACTCAAGTTTGTTTGGGGCAACCGGCCATGTTGTATGATTTTCAGAAATTTGTGAGATGATCATGATCAGCCATGAATTGGATAAAAGAGGTCACTAGATGACACAACGCTTTCGGAGTGTGTGCCAACAACAGTGCGCCTTCACTGTACAACGTCTTTAGCATGTGCCTATTAATATAATGTATAAAATGTAATGGTGCCAAAACACAGCATTTTGTCTCAGACCTTGAGACATGTTTATCTCACTGGAATGTTCTCCATTAACCCCAAAAGTTACTATGGCTTTCATGTTATCATGTATAATTTATTGACTTATTTGAATTCCATTGGCCCTGCTCTTCTCCAACTGCTTTTTCAATTCCATCCTCATTCCAGACTGAGAAGAGGCAGATGAATAAATACTTTTTCATACACATCACGTATAACGGATATCCTGTCTGCTGTAGGTAGACAATTGACAAAACAATGCATCAGGTAAAATCGAGGGAATAGGACACATTTTATTTTGGTACATTTGTCAGAGTATCTCATCCACCAAACTTTAAATCTGGCACGTAGGGCCTCATTACGAGTTTGGAAGTTCCTGCATCACCATGGCGGTGGTTGGTCCACCGTCGACTTGGCAGTCGGACCATTGTTTTAGGATAATGGTGGCCCCAGAGAACAAAGACACTGTGGTCCCACTGGCACTGTCAGGCAGTGCAGACTGCCACAGTGACGAAGCAGGTCACACAGGCCAAGAGAGTCAGTGTTCCTGCTGGACACATTATGATGTTGCACATCACCAATGTGACCGTGGTGGTCCAACCACCACATATCAGCAGGCAGAAATAGATAGAATAAAGGGAGCAACTCACTTGCAGGCAGCTTTACACGTCCTGTGCCTCCATGAAGCCCATCACACATGTCCTGCTGTTGCTCATCGAAGGTGCCCAAAATCCACACAGCCGTGGACACAACTGACGTAAAAACACACACCTACCTGTGTCATAAATTTCAACAAGATATTGTTGCGCTGTTATCCACATGACATACAGGGGTCAAGGTAGGGGCACCATGTACATATGCCATTTTGTCTACAGTTGAAGTCATTCACACAAATGACACATTCACAGCCATTAAACACCCCTTCTGGGCAGGTTACTGATATTGCACCACAACACTCCACAAAAACACACGTCTGCCCATCTCAGGCACAGGGACAGCAAAGTGTACACAACATTGTGTCACACAAAAGCAACATCACATTACCAATACAACTGACACCCTCACATTGCACACATACCATGGACTGTCGTCAAATTGAACACACATATGTATGGATGTGTCCTAGAACACAAACACCCCTCCCATAAAACAGCCCTGCAATGGACACACACATCACCCACACTGCAACGCAATAGAAGATCAATAGGATGCACAATGGTTTGACAGACAAATATCCAGAGCTCACTATGCAAACAATACCTGCACAATAGGGATGGCGGCATCAGGAACACTCAGGGAAGAATGCTCCCCTGGGACACATTATACTTTGCACACAATCCTAAAACAACATTTCCACTATAATGGGCCCTTGAGGTATCTCAGGGACAAACAATAGTAGAGCCATGTGGCATACCTATCTACATAATGTGGAAGTGCAAGTCACCAAATCAAATACATCAGCAACAGCATGGCCCATACATCTAGATGAAGTAGCTGCAGGGTACACACAGCACAATGGACAGATGCACAGTCAAATTAAAAGGAAGCTTGTGCAATTAAATACCCTTCATGTCTGGACAAACAAAACTCAAGCTTCCACACATGAGACAAGTGTAGAATCCATATCAGGAGACATTGGACAACACAAGATGAAAAACTTGCCTTACCAAACATACTACAGTGCAATGACCCCCCAATTGGATTAGCAATCAAATATCTATACAGTGAACATCTACCCTTCCCTTGGGTGATACCAGCACTGCCCACAAAGTCAGATATTGCAAACAACAGCAAATGGATCAACAATCACGGTGAAACACCCACAGCTGTATGCATATAACACAAATTACTCAGGAACAACAAATATTATAGTAATGGAAGGACAAATGTGTACCCCAAAAAACAACAACTTGGCTTTATTCAATCCAAAATAATGAGAAACAAAGGCCATTGGCCAGTCCATTTGAAAGTCTCTGCACAGTTCTGTGCCCCACACTTGCTTATAATCACTACCAGGGAACCTCCACAGGAAGGGGCACCAAGTGGGCAGGTTGGCACCCCAGAGATCGTCCTTGGGTGGTGGGTATAATTTGGGATGGCTAGGTTTGGCTTTGAGGGGGCTGCTGCTTTGCAGGGGTGGGTTTCTTCTTGGGGAAGGGCATGGGTGTTTGCAGGGGGAGCAGGTGTTACAGGGGAGAACTTGGATGTGGAAGGCATGGGTTGGGATGTAAGTGGGGGCCTCTTGGGTTTGGGAGGGAGGGTGGATGGAACAGGGGAAAGGACGAGCTCAAACAGGAAACTCTCCTTGGGCAGAAGGGGATGGTCTACAGACGGAGTTAGGAATTTGGATGTTGAGGGAGTGGTTGTCTTGCGTGTGGGTGTTGATGCCTTGGGTGTGTGCATGTGTGAGGTATGCTTCTGTTTGGGTGGTTTCTGTTGCATGTGTGAGTGTGGGTGTTTGCATGTCTTAGGGGACTGGGAGGTGGAGGTGGTAGCTGATGTTGGAGTGGTTGATGTGTGTGTGTTTTGGGGGGGTGTCTGTTGGTATGCTCGATGTGGTGGATATTTTTGTGTCTGTTGGGGTGGTGTGTGTGGGTATGTTGGATGTGGTGGACATTTGTGTGTCTGTTGGGGGTGGGTATGGTGGATGTGGTGGATTTGTCTGTATGTGTTGGGGTGGTATCTTCAAGTATGGTAGATGTGTCTGTGTATGTTGGGGTGGTGTCTGGGGGTATGGTTGATGTGATGGATGTGTCTGTGGGTGTTGTGCTGGTGTATGGTTGTGTGGTGGATGTGTCACTGGCTATTGTGGTGGTGTCTGTGTATGCTGGATGTGGTGTGTGTGTCAGTGGGGCTGGTGGGGGTTTCTGGTGAAGTGATGGCTGACGTGGTATGTGGGTATATGTTGAGTGTCTGCGTGTCTTGTGGTGTTTGTGTTGATGCGTACTGCTTGCGTTTGTTGTGGTGGCTGCATGTGGATGTGCCTGTGTGCTTGGGTCATGTAGGGGAATAGGGTATTTGAACTGGGAAGAGGGTGGTGGGGGGAGGAATATAGGGGGTGACTTGCTGTCATCAGTGAGTAGGCCGGAGCCTGAAAAGATCTCTGTAGGCCAGACATGGCACTATGAATGCCTTCCAAGAAATAATTGGTATGCTGCAGTTGGCTGGCCAACTCCTGAATGACATTCACAATGTTTGTCAACCCCACAGAGATGCTTCTCAGAAGCTCAATAGCCTCCTCACTCAGGGCAGCAGGGGAAACAGGGTCTGGGGTGAGCGGGAATGGTCTACTGTGTGGGGAGCAACAGGGAGGGTGGTGATAGAACTAGGGGTGATGAACAAGGATGGTACAGGAGCTTGTCCTGATGAGTCCTCCACCACTAAAGAATGGCCACTGTGAAAGTATCTGATGATGATGATGACGTTGATCCTGTCTCCTCTGTGGAACTTCCCATACCCTCTGGGTCACTGGGTCCCTCCCTGTCGGTGGTATCATGACTAGAGGTGCCGTGGGCAGATGCTTCCCCACTTGGTTCTACCCAGTCTTCCTCGCTTGCCTGGGCCGATGGTGCAAAGGCAAAGAGGAAAAGGGTCACCACAAGTTCCTGATCACACTTGAACAACAGCTGTGATTAGCAAGTAGGCACCAGCAACAAACTGCATCAAAGCACCTCCTACATGTAGCATATCATATTCATGCATGCCATCTGAACTGTAAACAGATGCCCACAGGAAAATTAGGATTGTAGACACTACAATTACTTGACTGAAGCTGTATTATCAAAGTAACCATTGAACAAGTAGGAGACCACATCACCTTCAAGGCCTTGTCTCATAGAGCATAGCTCAGTTACCTGTTGTCACACAATAGAAGGCCAATGCCAGGTTCCTTCCCACAGATCCCGCACAAGGTCATGTAGACATCTATTTGTCATATGCACAATAACACCACAATAACAAATGATGCTCCTAAAACCTGCCATGTTGCTGACAGCAGTACAGTAGCATGGAGAAGGTGACATGGAAAACTCATGTCACACTGGAAACGTATCCACAATGCACACTTCACCATGTGTAGTTTGTCCTAATGGAATCATGGAGGTGGTAGCAATGTTGCTCAGATATGCTGCATACGTGGCATTGAAATTAACCCTGTAGACAAAATTTGCAAATTGTCAAGGAGATATGTTTTGGCAAACCACCACATAATGTGTCAGCAAGCCCCAGGTAAATCAGCACTAATGTCTGGCATCCCTTACAATGATATACTCTGATTGCATCAGTAGATATTATTAGTCCTTTGTATGTTAGAGAGGCCCAGAGATTTGCAAGTACTTGTGGAAGGCCCTCAACTTGTTGCCCAATGGGAAGCTACATCACTGTCTCCATTTTGGTCCTGCAAACCCAGATGTCTGTGGATGAACGGTTGTACTCAAACACATGTGATTCCAATTTAACTACAAATCACTCCATGATGCATACCAACAGTCAGGTAACAAACCTTCTCCATTAGACATGTACAGTGCACTTTTTCCACATGATGCCACCTCAATGGCATGGAACTGCACATTGTGGCTAAAGAATTGTCATACCTGGCATGCCATTCATTGCTTAATGTAGTTGTATATGCCAAATGACATGCTATGATGGGTGAGGTTATGTGTGAGCTAACAATCAATGGTGACACAATCCTGTCTGTGGCACTACATGAAATGTAGCCCCATTGAAGATGTCCTATTCCAAACACAGGTTGTTGTACACATATCTGTGAGGTAATACATAAATAAACCCATTGAAACAGGTAAACCATGAATGAAAGACCAGCGTGTACATTTTGTCAAAAGAGAAAGGGACACATGCTAACATGTTGGCACAAGAAATATTGGCAACAGTGATGGCACATAAATCATGTCAATGGACATTCCCCACTTACCAAAGGAAAATATTGATCTATAGCTGCACCCAAAGAACAATGTATTCCCTGTCGCATGCATGATGGCAATTTTCACATTATAGACCCTAGTGAGGCACCAGCATTCATCGCACAGTGAAGATAAGTGGCCTTTGGGGGGGAGATGCCAATTTACTCATTTGACTAGACACATGGCTGAGGACAGGGATCCATCACTTATTTTTCTTTTGGCTGTAACACTGAGGAGTAGTGGTCTGTAGCATGGAATGTACACCCACTACAACAACAAACATTACTTGATTGATTACACAGCATGTGTTGTCTCTGGAGAACAAATTGTTTGTAGATTGTACACAGTAGTCTCCTAGATCCCTGGGCCAATAAGCAAGGCACATCTACTGTGTCACACATGGCTTATCCCTAATCACCAGTGAAAAATGTCATAACCTAACACATTAACTTGGCAATGTGAATGTGACAGGCAGGAATCTGCCCTGAACTTGTCCCCTTTTGGCTGCTGTGTTCCCATCAAAGTCCCATCAAGGCCTGGGCATGCCACTACCAGGATGCAGGCCATTAGGGGAAACCATAGTCAATCTCAGGTTCTCCCACCTCTTGTGACTGTGGGAGCTCCTCCTGCTGTGGACCCTCAGGGTCCGCCACCTCTGGGCAATGGATCTCCATATCTAATTCGTCTAATGGGCCTTTATGGATGCAAGAGACAAATCAAGTGATTACAATCCCAAGTTTTTTACAACATTTTTGCGTCACAAACACGTCAGAAACATCAGCAATGTGGCTTGTGTGGCAGCCTGAAGGGTACAGTGAGACATGAGATGCCATCCAGACAACAGTTTGGCAAGGCCAGGTGTGGGGTGAAATATATGTGGCACTACACACATTGTTTACAAGATCCTCAAATGACTCAGACAAGATACATACACAGTTCATGCTAACACACAAATACATGTTGCCTAACATTTACAATCATCATAAAGAAAAAGATGCCATTGGATGCTAATAAAGTCTTCTTGCCTAGTTATCTGCATCCAACACAAGGATGATCTAGGACCCCAAAACACATCATAGAACAAAAAGTGAATGTACTCAATATGTAGTATCGGTCACCAATACATGCACCATGTATATCCCATTGATGCCACACAAACTGCAACAACAGGCACACAAGACATCTAACTGGCACACAGGGAAACATTGCAGCCTATGAGTAGGGAAAGGATGGTGTTGAACAAAGTCACCTGTGCACATAAGGTACTCACCTGCTCCTCCGGTGAGCCATAGAGCTGTCCATACAGGAGCAGGACCTCATTCACAGTCCTCTCCAGCTCCCCTGGAGAGAAGGCAGGGGCCCTTTAACCTGCTGGACATGGCATGATTGCTCCCAGAGGTGGCACACAGATGCTGAGGTAGCATAGCTGTTGCTGGCAGCAGTGTCAGGAGTCAAGTGAATCATTTTGCAGAATGTGGCACACACATACACAATGTAGGCGGTCATCACCGCCGATGGACCCAGCTATTGGACTGCAACCACCACAGGCAACAACGTTAGCCTATGTTTGTGTTCACCGTTGGAACCGCCTACTGCGTGGACGACTTACAGCAGCGGTCGCGGTTAGGTCCTAATGTCCAGGGGAGTACGTCAGGCATCTGCCATTTTGGCATTTGGAAGTACTGTACATGGCTGTGAAAACTGCATCACAAATACAATATATGTGTAGGATCATCACAAACATCCTTATTTTGACTTGCTATGTAGGTTCTAGTAGGTTCTACTACACAAACAAATGTGTAGTGTGTTGCAGGGCATAGAATGCATATGACAGCAGTGCACATGCCACCACCGCCGATGGTATTTTTGGTGGTCAGAAACTTCTGTCAGATTTTGAGGGGCAATTGTGTAGCAGATAGTTGGGTATCACCCAAATCCATGCTGTGGACACAAGGGTGGACAACCATGGGGGTCAGTTGTGACCCGTGTTTACTTGCCAGCTGGGATGTGCACTGTGTCATGTCTATCCAGTCAGAAATGTTTTGTCCCATGATATTGTTGGCATGCATCACATATGTTGCTGTGGACAAACTGACTAATGTTACAAATCATGTCTTGCCACAGATAGGTACCCTGGGAGAGGGAGTATGTGACAACCTTCTGTCTATCGTCGACTGACGGACCTTCAGACCATGGAAGCATGCTACATCAAAAAGCTATACTGTCTGAAGAGGCAAACAATAGTGGACTTAAGCCATCAGTTGGAGCCAGATCTGATGCCAGCTAACAGTCATCAAACCTGCAAACCAACCAAGGTACAAGGCATGTCAGTATTGCACTTCCTGGCTGAGGTTACTTCCAACATACAGTGGCCCTATCTGCTGGTATGTCCTGACATATGTTCAGTCTGGTGTTGAAGGATTTCCTATCAACAGTGTTAAAACACATTGACAGCTATGTCAGGTTTCCCTACCGGGAGGATTTAGCCAATGTGAAGGCTGTCTTTTATGGTTTTTCCCACCTCCCACAAGTGGTGGGGGCTATTGAAGACACACACGTTGGCTTGGTGCCACTGCATGCTACTGAATAAGTCTATTGCAACAGAAAGAACTTCCATTCAATGAACCTGCAAATTGTCTGTTTGGCGGATCTCTAATCTCAAATGTGTGTGCCCGTTATCCAGGATCAACCCATGATTCCTTTATGAAGTGGAACAGCACCATACTCCAGCTGATGTGACACTGGCACCCAAAGAAGGCCTGGTTGGTTGGTAAGTCACATCTGTCCTGATTGTGTGTAAGCAATGCAAGTGCTACAATCATGAAGTGAGTGACTCATTGTTGCACTGATGCCCCAACAGGAGATTCAGCATATATAAAACTGTCCTTGGTTGTTGACACCGCTGAGGAATCCAACTATGCCAGGTAAAATCTGCTTCAGTGAGGCTCATGGAAGAACATGTCTGGCAGTGGAGTGGGCATTTGGGCTCCTGAAGGCCAGATATTGTTGTCCGGACAGGACTGGTGGAGCTCTCCTCTGTGTCACTTCACTGTGGCATGCTGCCTGCTCCACAACATCACCCTGCAGAGGCATATCCCATACATCCCAGATGAGGGCGAGCCTGCAGTGCCACTGGGTGAGAATCCTGAAATGCTTACTGAGGATCACAGTGATGAAGAGGAAGGAGCTGACTCAAGAGAAGATCTCATCCACAGCTACTTCTCATGAGTGTAAGTATGTGGTGTTATGTCGAAAAAGTGACTCTACAATGATTTGTAGGCATGAGAAGGTGTGGAGTTGAGTGTTTTGGAAATATCTAGGGAGCTTATAAACTGCAATATTTAGCCAAACGCTGCTTGATAAGAAAGCTTTTGACACATCCCCACCTTGATGATGTTGCTTTGTTTGTGTCAGTTTCCATGCAATGTAATTTGTTTTCCAGAAGCTTGCTATGTGACCTGTATCATATGTATGGTTTCAATCCAATGCTCCTTGTTTGGTTCGTTGTACAGGTACCTTCACCATGACATTCTCATGTGGGCATTTCAAAGTTGTGACATTGGCAGGTAGGTGATGCTGTTCTGAAATACAAAGTGGACATGGATTGTTCTAGGTAATGTAGGTCGCAGAATTTGGATGTATGAGACCTGTGCCAAGATTATGATGGCCCTGTGATCACGGACTGTTGCATTGCCATCTGCCTGTATCTTGGAATATGTGATGTTGAATGACTTTGGTGTGGTATATGATAAGGCTCAAGGTGCTGACATCAACCACATCAATGTTTGCCTATTCTACAGGCCGATGTCTGAGAAATCCCTTCCTTCCGAGGTCTGGGGCTTGTACCTGTCAATATGCTCATTTACTCAGTATGAGTCAATAATTCTTGATTTCCAGTAGTTCAGACATATTGACAGCCTATTTGCTGAACACTGTAATAATTATTTTAGTTTGACCACACACTTGTATGTTTGCGTTTGGGTGGGAGGGTTGTAATCCTGAGCTGGACACTGTGTCCATGCAATATATCCCATCTTGAGCAAGTAGGTTGGGTCATCATTGTATGAGTCACATGTTCTGACATTTCTACATGGCTAAATATGAAATCAAATTCAACAAAGAGTCAGTGAAGGTTTTTTTTTTTTTATTGGACAGTTATGACTAACATAAAATATTTGTGACATGACTCAACAGAAATTCAAATGTGAAAGGGTCAGTCATTAGAGTAAATGCCACACCATTGGAGTCCAAAGTCCAAAGTACTCCTCCCATTGGAAATGGTAGGTGGTTCAGGATCAGTCCAGAGTGAAGGTATAACACACAAAGGAGGTCTTTAAGGAAGAGAGTTATTAATGGCAGTGATGGGAGTCTTGTCAACCGCTCCTCCTGGATTCTTTGCTGGATGTCCCCGCTTGGGAGGGGAATTCGCTGCTACAAAGGCATGGGTGTCAGGGGCTTGTGGTTCCTCTGGCAGGGCCTCCCTTCCAGTGGCTGGCACCCATGTTGCTGGGCCTACTGTTGACGAGCCAAAGGAATTGGAAGACTAGTGTTGAAAAGCCCTGCTCAGGGTGGTGTGTATGTCCCTCAAAACCCCTGTTAAGTAGGCCATGTTAGTGTTGTAGGCCTCTATCTGTTCCTACATGCCTCTATGCATGCCCCTCTATAGCTGCTTGATTTCCGGGAGTTTGGTCAACAGCTTGCCCATCACACCTTTGGACTACTGATGGGCCCCCAAGATGTGGCTGATGGTGTCCTGGCAGTCCCAGTGGACTCACCCCGATGGTCCACAGCATCACTCTCACACACTCTACCCCCATGAGCCTGTACCCTTGCCACCAGGGTGCTCTCTCCAATTTGTTCGTGGATCCTCACTGTTCAAGGTGTTGCACAGCAACTCAGGATCCAGGACTGGTGGAGCAGGAGATGGTTAACATTGTGCTAAGGACACAGTTTGGGGGCCAAATGGTTGCCTGTGATGTTGAAGAAACAGGGTTCGGAGGTGACGTTGTGGGAACAGTGAGACTCACTGTTGCATTTGACCAGGTTGCCCAGATGGGCCAGAACCATCCTCCATGTCCAGACGTCCAGAAATGTTGGCATCACTGAGGGCTATATCCAGGTGGGTAGTGGCAGTCTGTTCCATGGCCTCTGTGTGCCCAGCAGCAGATCCACCTGTTGATATATAATGTACATTGTTACTAGTTGTATTGTGACATCTACCTCCAGAGGTTTGGAGTTACAGTAAGCAGAGGCCTCGTACAAAGTTAAGTTGTAGGTATTCCAATTGTGGCAAGTAACCCTGGTATTGGGTGATTTGACATGCCATGTGTGAAGCATGCCAACTCAATTTGACTCAAGCAGGTTCTGACATGTGCAGATCAGTTGCACTTGGGAGGATGGTCTGAAAATGTCCTCTTACCACCAGTGCAGCCAACACATGGAAACATTTGGCTTTGACCATTTGAAGGCCTAGTTGAGTGGGATGCAGGCAGACCCAGGACTTTGTTGTAAATCTAACTGTAGTCATCATGTGCACAGTGCTGTGACATTGTGTCTGTTGTTGCCAATCTGGTGATGCAGCTTGAAGCCTTAGGAATACTTGTGGTGCACTCTAGGTAAGGTGTCATCCCTGTCTTCAATAGTTTCATTTTGTGTTAGCAAGTCAAGATATAGCTAGATGGATGGAGATGTCTCAGATTTGAGCATTATCTGTGCTTGATCATTCCCAGATGAGTACACTTCATTTGTGAGTTGACAAACAGGGTCTTTGGACCTGAGTATGATAGACTAGACTGGTGGTTGGAGTTGCTGGAACAGGTCCTGCTGGGATTTACAGTCAGGGCAATCCCCATACTACACACTCTCCACAAATGTTATCCCCCAGGTAGGTAAACTTCATTTGAGAGTTAACAAACAGGGGTCTTTGTACAAGAGAACACTGTGCTGGTGGTTGGAGTTACAGAAACAGGACCTGCTGGGAGTTACAGTCAAGTCACTCTCTCTACTACACACACTTGACCAATGTTATCCCCCGGGGGTGAGTACAGTTCACTAACAGATGTATTGGAGCATGTGCCCACTGTGCTGGTGGTTGGAATGGCAGGAACTGGGCGTGATGTAAGCTGGCACCAGGTAACTCTCTCTACCACACACATTTGACCAATGTTATCCCCACAGGAGAGTACACTCCATTTAAGATTTCATTAACAGATGTATTGGAGAATGTGACCACTGTGCTGGTGGTTGAGGTTACAGAAACAGTGCCTCCTGGGAGCAACAGTCAGGTGAATCCCTGTACTACACACACCATAGACATGCAATCCTGCCACATGAGTACACTTCATTTGAGAGCTACCAAACAAGGGTCTTTGGACAAGAGAAACTGGTCTGGTGGTTGGAGTTGCTGATACAGGGCCTATTGGTAGTTCTGATATTGTGATATTTCCAGGTCCCATTTGGACATATGGCATATGAAGGCCCTTGGTAACTGTGATGTTGGGCCCAATGATACACATTGAGAATGTTTGAACTCAGATACTCTTGGTACTGAATGTTGAGAGGCATTGTATATGTTGTAGCTTGCCAGATTCCACTCCCCCAGGTATTCCTGTCAATCCCTCAGGATGCAGGATGGCCAAGGATGTCCAAGACCTTCTCTTCCCAGGAAAGAGCATTAGTGGGACACTAGAGTGCCACTGCCAGGCTTCTTGGCCTGCAGCTGGTGCCTGGAGACCAGGGAATGGACTTTGCCCCTAAGGTCATTCCATCTCTTCCTAATGCCCTTTTTTGTGTGTACGGTGGTGCCTACAACATTCACTCTGTCGATGATCCTGTCCCACATTTCCATTTTTCAACTGAGAGTAGTGTGCTGGACCTGAGCTCCAACCAATTGTGGCTCTACTCTTATGATGTCATCTACCATGACTCTTAACTCATCTTCAGAAAAATTAGGATTTTTTTTAACATGACATGGTGGAAAAAAATAAGGGTGACAGGGACTTACGTAGTAGTGGACATGAAATAGGCTGTGAATGGACAAAAGTGTGTGAAGGGCCTTCTACGAGATGGTGAAAAAATGGGGTGCCTTATCTATGTACTCCACAAAAAAAAGGTGCTCGGGCAGTGGAAATGCAAAGGGTTGTGGTCTGTGAAGGGGTGTGTGTTTTTAGTGTCCTACAGGTGTGCCCACTTGGCCAATGTGTGTCAGCTGTGTTGTTTTTTTATATTATTCCAATGTGCACTTGTCTGTTACTTTGCTGACTGTCAACCTCTGTGATCCTGACCATCATTGGCTGATCGCCACAGTGACTGTGTGATTGTAATATGATCGGTAGTTGGCCTTGGCACTGACCGTGCTGGTGGTCAGACTGCCTATATGTAGGCCGCAGCGCCGCTGGTGGTCTGGCGTTTTTGCTTGACAGTCGACGGTCCTGCCTGTATAACTCGAAATAGGGTAGTCAGGAAGGCTGCCAACATGGTGTTTTTTTCAGGATCACCAACATAGCAGTCTGGCAGTCCAGCCGCCAAAGTTGTAATCAGGCTCTTTATCCCAGTTTATACTCTTGCCTCCCCCTCCACCACAAATTGGTTTCAACAAATGCCTTCACTTAGAAGTAGGGAAAGTTACTCTACTGCAAGGTAAGTTAGAGGGACTAAGCTAGGTAGCGGTTCAGCTTTAGAATAGTTGGGTGTCACTGATCATCATGTGCTTTGCTTTTGCTTATGCAGTCATTGTTGAGGAATGACAACATGAAAGGGAAACATTTGGCAGGGATAAATCCATCATAGAAGTCATGAAATAGAAATCACCTCTGCAGAAAAATGTGACACATGCCAAGAAAGGAATTTTCAATTTTGTAGTAGACTGGGACTGAAGGAAAGAATGATGGAGTTAAGTACTAGTAGGAAGTGAATGAGCGAGCACTGGGAAACACACCTTGTTTTCAGATTGTAATGTATTGCAAACTTTGCATTGCCTCATTAACTGAAGCAGATGCATATTGCACATCCAGTGCCGGATTAAACCATGCTGCGGTTAGGTCAGAGGTGGCAAACTGCTGTGGACAGGAAGGTGATGATGATCGGTTGAATGTCTGCCTCACTTAATAAATACAGTATAATAAATTTGTCAATAAGCAAGAAATGTGCCTTACCACTCATCTGTGCAAACACTGGGACTCCTCCCTCTCTTTCTTCTCACTGCAGTGAATTATTTTATTGCCAGATCTAGGAATTTATACCAACCTAAATGCAGTTGGTGATCCATGCCCTGTAGACATATGGTTAGGACGTTGACTGTTTGTACTCCCATTTCTATAAAACCTGGCCTTCAATACTTCCTGCAAAGAAAAGAAGAGGTCAGGTACACAAAATGTGCCTCAGTGACTCAGAAGAAACCCACATCCTTTGCAGCATTTACACAGGGTTGCATTGTGTGCATGCCTTCCCAGGTTGAGGGATATGAGTGGAACAAGTAAGAATCTTCATCTTACATACTTTGATCTTATGATTTGTTTTAATTATGTAGTCAAATATGGCTGCAGAAATGAAGAGCAAAAAGATGATAGTAATACATTTCCCTATGCCCAATTCTCCTTCTGTGTGGGGCGTCGGGGGGACATGTCAGCCATCCCCGTCCTTCTTTTTTTAGTGAGGGCCCAGGGATGGGGTCCCATGCCCCTTCATTTCATATGCCAGCCCAGAGGAAGTAGTCCCTGGGTCTTGCCAAGCTTTGTTGAGGGAGTCCCATGCATGCCTCCTCTCGGAGTATGAATTATCTATAAACTGGAGCAGAACCCGTGGCCCTGACCCTCCCCAGGGGTATCAGTAGGAATAGCGGTGGAGCCCCTAAATACGCATAACTTCCATATTGCATAACTGATTCTGGTAATCTTATGGTCCTTTTGCTCCTGGTGGGATGAGTGCTAGCATCCTAGAGCCTTTGCAGCAGGCCTTCTGGCCTTTAAATTGACATACTTTGGAGGAACCTGGCTGCACTGGCTCCCTGCACCAGCTTTAATCCTGTTCTTTGTCTCTGGAGTTTCACTTCTCTAGCAGGGGCACAGATGTCCAGATCTTTCATGAAATGGGTCTCAGGATGTATAAGGGAACCAGCCTCACTGACTCTGGGAAGACCCAATTGTCCTGAGGTCAGCTGTAGGAAAAGTTCTTAGTCCAGTAGAGCATTGGGGGCATCATAGGGCTTGACCTTCTAGCTCTCCTTGTTGTTGCCAAACCCATTTCTGGTGTTCAATTCTGTCTCTCTTCCTTGTGAAACAACATTTAAGTGGGAAAGGAATGCTCTAGATACCAGGCACCACTGGCCAATCCTAGGTTGTTATATCACCCCCGCCCCTTACCCCAGCCTTCCTGGACAGCATGCTGGGACAATCCAAGATGGCACCACCAAGTGGCCTGTGGGGAGTCTAACTCCACCTCTATTTGACATTGCTGATTGGGACTTTCCCACCAAAACCTCAAAAGGGATCTCCCTCCATTGTTGGCTCCAGACGTGTGCACTTTCTCCTTTGTTTAGTGTACCTCGGCTATCCGAATCCTGCTGCTGTATGACAGCTAATTAACAAATGCTGATTTTGTTCCCCATGCCTTCGTCCTCAGGAGCTAAGTGAAACACTGATCATTACTCCTTTTGTGTGGGAGGTCTTTGTTCTCTCTGCTTTGAATCAGAGTAATTCACTTAGCCCAGCAGAGGTGAAAGAAAACCTGGAATCTGATCCTCACTTGAGCCAGGGAGATATGAACAATCTGGATGACCCATAAGGTGTACATGTACATTCTTGAGGCCTGCATATTTGAGTTTGCACACATGTTTTACCCCAGTATAATACCTTACTGGACTTTGTAGGCATAAGGAAAGTGAAACTGCACTTTAAGGCTGATTTCCCTCATGTCCCCACACGTGCATGTATCTAGCATGATTCCACATGACCTGGAATTGACTCTGGATTATTTTCTTTCCAATCTTGCCATGCACCCAGATATAAATAGATGTCAGGTTTGACTACCCGTGCTTCCCATGCCACTGGATTCAAGCTAGCCTGGCTGATGAGGGGTGAAACCCCGAAACCGGTCCCAGGATGCTTGTTTCCAGTCCAGTGAGGACCTGGCCTAGCAGTTTGGGCTGGACTGTTCCCATGGGGAACAGGGTCAAGACTGATTTGCATATGGCTGGGTCCAAACTGGAATGGCATGGGCAGCAAAAAAACGATGGATTAAACCCAGATCTGTGACTGGGGGTGAGTGTGACAATGTTCAGCATTCCGTCCATCACTTGTTGTTTTTGCCTTGACTACTGACACTCCAGACATTTTGACTATTTGATTTTCCAATGTGCAATATTTTGTTTTGTTTTTTAAACTGAGTTCTAGTTAATTTTCCTTGTTTTTTGTATGAAGGGTAGATGGTGCCCATTGTAGTTCAGTGTGGGTATGATCAAGTAAGATGATGTTGTCTGTGTACTGATGGGCTGGAATGTGTAGGGAACTTAGATTTTGAGGAAATTATCTTGTTTTTTTGACAAATATTTTGAAGTCCATTGTGTACAAATTGAAGAAAAGTGGGGCAAGGATAATGCTCACAGATATGTTTGTATGCAGCAAGAGGATGGTAGTGAACAGGGGAGAAGGGCTACCTGAGTTCAGTAATTTTCTCCAGAAACTTGCTCTATTTACGTGATCAAAGTCACAATTCTAACACTGTCACTTTTTGAAAGTTATCACTTTCCATCCTAACCATTTTGTGCCTGCAACCTGTTCCCTTGATCACATACCTAAGTGTAGTTGGCAGTTGGTCTTAGTGTATTCCTCCTAACCAGCAACACAAAGGGGGATTAAGTGTTGGCAGGATGAGTCATACTGACAAGATGGGAGGGGCAGAGCTGGGCACAACTCCGATTACACTTCTCAAAGTATCTGCCTGAGCATGCACACAAAGACCTTCACACTAGCCTTTTCAGATTCCAGACCAAGTGAAACCTAGGTAGGGAGGCAGAAAAATCCAGGACCATCTGATGGGGGGATATCTAGAGATTTCTTCCACTTCAAAGCTGGCATCAGGTATAATGGAGCCCTCAGACCCACTCTTCAGTTCATTTATGGACCTGCAGAGGACTCTCAGAGGACTACCCTGCTGCACAAGGCCTGCTGTACATTTCAGAGGACTGCCCTGCTGTTCCAAGAGGACTTCTCTGCAGCCTGAAGCTTTCACTGTGCCTTCAGAGGGCAGCCTTTCTGCTTGATACCTACTTTTCTGCTCGGACCCAGGACAATCAGAGTGACTCAGAGGTCTAGCTTGTTGCCCTCTTGTTCTAAACTACAGTGACAAAAATTTGATAACAACTTTTGAAGTGCACCTTGAGTCCTGTCCCTCCAAGTGGTGCCTGCTGGTCCAGGTTCCTTAGAAGTGGAGCTAAAGGTGCCCAACTAGCCAAATCCAAATCTTGAGACTTTAAACGTTTTCGCCAAAAAAGTGGTCTGTGAACCAGAGAGGAGATCGGGACCTATCTGCTGGCTGATCTGCCCAAGGTCACTGGTGGTCGGTTTGACTTTCTATAGCTCCTGCAACTTTTACCTCAATAGCAGGAGATCCTAATCAGAGGTTCTTGTCTGGAAGAGTATCCACCCTCTTGGAGCCCATGTTGGATACGGCCTGCTGCTTTGACCCACTGGAGATCTTCAACTTTCAGAAAAGAGAGTAAGTCCAAAAGAAGAAGAATTCACTCAAACGTCCTCCAGTGGCTCCCTGGCCATGATGCTTTCTCCTCCTCAGGCATCACAGCTACCTTGCCTGCTGAACTTTACCTTCTCAGGCATTTTTCTTAAAAGTCCCAAGTTAAGTGGAGATCCAATACACTTCTTGTATCCGAATCCCACTACATCTCGGTCAGCAATAACTTTCAAATTTGGCCCGGTCTTGAGTGACTAGATGTCCACTGTTGGTGCTTTTATATTTTCGGCATTAGATTACACTAAAACCTTTGAAAATTCATAGTTCATGTTCTATTAATTGGATTTTTGATATTTTGGTGTCAAATAATTTATTACATTTTTACTCTAGTGGTCTAAATTAGTGTGGGATGTTCTTGTTTTGTGTTTCACTTTATGACTGTTTAAGTGCTCTCTAAATACTTTACACATTGCTTCCAGGTTAAGTCTGACTGCTTTTGTGCCAAGGTACCAGAGGGTTAAGCACATGGTAATAGTGTGACTTTGGTGCTTCACCCTTAAAATTTGAGCTTTTGCTTGAGAGCAACCACATTTTTATCACGATTGATACTAAGTTCTCTGCAGCTTTGCTCATCTCTTGCTCTTCTGCTAAACCATTACTTGTGAGTACTTTAGGGTGCCAGTCATCAGTCATCTTGGCATACTATTTCTCCATTTTATTATTGAAATATTTCATATTTTTTTGAGAATTGAATATGGACCGAAGGCATTTCTAAGAATTGTTGCTGTGGTTTTTATTTTCTCAGGGCAAGTTGAGTCTGCATGATTCTTGTTTCTTTTTTGCAATGCGGAAGGCTGTTTGTATTCAATTTCATCTGATAGCTCGATACCCTATTCATCAAAATTAATTTGCTCCCTCATAAATTAGTTTTGCTATTTGTGGTGAGGAGCTCACAATTTGTGTTCTTGCTCTAGGGCTTCAGTCCAATCTATTTCATCCAGTAATGAACTAAGTAGGTAACTGCCTCTGTCACTGGACTTAATACCCGACAAGGTCGAAATTGTGGCAGAGGCATAGTAGTATCCCTTGACTGAGATTGCCATGTTCACCATACTGCTGTATTGTGGAGAAAATGTCACATAATAATTTGCTCTGTTGTCCATATGAAGTCACAATCCTCCACTTCTCGTTAGATGGTAGTTCTGTGTTTGATGTATTTGTTACAGAGGTTTCATTCATGCTTACTCCGATATTACATTTTGTAGTGTTAAATTTAAGACATGTTTCATGCAGTGCTTTCATGCAGTGCCTGAACCCAATTCCACTGTGGCTAGAGACTGACTGTCGGCTTCACCATCTAGATTGACACTATGTTCTCATGTTTAATTTGAAGTTTTTAATAGTGAATTTGCCATATTTTGGTCTTCAAGGAACTAAAAACAATTTTCTTTGGGACATTTTCTACTGGTACTTCTCTAGATAAGATGCACTTAATCAATGTATCTGCTTTACGGAGCCCACATTGTGGTTCTTGGTTGCCTATACATTTGGGCTACATGTCTCTCTTTGATTAAGCTCATTCCTGTTATCAGTTCTATTTTTTTATCGTCTGTCTATTGAAAGGATTGCAGTAGCTGCTGTCGTTTTAGGTGATGGGTTATTTTGTAAGTTGATTGCAGTTTCTGCTCTTGATGTTTTGTTGATCGGTCCTTCCAGTGAGGCATGATCTTGGGCTACAGAACTTGTGCTCATGCTTTTATCCTTGGCTAAAATGTTAGAGAAGTGGGTTCAGCTGGAATTTTACATCGGTTTGCCCCTTGGTAACGTTTTAAACCTTTTCAACCTTTTCCTGTCATTCATATGGTAAATTGTAATCTGCGTCATTTTAAAGCTGGGTCAATTTTGTCACTGCTTTTACCTCATTCTTACATGCTTTGGTTTCAGCTCTGACATCATCCAGTTTCTCGGAAGTAGAGTATCCCAACTCAGTCCCAACTCAGTCCCAACTCAGTGGAGTGGGCTAGAAGGGGAGGGTACAGAAAACAGTTTCAGTAGCTTTATACTGCCTGCCATTTACACTGCTAGAAGCATCTTTAAGTAGCAAGGGAGGGCTTAAGGCCTTCACCTTGGTATGATCTTATTTTTAAGGTCCTGCAAGAGCTAGGTAGTTTAAACTTCCTTGGGACATGACTGATGATGAGGATCTTGATTCAATTTCCGAGATTTTGTGCTTAAGGGTGTTCATGATGCTGCGATCATCTTTACTAGATGAGGATCATGATATATCAGCATTATTCACTTATTCAGTAGGACAAGTTGCTGCAGCACTAATTTTCTCTATTGTGTGGCCCATCAAATCAATTTTAATGTTGTCAGGAGTTGATCATAGTGTGAAGAATACTGGGAAGTGTTCCTCGTTTGCCAATTATCTCTCAGCAGAAGCAATGTTTTAGCTCCCCCTTAGTCTCAATATTCATACAATATTCATTAGCTATTAAAGGGGAAAACGTTTTGTCATACTGCTGTGATTGCAGTGTGATTTTTTGTCAAATATCAATTTGTGTAAGTAATCTTTGGTGATTGCATTTTCAATGCATTAACTGTTATTGTTAGTAGGGTCAATGTGTACATTATGTTCTCAGCTATTGGGTCAGTTACAGTCTTAAGATCCTAAATACTTTGCAGAAACTATGGGGCATATTTATGGAAAGTGGTGCTGCACCCTACGCCCCATAGCACCCTCTACTGCCACAATGGTGCGCCGTATTTAAAATACGGTGCACCATGGCACAGGCTAGGGGGCAATAGAGTCATTTTTAATGACTCTATTGATGTACTCTGCAGGAGTAGCACCAACAGTTTACATGCAGAGTACATAGGGGCCCATTCTAAAGAATGGAAGCCCCCTTTTAACACCTGCTCTTGAGCAGGCATTAAAAGTGCTGTAATAAATGGTGCAAGGAAATCCCATAGATTTCCTTGCACCATTTTACCGGCTCCCCTAAGGGGGGAAGCCCCCCTTGAATACTTGGTACAGGCATAATGTGGCACAAAGGGTTACAGGATGGCACAATGCATGCATTGCGCCACCCTGTAAGTACGGCGCAGGGATTTTGGCCTCGTTGGGCCACATTGACATAAAAATAAATGATGTTAATATGGCGCAAGGTAGCTTTAGGGGCCTATAAATATGCTCCTATGTGTTAAGGCTGATCTTGGAGATTCCATTGTTCATATAATGGGCTATCTGTTGAGATGGAGTCTAGTGGAAATTCTATGGGACCAATCGACCTTGTCATGTATTGCCAATGGTTTTTGATATGTATGTCCCTGGGTGTTGTCTGCTTTTCCCTTATACTTTCCATTAGATGGTTGTTTTAGCACTGATATATACAGTTCGAGAGATGTTACAGTTTGTCAGGCCTTCCAAAGAGTAGATTTTATAGTTATCTCCACTCTCTAATCGATGCACAGCATCCTCCAAGGCATTTCCCACAGAATTACCCACGGACCTACATAAGTGTTCTCCCTTGCTTACAGTGTTCTGTCATTTTAAACTCTCTGTAAGATCTGATTATCCATACAGCATCTCCACACTTGATTAATACCACCTACCTGCATCTCTTCACTCTTCTTTCCCTTCCTGGAGCCGATTTTCGTCTTCTGCTTCCCCCTTGCAAAATATCTGTTCACTACCCATCCATTATGGAGTTGATCATTCTTTTCAGTTAGTTCCTTTCCCATTTTGACTCTTTTGTTCCCTCCCATTGCATATAGTGTTTTGAGATGGCCATGGGCAGTATAACCCTCTATCCATGCAAGCAATAAAACCAATATAACATAAGGCGTGGGCTAGGTGATTTATGTTTGTGTCTGTAATACTTTAAGTCCCATTTTTATACCTTTTTTTGCCACATTTACGTCATTTTTGACCCAAAAGCAGCACAAACGTATAACTACAAATATATTTTGTAAGTTTGCGCTGCTTGTGCATCAATAAATGATTTGAATGTGGCGCAAAATAAGTATAAATGGGCCATGGGGGCCTATTTATACTTTTTAGTGCAAAACTTCACTAACGCTGTTTTGCATCAAAATGTTTTGCACCAGCAGGGAACCAAATTTATGGAATGGTGCAAGCTGGTGCAAAGGGTAGGCTAGTGTAAAAAAAACTGACGTTAGCCAGGTGGGGGTGGCGGTATGGGAGAAGGGTGTTTTGCAACAAAAAATGATGTTAGGCAGGTTAGAGTAAAACAAAAAGTGACTCTGACAAGCCTAGCGTCATTTTCTGATGCAAAACCATCCATACCACATGACTCCTGTCTTACAAAAGACAGGAGTCATGCCCACCACCCCGATGGCCAGCATCGGGGACCAGGCTCCCCTGGGCATGGCCATTGCACCCAGTGCCATGTAGGGGGGCCTATTTCAGGGCCCCGAATGGCACTTAAAAAAAAATACTTACCTTTACTTACCTATACTTACCTGGGATGGGGCCCCATCCTCTGCTGTCCCTCTGGTATGGGTGGGGGTGTCCCTGGGGCATTCTGTTCCACCATGGATATAGACCCACAGGTCCCCTAACGCCTGCCCTGACCCAGGCATTAAATAATGGTGCAAAGCAAGCTGAGCACCATTATTTGGCCCCTTCTCCCCCGCCCGTGATTTGAGCACAGGACATAAATATGGCGCTGAGGCAATATAGTCATATTTTGTACAGGAACGCCTACCTTGCATCTCATTGACAAAAGATAGGTTTCCACATCCAAAAAATGACTTGAACTCCATAACTTTGGCGCTAGACGGGTCTAGCGCCAAAGTATAAATATGGAGTTAGTATTGCACCAAATTTTCATAAACAAATTATGCAAATTCGGCGCAAAACAAGTATAAATATGCCCCTTAGTGTCTAGGAGTGCCTAGGTGACCATTTGCTGTTCTGGGTGTATGGGTGGATGTAAATGTGTTGGTTTATGCCCGTAAATGCTTGCGGGTATATCGCTCTGTCTACATATGTTTTGCATACCTCACACATGTGCATGCTCTACGAAGAGGTCGAGACTATTGGTTTGTCAATGCTTGTTTATTAACAAATTAAACAATGAAATATAAGTAAACACTATTAAATATTACTTGAAGTTTTTAAACGTGTGAAAATGTGTTTTTGTTTCGGTAGTGCAGCAATTTTCACCAAACATTTTTTTCAGAAAAGTAATGTTTAAACCTTAGACATCACACGCATAAAATAATTCAATACCTTTTGTTCTGCCAAAAGAGCGCTAGGCCAAGCATGTTTGTTGAGTCATCTGTAACTGAAAAAAGAAATGCTGACTAAATGCCTTTTATAGCTAAACAGCAACGCATAAGTGTTTAAGACTTTATATTTTTTTCATCTCACACTTGTGAAGTAATTGGTGGGTGCATGTCAATTGTGGGTGGTCACGAGCTGTTTGCTTGCCAACTTCTGTTTTGTCTTCACCCTTATCTAATTGCAGTTCTTTACAACTGAAGAAAAGTTCAACAAAGTGCGTGATTCACTTATGCACTGTCCTCGGTAAAATATTCGTGACCTGAGGAAAGCAGTATGTTTAGCTTTTGTATTTCTTATTCTTCCTAATTCATGTTTAATTAAATGAAGTTTTTTTGGGACACTGTTGTTGCTGTGCTGTAGTAATGTGCATGTTTTGGGTAGCTGTTTTGGGAGTCCCAGATCAATAGGAGGGTCACAAAATTGATATTATGACAGTAGTATACAGTGAGGTGGTGTGGGGTAGGAATCAGCTGTCAATAAGACATCTATTAACAATCCATAACTCATTGTCCAACCAGTACGTTCACTGAATAAAAGAAATACTCTACGGCGGTAATACGACTAAAAACTACACAAGAAATGAGATGTGGTGGACCAAAAGAAACAAAGCACTTAGTAATGACTGGGTGATTAATTTTGCCATGAAATTACTCTCAGATCCTCCACATGTAGTGAGACAGAAAATAAGTGCACCATATAATTGGGTCACCCAAAGGCTGATGGGTATCATCTGTTAATTCCCTGGTTTATGGTTTCCTTGTTGCTAAATTGAGGGAGGTGTAGGGACTGTCAGAGTTATTTGGTTGCACATAGTGCCTTTAGAAAATGAGCAGCTCTACTCTGCTGCAGTTTGCTAACCTGGGGGGAGAGGTGCTATTAATTCCGATGTGCATTCTCCCACACAGGGCTGGGGAACTGCTGCACCGACTGAGTTCTAGCCCTGCAGTCTTCGAGTCGGCAGTTAGTGAGTTGGTGCATGTCTTCAGTCCTGCAGGGAAAGATCTGAGCCAGCACAGTTTTGTAGATGGAGCACTCGTCTTCGCTTAACACGTGGATGGATATCTTCATTGGTGCATCGTCTCCAGGCACAAGCTGAAGTATACATTAAAAACAATTTAAGAGCCAAATGGACAAGATCACAGTGGCGATCCTGTTCAAGGGTCTGTGAAACAATTTAAGAGCCAAATGGACAAGATCACAGTGGCGATCCTGTTCAAGGGTCTGTGATTGACAACTGCCAACTGTAGTTGGAGTTTTCTTTTAGAGCTAAGCTGTCACGCATTCTTCTGCTACTTTGGATGGAACTCCCCAAAGTGGTTGCAAATTTCCTTATTTGCAAACTTTCATGGGTTCTTCTGCTTCTTTGAGACCAGGGCACAAGGCCTCATTACACTGCCTGGTAATGTAAATCCTTTCCTAAGCTCCTTAGATCTCTCTTCTTTTAAATAGCTTTATTTTCATGCAGGATAACTCCAGCGGTGGCTGCCACAAATCTCAAGTGGAGGGGAGGCGAGAGGACGGGGATAGAGGAGGGAAAATTAAAAAAAAACCTTACCTTACTGCGGTCTCCGTATTCTACTGCATTCACTGGGACACGAGGACAGGCTCCCCAGCAGTCCTGGTGCTGCTTTCATGCTAAACATAGCATGAAAGCAGCATCAGAATTGATCTGAGTGGCAGTGATTGCTGCTCAGACACGGCCCTGGGGCCTGTGCTTTTTCTCCAGCCTGACAGGGTACACAGCCGGGCTTGAAAAACCTAAGTGCACATGTGTATTATTTGGCCGGTTTAATACAGCCGGCCAAACACAAATGCACACTTAGGTGCACTCACTCCTCATCCCGTCTTCCACCTCCCATGGCCCAGCCCCAGCCCTCCCTGTACTGCTGGCTGGGCCAGCAGATGAAAAATGAATGATAGTGGAGCTATTGTTTCATTATTCATCTCGTGGTTCTTGGCCAGGGGGGCGACGCTCCATCACCATAGCAAAGGAGCCGCCCCAGAATAACCCCAGGATCCCTCCCTAGTCGTCAGTGGGACCCTTTCTTCAAGGTAATTGTAAAACACCTCTTCTTGGCATAATGCAGAACTTTCCCCAGGTTCAGAAAGTTGGCAAAAGGAGTTGTAGTCACCAACCCGAAATCTGCAGCTCAGTTGTCTTTCGTGTTCTTCACTGGTGTCAGACATGCAGTCCTGTTTCCTCAGAATTCCTAGCATAAAGGCTATTGGTTCCTCCCCCTTAGATATTCCATGTGTATAGTCAGAGTTTGTTTACTCTACACATTCAACTCTGGTACCAGATTCAGGGGGTTCCGCCGCCCGCCAAAGTAACCCCGTCGAAAGACCGCTCTACGGTCAAAAGACCGCGGGGGTCATTTCGACTTTCCCGCTGGGGCAGCGGGCGACCGCCAAAAGGGCGCCCGCCGGCCCAGCGGGAAAGACCCTGCAACAATGAAGCCGGCTCCGAATGGACCCGGCGGAGTTGCAGGGGTGCGACGGGTGCAGTTGCACCCGTCGTGATTTTCACTGTCTGCAAAGCAGCCCCACAACACCCGTTCCTGCCATCCTGTTTCTTGCGGTGTAAACCGCCAGAAACAGGCTGGCGGGAAGGGGGTCGGAATCCCCATGGCGGTGCTGCAAGCAGCGCCGCCATGGAGAATTCTCCGGGCCAGGGGAAATCCGGCGGGAAACCGCCAGATCCCCTTTTCTGACCGCGGCTTTACCGCCACGGTCAGAATGGCCCTGGAAGCACCGCCAGCCTGTTGGCGGTGCTTCCGTGTCCCTCCACCGCCAGGAATGAGGGCCTCAGTCAGTTACTTGCTTTTTCATATTTGTTTGTCCTTTAGGGTCAGGACAATGGTGGTTTGAGGCCAAGTGCTTCCCAATCATGGAAAAACCCAAACAAAGGCACAAACAAGGAAAAGGCTTCCTCACCTGTCTACCTCTCTATTGTTGGTAAAACCACTGGGGTTGAATGTCTTTGGAAAGGGGCAAGGGCTGTACTTACTCTATAATTGTACTCTTTGGGCCACATTTAATAGAAAATGACTGTGCATCACTGCGCCAAAATTTCCAAACACGGGGATGCGCCGTATTTACTAGAATATGGTACATCCCTGTGTTTCCCCCTGCACCGGCACACAATTTGAGGTCCTGCGCCAATGTAGCAACCCTTTGTAAACAGCTGTCTTTGCATGGAGTGTGTAACGCGCCTGCAGCGAACTTGTCTTGTTATCTGAAGGGAGTTCCAGTCCCCTTGATTAGACCTACATTCCAGGTGCTTTCAAATGACAGCTATGTCCTTCTCAACGGTGAAGCCTGTTGTGGGATGCAAGCCGGAATAGTTTATGTTGTTTCCGTCTCTAAGATTGTTACATGCTGCGGGAACTTACTTTTCCCCCCCCCCACTAAGAATAAAGAGGTAGCTGACATTTGGCCTCGCATTGCTACTTCAAATGTGAATTTTGACAAGTTGAGCAGACTCAAGGCTTTATTGTTTCAACAGCATGTGGCCCTTACATCTGCACCCGAGACCTATGCACTTCAAGTGGCAAGGTCGACAGCAGAAATACAGTCCCTTTTAAGTACAAACTTTCCGAGACACCTTGGTGAACTTGTGGGACGGATATTTAATGCATCCAATACAACTGGAATCGCATATTTTTTTAAGGCTGTTGGTTCTGATTTCATTCACACCTTTTCCTCCATATTCGGTTTGATACCATCGGCCATTCGTTCAATTTTCTCTGGTATTTTTGGGGGATTTCCAATAACTTTGGCTTTATTAGCTGGCATCTTGCTGTTGTCATTTTTTATGTGCAATGGCTGTCTCGCCGCAACAAGGAGGAATGAAAGTGCTCCCATCAGCGCAGCTGTGTGGTAAATGCATGATGCAGTATTTTGGAGCAACCCTCCTGGAGCAATTGGAGTGAGGCTGGTCTCTGTCATTCAGACCAATTCTACTTTGTGTGCAGCCTGTGCTTCGGTGCCTGTGGTGCTCTTTCAAGCACGCACTGGAAGTCTGTCTTTCTACGCAGCACTTGCTTTCATTGGACGCTGATCTGTTGATGTGCTTGCTGAGGGCTCATTACCGGACATGCACGTTGAGGTTGCGTTTGCTACGGGAAGCTACTTCTGAGTTGTCCTTCCTGGAGGATGTGTCTCGTGACTCATCATTTGGCACACCACGGAATGCCACCTTGACTGAGGCTATGGAACATGACTGCTCCTTGATCCTTCTTGGTGATGCCTTTTCAACCTTAACATCTGCTGAAGTGGAAGATTTCCTGTCCTCTATGGTCCTGGAATCGATTGGAACCTTTCAAAAATAATTTTGCCTTTTGAAATGTGGTCTTTTTATGTCGCATGTTCACGTTTTAAATTGTCCTTTTATATGCTCACGTGTCCCTTCGACTTGTCATAATTGACATCAATTGTTACATGTGTATCTTGGGTTGAGCTTTTAGTAGCAATTTTATATGTTTTTAGGCTTTGAACCACCTTCAACCTACAAGGGGATGGTGTTGTGTAGCCATTTTAGCTATAGCTGCATGCACGTTTTATTTTATTATTGTTACAATAGCCACTTTTACGGTCTTGTTTTATTTTCTGTTTATCTAACTGTTTTTGCCTAGGCCAGCACTCTGTTCTCAAACAAGACATTCTTGCTCACTCTGTTTTTCTTCCAAGGCTACAGCATGGTACATTGCCGGTAAAAATGCAGTAGAAGTTTAGTCTCCAACATTCTTAGAAAATACACATCCTTACATAGGGACATTTTCTCAAAACATCAGCTGTGTTGTTATAAAAACACTTCCTTGTCCCTTACACGTTAGAGGGAGATTCCAGCCAGAGAACCACAACTCTATGCTGATTGCCGAATGCTTCGCTACAAATGCTAACGCAGACCGCAGGCCTTTGCTCAGGTATGGGGGATGAGTCTTCCCAGGGGATCCTGAAAGGCAGAATTAGAGCTTATCATGCTGTGCTCTATTACAACCTAGGTAAGAGTTAGTTTATTGACCATAGTGACAATATGATAGCGTTATTTCTATGCTTCACTCTCCTAGTCACAATTTTAATATTATTATTCTGTGTCGTTCTGGTTATTGCAGCTCACGCTTTGCTATCTAGGATGCAGTCATTTTATTAAAGTCATTTTTTAAACATATACTGCCTCTGTTTGTCATTTATATATGAGACTAAGGTAACTGAGAGAAACGGATGAAACCTGAGTGACCATGTCTTCCCTGAGAAAGCAATTATGTCATGCACTCGGCTGCCCAGTCATCCCTGCCCTTGGGTAGAGATGAGGCACTGCTAGTGTCCCGGAGCAAAACCCGGATTGGAGTGACAGGTGTCACCCGTAGTGGGACAGACTTAGGGCCTCATAGAGAGGATGCCGGAAGCACCGCCAACAGGCTGGCGGTGCTTCATATGGCATTCTGACCGCGGCTGTAAAGCCGCGGTCTCCCAGCCGGGTCTGGCGGTTTCCCGCCGGATTTCCCCCGGCTGGGGGAATCCTCCATGGCGCTGCTGCTTGCAACGCCGCCATGGGGATTCCGACCCCCTTCCCGCCAGCCTGTTTCTGGCGGTTTTCACCGCCGGAAACAGGATGGCGGGAACGGGTGTCGTGGGGCCCCTGGGGGCCCCAGCAGGATTTTCACTGTCTGCTTTGCAGACAGTGAAAATCGCTACAGTGTCACTGCACCCGTTGCACCCCTGCAACTCCGCCGGCTCCATTCGGAGCCGGCTTCCTTGTTGCAGGGTCTTTCCCGCTGGGCCGGCGGGCGCCCTTTTGGCGATCGCCCGCCGGCCCAGCGGGAAAGTCGGAATGACCCCGCGGTCTCTTGACCGCGGAGCGGTCTTCCGACGGGGTTACTTTGGCGGGCGGCGGAGTCGGAATGACCCCCTTAGTCTCCCACACCGCGGGCAATTCTGCCACTCAAAATCCAGTAGTCTCATTAGAATAATGAGAACCTACGCAACTGCTGCATTGAGGGGGAGATTGTTTTGTGCAGGAAGGAACACCTTCCTCCACAAAAACATTCTTAAATGGGAATTTGCTCCTTCTCTGTGTGCTGTTGAATGCAGCACACATAGAAAGAGCTAAAAAGAAGGAGAAATTAAAGCATTTCTCCTTGTTGCGCCATGCTAACACCACCTCAGATTTTGATTTTGGCGCTGCCTCAAGTTTAAGAAAATTTGTAAATCTGGGGCAGTGCCAAAATGCAATGGGTGTCGCTGTGGCACGCCCACAACAACACCCATTGCACATCCCTTCAGCATAAAGTGCAGCTTGTGAAGGGGTCGTATTTACAAGGTGGCGTTAAGCCACAAAAAGATGCTTAATGCAACCTTGTAAATATGGTGCAGGGCATTGCGCCAACCAAGCATCACGGAAAGTGACACTTCGGTGGCGCCAAGGGATCTTAAATATGCCCCTTTGTCTTTTATCTGCTATGACAGTCTGGTCTGCTACAAATGTCGCTCTGGAGGAGTCCTGCAATTCACACTCCTATTTGAAAGGCTCTCTTCAGCATCCATATTCTGGACCGTGTATATGCATGAAAAGGACAGGTCAGCACATGCACTTATGAACATTCTCTTGCATATGCAGATCGTAATCTTATCTGATCCATCCATATCTCACATGGATGGAGTAAAGAACCTGGTTTCACGGTACTTACAGATCATTTGAAGGGCAGGAGATTCCAGTAGATAACACTTGTTAACTAGCAACAGGTAATTGGGCATGTTGTGGTGCTATAATCTGTCATAGTTACCACTTTCCCTCTTCCACAGCCACGTGAGTTCTCAGTAATTATGCTCAGTAAAGGAGGGTGCACATGATGTGCCCCTCCAGACCACAGAGCTCAGCTCTGGGTTAGTTTCGAAATCAAAGTGGTCCCCAATCAATACACACATTTTTTGCATGAATTGATGCCAAAATAAAATCAAAGGACGATTATGAACTTGGCATGGAGAATGTGATTTAGGTAGGGGACCTTTCGCATTCCAATATTTATAAAGTTGTTCATGACTGTAGAATTTAATGAGGGAACTGACTAGTCACTCACTGGTCAGTAAAGCAAGACTTAAATGCTGCAAACGCTGCTGCAGGATATGTTAATTTGAGGTACCCAACTGTCTCATTCTACTGGTATAGTTCAAGAGGTGTGGGGTGTGTCTTGGCCATGGAGCATGATGACTGTTTGAGCACAGAGCTCTGCATGGCAGGGGCATTGGAGAGGCGGTGGTGGGGTACTTGAGGACAGAATGGGGACCAGTGCGTGCCGTCTGACCACTACCAGTCCGCGTGGAGCTGCCATATCCCGAGACATGGACCCTGGGAGCACTGCCGAGATGATAGGGTGACCCTGACAGCAGCAACTGCTTTGGGACTGAATCAGCATGTTGAGCTGTGGCCTTGAGTAATGGCTGGGGTGGTGTTGACAGGACCTGCCGCGGCCTCACTCCATGTGCTTCTAGATTTCCACCTGGGGGGATCCTGAACTTGATTTTGCCTTCCACTCGATGCCCCTGCCCAACATCTGCCACCATGAAGGAGAGCCTGCCATAACGTGTCCCTGCCTAAACCTGGCACCCAAGAAAGTGAGCCTACTGAAGTTGCACCTGCCTGACACCACATATCGCTGCCTGAACTCAGCTCGCACGGATATGGGCCTGCTGAATTTGCCATTGCCTGATATTACGTGACCCTGCCTGAACTCCGTTCCCATGGAAGTGAGTCTGCTGAACTGCATCTGCCTGCCATAGAGTGCCTCTGCCTGAATTTGTCTCCCTCGGGCATATGTCTACTGATGGGTGACCTCGCTGTGGCCTACTACCCTCTCTGCTTCATGGACAGGGGTACCCCCGCAACCATGATTAGTTGGTGAGCTGTTGGGATGCTTGGGGCCTGCTACCTGGGAGGCTTGATTGCAACACATCCCTGGCACTGGACCTGGCATCTTCCCTTCTGACAGAGAGGGCACTGGCCTATCCACACTTGGCTATCCTCCACATACGGCAGGCATCATCGCACCACCTGTACCTTGCAGCCCGATGCTCGGGCCCCTGGTAGAGTGGCACTGCCGGACTGCGGCTGCCATGGGGTACCACAACTTTTTCCTCCCAGCAACTCCACAACCGTCTCTCCAGGAGGAGGGAGAGCGGGACCCCTCACACTCCCGCTTGGGGTCACGTAGGGAACTGCCCATTGATGGTGCACCCTGTGTCTATTGCTAAAGGTAAATTACACAGCATCATTGGACCCCCTGATGCTCCCTGCTCTATGTAAAAGGAGTCCACATTCACCCTGGATCAGTTTTCTCCCTCTCTTCTTGGGCCCCGACCCAATGGACCACGGCAGTTCTGACAACTGCCACCCAAAATCTGCGATTGCACAGGGGGACCCCGCAGCCTATTAGGCCCCAGGCAGCCTTTGCTCTGCATCACTGTCTGGGTGCCAGACGAATCCAGCTAGGCCCCACCCCTGACACCTACTAGGACACCACTTCCTTGCCTATCTCACAGACAAGTCCTGTGGGCAATGACCATTTAATGGGGTGCACAGGCCCTCACTAGCCTACTTTCCATACCTACAGGCTTGTACCCCATCATCCAGCCACACCATTACCCTCTCAACAAGTGATTGGCAAAGGTCGCTGACCTATATGGTGCCACAGGGGCCTCTCTATCTTTCCCACCATCTCATCTGGGGACTCAGGGCAGGCCCTTTCTTGCAAACTCACCCCAGTTATGCCCTCTGGGAAATCCTTCACAAAGCCCTCTTGCTAATTGCTCTTCTCAGAAGCCATTGCACAGCACCCTCCTATGGCTACCACACAGCCATCCACTGCTACGGAGACCCTCCTGGTGCCTGTCTGCTCTCTCCAGGAATCTACCATTGAATGCATCCTGCTAGGAGTTACAGCGGTCGGCTGCTGACTGTAATGTATGGATTCTAAGATTCTGCTCTTGCGGATGAGCTCAAATCTATCCACACAGACAATGCCAACTTCCAAGACAGGGTGGAGGGAGTGGGGTGACGGTTCCTGATGGTGGAGGACCACCTCAACAAAGTCTTGGACAGAAAACTTTCCTACTTGTGGGATAAAGTCACAGACCTGGAAGACCAGAGCTGAAGGGTCTATGTACGTTTCTTTAGCTTTCTGAAGCAAGCAGAGGGGACAGATGTCAGGGGCTTCCTGAAGGGCCTCATCCCCTCACTTACTGGAATTGACTTCACACATCCACACGCCCACACGCCCACTGGAGCTACTGAGCGCATTGCCTGGGCCTTGTGTGCCCAACCATGCCGGAGCACCCTCGTCCTATTATAGCCTGCTTCCTCCACCATGAACAAGTACAGCAACTCTTGTCTGTGGCCTGGTCCCATGGCCCATATGACTAGAAGGGCCATGCCATCAGTATCACTGCCGATTTCTCCAAAAAGACCAATGACCAGAGAAAGGCATTCCTAGCCTTTCACCCCTGGCTCCGTAAGATAGACATAAAATTAAGACTGTTTGTCCTGGGCCTGGATACGAATAACTAAAGATGGTAGACCCAATGACTTCTACGACCCGGAAGCCCTCTGTACCTTCTTGGATGGTCTGACCGAAAGAGACATGGATCTCAAGCCAATGTACTTGGAGCCTGCTCTTCGCCCTTCCCCTAGTCCATCACCTGGGTCTGTACGTGGCGACTGCTGCCGCACAGGGGCACTCTTCAAAGGGGTAGAAATTTTGAGAGACCAGCCAGCTCGCAGGTTGACAGAAGTATGGCCCTCAAGGTGGTGGTGGACATCAGGAGTGATCATAACCGGGGCAAACCCTGATCCCCACTGAGCCCCAGAAACCTGATGGCTGACCTGCATCCATTCCTGCAAGAGCAACTACCACCTTGCTTGGGAGGTGGTGGACCAGATTCTGGATCTCTCAGTCCCAGAAGGCTGAGTATTTTGAATGAACATTGCATGCATATGTTCTTCCTATGTGCTGGCTCATTCAGCTATATGCTTCCGTCATGCCTTCTGCCACTCTGCTAATTTATATTTCTTATTCTACTTCTTCTTGTTGAAAAATGCTCTCTCTGTCTCTGAAAGTAATTGTCTATGCTCTGTTTAAGTATTGCATTTTGCTGTTGCCCAGCCCTTCTCCATGTTGCTTCTTAATAACTGTTGGATGACGTTTTTTGTACACCATGTTCTTTACACTGCTAGCTCCCCCATCCAAGTGCCGTGCTGCTACATGCCATGTTCACATGGGGCCAACCTGAACCTCCCTGTTCCTCTTCTTCCTCAGTTCTTGGACAGCAGGATCCCCATTCACCTGCAGGAGTACGTCCTGGCCCCTCTGGCCCACTGATCACCCAGCCTTCCGGACATGACATGATACATCACCCTGACTTCTTCATTGTCACATCATTCTCTTGACTGCTACACACCCTGCCGCCCCTACCGCAGGGCAACCGGCCTGCTAGTGCAACAAGCTTAAACCCTTGGTTCATGGTTTCCCGCCATCTCTGAGGTATCCCCTCAGGCCTGGTTGATGTTCTTTCATTCCCTTATTACTTACTTCTTTCCCCCCTCCCCCGTGAGGCCGACCTCACCCTGTGCTGGCCCTGTTTTGCCTCCCTCCCCTCATTCGAGGACCACACATTCAGCCACCTTTCTCCTCCCCTTCTTTCCATGCCCCGCTGCTGTCTCACTCTCCCTCTCCACTATTCTCCCTGTGCATCCTAGTCCTCCCCATCAAACTCCATCCTCCCTCCCATCGGGTGCTCCATTGCATATGCCAGGGACTCCTGTCTTATATTAGGGGGGCACTGGAACCTGGTGAGGGATGCGACCAATAATGTGGACAGGGCCGTCCTGGAGGACCTGCTAGATGATCATGCCTGGTGGACCACTGGCTTCTCGCACGTCCGGCAGACCATGATTATACTGTTCAATCCCCTATCCATGGCACACAGTCCAGGTTGGATTACTTCCTTATTAATCACTGCTTTGTGGCTCAGTTCTGGGAATCCCACATATAAGAGGTGGTGTTCTCTGATCACTCCCCTGTCTTTCTCTCCCTAGATCTCAACCTCATCTTGCCAGGCCACACTGTTCTCCCTAGATCTCATCCTCATCTCGAAAGGCTGCAAGCTGTGGTGCCTGCATGTGTTTCGTTACTGTACACCCCAGGGCAAGTCCCAACTTGGGACACACATTTCGAAATACCTGGAGACCCCTGGGGGTCTGTGTCCTCCCACAGGATACTAAGGACAGCAGCAAAAACAACCATTCAGGGCTAACTTATGAGGGACGCTGCACTGGCCAATGCCTAGAGGACCACACATCAGAAGAGCCTGCGAGATGATATCCATACTCTAGCACAGCTTAATACGGTGAGCCTTTTCACCCCAATCTGCCGTTGTTTGGAAAATGCCCGAATGGACCTTAATGCCCTATTTACTTCCAAGGTTAAATATGCCCTTTAGAGACTCCTAGAACCACAGTACATCAGGGGGAAAAGGAAGAGTGTCTTCTTGCGGCTAAGCCCCACAGATAGGAGGTGGCACTTGCTGTCCCTGCCATCTGATCCATGAACAGCGCAGTCCACACTTGCCACCAGGACATCGTAAATGAATTTGCGGACTTCTACCAAGCCCCGTGCATCCCGGACTGGACAGTCGGTCCAGCTCCCATGGAGGCCTTTTTCGTCTCAGTGAACCTGGCAGGAAATTGCTTGAGGGGGAAATTAGCAAAACAGAAATTACACAAGCCATAACCAGTCTACCCTATCATAAGGCCCCCAAGGAAGATGGCTTCCCCCCAAAGTTATACAAGTGGTTGGGCTGATTCCTTGTATGCTGCTGTCCGTGAGGTGGAACAGACTGGCACCCTTGGAGCAATCTCAAACAGGTCAGTGATAGCTGTCCTCCCCAAATTGGGAAAGGATCCCCTGCCCTGCCCGAGCTACTGCCCAATCTCCCTCCTCAATGGGGATAATAAGATGCTTGCAAGCATCCTAGCGGCCCGCATGCGAAAGGTAATACTCTCCTTAGTCCATTATACCCAGGTAGGCTTTCTACCCGGCCGTTCCTTCAGAAACCCTTTCTGTACCCTTGTCCATGCTCTGTGGCCGGCCAATGACCTGCAGTCTGAAGCTCTCACCCTCTCATTGGATACCAAGAAGCAGTTTGATCGGGTTGACTGAGAATACCTCTTTGCTACACTGCGTCGATTCGACTTGGGGGACAGCTTAATAACTAAAATCCGCTTATTGTATGACTCCCCCACTGCTCAGGTGAATTGTGGTGGCTTTCTCTCTGACCCCTTCCCTATCCATAGGGGAACCCGGCAGGGTCGCCCACTCTCACCCCTGTTACTCATCTTAGCCTTAGAACCTTTGGCAGCCTCCCTGCGCCAATCCCTCTTCCTCTCTGGGACCCACATCATGGGAGAAGAATTCATGGTGTACTTGTATGCAGGTGACATTCTCCTCACTCTTACAGATTTACACTGCTCCCTCCCATCTTTACTGGACATCATTAATGGCTTTGCAGCACTGTCGAGCTATTAAGTGAACTAGGTCAAGGGTGTGGCACTGCCTATGTCACGCATGACCACTGCCGTGGCAATAAATGGATATCCTTCCAGTGAAAACGTTCCCAGCTCAAATATTTAGGCATTCCTGTCAATCGGGCCATGGGCCATGTGGTGGCTGACAATCTAGAACCCCTGATTGCCCGCATGAAGCCAGACTTTTAAAAATGGTCCCTCATAGGACTGTCTCTGTGGAGTTGGGTCCAAGCCATATGGATGATCATCATACCTAGATTTACCTAGGTTCTTGGCATGCTTCCCCTGCTGACCCCTTATCCACACTACATTCAGTGGATCACTATATCTGCTCCTTTGTCTGGGGCTCGGGTCAACCACACCTAGCCAGCGCAAAGAACCTGAAGCATTGTAAATGTGGGGTACTGGCCTCCCCTTGGTTGAACAATATGCCCTAGCCCTTCACTTTTCCCAACTGGCCTGCATGCTCCCTGGGACACCTGACCTTCCAACATGGACAACCAAAGAAAACACAATGCTGACCTCGCAACAAGGCCTATCTCTACTCTACACTGGAGAAAGGTCTCCCTCTCATTCCTCCAGTACTGAAGGAAGACTTTCTATTGGACACAATGTAATTTGTCAATGTCACAATCAGTCTGAGCCAGGTCATTGAGGGGCGTGCCCTCAAGCCCTTTGCACAGCTGTGAGAGGAGTTTGGCCTTCCGCCACACAAGCTTTGGAAATATTAGCAACTATGACACTGTCTCAATAGTTGCCTGTGCAAAAGTCCCTGGCCCTTACATTCCTCGCCCGTAGTAACATACCTTAAGTTGTGGGATTTTTACTGTGTTATGATGTCCAGCTTCTATAGCCTATTAAATTGCCATCTGTTTTCTTCCCCTTTCCTTGGTAACCTCTGCATGAAATGGCAGGCAAGATTGCAGAGGAACTATGAGCCTGAGTACTAGCCTGATCTCTTGGAGGCATTAGATCACGGTGTGAAGGAGGCACACTTGAAGTTCTGCCTATTCAAGCTGTTGCATGACTGACACTGTACACCTGTGAAACTGAATGTGGTGGGCCTCTAGCCCCACGCAACCTGCTGGTGATACCTCACACATAGGTGTGACATGCTAAACATCATATGCGACTGCCCATTGATCCAGTCCTTCTCGGCAGCTGTGATCTCCACACTCACGGAGACCCTACCACTTCTGTCCCCCTTTTCTGTACACTGATCCTCCCATCCACAGCACTGCCTGTTGCACACAGGACTTCCCAGAGTAAAAATTTCCATACTACGTCACTGGTGCTCCCCAACACGGCACACTCATGATGAATGGCTATCAGCAGTGATTTTGGCTGCTTTCCATGAGTGTATCATTCTTTATCTCCAAGACTACACTGTTGTATTCCTCAAGATGTTGATGCCCTTTCTCAGGGTTTCTATGGACCCTGTGATCACTGCCCCCCACACATCACCATGTTGTGCCTCTCCCTCCATGTCAATGCCCCTTCCAGCAGCGCCAGCCCTCACTCTTTCTCTAACCAAAAGATGGCTCTCACAGGAGCTCGAACCTCGGTACCCTGACTCATTGACCTTTTTCAGACTTCGCATCCCACCTCACAAACAAGCAGCACTCCCACGCAGCTCCTCCCATCCCCACCGCTCCCTCCTTTCCCCAGCATGGAAGTGCTAATAGTTTCAGGTTGCAAGTATTTCCTGGAATGCATGCCCATTTTGTCCCTCCCCACCATTGGTGTTCCATGTTTCATACTCACAAAACCAAAATGAAGAAATGCAAAACACAAAAAAAGGGGTGTGCAATATTTTACATCTCAAACTTTTATAATCTTCTAAATTATTGTCCTTTGTTGATTTTGTTAAGCTTGATTCTCATTCTTTGAGATGTGTTCAAGTTGCCCTTTGTGTAAACCTTTAGCAAAGTAAATGGTGCGGTAAAAGAATCCAGCTAGCCTTAATGTGATCTGAAGAATATGATTTACACTTGTTGCATATTTGTCCTGCATTTGAAGGAAAACACACTTATGCACAATTTTTCCTTTGTAAGTTTACATTTTGCTAAGCTTTTCTATGCACAGTAGCACTGAAGAGAAGAACATGTTTAAAAAGCGTAAATATGAAGCTGGACTTATCTGACCTAGCATGGGTGTCTATTTACTCATTCTGCACATTCCAGAGGATTCCATGTTTGCGATTGGAAACCTGCATCATTCATAGATTTTCAGGTATTCTAGACTTCTGAGTTTGCTGTCGCAACTTTAAAGATGCATTTGTGCATGTGTACTGGGGAAATGTCATCACAGTGCAATGGCATTTTTTAAACTTCTCCATGAGGAAACAATATTTTCTTTTGGATATTCCACCTCCCATAAACCCCACCAAATTTGGTGTGTTCCCCCCTCCCTCCACACACACACACAAAAGGGCTTCATTCCTACTTTTGGTAAGTGGAAATTTCAACCTTTTTGTAAGTATGGAATGTGAGTAGTCACAAATGCATAGGTTGACACACTTTCAGCACAACCCAGTCCTTCCATGCACATTCCCCATTCTCTTACTTCTCCTTGGAGGAACTTTAGTCATGCAAAGCTCTTTGTGTAACTAACTTATTTTAACAGTGTAAAATCAACTTTTGTGAAAACCAAAAGCGGTTTTACAAAGATTATCTTCGCTCATAAAAGTTTAACTCCCAGCTTACATTTTGTGAATTGGGCTACAGCTGTTGTCTGCAAAGTATATGTTCTGCACACCTATATTATGGCAGGGCTGGATAAAAAGTAAATCTTTTATCAAATTACCACATAAATCATGATTTCCACTCGTGTCAAAGGTGAAATGTTTGCAAACAACACAAATTTCTGAAGTTTTAAAAAAGTGAAATATCAACATGGGGCACACTCTTAATTGCCATGACGCTTTTTCTGCACAACTGGTTGTAATTTGTGGATCCACATTTTTTAGAAAACCCAGGTTAAATAAAAAATCTGTGTTAATAATCCAATGCAGTGGTGCCTGTATCTAATCCCCAAAAGCAAACTGGAGACACCAAATAATGTGTAATGGTGTTCCTGACTGCTAGGGGAGCAACTGTACAGTCTAAACTTTAATTAAGTATCCAATATAGTGGGGCTAGGGGTTCTGGCTCTCTAATACTGGAGCTGTCTAAAACAGTTCACACAGATTCTGGTCAGCTGATTCTATGAAGTGCAGTAAATAAAATGGTCTCTCATACTTGTCACTTACAAGTTTGAAACGATTTGTGTGTATCTCAGAAATGGCTGCTTGTAGCCACAACTTAGTGGTGGAAGAGGCACACATGTATCTGGAGATTTGGGTCAGCCACTAGCCTGGGGGGAACCCAAAAGGAAACAGGAAGCCCTCATATATAAGCATGTAGGTAATCAGGAGTTCTAAGCTAGTTCTTAATTGCACACAACCAGCCATCATTGACCCGCAAATGATCTTGGCTGAAATTATATAAACATTTTCTTCTCTGTCTTCAGGGACACTACCTGTTTCTTGAGCAGGTATACAGTGAGAAAATCAACTGCAAGGACAGTCTGTTGGTGTGTGAAGAATCAGTTTGACCCATTCATAATACAGATGTTGGTTATCATTTCAGCCCAGGTCAGCTTGGCTGAAGACCCTCTGGATTCCTTGGACACACTCTTGCCTTGAGTAGTCCACCATCTAGGCCTTATTTACCTGAACTATTTGCTTGTCCTTGATGCCAGTGCATCTCTTCCCCTCTATGAGCAGCCCAGGTACTTGTGTTACAAACTGAGCATAGCAGGAGAAAGTCTTATACTGATCGTAGATGTAGCCGAGCCCTCAGAGAAACCAGCAAGTCAAAATTCTGCCTGTGGTACCACACTTCATCTCAACAGATGCTGAAGAGCTCCTCCACTATCAACCAAGTGTAGCATACTGACTTCAGGGGGAGTTTTACCAAAAGATTGGCAAAAAACGTTTGTGATACATTGACTCATTAATGCATAGGATGACCCTTTGACTTTCTCTGCATTCTCTCTGCTGTGCAGAGGACATCAGCAGATCGTCCTCCTGGGGGGTAGTGGGGGAAGCAAAGTTTCTCTGACCAGGGGCTTCTCCGCATAGTGGTTGTAGTGAGGGCTGATGCACAATCGCTTCCGCATGAGCCCATACCCATCAGTGTAGTAAGCATGCTGCATGGCATGCTGATGTCACAGATTCCACCAGACAGCATGAAGAGGGGCAAGTAAGAAAGCTCCTTGCATGTCCAGTGGGTTTTTGCCCCTCCAGCCTGCCTTTCAAAATTTGACAGCAGCATTGCTGGAAAGGGAGAGTCTCCCCTTTACAGTGATGCCTTTCTTAAATTGACCCTACTTGTGTATAGCAGATGCACCAGGGATTTGATTATTTTAGAATTGGGGGGTTTGGAGGAACCCTCCAGGGGCATACACTATTGTTTTGTGTTTTCCCTTACCTAGGGGGCTGATAGTTTCCGGATGGGAGGCTCAATGAGCCGCAGGGAAGGGAAATTGGGCAGCCATATTTGTTTTTAGTTTTGTGCTTTCTAGGGTCTTTTCAGCTTTCCCAGGCAGCGCAAACATTATAAAGGCATCACTGGAAATGGCAGACTCGCCCCCTTCCAGTGATGCCTTTTTCAAATTGATCCTTGCTCATGGGTCGTGGATACACTACAGTCCACAAGCCAGAACCATTTGGAACCAAGGAGAATGATTTAGAAGTTGGTGGGTCAGCCCCCCGGCCACGGTCAACACTGCCCAGCGACCATGTATTTATTTATTTTTGTCTTCCTTTCCCTGGGGGGTACCCAGCACCAAGAGGGTACACAAAGTCAGCCCCAGGTAAGTGAAAAACTAGCAGTCATTTAGTATTTTAGTTTTGTGCTGCCTGATGCCTTTACCGGGCAGCAAAAAGGTGCAAAGACATTGTTGGGAAGGGGAGAGTTTCCTCCTTCCAGCAATGTCTTAAGGAAACATACCTATGCTTGTGGATCACCACTGCACTGCAATCCACAAGCAGGGATTCCACTAGACACCAGGGATGTCTTACGTTCTGTAAAGGGTCAGACCCCCTGGTGTGGTCAACCCTTGCTTGTGGTGCCAGAATGGCCCCTAACCTTGAAAAGAGAACATTTGGCAGCCATTTTTTTAAATGTATCAAAGCTTTCTTGGTTACTCCCCACTCACAGGTGGATCTCTGCTGGGGTCACTATATTTTCTTGTTGGTTTCCTTTCCATGGGCAGGCTGCTTGGGCCCCTGTAGAGTTCAGTCACTGATTGGTATGACATTCACATTTTATTTACACCCAGGAAAGCTTAGATCACGAGGTAATGGTGAGCCCACATCAGCCAGTGATTAGTTATTAAGTCATTCATTTCAGTATGGCCACAGTATTTTTAGAAGTCCATGGAGGGTGGGCTGATGCATTGCTCTATGCAATGGGGGGCAGAAGCAAAATTGTATGGGTGAATAGCTGAGAAGTGGTGGAAGTGGATTCAGCCAAGCTGAGTATACCTACTAAATGAATGTCACAGTCACTGATAAATGGCTGCAGTGCGCCTACCCATTTTCACAATGATATAAATTGTGCTGTGGGAAAGTACTATGTGAAAGAACAGATCATAACCTGACATGGGCTCTGGTGGGTGTAAGCCAAGGGACACATAGTGCAAATGGCTAACTTCATTGTGAGTCACCCATTTTCTGCTCTTTCACAAGGAGTACATCTTGCAAAGATTTTTCTCCAGGCGTCAGGGCCAAATGTAGTAATATGTGCTTTTTTCTTATTGTGTGTGTCGCAACATGAACTAATATTTTTCTTATCTCTTTAACTTAGCTTTTTTGGAGAGGCTTTTGACAGTGTTGGATGTTCAGAGACATTTGTGTCAGCGTAAGATGTTGGGAGAAATTCTTTGTGTCAGATAAGTGTGATTTTAAGACTGTTGTTCTTGTGATCATGCTGTATTACACTCTGACAGCATTACATTCTTTTACTCTATAGAATACCTTTTTGTCCCCCCCACACACAGCAATTAGTTCTACACATACCTCTCTATTCAACCTAGGTCAGAAGGTTTTAGTTAGAAACCAGCGATTAGCATCTCATTGAATGACTGCTTGTGAGGGTGTAGCTCAAATAAGGGAATGGTGCTCTGAGGCAGGAAGTGATACTGAGACAGTTTCAGAGAGAGAGAGGTTCATTGACCAGGATCTGGGAGTGATTTTTCAGTCTGAGTTCCTTCCGATGACAGCTTATCTTCCACTGTTTCAGAAGAACATGGGCCAAGTAGTTTTGATGTCTCTTTGAAAGCACTAACTGTGCATCAAAGAACTAGTGACAGTGCAGACCAGTGTAGAGTGCACGCAGAAAGGACCCTAAGCACAGACAGAGTGCATGCTTGGCAGACTCCTAATTTAGTTCAGCCAGTAATTCCCTCATCCACTGGAGAAGATGGATTTAAGGTCAGTACAGCAAATCACTTTGCCTATTGACTGCCACCTTTTTTTGTATGCAGATTTTGTCAGAGTCACCAGATCCTCGGGGTCTGTGCACGTTCCCAACACTTCCACCACAAGACAGCTCCAATACTCTGATTAGATTTATCACAGAGTCTAAGAGAGTCCAAGTGGGGAAAAGGGGATTAGGACGGGAACAGCTGGGAAGGAGACCTGTAGAAAGCAAAAGGTTAAAACACAACATCAAAATTACATCTCATGAATTCAGTACCATGCTACAACTCTAAGCTTCGTCTTTTTTCCGAAAAACATGAACAACCCTAGAATAGTCCTAAAACTGACTAGGCTTTAGATGACCGAATACCTGAGGAGGAAACAGGAAAAGTTAAATAGGACTTTCAGATTTGAATACTTTCTTTAGCATGAGAATCAGGAAACACTCTGAGCAATTTCTAAACAACCATATGAATCTCCTTTTAAGAATACATATCAGAAACACACAGCATTACATCTAGAACTCTGGTATTGTTGTGATCTTCTCAGAAAAAACATTGGGAAGTGAATTGCGCACATTGCAGATTTTTATATGAGTATTAAACACCATAAAGGAATGTGCACCATGAAATCACACAACGTAGATTCAAGGAATAAATCATGCAACGTGTCAACTTGAAATGCTACCAAGAAAATGTCTTAGAATAGTAGCGCACAGTAGTTTACATTATTTATACACGAGGAAAGAATTGCGCGTCTTGCCGATTCAAATGCCACCATAAAAATGCCAAGAAAAGGTAGCGCACAATGAACAACATGAAAAGCACTCAGGGAAAGAATCGCGCGTCTTGTCGATTCAAATGCCACCATGCAAATGCCAAGAAATGGTAGCGCACACTGAATAACATGAAAAAACACTCAAGGAAAGAATCGCGTGTGTTGCCGATTCGAATGCCACCATGTAAATGCCAGAAAATGGTAGCGCACAATGAACAGCATGAATTACACACGAGAAGTGAATTGCGCGTTTCGCCGATTCGTATGCCACCATGTAAATGTCAAGAAAAGGTAGCGCGCAATGAACAACAAAGTTAAATGCTCATGAAACAAGTTGCACGTCTTGCCAACTCGTAAAACATCATGTAAATGTCAAGAAATATCAGTGCGCAATGAACAACAATGTAATAACGAAGTCAAATGTTTATGGAATAAATTGCACGTCCTCCCTATTTGCAAACCACCATACAAATGTCAAAAAATGGCAGCGCACAAGTAATCTGTTATTCATTTAAGAATTAAAGTCAAGAATATGAAAATTCTCAATTACGGTGTTGGGAAATGTCCAAACACCGTCTTACCGCCTGGAAACAGTGATCACCAATGAGAGATGAGTACAGAAGACTGGAAAATCCAAATAGGCCTCCGGGACAGGAGCTCAGGAAGAAGCTGCTGCTCTGCACAGGGACCTCTGAATAGTGAGCACTGGAAGTTGGGCTGACTCTCCTTTATAGAGTCTTAGCCCAGCCTAGAACCATGCCCAGGCATGTTGCAGGGAAAGTCTCTAGAAGGCCCTGGAATGGGACCACACTATAACACACTCTGACTGTCTGCAGCAATACATTGCAAATGTACAGTATTTATAAGCACCTTAAAAATTAATCTTTTGGATGGAATTCTGCAGTGCAAAAGGTTAAACAATAACATATCATCACAATGCATAAATTACATTATCTTGCGAGTGTTGGGTTTTTGCATTCTAGATGCCCGTAGAGCGCGCACTGTCCTGGTTATGACAGTACTCCCCTCTCCCAGGCACGCTCTAGGGCCTGGTTGATCTGGATTGAAACGATGAAAGCGTCTCACAAGTACTGGAGCATGAACATCAGATGCGGAAACCCATGAATTACTTTCAGGGCCATAACCTTTCCATGAGATTAAGTACCATAGGTTACGCCCTCTCAGTTTAGAGTCCAACACTTTCTTGACTTCATATTCTTCTTCCCCCTGTACTAGAACTGGAGCTGGATGAGGGTGGACCTTTTGGACTGCATTTTTTAAGAGGGAAGTATGGAACGCTGGATGAATCCGTAATGATTTTGGCAATTGTAGTTTATAGGTCACAGGATTGATTTGCTGAAGAACAGTGTAAGGACCTATAAATTTGGGGTTAAACATGTGCTTCTTCTTGAAGGCTATATGTTTTGTGGAAAGCCACACTTTGTCACCAGGTTGATACTGCGGTCCCTCACAATGTTTCTTGTCATAATGCTTTTGGTATTTTTTTGGGGCTTTTTCTAACTGTTGTTGAATCGATTTCGGAGTTTGATGCAAATGTTGAATGATTTCTGACACAGCCGGAGTGAGAGATCATTCTTGAGGAATTGTGATGGGCAAGGTGTCAGGATGATAGCTAAACAAACCAAAGAAGGGTGTAACGCCAGTAGAAGTGTGGAAGGAGTTGTTGTAGGCTAACTCAGCTAACCAGAGAATTGATGTCCATTAATTAAGTGTTTTTTCAGCGTAAGCACGTAGGTATTGCTTCAAAGTCTGATTTAGTCTCTCCGTTTGACCATCTGTTTGAGGATGGTGGCTAGTAGATAGGGAAGATGTCACTTGGAGTGTTTTACACCATGTCTTCCAGAAGTTGGAGGCAAATTGCGATCCCCGATCGGAGAGGATCACTTTTGGCAGTCCATGATAACGAACCACTCTATTCAGTAAGATAGTTGCCAGTTCACTAGAGGTGGGTAATTTCTTACAGGCAATGAAATGTCCATATTTCGTGAGACTATCTACTACCACCAGAATTACTGAATGCTGTTGACCCACTGGCAGACCTGTAATAAAGTCGAAAGAGATGTGTTCCCACGGACAACTTGGGGTTGGGAGTGGGTGTAACAACCCTTTCGGTTTTGAATGACTTGTTTTAGTGCGAGCACAGACTTCGCAGTTGTTTACCATTGTTTTTACATCCTTTGTTAAGGTAGGCCACCAAAAATAGCATTGGATTAATTCAAGAGTTTTAGGAGTACCAGGGTGACCTGCTGTAGGTATAACATGCAACCAATGAAACACTATCTTGCGAAGTTTGGTAGTGGGCACGAACAAACGAGCATCGTGAAAGGGTAATCCTTGCTTGATTGATCTTTTCGGATCTGCTTGGGCCCACGCCTGCCATTTTTCAACAGTGAATGAATTGCGGATGTCTTCAAAGAAATCTTCTGTTTTTATGATACATAGGACCTTGTCAGGAGCAATGATAGCTCTGGAGGTTTGAACTGCAGGCAATGTGGTAGACTCTTGGCGGGACAAAGCGTCAGCTTTGCGATTATCTTTACCAGCCCGGAAGGTTACCACAAAATCAAACTCGGCAAAAAACAGCATCCAGCGTAATTGCCGAGGAGTCAAAAGTCTGGCAGAACTCATGAATTGAAGATTGCGATGATCAGTATATACTGTGACAGTATATTTAGCTACCAACACAGGATGTCTCCATTCTTTAAAGGCGTCACGAATCGCCAGAAGCTCTTTTTCAGCAATGACATAGTTCTGTTCGGCTTCGTTCAACTTCCGAGACATGTAAGCTACAGGATGAAGCTGACCAGTGTCTTTGTTTCGTTGTGACAAGACTGCTCCTATCGCCACATCTGAAGCATCAGCTTCCACTATGAAAGGTCGATCCGCATCTGGATGAGTCAAGACTGGGGCAGTGGAGAAAGCTTCTTTCAAAGTTGAAAAGGCTTGGTCTGCTTCTGGGGACCATACACATTTTTCTTTCTTTCTTAATAACTTGGTAATTGGAGCCACTGTCTGGGAGAAATGATTGATGAACCTCCGGTAAAAATTTGCAAAGCCCAGGAAACATTGTACATCACGAACAGTCTTTGGGATGGGCCATTCAGATATGGCTTTTACTTTCCTTTCTGCCATCACCATACCTTGAGGGGTAAGCATAACCCCTAAAAACTCAACTGTGCTAACATGAAACTCACACTTGGTTAGCTTGCAATATAAATGGTGTTTACGAAGGGCTGCCAAAATTTTCTTGACATGTTGAACATGTTCATTCTCATTGTCTGAGTAGATCAAAATGTCATCAATGTCAACTATGGCAAAGATATCGAGGTACTCTCTAAGAACGACATTTAAGAAAAATGTAAATGCTACTGGAGCATTGCACAGACCAAAAGGCATGACGTGTATTCAAAAAGGCCATATCTTGTTTTGAATGCCCTTTTCCATTCGTCACCCTCTCTCATTCTGACCAAATGGTAAGCACCTCGAAGATCAAGCTTCGTGTAGATTTTTGCTTTCTTTACTTGTTCCAGTAGGACCGGAATTAGAGGCAAAGGATATTTGTTCTTGATGGTGATTTTATTCAAGCCCCTATAGTCGATACAAGTTCGAAGCTCTCCGTTCGCTTTTGGAACAAAAAACAAAGGAGAAGCTGTGGGAGACTTAGAGGGGCGAATGAAACCATTCTCTAAGAATTGATCCAAGTATTTTCGTAAATGTTGATTTTCATGTTCTCACAGGGCATACACACGACAGTTGGGAAGTATCCCCCCTGGGACTAGATCAATTTGACAGTCATAAGATCTATGAGGAGGTAAGTTCTCTGCTTCCTTCTCATCAAATACATCTTCATAAGACGAATACTGTTTGGGCAACTGAACTTCTTTCTCTGCGGCGGTAGCTATGTAAGAATGGCGAACTTCCGATTCTTGAGTCCTTTGGAGACAATGTTCTTTACATAGCACTGATGAGAACACGATCTTTCGTTCTGCCCAATTAATCTCTGGATTGTGAGGAGTTAACCATGACAAGCCAAGGATGATCCCATACTGGGGAGCATGGATCACGTCAAGGATGAGTTCCTCTTTATGTTTCTTTCTTTGATTTTTACCTTCACAAATTATTGTCAAGGGGACAGTCTGAAGGGTTATTGGACCTCCAGTCAAGAGTTTTCCATCAACTGCCTGGATGGTTTCCGGGGTCTTCTTTTCAATACATGGGATCCCCCATGCACAAACCAATTGGGCGTCAACAAAGTTTCCGGTAGCCCCAGAGTCGACTAGAGCCTTCTTGAAATAGGTCTTTTTTCTTGACCTGAACTCTTATTCCCAATTTTAGATGTTTGGATTGTGAAGGATCCATGGTGACACCCAAGAGCAACCCTTCTCTGCAACTTGGGTGCTTTAGATTTTCCGACTGAACTGATGCATTGGTTGCAACTTTCTGAACTGGGCCTCGTTTGCTTTTTGTTTTGATTGTACAATCTTTGGCGAAATGACCTTTCCGCCCACAATAGAGACATTGCCCATTTTTTCTGCGTAGGTCCTTTTCATCTTTGTTCAAAGGTCTCCTGATGGTTCCAATTTCCACTGGTTCCGACGTTCTTTCTCTCGGAGTTCTTGAGTCTTTGTTATCATGAACATGCCAAGAATGTTTTTCAGTCTTTTTACGTGTTCCTTTTCGTTCATTTAAACGATGATCAAGCCTCAAGACAAGGTTTATTAAATCTTGACAGTTTGCAGGTTGTGGGTCGATTTGCGCTAAGATGTCTTTTAGCTCCTTTTTGAGTCCCCTGTAAAACAAGGCCGCTTGTTTTTCTTCAGCCCAGGATGTCTCAGCGACCAGCCGATTAAAGTTGGCTAAATATGACACTAAGGGGGTCATTCTGACCCCGGCGGGCGGCGGGAGCCGCCCGCCTGGAGGGAACCGCCGAATGACTGCACTGCGGTCAAAAGACCGCGGCGGCCATTCTGGCTTTCCCGCTGGGCCGGCGGGCGACCGCCAGAAGGCCGCCCGCCGGCCCAGCGGGAAACCCCCCTCAACAATGAAGCCGGCTCCCAATGGAGCCGGTGGAGTTGTAGGGGTGCGACGGGTGCAGTGTCACCCGTCGTGATTTTCAGTGTCTGCTTTGCAGACACTGAAAATCTTTATGGGCCCCCAGGGGCCCCACGACACTCGTTCCCGCCATCCTGTTCCTGGCGGTAAGAACTGCCAGAAACAGGGTGGCGGGAAGGGGGTCGGAATCCCCATGGCGGATTCCCTGGGCCAGGGGTAAACCGGCGGGAAACCGCCGGTTGCCCTTTTCTGACCGCGGCTTTACCGCCGCGGTCAGAATGGCCCAGGAAGCACCGCCAGCCTGTTGGCGCTGCTTCCGCGGTCCCCGGCCCTGGCGGTCATGGACCGCCAGGGTCGGAATGACCCCCTAAGTCCTGATTCCCTTGGCGTAAGTCTAATACTTCACGATCTGCTGACTGTGTTACAGTTCTACGATCGAAAACTCTCTCAAATTCACGAACAAAATTTTTCCAGTTGTACAACAGGGGACTATTTTTACGCACAAGAGGAATAGCCCAGGTAGCTGCATCTCCAGACAGATATGACAACAAGAAAGCTACTTTTTGACTGGGCATCGGGGAAAGTATGTGGTCTGCAGGTGAAGTGAAGTTCCACTTGAACCAGAAAAGATTGCGCTTTCAAGGGATCACCTGAGAAGCGTTCTGGGGGAGCTAAAGGAATGGCTGAAGGAACATTGAGGGAAATGTTAGTTGGATTACCTCCAGAAGTCTGAAAAGAAGTACCTGGCCAAGACACACCTGTGGGACTTTGTTCTTTCTTCTCAACCTTATTCTGTAACTGACTCACCCTCTCAGCTAGACTATTTGTCAAATCCTTTGATGATACCACTTCTGACTGGAGCTGGGTGATAGCCTTGACTAGCTCGTCCAGTGTGGCCATGCTGAGAACATACACAAACCAGGAGGATAATAATTCGTGGGCTCACTATTCTGTCAGAGTCACCAGATCCTCGGGGTCTGTGCACGTTCCCAACACTTCCATCACAAGACAGCTCCAATACTCTGATTAGATTTATCACAGAGTCTAAGAGAGTCCAAGTGGGGAAAAGGGGAGTAGGACGGGAACAGCTGGGAAGGAGACCTGTAGGAAGCAAAAGGTTAAAACACAACATCAAAATTACATCTCATGAATTCAGTACCATGCTACAACTCTAAGCTTCGTCTTTTTTCCGAAAAACATGAACAACCCTAAAATAGTCCTAAAACTGACTAGGCTTTAGATGACCGAATACCTGAGGAGGAAACAGGAAAAGTTAAATAGGACTTTCAGATTCGAATACTTTCTTTAGCATGAGAATCAGGAAACACTCTGAGCAATTTCTAAACAACCATATGAATCTCCTTTTAAGAATACATATCAGGAACACACAGCATTATATCTAGAACTCTGGTATTGTTGTGTTCTTCTCAGAAAAAAACATTGGGAAGTGAAATGCGCACATTGCAGATTTTTAAATGAGTATTAAACACCATAAAGGAATGTGCACCATGAAATCACACAACGTAGATTCAAGGAATAAATCACGCAGCGTGTCAACTTGAAATGCTACCAAGAAAATGTCTTAGAATAGTAGCGCACAGTAATTTACATTATTTATACACGAGGAAAGAATTGCACGTCTTGCCGATTCAAATGCCACCATACAAATGCCAAGAAAAGGTAGCGCACAATGAACAACATGAAAAGCACTCAGGGAAAGAATCGCGCGTCTTGACGATTCAAATGCCACCATGCAAATGCCAAGAAATGGTAGCGCACAATGAATAACATGAAAAAACACTCAAGGAAAGAATCGCACGTGTTGCCGATTCGAATGCCACCATGTAAATGCCAGAAAATGGTAGCGCACAAAGAACAGCATGAATTACACACGAGAAGTGAATTGCGCGTTTCGCCGATTCGTATGCCACCATGTAAATGTCAAGAAAATGTAGCGCGCAATAAACAACAAAGTTAAATGCTCATGAAATGAGTTGCACGTCTTGCCAACTCGTAAAACATCATGTAAATGTCAAGAAATATCAGCATGCAATGAACAACAATGTAATAACGAAGTCAAATCTTTATGGAATAAATTGCGCGTCCTCCCTATTTGCAAACCACCATACAAATGTCAAAAAATGGCAGCGCACAAGTAATCTGTTATTCATTTAAGAATTAAAGTCAAGAATATGAATATTCTCAATTACGGTGTTGGGAAATGTCCAAACACCGTCTTACCACCTGGAAACAGTGATCACCAATGAGAGATGAGTGCAGAAGACTGGAAAATCCAAATAGGCCTCCGGGACAGGAGCTCAGGAAGAAGCTGCTGCTCTGCACCGGGACCTCTGAATAGTGAGCACTGAAAGTTGGGCTGACTCTCTTTTATAGAGTCTTGGCCCAGCCTAGAACCACGCCCAGGCATGTTGCAGGGAAAGTCTCTAGAAGGCCCTGGAAAGGGACCACACCCTAACACACTCTGAATGTCTGCAGCAATACATTGCAAATGTACAGTATTTATAAGCACCTTACAAATTAATCTTTTGGATGGAATTCTGCAATGCAAAAGGTTAAACAATAACATATCATCACAATGCCTAAATTACATTATCTTGCGAGTGTTGGGTTTTTGCATTCTAGATGCCCGTATAGCGCGCACTGTCCTGGTGTTGACAGATTTCCTCAAGGAAATTGTGCAGCAAACATATTTGCATGTTGGATAGTTTCTGAAGGAACATGGAGGCTTACTGGTGCCTTACTCTAGGGCATGCGTTTGGACTCCCACTGCACTTGGGGAGCTGAAAAGAATTCTGGGCCTAACGCTGAAGATGATCATGGTCCACTAACCAAACATACAGTCCTACTGGTCTACTCATGCAGTTTGGGGAACATCCTCTTTCACACTGCCCATGAGAAGAGAGAGGTTTTTGATATTGCAGGGGATGCTGCACTTCAATGACTTTTCTGCTGCATTGCTGCATTGCTGAGATACCACCCAGACCAGGACCGATTATTTAAAATTCAACCTGTCATAGAACATTTGTCTGCCAAGTTTACAGAGATTTATACTCCTGGAAAGAATATAGCAGTTGGTGAGTCCTTGATATTATACAACCTGCAACTGCTGTTTCAATAGTACATACCTAATAAAAGAGCTTCTTATGCTATCAAAGTGTACATGTTGTATGAGAGCTCTACTGGTTATGTGTACAGTCCAAGAGTATACACAGGGAAGGACTCAAGAAGGTCATAACACTTATGTAGATACCTTTTATACATGAATCCAACTGTTTAGTGGACTGTTTAAAGCTGGCTCTGTGGCTTGCAGTACCATTAGAAAGCACAGCAAAGGATCTGCTCAAGAGCGTATTTGCAAGGAGTTCCAAAAAAGGGCAGAGTAGGGCACTGTGTTGCAACAAACTCCTGGCAGTGAAGTTCTCATATAGGGGGAAGTATATATGCACTAGCGGATTTTCTTGGGGAAGTGGAAGCTTTAGATCCCTCGCAGCATAGCTTCAGGAAAGCTCATAGTACGGAAACGGCCCTTATCTCCTCCACTGATTCTATTCGTAGACTTGTTGGTGGAGGACAAGGTGCCATTCTAGTTCTATTAGATTTCTCTGCAGCCTTTGATACTATTTCTTCCCAGATTTTGACAGCCCGTCTCTATCAAGTAGGTGTCAGAGATGGGGACTTGAAATTGTTAGAATCTTTTTTAACTAACAGATGGACTACGGTAAGATGTGGTAACTTTGATTCCACACCTTACCTCCTTCCTTGTGGGACTCCACAGGGTTCCTCATTGAGCCCTACCTTGTTCAATATCTATGTTGCCCCGCTAGCCAACTTGGTTCGTTCTTTTGGCTTTATCCCCTCTTCATACTCAGATGACACTCAGATTATTATCCCAGTTAATAAAAACTGGGAGGAGGTGGCGGACCGTTTTAACCTTCGTATGAAGGAGGTTAGCAACTGGATGGGGTCTAACTGGTTGAAATTGAATGCTTCTAAGACTGAAATTCTCTGTTTTGGATCTGGTGTTAAATACTGGAATCCACGCTGGTTGCCATCAGACTATGGTTCTCTTCCTACCCCTTCTAATGTTAGCAAAAATCTGGGTATTATGTTTGACAATCAACTGTCCTTCAAATATCAGGTAAACCACATGGTCAAAATTGGTTTATGGTTGATTAAAATGTTAAGGAAAGTTTTTGCTTTTCTTCAGCATAAATGGAGAGTTGCTGCCACTTTAGCTTTGGTAATATCTAAAATGGATTATTGAAATGCTCTGTTTCTCAATTTAGATAAAGGCCTTCCTAATAGGCTACAGCTGATTCAGAATTCAGCCGCCAGAGCAGTTCTTAATCTTTCACGTTGGACCTCTGTTAGAAGTAGTCTCAGACAACTGCACTGGCTTCCGGTGGCTCCGCGGATTATTTTTAAATCCCTTTGCTTGTCTTTCAAAGCCGTGCATGGCCAAGGTTCTAAATATGTGTCCACTAAATTAGGCTGGTATAAACCTAAGAGGCACCTTCGATCATTGTCAGCTTACTACATTCATGTTCCCCTCACTTATAGAGTGAAGTGGGGTGATAAAGCCTTTACTGTGGCTGCAGCCAAGTGCTCCCTCTAAATATCAGGGCTGAAACATGTTATTTACGGTTTAGGAAGTTGATTAAAACTTGGCTCTTTCCTAACTAATCCTTTCTTTTTTGTCCTTCTGTGGGTTGGGGCTTCCTCATGAGTGTAGTGACATTTTTACCTATGTTAGCGCTTCAATGCTCTTTGTGAGCCGGAATGCGCTTTATAAATATATTTACATACATACATACATACTACAAGCTGTGCAAGTCATGCAACCCTGGATTCCCCCAAGGGTCTAGTTTTTAAAACAATGCTACCTTCCTAGGTTTCCTTATGTGCCAGCTGAGCTAGGGGGAAAAATCCCTAGCTACCCACATTGCAAAAAAGGAGATGTGTAATAACCCCTGCTACTAAACTACATATCTTGTGCCCATTTTGGAAATACATGGGATTCCTTGATACCTATTTCTCACAAATTATATTTTACCATATGAATTGCTCTATACCCGGTACAAAATGAAAACCATTGCAAGACACAGCTCAGTATTGGCTCTGGGTACCTCAAGTTCTTGGAAAATCCCCAAGCCCTATATATTCACACAACCAAAAGGGTCTAGCACAAGTAATCCTATATACAGGTTTTGTGAATCACCCATTGTGATGAGAAGTTATAAATGAAAATGTTGTCATAAAAACCCCTTTGTTTCCTACTGATTGTCAATATTTTTTTGATTCAAAACTTGATTTAGTTAGGAAAAACTTGAAGGATATATACAAATGACCCCTTGCCTAATCCCAAATTTTGTCTAGTTTTAAAAATGTATAGCTTTCCGGGACCCATCATGGGTTTCACACATGTTTCCACCACAAACTAGAAGGAGGTTGAAAGCACAAAAATAGGAAAATGGCCTATCTCCCAGTAAAATGCCAAAACTTTATAAAAAAATGGTTTTCTGAATCAAGTCTCCTGTTCCTGAAAGCTGGGAAGATGGTGACATTATCACGGTCAACGTTTTGTTGATGCCTTTTGCAAGAAAAATAATCAAACACTTTCTTCAGCAGCACTTTTTTCTAATTTTTCCCCCAAAAATAAAATGTAGCTATATTTTGTGTAATTTCTCAGTTCAGTCCAATGGAATCCACATACCTTGGCTATTTTTATAATCCTCAGGATGTGGAGAAAAAAGGACACAAATTTGGTATTGATAGATTATGCTGACAAAATGTTATGGGGGTCTAAGCGGGACCTTCACTAAGGGGCATATTTATACTCTGTTTGCGCTGGAATTGCGTCGTTTTTTTTTACGCAATTCCCACGCAAAACTAACTCCATATTTATACTTTGGCGTTAGACGCGTCTAGCGCCAAAGTCCATGGAGTTTGCGTCATTTTTTAGCGTGGACACCTACTTTGCGTTAATGAGATGCAAGGTAGGCGTTCCCGTCTAAAAAATTGACTCCGAGGCATGTGCGCCGTATTTACACTCCCGGGCAAAATTCACGCCCGGGAGTGGGCGGGTCAAAAAAAATGACGTACGCCTGCTTTTGCGCCGTTTTTTAGCGCCTGGACAAGGCAGGCATTAAGGGACCTGTGGGCTCAGAAGGAGCCCAGAGGTGCCCTCCCATGCCCCCAGGGACACCCCCTGTCACCCTTGCCCACCCAAGGAGGACACCCAAGGCTGGAGGGACCCATCCCAGGGACATTAAGGTAAGTTCAGGTAATTTTTTATTTTTATTTTTTTGGGTGGCATAGGGGGGCCTGATTTGTGCCCCCCTACATGCCACTATGCCCAATGACCATGCCCAGGGGACAAAGTCCCCTGGGCATGGCCATTGGGCAAGGGGGCATGACTCCTGTCTTTGCTAAGACAGGAGTCATTTCTATGGGGGTTGGGAGTCAAAAAAAATGGCGCAAATCGGGTTGAGGCAAAAAATTTGCCTCAGCCTGACTTGCCCCATTTTTTGACGCCCAAGCTCCATATCCCCCTACGCCGGCGCTGCCTGGTGTATGTCGTTTTTTTCCACGCACACCAGGCAGCGCCGCCGGCTAACGCCGGCTAACGTCATTTATTAAATACGGCGCCCGCATGGCGCTTCAGAATGGTGTTAGCCGGCGCTAATTTTTTTTGCGCAAAACTGCGTTAGCGCAGTTTTGCGTCAAAAAGTATAAATATGGCCCTTAGTATCCAAAAAAAGGCTTAGCACTAAGTTACCGGCTAAGTTAGTGAAGTAATAGCATTCATACAATTTCCTTCTGATACTCTGCTCTCTACATGTTTCAGGCACAATTCTAACAAAATGAAGTGAATGATGACTTTAGAATTAAAATCTATGACCACCAAAATCACCTTTCAATTTATTTAATTTGTCATCTTCAGATGGATTTCTTAATTTGAGTTGGTGTTGGAATTCCACATACTCAAAACAATTTTGTTCCTATAATTTAAAAAGGTTTATGTGAGGAATGCTTTGTTCACCTAGCTTGGCACAAGTAGCAATACCTTCTTCAGTTGAAACTGGTATGTGGTATATGTACAGCAACATCAAACATTACAGTTGGGAATATAAATGACATAAAACATACTTAGGCAAAAAGATACGAATGACATAAGCAAAATGCCATGCAAATAGATGAAATCTGATGAAGGGAGCAGTAGTTATTTGAAAACAACGATAAAGATTTTTAAAGCAAATTGTATGTTTTTGTAACAAAGGTATGCGTTTGAGGCAGTGGTTGTATGTCAAAATATCATTTGCCAAGACATTATGTGGCTGAAGCATCATGATCAAATATAAATTACCAAGTATCATCCTAATGGGTGTAGAGTTCCTATTTTGACCTCCAATATGTCAATATTTTTTACAATAGATGTCAGTACTGAATTTGATTTTGGAACTGAAACAAAGCAATATCTCCCAGGTAATTTATTTTAAAGAGACTTTTTCAGACGGTTGCTGTGCTTTAAAATCACAAATCCAGTCATCCTGGTCAAAGAGGTCACTAACAAGAAGGTCACAGAAGTGCTGATGTCATAAGTGGAGAAAACCTTCAAGCAAGTGGACTTGTGGTTTTAGAGATAGACTTTAGGAGAGGTGTACTTGGATTAGAGCTTTATATCTTTGTTCATGACAAACAAACAAGGCAACACAGTAAGGATTGTACTTAAGAGTATCCATTCGGGACATTTGGCTTACATGGGTACACACATCAGGGATGCCCACTGTAAGAAAGTCGACTATTTTTTTGGGTGGGACTTCGCCCACCTCAAAGAATAATAATACTCTTCAGTCATGGTAAACCCCAAAGGTCTTTTAATTTTCTTGAGCTTAAATACTTAGTAGCTAGGACACAGAGTAGACAGGCTTAACACAGGGCAATGTGTAAAGTATTTATGAAGTAGATAAAAAGCAAGCAACCCAAAAATCCCCAAATTAATTAAAATATAAAAAAAAAATAGAGTAAAGTGAATTAACAAATAGGGTACATTTTAATACATACAATTGCACCAAAACAACAAAAATCAATGGAAGGGTAATGGAGAGATGAGTATTTAAACTTTTAGGTGAAAGTAGCATCAAAAAGTGCTATGTGCCAATGAGAGCCAGTGATCGTGTTTGACTGGGGCCTCAGTGCACGTTTTGGACAACCATGATGGATCCGAGGTCATATATGTCCCACGTGGGATGTCCCAATCAAGGATTTTACTTTGGCACTTAGGGCCTCATTATGACCCTGGAGGTCGGTGATAAAGTGACAGTAATACCGCCAACAGGCCAACGGTAACTACTGCCTAATTATGACCATGGAGGAAAGATCTCTGATAGACAGCCAATGTACCATACCGACCGCCAGGGTACAAACAACAGCCAACGCAGCGGCAGCAGACTACAGCCAGGCGGAAGTCAATGTTCCACCCATCATATTAAGATCCTGCAAGCCGCCACCTTTTCCAGGGCGGTACCAACGTCATCAAAAGCCTGGCGGAAACTGAACTCAGAAGGGAAAGGACTCACTATTGGATACACAGGGAACAACCACACTGCCATGGAACCTTACCTTCATGTCTTCCCGATGATATTCTACGTTCTGCTCCACCATGAACACCAACGGCGGCGAAGCCAACGACGGTGAGTACAGCCACCTAGCACACAAGGGAGGGGAAGAGAGTGACACATACACGCACAGCACACACCCCATACACACAACCTAATGCACAAGAAAGCAAGTTACTCCCCTAAATTGGCTGAATAATGCAAGGACAAAACAATTTCGCAAAAGTGAATGTAATGAGATCAACACAGTATGAGAAATAAGTTACGCAAGATAATAGATATATACGTATGTACAGAAAAAGGGACACAGCCCAGTCCACAATTTGCGTAGACCCCTTGGCCACAGGCCAGAGTCCAAGGCCACACATGTCACCTGCTTCAACACGGACAGAAAACTGCAGGGGCATCAGTTGGTAAATAGGCAGGCACCTCAGGGGGACGGAGGACTAGGGGGCACCTCAGCCAGGAGATGTAACAAGACCACTGGTTCTGGAGGGGGCAACATGCCCTGTGCTTGGTCCTGGGGAGTGTAAGGCCACAGTCTCTCAGGGGAGTGACTTGCCCACTGGTTCTGGAGGGGGCAACATGCCCTGTACTTGGTCCTGAGGAGTGCAAGGTGTAGGAGGCTAGACTGGCTTGTAGTGAGTACCAAGGGGTACTTACACCTTGCACCAGGCCCAGGTATCCCTTATTAGTGTAGAGGGGTGTCTAGCAGCTTAGGCTGATAGAAAAGGTAGCTTAGCAGAGCAGCTTAGGCTGAACTAGGAGACGAGTGAAGCTCCTACAGTACTACTAGTGTCATATGCACAATATCATAAGAAAACACAATACACAGATATACTAAAAATAAAGGTACTTTATTTTTATGACAATATGCCAAAAGTATCTCAGTGAGTACCCTCAGTATGAGGATAGCAAATATACACAAGATATATGTACAAAATACCAAAATATGCAGTAATAGCGATAGAAAACAGTGCAAACAATGTATAGTCACAATAGAATGCAATGGGAGCACATAGGGATAGGGGCAACACAAACCACATACTCTAGAAGTGGAATGCGAACCACGAATGGACCCCAAACCTATGTGAGCTCGTAGAGGGTCACTGGGACTGTAAGAAAACAGTGAGGGTTAGAAAAACAGCCCACCCCAAGACCCTGAAAAGTGGGTGCAAAGTGCACCTAAGTTCCCCAAAGAGCACAGAAGTCGTGATAGGGGAATTCTGCTAGAAACAACAACACCAGCAATGCAACAACAATGGATTTCTTGATGAGAGTACCTGTAGAACAAGGGGACCAAGTCCAAGAGTCACGATCAAGTCGGGAGTGGGCAGATGCCCAGGAAATGCCAGCTGTGGGTGCAAAGAAGCTGCCACCGGATGGTAGAAGCTGAGGATTCTGCAAGAACGACAAGGGCTAGAAACTTTCCCTTTGGAGGATAGATGTCCCACGTCGTGAAGAGTCGTGCAGAAGTGTTTTCGTGCAGAAAGACCGCAAACAAGCCTTGCTAGCTGCAAGGGTCGTGGTTAGGGTTTTTGGATGCTGCTGTGGCCCAGGAGGGACCAGGATGTCTCCAATTGCGTGAGGAGACAGAGGAGGCATCCAGCAAGACAAAGAGCCCACTCAGAAGCAAGCAGCACCCACAGAAGTGCCAGAAGAGGCACTACGAAGTGGAGTGAACTGGAGCTCACCCGAAGTTGCACAAGAGGGTCCCACGAAGCCAGAGGGCAACTCAGGAGGTTGTGCAATGCAGGTTAGAGTGCCGGGGACCCAGGCTTGGCTGTGCACAAAGGAAATCCTCAAAGAGTGCACAGGAGCCGGAGTAGCTGCAAAACATGCGGTTCCCAGCAATGCAGTCTAGCGTGGGGAGGCAAGGACTTACCTCCACCAATCTTGGACTGAAGAGTCACTGGACTGTGGGAGTCACTTGGACAGAGTTGCTGAGTTCAAGGGACCTTGCTCGTCGTGCTGAGAGGAGACCCAGAGGACCGGTGATGCAGTTCTTTGGTGCCTGCGGTTGCAGGGGGTAGATTCCGTCAACCCACGGGAGATTTCTTCGGAGCTTCTAGTGCAGAGAGGAGGCAGACTACCCCCACAGCATGCACCACCAGGAAAACAGTCGAGAAGGCTGCAGGATCAGCGTTACAAGGTCACAGTAGTCGTCTTTGCTACTTTGTTGCAGTTTTGCAGGCTTCCAGCGCGGTCAGCAGTCGATTCCTTGGCAGAAGGTGAAGAGAGAGATGCAGAGGAACTCTGATGAGCTCTTGCATTCGTTATCTAAGGAATTCCCCAAAGCAGAGACCCTAGGCTACTCCTCCCCAGCCCTGACACCTTATTCCAAAGGGAGAGGGTGTAACACCCTCTCTCTCAGGTAGTCCTTTGTTCTGCCTTCCTGGGCCAAGCCTGGCTGGACCCCAGGAGGGCAGAAACCTGTCTGAGGGGTTGGCAGCAGCTGCTGTGAAACCCCGGGAAAGGCAGTTTGGCAGTACCCGGGTCTGTGCTAGAGACCCGGGGAATCATGGGATTGTCTCCCCAATACCAGGATGGCATTGGGGGAGCAATTCCATGATCTTAGACATGTTACATGGCCATATTCGGAGTTACCATTGTGAAGCTATACATAGGTAGTGACCTATGTATAGTGCACGCGTGAAATGGTGTCCCCGCACTCACAAAGTCCGGGGAATTGGCCCTGAACAATGTGGGGGCACCTTGGCTAGTGTCAGGGTGCCCACACACTAAGTAACTTAGCACCCAACCTTTACCAGGTAAAGGTTAGACATATAGGTGACTTATAAGTTACTTAAAGTGCAGTGTAAAATGGCTGTGAAATAACGTGGAAGTTATTTCACTCAGGCTGCAGTGGCAGGCCTGTGTAAGAATTGTCAGAGCTCCCTATGGGTGGCAAAAGAAATGCTGCAGCCCATAGGGATCTCCTGGAACCCCAACACCCTGGGTACCTCAGTACTATATACTAGGGAATTATAAGGGTGTTCCAGTATGCCAATGTAAATTGGTAAAATTGGTCACTAGCCTATTAGTGACAATTTGGAAAGAAATGAGAGAGCATAACCACTGAGGTTCTGATTAGCAGAGCCTCAGTGAGACAGTTAGTCATAACACAGGTAACACATACAGGGCACACTTATGAGCACTGGGGCCCTGGCTGGCAGGGTCCCAGTGACACATACAACTAAAACAACATATATACAGTGAAATATAGGGGTAACATGCCAGGCAAGATGGTACTTTCCTACACAAGGCCACAGTCTCTCAGCTGGATGTCTCGCCCACTGGTTTCGGAGGGGGCAGGCCGCACAACAGCCCATGGAGGCACGATTACATACCGTCCACCTGCAGTGATGGCTGCACAGTGGTGGTGGTGGTGCTGCTGGTGGGGGGAGGCTCCTGCCCATCCCCTGCAACATCTGACGGCTGCACAGTGGTGGTGCTGCTAATGGGGGGAGGCTCCTGGCCATCCCCTACAACCTTGAATGGCTTCACAGTGGTGGTGCTGCTGGGCAGGGGAGGCTCCTGCCCATCCACTGCAACCTCAGACGGCTGCACAGTGGTGGTGCCGTTGGTGGAGGGAGACTCCTGCCCATCCCCTGCAACCTTGGACAGCTGAACAACCATGATAGGTGGTGGGGGCTCCGTCACAGTTCCTAGTCCAGGCCCCTTAGTCTTTAGGCTCCTTGGTCTTCCTGCCTGCTGGTGCAGGCTCCTTGTCCTTTAGGGTGGCAGGTGCAGGCTCCTTTCCCTTCTTGCCTGCTGAGGCAATCTCCTTCCCCTTTAGGCTGGCTGGTGCAGGCTCCTTCCCCTTCACGACATGTGGCCTGGATCCCTTTCTACCACAGCCATACATGCAGGATGGAGGGTAGGGGTAGGGAAGAGGTCAATGTTGAATATAAACTGTTTTTTAGGGACATTGGGGCAGGAAGAGGGAGAAGGAATGGGAGTGGAGGATGAGGGAGTGGTTGTTGGAGGTGTCTGTCTGCTGCTTTTGGGTGCAGGTACAGGGGATGTATGCTGTTGTGAGGTGGATGGCTTTTGGGTGTCTGAGTGCTTGCGTTTGTGTATTCTAGGAGTGGGGGACAGACACAGGGGACGTGTGCATGGCTGTTGTGGAGGTGTCTGCCAGTGAGGTGTGTGTTCTGCTTGATGGGGTGATGCTGGTAGTGGTTTATGATGTAGTGCATTCAGGTGTGATTGTGGATATAACTGGGTGGGAGGTGTAGGAGGAGGAGGAGGGGGAGACAGTGGAAATAGTGGATGTTGTTGTGTCTGCAACTGGATGGTATTTGTGTGAGTGCCTTTGGGATGAAGTGTGGTGCTTTTGTTTGCCTGTGACACTCTTGGGTGTTGTCTTGTGTGCATGCTCATCTGTATATGTGCTTGGGATAGGTTGGGGTTGAGGGGAAAGGGACTGGGCAGAGGAAGTTATAGGGGGGACGGTAGAAACAGGGACAATGGCTGCCATCAGAGAGGAGGCCAGAGCCTGAATCAATCTCTGTTGGGCCGCCAATCTAGTGTGAATGCCTTCCAGGAATGCATTAGATTGTTGCATCTGGGCTTCCAGCCCCTGGATGGCATTCACAATGGTTGACTGCCCTACAGAGATGGATTTCAGGAGGTCAATAGCCTCCTCACTCAGGGCAGCAGGGCTCTCTGGGGCAGGGCCTAAGGTGCCTGTGGCGAAGGAGATGCCCACCCTCCCGGGTGAGTGGACACGGGCACGGGCAACACAATGAGGGGCTGATGGGAGGGTTGTGCTGGTACGGGGTGGTGGCTCTACCTGTAGCTGGGGTGGTCACAGAAGCGTCCACCACCACCAGGGAGCTTCCATCGGAGGAGGTATCTATGTCAGAACTGTCCCCTCCAGTCTCCACAGTGGTGCTCCCCTTGCCCTCCGTCCCATTGGTGCCCTCAGCATTGGTAGACTCTGCCTCCTGGGTCCTGTGGAATGCAGCTCCCTCCATTGCCAGTGCCTCTTCTCCTCCACCAGATGATGCTAATGCACATAAGGACAGGATGACATAACAAAAACAGGGGGAAAAAGACAAAGGATACACTTGGTCAATGGCTGCACCAACACTGCCGTTGGCATACACAGAACCCTCACACACAGGGAACAGCCAGACGCAATATGCATTGCATTACCAGAGAAATAGTTAGCGGCCAAGGCATGGGGAGGGGCACACACCACCAAATGCAGCACACCTGGGACCCTTGCAGCTCTGACCAGTAGTGAATGCCTACAAGCTAGGTAGCTAAATTTGCCCTTCTGCACCCTAGTTGCCAGGGGACCTACGCTGCAATGTCAGGCCTGGCCTAGGGGCACCCACTGATACACATCCCCCACCCGGATACCACCCTACCAGGCGTACGTTGTAATGATGGGCACTGTACTCACCCCCTTGTGGCTGCTGTGTTGCCCCCAAGCACCCATTCAGCTCAGGCTAGGCCACCGCCAGTATGCGGGCCATCAGAGGGGTCAGGGTTCGACGGGCACCCTTTCCTCGTTGGGAGGCCATCCCCAGCTGGGCCTCTGCTGTCTTCCATGCCCAGCATCTCAGGCCCTCCCACCGTTTTCAAGAGTGGGTGTTCTACCTGCCATAGACCAAAGGGTCCACACCTCCTTGGCAATGGCACGCCAAATACCCTTCTTTTGATGGGCGCTGACCTACAGAAGCAAAACACACAGGAAAATAAAATTAGACAAATAGTCCAGCCTGTTACACATATGGCCCACCATATCCATTTCCATCACCATTTACACACACATGGCCCAGCACACAACCTGTGCACCGCCCAGAGGACATCCACCAACCCCCCCTTACACGAGGTCTTCACACACACAACTCCATGCATTCATGCCACATGCATCATGCTCACAGTGTACTCACCTGTTGGTCTGGAGGCCCATACAGCAGTCCGTACTGGGGTAGGGCCACCATTCACCACTCTCTCCAACTCCTCCGAAGTGAAGGCTGGGCCCTTTCCCCAGTTACACGGGACATGGTAGGTTCCAGATACAGGTCACAACAGCACATGCAGTGCATGTCCTCTCCTATGGAAGGTCAGGTAGCAAGTGAGGAATAAGATAGAAAATGATGGTCACACCTGTGGCGGTGGATACCGTCACAGCCGGCGTAGATCAACATTGGCCACTGTACCCCATAAGGCCCAATTATAACCAATGAGGAGTTGCACGGCGGTTCCCAACTGCCTCCCGCAACAGCGCACAACATCAGCAGAATTACCTCACTTCCACCTATCCCTCCACACAGGACAGGCGGATACCATTTCAGGGGGGGGCAGGCCCTGGAATAATGCTGTGTCACATGAGAAATTAGGACATTCTGGACAAATCACAATGACCCATTACATGTTTACAGGATGCAAATTTCTGTTGTAGATCCATTGTTCAGTTTGTGACCGGATCCTCACTCTTGTGTCCCTTAGATTGCTACCACTGCCTTAGATTGCTACCACTGCAGATGAATAGGAGAAGGAGACATTCCCCCATGTACATATCCCTTGTGGACTTGGGAACACTGGCGGACAGGCACATTACCCTCACCTATAGACTGGACAGAGCCACAATCACAGAGTTGCGTACCCAATTGGAGCCTGACCTGATATCTGCTATCCGTCACCCCACTGGGATCCCCCCTCTTGTGCAAGTGCTATCTGTACTTCATTTCCTGGCAACTGGTTATTTTCAAGTGACAGTGGGCTTGGCAGCAGTAATGTCACAGCCAATGTTCTCAATAGTGCTGACAAGAGTATTGTCTACCTTGATTAAACACATGTGCAGCTACATTATTTTCCCCCAGGTTCAAGATCTGGCCACAGTGAAGGTCGAGTTCTATGCAATGGGACATATCCCCAACATAATTGGGGCGATTGATGGACCACATATTGCATTTGTCCCCCCGGGCAAAATTAACAGGCGTTCAGGAATTGGAAGAGTTTCCATTCTATGAATGTACAGATGGCGTGCCTTGCGGGCCAGTACTTCTCCCACGTCAATGCTAAGTATCCTGGGTTGGTGCATGATGCCTTTGTCCTCAGGAATAGCAGCATCGCAAATGTGAAGGGCCAAGTACAAAGGCACAGGGTGTGGCTAATAGGTAAGCCCTGGTTCCCACCCAGTATATGTTGGTGTATGTGTATGGTGTGGGCTATATGGGATAGTGTGTTGCTAAATGTTGTCCCTCAATATTTGCAGGTGACTTTGGTTACCCCAACCTATCATGGCTGCTGACCCCTGTGAGGAATGCCAGGACAAGGGCAGAAGAATGTTATAAGGAGGCACATGGGTGAACCAGAAGGATAATTGAAAGGACCTTTGGCCTTCTGAAAGTCAGGTTTCAGTGCCTCCATCTAACAGGTGGATAACTGTACTACTCACCAAAGAAGGTCTGCCAGATAGTGGTGGCATGCTGCATGTTGCAAAACCTGGCCCTCAGATGCCATGTTCCATTCCTGCAAGAGGAGGAGGCTGGAGATGCCCGTGTGCCAGCAGTGGACCCTGTGGCCAGTGAGGATGAGGAGGCAGAGGATGAGGATGAAAACAACAGAACATTTGTGATCTGACAATACTTCCAATGACAAACAGGTAGGACAGTGTTACTTCACATTTCAATTAAAATTGTTTAAATTTGTGTGGCAATGGCATGCTGATATTTCCCACTTCTATACCCACTTACTGTTCCCTCTGGCAATTCATTTTGCAGATGTTGGTGTCCTCACGTATACTACTGGTGTGATCACTGCAGCCAGCTACAGGTTATTAATCTATGCTCATTTTCTGCACAGTTGATTTGCAATTTTTGTACCTGTTTCAATGAATACATATTTGATATACATGACATACTCCAAACTTATTTTGTTCTAAGGTTGTTTATTGAAGTGCTAAAATACAGAGGGGCAAGTGCAATGAGATGGGGTGATGATGGAGGAAAGTCCAGGGTATTATTCCAGTCTGTTTGTAGCACAGGTGCATTGTCCAAGGGGACATAGAAGGGGAGCAATGGCAGTTCAAGGTGGACAGGGTGACAGGGTGGGACACAAGGGTGACAATCAGGAGAGTCTCATTTCCTGGTGGGGGTCTTGGCAAGTGTCGCTGGCTTCTGTCTGGATCACAGGGAACGTTTGCAGGGTGGTTCACCTTCTGCAGGGGAGGGGTGCTGGTGGCCTGTGAGTCCTGTGGCGGGGCCTCCTGCCCTTAGCGGCAGTGGAACTGGAAGGCTGTTCAGATGTCTGGCTAGTGGCAGGGACCCCCTGGTGTGAGACTGCCCCCCTCATAATATTGGCCATGTCTGCCAGCACCCCTGCTATAGAGATCAGGGTGTTGTTGATGGCCTGCAAGTCCTCCCTGATTCCATGGTACTGTCCCTCCTGCAGCCGCCTTTTCTCCTGCACATTGTCCAGGAGCTGGCTCAACGTGTCCTGGGAATGTTGGTAGGCTCCCTGGATCTCTGCAAGTACCTTCTGGAGAGTTGGTTACCTGGGCCTGTCCTCCCCCTGGTGCACAGAACTCCTCCCAGTTTCCCTGTTGGCCTGGGTCTCTGTCCCCTGAACCGTGTTCCCACTATCACTGACTTCAGGTCCTTGATTGTCTTGGGTATGAGGTGTGGCCTGGGGTCCCTGTAGAGGTGGACACACTACTGATTGACGTGTCCTGGGGACAGAGGTGTGGGTATGCTGGGTGGGTGCTGTGGTGGTGTTTCCTGATGGGGGATGCCCTGTGGTCGTATGTGACTGGGCCTGGTCCAGTGGTCCCTGTTTGGCCATGTAGGTCATCCAGATCCTGAAGACCAGAGTTGCTGTCATCACTGTGAGCCTTTTCAGTTGGGGGACTGGATATTGGTGGCACCTCCTCTCCGCTGACATTGGCTGGGGTACCTGTGGGGATGTAAATGATGTGTTATGGTTTCTGTGTCTGACATATTGTGCATCCGTGGCTTGCCCTCTTTGGTTGGATTTGCCCTGGCAACTTTCACTGGTGTACGTTGATGTATTGATGGGAATAGTTAATTCTCTATAGCGTGCATGCTAAAGTGATGAGTGTAAATGCATGGCTGTGAGTCGTTTCCAAGCATTGGTAGAGCATGCATGGCTTGGTGTTGAGATGAGAGGGATGTGATGGTGGGGTGTGTGGGAAGTGGTGGAGTGATGGGAGTGAGGGTGAGGGTGGGGATATGTGATGGCATACAGGTAGGGGGGGTGATAGTAGTAGAGAGTTGACTTACTAGAGTCCAGTCCTCTTCCGACTCCGGCCAGGCCCTCAGGATGCAGGATTGCCAAGACTTGCTCCTCCCATGCTGTAAGTTGGGGGGGTGGAGGTGGTGGTCCACCGCCAGTCCTTTGTACAGCAAGCTGGTGTATTGCGGCTATAGAACGTACATTCCCCCGTAGGTCGCTTCACCTCTTCCTGATGTCATCCCTAGTTCTTGGGTGCTGTCCCACGGTGTTGTCCCTGTCCATGATTCTTTGCCAAGCTCCATCTTCCAAACTATTGATATCTGCTGCACCTGTCCTCCAAATAACTGTGGCTCTACCCTGATAATTTCCTCCACCATGACCCTTAGCTCCTCCACTTTGAAACAGGGTGTCTTTGTGGTGCCATAGGTGTTGTGTGAGGTATGTTGGTGAGGGTGTGTTGGGTAATGTGTTGGGGTGTGTGATGTGGGGTGCATGAGTGGTGTATAGGTGTGAATAGTGTGTGGCTCTGGTTGAGTTAGTGGTCTTGATGTCTCTCTGCTGGCAATGGTTTGAAATGGTAAAGGGTTGTGGGTATTGTGGGTGTGTGTTTTATAGTGGCGTGGGTGTGGTGTGTGTATGGGCGTCAGGTGTGTGTTGTTTGGATTGTCCAATGTGGTGTTGTTTTCTTTGTGTGTGTCCATTTTGTGCGCAACGGTATGTACCGCCAATGGTTTACCGCCGTTGAATGTCCACTGTGGTGATTCGTGGGGCATTATGTGATGGGTGTTGTTCTGTTGGCATAACGGTGTGGGTTTTGATAACGCCACTTTATCACTGACCTTTGGGCTGGTGGATTTGTGTATCTGGCTGAATACTGACGGATTGGTGTGTGTGTGTGTCATAATATAGTATATGGATATCCGCCGCCGCAGCATTAACTTGGTGGCAGTCAGCGTGGCCGTAAGTGGGACTTGCTGCCAAAGTCATAATGAGGACCTTAGTCTGCTAAATGGAAGTCAGAATGCCTCTGTTGCACAAGGCAGCAGACTGTGTCCAGAAAGGTCTTTCCAAAGTCAGATAGGCATTGAACAAAGTCCCACTGAAGCCATCAATTTTGGTGGGTAAAGTCTTGGCCATCACATCGATTAGATACTTTTGGAGTCTTCACTTGGTCAAGATTTCTATCCCGGTAAAAAGGAGCTTGGATTTCTCCAGCAGTACAAAGCATCAGGCTTTATCCAAAGGGGGCTCCATTGGGTCAGATACCTTCTCATAGAGGACCTACTGAAATTGATTTGATGAAATGGATTTGATGCTGCTGAGAAGTACCTAGTGAGACAAACCTGTTTTTTCAATTCCATGAAGTCACTCCCTTGCTGTATCAGATATGGTTGTTGTTCAATGTCCTCTGGCTGCTGGAAGTCAGAATTTTTCTAATTTCCAAACTAATGCTCCCAGGAGTTAGTGGACTCTAAAGACCTCAAAGTTTGATTCAGCAAAGGCCTGGTGCAGGGTCCAAAGCAGGTTCAGTTGTGACTTAACAACTGAACATCCAGGTAAGTGGTTCACCAACTTGGTATGTCCCTGTTATGCCTGGGAAGTTAGCCCACTGATCCTTGGAGTCCACATCCTTATCCTGGGCACAGGAGGAAGCAAGGTTATTCATTCAAAGCCTCTGTCAGGTTACAGCAGGCTGGACTCAGAGCTCCTCACTGAAAGTCTGGAAACTGTTCTGAGAAGGATTCCTTGTGTTGCCATATTTATGGTTGGGATTAGCGTGTGGATGGTGGTGACGCCTGACTCCTACCTCACCAAGGGGGTTAAAGGTCCAAAGCATTGCCTTACCCACTTTTTCAGCAGATACTTTTTGCCCTTCTACAAAAATCCACAGAACACCTAAAATCCAAGATGGGTGAATCCTTCCTTCCTTCTGCAGAGTCTTTCTGTACGCCCAGTGATGGATACATGAGTCTTCTCCACAGTGTTCACTCCAAACTGGTTCTGAGAGCAGCTTCCCTCCCATTGGGCTTGGCCAGGCCTGGCTGGTGTTGCCCTTGAGGACAAAGATTGACTATCATCCCAGGTTTCATTTTACATTTACTTTTGAAACAACAGTCCTCATCTTGCTCTTTCACAAGTCAATGAAGATGTACACCTCCACTGCCCTTATTGCATGAGGAGAAAAATACGTCCCCACATCCAGGCTATTTTCCCTGCTCAGAGGGCAGTTTTAATACCTTATTTAGGTCAGGCACCGGCAGACCATCTGTCAATAGGCTAACTTTAATTAGCCCGCTGGAGGTTGAGTAAGTTAAAAGGTAACTTTCTAAAATATATTTTTCTAAATATTTATTAGAAATTCAACTTTGACATGCTATTAAATTGGATGTTTGGTAAATATTTAAAATAGAATTTGAATGACTTGTCTAGCTATTTCCTGTCACAACATACAGATTACAGTCTACAGGGCTTTATTCACAAACTGCATTTTGTGGTACAAAAACTAATACTACAGTAAAATTACTTACATACTACAAAATGCAATTCACAAACCTACAAGTACATTTCCATTGCACATCTCTTTACTTTTCTAAAAGGCAACGGTCACACATGTAAGTTCACTATTCAGTAGTAAATGTCAGAGGGCCCGTGGAAGTGGCTGGAAAAGGGGTAATACTTACTACGAAATGGGAGCAATAAGGATGAGTTTAAGGAGGGGTAAGGATGGGTTTAGGGATTGACAGTCACTCCCCCACCAAAGAGTAACCTATTGCTAGTCACCAACTGCCCTTATAAAGTTACTGCAGCACCCCCATAAAAGAGTAAGCCCATTGCTAATAATAAACTGCACTTCTAAAGTTACTACAGCCAAAAGAAGTAGGAACTTTACTCCAGCACAGACCTAGAGCATGTCACGCACTACACATGGACAAGTACTCAAACTACAAAATACAAGCATAGGAAATAATTTGGTCAGGGCCTTAAAATTGACTGTGGGCATAATGTAAGCCTCTGCCTCCATCATATTCTATAGGGCAGTGTTGCAGTTGTTGGTCATGTGTGATGCTAAACTTACTCCTGGGCCCCTTTGTGTGCAGTAATTTTACACTTATAAATTTGGCTCCACACTTTGCTTAATGGGGTGAAGACATGTAAGTCTAACCTTTATAGTAAATATACACTTGAAAATGGTGATTAGCACTATAAAAAAACATGATAATTTGATAATTGCCTAAACGGGTCTGCCCCAGTATTTTTGGATTTCTGCCGGGCATTTGCATGAGCCAGCTAAGAAACCTGTGGTATGTTTGAACCCGAAAATGAGTACCAAGCAGGTATGGAATCAGATTAATCAGTGGTCTGGTCTCTGAAAAAGAGCTTCCGTGTCTTCCATGTCCCCCCACCCGCACCTCTGTGACGTCAACGTGGCGAGATGAGCGCTGACATCACACTTTGTTTTCCCCACCGGAGCAGGAAGCAGCAGGTAAGGCTGCTTTCTTCTCCGGTGGGCAAAACGGGCTTGAAAGGGCCTCCCCACCATACGGAAGGCCTCCTTTGAAAGGAGAGACTCTCCACGAGGCCTTCCTGAAAAGGCTTCCTGGCCATGGATCTCAGCCGCACTGCGATCCACGGCCAGGAAACCCCACTAGACACCAGGGATTACCTTTGAAAACGGGCCACCCCGCCGACCCGGGGGCATATCTTTAACATATCTTTAAAAAAAAAAATGTTAGTTTAAAAATTAACAATATATATATATTCTTTTTTTTATGAAACTGACAGGGGATCGCCCCCCCAGGGAAACCATACAGGTATCAAAAAATGTAAATAGATGGATATATATATATATATAGATAGATTGATGTAGCTATATGCACAGTATATATACAGATTTATCTATCTATCTATCTATCTATCTATCTATCTATCTATCTATCTATCTATCTATCTATCTATCTATCTATCTATCTATCTATCTACCTCTCTCTCTCTCTCTCTCTCTATATATATATATAGATAGATAGATAGATAGATATTTAGATATACATATATAGATACATCTATCTATATATATATGTATCAATATAGATCTATCTATCTATCTATCTGTCTATCTATCTCTCTCTCTCTCTCTCTCTCTCTCTACATATGTATATATATAGGGAGGTCACTTGTAAATGCGTGTATGGTTTCCACACTCACATATAAAAGTGATCTCTTCACTCTCACCACCAGTTGTCTCGCAGCTCTGGTCATCATAGCAATGCACATACTCCAAGCTATGCGTTTCAACTGTAGCTTTTAGGCAGCAATAAAAAGTCAAGGTAACTCTTGTGATTATGTTTCTGCTAGAAAAGAATCTGACTTTTGTCTAGTGGCAGTTTTGATGTCATAAAGTGGCGCAGAAGGCTTATATGCCTACTGCAAAGATCAAATCTGTATTTTATGTGAATAGCTGAGTGGATTAGTAAAGCCAGCCATTACCTGCGCTGTAATACAAATTGTTAGACCTGACAGCCTTAGGGTGGTCACCCCTAACATTTTGCCTGCCTCCCTACATTTTTTTTAATACTGTTTTTGTTGGTTTTAAGACTCTGCACACTCTACCAGTTCTAAAGTGCATATGCTCTCTCCCTTTAAACATAACATTGGATCATTTCATTTACTTATAAGTCCATAGTAAAGTGCACTATATGTGCCCAGGGCCTGTAGATTAAATGCTACTACTGGGCCTGCAGCACTGATTGTGCCACCCACTTAAGTAGCCCCTTAACCATGTCTCAGGCCTGCCATTGCAAGTCCTGTGTGTGCAGTTTCACTGCCAATTCGACTTGGCATTTAAAAGTACTTGCCAAGCCTAAAAAAACCCTTTATCTACATATAAGTCACCCCTAAGTTAGGCCCTAGGTAATCCATAGGGCAGGGTGCTGTGTAGACAAAAGGCAGGACATGTACCTGTGTAGTTTACATGTCCTGGTAGTGTAAAAACCCTAAATATGTTTTTGCACTGCTGTGAGGCCTGTTCCTTTATAGGCTAACATTAGGGCTACCCTCATATACTGTTTGAGTGGTAGCTGCTGATCTGAAAGGAGTAGGAAGGTCATGTTTAGTATGGCCAGTATGGTAATACAAAATCCTGCTGACTGGTGAAGTTGGATTTAATATTACTATTTTAGAAATGCCACTTTTAGAAAGGGGGCATTTCTCTGCACTTAAATCCTTCTGTGCCTTTCAAACCATGTCTGGCTGGGTTCAGTTGACAGCTCCCTTGTGCATTTACTCGGACCATCCCCAAACACAGGATGCTCAGCCTCACTTGCATACACTTACATATCAAAGGACAGTAGCCTGCCCTCATACAAAGGACTGCCACACCCTCTATTGGGACCATGGCAGACAGGATTGAACTGAAAGGGGACCTTGTGCACTTCTAAGCCATTCTTTGAAGTCTCCCCATTCCAAATACACATTTGGGTATGTAAACAGGGCCTCTGCCCCTACCAACTCAGACACTTCTTGACAGGACACTCTTGTCACAGACACTTCTTGACAAGACACTCTTGTCACAGACACTTCCTGTGAAAGAAGAAACCAGAACCAGAACCTGCAACCTTCAAGAAGAACTGCCTGGCTCATCTAAATTTTGGAAGAAGCCATGGTACTTTAATAAGAAGTTAGGGAAGTTCATCCCCAAATGCTTAGAGTGCTACCAGCATGGACACTCTAAGGGTGACTCCCAGTGTCCCAAGAGGGCACAGCCCACCATTGGAGGGCAGACACCTGGGTTGGCTGGTGTAGGGCTGGGGGGGCAGTCCCAGTTAGTTTTGGGGAGCAGATAGGAGTGTCCTTATATTCCTAGTATGCCTGGGCGATAAGGAGATGTGCCAAAAGCCCACATGCCAAAACGTCCAAGTATAGGTAGTGGGTCACCATTGATTTGCAAAGGGTGGAGACAGTATGACTACTGTCAAGAGTCAGCTGGTGTCAGCAGAGCAGATAATCCCTAATACATTCTACCAGGTCATAGTCGCTGACAATCGCAAGAGTCACCATCCGGTGGCTCTGGTTCGCTTTGAGTGTTGGGGAGTCTCTGGTACTCTAAAGGTAGCTGTGAGTCCTGTCATGCCTGTAGATTGTCTGTTAGGCAATGACCTTGAGCATACTGCCTGGAAAGAGGTACAGCTTAGATCCCACCTGGAGATGTTAGGTTTGCCTGAGTTGGTCTGCATGACCACAAGGTCCATGGCTGCCCAGGAAGGGAGTCAAAGGCATCTGGAACCTGGAACAATGACCCAGACAGCTGCACAGAGGTAGGGCAAGGGGTGCGGGACACCAGCCCCAGATATTCCCACAGTGGTGGACATGGTCCCAGATGAGGAGGTTGGCAAGTAGAGGGTGGGCCAACGGGGGAGGAATTCTGAAAGGTGCAGAACGAGTGCCCCACCCTTGAGGGTCTGAGGCAATAGGCCGCAGCCCAAGCTGCAGGTGAAGCCTCTGGCAATCACCATATCTACTGAGAGAATGACCTCCTTTACAGTGAGCCAAAGGCTCCGGCTATTGGGACAGCACATGTGCTTTTGATCCCCCAGTGTTACCGGACCTTCCCACTGGGCCTGGCTCACGACATCCCCCTGGCAGGACATTTGGGCAAAGACAAGATCTTTGCCAGCCTTGTTACCCACTTCCATTGGCCTAGAACGTGAGTAGCCTCAGATAGTTTCTGCAGGGCCTTCCCCACCTGCCAGGCTAGTTGGAAGACAGGGAAAAGGCTTAAGTCCCCCCTGATCCCACTTCCCGTCATTGGCACCCTCTTTGAAAGGGTGGGCATCGACATCATTGGTCCCTTGGACACCAAAACTGCCTTGGGCAACAGGTTTATCCTGGTTTTGGTGGACCATGCCACCCACTACCCAGAGGCAATCCCTCTGAGAACAGTGACTGCACCGGGGGTGACCAGAGCCCTGATGGGAATATTTGCCCGTGTGGGGTTCCCAAAGGAAGTTGTGTCTGACAGAGACACAAACTTCATGTCCGCATACATGAAGTCCATGTAGGAGGAGTGTGGTGTAACCTACCGGTTTACCACCCCTTACGCCCTTACAATCCTCAATCCAATGGGCTTGTTGAGAGATTTAACAAGACCCTGAAAAGCATGATCACTGGCCTACCTGAGGCCATGAGGTGTAAGTGTGATGTGCTCTTGCCATGCCTTCTCTTTGCTTATAGGAAGGTGCCCCAGAAAAGGGTGGGGTTCAGCCCCTTTGAGCTTCTCTATGGTCACCTTGTCAGGGGACCACTAAGCATAGTGAAAGAGGGCTGGGAAAAAGCTCCCAAGACACCTCCCCAGGATATGGTCAGTTACATGCTGGCCCTCCACAACCAAATCCAATGCTTTTGGAAGCAGGCCAAAAGTAACCTTGAGGCCAGTCAAGAGGTGATGAATGAGTGGTATGACTGGAATATATGTGCAAGGGGGCTATGGAGAGATGAAGGGCACTTTTGCTGGGAGGTAGAGAGGGAATCAAAGGAGGAGGTTATGGAAGTGGGATCACCAATAATAATTGTCGGACTGGGCGCCAGAGGTGCTAAAGACTGTGACAATTGGTATGTGACAAGGTGAAGTGATAGTGTGTCTTTTTTGTTTTTTTGAGTGTCTTGAGAGAACCTGCTGATTAAGGGAAGAAGTGAAGGTAAAGTGACCTTTAATGTTGCACGCATCACACACTCATCAGCAATGTTGTGACCGTCTACATAGGCTAGTGTTTTAGAGCAACAGTTTACCTAGTAGCAGAGAAGGCGTCTTGTTCGATGACTGCTACTCACGCCCTAACTCAGGTTATAGAGGACAGCTCTGACGTAGGATCAGCGACTGAGACAGCAGATACTGAGGCCCAAATTTATACTTTTTTAACGCCGCATTTGTGTCATTTTTTGATGCGTTTTTTTATGCAAAATTGGCGCAAACTCACAAAATACAATTGTATTTTGTAAGTTTGTTCTGTTTTTGCGTCACAAAACGACACAAATGTGGCACTAAAAAAGTATAAATATGGGCCTGAGACAGCATCTGATGGACAGAACAATGGCTCAGACTCTGGGAGTGATTTTTCAGTTGGAGGAGTCCCATCCAGCAGCTCCTCTTCCAGGGATTCTGAGGGAGGTGATGAGGACAGTCCTGCTGTCCCTTCACAAACACAGTCTGTGCAGTGGGACAATAGCAGATTAGCCCAACCCAGAGAGCAGGTGCATGCGGCGGCAAGCACAGTGAGAGTGCTCTTTTGGGAGCTCCCCAATTTAGTTCAGCCCTAAATTCCACCACCCAAATTGTATTGTGGAGACATCAAAATTATCTATCACAAAACAACCTGGTTTTGTAAGGCAGGCACCTGCGATTGTGGTCTTGGGCTCAGCGGCCATATAGGGAAACCTAAAAAAAACAGAAATTTCTAGAAACTTGACACCTGGGGGAGTCCAGGGAGATGTGGCTTGTGTGGATTCCCCAAAGTTTTCTTGCCCAGAATACCCTACAAAGGCGAAGTTTTGAGTAAAAACTCTATTTTTTTTGCATTTCTGTTACACAAACTACAGGAATATGCTGTGATCCACAAAATTCCTACCACCCCGTGTTTCCCCACCTGTCCCGATAAAAAGGCTACCCAACTTGAGAGCCTGTACCTAGTGCCTACGTCAGGAATAGATCACCCCAGGGTCAACAGATGCCCTCATGCAAGGGCCAACATTGCCCGTTGTGTGATCCATTCCTGACATGGGCACTAGGCCTACCCACACAAGTGATGTACCATTTTTATCAGGAGACTGGAGTGAATGATGGGTGGAAAAATGTTTGTGGCTGCCCTCAGATTCCAGAACTTTCCATCGCCGAAATATGCAGCAAATGTGTTTTTTTGGTTTGTGCAAAGGATTCTGAGTGACAGAATGTGGTGCGAGCCCCACAAGTCACCCATTCTGGATTCCCCGAGGTGTCTTCTTTCCATAAATTTATAGGTTTGGTAGGTTTCCCTAGGTGCCAGCTGAGCTACAGGCCAAAATCCACACCGGCACTTGGCAAAAAACAGGTCAGTTTTCTTAGGGAATATGTGATGTGTCCTTGTTGTGTTTTGGGCATTTTGTGCCGTGGGCACTAGGCCTACCTACACAAGTGAGGTACCATTTTTATCAGGAGACTTGAGGGAATGCTAGGTGGAAGGAAGTTTGTGGCTCCCCTCAGATTCCAGAATGTTGCAGCACAAAAATCTGAGCAAAATGTGTTTTTATAGCCCAATGTTGATGTTTGCAAAGGATTCTGGGTAATAGAACCCGGTGAGACCCCTACTGTCACACCATTATGGATTCCCCTGGGTGTCTACTTTCCATAAATGTATAGATTTGGTAGGTTTCTTTAGATGCCGGCTGAGCTAGACACCAAAATCCACAGCTCGGCACTTTGCAAAAAACGCCTCTGTTTCCAATAGAAAACTGTGATGCGTCCACGTTGTGTTTTGGGGCATTTCTTGTCACAGGCACTAGGCCTACCCACATAAGTGAGGTACCGTTTTTATAGAGTGACTTGTGAGAATGCTGGGTGAAAGAAGGTTTGTGGCTCCCCTCAGATTCCAGACCTTCTTAGCACTGAAATGTGAGGAAAGAATGTTTTTTTTAGCCCAGGTTTGAGGTTTGCAAAGAATTTTGGGTGACAAAACCCCATAAGAGCCCCACAAGTCACCTCATCCTGGATTCCCCTAGGTGTCTACTTTCCATAAATGCATATGTTTGGTACGTTTCCCTAGGTGCCGGCTGAGCTACAGTCCAAAATCCACATCTAGGCACTTTGCAAAAAACACCTCATTTTTCAATGGAAAAATGTGACGTGTCCATGTTGTGTTTTGGGGCGTTTCCTGTCAAAGCACTAGGCCCATCCACACAAGTGGGGTACCATTTTTATCAGGAGACTTGGGGAAACACAGAGTAGTGCTATTACCAATAGTTTTTCTCTGAATTTTTGCCTTCCAAATGTAAGGCAGCATGTAGGAAAGACGTAATTTTGAGAAATGATCTGTAATTCACATGCTAGTATAGGGACCCTCAAATTCAGAGATTTGCGAATAACAACTGTTTCTAACTTCCTTATCTCATGCCCTTTTTAGAAATACAAAGGTTTCCTTGATATCTATTTTTCACTCTTTACATTTTACCAAATGAATTGGTGTATGCCCGGTACTCAATGAAAACCCATTACAAAGTGCAGCTCATTTATTGGCTATGGGTACTCAGGGTTCTTAATGAACCTACAAACCCTATATATCCCCACCACCAGAAGAGTCCAGCAGACATAACGGTATATTGCTGTAAAAAATCTGCCATAGCTGGAAAAAGTTACAAAAGAAAACTTGACAGAAATGGCTGTTTTTTTCAACTCAATTTCAATTAAAAGAAATCAGCTGTTATTTTTAGTAGGAATACCTTGAAGGATCTACACAAACTACCCCTTGCTAAATTTAGAATTGTGTCTACTTTTCAGCAATATTTAGCTGTCTGGCATCCAGCATTGGTTTTATACCCATTTCTGTCACTAACTGGAAGGAGGCTGAAAGCACAAAAAATAGTAAAAATGGGGTATGTCCCAGTAAAATGCCAAAACTGTGTTGCGAAATTTGTTTTTAGCTGTATTTTGGCTAATTTCTTGGTCTCTTCCAAGGGAGCCCACAAACTCTGGGTACCTTTACAATCCTGAGAATGTTGAAAAAAAAGGACTCAAATTTGGCGTGGATAGCTTATGTGCCAAAAATATATAGGGGTCTAAGCGGGAACTAGCCCAAGTAGCCAAAAAATGGCTCAGCACTGGGGGGAGGGGGGGAGGGCGAGCAGCTAAGGAGTTAAAGAGGATTTAAATTACAATTTCTCAGACACTCTATGAAGTTGGGTTACTTGTTGAGGGGGTAAAACTTACTCAAGCAGCAACCACAATTCTTCTCTGGGTGAAGTCACAAACAAACCCTAAATTAACCTGCCATCAACCCTCAGGTAGCTTGGCACAGAGGAGTCAGGCTTAACTCAGAGACAATGGTAAAGTATTTGTCAAACATTTCAAGCAGTAACATAGTGAAAACTAACCCCAGAAGGAGTTTCAACACGTTTAGAAAAATAGAAGAAAGTTTAATAAATAATCAAGACCACAACAACAAAAATCCAATTAGTAGAACTGCAGATTTACAATTTTAAAATGTTAGTAAAAATAGCACCAGAAAGGCCTAAGGCGGCAACTGTGGCTATCTGGTCATGCCGGACTTAGATAATTCACAAATACAGGCTGATCGCGATGAAGCGCAGGAGGGCTACAGGAACCCAGTTTGGCCCACTGAACAAAGCACCTTCAATCCTGGTATGTGAAGAATTGTGAGAATCTACCTCAAAGATGCATCGCACAGCCAAGTCAATGCATTAGTTCCAAGATGCTGCCAGACTGCTACGAGGGCTTGTGATAGTGCCGGAAATGTGTTGTGCAGTCAGGGCGATGCATTAGTTCTGAGGAGCTGTACCGCTGCGTTGGGAAGTCCAGCATAATCGTCAAGGTTGCTTTTAATGAGGTATGAGAGGGCCTTCACCATGCAGTGGATGTTCCGATGAAGTGATATGCTGCAATGTGGGACTTCATGGCAGGTCTGATCCACGCAGAAGCAGCAATGCATCAGTTTTGCTCAGTGTTGCGCTGTGCAGCAGAGGAGATGTGTTGGTTATGCTCAGTCCACAGAGACTGGATTAGCATGTTAGGCCCACTTCCAAGGGACCAGCAGTGGGGTGGCACCACTTGGCAAGGTAGACTAACAGATGGCAGAGTCCTGGAGTACATCCAAAGTTTCTGGAGCCTTCTGACCCTGCGACTTAGGTCAGGGGGGCAGTTAACTACCTCTTCTAGTCACTTTGGGGTTCTGGGTTCAAGAGATGCAGGTCCAGTCTTTCTCACCCAGGCAAAAGTGCAGCAGGCAGCAGGCAGTAGGGAAGCACAGAAAGGCAGCAGCACAGAACGGTGATAATCCAGCAGAATAGAGTTCAGCAGAGTGGCAGTCCTTTAGCAGAACAGCAGTCCTGCTTCCTAGCAGAGTTTCCCCAAGTCCACAAGTTTATTGGACTGGTGGTATCTGAGGTCCAGTATTTATACTGAGTTGTGCTTCAGAAGTAGGGAAGAGGTTTCTAGAGGTTTCTCTTTGAAGTGCCCAAGAGGTGCAGGTCCAGTCTTTCTCACCCAGGCAAAAGTGCAGCAGGCAGCAGGCAGTAGGTAAGCACAGCAAGGCAGCAGCACAGAACGGTGATAATCCAGCAAAATAGAGTTCAGTAGAGTGGCAGTCCTTTAGCAGAACAGCAGTCCTGCTTCCTAGCAGAGTTTCCCCAAGTCCACAAGTTTATTGGAGTGATGGTATCTGAGGTCCAGTATTTATACTGAGTTGTGCTTCATAAGTAGGGAAGAGGTTTCTAGAGGTTCCTCTTTGAAGTGCCCAGGTATCCTGCTCTTTCTGTTCTGGCTCTGGACTAACTATAGGGGGAATGCTTCACTCTATGTGGAGGCAGGACATTCTCCAAGTGATGGCCCATCCGGGCACACCTAAGCTCTATCTTGTGTCTAAAAGTGGCATTTTCAAAACTGTAATTTAAAATCCAGCTTGACCATTAGTTAGGATTTTAAATTAGGATTCCAGCTATACCAAATATCAGCTAATTGCCTATTCCCGCATGGAAATTACAATTCTAAAATGTAATAAGTTAACTCTAATATTAGGCTAGAGGAGAGGTAAGCCATGCAGCAATGAAAAACAAATTTAGGAATTTTTCACTACAAGGACATGTAAAACTTAAAAGTGCCCACCCTACATTTTAAAAACAAGGCAACCTGCCCTCTGTGCTATCCATGACCTACTCATCGACGCTGGAGAGGGCAACTGTACGCGGCAGGGCACTCAGCCTATGCTAGGGGCCCGCTGATTTGGATCAGAGCTGGCACTCCATTTGCAGCAGAGGAGCAGATTGCGGACCCGAAGGGTAGATTTGTGCTAGTGTGGGGGAGGTTGGCGGGTCATGCTGTTGTACTAGGCTCCATATATGCTCCGAACATATACCAGACATCCTTTCTACATGGCCTGTCTCAGCATTTGGCGGGCTGGAGCGACCTCCCATGGCTGCTGGGCAGGGACTTCAATAGTGTGCTCGATGAGGACCTGGACCGATCCTTTCCCCCATTGCCCACGTCGCCGGTGGTGACTGCCTCGCGCGGTCTGGTGACCTGGACACAGTAATGGCAACTAGTAGACATATGGTGGCAGCGGCATGGGCAGGACAGGGTCTATTCCTTCTACTCTGCCCCACACTCCCTACATGTACGCTTAGACAGAATTCTCTGCACGCCTAACCTAGCCTCCATAATAGGGAGCACGGAATACTTGGGGCGCACGCACTCTGACCATAACCTGCTGCTCGTGAGCCTTAGCTGGGAGACCTCCCGTCCGGCTGTGGCTACCTGGAAGCTGAGGCCGGAACTGTTGGAAGATGCTGCGTTCAGAGCGTCACTGAGTGCTGTGATCCGGGAATACTTTGAGCTCAATGATGGCACAGCCTCTTCGAGTCTGGTGAAGTGGGACGCATTCAAAGTTTTTGTCCGGGGGCATTGTCTGGGGACCCAGTGTAATCTGCGTCGTTCCGTTGAACGTGACCTGACCCGGGTGGAGCGAGTTCTGCTACGACCGGAGGGGGAGGTAACTGGTAATGAGACTGAGACTTCAACACTAATAGCGGTACGCGCTGAACACCTGTCACTCCTCGAGCGCCTGCGATGTTTGAACTACTCTGCGCACTCTGCGAGAACTCATGCTTCAGCCAATAAAGCTGGTAAACTATTGGCTTGGTTGATCCGCTGAGACAGTGAGAGGGGACCGATAGTGGAGATCCGCTCGCAGATGGGGGGGATTGGTACACGTGCCCGGGGAGATACAAGCTGAGTTTGTCAGGCATTACAGGGCACTCTATGCCTCGGGGACCCCTCCTGGGGATAACTTCAGTGCCGCATTTCTCGCCAAAGTGGAACTGCCGTGCTTAGGGGGAGAACAGGTGGAGGCACTTAAGGCACCACTCCACCTTGAAGAGATAAAGGTTAGCATTCGTGAACTAGCATCCGGTAAAACGCCGGGTCCGGATGGTCTGCAGTTGGCACCCAGGTTGCTTCATGTGTACGAGGATGTTGAATGGAGGGGTTGCCTGTCAGACACTCAGGGGGAGGCGCTGTTGGTTTCCCTTCCTAAACCTGGGAGGGACCCCGTAGAGATGGGATCGTACCGGACCCTAGCAATGTTAAACACTGATTACAAAATATTAGCGAAGGTACTGGCGATGCGACTGGCGCCGAATGTACCAGGTCTAGTCCACCCTGATCAAAATGGGTTTGTCCCAGAGAGAGACACCTCGCACAATATTAGAAGGTTGTTCCGGGTCATGCAGTATGCGGGACGGGATTGGCCGAGGGTGGGCTGCCTTGTCCTAGATTTGGAAAAGGCCTTCGACTCCCTGGAATGGCCCTACCTGTCCAGAGTGTTGTGGTGGTTTGGTATGGGACCATCCTTTACCCGTCTGGTTAAACTGTTATACACCAAACCGCAGGTCCGGGTAAAGTTGGGGTCCGTGATATCGGAGCCAATTCGTGTGTGCAGAGGCACGAGGCAGGGCTGTCTCTTTCGCCTTTATTGTTTTCACTCACCATGGAGCCTCTAGCGGCGGCCCTGCGTGGAAGGGGCACTGACTGGGGAATTCCCCTTGGGGTCGGTCTGCACATAGTGTCGTTGTATGCCGACAACCTCCTTCTGTACTTCAGAGATGTCACGCGGATCCCGCCGGAGGTTGGGTTGCTCCTGCAACGCTTTGCAATGTTATCCGGCCTTAGGGTAAACTGGTCTAAGTCATGCCTCTTTCCCTTTGATCCGGGACTCTCGGATGCGGGAGCAGCCATGCTTGAGGGCAACCTCACAAAAGCAGTGTCCTCGGTTAGGTCTCAAATGAATAGCACTCCTGAAGATGGTCGTCCTGCCGCGCCTCCTGTATTTTTTTCCAACCTCCCACACTATGTCCCTCCTGGTTTCTTCAGGGCCCTGGAAACGGGGTTGAGAGACTTTATCTGGAACGGTGGCCAATGTAGAGTTGCCCTAAAGAAGTTGTACCTGCCGCCTCATAGGGGTTGCCTAGCAGTCCCTAACCTGGAGCACTACTACTTGGCGGCCCAGCTCCAGTGGATATCCAGGTGGCTAGCTAGCTGACACAGCATCGGAGAGTGGTCCCTGGTCACTGCTGCAGGTTCAGCACCTGTTTCATCTGCTTACATGTGTGCCGACTCTGCGACAGTTGTTCCTTAGGGTGGCCTATAGATGCTTCCGTAGATCCCTTCGACTGACGAGGCAGGAAGTTCCATTTGCGCCGGCTCAGGCACACGGCGGGGCCCCAGGGTTACATCGGACTCTGAATTGCATGAAGCAGAACTGTGCACGTTGGGCGATCTTTATGAAGAGGGTCAGTTGCTCCCATTCACAAGGCTTCAGGACTTGGGGCTGTCTCACGGTCAGTTCCTATTATACAACTCCTTGTTACGGGCCCTAAAGATTGGGTGGGGAGATATCTCAGTAGCTCCTCCTACCCATTTACTGATTCAATATCTACAAGTGATGGGTCGGGGTCGTCGCCTGATTAGTTGGCTTGCAGATGCGCAATGAATTCACACTGCCCCGGAAAGTGAGGCGCTGCGTGCAGCATGGGAAGTGGATGTTGGCGGTCCAGCTGCGGAGGCGCAGTGGAGGTCAGCTCTTTCGGGGCACCTTAACATACCCCGCAATTCCAGATTTCACCTCATACAATACTACTTGGTCCACAGAGCCTATCTTACACCAGCTCATGTGAATAAATACTTTGCCCGTCGGGACGCGGCTTGTCCCCGATGTCATGAGATTGGTGCAGACTTGTTACATATGGTGTGGGCCTGTCCTAGTTTGTGCTGGAGGGTGGTAATTGATAATCTGTCTGTTTGCACGGCCCGACAGATCCCCTTTACTTGGGAGGCGTGCATACTGGGGTTATTACCTAGAAGTAAGCAGCATAGAGCGGAGGTGCGCTTTACGGACCTGGGACTCATTGTGGCGAGGCGAATGGTGACTCGTAGGTGGAAATCACCGGACCCTACGCCGGTGCAGGTCTGGAGATGCTCCCTCGAGGTATGGGCGGGAGCAGAGGGCGCAGCACTGAGGAGGTGCTGGGACTGCGCCAATTTCCACTGTGGACTGGCTGGGAAGAAATGATGATAAGATTGCGGGGCATAGGCGGGGATCCTGAGGAAGGAACCTTGGATTAGTTCGCCTGAGTGCCCATTAGGGGAGTGTTGTGCTGCGCTGGGAGAATAAGTATGGGAATTGACGAGCTTTGATGCACTGCTAGAAGACTGCAAGGCATAGTTTACTAAGCCTGGTGCCTGACCTAACCTCTCAGCTGACATGTTAAAATGATGCAATTTGATCCTCAGCCTGATCGGGAAGCAAGTATGTGGAAAATAATAGTGTTGATGTCCACAACCAGTATTTGTTATTTGTTAGAAATGGGGTCTTTGGTTGACAGTCAGGTTACCCCCTGTTCAAGCAAGGACCCTCACTCTTGTTAGGGTAAAAGAGAATCACCCTCAGCTAACCCCTTCTGACCCCCTTGGTAGATTGGCAGAGCAGTAGGCTTAACTTCAGAGTGCTAGGTGTAAAGTATTTGTACCAACACACACAGTAACTTAATGAAAACACTACAAAATGACACAACACCCGTTTAGAAAAATAGGAAATATTTATCTAAACAAAACAATACCAAAACGACAAAAATCCAACATACACAAGTCAAGTTATGAATTTTTAAAGATTAAACTCAAAAATAGCGGTGTTAACACGGCGTTGTGACAGAGTCATTTCCAACAAGCCAAAACAACAAGTGATGGACGGAATGCTGAACATTGTCAAACATTCACCCCCAGTACAGTGATCTGGGCCTAAATCCATGTTTTTTTTGCTGCCCATGCCATTCCAGTTTGGACCCAGCCATATGCAAATCAGTCTTGACCCTGTTCCCCATGAGAACAGTCCAGCCCGAACTGCTAGGCCAGGTCTTCCCTGGACTGGAAACAAGCATCCTGGGACCGGTTTCAGGGTTTCACCCCTCATCAGCCAGGCTAGCTTGATTCCAGTGGCATGGGAAGCACGGGACCCACGTCTGGGCATACCCTTCCCACTTAGGGCGACAAAGCAAAAACAACAAGTGATGGACGGAATGCTGAACATTGTCAAACATTCACCCCCAGTACAGTGATCTGGGCCTAAATCCATGTTTTTTTTGCTGCCCATGCCATTCCAGTTTGGACCCAGCCATATGCAAATCAGTCTTGACCCTGTTCCCCATGAGAACAGTCCAGCCCGAACTGCTAGGCCAGGTCTTCCCTGGACTGGAAACAAGCATCCTGGGACCGGTTTCAGGGTTTCACCCCTCATCAGCCAGGCTAGCTTGATTCCAGTGGCATGGGAAGCACGGGACCCACGTCTGGGCATACCCTTCCCACTTAGGGCGACAAAGCAAAAACAACAAGTGATGGACGGAATGCTGAACATTGTCAAACATTCACCCCCAGTACAGTGATCTGGGCCTAAATCCATGTTTTTTTTGCTGCCCATGCCATTCCAGTTTGGACCCAGCCATATGCAAATCAGTCTTGACCCTGTTCCCCATGAGAACAGTCCAGCCCGAACTGCTAGGCCAGGTCTTCCCTGGACTGGAAACAAGCATCCTGGGACCGGTTTCAGGGTTTCACCCCTCATCAGCCAGGCTAGCTTGATTCCAGTGGCATGGGAAGCACAGGAACCACGTCTGGGCATACCCTTCCCACTTAGGGCGACAAAGCAAAAACAACAAGTGATGGACGGAATGCTGAACATTGTCAAACATTCACCCCCAGTACAGTGATCTGGGCCTAAATCCATCGTTTTTTTGCTGCCCATGCCATTCCAGTTTGGACCCAGCCATATGCAAATCAGTCTTGACCCTGTTCCCCATGAGAACAGTTCAGCCCGAACTGCTAGGCCAGGTCTTCCCTGGACTGGAAACAAGCATCCTGGGACCGGTTTCAGGGTTTCACCTCTCATCAGCCAGGCTAGCTTGATTCCAGTGGCATGGGAAGCACGGGACCCACGTCTGGGCATACCCTTCCCACTTAGGGCGACAAAGCAAAAACAACAAGTGATGGACGGAATGCTGAACATTGTCAAACATTCACCCCCAGTACAGTGATCTGGGCCTAAATCCATAGTTTTTTTGCTGCCCATGCCATTCCAGTTTGGACCCAGCCATATGCAAATCAGTCTTGACCCTGTTCCCCATGAGAACAGTCCAGCCCGAACTGCTAGGCCAGGTCTTCCCTGGACTGGAAACAAGCATCCTGGGACCGGTTTCAGGGTTTCACCCCTCATCAGCCAGGCTAGCTTGATTCCAGTGGCATGGGAAGCACAGGACCCACGTCTGGGCATACCCTTCCCACTTAGGGCGACAAAGCAAAAACAACAAGTGATGGACGGAATGCTGAACATTGTCAAACATTCACCCCCAGTACAGTGATCTGGGCCTAAATCCATCGTTTTTTTGCTGCCCATGCCATTCCAGTTTGGACCCAGCCATATGCAAATCAGTCTTGACCCTGTTCCCCATGAGAACAGTCCAGCCCGAACTGCTAGGCCAGGTCTTCCCTGGACTGGAAACAAGCATCCTGGGACCGGTTTCAGGGTTTCACCCCTCATCAGCCAGGCTAGCTTGATTCCAGTGGCATGGGAAGCACGGGACCCACGTCTGGGCATACCCTTCCCACTTAGGGCGACAAAGCAAAAACAACAAGTGATGGACGGAATGCTGAACATTGTCAAACATTCACCCCCAGTACAGTGATCTGGGCCTAAATCCATGTTTTTTTTGCTGCCCATGCCATTCCAGTTTGGACCCAGCCATATGCAAATCAGTCTTGACCCTGTGCCCCATGAGAACAGTCCAGCCCGAACTGCTAGGCCAGGTCTTCCCTGGACTGGAAAAAAGCATCCTGGGACCGGTTTCAGGGTTTCACCCCTCATCAGCCAGGCTAGCTTGATTCCAGTGGCATGGGAAGCACGGGACCCACGTCTGGGCATACCCTTCCCACTTAGGGCGACAAAGCAAAAACAACAAGTGATGGACGGAATGCTGAACATTGTCAAACATTCACCCCCAGTACAGTGATCTGGGCCTAAATCCATGGTTTTTTTGCTGCCCATGCCATTCCAGTTTGGACCCAGCCATATGCAAATCAGTCTTGACCCTGTTCCCCATGAGAACAGTCCAGCCCAAACTGCTAGGCCAGGTCTTCCCTGGACTGGAAACAAGCATCCTGGGACCGGTTTCAGGGTTTCACCCCTCATCAGCCAGGCTAGCTTGATTCCAGTGGCATGGGAAGCACGGGACCCACGTCTGGGCATACCCTTCCCACTTAGGGCGACAAAGCAAAAACAACAAGTGATGGACGGAATGCTGAACATTGTCAAACATTCACCCCCAGTACAGTGATCTGGGCCTAAATCCATCGTTTTTTTGCTGCCCATGCCATTCCAGTTTGGACCCAGCCATATGCAAATCAGTCTTGACCCTGTTCCCCATGAGAACAGTCCAGCCCGAACTGCTAGGCCAGGTCTTCCCTGGACTGGAAAAAAGCATCCTGGGACCGGTTTCAGGGTTTCACCCCTCATCAGCCAGGCTAGCTTGATTCCAGTGGCATGGGAAGCACGGGACCCACGTCTGGGCATACCCTTCCCACTTAGGGCGACAAAGCAAAAACAACAAGTGATGGACGGAATGCTGAACATTGTCAAACATTCACCCCCAGTACAGTGATCTGGGCCTAAATCCATGGTTTTTTTGCTGCCCATGCCATTCCAGTTTGGACCCAGCCATATGCAAATCAGTCTTGACCCTGTTCCCCATGAGAACAGTCCAGCCCAAACTGCTAGGCCAGGTCTTCCCTGGACTGGAAACAAGCATCCTGGGACCGGTTTCAGGGTTTCACCCCTCATCAGCCAGGCTAGCTTGATTCCAGTGGCATGGGAAGCACGGGACCCACGTCTGGGCATACCCTTCCCACTTAGGGCGACAAAGCAAAAACAACAAGTGATGGACGGAATGCTGAACATTGTCAAACATTCACCCCCAGTACAGGGATCTGGGCCTAAATCCATCGTTTTTTTGCTGCCCATGCCATTCCAGTTTGGACCCAGCCATATGCAAATCAGTCTTGACCCTGTTCCCCATGAGAACAGTTCAGCCCGAACTGCTAGGCCAGGTCTTCCCTGGACTGGAAACAAGCATCCTGGGACCGGTTTCAGGGTTTCACCCCTCATCAGCCAGGCTAGCTTGATTCCAGTGGCATGGGAAGCACGGGACCCACGTCTGGGCATACCCTTCCCACTTAGGGCGACAAAGCAAAAACAACAAGTGATGGACGGAATGCTGAACATTGTCAAACATTCACCCCCAGTACAGTGATCTGGGCCTAAATCCATGGTTTTTTTGCTGCCCATGCCATTCCAGTTTGGACCCAGCCATATGCAAATCAGTCTTGACCCTGTTCCCCATGAGAACAGTCCAGCCCGAACTGCTAGGCCAGGTCTTCCCTGGACTGGAAACAAGCATCCTGGGACCGGTTTCAGGGTTTCACCCCTCATCAGCCAGGCTAGCTTGATTCCAGTGGCATGGGAAGCCAGATCTGTGACTGGGGGTGAGTGTTTGACAATGTTCAGCATTCCGTCCATCACTTGTGCTTTGTCGCCCTAAGTGGGAAGGGTATGCCCAGACGTGGGTCCCGTGCTTCCCATGCCACTGGATTCAAGCTAGCCTGGCTGATGAGGGGTGAAACCCCGAAACCGGTCCCAGGATGCTTGTTTCCGGTCCAGTGAGGACCTGGCTTGGCAGTTCGGGCTGGACTGTTCCCATGAGGAACAGGGTCAAGACTGATTTGCATATGGCTGGGTCCAAACTGGGGTGGCATGGTGAGCAAAAGAACGATGGATTAAACCCAGATCTGTGACTGGGGGTGAGTGTTTGACAATGTTCAGCATTCCGTCCATCACTTGTTGTTTTTGCTTTGTCGCCCTAAGTGGGAAGCGTATGCCCAGACGTGGGTCCCGTGCTTCCCATGCCACTGGATTCAAGCTAGCCTGGCTGATGAGGGGTGAAACCCCGAAACCGGTCCCAGGATGCTTGTTTCCGGTCCAGTGAGGACCTGGCTTGGCAGTTCGGGCTGGACTGTTCCCATGAGGAACAGGGTCAAGACTGATTTGCATATGGCTGGGTCCAAACTGGGGTGGCATGGTGAGCAAAAGAACGATGGATTAAACCCAGATCTGTGACTGGGGGTGAGTGTTTGACAATGTTCAGCATTCCGTCCATCACTTGTTGTTTTTGCTTTGTCGCCCTAAGTGGGAAGGGTATGCCCAGACGTGGGTCCCGTGCTTCCCATGCCACTGGATTCAAGCTAGGCTGGCTGATGAGGGGTGAAACCCCGAAACCGGTCCCAGGATGCTTGTTTCCGGTCAAGTGAGGACCTGGCTTGGCAGTTCGGGCTGGACTGTTCCCATGAGGAACAGGGTCAAGACTGATTTGCATATGGCTGGGTCCAAACTGGGGTGGCATGGTGAGCAAAAGAATGATGGATTAAACCCAGATCTGTGACTGGGGGTGAGTGTTTGACAATGTTCAGCATTCCGTCCATCACTTGTTGTTTTTGCTTTGTCGCCCTAAGTGGGAAGGGTATGCCCAGACGTGGGTCCCGTGCTTCCCATGCCACTGGATTCAAGTTAGCCTGGCTGATGAGGGGTGAAACCCCGAAACCGGTCCCAGGATGCTTGTTTCCGGTCCAGTGAGGACCTGGCTTGGCAGTTCGGGCTGGACTGTTCCCATGAGGAACAGGGTCAAGACTGATTTGCATATGGCTGGGTCCAAACTGGGGTGGCATGGTGAGCAAAAGAACGATGGATTAAACCCAGATCTGTGACTGGGGATGAGTGTTTGACAATGTTCAGCATTCCGTCCATCACTTGTTGTTTTTGCTTTGTCGCCCTAAGTGGGAAGGGTATGCCCAGACGTGGGTCCCGTGCTTCCCATGCCACTGGATTCAAGCTAGCCTGGCTGATGAGGGGTGAAACCCCGAAACCGGTCCCAGGATGCTTCTTTCCGGTCCAGTGAGGACCTGGCTTGGCAGTTCGGGCTGGACTGTTCCCATGAGGAACAGGGTCAAGACTGATTTGCATATGGCTGGGTCCAAACTGGGGTGGCATGGTGAGCAAAAGAACGATGGATTAAACCCAGATCTGTGACTGGGGGTGAGTGTTTGACAATGTTCAGCATTCCGTCCATCACTTGTTGTTTTTGCTTTGTCGCCCTAAGTGGGAAGGGTATGCCCAGACGTGGGTCCCGTGCTTCCCATGCCACTGGATTCAAGCTAGCCTGGCTGATGAGGGGTGAAACCCCGAAACCGGTCCCAGGATGCTTGTTTCCGGTCCAGTGAGGACCTGGCTTGGCAGTTCGGGCTGGACTGTTCCCATGAGGAACAGGGTCAAGACTGATTTGCATATGGCTGGGTCCAAACTGGGGTGGCATGGTGAGCAAAAGAACGATGGATTAAACCCAGATCTGTGACTGGGGGTGAGTGTTTGACAATGTTCAGCATTCCGTCCATCACTTGTTGTTTTTGCTTTGTCGCCCTAAGTGGGAAGGGTATGCCCAGACGTGGGTCCCGTGCTTCCCATGCCACTGGATTCAAGCTAGCCTGGCTGATGAGGGGTGAAACCCCGAAACCGGTCCCAGGATGCTTGTTTCCGGTCCAGTGAGGACCTGGCTTGGCAGTTCGGGCTGGACTGTTCCCATGAGGAACAGGGTCAAGACTGATTTGCATATGGCTGGGTCCAAACTGGGGTGGCATGGTGAGCAAAAGAACGATGGATTAAACCCAGATCTGTGACTGGGGGTGAGTGTTTGACAATGTTCAGCATTCCGTCCATCACTTGTTGTTTTTGCTTTGTCGCCCTAAGTGGGAAGGGTATGCCCAGACGTGGGTCCCGTGCTTCCCATGCCACTGGATTCAAGCTAGCCTGGCTGATGAGGGGTGAAACCCCGAAACCGGTCCCAGGATGCTTGTTGCCGGTCCAGTGAGGACCTGGCTTGGCAGTTCGGGCTGGACTGTTCCCATGAGGAACAGGGTCAAGACTGATTTGCATATGGCTGGGTCCAAACTGGGGTGGCATGGTGAGCAAAAGAACGATGGATTAAACCCAGATCTGTGACTGGGGTGAGTGTTTGACAATGTTCAGCATTCCGTCAATCACTTGTTGTTTTTGCCATTTCCAACAAGCCGACACCAGCGGTGCCGGACACGGAGTCACGTAGACCCCCAAGTACAGTACCTTTGATGAAGAGTGAAAACAAGCCGATGCGCGAAGTCGGGGATTGCGGCGTCTGTGCGAAATGTTGAATCCGAGCACTTCGAGCGGCGTCGATCACGACGTGGTGCGGCGACTTCCACGGAGTTGCAGACTTCAGCGAGGCTGCAGCGGCGTCGGGCCTGTGAAGAGCATTGCGTTCCAGCGAAGGTCACGGCGTCAGGTGCAGGCGGTGTCACCGGATTCAGCAGTGGCGTCGGCCCGAAGTCGATTTCCTTGGATTTCCACCAGCTTTCTTTTCAAGGGCCCAGGGACTGGATAGGGCACCACTTGTCAGAGCAGGAGTCTCCCCAGAGACTCCTGGTGCTGGCAGAGAGAAGTCTTTGCTGTCCCTGAGACTTCAAACAACAGGAGGCAAGCTCTAAATCAAGCCATTGGAGATTTCTTCTCAAGATGAAAGGCACACAAAGGGGGTGATTCTGACCACGGCGGACGGCGGTCGCCGCCCGCCAAGCGGTTCCCGCCGAAAGACTGCGGTGGTCATTCTGGCTTTCCCATTGGGCTGGCGGGCGACCGCCGAAAGTCCGCCCGCCAGCCCAGCGGGAAACACCCTTCCCACGAGGAAGCCGGCTCAGAATGGAGCCGGCGGAGTGGGAAGTTGCGACGGGTGAAGTTGCACCCGTCGCGAATTTCAGTGTCTGCAAAGCAGACACTGAAATTCTTTGTGGGGCCCTCTTACGGGGGCCCCTGCAGTGCCCATGCCATTGGCATGGGCACTGCAGGGGCCCCCAGGGCCCCACAACACCCCAAACCGCCATCCTGTTCCTGGCGGGTGAACCGCCAGGAACAGGATGGCAGTATGGGCTGTCAGAATCCCCATGGCGGCGCAGCAAGCTGCGCCGCCATGGCGGATTCCCATGGGCAGCGGAAAGTCGGCGGTACACCGCCGGCTTTCCGCTTCTGGCCGCGGCTGTACCGCCGCGGTCAGAATGCCCGGCGGAGCACCGCCAGCCTGTTGGCGGTGCTACCGCCAACCTCCGCCATGGCGGTAATTACCGCCAGGGTCAGAATGATCCCCAAAGTCCAGTCTTTGCCCTCTTACTCTGCAAGAAGCAGCAACTGCAGGATAGCTCCACAAATAACAGTCACAGGCAGGGCAGCTCTTCTTCCTCAGCTATTCAGCTCTTCTCCAGGCAGAGGTTCCTCTTGGTTCCAGAAGTGTTTCTGAAGTCTGTGGTTTTGGGTGCCCTTTTTATACCCAATTTCTCCTTTGAAGTAGGCCTACTTCAAAGTAAAGTCTCTTTGGAATGTGAAATCCTGCCTTGCCCAGGCCAAGCCCCAGACACTCACCAGGGGGTCGGAGACTGCATTGTGTGAGGACAGGCACAGCCCTTTCAGGTGTAAGTGACCACTCCTCCCCTCCCTCCTAGCACAGATGGCTTATCAGGAAATGTAGATTACACACCAGCTCCCTTTGTGTCACTGTCTAGTGTGAGGTGCAACCAGACCAACTGTCAAACTGACCCAGACAGGGAATCCACAAACAGGCAGAGTCACAGAAATGGTATAAGCAAGAAAATGCTCACTTTCTAAAAGTGGCATTTTCAAACACACAATCTCAAAATCAACTTTACTAAAAGATGTATTTTTAAATTGTGAGCTCAGAGACCTCAAACTCCACATGTCTATCCGCTCCCAAAGGGAATCTACACTTTAATCAGATTTAAAGGTAGCCCCCATGTTAACCTATGAGAGGGACAGGCCTTGCAACAGTGAAAACCGAATTTAGCAATATTTCACTGTCAGGACATATAAAACACATTACTATATGTCCTACCTTAACCATACAATGCACCCTGCCCTTGGGGCTACCTAGGGCCTACCTTAGGGGTGTCTGACATGTAAGAAAAGGGAAGGTTTAGGCCTGGCAAGTGGGTACACTTGCCAAGTCGAATTTACAGTTAAAACTGCACACACAGACATTGCAGTGGCAGGTCTGAGACATGATTACAGAGCTACGTATGAGGGTGGCACAACCAGTGCTGCAGGCCCACTAGTAGCATTTGATTTACAGGCCCTGGACACCTCTAGTGCACTGTACTAGAGACTTACTAATAAATCAAATATGCCAATCACGGATAAACCAATTACATACAATTTTACACAGAGAGCATATGCACTTTAGCACTGGTTAGCAGTGGTAAAGTGCTCAGAGTTCAAAAGCCAACAGCAACAGGTCAGAAAAAATAGGAGGCAGGAGGCAAAAAGATTGGGGATGACCCTGCATAAGCAAAAAAGTAAAACATTATTAGTTTGCATGGTTAGTTCATACAGAGTTAATAACATCTGTCTACTCAACAATGATACTTAACCCAGAATTCTAAGTTTGAAAAAGCATTGCACAAATGAATGTTGCCAAATGATGCGCTCACCTCTAGATGTTAAGCAGAATGCCTCCCGTTAGGTTCACAAAGGCACATTAAGAGAGCACTGGCAGAGTATTTTTAAATGGATAAGTGCTGCTGGACACAGTCTGTAGATGGCCCAGGAATAAGACCAAGCATATGAGTGGTTTGCAGGGTATGTTGTAATTCATAATGCAATGCCATGTTATATCTCAGTTGAACAGTGGTTAGTAATACTGATGTTACACAACGCATTGTGTTAAAATGTTGGTAATTCATATATATGATGTACTGTTGTAATAAAACCTTAATAAAAAGATTTATGAAGAAAAGAAATATTATTTTAAATTACAACTCTTCAGTCACCAAGCATGACTTCCCTTCCTGCTCCAAATCCAAATTCTGCACTTAATAAATGTAATAAGGTAACCCAATGTTATCCTATGCGAGAGGTAGGCCTCACAGTAATGAAAAACAAATTTGTGAGTTTTTCACTACCAGGACATGTAAAACTTAAAAGTACCATTTCCAGCTTTTTAAATACACTGCACTCTACCTAGTGGGCTATTTAGGGCCTACCTTAGGGGTGATATATGTATTTAAAAGTGAGTTTTAGACCTAGGAAAAGGTGTCATTTTTCCAAGTCAGCTAGGCAGTTTAAAACTGCTAGCAGGCTGCAATGACAGGCATGGGACATGTTCTAAAGGGCTACTTAAGCAGGTGGCACAGTAAGTGCTGCAACCCTTCTGGCAGCATTTAATTTACAGGCATTAGGTATATGTTATACAATTTTACTAGGGATTTATAAGTAAATTATATTTGCCAATCAGGTTTAAGCCAATTTCCTCATGTTTTTAGGGAGTGCTCACAAGCACTTTAGCACAGGTTAGAGGCGCAGAGAGTCCTATGGACAACAAAAACAAATTCAGAAAAATAGGAGGGGTGATGTCAGAACGTTTGGGGGAAGACCGCTCTAAGTCTGACAGGTCTAAAGGGTATCATGCCAATGAGCAAATGCAATAGAAAATTATGTAAATATTCTACCAAACACCTACAAAACTGATTGAGGTAGATACCTGCAAGACATGCCACCCAGATCAAGCAGAATGAATGCATCTTTAAATTTCTTGCCCAGCTAATGTAAATGAGAAAATTGTGGGAATAAATTTGGTTTGCAGATGTGAGTTTGACATTATTATCAGAATTTTGCATATCAACATCCCAGAAGTGGAGGACTTCCATCAGAGAAAAATGCTACCGTTTCGAATGCATTGATGATAGACAAGAGAACTGTTTTAGAATACTATAAAAGTAATATACTGTTGCATGTAAGCATTGATATAACTGCTATAGAAAATGTTCATAAGTCCAAAGGTCAGAAGGCAAAATTGCAAAAAATATATTTGGAAAGACTTTCTAGAAATGCATGGGTAGTGTTTTTAACATACAATAATGTGTCAAACCATTTTTCTCATCCGTTTCTCTGTACATTAGGTCTTGTGTGATATAACATTTAATCAACACTGTTGTATATTAAAGTAAATCTGGATTTTCTACAATTAGAAATGATCTCTGCCTGGTCTAGCGCCAACTTAGGCCCCCTTGAACCATGGTGCAAGAGGGCCTGCACAACAGGCTGGATTGTTTTTCTGCAGTAAGTGACACTTTCCCGCAAAAAGACAATCCTCTGAGGTTTTTTTCCTCTTTATAAGTGTGCTGCAGAATGCAGCACACTTTAAAAGAGGAAAAAACAAGGAGAAATAAAGATATTTCTCCTCATTATGCCTCTCCTGAAAAGCGTAGTGTTCTGAAGCATGCCAGGTCTACCCATATTGGTAAATCTGTGAATGCTTCAGAGTCCAGGGGTGGATGGATGGGAATACCCATGCTCCACCTATGAGTGCCTCTTTGGGGCAGAGTGATACAAGGCAGCTACTTGCGCTGCCTTGCATTTCTCCAGGTTTACTAAGTAATAAAGGACCATTCAAGGTGGCCTTGGGTGAGGAGGTAAATCTCATTATAGATTTTGTGTCTCCCAGCGTCCCCTGGCAAAACCTGTGATAACAAAGCCCCTTCTTGTCTCCTGCAAAGAGTTTTTACACTGTAAACTGAACATTGAGAGGCAAACACTCATTACTCTTTCTGAACTTTGCTGTCTGTAACTCATGCAATAATTGAGCAATGATTAACATATGCAATGTAGACAGTGACATTTAATTGAAAAAACATCGGACCTTCCATGTTTTCACTTTGCACTTAATAGCATCATAATAGAATGCAAAAGCCATTTGATAGCACAATAACACATGATCAAAGTGTAATCTTCGATCCAGAGTGCTTTTGAAGCTATTTTATATGATCTAGACTGACAACACAGCTGTTGCCAGACAATTACCTAATATTCACTGGAGAGGAGCTTTGGCTCCGCCCACATGCTGGGAGCTAGAAGTACATGTTTTGATTGCACTAGAAGTACATGTTTTGATTGCGTACAAGTTGTGTGCTTCCACACAAAAAAGTGCTTGCCTTCCCCACAGCAGTAGTTATTTTGTTTATGTACCTAGCTGCCTGAGATGCAACTTTCAGGGGCACAGATATAATATTGTAATGCAATTAAAGATTCAGAGACAACTAAATAATTTATGTTGTTTATCTCTGGCAGCAGCGTAGATGGAGGAGGGCAGCCATTAAACTACATAGATGATTAGGTCTGGTTTGACAGTGCAACTTTCACCCGACCTTTTAACCTACACGACTATTATTCTACAGTTCTTTGTTTCCACACAAAAAAAATCTGTTCTCCTGCTATTTTTGGTAATGCTTCACATCACCATACAGCATTCCTTTAAAGCCAGACCTACTGGCATTGCCAATGCTTGTTAAAGCTGTTAGCCTAATAACGCTGTGCCATTATGTTAGTATTTTCCATATCTTAGGGACATATAAACTACTGACCTGACAATAAATGTACAACTTTCTTTATTATTAGTGTTTGGTATTTTTGTGTGCTTGTCTTGTATTACGTACTGACACATGGAAGAATTCTTAATCAAGATTCTTTTGAGTGCAAAAATACACTCGTGTACAAACAAACTCTTAGTAATTTACGTTATTTTAAAGCACTCTGACACTGTTAACCCTTTGAAAAATAAAATAAAATAAAACTGCTCACTTGTAACACATTATATGATAAAAGAGAAATCAAGTACACAATTGGAAATATTTGATATAATTTAACAGGACTTCAACTTATTTCTTCATAAGGGGAAATAATGAGGAAGCTTATCCCCCTGCCCACGTGTTGGATCTACTGTTAGGCAATTATTGTACGCCCGTTTCTTATTCATTAGTTAATTGTGGAGCAACTCTTAATTATCAAATTGAAAGCAAGTCAATATCAAATCAAAAATGTAATGCTTGGTAGACATTTATAATGTCAGATTTTAGGGAAGCTAAAGTTGTTCATTTTTTACAAAGAACAATAAAAGTTGAAATCAGCAACACGGATCAAAAATCGGTGATGCCAAATGGACTTGCTATAGACCCCAGCTCTATTCCTGAGTGACATTGCCTATCTATTTTAGAATGCAATCATCCGTGTTCAACTGTTGAAAAACACTGATGAGAACAGTAGCATTAAAAAAAAATATGAAAAATTAAATAATTATATCATCAACTTATAGTGAGGCATATAATAGAGGGTGCGAGTCATCTTTTAAACATTGGAGCAAGGTATCATAGTTCATTGACTGAAAGAGAGGCATTGAGGTGATGCTCTATAAATATTTATTGTTAATAACGTTATTAGTATGGTTTGCATCAGGCAGAGACAAGGCGTGAGAGCAGTTTACGGATGATAAAGAAATTAAAATCAATGAGAATAACAGTATTACGTTCTGGTTGAAAAGGTGCATCCATTCGTTTAAAATTTGAAATGTAGTAGGTAAGATTCCCACATACTGTGCAGTATTTCCAGTATTCAAAGTTATGCGTGCGGATAATGTAAGATAAACATGTACGGAATTCAGATTGGAAAGAGTTCTTGTTTTGGAACAGAGAATGAAGTGCAGGCAAGCCCATGGCCTTTTCAATTTACGGGTCAGACAACATGGAGATCTAATGTGTAGAACCATACAGGCTATTTTGTAGATGGATGTAGCTTGAGCTGATAGCCATCGAAGGTTAATAGGGAGATATATGGTCTACGTAGTAACTCCCAAACTCTAGTTGAGCAGCAACCTGAGACACAGTCATGAGAGAAGCAAGATGAATTGTCGAAATACCAGAAACTAGTTAGCTTGTTTACCTCATCTCGATAAAACTAAAGCCTGATCTGCAGGCTTCATGTTCTAATTACAAAGTATAATAATTTGATACCCACTCGTAGCTAAAACTGCCTCGCAGCATGCTTAGCCATGTGTTTAGCATCTGTACGTCAGATTCATCACACGCCGATTTTGTTTCTTTAAACCCATAAGTGTAGTTCAGTAACACCAAGATTTAACAGGATGTTTAGCAAATGGAGGTTAGATGTGCAAAATATTCTTTAGCAGATTTTGTACGAGATGAGACAGAATCTTTCGTGACTGCTTTTGTTGTCAAGTGTTAGATTGGAATTCAGTGATAAGAGAGATGCCATTACGAGAGAATATTTTAAACTACACTTTAATGGTAAATGATGCAAGATTAATGGAATATATATCTCTCAGGGGCTCGGGTTCCAGTACAGGTTAAACTTTGTTTTGTCAAGGGTAGGGCTTCGGGGAACCATATCAGATGGAGATGGCTTGAGAAGGTAGAGCTTACAATTTTTGTTTGCTGTGTGCCAGTGGACACATAAAAAGGATCAGTGCAAACCAGTACTACGTCGACCCTTGTTGTCTTTAGGTACATCGAGCAGAACCATAGGAATAATCGAATCAAACTACGCAGAACTCAGAATTCCGACCCTTGCGAAAACAGGGATTCATTCAAGGGTCGGAAAACTCCAGCCCTCCTACAGTAAGGGCCTATTTATGGAATATGGCCGGCCACATCTTCAGTAGGCTACATATCTGCGATTGTTAGAATCATATCATTGTGTCTTCTCTTAAGTGGCGAAGGGAGGTGGATACGAGACGGTGTTATGATACAATATTTTTGACCCTTTGAGTGACTGCTATTCATTTCAACCATGGTTTAGTAATTGCAAAGGAAGCAGGTGGATAAATAGTTTTTTTTTTAAAATAACGTCAAATATTTTCGTTGATAGTTTTTGTAATTTAAATGTGACACATTTTATATGTTCCAATGTTAAAACGTAACATTTGTTGCGGGAGCTCTGAGGAATTACAACTCCACAACCTTTAGCATTCGCAAACTATCTTTGTTTTGGAAATTGTAATTCTTTATCCAAATCCTCAGGATCTATTGTGCATTGACATAGACTTTCATTCTATTTCATCAGGAAAGAAAGATCATTGACCATTTCAGCATCGTCGTATATTATAGTGAGAAGTCAGATAGTTTTCATAAACGCCATATGAGGTTGCAAAGCCTGACAGTGCATAATTACAAAGGAGTGAAAAATCTATAGCTTCTTGGATTACAATAAAAATGAGATATACCTTTGAAACAGCTGAAAACTGTTTCCGATGGTAAAGAAGGTAGATTAGGGCAACACATTGAATGCTCTGCTCATGGCACAACATGTCTGAGGTGGCCTGGCTGTCTTCTTCATTGTGTATAATAGTTCACTGGTTTCCTAAACCCTTCATGGCTCTGACCCAGGACTTACTCAATTGCTAATATCTTCAGCACCAAATGGTGTATGTGACAAGGTGCAATTTGCCTATCCTGCATATCCTACTGGAGGATGTCACACCCAAGAATATCTTGGAGTTGGAAATGGTGGACATGGAGGCTGGACAATAGATTTTCTGCTATGCATCATATCGTTGTGTGAGATTGGGAGTCTGTTTTCTACAGTTACACCCAAATTTCAAATTTTTCCCAACTATGTGAGCACAATTATTTATGTCTTCACTCCTTTGTTACATCCTAAGAGGAAGTAGTGGTAGGAAGATAGGTCGAGAACAAAATACCAAGGCCTAGATTTAGGAGGGCCTAGTGCCATTCCAACGGCACAGTAGTGTAATTTTTCAGATGCTAATGTGGCGTTAGAAGGCCAAAAATGGTGTGTCATATTTACAAAGTGGTGCAATGCTTGCATTGCACCACTTTGTAACCTCTTGCGTTACATTATGCCTGCCCCAGACATAATGTTTGCAAGGGGGATGTTCCAGCACTAATGGGGGGGGGGGGGAAATGGCACAAAGAAATCAAAGAGATTTCTTTGCGTCATTTTTAACAGCATTTATAATTCCTGCTAAGAGCAGGCGTTAAAGGGAGGCTCCCATTGATTTCAATAGGCCGCTGGGTGCTTTGCAGGATTAGCATCAAACTTTTTGATGCTAATCCTGCTAAGCGCAAGACCAGCATAAAAAATAATGACACTAGTACCCCTGACTACAGACATGGTGTACCGTATTTTTAATTATGGCGCACACATGGTGGCATTAGGGGGGCTCTAAGATGTGCAAGAAAAGTGGTGTTGCACTAAGTGCAGCACCTCTTTTCATAAATCTGCCCCCAAATTTGTTTGTGTCAATATGTTTAATGTCTTAAACCTATAATTCACACCTGCTTGCAGGGGGGGCAGCAGTTTGACAGGTGACAGCTGGGGATTAACTCTGAAAGAACACTAGTAACTTTTTAAAGACAATGGGGGTTATTCTAACTTTGGAGGATGTGTTAATCTGTCCCAAAAGTGACGGAAAAGTGACGGATGTACCACCAGCCGTATTACGAGTCCATTATATCCTATGGAACTCGTAATACGGCTGGTGGTATATCTGTCACTTTACCGTCACTTTTGGGACGGATTAACACTCCTCCAAAGTTAGAATAACCCCCAATATGTCTGACAGAGTTAAACAAATTTCGACTGTAGCATTAAGATGGATTTGTTTTTAAACTATGTAAATGAGTATTTGGAGTATTTTTCTAATTAGTGACAATCTGCAGTTCATTTTATTAAGTGTAATAAAGTACCCCAGTCTTTTCTATGGCACAGCCAGCATTGATTTAGAGAAAAAATGCTTTAGGACATTTTGCACTGTAAGAACATTTTAGGAAACTGGGTTATTGTGCAGGATGTGAGGTCTACACAAGTAATAGGTCCACAATTACCCCTTAGTGGCAACCAAGAACCCCATTGTAGTACTTGACTCTCTCACAGTAGTGAAGCAGAGCTGTCCGAAGAATACTGAGGTTGGTGGTGTGGGCCAGTAATCATCATTTGCTCGCAGGCAATATTAATTAACATTCTATAAATGATTGTCCAGTCAGTGCTTTTTCTTTGGAAAAAGGAAAAGTACATTTATCACAGGCACACTACTAAATACCATGTACTAATTTACAAGTGTATACATACGGCAGATTGAAAATACCTTAGATGACAGCTTCAAATCAAGCCTGACCCCGAAAGTGTCATGAAACCCACAATCATATTACCCCCACCATATGGACCAGAAAAGACATTACAATATAAGGGGACATCACCTTAAAAACCATAAGTATATATGCTTTACTGAAGGGTCACTGTTAGACCTGATAGCCTTAGGGTGGTCACACTCAACTTTTGCCTGCCTCCCTCCAATTTTTGACAATGTTTTTGCTGGTTTTAGGACTCTGCACACTTTACCTCTGCTAACCAGTGCTAAAGTGCATATGCTCTTTCCCCGAAAACATGGTTGCATTGGCCCATACCCTATTGGCTTATCAAATTTAATTATAAATCCCTAGTAAAGTGCACTACATGTGGACAGGGCCTGTAGATTAAATGCTACTAGTGGGCCTGCAGCACTGAGATCCTAGGCCTCTCCTCATCTTCTCACTCTGTGCATCAGCGCCTGGGGAGATGGGAACTCCTGGGGCAAGAATGAGCCTGGGGAGGGGCCCTCATAACTGCCCCCAAAGTAAAGAAAATACTCCTTGCATGACCCCCAGACCCTGGTCTATCCTCAGGGGTGATTCTTAGATGCAGTGAAGCCCCACATGCACCAACCAAAAAGTCCAACATTTTCTAATCTTAAAAATACTAGGCTGCTCTGACAGGCCTAAAGTTGTGTTTTACATGGTCAATTTAGGGGTGCCACAATAAGAGCTGCTTTCCACTAGTGCCATATAACTTACAGACCATGGTCACACAAGGTACCATATACTAGGGCTTGTAGGTAAGATAAAAGTGCCTATCATGGATTTCAGAGTAAGGTCCTAGTGTACAAAGTCCACTAGAAATGGGAGTGATCATGCAAAAAGAGGCATTTTTACACTAACACCCAGCATAATTCCTTGGTTAGTTCTCTTATTCTAAGACACTTGGTATCTGCATTCAGGAAATGCTGGCTGAAAGGACTTTTGGCATGATTATTGATGCTGAGCTCTCTATTGTACACAGCAGGTGGCTACAACTATCAAAGCCTGCCGTTATCAATAAATATTTTACAATTTAACCTTTTTGGCATGGTACGGTTGTAATTGTTTTGTTGAGCTTTGTATTGAAAATATTCATTACTATATTGATTTAACTGACTTTTAGCATGCAAATAATATTTTTTAAAGTGTTAAGTCTTAAGCAGGATGCACCACATCTATTGTAACAATGGGCCAGCATTTTATGAGGAAGAACTAACAAGTTTGATTTAGAGTTTGGTGTGATGGGCATGCCATCTGACAAGCTACAAGTGAATTATATCATATGGCAATTGTAATAAAGCAAAGCAAAACAAACGCTGTGGGATAGCGTAACTGGATGGACGGAATGCGGAACCAATCAAACATTCACCCCCAGTCACAGATCTGGGTTTAATCCATCCATTATTTTGCTCACCATGCCACCCCAGTTTGAACCCAGCCATATGCAAATCAGTCTTGACCCTGTTCCTCATGGGAATAGTATAGCCGAACTGCCAGGCCAGGTTCTCCCTTGTAATAAAGCAACTGGATATCCGTCATGTCTGTGACAGAGTAATTCATCTGCCGAACTCTAAATCAGGACCTAGGTAAACATTCTCCTTTAAATAATTTTATACCTTTTGCTACCTTTTTTCTGAAATTTGTAACTTAGATGCAAGATCTGGGGTTGAGAGGCCTTTGGTGTGCCAAATCTTTATATGGAACCCACTTCCCTCAGATTTACAGAAGCAACAGGTCCAGTTGACTTTTTGTAACAAAAATGAAAACATGGTTGTTGCCATATATTTTGCTCCTTAGTTGTGTCAGAACTAAAGGCGTACGCAATAAGAGACACTGTAGCACCAACATGTCTTTACAAGTACATAATGCACACTATAGATGATGATGATAAGAATAAGAATAAGAATAAGAATAGAAATAGGAATAAGAATAAGAATAAGAATAAGAATAAGAATAAGAATAAGAATAAGAATAAGAATAAGAATTCAGACATTGAAACATCATGTAAAAGTTGATGGGTTTCGAAAAAGGTGGATTTAGGTTTAACACACATACAATGGAATGTGGGGAAAGGTTTTTTTACCATGAATTCTCAATATAAGTAATCTCTAAACATTTTTACATACTCCTGATATCTCTTCACAATCAACATTGGTCAAAATTAAATAATAGTATCATAAATATATATTTTATGTTGTCTCACTGAATTTCATTTGTGCTTAGGTACTTCAGAAAATAGTTTTCAGTTTTCATTGTAGATATAGAAATCGAGAAAGAGGAATGTGAATTAGTCTATTATGACTGTGTTTTATCTTATAATGACAAAGCTGGTACAACAGTGTGATGAAGTGGAGGAATATCAGCATTACCACTTGTAACAGAAGAGGATTTCAATGGGATGCTAGAGGTATTATATTCTTCCAATTGGGCAAAGAGATTGAAAATGCAGAGATTAAAGAGAGTGTCTGGTGTTCGTGAGTAAAATATTCTGTCTAGAAACTGGGAAAGTGACCTGTGATTCCTGAGAAGTGGGTGGATATTTGAAAGGTGAGGAGTTTTATGTAAATACTCTTAAATGGTTCCTTTAATAATATTATTTGTGGTTTCCATTCTTTCAAGAGATTATCAGTAACTGGGATATTGTGATTTGTTGGGTTAGAAATGTCAGAAGTACTGCAAATAATTTATTTTAATGAACCTCTAATGTAACAATAATAGAGACAATTGTGTACAACCAGTTCTAGCTCTTTCCTGTTCAGTGAGTTTTGTAGAAGGTCAATTGAGTAAAGATGCTTTTTTAATTATGATAATCGAATAAGAGTTTTGTTTTAGTTTGTTGTTGTTTCTAACAGATCAAAAAGTGTAAGGTACAGAGGAAGGAAATGTACCTATATATTATATGTTTGGGTGGTACATTTAAAAGATTGAATGAAAGGTGGTGGGGTGCAAGAGAAAGAGTTGGATTGATGGTGGATGGTGAAAGAGATAAAAAAGGAGATGTACATCTTACGTCTTTGAAATAAGTGTAGTAAAAGAATGAGCTTCATTAGACCAAGTCAGGATGCTTGTATGGTAGGAAAATGATAACATGTTTGGTTAAATGCAAAGGTGACAGCTTAAATATTAGCATCTGGTAACATTTTAAATGTTGACACAAGAAGAATGTGAGTGGAGACTCTTCTCGCCATATCAAATTTAAGAATATACTATACTCAAGGGAATTCAAAGAAGACCACTAACCAAATAAGTGTATTAATGGAAAATAATGGAAGGTCAGTTTTAGTCTGATTAAGCCATAGTACTGATCACCAACAAGTGTCTCTAGATAATCCATAAGCATTGTGGGCTCAATTTGCAAACTCTATATGCACATTTGGCTTACAAATGCCAAAAGCATTTTTTGCATTCCAGGTACTCTTCAAATTTACAAAAGTAGGTTAGTTTTTAGTGGTTTTAATTATGCAAAAAAATTAATGTGAGTAAATCAATGAGTAGACAATGAGGTGTTGCAGAACAGGAATGACATGTGAGTTAGTAAACATCCACAAAATTGCAGGTTTATGGGTATTTCCAAACTCATGGCTGAACCCCTCCACCTAGGAAATGTTGGGCATTTGCTCCTGCCAATGGGAAGGTTTAAATAGTGTTGTGGGGTGGGAAGGAGAAGGGGACAACTGTCAAAACTAGTGAAGGTGGATTAAATATATTTGCAGGGTGAGAAGGAGGGAACAAACCACAAACTGATGGGGGTGTAGAAGAAATATATCAAGTGCAGTTGCACTGCTGTTTTAAATTTTCTTGTGTGAAAATGTTTATATATATTGTCTGAAAACGTTTTACAGGTTTCAAATGCTTATTTATGGACTTATGAATTTTTCAACATCGTAAGTTTGCATCATAAACCAGCAACCAGTAGAGGCTAATTTGGGAGTTTCATTCACTATCAGGTTGACAGCATTTAAAGTATTTCTTGCATTATTGAATAAAGTTGATGTTAGAAATGGGGTCTTTGGTTGACAGTCAGGATACCCCCTGTTCAAGCAAGGATCCTCACTCTAGTCAGGGTAAAACAGAATCACCCTCAGCTAACCCCTGCTTACCCCCTTGGTAGCTTGGCAGAGCAGTAGGCTTAACTTCAGAGGGCTAGGTATAAAGTATTTGTACCAACACACAAAGTAACTTAATGAAAACACTACAAAATGACACAACACCAGTTTAGAAAAATAGGAAATATTTATCTAAACAAAACAATACCAAAACGAAAACAATCCACAATACACAAGTCAAGTTATCAATTAAAAATCAAAAAGAGTCTTTAAGTATTTTTAAACACACACTAACGCTGTCAGCGTGAAAAAGTACCTTGGGCTTGTCAAAAATAATCCTGCACAGGCGAGTGCGTGTCAAAAAGAACTTGTGAGGCGTTGATTCCACTCACGGGCGGGACCGTGCGTCGTTTCCCCTTTCTGTCGAGTTGGGCTGCGTTGGTTCTTCTCTCCTTTCAGGGTCCCAGGAACTGGATGGGCACCACAGGGCAAAGTAGGAGTCTCTCCACAGACTCCAGGTGCTGGCAGAGAGAAGTCTTTGCTGTCTCTGAGACTTCAAACAACAGGAGGCAAGCTCTAAATCAAACCCTTGGAGAGTTCTTCTCAAGATGGAAGGCACACAAAGTCCAGTCTTTGCCCTCTTACTCTGGCAGAAGCAGAAACTGTAGGATAGCTCCACAAAGCACAGTCACATGCAGGGCAGCTCTTCTTTCTCAGCTGTTCAGCTCTTCTCCAGGCAGAGGTTCCTGATGTTCAAAAAGGGTTTCTAAAGTCTGTGGTTTTGGGTGCCCTTCTCATACCTAATTTCTCCTTTAAAGTAGGCCTACTTCAAAGTAAAGTCTCTTTTGAATGTGAAATCCTGCCTTGCCCAGGCCAGGCCCCAGACACTCACCAGGGGGTCAGGCTGCATTGTGTGAGGACAGGCACAGCCTTTTCAGGTGTAAGTGACCACTCCTCCTCTCCCTCCAAGCACAGATGGCTCATCAGGATATGCAGGCTACACCCCAGCTCCCTTTGTGTCACTGTCTAGTGTGAGGTGCAACCAGCCCAACTGTCAAACTGAGCCACACAGGGAATCCACAAAGAGGCAGAGTCACAGAAATGGTATAAGCAAGAAAATGCCCACTTTCTAAAAGTGGCATTTTCAAACGCAATCTTAAAATCAACTTTACTAAAAGATGTATTTTTAAATTGTGAGCTCGGAGACCCCAAACTCCACAAAGTCCATCCGCTCCCAAAGGGAATCTACATTTTAATCAGATTTAAAGGTAGCCCCCATGTTAACCTATGAGAGGGACAGGCCTTGCAACAGTGAAAAATGAATTTAGCAATATTTCACTGTCAGGACATATAAAACACATTACTATATGTCCTACCTTAACTATACACTGCACCCTGCCCTTGGGGCCACCTAGGGCCAACCTTAGGGGTGCCTTACATGTAAGAAAAGGGAAGGTTTAGGCCTGGCAAGTAGGTACACTTGCCAAGTCGAATTTACAGTTAAAACTGCAGTGGCAGGTCTGAGACATGATTACAGAGATACTTATATGGGTGGCACAACCAGTGCTGCAGGCCCACGAGTAGCATTTGATTCACAGGCCCTGGCACCTTTAGTGCCCCTTTCTACGGACTTACTAGTAAATCAAATATGCCAATCATGGATAAACCATTCAACCATACAATTTACACAGAGAGCATATCCACTTTAGCACTGGTTAGCAGCGGTAAAGAGCTCAGAGTTCAAAAGCCAACAGCAACAGGTCCGAAAAATAGGAGGCAGGAGGCAAAAAGATTGGGGATGACCCTGCATAAGCAAAAAAGTCCAACAGTTAAAGATGGAGATATTTTCATTAAAAAGTCAATCTATTTGTTTAACAGGAGCGTAGAGAAACCCTTAGTTGTAAGTCCCACTCAAAGGGTTGAAGGGGCTTTCCAAGGTTTGGTTAGCCTTATGACGTTTGGAAACATCACTCAAATGTGTATTTTGGACATTGTCAAGCTCTGATCAAACACTTTCTCACCCTCAAAACAATCATAAAGTCACTCCAGCCTGAGGCTGCAGTAATTCCTCTTCCAGGAAGTGAAGGGGACATGATCACTCCCACATTTGTTGGAGATGTAGAGGAAAGGCTCTTCTTCTAGGGAAACACGTTTTACCTGCATAAAATAGAAAAAATTGTGTGTTTGTACAGGACGTTCCATTTCCCTTGTGCAGTATTCAACACTTTGTAGAATTCCATGTTGGAGGAAGGATTACATGAAATTCTGAGAAATATAAGTAGAAATGCGCACCCTGTCCAGCTATCCAGACATATTGGAAGTGGTTGTGAACAGAAAAAAATCTATTTTAGGTGGGGGTGCAAATCTTTGTTTGTACTTTTAAGTTCTTTTTGAGAAAAGGGCCCCATTTGTAAAATGTATGATGTCATCATATTAATTGCTGGATTGAAGTATTGGCAGTGAACTATACAAAAGTGAAATAAGTCTGGAAAGTAGCTGAAAAACTTACTAAGCACACTGCATATAAATTAAACAGAAACTTGAAAATGTTTATATCACATCCAAAACATACTTATCTAAGTTACCTAATTTGGCCCAAGGAGTGTAGACACATTTCTTGCAGTTCAACTCCATAAGAAGACTTTTCCTACCTGCATGGTGTGTCAGTTACTTCAGTCATATGTAGGCCTGTCACTAGTGCTGCTGCTGCTCTGTATGTGAATCATTGTCATGGGGCCAGCCTCCACAGTCTTCCATGCTTGTGTGTTGCCTCTTTAAAAACCTCTCACACTCTACGGCCTGGGAAATGTCAGTTTGTGCTGCATTGCAGCCTGATCTTGTTTGCATCGTGACCTGGAATCCCACAGCCTGGGAAGTGCAGGAAAGAGTATTAATGGTCTTCTGAATGATTCACTTGGCCATGATTAATAGAACAAATTACCCAGAGGCACCAAAGGATGATTACACTGTGTGCAAGGATTAGCATATTCATAGATTGAGAGGGTTGAAATTATTTAGGGCTGCCCCTCCACATAACTTTGAGGAGCAGGTTTATGCCTGCTGCTGACTATTCTACCACTCTTGCAATCTATCCCATTTCCTCAGCGACACTATGGGTAGGGGTGCCCCTAAGCAGCCTAAATTAACAGTTAACACTCATAAAGGATCTCGGACCCACAAATAACTAAATTTAGATCATCCAGACTAGTGGTTTTACCCACTAGCAGAAAATGCTGAGACAAACATGTAACTTGCTCCTACAAATGTGCACAAGTCTGCAATAGATAGATCCCATACTGATAGACCTGCAATAGATGGACCCCATTTTCTCTTCTAGTAACAGAATCAGGTACACCTACACCTCAGACCTCACCTGTTTGGATCACTCTATCATACACTTCACCATCTCTGGAGATACTGAGCCATCCCCAACCTCCACCTCGCACCCTAACACAGCTGGAACAAGGGGCCAGATGTAACAAAGGGTTTTACCCATTCTGTGTTTATGGGAAAATGTGTTCGTACCTATGGCCTAAAGTCTCTCAGCAACAATGGGCTGTTGCCCTCACCGCCACTCAGCCCAATTACCCCCCAACCTGCACCATGTACTACAGAACTTTAACAACTGGATCACCAATGCCACCAACTATGTTCCCCCCACTAAACCAACTAAAGCTCTTGACCAGCCATGCAAGCCATTTGGTACACCCTGGAACTCAGCTCCACCAAACACAGATGCAAACAACTTGACAGAAGATGGAGCATCAGCAAGAACGAAATCGACAGCCACTTTCAAATCTGCCCTCAACAGTTACCACCAACAGGTCAGAGCAGCAAAGAGAGAGGCCCTGACTGACACTAGCTCCAACTGAACTGACAAACTCTTCACCATTGTCAGAGAATTTGCCCACCCTGCATCAACCAAAAACCCAAACCCCACATCACTGAAGCTTTGCAATGCCCTGGCTGACCACTTCCACAACAAAATAGAAAGCATCTCCAAGAACTTCACCAACTGACCCTCCAACACCCTCAACCTCAAACCAACCACCACTACTGACCACCTGCTCAATGCCTGCAAACAACTCAGCAACTCTCACACAACTGCCCTTATAGGCTCCATCCACTCAGGAGCTCCCACCGACCACTACCCCGAACCGACTCTTCAAACTCAGAGTTAGGGGAGTAGCATCTGAATTTTTGACGCCAGTCTGGCCCTTTGCAGGATTAGTATAAAAAAATCTGACACTAATCCTGCAAAGCACCCAGAGGCCCATTGTAAGCAATGGAAGCCTCTTTTTAAAGCCTGCTCTGAGCAGGTGTTAAAAGTGCCAAAAAATGGTGCAAGGAAATCTTATAGATTTCCTTGCACAATTTTTTTTGCCCCCCTTTGCATACAATATGCCTGGCGCAGACAAATGTAGTGCAAAGTGGCACAATGCATGCATTGTAAATATGGTGCAACATTTTTGGCCTTCTAAAGCCACACTAACATTAAAAAATGATGCTAATGTGGCATTGGAATGGCAGTAGGGGCTATTTAATATGCCCCTAAGAAGCATGTTGCAGGTGCAAATGCAGTGCAGAAATTGGAAGATTCACGGCCAGCGTCACTATTTAACAATTACTGTTCTCTCGAGAAATTTGTAATGTTGGATTTTTTATGTAGTTCCTTAATGCAATACTAATACATTTACCAAATACTCAGGAGATTCTTCCTCACCAGTTCTAGATGTTAGTTGAATAAATGTGTGTATGGACATCAAAAACATATGGGGCATGAATGCCTTGTAGCTAATGAGCAATGGGAAAAGGTTGGAATGAAAACATCGGAAATGACGTGTGAGCCATAAATCTTTGTCACTAGTGGAGTTTCAAAAATGATTGATTAGAAATGACAACTAAAATTTGAAAAAAATGATTTGACAGAAAGGAAACACACCCTCAATACATTGTAAATGTTTAAGATAGTGGCTCCACTGCTGGATAAGTTTCCAGTATTTGATCACAGGTATGGTCATCTTGTTAATCTCTAAATTGTATATGATAATTTAGTACTTGAGAAGCAAAAGCCAGATGCTGACATTCTAGGAAAGTATCATTTACTCACTTTATTGAAGGTAAATTGGACTTGAAAAGTCTTTAAATGCTGTAAATTACTGGATGAGCCTAGACTATTTGTAAAGTATTTCAAGGACTGTCGAGACAGCCTTAAGATGGGCAGAATCTTTCTAACTTGATGGAACTCGTCTGGTTAACATGCATTTCAACACAAAGCCATTACTGGGTTCTCTAATCAACAGTGAGGTGTCTTCTGTTTATCCATGTGTTGTTGGATGCTCAGTTATAATCATGAATCATAGCCTATGAGGCCATCATGAAGATGACTGTCTTAACAGTTTTTATGTATTCCACAGGTACTGTTAAGGGGACACTTGATTACATGGCAGGATGCCTGGCTATTGTGAAATGATAAACATATCTAAGCTATCCAAAATTAAACTTTGACAAATCCAAAAACATATTTGCTAGATCAAAAAATGCCCAGGTTAGAACAAGGGGTATTTATGTTTACAGTATCTGTTAGACTTTTTATCCTTGGCGTGGTCTCCCTTAACTTTTTGCCTCTGTTCCCCGGGTTGTTGATATGTGCTGGACTCTGATTTTACTGTTTTTGTTACTCTGGGCACTTTACCAATGCTGACCAGTGCTAAAGTGCAAGTGCTCCTGTTTAAAGTGTGTACGTAATTGGTTCTCCATGATTGGCATATTTGTTTTACTGTTAAGTCCCTAGTAAAGTGCACTAGAGGTGCCCAGGGCCTGTAAATCAAATGTTACTAGTGGGCCTGCAGCACTGATTGTGCCACCCACACAAGTAACCCTGTAATCATGTCTCAGACCTGCCACTGCAGTGTCTGTGTGTGTATTTTTACAACATAAATTCGACTTGGCATGTGTACCCACTTGCCAGGCCTAAACCTTCCCTTTTCTTACATGTAAGGTACCCCTAAGGTAGGCCCTAGGTAGCCCCAAGGGCAGGGTGCAGTGTATGGATAAGGTAAGACATATAGGGGGTCATTCCGACCCTGGCGGTCAAAGACCGCCAGGGCCGCGGATGACGGAAGCACCGCCAACAGGCTGGCGGTGCTTCCTAGCCCATTCTGACCGCGGCGGTAAAGCTGCGGTCAGAAAACCGGGGCCGGCGGTTTCCCGCCGGTTTACCCCCGGCTGGGCGAATCCACCAGGGCAGCGCTGCAGGATTCTGACCCCCTTCCCGCCAGCCTGTTTCTGGCAGTTTTCACCGCCAGGAAGAGGCTGACGGGAACGGGTGTCCTGGGGCCCCTGCACTGCCCATCCCACTGGCATGGGCAGTGCAGGGGTCCCCTAACAGGCCCCCAGCATGCTTTTCACTGTCTGTCTAGCAGACAGTGAAAAGCGCGACTGGTGCAACTGCACCCGTCGCACGCCTGCAACACCGCCGGTTCCATTCGGAGCCGGCTTCAGTGTTGCAGGCCTCTTTCCCGCTGGGCCGGCGGGCGCTACCTTGGGTAGAGCCCACCGGGAAAGTTGAAATGGCACCAGCGGTCTTTTGACCGCAGTGCGGCCAAATGGCGGTTCACGCCAGGCGGGCGGCAACCGCCGCCTGCCGGGGTCAGAATGACCCCCATAGTAATGTGGTTTATATGTCCTGACAGTGAAATACTGCCAATTTCGTTTTTCACTGTTGCAAGGCCTGTCTCTCTCATAGGATAATATGGGGGCTACCTTTAAATATGATTAAAGTGTAGATTCCCCTAGAGAGTAGATAGACATGTGGAGTTTGGGGTCCCTGAACTCACAATTTAAAAATACATCTTTTGGTAAAGTTGATTTTAAGATTGTGCGTTTGAAAATGCCACTTTTAGAAAGTGAGCATTCTCTTGCTTAACCCCTTAGCTGCTGGGCCTTTTCCCCCCCAGTGCTGAGCCCTTTTTTGGCTATTTGGGGTAGTTCGCGCTTAGGGCTTCATAACTTTTTGTCCACATAAGCTAACCACGCCAAATTTGCGTCCTTTTTTTCCAACATCCTAGGGATTCTAATGGTACCCAGAGTTTGTGGTTTACCCTGGAGGAGACCAAGAAAATAGCCAAAATACAGTGAAAATTTAGTTTTTTCCAAAAAAATGGGAAAAAAGGGCCGCCGAAGAAGGCTTGTGGTTTTTTCCCTGAAAATGCCATCAACAAAGGGTTTCTGGTGCTGAAATCACTATCTTCCCACCTTTCAGGAACGGGCAGACTTGAATCAGAAAACCACATTTTCCAACACAAATTTGGCATTTTACTGGACATAGCCCATTTTTACTATTTTTGGTGCTTTCAACCTCCTTCCAGTTAGTGACAGGAATGGGTGTGAAACCAATGCTGGATCCCGGAAAGCTAAACATTTCTGAAATCTAGACAAAATTCTGAATTCAGCAAGGGGTCATTTGTGTAGATCCTACAAGGTTTTCCTACAGAAAATAACAGCTGAAATAAAAAAATATTGAAATTGAGCTGAAAACAACAGCCATTTTTCTTTATGGTTTACTCTGTAACTTTTTCCTGCGATGTCAGATTTCTGAAAGCAATATACCGTTTTGTCTGCTGGACTCTTCTGGTTGCGGGGATATAAAGGGCTTATAGTTTCATCAAGAACCCTAGGTACCCAGAGCCAATAAATGAGGTGCACCCTGCAGTTGGTTTTCATTCTATACTGGGTATACAGCAATTCATTTGCTGAAATATGAGGAGTGAAAAAGAGGTATCAAGAAAACCTTTGCATTTCCAAAATGGGATCGAGATAAGGTTTTGAGGAGCAGTGGTTATTTGCACATCTTTGAATTCCGAGGTGCCCATACTAGCATGTGAATTGCAGGGCATTTCTCAAATAGACGTCTTTTTTACACACTCTCTTATATTTGGAAGGAAAAAATGTAGAGAAAGATAAGGGGCAATAACACTTGTTTTGCTATTCTATGTTCCCCCAAGTCTCCCGATAAAAATTATACCTCACTTGTGTGGGTAGACCTAGCGCCCGCGACAGGAAATGCCCCAAAACACAACGTGGACACATCCCATTTTTTCACAAAATACAGAGCTGTTTTTTTGCAAAGTGCCTACCTGTAGATTATGGCCTCTAGCTCAGCCGGCACATAGGGAAACCTACCAAACCTGTACATTTTTGAAAACTAGAGACCTAGGGGAATCCAAGATGGGGTGACTCGCGGGGCTCTGACCAGGTTCTGTTACCCAGAATCCTTTGCAAACCTCAAAAAGTGGCTAAAAAAACAAGTTTTCCTCACATTTCGGTGACAGAAAGTTCTGGAATCTGAGAGGAGCCTCAAATTTCCTTCCACCCAGCGTCCCCCCAAGTCTCCCGATAAAAATGATACCTCACTTGTGTGGGTAGGCCTAGCGCCCGCGACAGGAAATGCCCCAAAACACAACGTGGACACATCACAGAAAACAGAGCTGTTTTTTGCAAAGTGCCTACCTGTAGATTTTGGCCTCTAGCTCAGCCGGCACCTAGGGAAACCTACCAAACCTGTACATTTTTGAAAACTAGAGACCGAGGGGAATCCAAGATGGGGTGACTCGCGGGGCTCTGACTAAGGTTCTGTTACCCAGAATCCTTTGCAAACCTCAAAAAGTGGCTAAAAAAACAAGTTTTCCTCACATTTCGGTGACAGAAAGTTCTGGAATCTGAGAGGAGCCTCAAATTTCCTTCCACCCAGCGTCCCCCCAAGTCTCCCGATAAAAATGATACCTCACTTGTGTGGGTAGGCCTAGCGCCCGCGACAGGAAATGCCCCAAAACACAACGTGGACACATCACAGAAAACAGAGCTGTTTTTTGCAAAGTGCCTACCTGTAGATTTTGGCCTCTAGCTCAGCCGGCACCTAGGGAAACCTACCAAACCTGTACATTTTTGAAAACTAGAGACCTAGGGGAATCCAAGATGGGGTGACTCGCGGGGCTCTGACCAGGTTCTGTTACCCAGAATCCTTTGCAAACCTCAAAAAGTGGCTAAAAAAACAAGTTTTCCTCACATTTCGGTGACAGAAAGTTCTGGAATCTGAGAGGAGCCTCAAATTTCCTTCCACCCAGCGTCCCCCCAAGTCTCCCGATAAAAATGATACCTCACTTGTGTGGGTAGGCCTAGCGCCCGCGACAGGAAATGCCCCAAAACACAACGTGGACACATCACAGAAAACAGAGCTGTTTTTTGCAAAGTGCCTACCTGTAGATTTTGGCCTCTAGCTCAGCCGGCACCTAGGGAAACCTACCACACCTGTACATTTTTGAAAACTAGAGACCTAGGGGAATCCAAGATGGGGTGACTCGCGGGGCTCTGACCAGGTTCTGTTACCCAGAATCCTTTGCAAACCTCAAAAAGTGGCTAAAAAAACAAGTTTTCCTCACATTTCGGTGACAGAAAGTTCTGGAATCGGAGAGGAGCCTCAAATTTCCTTCCACCCAGCGTCCCACCAAGTCTCCCGATAAAAATGATACCTCACTTGTGTGGGTAGGCCTAGCGCCAGCGACAGGAAATGCCCCAAAACACAACGTGGACACATCACAGAAAACAGAGCTGTTTTTTGCAAAGTGCCTACCTGTAGATTTTGGCCTCTAGCTCAGCCGGCACCTAGGGAAACCTACCAAACCTGTGCATTTCTGAAAACTAGAGACCTAGGGGAATCCAAGGAGGGGTGACTTGCGGGGCTCGGATCAGGTTCTGTTACCCAGAATCCTTTGCAAACCTCAAAAAGTGGCTAAAAAAACAAGTTTTCCTCACATTTCGGTGACAGAAAGTTCTGGAATCTGAGAGGAGCCACAAATTTCCTTCCACCCAGCGTTCCCCCAAGCCTCCCGATAAAAATGATACCTCACTTGTGTGGTTAGGCCTGGTGCCTGTGACAGGAATAGATCACACAACGGTCAATGTTGGTCCTTACGTGAGGCAGCTGTTGACCCTGGGGTGATCCATTCCTGACACAGACACTAGGTGTAGGCACTCAAGTGGGGTAGTGTTTTTATCAGGACAGGTGAGGAGTCACTGGGTGGTAGGAATATTGTGGATCCCAGCATATTCCTGTAGTTTGTGTGACAGAAATGCGAGAAAAATTGAGTTTTTTTTCACCATTTCAGCTTTGCAGGGTATTCTGGGTAAGAAAACTTTGGGGAAGCCACACAAGTCACACCTCTGTGGACTCCCCCGAATGTGTAGTTTCCAGAAATGTTTGGGTTCAGTGTGTTTCTCTATATGGCCGCCGAATCCAGGACCAAAAACACAGGTGCCTGCCTTACAAAACCAGTTTGTTTTGCCATGGATAATTTTGATGTCTCCACAATATGATTTGGGTGGTGGAATTTGGGGCTGAACTAAATTGGGGAGCTCCCAAGAGAGCACTCTCTCTCTGCTTGCCGCCGCATTCACCTGCTCTCTGGGTTGGCCTAACCCACTATTACCCAGTTGCACAAACAGCTTGCGAAGGGACAGCAGGACTGTCCTCATCACCTCCCTCATAATGTACTGGAAGAGGAGTTATCGAATGGGACTCCTCTGACTGAAAAATCACTCCCAGAGTCTGCGCCATTGTCCTATCCCTCAGATGCTGTCTCAGTATCTGATGTCTCAGTCTCTGATCCTATGTCAGAGCGGTCCTCTATAACCCGAGTGCAGGCAGCAGTCATCCATCAAGATGCCATCTCTGCTATTGGCTAAACTGTTGCTCTAAAACACTAGCCTACGTAGACAGTCACAAAATCGATGGTGTGTGAGATACGTGCAACAGTAGAGGCCACCTTACCTGCGCTTCTTCCCTCAATCAGCACGTACTTTCAAGACACTCAAAAAACACCTTGTCACATACCATACGTCACAGTCTTTAGCACCTCCTGCGCCCAGTCCAACAATCATTATTGGTGCTCCCACTCCCTCCTCCTCGGATTCCCTCATTACCACCCAGCAAAAGTGCCCTTCATCTCTCCATAGACTTTGCTAATGTACTCAGCTATTTACATAAAATACAGATTTGCTCTTTGCAGTAGGCATATAAACCTTCTGTGCTTTTTTATGGCACTAAAACTGCCACTAGACAAGTCGGACCCTTTTCCCCCCAGGGAAACCACACACATATTGACAAAAGTGATATATATATGACAGCCAATCACCTGAAACTCAACTCAAGCAAAACCGAAATAATCCTCTTTGGCCCACACAAAAACACCTGGGACCCCTCATGGTGGCCCACCACGCTAGGCCCTGCACCCACCCCCGCCAACCACGCACGCAACCTCAGCATCATCCTAGACTCCTCCCTCTCGATGACCCAACAAATCAACGCTCTCACCTCCTCATGCTTCAACACACTCCGTATACTGAAAAACATTCAAATGGATCCCCACAGAGACCAGAAAAACTGTCACTCACGCACACATCAGCAGCAGGCTTGATTACGGAAACGCCCTCTACGCCGGCACCACTCTAAAACTCAAGCGCAAACTACACGCATCTAGAACTCAGCAGCACGACTCATCCTCGACCTCCGCCGACACGAACACATCTCTCCACACCTCAAATCCCTCCACTGGCTCCCCATTGACAAAAGGATCACCTTCAAGATCCTCATCCTCGCACACAAATCACTCCACAACACAGGCCCTGCCTACCTCAACGAGAGTCACCTTCCACACCCCCACACGAAACGTCCGCTCAGCTGACCTCTCTCTCGCCTCTGTCCCCCGCATCAAACACACCACCACCGGGGGCAGATCCTTCTCCTACCTTGCACCCAAAACCTGGAACGCCCTCACAACCCACCTTCGCAAGACCCAAAACCTACTTCTTTTCAGGAAGGGCCTCAAAACCTGGCTTTTCGAACAGTGAACCTCCCAGCCCCTTTCCCTCCCCCCGCCCCCCCCAAGCGCCTTGAGACCCTCACAGGTGAGTAGCACACTTTATAAATCTCTTTGGTATATATAGATCTACTTCTATATATATATATATATCTATGTACATAGATATATCTATAGATATATCCATGTACATAGATATATCTATCTACATAGATATATAAATATAGATCTATATATAGATCTATTTTTTTTAGTTGTTGTATGGTTTCCTTGGGGGCCAAAATGGCCCCCAGGGAAACCCTACAACATCTAAAAAAAAAATTGCCCCCACAGGAGGTCACCCTGCCCACGGGCGACACCCTGTCATTTTTTTTTTTTTTTTTATATATATTTTTTTTTTAAAACAATCCCCTGGGGGGGGGCGCGATCGCGCCCCCCCCCCCCCCCCCAGGGGGCACCTACCTTTTTTTTTTAAAATTAATTATGCCCCCGGGGGGGGGCGGCCCGTTTTCCGAGGGGGCCGCCCCCCCAAAGTGAAATCCCTGGCGTCTAGTGGTGTTTCCTGGCCCCCGATCGCAGCTGTGCTGCGATCGGGGGCCAGGAAACACTTTGAGAAGGCCTCGTAAGAAAGGGGAGACTCTCCCCTTTCTTACGAGGCCTTCTCAAACTGTTTCTGGCCCCCCGATCGCAGCTGTGCTGCGATCGGGGGGCCAGGAAACCTGAAAGTGTTTCCTGGCCCCCGATCGCAGCACAGCTGCGACCGGGGGCCAGGAAACACTTTCAGGAAGGCCTCGTAAGAAAGGGGAGACACTCCCCTTTCTTACGAGGCCTTCCCGAACGTGGGAAAGGCCGTTTTCCCCATCAAAGCAGGAAGCTGCCGCAAGGCTGCTTCCTGCTTTGATGGGGAAAACACCTTTGCAACGTCAGCGTCCCGCGAGGCGCGCTGACGTCACAAAGGGGCGGGTGGGGGGGCGGGGGGAGACACGGAAGCTTCCGTGTCTCCCGGGGGGGGTTTAAAAAAAATAATAAATCCTCGGGTGCGACGCACCCGAGGATTTATTGATACCCTTCCTGGTGTCGGCCACTGGTCGTGACCCGCACCAGGGAGGGTGTGTAGGCGTCGGCCAGTGGCCGACGCCCGCAACGAAGAGGTTAAACCATTCTGTGACTCTGCCTTGTTTGTGGATTCCCTGTCTGGGTCAGCTAGACAGTTGGTTTGTTTTTCACCTCACACTAGACAGTGACACAAAGGGAGCTGGGGTGTAACCTGCGTTTCCTGATTAGCCATCTCTGCTAGGAGGGAGGGGTGGAGTGGTCACTCTCATCTGAAAGGACTGTGCCTGCCTCTGACAATGCAGACTCCAACCCCCCGGTGTTTGTCTGAGGCCTTGCCTGGGCAAGGTAGGATTTCACAAGTAGGTGTGAGTCCCCTTTGAAGAAAGGTGACTTCAAAGACTAAAATAGGTATAAGAAGGGCACCCAAATCTACAGACTTTAGAAACACTTCTGGAACCAAGAGGAACCTCTGCCTGGAGAAGAGCTGATGGCTGAGGAAGAAGTGCTGCCCTGCCTGTGACTGTGCTTTGTGGAGCTTTCCTGCAGTGCTGCTTCTGCCAGAGTAAGAGGGCAAAGACTGGACTTTGTGTGCCTTCCATCTTGTGAAGAAATCTCCAAGGGCTTGATTTAGAACTTGCCTTCTGTTGTTTGAAGTCTCAGGGACAGCAAAGACTTCTCTCTGCCAGCACCTGGAGGCTCTGGAGAGACTCCTGCTCTGACAAGTGGTGCCCTATCCAGTCGCTGGGCCCTTGAAAGGAAAGCTGGTGGAAATCCAAGAAAATCGACTTCAGACGTCTCCGGACCGACGCCGCTGCTGAATCCGGTAACGCCGCCTGCACCTGACGCCGTGACCTTCGCTGGAATGCGACGCTCTTCGCAGGCCTGACGCCGCTGCAGCTCCGCTGAAGTCCGCGGCTCTGTGGAAATTGCCGCACCCCGTCGTGACCAACGCCGCTTGAAGCGCGTGGATTCAACATTTCGCACAGACGCCGCGATCCCCGACTTCGCGCATCGGCTTGTTTTCACTCTTCACCAAAGGTACTGTACTTGGGGGTCTACACGACTCCGTGTCCGGCGCCGCTGGTGTCGGCTTGTTGGGAACGACTCTGTCACGACGCCGTGTTAACATCTCATCGAAGCATTTTTGTTTCTAAGCGCTATTTTTGAGTCTAATCTTTAAGTACCAAAGCCGAGGGATTCGTGTATTCACGAGACTATCGTATTCGATAATCCTTTGAAGTTTGAAGCTAGACTAGAGAGCGAAGATGCCTGGTCTTAGCAGACATGGAAATTTGTTTTGTCTTGGTTATAATAGGGATTCCCGATTGGAGGACTCGTGTCCGGTTCCTCCGATTGGAACTCCAACCTATGAATTATATGTGAAACATGGCATAGGCCCCCTCACATATAATGAAGTATGGATCCGATATACCAGGAAAGATGGTGTTTTAAAATGGCCCCAATATGGTAGTTTTGACACAGAGATTCTGGATAATCTGGAGGTTAAACTTTTTAAGAAGAAAGCCCGGCCGGCGATGTTTGACTCTTTCCGCCTATGGCGAAAGGAAGCCAAACAGAAGGAAATTAAATTAGCAAAGAGAAATAAGAGGGAAGAGGGTATCTCGATAATGCAAGCTGCCATGCAGTTTAAAGATGATGAAGAAGAACAGATGAATGAGCAGTTGCACAGGCAACGTAAATTGGTGACCGATAAATGTTATCCAGTTTTTCCGCTTCTTCAGCAAGATGCAGCAAAAGAACTTGAGAAAGATCCTTTAATGTCACACTTGTTGAGTTTGCCACCCCCTTATGCGCAGAATGCTATAGCACCTCCGCAACCTTTAGCTGTGCAACCTCCGGTTATTGTGCCTCAGGTTCTTCCACAGCCGCCAGCTCCTCTTCAGTTGGCTCCTACTACTATGGCACAGCCCCTTCAAGGGCCGCCGACTTCGCTACCTGCTCCATCTGTACCTCCTACGACTTTATGTACTACATCGACTGCCTCTTCTGGTGTTCTTCCTGATACTGCCTCTGCTTCTGCGTCTGCCTTGCCTCCCTCTGTTTTTCCTCCTGTTCTTTCATCAACTTCTCCTTCTGTCCGACAGAGAATGACAGATACTGTTGCCAGCCTTATATTTCCTCTCTTTGGGTCATCTGGTGTGACCCCAGATTCGGAGCGTAAGCAGTCGCGTAGTCAACTGCCTAATTCTCAAGAGAGAGAAATGTTTGACCGTATGGCGCGTAAATGGATTGTTTACCCTTTAAGATACGATGTAGAGTCTGTTATGGATGTCTTCCGTCAATGGGAAGCACCGAAACAAAGATACGTTTTTGAGAAAATGTGTGCATTCCTTTGTGAGGAATTGGAGGATAAGGATTTGGAAACAAATCCGCCTGATTTGTGCCGTGTACGGTTTGAGTTTGAAAAAGGCACGATTGTGGGTCCCGATGTTGAGAAAGCAGTTGCGACGTTGTTGTCCTTTAGGAATAAGGATCCTTCTCAGTCATTGTTCCAACATGACTCCTCTGTTAAAAAAAAGGTGCGACAGTACCCAATGAGAGAAGTCCCTCCGGTATGGAAGGACGCCGTTGCGGCTGATGTTGCTAATCAAATTGATGCTGTCCCAGCTCATTTTCAGCGTGTTTGGGTACATGTTCCGTGGAAGCAAGCTGAAGTTTTAGCCCTTACGTAGACTTTGCCTGATCCCCGTAAAAACCCTGCAGGGTATTATAAGGAATTATCACAGACTGCAGACTCATGCATTATGAATTTAGCCGACATAGACATGTTATTTGGGAATGTTGTTCCACAGCCTTTGTGGGGATTGATTCGCCATACAGATCATGCACAAGAGTTAGGTGACTCATGGGCTAATATTAGTGCTGCAAATGATAGACAAGTTGGTGGTGCCAAGCCTGAGCCTTTGGTAGCAGAACTGCCTGCTAGGATCATTACTTACATGAAGACTTTAATGCCTGCGATGCGTGTGAATTGGGATAAATTGTCTGCGTGTAAGCAGAAGAAAGATGAAACAGTGCCTGATTTCTTCACCAGGTTTGAGGAAACGTTTATCGACCACAGTGGTCAAGATATGAGTACAGAAGGTGGTCAACGGTTGTTCGTCGACAAGTTTGTGCACAATTTGCTTGCCGAGCTGTGTAAGAAATTGAAGGATTCAGAGAGTTCTTGGGCCGTTTCCTCTTCAGCACAAATATTGGCTACTGCACAGTACTACGAAAATAGGGATAAAGATGAGAAGGATAGAGCAGACAAGAAAACTAAAGAATTAAAGACGAAGGTTCTTTTACATCAGGCGTATCCGCCACGTGGTGATCAGAGTAACTATCAGCAACCTCAACAGTTCCAGAGAAACTCGCAAAGGTTTGAGTTTTCTCAACCACGTGTTCCTGTAGGTCCCAATCAGTGTTCATATTGTAAAGAAGAGAGTCATTTCAAGTATAGTTGTCCTATTTTGTTGCAGCGTACGAATGGTGCTTCTGCCGCAAGAGGTCGAGGTGTTCAACAAGCCCCTAGAGGTAGAGGACGTGGAAGTTTTCCCCAGAACACGCGTTCCTTTCCGTCTCAAAACTCAATGAATAGTTTTGACCAGCAACATAACGCGTCTGGTAGGACGGCTCAGTACTATGCTGACGACTACTATGCAGAAGATGAGAATCTGGAAGGTAATAATTGCTAGGACAGCCATAGACGAAGAGAGGGAGTTTTTTTAGTTCCAGTGGATCAGAATGGACCCTATGTTAAGGTGATTACATCAGGTGTGTCGGAGCCTTTTTTGTTGGATACTGGTGCTACAAAGAGTTCTATTATGCTCTCAAAACTCCCTGGCGCACCTTTGTCTGGCGAGATGAATGTTTCAGTAGGTTTTTCAGGCGCCCCGGTTAGGAACCCGATTTCTAGTCCTATGTCCCTTTCTGTTGGACCTTGTGAATTGGAAGCACCCCTTATTCTGACGACAGGTTGTGGTGAAAACTTGTTAGGATTGGATTTGTTGAAAAGATTGTATGCAACATTATATTGTTCTCCTTCGGGAGTACAACTTACACTGGGTAGGAAATTGATCTCTCCAATGTATTTGTCGAAGGATAAACTTCCGACCGAATTGTCGTTTCTTCCTGATACCATTTGGGCTACTGGTCCTAATGACGTGGGTCTGTTGGAAATACCGCCTTATGTTGTGACATTGAAAGCCAATGTTAAATTACCACGCATTCAACAATACAAGATCTCTAGTGAAGGTGAAAAGGCGTTGCTAGCGATCATTTATGATTTTATTGAAAAAGATGTAATTGAAGAGACAAGAGGCAACGTTTGTAATAGTCCTGTTCTGCCTGTTTTGAAACGTACTGACCCCTCTAAGCCACCTGTTTACAGGCTCGTGATTGATCTTAGAGAGGTAAATAAAATAGTTGTGCCACAGTTTCCAGTTGTTCCTAATATCACTGCCCTATTGACTATGATTCCAGCTTCCGCCACCTGGTTCTCGGTGATTGACTTAAAGAATGCTTTCTTCAGCATCCCGATTGCAAAGGAGAGCAGGGATATTTTTGGCTTCAGTTTAGGAGGCAGAAGTTTCCGCTTCAAACGCGCTCCACAAGGCTACTGTGAAAGTCCATCAATATATAGTCAGGCTTTAAAAACACAGCTTGATGCAATTGTTTTACCTTACGGCGCTACCCTTATTCAGTACGTCGATGATTTGCTAGTCGCTACAGATACTGAAGAGATTTGTAAAGAAGCCACCTTGTCATTGTTACGTCATTTATCTGATTTACATCAAAAAGTGTCCCTTTCAAAACTGCAATATTGTCAACAAGAAGTGACCTACTTAGGTCATCTCTTCTCGAAGGAGGGAAGGAAACTGACCTCAGAAAGAATTCAGGCAATTGCAAAATTGAGTGTGCCAAAGACACAGAGAGAAGTACATGCTTTCTTGGGCATTACATCATGCTGCAGACAATGGATACCGAATTTTTCTTTGCTGGCCAAACCTTTGGTAGCATTGACCTATAAAGATACACCGAACCCCGTTCCGTGGTCTGAAGATTGTCAGAAAAGTTTTTCCGAATTGCGTAATGCATTGTGTTCGGCTCCTGTGTTGGGTACACCCGACTACGGTAAGCCCTTTACACTGTATGTCCATGAGAAAGAGGGTTGTGCATTGTCAGTGCTGACACAGTCTTTTGGAGACAAGCAGCGCCCATGCGCATATTTTTCGTCAACTTTGGATCCGGTAGCTAAAGCATTGCCAAGTTGCTTGAGAGCCACAGCGTCAGCAGCTGTTTCTATTCGACAGTCTGCTGGGTTAGTGATGAATAATATGTTGATTGTGATGGTTCCACATGCAGTGGACACGTTGTTAAACAGGACCAAGACACAGCATTTAACTAGTGCTCGATTGTCAGGTTACGAGTTGACACTGATAGCGAGTCATGTGCACATAAAGAGTTGCAATACGTTGAATCCAGCCACGTTATTGCTGATTTCAGTAGAGACAGATGATGTTGAACAACATGATTGTTTTCTTAGGACAGAAGAAGAAACGAAAGGGAGAGTAGATCTTAAAGATACTCCTCTTGTAAAGTGTGATGGTACCTTATGGGTGGATGGTTCATGCTTCAAGCTTCCGAATGGTGATACGACTGCAGCATATGCTGTCACAACTTTGCATACGATTGTTGAAGCTGCACGTATACCACATAATTCAGCTCAAGCAGCAGAGCTGATTGCACTTACGAGAGCGTGTGTGTTATCGAAAGGAATAAAAGTGACCATATATACCAACACCCAGTATGCGTTTGGTGTGGCCCATAGTTTTGGACGATTGTGGAAAGAACGTGGGTTCCTGACTTCGCATGGAGCTAAAATTCAGCATGGTTAGTTGGTGAATGAGCTTCTTGAGTCACTGACCTTGCCATTACAAGTTGCGATTGTAAAATGCAGTTCACACAAGAAGGTTACTGATGATGTCGGTCGTGGCAATGCATTTGCTGACGAGATCGCAAAAGAAACAGCAAAAGATGTGATGAATCGAATGTATGTTGCAGGCCCCGCAAGATGGGTTGGTGACGTTGGAATATGTGAAGATACGATAGAGGGTGTGAAGTCTCTTCAAGCTGAAGCTTCAGAGAAAGAGTTGAGTGTGTGGAAAGAAAGTACGGGTAAATTGGATGAAAATGGTTGTTGGGTTGACTTGTCAGAACGTCAGCGATGGTTGTTACCCGATGCGTATGTGCTTGCAGTGGTGACAATGGCTCATGGAATGGCCCATATCAGTGTGAAAGGGATTTGTAAGTTGTTGGCTTCAGTATGGCAAAATGCTGGAATTCCTAAATGTGCAGAGAATGTGGTCAAGAATTGCATGGTGTGTCTGAAATACAATCCTGGTAGGGGAACCCCAACTCCAGCTGGTCATTTTGCGCCTCCAACGTATCCGTTCGAGGTTTTGCAGCTAGATTTCAACCGCATGGAAAGGTGCAACAATCTGAAATATGTACTCGTTGTTGTTTGTGCTTTTTCAAGATGGGTAGAAGCATATCCCTTAAAAGACAACACTGCCTTATCCACAGCTAAAGCCCTTGCCAAAGAATTCTTCCCTAGGTTTGGAATGCCGAGAATGGTCTGGAGTGATAATGGGAGTGAATTTGTGGGTCGAGTGATGAAAAAAGTATGTGAGGGGCTAGGTATCCAGCAAAAATTCCACGCTGCAAATCACCCCCAATCAGCTGGACTAGTAGAGTGCTATAATGGCATGCTAAAACTGAAGTTGGCAAAGATACAAGCGAGCTCTGGTCTTAAATGGCCTGACGCTCTGCCTCTAGCACTCCTATCAACAAGAATGACTGTGCATTCGCGAGTGGGACTTAGTCCCTATGAAATTGTGTTCGGCCACCCGGCCAACATATGGGGAGTGCCAAGACCAACAAAATTCAGTGAGATCGAACACCCTGTACTGCTTGATTATTTGTATGAATTGACGGCTAAATTGCGTGTTCTACACCAACAGGTTCACGATACTCTGCCTCAGGTCTCTGAAGCTCCAGGACATCTTATCGATCCTGGATCATGGGTGCTGGTCAAGAACTTCCAGCGGACAAAGAATGACCAGCCCCGTTGGACCGGCCCCTACCTCGTCCTTCTCTCAACAAGGTCAGCTGTTCGAGTGGAAGGGAAAAAGAACTGGATCCACGGCGTACACTGCAAGAGGGTCCTTTTCCTCTACCGTACGACTGATGGGTCCAGGAGGGGATCGCTGACTCTGAGACTGAGACTGTGCCTCGTTTTTTGCCATTTAGCGATGCACGTGTAAAAGGAACAATTTCTGAACGAGAAAGTGACAATAATTTGCAAGAAGCTGTGCCACCGTCAATTCGATTGAACACTACAGAGCCTGAACTCTTGTTCCAGAACCAGACAGTACCTGGAAAAAGCCGTTATAATTTGAGACCAAGAACTAAGGACAAATAATTTTTTCCCGTTCCTTTTTTTTTTGGTTGAAAGTGCGGCTTTCTCATCTGAGAAACTTTTTTGGTTTTTTTCCTTTTCGAACCGCCATCCGGGTTCAGCTGTAGGGTCGTGGTTGCCCAAGTCTTTGGAGTGCAGCTGAAGACGTTAGGTCGACAGTTCTGGTCAGTCTAAGGGAGTTGCCCTGGACTGACAGAAGCATTCCCTAGCATAGAACACCCTACCACCACGAGCAGCAATTAGAGAAGATGGAGTTTTTCAAGAATGAGAGACCTGCCAGACAGATGGACTTTAAAGCCAGAATGGGTATAATAATGACAAAGAAACGATTTTTGATATTATGTGTTTTCATGTTGCTTAGTGTAATGACGTTTTTAATAGGATATGTTTTATTCTCTTTTCAAGTGACATTTGCACCCATTACACAGCCCATACCTCCTTCTACTGTTTCCTCGCATTCTTTTCACCCCCTGCCTGAACACGAGTCTGCCAGAAGATTAGAATTTGTCAACAATTAATTCATTAAGCTTCTACACCAACACCAATTAATAGTGAACACAACTAACTGTTGGGTGTGTGGTCTTATGCCTCATACTACTGATAAAGGTATCCCTTATCTGGTCCTGCCTTTCAGCCATAATGGTTCTGTATGGGCATATAGAACGGTGTTCATATACGCGTATGAAGCCAACCCCCTACGTTCTGTGAAAGATAATCCTAAGAATAGTGCTCTAGCTAAGGGTATAGTAGATATGATTAGGGAAGATATTTCCTATGAGACTATCCCGAGAGATGAGACACTAGAATATATTGGATGGAACATAACAGGATATGGAGTTACTCTGAGTGGGAACCAGCGAGCAAAGAGATCCTCCCCGATTTGGATTGTACCCCATCAGGGTCACCTATGTCTGCAAGGTAATGGCAAGAATCCCAGAGCTCAGTTAGGGAAAAGTATCTGCACTGAAACATATGTTTTTGCGTCTCAGACTTCTCCTTCGTTCTTAGCAGCTAAGGGTACCTATTTCATCTGCCATAATAGAGCCTATACATGGTTGCCCCCTGACTTCTCAGGCACATGTTTTGTTTCGTTCCTGTTACCTCCCACCTACACGGCCGCGGCAGATTACCATAAGACAAGGATAGTTAGAGGTGTCATAAGTAAAGAAGACACTACAGGACAAGAATTTGGAGATTTCGTAAAAGGTATTCTGCCGTTTTGGGGTCCTATGGTTAACAGCAGGAACATAAGGCAATTGACAAAGGTGGTTGAATCCACGGTAGTTGAAACCGCCGGTGCCCTTGGTAATTTGACTGCTGAGCTCCAGTCGGATCGCCTTATGACTCTTCAGAACAGGGTCGCATTAGACGTCATACTTGCAGACCGAGGTGGGGTATGTAAAGTGATCCAATCAAGTTGCTGTGTTTTCATCCCAGATAACGCTCCAACAGTCTACCAGGCCATTTCCAAACTACATAAGATCTCCGAGTCTATTCACGTGGATAAAGGAGATTGGTCATTGATGGGGTGGTTCTGGGAGCTGATATCCGCCTGGGGATGGAAGACTCTGGTAGTCATTGGGATGATCTTAGCCATTCTTTTCCTGTCCTGTCTGTGTGTACAGTGTGCTCCTGCAATATGTGGCCTCTGTGCTACATCGTGTGTAAGGAAACCTGTATCAAGGGACGAGCTAAGAAATATGATGATGCTACAGCAACATCTGAACGACTTTATGAATATAGACCTGGACTCAGATTAGCGTGAGTATAGGTTATTGCCTATGTAAGGGCAAAAAGAGGGTCTGTGGTACTGAAAATTCTGGACCCGTGTTATAAACATCGTTGTATCACAACGATTTTGGTATCAGCAGACCGAGAATGATTAGAATAGTATGCACAAGCATTGTATTCATATTCGGGTAACTAAATCACCCGAATATCAGAGTTTCCGTCCTGAACCCTCGTGTTCCATTTAAACGACAGCCATTTTGTGATTGCCCTCACATAGGCCAATGACTAATGCCGAAAACGAGTCTGAAGGACACGTACATCTTTGCTGACTCCTATGTGACCTGGGCAAGCTGACTCCACTGCCTGAAGCCAAACCTGTTCGGCCAGTTTCTTTCCCAGTGGCCGAATGAGATTAGTATCAAGGCACAACACATCATAAAACCTTTCATCACACACAAACCATGCCTAATCTTACACGCACCTGTCCCTGTTTCTTTCTTTATGACTTGCTTTACAAGGAGGAGGTGCCTGTTTATATTGGGGGTCCGTTGATATCTGAGGAAACTACTGAGCCTTGCCGGGTAATTGATTGAGGGCTGGACAAACTGAAATATGGGCTTGTCATCATAACCCTGCTATTTCTTTGTAGTGAAAATATGTGAATGGTCAACTGTAAAATAAGGAATGTTTGCCTAAAGCATAATATTTTGTATAAAAGAGAAGGTTAGCTTTGCAAAGAGAGCAGTCTCCTGAGAATATACACCGTGTTGTACTTCTAGGATACCTGTTACTGGCTGCAGCCAATAAACAAGATCTTTGACTTCACCAAGAAGACTCTATGTTTCTGTAGTCTGAAACAGGAAGGACTCGAAGTCTTAGAGTGTGTTCCCTGGCACCACTGGGTTCTGAAAAACCCAGTACTTCAAACTTGACTTGTGTATGTCGGATTTTTGTCGTTTTGGTCTTGTTTTGTTTAGATAAATATTTCCTATTTTTCTAAACTGGTGTTGTGTCATTTTGTAGTGTTTTCATTAAGTTACTGTGTGTGTTGGTACACATACTTTACACCTAGCACTCTGAGGTTAAGCCTACTGCTCTGCCAAGCTACCAAGGGGGTAAGCAGGGGTTAGCTGAGGGTGATTCTCTTTTACCCTGACTAGAGTGAGTGTCCTTGCTTGAACAGGGGGTAACCTGACACTCAACCAAAGACCCCATTTCTAACATTGGTGATCAGCGGTTGGGATTTGGACTTGTATTTGTACTTGACATACAGTAATTAAGTGTACACTACTGTTAGAGTTCAGACCACTATGTGACCACATACTACTAGTCTTGTGATTTTTTTTTTTTTTTCTATTTGGACTGTTTTTGCTCTGCATTCATTTTTTTCTCACTGATTCCTTGATTGACTTTCTTTGGAACTTCATTTGGGAACTTGTTTTTCTGCCTTTGGAACTTTACACTTGTTTTTGAATCTTCATCATGTCCCATGCTGGAGATGCATCAGTTGGAGCTGACTTTGACCTTGAGAAATTGGAGAGTTATACCAAAGCTCAGTTGAAGCAGTTCTGTAAAAGTTTTGACTGTCCCATTAAGAGCTCATCCAGGAAGGAGGAGCTGCAAAAGGCGCTGAGGGCCTGGGTGACAGCCAAGAGCACTGAAGTGCACACAGAGGATGAGGGAGATGAGGAGGATGAGGAAGAGTGTTCAGTACACAATGGTATTTTGGGTGGGCCTGTTATGTCCAGGGAGAAGGTCTCCAGGGCAGGTAGCAGTGTCTCATCCAAGGGTCTGACACCTGAGGAGTTACAGAACAGACAGGCAGAAAGGGAGTACCAATTGGAGCAGAATAGGCTAGCCCTTGAAGAGAGGAAGTTAACAATGGCTCATGAGCTTAGCTTGAGAGAGATGGATCATAGAAGCCAGTCCAGTAGAGATGGTGGCAGCAATCCTACAGTGCAGCCTGAGAGAAGGGTACACATCCCAAAAGACCTTGTGAGGGATTATAAGAGGGAGGATGATATCTACTTGTGGTTCAAGGGTTATGAGTCAGCTCTCCACATGAACCTGGTCCCTGAAGCTCATTGGGGGGCTGCCCTGTGGAAGCATTTTGAGCGTTTTGAGGCAGAGGGGAGGGACACACTGTCAGCCTTAGGGGATGCTCAGGATTTCACCTACCCTGTCATGAAGGAGGCCTCACTCACCAGGTATGGTCTCACCCCTGAGCAGTACAAGGAGAAGTTTAGATCCTACAAGAGAAAGGAATCCCAAACATGGTTGGAATGTGTTGATTCTTTTTGCAGGTCACTGGATGGTTGGGTAAAGGGCAGTAAGGTAAACATGTATGAGGGGCTTTACAATTTAATTGCTTGGGAGCACTTGTACAGTTTATGTTTTCCAGAGCTGCGCCAGCACCTCATTGACAGCAAGCTGACTGACCCCAGGAAGCTTGTACAGGAAGCGGACCGCTGGGAGAGCACTAGGGTCCAAAAGAGGTATGGGGGAGACCACGCCAAGGGTGGGCAGGGTCCCTCTCAGGAGAAAGGGGTGAGTAAGGGCAAACAGGGGGAGTTCTCTAAAGGGCCCCAAACTGATTCCCAGGGTAAGGATTCCCAACCCCCCAGTGAAAAGAAGCCATGGTTGTCCAAAGGGAAGCCAGTGGCAGGTGGTACCCCACGTAAGTGCTATGCATGTGACCAGGTGGGTCATGTGAGGGGGGACCCCGAATGCCCCAAATGTACACCGGCACTACTGGTGCACCGTCCCAGGGTTTGGCCAGTGTAGCGCTTGGGGAGGAGTTGGTTTCAGGTGGGTGGGAACCAGCAGAAATGACCCTTGTCTCACTAGGGGACAGTGAGATGGTCCAGAGAAACCTAGTGCCTGATAACACTAAGAAGTACAGGCAATGGGTGACCATCAATGGACAGAGGGTGGAGGCTCTGAGAGACACAGGAGCCAGTGTGACTACAGTGAGGAGTCACCTGGTGTCTGAAGAGCAGATTGATCCCCGGGTACTTCACCAAGTAGTTGCGGTAGACAACTCTGAGCGCCTCTGCAGAGTGGTGCAGGTTCCCTTTGAATGGGGGGGGGGGGTCTCAGGTTCCTGGAAAGTAGCTGTGAGTCCAACCAGGCCTGTTGATTGTTTGCTAGGCAATGACCTGGAGGATTCCCCTTGGAAGGAGGTGGAACACAGGTCTCACTTGGAGATGTTGGGTCTGCCTGGGTGGGTATGCGTATCCACCCGGTCTATGGCAGCCAATCAGGGTAGTCAAGACCCCTTGGAGCCTGAAACAGTGGCCTGGGGACCGCCAAGAAGAGGAAGGGCAGGGGGCACGGGAAACCGTCCCCAGAAGTTCCCACGGTCCGGGAGGAGGCAGAGCCTGAGGGTGATGCCCCGGAGCCTACAGGGGAACAGGTGGCTGAACTGGGGGAGGTCCCTGAGCTGTCGCAGTGGCAGCAGGAAGGGGGGCCCACCAGGGAAGCATTCTGTGCAGCACAGAAGTCATGCCCTACTTTGGAGGGTTTGCGGCAGCAGGCGGCAGACCAGGCGGCTGGCAAGGAGCCAGGATCACACCTGATTTATTGGGAGGACGACCTCCTGTATAGCGAGCCTAAGGTTCCTGAGCCTGGGTCAGCCCGTGTGCTGGTGGTACCCCAGTGCTTCAGGGCCTTCCTACTGGGGTTGGCTCATGATGTGTGTTTAGCTGGACATTTGGGGCAGGACAAGACCTTTGAGAGGCTTGTCACCCACTTTTACTGGCCCCTAATGCGCAGGCACTCAGATGCACATTGCAGGTCTTGTCAGACTTGTCAGGCAAGTGGCAAGAGTGGGAGGAAATGTAAAGCTCCCCTCTAGCCTTTGCCTGTTGTCAGTACTCCCTTTGAACGGGTAGGAATTGACATTGTGGGGGCCTCTGGATCCCAAGACAGCCCTGGGCAACAGGTTCATCCTGGTCTTGGTGGACCATGCCACACGGTACCCAGAAGCCATTCCTCTAAGGACGGTCACTGCCCCCGTGGTGGGACGTGCCTTGATGGGAGTTTTTACCCGCATGGGGTTCCCCAAGGAAGTGGTATCTGATAGAGGTACAAACTTCATATCTACTTATATGAAGTCTCTGTGGAAGGTGTGTGGGGTAACCTAAAAGTTCACCACCCCTTACCACCCCCAAAGTAATGGTCTGGTTGAGAGATTCAACTGCACCTTGAAAGGCATGATTTAGGGCCTGTCAGAGCCCTTGAGGCGTAAGTGGGACGTCCTCTTGCCATGCCTTCTGTTCGCTTACAGGGAGGTGCCTCAAAATGGACTTGGCTTTAGCCCCTTTGAGGTCATCTATGGCCACCCTGTGAGGTGACCGCTCAGTCTGGTGAAGGAGGCTTTGGAGAAAGCTCCTCGTAAACCACCCCAGGATGTATTTAGCTACATGCTGGCACTAAGAAACCAGACTGCCCGCTTCAGGAGTCTCGCTCAGGAGAACCTGGAAGCAAGCCAGGAGGATATGAAACGGTGGTACGACCAGAATGCCACTCTGGTTGAGTTTCAGCCTGGACAAAAAGTGTGGGTCATGGCACCAGTGGAGCCTAGGGCTCTCCAAGATAAGTGGACTGGGCCTTTTGAGGTGGTGGAAAGAAAGAGCGAGGTCACCTATCTGGTAGACTTGCAATCCCCCAGGAACCCTTTGAGGGTCCTACATGTCAACCGCCTCAAACCACACTTTGAGCGAACTGAGCTATCCATGCTCCTAGCGACAGATGACGGGGTGGAGGAAGAGAGTGAGCCTCTTCCTGACCTCCTGTCTGCAGGAGAGAAAGATGGGTCTGTGGAGGGAGTGATCCTCTCCCCCTCCCTGACAGAGGAACAGCAGAGGGACTGTCGCCACGTGTTGGGACAGTTCGCCTCGCTGTTTTCCCTGATCCCAGGAGTCACACACCTGTGCACACATGATGTGGACACTGGGGACAGTACACCTGTTAAACATAAGGTTTACAGGGTGACTGACAGGGTCAGGGCTTGCATTAAGGAGGAAGTCTCCAAAATGTTAACCCTAGGGGTCATTGAGCACTCCAGCAGTCCTTGGGCCAGCCCAGTGGTATTGGTCCCAAAGGCTGCTGCTCCTAGTGCCATTCCAGAACTTAGGTTCTGTGTGGATTACCGGGGTCTCAATGTGGTTAGCAAGACTGATGCACACCCCATCCCCCGAGCTGATGAGCTCATTGATCGGTTAGGAGCTGCCAAGTACCTCAGTACGTTTGATTTAACATCTGGGTACTGGCAGATTGCCTTAACTGAGGGGGCAAAGGAGAGGTCAGCATTTTCTACCCCAGATGGCCACTTCCACTTCAGCGTGATGCCCTTTGGGATGAAGAATGCCCGTGCCACCTTTCAGAGGTTGGTCAACCAGGAGTTGGCAGGACTGGATGAGTTCAGTGCCGCCTACCTGGGTGACATTGCTGTGTTTAGTTCCACATGGGAGGAACACCTGCAACACCTCTGGAGAGTGTTAGAGGCCCTGCAGAAGGCAGGCCTCACTATTAAGGCGAGCAGGTGCCAATTAGGGCAGGGTTCTGTGGTGTACTTAGGACACCAGGTGGGGAGTGGCCAGGTGGCACACCTACAGCCTAAGATTGACACGATTCTGGCTTGGGAGCCTCCCAAGACCCAGACTGAAGTGAGAGCTTTTTTAGGTCTCACAGGATATTACAGGAGGTTTGTTAATGGATATGGTACCATTGTTACTCCCTTAACTGAGTTGACTTCTAAGAAGCAAACCAAGAAAGTGATCTGGACAGAGGCTTGCCAGAACGCTTTTGATGCCCTGAGGGCTGCCATGTGCACAGCACCTGTGCTGCAGGCACCTGACTACTCCAAGGAGTTTGTTGTGCAAACAGACACCTCAGAGCATGGTATAGGAGCAGTACTCTCACAGATTAATGAAGAGGGCCTCGATCAACCCGTAGCCTTCCTTAGCAGGAGGTTACTACCCAGAGAACGTAGGTGGAGTGCCATAGAACGTGAAGCGTTTGCTGTGGTCTGGGCACTGAAGAAGCTAAGACCCTACTTGTTTGGGACTCACTTCCGAGTTCAGACCGACCACAGGCCCCTCAGATGGTTAATGCAGATGACGGGGGAGAATCCAAAACTGTTGAGGTGGTCCATTTCCCTACAGGGGATGGACTTTATGGTGGAACACCGTCCTGGTTCAGAGCACGCCAATGCTGATGGTCTGTCCAGGTTCTTCCGCCTTAGTGATGAGAACTCCCATGAGGTTGGGTAGTTGCTCCCCACTTTTAGCTGGGGGGGACACGTGTTAGACTTTTCATACTTGGCGTGGTCTCCCTTAACTTTTTGCCTCTGTTACCCGGGTTGTTGATGTGTGCTGGACTCTGATTTTTCTGTTTTTGTTACTGTGGGCACTTTACCACTGCTAACCAGTGCTAAAGTGCAAGTGCTCCTGTTTAAAATGTGTATGTAATTGGTTCTGTATGATTGGCATATTTTTTTTACTGTTAAGTCCCTAGTAAAGTGCACTAGAGGTGCCCAGGGCCTGTAAATCAAATGTTACTAGTGGGCCTGCAGCAATGATTGTGCCACCCACACAAGTAACCCTGTAATCATGTCTCAGACCTGCCACTGCAGTGTCTGTGTGTGTATTTTTACACTGTAAATTCGACTTGGCAAGTGTACCCACTTGCCAGGCCTAAACCTTCCCTTTTCTGACATGTAAGGCACCCCTACGGTAGGCCCTAGGTAGCCCCAAGGGCAGGGTGCAGTGTATGGATAAGGTAGGACATATAGTACTGTGGTTTATATGTCCTGACAGTGAAATACTGCCAATTTCGTTTTTCACTGTTGCAAGACCTGTCTCTCTCATAGGATAATATGGGGGCTACCTTTAAATATGATTAAAGTGTAGATTCCCCTAGAGAGTAGATGGACATGTGGAGTTTGGGGTCCCTGAACTCACAATTTAAAAATACATCTTTTAGTAAAGTTGATTTTAAGATTGTGCGTTTGAAAATGCCACTTTTCGAAAGTGAGCATTTTCTTGCTTAAACCATTCTGTGACTCTGCCTTGTTTGTGGATTCCCTGTCTGGGTCAGCTTGACAGTTGGGTTGTTTTTCACCTCACACTAGTCAGTGACACAAAAGGAGCTGGGGTGTAACCTGCATTTCCTGATTAGCCATCTCTGCTAGGAGGGAGGGGTGGAGTGGTCACTCTCATCTGAAAGGACTGTGCCTGCCTCTGACAATGCAGACTCCAACGCCCTGGTGTGTGTCTGAGGCCTTGCCTGGGCAAGGCAGGATTCCACAAGTAGGTGTGAGTCCCCTTTGAAGAAAGGTGACTTCAAAGACTAAAATGGGTATAAGAAGGGCACCCAAATCTACAGACTTTAGAAACACTTCTGGAACCAAAAGGAACCTCTGCCTGGAGAAGAGCTGATAGCTGAGGAAGAAGTGCTGCCCTGCCTGTGACTGTGCTTTGTGGAGCTTTCCTGCAGTGCTGCTTCTGCCAGAGTAAGAGGGCAAAGACTGGACTTTGTGTGCCTTCCATCTTGTGAAGAAATCTCCAAGGGCTTGATTTAGAGCTTGCCTCCTGTTGTTTGAAATCTCAGAGACAGCAAAGACTTCTCTCTGCCAGCACCTGGAGTCTGAATCGACTTCGGACGACTCCGGACCGACGCCGCTGCTGAATCCGGTAACTTCGCCTGCACCTGACGCCGTGACCTTCGCTGGAACGCGACGCTCTTCACAGGCCCGACGCCGCTGCAGCCCCGCTGAAGTCCACAGCTCTGTGGAAATCGCCGCACCCCATCGTGACTGATGCCGCTCGAAGCGCGTGGATTCAAGGTTTCGCACAGACGCCGAGATCCCCGACTTCGCACATCAGCTTGTTTTCACTCTTCACCAAAGGTACTGTACTTCGGGGTCTACACGACTCCGTGTCCGGCGCCGCTGGTGTCGGCTTGTTGTGAACGACTCCGTCACAACTCCGTGTTAACATCTTATCGAAGCATTTTTGTTTCTATGCGCTATTTTTTAGTCTAATCTTTAAAAATTCATAACTTGACTTGTGTATGTCGGATTTTTGTCGTTTTGGTATTGTTTTGTTTAGATAAATATTCCTTTTTTTCTAAACTGGTGTTGTGTCATTTTGTAGTGTTTTCATTAAGTTACTGTGTGTGTTGGTACAAATACTTTACACCTAGCACTCTGAGGTTGAGCCTACTGCTCTGCCAAGCTACCAAGGGGGTAAGCAGGGGTTAGCTAAGGGTGATTCTCTTTTACCCTGACTAGAGTGAGGGTCCTTGCTTGAACAGGAGGTAACCTGACTGTCAACCAAAGACCCCATTTCTAACAGTATCTTATTGGGTGTGTGGGCCATTTCTATCTCATATTTGTAATCGGATAGTGCTGTTTAATTGTCAAATAAGTATATGAAGCCTCAAATCAAGATGAGGGTTTATAATTAGATCTATTTATGATTTTGGGGATATTTAGTTATATTTTGAGCATGCATCCTTGATCCTTTCTGGAAAACTCCCAAATTCTTTATTGTTATCACTTGGTCAAGAGAAGAGTCCATATGAAGTTGGTGTAACTTAGATGTATTTTGAGTCCAGTACATTACACCCAATCAATATTGGCCTTGGTTGACACGGATCTGAGCAGCTATGGATCACTCACAGTCCAAAATGGATCACAGGCAAATAGAAGGGTACACGTTTACATTCATACAACAATCACCAGTAGTCAAGTTACAGATTTCTCATCAAACACTGGACTGTTCAGCCACCTTAAGTAGAATAATAGTTAGTGACTTGGTTATTTAGAAGACAGAAACCAGCCGCCAGTGGAAATGTCCCCCATGAGCTAGGCATTCACTCCCTACAGTCTATACATTACAGTCTATGGGGGTCATTACAACCCTGGCGGATGGCGTAAACCGGCGGTAAGACCGCCAACAGGCTGGCGGTCTTACTTTGGTGTATTATGACCATGGCGGTTACCACCATGGTCATCCGCCGGTTTTCCGTCCCGCCCGCCAGGGCGGAGACGACCGCCGGGCTGGAGACCTGTGTCTCCAGCCCGGCGGCCGTCAGTATACCGCCGGCTGTATTTGGACCCGGCTTACCGCCGTGGATTTCCAGCGGTTTCAACCGCCATGAAATCCATGGCGGTAAGCACTATAGGGGTCTCCCCCACCCCGACTCCCTCCCCTACACCCCCCACCACCCCTGCCACCCCCCAAAGGTGGCAGGGCCACCCTCCCCACCCCGACCCCCAACATAACATTACTCACACACACCCAACACGCATGCAGGCACCACCAACACACACATGCACACACCCGACATAAATGCCTACATCCACACACACAGTCATACACGCACACCCACATTCAAACATACATGCACACATCCATACAGACATACCCACAGACATACACGCACTCATTCCCATACACACAACAACCCCGCAAGCATACACGCACTCACACCCCCCTCTACATACACACACGCATACACCCATGCACGCACACAACACTCAACACCACCCCATCCCCCTCCCCTAACAGATGATCGACTTACCTGGTCCGTCGATCCTCCGGGAGGGGACGGGAGCCATGAGGACAGCTCCGCCGACACCACACCGCCAACAGAACACCGCTGCGCCGAATCACAGGACGTGATTCGGTGGGCGGTGTTCTGTTGACGTGGCGGTGGAAGTGGAGCAACCTCCCCTTCCCCGCCGCCCGTCACTATGGCTGTTGGCGGCTCTTCGACAGAATAACGACGGAGAGCAGCCAACAGTCTTAATACGCCGAGCGGCAAACCGCCTGCACAGGCGGTCTTCCGCACGGCGGTCCCTCGGCGGTCTTGCAAAAAGACCGCTGAGGTCGTAATGACCCCCTATATATTACTTTTACTTTACATTAACTTAACCTTTGCAATTTTATGTAGTGTATGTTTCCATTCAATATTTTATGCATAATATTGTCATGCTCCTTTGGTCAAGAAGAGGTGCTCAGTTGGCTCAGTGAGTTTGTGACAATAATGACTACTTCGATTCCAGGGCTAGTGAAGAACCAAGGCTTGAGAAGTTTTCTAACGGATAATAGATTGAATGTGCTTCTCAGTTGATCCAGTAAACTGTTCCATAGTTGTGATGTAGTGTATATGAAATTTCTGCCCCCAAAGTGGATCTTTGATTTTTTGCACATTTATTAGGCGAGCATTAGTAGAACAAATGGGAGTGTACCAAGTGAGATTGTTCTTCAGAAAGTTTGGGGCAGCTCCTTATAAAGCTTTGTGGGCAAGGCAAAGAGCCTTAAATCTGACTTGATTCTTTATTAGCAACCAATACAGCTTTAGTAGTGTCCCTGAGATTGACTGGACCTTGGGAATGTTCTTTAACAGTTTTGCTGCTGCATTTTGAAGGTACTGTAATTTTTGCAAGGAATGATGATGAATGGCAACATATAGGGCACTGCAATAATCAACCCTTGATAACCACCTGCTTTTGCATATCGAAAGGTATGTACAGAAAGATCATCCTGATCTTACGCAATAATAAAAAGCAAGATGAGGTGAATTTATTTATTTGGGCATTAGAAGACAGACTGGAATCAAACATTACTACCAGATTCTTGACAGTAGATACTGGAGTGGGGAGAGGCCACCAAGATTTGTCCTAAGATGATGAGACATTTCCAGAAAACAGCACTTCGGTCTTTGCTGAATTAAGCATAAGAGTGTTTATGTTCATCCATTGCCCTATAGCCCTCATACAACTATTAAAGCAGTGGGCCTCTCTTCTGCGTTGTTTGAAATAGACATTAAAAAGCGGAGTGTCATCTGCATATTCTACTGGGGCAAAGCCAAAAGATCGAATCTGCTTCGTCAGGGGGCCACATTGTTATTAAACATAGGACTCAATGATGGTCCTTGAGGCACCCCACATGGTGGCAACACAGATTTAGAGACCAGTTTACCCAGGGCCACCAAATGGTCACTTTGGGACTGAAAAGCACGAAGCAACTATAAGGCTCAGCCTCTAATACCAGCACCTGACAAACATGCAATCAAGATCTCATGACTGCACAATTCCAATTCAGTATTTGGAAGGGGCATGTTTAGGGTGTTCCTTCCAAATACCGAATTGCAGTGGTATGTATTAATGTTTTGTGAATGAATTCCAGTTGCAAAACATTAATACTTTACCACCAACTCAAAATTGGTAGTAACCCTTAGCAAATGTGAAGGGGTGCCAAGGGGGCCCTTCCCCTTTGAGAATGATAAACAAGATATTGTTTAAAAGCAGGCAGTGGTCTGTAGGATGACAACCTGCTCTTAGAACAAACAAACTTATGAATTTAATTTAATTTTTTGAAACACATCCAATTCTCCTTTTAAGGTATATCAATTAAGCATGTTCTATTATAAGGTTATGGGTTATGACAGTTAGCCTATCAGTTTGCAACCATAGTAACATAATACCCTCTTAGGAGGGTTTTCAGCAAATCACATTGACTGCAGGTTAAACTTAATAATGTAGCGCAGTTAATTCTCAGCTGATGAAAACTAGGCACCATTTTGGTGGTCTCATGTCACTTCACTGCCTAGTGGTAAAGTCAAATGATTCCTAGTCTGCAAAGACTCCTCATAGATGTAGACTTCCATACAGGTGCTATTTTGTGATGTAGTGTTCACTTAAATGACCAAAAGTCTCTGGTTGCTCTCAGGATGTCCCCCTTAAGGTGGACCAGATGAAGGCTTTTCGTTTTTTCTAAATCAAATTTTGTTGAGGCATGCCCTCCGTCAATGCAAGCTAGTACACTGGTCTAGATAGAATAGTCTACATAGAAGACAAATTTGCTGACAAGTGCTACAGCAAGCATAGGTGAAACATTGCCTTCAATAAGTAAAGCCAACATACTTAAGAAGATACAACATAAAAAAAATCGACACAAACAAGATAATAACAAATATAACATTTAAATTAGCACAGAGTGTTTAGTCTTAATTAACTAAACTCCAAAAGTTCCTGAACAAGTCATGTATGTCATAGTGCAAAAAACACCTTTCTAGAGGGGCAGGAGACATCTGCTGTAACCAATTATCAGTGAAGTTTTTAAATTTGGTTTTCCGGTTCCTTACAAACATCAATTTTGTGAGCATTCATTTTTTTGCCAACCAAGATCTTTCAAATGCATTTAAAGGTTTAATAGGGATAGAATTGTTGAACGAAATCCTCTTCCAGAATACTTCAAAGAAAATCAATACACCCTGAAAATAGATTGTTCTGGTGCAAAGAAGGTTTCAAGAGAAGATCATATTTTGGGAACACTATTTAGATGTGTAACCACACTTCTTCTGGAATAGATCATTCTACTTTTTTTTCAAAACTTTGCTTTTTGCATACTTCCTATATTATTGTATGTTATAGGTTTGTGAATTCTGAATGACAAGGCCTTCTCCAATAATGAAGAATAAAGAAGAGGCAATGAAGTCCCTTTTCCTAAATCCTTACCTACATTTTGAATAACTCCACACAGTCTCATAAAATAATCAGATTTTATGGATTTTAAGATATGTTGCAAAAGCTATGAAATATCCATCTGTTTTAGTTCTCCCTAATGATGAACATCTAGTTCCCAAAGATCTTTTTTTCAGGTGTAATGTTACACTTCTGCATGCACTTGCATTTGTGTTTGTACTGTTTGTGTAGTGGAAACCTTTCTAAAAGTAAGACTAGTACTGTATTTGGTTAAAGGCAAAGATACAGTGAATGAGTGTTTGGAACAGATTCTGGGTTCTAAGAGTGTAGGTGCAATGTTACTTTTTTGTGACATACTGTTTTTAAAATAGGTTGGTTTTCAGCTTTTTCCTAATGTGGTAAAGCTTGATAGGGATCTGCTTAGTGCCTCCATTTTAAAATGCACAATTTAACTTAGCAATTCGTTTCTAATGGTGACCTTTTACATGGCTTTTCACTCATGCAATATTGTACTGAGATGTCACTGTACATGCAGGCTGTTTCTTAAAAAGCGTTGCTGCCATCCAGTCTGTACCCTCCATCCAAAGCTAAAGCACACAGAAATCGATGCCCTGGTATTGTGATTGTCCATGAAGATAGCACCTCACTTGCAGACATATCATACCATCGGGCCTGCACCACTGACAGTGTTACAGGAAATGTGCTTGTATTATAAAAGCTGCCTACATGCCACATTCTGCAGAGGAGCACTTTGGCTGAGAGTATCCTGGAATGCAGCACACTGTGTCTGGAGCATGGCTACCTGATGCTGATTCTGACCTCTATGCTGCACAGGACAATAGCCTGCACTACACCAGACTGGCTTCCTGATTTTCCAGTACATCTTACCTAAGTATGGGGCATAGGGCTATCCCAACTGATCTAGCAGAGAATACTCCCACTATGATCTCAATAGTAGATAGGAGTGCAACAACATAATTACATTATCATGGTAGAACTGTTTCTTATTTATCATTTCTATAATGCTAGTTACCATGTATTGTCTCACTTGCCTAACAATCAAAGTTCATGTTTTTTTTTTACACAAGAATACGTTTGTTGCAATGAATGTTCTAAAACATATTTTCTCATCTTTCTTGTGTCCCATCTTGGGTACACAGTGTGGCAGCAAAAGGGTAGATCTGTTTCCACCATTTCCTTGGGAATCTGAGTAGTCATGTTCAAGGTGCAAATACCATTTGGTACCCTGATATGTTTAGGGGTTCACATGGGGCATTGTGAGCTCGCTAGGACCCATGTCAAAATTGTCTGATGTTATATGTGGACTGAGTCGCTATACTCTGATATTTATGTTGACCAGATAAACAGTCCTACTTGATTCATAGGAGCTGTAAAACACTAAAGTAGAGCAGGATTGATGCACTTCTGGTGGTTATTGGGTTGATGTACGACATCTTCGGTGTAAATTAAAAAGGCTCATACTTTTACTTGTTTTTGCATTTCTTATTCTTCAGTTTGATTGTGTCCTTGCTGTGGGTGTGCCGAGCAACATTGCAATTGGGGAGCTTGTCAGTAGGATAGGCAGGGTGCTGGATGAGAGGTCTTTGTAGATAATAGAGCCGGAATTTGAAGATGGTGCAGGCTGGCCAGAAAAGGCAGAGGAGTTTCATCAGGGTGGGCATCATGTAATCATATTTTTTCAGACCCTTGATAAAGTGTGCTGTGACTTGTAGGGTGCCATCAAAGGGGAGTCAATGTGCAGTCTGGGAGGCCATGGAGCAGGCCTAGCCACCACCTGATGCAAGAATATAAAATGCCTGAAAAGTCACTTTCTAGGAGATTTCGGCCCGTATTTATACTCCGTTTGCGCCGAATTAGCGTCGTTTTTTTCGACGCAAATTCTGCGCAAAACTAACGCCATATTTATACTTTGGCATTAGACGCGTCTAGCGCCAAAGTATGGGCAAATAGCGTCATTTTTTTGCATGAACGCCTTCCTTGCGTTAATGAGATGCAAGAAAGGCGTTCCCGTCTAAAAAAATGACGGCGACGCAAATGCGTCGTATTTATACTCCCGGGCAAAAATCACGCCCGGGAGGTGGCGGGTCAAAAAAACCCACATTTGCGCCACTATTTAACGCCTGGGTCAGGGTAGGCGTTAAGGGGCCTGTGGGCTCAAAATGAGCCCACAGGTGCCCTCCCCTGCCCCCAGGGACCGCCCCTGCCACCCCTGCCCACCCCAAGAGGACACCCAAGGATGGAGGGACCCACCCCAGGGACATTCAGGTAAGTTCAGGTAAGTATAATTTTTTATATTTTTTTATTTTTTTTGGGTGGCATAGGGGGGCCTTATTTGTGCCCCCCTACATGCCACTATGCCCAATGACCATGCCCAGGGGACATAAGTCCCCTGGGCATGGCCATTGGGCAAGGGGGCATGACTCCTGTCTTTACTAAGACAGGAGTCATTTAAATGGCGTCTGGGCGTCGAAAATAATGGCGCAAATCGGGTTGAGGCGCTTTTTTTGCCTCAACCTGACTTGCCCCATTTTAAGACGCCCTAACGCCATTTTCCCCCTACGCCGGCGCTGCCTGGTCTACGTGGTTTTTTTCCACGCACACCAGGCAGCGCCGGTCTGCTAGCGCCGGCTAACGCCATTCCATAAATACGGCGCCCGCATGGCACTTCAGAATGGCGTTAGACGGCGCTAAATTTTTTGACGCTAAACTGCGTTAGCGCAGTTTAGCGTTAAAAAGTATAAATATGGGCCTTCCTTTCCTTCCGCATGGAAAATTGGTATCAGGCTTCCTTTGTTTTCTTCAAGATGTGTTCCTTGAGGGAGAGGTCAGTGTCCATGGTGAAATGGAGTGACGTTAAGTGGGTCAAAATTGGGGCTCGAATCAGTCCAGATTCGGACTGATGTATGTTTGTGATGCACATGATGGATACCCTGCTGCAAGGCCCTTCTGTAGTCACATATTGTGGTAACGACACACGCTATAGGCAAGAGACTTGTGACTAATGAGTGGAACCAGCTAGCCCTACAGATTCTATGGGTTTCTTTTAAGAAATTGTAATCTGTGGTCAATGTATATGTTTATTGAGGGCATGGTCTATGCCCCTTCACTTCTAACAGATATCTAAGAGTACATGCAATGGACATGTGTTCCGATCTCATTAAAATATATTGTCAACAGTTTTTTTAAGATTCACTGTGAATGTATTGCAGGTGTATTCATTTAGCTACTTGTTCAAGCCTTATGTGTTAGTATTTTTAGTGTGCTGCCGTTCACTATTAAAATGATATGTCAAACAACAAAATATATTCATCCCGTCACTGAGTTTTTATTTTTACAATTCATGTGTGAATGTGTATTTGCAAATGCTTGTTTATTGTTTATAATATCTATTTAGTTTGTCAACTAACATTTTCAGAGGTGTAAACATCCAAATTCTTTAGACATGTATGCCTACATTTTTAATTGTGATTTCTTGTGTAAGGTGTGCCCTTGTGCTCTGAAAATGTGAGGTCTCAGAAGATTAGTTCGACGTCACACTTATTCACTTCTCCGAATGAGGTAACATTTCTGAGCTCAAGGCGTTCTTAGTAAAAATGAAAATCTCTTGTACATGTGATTTAGTTCATAATAATGTAAAAGGTGACTTGTAAACATTCAAAAAGATTTTTGAATAATCTACCTGTAAAATAGCCAGGCGTTTTTATGAGGCATAAAGGAATGTGACAAATTATACTTATGTTACAGAATTAATTGAAGCAGTAAACACACGAAAATCGCTCCAGTAGTTTTTAGAACCCAATGGGCAAAGTTGTATTGATATCCGAAATGTGTGGTATTCCTTATGCCGCGGCAATTACCTTGTCTTTCACAGTTTTCCGTTGGAGTATGTCAGAAAATCGGTTCAAATGTAGGGCAAGCACCAAGATGTGGGATTCTACCCAGTAAGCACAGATTCCCACAAACGATTTAAATATCGCACACGCTCCTCGTTTCGGCAGGCACACTCTCACTAGACTCTTCTCACCCTTGCACGTTTTGTACACGTGTAGTATGTCGTTATTTTAGCTCCACGCACAAGTCGTCCGCTCTGGCTTCATAAAAAAAATGTGCATGCCAGGTCACCCTGTGACATAGTCAAGGGCCTTTCGCTTTGGATTTAAATGACACATTGTATTTGTTTTCAAGGTGACACCCTCCCTGGTTCCACTACTATGCCATTAATAATTTTTATCCAGCATTATGAGGTTGTCACGGGAAGCAGCTGCAGCAATCTCCTGTAAAATTTGCAAAAAAAAGATACAGATTTCTGAAGGTGCTTTGTTTGACAAGCTATGTTTGAAATATCCCTCTGTTTTCCAACATGCATCTATCAACACGTATTATTTATTATACTGCTTTTGTTTCAGTACAAATAGCAGGTGATCCGTCAGCGCGGGGAAGGTTTCATGCTGAGGCAGCATCACGTGAAGGGCTTCATCATGCCTGCAAGCGTTCTGACATGACAGCTTCTTGCAGGCTAAGGGAAGCTGATTGATTTGAATGAGGGGCTCATCTTATTGGTTAAGCAGTGCATACTACCAGTGTTCATAGGGGTTTTGTATTTATAATCTAAATCCTATTTAGTTGTCTATGTCATGCGCCAACCCCGTAGCTGAGATCCTCTGCGTTGTCGGATGTTTTATAAATAACATTCTAAAAAAATACAGCTCTGTAACGACCTGTTGATGTGTGCGCGTATGATAGGTAATTCCTAAAAGACTGTTTTAATCGTGAAAAGGTAGAACATGAGAAAAGCTTCCTATTAAGAGACATTACCTCCCGTCCCTCCCTCGCCTTCCTTTAACCAATGAGGCTTCCTGCCTCCCCATAGACCCTCCCTTCCCCTTAAACACCCCCCACCCACACCACCTCCTGTTCTTTTTTGTCTAGCCCCGCTAGACTTACCTTCTACCTTCCTCCACAGCGGGGCCTGGGGGTCGGTTCTGCCCTCCTCGAGGCGCGGAGCTCCTTGGGGAGAGCTCCTGGCGGTCGCGTCTTTGAGAGGCAGGTGGGGCTACCTTGAAGACGCGTCCTGGGAGTCGGCTAACAAGGTCGGTCGGCTCTTTGCGACTGGGGCTCCAGTTTCCGTTTTTTCGGCTCGTGGAGCCGGTTTGCTTTTTCGCCATATTGGGCGGTAGGACGGGCGTTCTGCCCGCGTTTTTAACTAATTTTAATAATTGGTTGAGTGTTATTATGTGCTGGTTCTTTTTCAGTAGGAGGGCCTTTCTCTGGTATATACAGGGAGTGCAGAATTATTAGGCAAATGAGTATTTTGACCACATCATCCTCTTTATGCATGTTGTCTTACTCCAAGCTGTATAGGCTCGAAAGCCTACTACCAATTAAGCATATTAGGTGATGTGCATCTCTGTAATGAGAAGGTGTGTGGTCTAATGACATCAACACCCTATATCAGGTGTGCATAATTATTAGGCAACTTCCTTTCCTTTGGCAAAATGGGTCAAAAGAAGGACTTGACAGGCTCAGAAAAGTCAAAAATAGTGAGATATCTTGCAGAGGGATGCAGCGCTCTTAAAATTGCAAAGCTTCTGAAGCGTGATCATCGAACAATCAAGCGTTTCATTCAAAATAGTCAACAGGGTCGCAAGAAGCGTGTGGAAAAACCAAGGCGCAAAATAACTGCCCATGAACTGAGAAAAGTCAAGCGTGCAGCTGCCACGATGCCACTTGCCACCAGTTTGGTTATATTTCAGAGCTGCAACATCACTGGAGTGCCCAAAAGCACAAGGTGTGCAATACTCAGAGACATGGCCAAGGTAAGAAAGGCTGAAAGACGACCACCACTGAACAAGACACACAAGCTGAAACGTCAAGACTGGGCCAAGAAATATCTCAAGACTGATTTTTCTAAGGTTTTATGGACTGATGAAATGAGAGTGAGTCTTGATGGGCCAGATGGATGGGCCCGTGGCTGGATTGGTAAAGAGCAGAGAGCTCCAGTCCGACTCAGACGCCAGCAAGGTGGAGGTGGAGTACTTACTGGAAGGGGAGGATGTGTTACCTCCCTCTGTTTGTCTGGATTCCATTTTGGCAACCCTGATTGGCAAGACGGCGGTCAATCCGGAGGATTGTGTGCCTACAGATGCCACTGACCGTAAGGTGGATTCTGGTCTCAAGAGGGCTTTTGCAGCAGGGAATCTGGCCCTTAGAGCGGGTATATATTCGGCTTATTCTGCCCAATCTTTGGTGCAGGATTTTGACAAGCTGGCGGTGGCTGTTCAGGAAGGTTCGGGGTGCTCTGAACTTCTGGCTGACATGGAGCAGCAGGCCAGGTTGCTGGCTGACGTGTCTTCTGATGTAGTCCGTACTTCGGCTCTGGCATCGGGAGCGTTGATTGGGGCTCGTAGGTCCCTCTGGTTAAGGTCATGGAAGGTGGTTCCTGGGGAGAAATCTGCTCTCCTGAGACTGCCTTTTGAAGGGCATAGTTTGTTTGGTGATCAGTTGCCTTCCATGCTTTCCAAGGAGAGGAAACATGCCTTGCCTTATAAGGGTGGTTCTGCTTCTGGCAAAGGGTGGAGGAAGCATTCCCGCTCTTCTCCCAAGATGGATTCCAAGTCTTTTTCTTTCAGGAAACGTCATTTTCAGCCCCGTTTTTCTCCTAAGAAGTCTGCTCCTTCGAACCGGGGTGGGTTCAAGAAGGGGTCCTGACAATCACTGTGGGCCTGGCATAGGGCAGGTTGGGGGACGGCTGAGGCACTTTCTTCCAGTATGGCAGGAAAGTGTCAGCGATCTTTGGGTGCTGGACATTGTGGACAATGGCTACGCCATAGATTTCGATATGGTGCCTCCAGATTCCGGGGTTCGTCCCACTCCTCTGCCTGCTGTCGGGGCACGGAGACAGGCATTGTTGGATGGGGTCCGGGACTTGCTTCTCAAGGGGGCCATTTCCCGAGTTCCTGTGGGGGAAAGAGGTCTGGGCACTTATTCAGTCTTATTTCTGGTTCAGAAGGTGTCAGGGGTTTTTCGTCCTGTCCTCAATCTGAAAGGGGTGAATTCCTGGATCAGGACGGTACATTTCTGATGCTGTCCATTCAGACTATGGGGGTCATTACAACATCGACGGTAAAAGCTGCTTACCGCCGTGCAGAAGACCGCCAATACACCGCCGCAGCTGCGGAATTCCGCCACAGCTATTATGACCCACATCTCGGAATCCGCCGAAATTCAGACACCCACACAAGTCCGCCACACCAAAGGTCAGTGATAAACTGGCGAAAACAAAACCTTCACCATCACGCCAACAGAAACACGCCCATGCTATTAAGACACACGAATCCACGCGGCGGTCTTTCAACTGCGGTATTCCATTGGCGGTACACACTGCCGCGCTCAAAATACACACACATCTCCAAAACACCGCCACATTGGACAATTCAAAATACACACACCTGAGACACGTACAAACAACACTCCCACACACCCATTACAATATAAAACACACACCCACATCACCCACAAACCCCTACGACCAAAAAATATAGACGAAGGTGCCAGAGAGAGAGCACAGCAATAGACAACCCCACCACACAGAGGCACACAACACCATCACCCATACAACATCCACGCACAAAACACCACACACCACTACACATCACCACACTCATCAACACATACACCACCCCACAAATCACCTACACCACCCCATGGCACGCCAAAGACACCCCAGGTTTTCGGAGGAGGAGCTCAGGGTTATGGTGGAGGAAATCGTACGGGTAGAGCCACAGCTATTTGGATCACAGGTGTAGCACACCTCTATAGCTAGGAAGATGGAGCTATGGCGAAGAATCGTCGACAGGGTCAACGCAGTGGGACAGCACCCAAGAAATCGGGAGGACATCAGGAAGAGGTGGAACGACCTACGGGGGAAGGTGCGTTCCGTGGTCTCCAGGCACAACATCGCGATTCAGCGGACTGGCGGCGGACCCCCACCTCCTCCCCCACAACTAACAACATGGGAGGAGCAAGTCTTGACCATTATGCATCCATAGGGCCTTGGAGGAGTCGGTGGAGGAATGGACACTGGTAAGTCAAATCTTAACTATCATATCCCCCTCCCAACCTGCATGCTATCACACACCCCCACCCTCACCCCCTCCCCTATCACTCCAACTCCTCACTAATGTACTAATAACACAAACACCCATCCCAACACCAAGCCCTGCATGACACAACAAAGCATGGACAGCCCTCACTAAAGCATGCCCACTGCAGATACCCATAACAACCCCTAACCATCATCACACAAGCCCCCACACAGGAAAGCTAGCACAGCGGTACATGCTCACCCACCCATTGCACACCATGACACACACACATGCAATAATCATGCTTTTATACTCCTGCAGGACCACTACCTAACGTCACCAGACAGGAGGGTCCAGATATCTCCACCCCACCCCCAGAAGAGGCCCACAGTGATGACAGCAGCTCTGGCCAACTGGATCAAGATGACCAGCCCGGACCATCGTGGGCCTCGGGACAGTCGGTTCCCCTCGCACAGGCACAGCCCAACACTGACCTTCCACCCTCTGGTAACACCAGCACAGCACCCACCCAGCGGGACCATACCTCCGTTCACAGGACACGTCAATCAGCTGTGTGTCCACCACTACAGGGAACCCAGGATAACCCACCACCCCAACAACAACAGGGACCTGGAGGCAGTGGTAGTGGGCACACGGTCCAGGGGACGGAGGCACAGGAACACAGGGGAACTGGGAGGGCTGCTGTGTGACAGGGGGCGGACAGGCCAAGGGAACCCACTCTCCACGAGGCCCTCTCCTCCATCATGGGAGCATACCACCACTCCCAGGAGACGATGGCGACGGTCCTGGCAAAGTTTCAGGAGACCCAGCGCATGCAGGATGAACTGTATTTGGGGTTTAGGGAGGAGCTCAGAACCATCAGCTCCGCCCTGGGCACCATAGTAGGGGTGCTGAAGAATATACACAAGACCATGAGGGACACCGTGGCACTCCAAGGGGCCCCTGACACTAGCCTGGACGATGAACTGCCCACAACCTCCGCCGGCGCTAGTGGACAGGACGCCCCGCCACAGGACCACCACACCAGCACCCCACTGCCTGCAGACGGACAACCACCCGCAAGCGGTCCCTGAGATCCAGGAACAGGACAGAGCAAGATGGCAAGACCCCCGCCAAGAAATGAGACCACCCTGATTGTCATCCCACTGTCCCACTTTGTCACCCTGTCCAGATTGGAACTGTTCCAGCTCCACTTCCTATGCCCATATGGGCAGTGCACCTGTGAGACTAATAGACTGGATATTCCTCCACCATCACCCATCACCATTTTGCCACCCCCTCCAATAATTAGTACTTCAATAAACACCCTTGAACCACAAAACAATCTGGAATCAGTCTGTGATTTTGAAAATGTGTATTAGCAATGACAATGACAAAATCCGTTCGAAAATGTAATGTCAACATACCTATGTCACACATCACAAGCCCATGAAGGATGCAAGCAGATGACACACGTTGGTAACCACACCTGTGAAACCGCAATGGAAAAGTACCACTCAGTTACCAAATACTGCTTCAAATTGACAGACAGGATAGAAGTAGAAGTGTGAAAGTAAATGTAATAGTTAAAAAATGTGTTCTCACCTGTGTGTCACTGGAAATATTGCTGTATGACAGACTCCCTGTTATTAATGTCTTCTTCCTCTGCTTCCTCCTCATCACTGTCCACAGGCTCCACAGCTGCCACAACACCGTCATCTGGACCATCCTCCTGCAGAAAAGGCACCTGGCGTCGCAAAGCAAGATTGTGAAGCATACAGCAGGCGATGATGATCTGGCACACCTTCCTTGGTGAGTAGAATAGGAAACCACCTGTCATATGCAGGCACCTGAACCTGGCCTTCAGGAGGCCGAAGGTGCGTTCAATCACCCTCCTAGTCCGCCCATGGGCCTCATTGTAGCGTTCCTCTGCCCTGGTCCTGGGATTACTCACTGGGGTCAATAGCCATGACAGGTTGGGGTAACCAGAGTCCCCTAATAGCCACACACAGTGCCTCTGGAGTTGACCCATCACATACAGGATGCTGCTATTCCGCAGGATGTAGGCATCATGCACTGATCCAGGGAACATAGCATTTACCTGCGGGGTGTACTGGTCTGCCAAACATACCATCTGTACATTAATCGAATGATAACTCTTCCGGTTCCTGTACACCTGTTCATTCCTGTGGGGGGGGACCAAAGCCACAATGGCACCTATGATGTTAGGGATATGTCCCAGGGCATAGAAGTCACCTTTAACTGTAGCCAAATCCTCCACCTGAGGGAAAACGATGTAGCTCCTCACGTGTTTCAGCAGGGCAGACAACACTCTGGACAACACGTTGGAAAACATAGGCTGGGACATCCCTGATGCCATGGCCACTGTTGTTTGAAATGACCCACTTGCAAGGAAATGGAGTACTGACAGCACCTGCACTTGAGGGGGGATTCCTGTGGGATGGCGGATTGGTGATATCAGATCTGTCTCAATCTGAGTACACAGTTCCTGGATTGTGGCACGGTCAAACCTGTAGGTGATGATTAAATGTCGCTCCACCATTGTCAACAGGTCCACCAGCGGTCGTTACACCGGAGGATTCCACCATCTCCTCACATGTCCCAGCTGACGGTGCCTAGGAAGGACAACAGCGACCTCAGAGTCAAGCAACTCAGAGGTATGTACCCACAGCTACACAGTACACAAAACATAATCCCAAAAGTTGTCTGTAAGTGTGTTGAGTCCAGGCCTAGGTATGTGTGACGCAGTTGTAAATGAAGCCATGTGAGCCCCTGAAATGGCGGCTGCCTGACCTCTAAACTGGGACAATTGAATGTGAGGTAACTGCGCTGGCGTTGTACACCGTCGCGGTAGGCGGTCGAAGACCGCGGTGCAATGCTGCATTGGTTGACATTGGACCCTATGGGTCCCAGGAGCCAATGACGGAGTGCGCCGGCGGCGATGATACGCACCGCCGCGGACGTGACCGCCATTTTCTATCTGTTGAATCACTCGATACCTGATCTTCGACAGGAGAGGACCTACACTGCAAGTGCTGCTGTGACCTCGGTCTGGAAGAGACAATGGCACGTGCGTCTGGGGAAAGGGCCCCTGCCTTCACTGCACAGGAGTTGGAGAAGCTTGTGGACGGGGTCCTCCCCCAGTACACGCTACTCTGCGGTCCTCCAGACCAACAGGTGAGTACATAGGGTGCAAGTTGTATGAGCTATGCCTGGGTGGAGAGGGCTGGATGTAAGTAGGAAGTGGGCAGAGTTATGCGAGCATGAAGGAGTGTGAATGCATGCGCCACATGGCAAGGGCAGGGATGTGGGCCACTCACTTCGACGGTGCTGTTGCTAATGACTTCTCTTCTTCCCCTGTACATGTCATGTAGGTCAGCACCCACCAGAAGAAGGATATTTGCCATGCCATCGCCAAGGAAGTCCGGACCCTGGGGGTCCACCAGAGACGGAGCACCCACTGCCGTAAAAGATGGGAGGACATTCGCCGCTGGAGCAAGAAGACGGCGGAGGCTCAGCTGGGGATGGCCTCCCAATGTGGGAGGGGTGCCCGTCGCACCATGACCCACCTGATGTTCCGGATCCTGGCGGTGGCCTACCCTACCCTGAATTGGATGGGCGCTTGAGGGCATCACAGCAGACACAAGGGGGTGAGTACACTCACATTCTGATGACTTTGCGCCACTCCACCCCACCTCTGTAGAGTGCCAAGTACAGGTATACATGCCCCTGTATCATCTATGTGGACAGATGACACTCATAGCCATGTAGGCCATATCCCAGGAACTGCATCTGTAGAGGCCAAGAGCACGGCGTAGTGCAGGGGGCTGCTGTGTCTGTATTGTCCGCCAACGGTAGCGGTAAGCCATGCACTCAACCTGCCTTTCTTCTGTTCCCCCCCCCGTTTGTGCTCTCCCTGTTCTTTTGTGCATCAGCATCATCAGGCGGAGGTACAGTGGCACCGGAGCACAAGGGAGCTGCATCCCACATGGCCATGGAGGGCCACACCACAGACTCCGAATACACCAGTGGGACGGAGGGCGAGGGGAGTTTCACGTCGGTCACCGGATCAGCCGACAGCGACATGGACTCGTCCTCCGATGGGAGCTCCCTCGTGGTGGCGGCACCATCTGTGCCCCCCACTTCTACAGGTACAGCCACCACCCCCCCTACCAGCATCGCCCTCCCAGCAGCCCCTCAGCCTTCGCTCCGTGCCCGCTCACCCAGGAGGGTGGGCATCACCTTCGCCCCAGGCACCTCAGCCCCTGCCCCTGCCACCCCTGCTGCCCTCAGTGAGGAGGCCATTGACCTCCTCAGGTCACTTACTGTTGGGCAGTCTACCATTGTGAATGCCATCCAGGGTGTAGAAAGGGAGTTGCAACACAGTAATGCATTCCTGGAGGGCATTCATTCTGGTCAGGCTGCCCTTCATCGAACCCTGCAATCTCTGGCCTCAGCACTGATGGCAGCCATTGTCCCTGTGTCTAGCCTCCCCCCTCCAACTTCCTCCACCCAGAACAATCCCCTGTACCCCAGCCTATCCCAAGCACACCATCAGACCAGCCTGCACACACCTCAACACACAAAAGTGGCTCTGGCAAACATAGGCACCACACATCCCACAGGCACTCACACAAGCATCACCCACATACAGACACAGCAACATCCACTGCCTACACTGTGTCCCCCTCCTCGTCATCTCCCTCCTCCCTCCCAGTGTCGTCTACACTCTCACCTGCATGCACTACATCTACAGGCACTAGTACTCGCACCAGAACACCCAGCACCACACCCCGCTCACCTGCACTCACCACCGCCACTACCATTTACACGTCCACTTTGTCCTCTCCCAGTGTGTCTGTGACACCCCCTCCCAAAGTACACAAACACTGGCACCCACACACCCAACATCCATCCACCTCACGACAGCCTCCAGAACATGCACCTGCACCCAAATCATCTAAAGTTACACCTCCTACAACCACCTCCTCTTCCTCCACTCCCAGACCCCCTCCAGCTACCCATCCCAGTGTTCGTCAGAAACTTTTCCTGAGCAACGTTGATCTATTTCCCACCATCCCCCCCTCCAATTCATAGGTCCCGTACTAGCACCTCAGCCAAAAAAAGTCTGGTTCCAGTGGTGCGTGTTAGAGGTATATGGAGTGCACCGGGCACCAGGGCAGCCAGTGTGACACGGAGCCAAAGCACTGCCAGTTCCCCCCCTGTAAATCACCAGAAGTTGGACAGTGCCCGACGGGAGAGGGTGAAGACTCCTGCCGGCAAAGCCGCTCATAAGGGTCCCGGGGGGAGTGCCGAGTCAGCTGTGACTCCTCACAAGGTGGTGAAGGGGCAGAAGAAGTCTCCAAAGTCTGGGAAGAGCAGCACGGCGGAGAAGACCACCATCTTCCCGCTGGCCAGGACGCCACCACCAGCACTATCGTCACTGGTCCGGAGACCACCGCCAGATCAGTGCCCAGGAAGGCAGCACTATCGTCACTGGTCCGGAGACCACCGCCAGAGTCAGTGCCCAGGAGGGCAGCACAATCGTCACTGGTCCGGAGACCACCGCCAGAGTTAGTGCCCAGGAGGGCAGCACTATCGTCACTGGTCCGGAGACCACCGCCAGAGTCAGTGCCCAAGAGGGCAGCACTATCGTCACTGGTCAGGAGACCACCGCCAGAGTCAGTGCCCAGGAGGGCAGCACAATCGTCACTGGTCCAGAGACCACCGCCAGAGTCAGTGCCCAGGAGGGCAGCACAATCGTCACTGGTCAGGAGACCACCGCCAGAGTCAGTGCCCAGGAGGGCAGCACTATCGTCACTGGTCAGGAGACCACCGCCAACGTCAGTGCCCTGGAGGGCCCCGGCAGCCCCACCCTACTGGGCACTGAGGGACCGTCATGCCACACACCGCTGCACAGGTCAGAGACAGCAAAGTCAAGCACCGCTGAACAGGGCAAAGACCGCCATGGCAAAGCACCGCTGAACAGGGCAAAGACCGCCATGGCAAGCACCGCTGAACAGGTCAGAGACTGCAAAGTCAAGCACTGCTGAACAGGGCAAAGACCGCCATGGCAAAGCACCGCTGAACAGGGTAAAGACCGCCATGGCAAAGCACCGCTGAACAGGTCAGAAACTGCAAAGTCAAGCACCACTGAACAGGGCAAAGACCGCCATGGCAAAGCACCGCTGAACAGGGCAAAGACCGCCATGGCAAAGCACCGCTGAACAGGTCGGAAACTGCAAAGTCAAGCACCGCTGAACAGGGCAAAGACCGCCATGGCAAGCATAGTTAGCCCATGTGCAGCTGGGACAGTGACGGAACTGGGACCGTCACGGGGAGCGTGATGCACTCTGGGCACCAGTCCCCCTTCAGAACCAGTGGAGACTGTTATCCACTTGAGAGACTGTGGCTTTGTGCTCCCCAGGATGGTACAGTGGGCAAACCAACCACTGTAGAGACTTGAGAGACTGTGGCTTTGCACTCCCCAGGATGGTACAGTGGGCAAACCAACCACTGTAGAGACTTGAGAGACTGTGGCTTTGCACTCCCCAGGATACATCAATGGGCATGGAGCGCCGTCGTGGATCTGGCGTGGTGCTGTCATCCTGCTGAGGTGCCACCCTTCTCTTCCCCCTGAGGTGCCTGTTGTATTTCTATCTGATGCCCCTGCAGTGTTCTCTCCGTTTGTGGACAGGTATCTAGTGTGGGCCTCGCCCATGCATTGTGGGCCCAGTGGTCCACGGACATTGAAATGTGCATACCTGCACTACTAATCGTGATGTATATATTTTGAATATGTATACATTTCTGTATATATGAGCTTACTGTATTTGGATACATTACAATGGTTCAAGTAATTTGGTTTTGTCTTTGCATTCTTCCGGGGGGGTTGTGGGTTGTTCCTGTGATGTTTGGAAATGCATTGGTTTGTGTGTTGTAGTGTGCGAGGGTCGGGTTGAGGGTGGGGGTGTTGCATGTGTGTCCCCCTGACTTTTGCCTCCCCCCTCCCCTATGTCGTAGGTGCAGTACTCACCGTTGTCTTTGGCACTGCCGTTGCCGGTGTTCGTAGAGGAGCAGGAAGACAAGCGCAGGGAGTATTTGGAGTTCGGGCTCCATGGTGGCCTCCTTCCTCGTGGAGTGTGTTCAGGTGAGCGTTTTCCCATTGCAAAAGCTGTTTCCGCCATGTTTTTATCCACGGTGAATCCGCCCCGGAAAAGGTGGCGGATTGGTGTGTTGTAATACTGTGGGCAGTACTTTGTCTTCCACCTGTCTGTTGGCGGTGACCGCTGCGATGCTTGTGTGTACCGCCGTGGCGGTCAGAGTGTTAAAGAGGCTGTCTATGTTGGCGGTTTCCCCCACGGTCATAATTCCCTTTTTTTTCCGCCGGCCTGTTTGTGGTATTACCGCAACTATAACACCGTCCGCCAGGGTTGTAATGACCCCCTATATTTCCTCTGGTCAGTCAGGGGGATTTCCTGGCATCTCTGGATCTGCAGGATGCTTACCTACATGTTCCAGTGGCGCGGTCTTCTCAACGGTTCCTACGTTTTGCAGTAGGTCTGGAGCATTATCAGTTTTGTGTTCTGCCTTTCGGCCTCAAGTAATCTCCCCACATTTTCCCCAAGGTGCTGGCCCCTCTGGTGGCTCTTCTACATTCAGAAGGGGTGTTTATTCATCCTTATCTGGACTATATTCTAATCCATGCACCCTCTCAGGAGCAGTTGTGGAGGAATGTGGCCCGGGTTCTGGTGGTCCTGCAAAACCACGGGTTTTTGATCAACTGGGGGAAGTTAGATTTGGTCCCTTCCCAAGATCTGGTGTTTCTAGGGGCTCGGTTTCTGACTTGTCAAGGTTTGGTGACTGTGTCGGACAAACGGTTGTTGGTCCTCCAGTCCCTGGTGAGGTCGATCGTGTTGCAGTCTGCTCCCTGGGCGCTTCTGTGGTTACGCCTGCAGGGTCATTTGGCGTCTGTGATTTTTCTGGTTCCCTGGGCACGGTTCCATCTTCTTTGCCTGATGAACTGGTTCCTGAGTCAATGGTCTCCTGGGTCCGGTTCTCTTCTGACTCGGATTCTGGTGTCAGGGTTGGTCCACAGGGAGTTAGGGTGGTGGCTGGTATCCACTCATCTTCAGGTAGGGGTGTCTTTGTCTCCTCCGCTCCCAGTGGTGGTGACGACGGATGCCAGCCTCTCCGGTTGGGGGTCTTGGATGGGGTCGGCACAGATTCAGGGGTTTTGGTCGCCGCTGGAGGCCAGATGCTCTTCGAATTGGCGAGAGTTGAAGGTGCTGTTGTTGGCTCTGATTCATTTCCAGGTCTCCCTGAAAGGAATTGCGGTTCTTATTCGGACAGACAACTTGGTGACCAAAGCTTATGTGAACCGGCAGGGGGGGAACCCGGTCGAGGGCTCTGTTCCGTCTGGCGAGAAAGATTTTTGTTTGGGCTCAGGAATGGGTTCTTTCCCTACGTGCCACCTACATTCGGGGGGTGGTCAATGTTCGGGTGGATCTTCTAAGCAGGGTGATTTCTTCCTCACAGCTTTTCTCCCTCCGGTGGTCGCTGTTTCTTCATCTAGTTCACCTCTGGGGTCTTCCGGTGATAGATGTGTTTGCGTCTCCAGAGAATGCGAAACTTAGTTGCTTCTGCTCCCGGTTTCGTTGTCCTCAGGCTTGGGAGGTGGACGGGATGTCGTGTCCTTGGCCCCTGGGTCTTTTGTACGCTTTCCCGCCATTTCAGTTGCTCCGGGCGTTTCTGTTGAGGGTACGTCATTTGGGAGCCAGGGTTATCTTGATTGTGCCCCATTGGCCGAGGGCGAATTGGTTTCCGTTGCTGCAGTTGATGGCGTCAGGTCGCATGTGGACTCTTCCTCTTTGTCCGTCGCCTCTGGAGTTTCCTTGCCTCTCGAAGGAGTCGCTGAGGAGGTTGCACTTGACGGCCTGGAAGCTGAACGACGGGGTTTGACGGGTTTGGGAGTGCTGGTAGCCTTGAGTTCTACTTTGCTGGCTTCCCGAAGACGTTCCACTTTGCTGTCTTATGGTAGATAGTGGAGAGTTTTTTCTTCTTGGTGTTTCCGGCATAAGTTGGATCCTACGTCCACTTCTATTTTTGATGTGATGCAATTTTTCCAGGATGGTGCCCAATTGGGTTTGTCGGTGGCTTCTCTACGGGTGCACTGGGCAGCAATTCAGGCTTTTAGGGGTCCTTGGCGTAATCTGTGGGATGAGAGTCATTTGATGCCTCGGTTTTTTAAAGGTCTTCTTAACTTGTTTCCTCGCCCGGTGCGTGCTTTTCCTTCCTGGGATCTTTCCTTGGTTTTGGATGCGTTGACTGTCGCCCCTTTTGAACCTCTGGGGGACTGTGACTTGCGTCATCTTTCTTTGAAGACTTTCTTTCTGGTGGCCATTACTTTGGCCCGCCGTTTAGGGGAATTGGGGGCCTTGGCCTGCTCGTTTCCTTTTTGTAAGGATTTCCCAGATCGGGCGGTGCTTTTTCCAGTTCCTTCTTTTGTTCCGAAGGTGAATTCGTCTTTCCATGCTCAACAGGAGGACATCCTTCCTTCATTTTGTCCGAATCCTTCCTCGGATGAGGAGGTTCGGTTGCATTCTTTGGATGTGCGCAGGGACTTGTTGGAATATCTGCGAATAGTTGCTCCTCTCTGATTCTCTTTTTGTGAATTTCGGTCCGGCCCAGAAGGGTGAGAAGCCTTCCACGGCTTCTTTGAGTCGGTGGGTTCTCTCATTGATTCTGTTGGCTTATTCTTTGAAAGGGGTGGTTCCTCCCCAAGGGATTCAGGGCCGTTCTACCAGGGGTATGACGGCTACGGTGGCTGAGCTTCAGGGTGCTTCTGTGGTGGAAATTTGCAGGGCCGCCACTTGGGCCTCACCTTCGACATTTGTTCGTCATTATAGGCTGGCGGACTTGGGCAATTTGGAGTCGGTATTGGGTCACCGTGTCTTATCCTCTATGATGTAATACGGGGGTGTGGACTCGGTGGTCTTTATTGATTGTGATTAAACTTATTGCAACTCAGTGTCCGTCTCCTGTTTTCTCTTGCTATGTCTCATTGGTTAAAGGAAGGCGAGGGAGGGACCGGAGGTAATGCGTCCATTACTTACGTTAATGGCATTACTCCTAGTCCTACTCCCTCGCCTTCCTTTCCGTTTCCCTCCCACCCCCCCGGTACGGACCACCTGAGTTGTTGCTTGGGCTTGTTTTTGTACAGGAGGTGGTGGGTGTGGGAGGGGGATTTAAGGGGAAGGGAGGGTCTATGGGGAGGCAGGAAGCCTCATTGGTTAAAGGAAGGCGAGGGAGTAGGACTAGGAGTAATGCCATTAACGTAAGTAATGGACGCATGACAGTGTAACATGAATTGACCTTTGAAAACTAGCCCATCTGAGGCACTGTACACCTGTGTTGCTGTTATGTTATCGGGATTTGTATGTCCTTTAATCAACCAGGAAGGCATGCCGGCTCACTGAAAGGAGGAATCTGTGCGGACTGAGAGGAGCCTAGTATAAAATCCATGTGTTCAATGTCCTTCTAAATTCAAGGAGAGAACTGGTAACACTGATGGGGAGTGGTTTCTTGTTTCAGATTGGGGCTGGGCACTATGTGGGTGAAGGTGTGGTCTCCTATTTTGGAATGTCAGAGAGGCAAGGAGTTGTCCAGCTGATCTGAGTTGCCTGGTAGAGGTATGGAAATGGATGCAGTTGTGGAGGTATGCAGGACCTAAGGTGTGGACGGCTATGTTGGTGAGGAAGAGGAGTTTAAAGGTGGCATATTTCTAAATGGGAGCCAGTGGAGGTCGCTGAGGCGTGTGGAGATGTGTGCTCATGGGAGAGACTGGGTGCCAGTTAGGCAGCTGTTTTTCAACCACTTGGATTCTGTTGGTGAGCCTAATAGCGACGTTGAGGGTTTTGCCATTGTCTAGTCAGCTGGTGATGACGGCTTGCGTGACAGTCCTGTGGGTGTCCAGTGTGAGAAATTTGAAGATTGTTCTGAGCATTATGTGGGTCTTGTAGCATGTTGCTGCTACTGTGTTGACTTGGCCAACCATGGAGATTTGGCTGTCGATTACGATACCCAGGATCCATGTGGCTTTATTTGGTATGGGTGCAGGCAATCAGGCCACGGTCCATAGGGAGATGTGCTTGCTAAATAGTAGAGCTTCAGTTTTGTAGCCATTTTTCATGAACCAGCTTCTTCTCATCCAGTTTGCTATGTCTGAGATGTACATTAGGAAGTTGGATTCTGTGGTCAGTTGGTCTTGTGAGAGGGCACAAATGAGCTGAATGCCATCTGCATATCAGATGCTGCCGAGGCTTGTGACTGCATGGTGGAGGTGAGAGGATTCACGTACACATGCAACAGGATGTGGCTCAAGAAGAAGCCCTGTGGAACTCTTCAGAACAATTTAGTTCTTGGCTTGAGGGTGTCTGCTGATGGAGTGGACGCATTGTAGGATAAGATCCTTAATACCAGCCTAATGAAGTCTATGGATTAGGATGGGAGACTGTGTCAAACGCTGTCCAGAGTTCCAGAAGGATGAGGGCTGGCATGTCTCCTTTGTTGGTGATGAGGCGTATGTCATCCGTGGTTGTGATAAGGTCCAACTCAGTGCTGTGGTTGCCTCTGAATCCCAACTGAGAGAGACCAAGGAGTAGATTTATCTCAAGGCAGTGGGGCGAGGGTTGGCCAGGACTTTGGCAGGGTATGGTAGGAGTGAGATGGGCCTGTAGTTCCCCATGGTTGTTGAGCTGACTGAAGGTTTCTTGAGGAGGGATACTGTGGTGGCATGTATCCAAGTGTCCAAGAAGGTGGTGGTTGAGTGTGAGAGGTTGAGTATTGAGGTGATCGTCGTGCAGATGGGCTCGAGTACTACTATGAAGATTTAGTGCAGACAGAGATTTAAGGGCACTCTCAGTTTGGTGGATTGCATGCTTTGTGCTGTTTCCATAGTGGAGATTTCTGTCCCGCATGATAGCTGGGCACTTTTTGTAGTGCTGATAGTTGAGTTGAGGGTGTTGAGAGATGCAGCATCCAGTTGAGGGACAAAGTAGTTATAGATGGTTCTGATTTTCTCCTAGAAGTTAATGGCTAGTTTGTTATTTAGGTCCTGTGAATGGGTGCCTGCAGTGAAGTCAGTGTGTTTGTATTTAAATTATTTTCCAATGGCCAAGATCTTTTTCACCAAATTCACACCTTTCTGAATGTGGGAGTATATGCCTGTGCATTTTTTTTTTCATAAAATGGAAATCGCCATTACAACATATATCTTATTCAGATTTGAATAAATGGCATGAAAGTTATGTGAGCATTTCTATTTAAAAATGTACTTTACCACAACAGAGCTGGATAGCAAAATGATTTTCGGTGAGTGGTATTATGTGTCATTGATATTAAATAGTAAACAGTGAATTGTTTTGTACCAACACCTTTTGCCCACCACTGTGAAAGTGGATCTGTTTTTGTGGTAATACATGACAAAATGGTTGTGCACAGATGGACTTCAGTTCATGCACACAAACAATATAATATGATTACACAACACAGCAATAACATATACCAACACAATACAACACAACAAATCAATGAAATATAACACAATAATGCAACTGAAACACAGAACTACAAAGTTTTACATGTCTGCACAATAAGAACACAATAATATAATGCAACAATACAAAACACAATAAAAAAATTGACAAACTAGCACGACAACCAAAACAGCACACATCAATGCACCAGAACACAACAAAAACCAAGCATACAGCAAACAGACAAAATAACAACAACTAAAATACCTGCATGAGACATGTCAACACTCACCAACAGAAAACACAACACAATGCAGCCCTCCTTAATAACAGCACAGTAAAACACCACCGTCCAGCAAAAAACACAATCCAATACCATAGTTATGCAATTGTTTTGTGATTTTGTATTGTGTCAGTTTCTACTTCCACTGTGTGTTTTTTTATGGTTGTGCGCCTGTTTGTGTTTTAGATGTATTTTGTTGAGTTTTGTTCTGTTGTTTTGATGTTTTGAGGCTATTTATTTATACTGTCATGTTTCCGTTTTGCTGCATAGTGCTATTTTGTTGTGTATTGTTGTTTTCTGCCAGAACATCAATGTTTTTTGTACTGTGCTTTTGTGTTTTATTTTATAATGCACTAGCTTTGGTGTTTGGTTTTGTTTTGTCTTCATGTTGCATCTCGCATGTTGTGCTGTATATTTATAATGTACGGTCATTGTAGGTTGACGTGTTATGTTTTAGCATTGTGCTATGTTGCATTGGGTGTGCAAACAGTGGCAGCTCCTCCGTTATGGTGGAAGAGCAACTGCTGCAATTCCTTTCACAAGGAAACAAATCCTTTCACAATAAACAAAGTTTATTATCCTTTCCTTATGAAAGGGACAGGGCATTGGGGGTGATGAGCAGAGGGGAGTGCACTGTACACTCTCATCAAAGCGCATGTGTGTTTGGCAGGCCGTCTCGGGCCGGCCAAACACACAGGCGCACAGGGCTCTCTCGAGCCCAGTAACACAGTTGCTGGGCTGGAGAGAGCCTGCACAGGCTCCCAGTCTGCCTGGGAGCGCCCTAGCTGGGTGGTAGGAAATTTCTATCACCAAAATGTTTCTTTTTGCCAAAGTTTGAGGTATGCTAAGGATTCTGGGTAACAGTAACCAGTGAAAGCAGCACACGTTACCCCATCCAGGGTTCTGCTAGGTGTCTAGTTTTCAAAAAGGCATAGGTTTGGTAAGTTTTCCTTGGTGCCCGATTAGCTGGAGGCCAAAATCCACAGCTAGGCACTTTGAAAAAAAACAGGTCAGTTTTCTTTGGGAAAATGTGATGTGTTTATATTGTGTTTTAGGGCATTTCCTGTTGCGGGAACTAGGCTTACCAAAACAAGTGAGGTACCATTTTTATCGGGAGACTTCGGGGAATGCTGGGTGGAAGGAAGTTTGGTGGGTTTCCCTAGGTGCCAACTGAGTTGGGGCTGAAATCCACAGCTAGGCACTTTCCAAAAAACACATCAGATATCAACGTAAAAATATGATGTGTCTATGTTGCGTTTCCTGTCGCAGGCATTAGGCCACACAAGTGAGGTACCATTTTTATTGGGAGACTTGGGGGAACACAGAATAGAAGAACAAGTATTATTCCCAATGTGTCTTCCTCTACATTTTTTCCTTCCAAATGTAAGACAGTGTGTAAAAAAGACATCTATTTGAGAAATGCTCTATAATTATCATGCTAGTATGGGGACCCCGGAATTCAGAGATGTGCAAATAACCACAGCTGCTCAAAACCTTATCTTGTGCGCATTTTGGAAATACAAAGGTTTTCTTGATACCTATTTTTCACTCCTTATATTTCACCAAATGATTTGCTGTAAACCAGGTATACAATGAAAACCCTCTGCAAGGTGCAGCGCATTTATTGGCTGTGGGTACCTAGGGTTCTTGATGAACCTACAAGCCCTATATATCCTTGCAACTAGGATAGTCTAGCAGAGGTAACAGTATATTGATGAACCTACAAGCCCTATATATCCCTGCAACTAGGCTAGTCTAGCAGACGTAATGGTATATTGCTTTCAAAAATCTGCCATAGCTGGAAAAAGTTATAGTAGAAAACATGGACAGAAACAGCTCTTTTTTCACCTCAATTTCAATATTCTTTTTATTTTAGCTGTTATTTTCTGTAGGAAAGCCTTGAAGGATGTACACAAATGACCCCTTAATGAATTTAGAATGTTGTCTACTTTTCAGAAATGTTTAGCTGTTTGGGATCCAGCATTGGTTTTACCCATTTCTGGCACTAATTGGAAGGAGGCTGAAAGCACAAAACATAGTAAAAATTCTGTATGTCCGAGTAAAATACCAAAATTGTGTTGAAAATGTGGTTTTCTGATTCAAGTCTGCCTGTTCCTGAAAGCTGGGGAAATTGTGATTTTACCACCACAAACCCTTTGTTGATGCCATTTTCATACAAAAAAACACATGCTTTCTTCTGCAGTACCTTTTTCTCATTATTTTTTAAACAAAACTTTATCTGTATTTTAGCTAATTTCTTGGTCTCCTCCAGGGGAACCGACAAACTCTGGGTACTTCTAGAATCCCTAGGATGTGTGGAAAAAAAAGGATGCAAATTTGGCATGGGTAGCTTATGTGGACAAAAAGTTATGAGGGCCTAAGGACAAACTGCCCCAAATAGCAAAAGAAAAGTCCTGGCACCTGAGGGGGAAAGAGCCTGGCAGCAAAGTGGTTAAGAGCAGTGGCTTAGCTGAAGAACCAACATTTCATAACTCTAAATAGCATTTAATTTCTAATGATGAAATGGTGGCACTCAAAGTCGAGATGAGCCTACTTCCGAAAAGGCACCCCTTCCGAAAACACCCACACAGTTTCCTTCTTCTCCTTCATGGAGGAAGAGGGTTACTAAAAGGAATCGTAGAAAATTCATGTCAACCTTCTCTGAGATGTAATCAATATATTGAATAATCAATCATGTCTGTATTTTCATCAAACATACACTTCCCTTTCAAATTAATGTGGGCTAGTTGGAAAGAAAGCATCCAGGCAAGTGCTGCACTTTTCTATGTAGCACTTCCTTCCTACACTTTGGCAAATACATCAGTTCATTGTTATATGAACATATTAAAAGAGTTCATGTTATGTAGAGCCGCCTAAAATGCAGGAAGTCTTAATGAAAAATTAGGGTATACGGGAAGGGTGACAAAATTAATCTTTTCTGTCAATAACTCAGGATTTTAGGACAAGACATGGAGACTATAATTTTGCACATTGTATATGAACAAGTCTCCTTGCTTTCTTTACCAAAGTAGATTGTATTAGAAAAAAAAATTCTAATACCATATATGGTATTTTCACTTTTTCAATTTATTCTGTTTTTTGATATGCTAAAATGTCTAACAGTCCAGTTTGTTATAATTTTATTGGAACTTTTGTGGATAAAACAGCATGATGGTTCACTTCCTTTCTTACAATCAAAAACATGCTCTTCATCTGTCATAGACTGGAAAACTATGGTGTTTAACTTTCTGTTTAACTTTAATGCCTTTTAGAAACAGATAATGTTTAGTACAATGTTAAATGTAATAAATAAAACACAATTATGCTGATGATGAATTCATATAGTTTTCTTTAGTGGGGGGGGGGCAAGGGAATAAACATTGTCCCTAGCATTCCTCATCCTGCAGCAGCTGTGTCCTCCATTTCAGCCACTCTCATACTGAGATAAGATATCTAGCCTCTTTCAGTGCTGGAATTGTTTTTCTCTTCTGCTGGCGCACAGGTGAAAAGCCTAGTGTAACTTTGCACATGAATAGTTCAGTGCCTGAGAACCCAATTGGAGATCTCCAATTAAAAAGAAATAGCTATTAATGCTGCCCTATATGTTCTATTCTCCCTCCTAGATATTCTATTTCCCATCCCAGTTATGGCTAATCCCTACTAAATGGTCACTGTAGACACAACTTCAACCTTTCCCGGTAATATGGTCAGTTCCCTATGTCCTTTAGAAGGCTATCATTAAAAGCTACTTGGGGATGTGTATTCCAGTCTCTGGTGCACATATCCATGACAAACCAATTGTAAATCAGTTTCTGCTCATGCAGCACAAAGTTCAGTTTTTAAAAGTTTCTTTTTCCACTAGTTTAGCAAAAATATAATTTTGTCATTGAATTAGATTGTTAATAACAGCTCAAATAGAACTTTGACTTTTGTTTCTAGCATTTAGTTTTTTGCAGAATGATTGTTTTTCACTCAAAATCAAACCTGTTCATGGAATATCTAGATTTACTTACACAATGACAAATGTCTTTTTCCACCTGTTTGCTCAGGGGACATATTTTTCTTTAATATCTAGCTTGTCCTATCTATTTATATTAAACCCACAGCTGTGTGTGCTTTCAAGGCACACTTAAGCGTGACTTGTCTAATACAATATTAAAGTAGCTTTTCCTATATAGCAACATTTTCCTTGATAGGTGTTATTGCTGTAGTTTTTAAAACTGCAGCTCAGCCAGAGCACGAAAGTGCTCTATAGGCCATGCACTTTAGTCACACATGGGTAATGTAACTACACAGTGAAACACACATGTTATATTTAACTCAACTATCACTGATGCAATTCTTATGCCAACTTACCATGGCCTCACTTGAGAGTTAAATAAGCCATTTGGATGGAACCAATTTAAAGTTCATGTTTTAGAGAAAAGCACACAAGCTATGGCACTGTTTGTTAGTGTTATCATGAACAAAACCCTAAGGCCAGTAAAACAAATACTACAAGAGGACCACTGATTCCTAGAAAGCCTCAAATACTTCCTCCTCACCCAACACGTAACCCAACCAACCACACTACCTGACATCTTCTGAACCCAATTTTCACCTCCTTTGACAACATCAGTCAACCACCAATCACCTGGACAGATCATAACCTTGTCGGTTTCAGCATTCCCCTCCCACACTACCACAGACACACCGCCATTGGGCCCGCCCGCCACAGATGACAAAACATCCCAGAGAAAGAATGGATTGCTGCACTCTCTGCACACCAACCCAATCATACCAGCAACCGACCAGATGCAATCAAAACCTTCAATAGCTGAATAACCTTATAACTCTATGCTTTGGCTCCTCCCAAATGAAACAAAACTACCAGAACCCAACCACAAGCCAGTTAGTAAAAAGAGGAACTCAGACGGATGAAGCGTCATTGCAAGCAACTGCTATGTAAGTGGAGAATGAGCTAAGACACTGCAAAGACATCTTCAAACTCATACTGAGACAATATCACCAGCAGACTACACAACCGTTGGCACCAACAAAAGAAAGGACATTTTCACCATCTTTAAAGTTCACTGCACCTTCAGCCACATTCAGAAATATTACTCCCTCAACATGTTTACCAATATTTACTGCAACTTTGATCCTCAACCAAACCCCACCGCAGTCGACATGCAGCTTCTCATTTAGGAGTATGAACTGATCCAGATTGCAAGGCCAGGGAGATTTCAAGTTAGAGGAAGAAGTTGCATAGGGTTGATTATATTATATATAATCATTGTCCGCCCAAGAGTTTGCATGTTCTTCGGTAAAGAGAAAAAGAAACATATGGCACACGAGTTTCAGAGATACAAACTTCCTTTTTTCTGTAAGCTAATTTATTTTTATTTTTAAATGACCCTTCTTCATAGCAAGATGTCAAATACAAAACTGGATCCTTTTCTATTTTTACTGAATTACACTCACAAAAGCAATTTGAGAACCTGCTTCTCTGTATTTAATTATAAAAGTGCAAAAATAAATTAGGGCTTCTTTTGAGTTATTCTCTGAGTTGTCATTTATCCTTCCTAGGCCAATTCTTATGCTTATGACAGTATGGAGAGTTACAAAGCTGAGCAAGATTTTCTCTAATCAGTGCATTGGTGGGCTTCTTTTACAGTATACACAATGTGACCACAGCACACAGATGAATAGTCCAAACAAAATTGCACGGATAGTATCCCTGGTAGAATGTAGAAGTTGGAGAAAGAAAACAGGAGTATTCGAAGTCCGCAGGAGAAAGTGTCTTTAATTGGAGGCACAGTTAGCCTTAAAGCAGATATTGAGTTCTTCCAAATACAGCCAACACGTGTTTCGTCACTCAGGTGACTTCATCAAGGCTAGACCATCCGGCCAGCTAAAAATTGTTGGAATGCCTGTAGATTAGGCTAGTAGGTATAGATCTGGTAAAGTCTGTAAGTGGTAGTGACTCTTCAACCTCGAGGTACATAAATTTGCAGGAGTGACTGCGAAGACTGAAGAGGCCCTGATAAGCCCCCAAACAATGCAACCTGCATATAGGTGAAAGAGAAAGCTAGGAGAAAAAGTTTTTTATATATTTCAAACATATATATTCACTTATAATTTCTTTGAAATTGTTTGAAACCAACGAGCCTTGAGCAGAAGAGTAATAATATCATGTGTCAAATGAAAGCAATGGACCAGTACAGAAACGACCCCCAAAATTGGTAATACGCGCTCCTGGCAGAAAAGTCAAACAATAATAGGAGGTACGTAACCACTGCTATTGGTTTAGTGACAACTCCAATGGGGAAGAAACTCATGGTTTGGAAAGCGGAGATAAAATCCGTACCTTAACCAAAAAACGTGACCTAAGCCGCCTGTCTGTAAAAAACTAAATTAGTAGCACATAACATCGTAATTCTAAGCGATGGGTGCCAAGCATAGTGAGCGTCAGAACGCCAGTCTAAGAGCGTCTGAGTTTGTAGCAAAATAGCATTGCATTTGTAGGCAATGGGTGCTAAACAAAGCATTAAAACAGTGAACCAAGAGGAAAAATCTTACCGCGTCTACGTGCGTAGCCGGAAAGCGTCGTCCGGTCAGACCAGAGGTGAAGATAAAAGACAAACGAACGCGGCTAAAAAAAGGCATGTGTATCGGGTGATGGTAGAAACTGAAAACAGACTGAGCGCTGTAAAGCATTGTATGTTGCTGGTATCAAATGGGCATAAACGTCCGCCACATTGGAGTGATGGGAGAGAAAGTGTGTAGTGCAACGAGTAAGGCGAGGGTGAGAGAGTCATGATAATGGGTCAGGAACCCAAGTATTGAAACAGAGTGATAAATGCCAGAAATAAAAGTTATCTGATGACACCTGTACAGACTTGATTATCCAACAGTATGTGTGCGACCCCGACAGTGACAATGTGGTCATAATATAGTTAAAGTGTGAAAAGTGGGGATAGACACAGATGTGCATAAAGGAGATGATATTAATAAAGAGTGACATGTCACAAAAATGAATGTGTATACAAGTTCACAGAACATACTTCAAATAAAACTAAAAGTCAGCACAGAGTATGGTCAATATATACATTATGACTCAATTAAAAACATCAAGCAGCAAAAGAAGGAACAAAATAAATGACAACAGGGGAATATCCAGTTTGACAAAGACCACATACATCCCAGTAAGGGCCATAGGAGTGAATCAACAAGGCCATGTAATAAAGTACAAAATAGTGAGAGAGTACCGTATTGTACACTGATGTAATACAACAGACTACAGACATTGCGAGTAGAGGGTAGTTATGTAAGGAAAACATGTAGTTCATGGTCAGTATTCAGCTCCTGTTCTACTGCCCGGAGTTTCAGGATCCATGTCGCCTCACATTTGCGAAGGTCTTTTGTTCTGTCCCCCCATCTGGGTGAGTTGGACACCTGAGTTATGCCACAAAATCTTACATTGAGTAGATCTTTTTCACTGTCTTGTGAGTTGAAGTGAACTGCAAGGGGATAGGTTGTGTTGTGATTACGAATAGCTCTAATATGTTCCTGAATACGTTCCTTCAGTGGACGAATAGTGCTGCCCACGTAAATCAAACCACACACACAAATTACACAGTATACCGTACACCTAGTTTTACAATTCATGAACTCTTGATGTGGTAGACGTTCTTTGTGTTGTAAGAAAAGGACACAGTTTTATTCAGGGCTAGTTGACACAACACACAACAGCCACATTTGAAAAAAAACCTTCGGTTTGTCAGGAATCCAGGATGATGGATAAGTCTGTATGGGAGGAGCAAGAAAACTGGGACACAGAATATTCCTAAGGGTACGGCCCCTACTGTGTGTAATAGCTGGTGAGCCACCAATGTGGTCCTCAAATTAGAGTCCAAGAGTAGCAAGTGCCAGTGCTTTTTGAGAATACGTAATACTGTCCTGCTAGCCGGATTGTATTGAGTGACAAAATAAACACACCTGTTCTTGGATCTCTTAGTGCAAGCTTTTTTATAGCCCAGTAGTGAGTGCTGATCTTTGGAGGATATGCGTCTACTCGCCAGAGAAATGTGATCTTCTGTATAGCCCCTATCTCGGAAACGTTGTGCCAGGTTCGAAAGCTCCTGATAGAAGATCCCATCGTCACTGCAATTGCGACGTACTCTTACCATCTCCCCATAGGGGATAGCCTTTATTTGTGATAAAGGATGTGCGCTATGTGCGTGTAAGATGGAGTTGCATGCAGTTGGTTTCCTATACAGTTTGGAAGAAATCTTGTTATCAGTGATGTACAATAGTAGGTCCAGAAACTCAATTTGAGCACCATCCTTTTTGTGTGTAAATACTAGGTTAAATTCATTGGAGTTTAGATGGTCTATGAGTACACTAAGTTCCTCGCTGCTGCCCGTCCAAATAGCCAATATATTGTCAATATATCTACCCCAATATAGGATACGTTGGGCGATGTGAGTAGGGCATCTAGACCAAAGGTGTTGCTTCTCAAATTGACCCATATAGAGATTGGCATACGATGGAGAATATTTGTCTCCCATTGCTATCCCCTGGCGCTGTTGGTACCAATTCCCTTCATGTAGAAATACATTGTTCTCAAGCTCGAATTATGTTAGGTCAAGGAGCATGAAGTGTGGCATCGCGATCTGCCAGCGTCGCCGATAGCATCTCTAAACCCATCTCTAGGGGATTGGAAGTGTATGGAGAACTTACATCAAAGCTAACAAACAAACACTCCCTTGTCCATTCAATATCTTCCAATTGACATAGCAGATCCCTGGTGTCCTCTATGTATGAGGGTAAATTATGTACTAAAGGCTGGAGGAAAGAATCAATATATTCTGAGATGTGTTCAGTAGGTGATCCAATGCCAGAAATGATGGGTCTACCTGGTGGAAAACTCCCTGATTTATGGACCTTAGGTAAAATGTATATACAGGGTGCCCGGGGTGAATCATTAAATAGATATTTGTATTCCAAATCTGACAGTAGGCACAAGTTCTTCCAATGTGTCAATTTGTTTTCTATCAGATTGGTAATCCCAGGCAGGGGATTAGCCTGTAGCTGTGTGTATGCCAGTTTGTTACTAATTGTCTATTGATCTCAGACAAATATTCAGATCTGTTCATTACCACGACATTACCCCCCTTGTCAGCTTCCCTGATGACTATGTCAGTACATGTAGACAGTCTCTGTAAGGCCAGGAGTTCACCATGGTTGAGGTTATTGTTAGCTCTGGGTGCACAAGTCTTAAATTTGTCCTCAAGTTGAAACAATTCTGTACTCACTGCTTTGTAAAAAACATCTATGTTGTTGTCTGGAGGTAATACTGGTACAAACGTGGATTTGGGTTTAAACCCATTATCAAGATCCAGATTGGGTGGAATGTCCAGACGTGATAGTAGTTCTTCAAAAGAAGGGGTCGGTAAGCTAGAAGTGTCAAGTGAGTGGATCATGTTAATATCTTTTAGGTCCTTTATAGATTGGTTGCAAGCTGGTAAGGGGCGTCGGAGGTCTTGTTATTCGAAGGTTTGTTGTGGAAAACCTTTTTGAGTTTGAGATGTCGTATGAATTTGAAAAGGTCAATGGGTATGGTGGTAAAGTTAGGTTTGGAAGTAGGACAGAAACCCAGACCCTTTTTCAAAACATTTATTTCATATGTGGAAAAGTCAAGGGTAGACAGATTGATAACCTGCACGGAATCTCCTAGTGGTGGGGGGATATCCAAATTGTTACAGTTGTCTATGTTCTTTGGGTTCTTGAAGTGGAACGAGTTGTTACACCCTCTCTGTTGCTTATTGTTGTGCTTCCCCCCCCCGTGCGGGTGGGTTTGGATTTGTGTTTGGTCTGTTGAAATTTGGACGTATCCCTCTTCTGTATCGGCCCAATTCCTCTAAAAAAAAGACGATTGTTGGGGGGCACTTTGAAGAGTAAGATTATAGGAGGTCCCCTCTATGGATGACTCCAGACTATTGCTAGATAGATTGGAAACGTCTGAGAGACTACTGGTGGCAGACCCAACCAGAGTGATAGTCTTGGTTAATTTACTGCTAACATCTTTGTTAATCTGATCAAATCTGCGTACAAAGGTATGTATTCGACCATTGCTATAGTTGTTCTCCTCCCTGATTAGTTTCCTCATTTTCTTATCCTTGATGTACAACTGGTACCCATTGAGTATCTCCTTTAAAATAATATAGTTTTTATTGGTTGCCTCCAGGAGATTAAGATTCTTAATCTCATCCTCCAGGGAGGCAATGTCTTGTAGTAGTTTGTTCCTCTTTCTGTCAGTATGCTTGATGAGTATGTTAATCATGCCAAAAGAGGTAGAAGAGATTAAGGGGGTCATTACAACCCTGGCGGACGGTGTTAAAGCTGCGGTAATACCGCAAACAGGGCGGCGAAAAAAAAAAAGGGAATTATGACCGTGGCGGAAACCGCCAACATAGACAGCCACTTTAACACACCGACCGCCACGGCGGTACAGGAAAGCAGTGCGGCGGTCACCGCCAACAGACAGGCGGAAGACAAAGTACCGCCCACAGTATTACAACACACCAATCCGCCACCTTTTCCAGGGCGGATTCACCGTGGATAAAAACATGGTGGAAACAGCTTTTGCAATGGGAAAATGCTCACCTGAACACACTCCACGAGGAAGGAGGCCATCATGGAGCCCGAACTCCAAATACTCCCTGCGATTGTGTTCCTGCTCCTCTACCAACACCAGCAACGGCGGCTCCGAAGACAACGGTGAGGACTGCACCTACGACATAGGGGAGGGAGAGACAAAAGTCAGGGACACACACACGCAACACCCCCACCCCCACCCTCACCCTCACCCGCTACAACACACACACCAATGCATATCCAAACATCACAGTAACAACCCCAACCCCCCCGGAAGAATGCAAAGATAAAAGGAAATGAGTGCAACCATTGTAATATATCAAAATACAGTAAGCTCATATATACAGAAATATATACACATTAAAAATATATACATCACGATTAGTAGTGCAGGTATGCACATTTCAATGTCTGTGGACCACTGGGCCCACAATGCATGGGCGAGGCCCACACTAGATACCTGCCGACAAACGGAGAGAACACTGCAGGGGCATCAGATAGAAATACAACAGGCACCTCAGGGGGAAGGGAAGCGGGGCACCTCAGCCGGATGACTGCACCACGCAGGGGTCCATGCCCATTGATGTATCCTGGGGAGTGCAAAGCCACAGTCTCTCAAGTCTCTACAGTGGTTGGTTTGCCCACTGTACCAACCTGGGGAGTGCAAAGCCACAGTCTCTCAAGTCTCTACAGTGGTTGGTTTGCCCACTGTACCATCCTGGGGAGTGCAAAGCCACAGTCTCTCAAGTCTCTACAGTGGTTGGTTTGCCCACTGTACCATCCTGGGGAGTGCAAAGCCACTGTCTCTCAAGTCGATGCATGTCTCCACAGGTTCTGGAGGGGGACTGGTGCCCAGAGTGCTTCATCCTGTGAAGGAATCTGGTAGTGGATGCAGTTCTCCACTGGTTCTGGAGGGGGACTGGTGCCCAGAGTGCTTCATCCTGTGAAGGATTCAGGTAGTGGATGCAGTTCTCCACTGGTTCTGGAGGGGGACTGGTGCCCAGAGTGCATCACGCTCCCCGTGACGGTCCCAGTTTGGTCACTGTCCCAGCTGCTTTGGCTAATGATGCTTGAGTTGGCGGTCTTCACCCTGTTCAGCGGTGCTTGACTTTGCTGTCTCTGACCTGTTCATCGTTGCTTGCCATGGCGATCTGTGCCCTGTTCAGCGGTGCTTGACTTTGCTGTCTCTGACCTGTTCAGCGGTGCTTGCCATGGCGGTCTGTGCCCTGTTCAGCGGTGCCTGCCATAGCGGTCTGTGCCCTGTTCTGCGTTGCTTGACTTTGCTGTCTCTGACCTGTTCAGCAGTGCTTGCCATGGCGGTCTGTGCCCTGTTCAGCGGTGCTTGCATGGCGGTCTGTGCCCTGTTCAGCAGTGCTTGACTTTGCTGTCTCTGACCTGTTCAGCGGTGCTTGCCATGGCGGTCTGTGCCCTGTTCAGCGGTGCTTCGCCATGGCGGTCTGTGCCCTGTTCAGCGGTGCTTGACTTTGCTGTCTCTGACCTGTTCAGCGGTGCTTGCCATGGCGGTCTGTGCCCTGTTCAGCGGTGCTTGACTTTGCTGTCTCTGACCTGTTCAGCGGTGCTTGCCATGGCGGTCTGTGCCCTGTTCAGCGGTGCTTGCCATGGCGGTCTGTGCCCTGTTCAGCGGTGCTTTGCCTTGGCGGTCTTTGCCCTGTTCAGCTGTGCTTTGCCATGGCGGTCATTGCCCTGTTCAGCAGTGCTTGACTTTGCTGTCTCTGACCTGTTCAGCAGTGCTTACCATGGCGGTCTTTGCCCTGTTCAACGGTGCTTGACTTTGCGGTCTCTGACCTGTGCAGCGGTGTGTGGCATGACTGTCCCTCAGTGCCCAGCGGGGCTGTGGCTGCCGGTGCCCTCCTGGACACTGACTCTGGTGGTGGTCTCCGGACCAGTGACAATAGTGCTGCCCTCCTGGGCACTGACTCTGGCGGTGGGCCCCGGACCAGTGACGATAGTGCTGCCCTCCTCGGCACTGACTCTGGTGGTGGTCTCCCGACCAGTGACGATAGTGCTGCCCTCCTGGGCACTGACTCTGGCGGTGGTCTCCCGACCAATGACGAAAGTGCCGCCCTCCTGGGCACTGACTCTGTCGGTGGTCTCCTGACCAGTGACGATAGTGCTGCCCTCCTGGGCACTGACTGTGTCGGTGGTCTCCGGACCAGTGACGATAGTGCTGCCCTCCTGGGCACTGACTCTGGCGGTGGTCTCCAGACCAGTGATGATGGGGCTGGCGGTGGCGGCCTTCTCCGCCTGCTGCTCTTCCCAGACTTTGGAGACATCTTCTGCCCCTTCACCACCTTGTGAGGAGTCACAGCTGACTTGGCACTCCCCCCGGGACCCTTGTGAGCGGTTTTGCCGGCAGGAGTCTTCACCCTCTCCCGTCAGGCACTGTCCAACTTCGGGTGCTTTACAGGGGGTGGACTGGCAGTGCTTTGGCTCCGTGTCACACTGGCTGCCCTGGTGCCCGGTGCACTCCATATACCTCTAACACACACCACTGGAACCAGAATTTTCTTGGCTGAGGTGCTAGTACGGGACCTATGCATTGGAGGGGTGGGGGTGGTGGGAAAGAGGTCAACGTTGCTCAGGAAAAGTTTCTGACGAACACTGGGATGGGTAGCTGGAGGGGGTCTGGGAGTGGAGGAAGAGGAGGTGGTTGTAGGAGGTGTAACTTTAAATGATTTGGGTGCAGGTGCATGTTCTGGAGGCTGTCGTGAGGTGGATGGATGTTGGGTGTGTGGGGGCCCGCGTTTGTGTACTTTGGGAGGTGACATCACAGACACACTGGGAGAGGACACAGGGGACGTGTAAATGGTAGTGGGGGTGGTGAGTGCAGGTGAGCGGGGTGTGGTGCTGGGTGTTCTGGTGCGAGTCCTAGTGGCTGTAGATGTAGTGCATGCAGGTGAGAGTGTAGACGAGACTGGGAAGGAGGAGGGAGACAACGAGGAGGGGGACACAGTGGATGTTGCTGTGTCTGTATGTGGGTGATGGTTGTGTGAGTGCCTGTGGGATGTGTGGTGCCTATGTTTGCCTGAGCTGCCCTTGTGTGTTGAGGTGTGTGCATGCTGGTCTGATGGTGTGCTTGCGATAGGCTGGGGTAAAGGGGACTGGGTCTGGGTGGAGGAAGTTGGAGGGGGGAGGCTAGACACAGGGACAATGGCTGCCATCAGTGCAGAGGCCAGAGATTGCAGGGTTCGATGAAGGGCAGCCTGACCAGAATGAATGCCCTCCAGGAATGCATTAGCGTGTTTCAACTCCCTTTCTACACCCTGGATGGCATTCACAATGGTAGACTGCCCAACAGTGAGTGACCCGAGGAGGTCAATGGCCTCCTTACTGAGGGCAGCAGGGGTGACTGGGGCAGGGGCTGAGATGCCTGGGGTGAAGGTGATGCCCACCCTCCTGGGTGAGCGGGCACGGAGCGAAGGCTGAGGGGCTGCTGGGAGGGCGGTGCTGGTAGGGGGGGTGGCGGCTGTACCTGTAGAAGTGGTGGGCACAGATGGTGCCGCCACCACAAGGGAGCTCCCATTGGAGGACGAGTCCGTGTCGCTGTCTGCTGATCCGGTGACCGACGTGAAGCTCCCCTCGCCCTCCGTCCCACTGGTGTATTCGGAGTCTGTGGTGTGGCCCTCCATGGCCATGTGTGATGCAGCTCCCTCGTGCTCCGGTGCCACTGTACCTCCGCCTGATGATGCTGATGCACAAAAGAACAGGGAAAGCACAAAAAGGGGGACGGGAAACAGAAGAAAGACAGGTTGAGTGCATGGCTTACCGCTGCCGTTGGCGGACAATACAGACACAGCAGCCCCCTGCACTACGCCGTGCTCTTGGCCTCTACAGATGCAGTTCCTGGGATATGGCCTACATGGCTATGAGTGTCATCTGTCCACATAGATGACACAGGGGCATGTATACCTGTACTTGACACTCTACAGAGGTCGGGTGGAGTGGCACATGGCCTGCATTCCGGAGGGGCCTAGCCTACGGAACTCGCCCTGGCCTAGGGAAACCCACAGCCCTCCCCCTCCCGGACCCCTCCACTGCGCGCAAAGTCATCAGAATGTGAGTGTACTCACCCCCTTGTGTCTGCTGTGATGCCCTCAAGCACCCATCCAACTCAGGGTAGGCCACCGCCAGGATCCGGAACATCAGGGGGGTCATGGTGCGACGGGCACCCCTCCCACGTTGGGAGGCCATCCCCAGCTGAGCCTCCGCCGTCTTCTTGCTCCAGTGGCGAATGTCCTCCCATCTTTTACGGCAGTGGGTGCTCCGTCTCTGGTGGACCCCCAGGGTCCGGACTTCCTTGGCGATGGCACGCCAAATATCCTTCTTCTGGTGGGCGCTGACCTACATGACATGTACAGGGGAAGAAGAGAAGTCATTAGCAACAGCACCGTCGAAGTGAGTGGCCCACATCCCTGCCCTTGCCATCTGGCGCATGCATTCACACTCCTTCATGCTCGTATAACTCTGCCCCCTTCCTACTTACACCCAGGCCTCTCCAACCAGGCATAGCCCATAAAACTTGCACCCTATGTACTCACCTGTTGGTCTGGAGGACCGTAGAGTAGCGTGTACTGGAGGAGGACCCCGTCCACAAGCTTCTCCAACTCCTGTGCAGTGAAGGCAGGGGCCCTTTCCCCAGACGCACAAGCCATTGTCTCTTCCAGACCGAGGTCACAGCAGCACTTGCAGTGTAGGTCCTCTCCTGTCGAAGATCAGGTATCGAGTGATTCAACAGATAGAAAATGGCGGTCACGTCCACGGCGGTGACGTCCGCGGCGGTGCGTATCATCACCGCCGGCGCACTCCGTCATTGGCTCCTGGGACCCATAGGGTCCAATGTTAACCAATGCAGCATTGTGCCGCGGTCTTCGACCGCCTACCGCGACGGTGTACAACGCCAGCGCAGTTACCTCACATCCAATTGTCTCAGTTTAGAGGTCAGGCAGCCGCCATTTCAGGGGCCCACATGGCTTCATTTACAACTGCATCACACATAACTAGGCCTGGACTCAACACACTTACAGACAACTTTTGGATTATGTTTCGTGTACTGTGTAGCTGTGGGTACATACCTCTGAGTTGCTTGACTCTGTGGTCGCTGTTGTCCTTCCTAGGCACCGTCAGCTGGGACATGTGAGATGGCGGAATCCTCCGGTGTACCGACCGCTGGTGGACCTGTTGACAATGGAGGAGCAACATTTAATCATCACCTATAGGTTTGACCGTGCCACAATCCAGGAACTGTGTACCCAGTTGGAGGCATATATGATATCAACAATCCGCCATCCCACAGGAATCCCCCCTCAAATGCAGGTGCTGTCAGTACTCCATTTCCTTGCAAGTGGGTCACTTCAAACAACAGTGGCCATGGCATCAGGGATGTCCCAGCCTATGTTTTCCAACGTGTTGTCCAGAGTGTTGTCTGCCCTGCTGAAACACGTGAGGAGGTACATCGTTTTCCCTCATGTGGAGGATTTGGCTACAGTCAAAGGTGACTTCTATGCCCTGGGACATATCCCGTACATCATTGGTGCCATTGATGGGACCCATGTGGCTCTGGTCCCCCCCGCACAGGAGTGAACAGGTGTACAGGAACCGGAAGAGTTATCATTCGATGAATGTACAGATGGTATGTGTGGCAGACCAGTACATCTCGCAGGTAAATGCTATGTTCCCTGGCTCTCTGCATGACGCCTACATCCTGCGGAATAGCAGCATCCCGTATGTGATGGGTCAACTCCAGAGGCACCGTGTGTGGCTATTAGGGGACTCTGGTTACCCCAACCTGCCATGGCTATTGACCCCAGTGAGGAATCCCAGAACCAGGGCAGAGGAACGCTACAATGAGGCCCATGGGCGGACTAGGAGGGTGATCGAAAGCACATTCGGCCTCCTGAAGGCCAGGTTGAGGTCCCTGCATATGACAGGTGTTTCCCTATTCTACTCACCAAGGAAGGTGTGCCAGATCATCATCGCCTGCTGTATGCTTCACAATCTTGCTTTGCGACGCCAGGTGCCTTTTCTGCAGGAGGATGGTCCAGATGACAGTCTTGTGGCAGCTGTGGAGCCTGTGGACAGTGATGAGGAGGAAGCAGAGGAAGAAGACAACGACAACAGGGAGTCAGTCATACAGCAATATTTCCAGTGACACACAGGTAAGACCATTTTCATTTTAACCATTAAATTCACTGTCACACGTCTTCCTCTATCCTGTGTGTAATTTCATAGCATTATTTGGTAACTGAGTTGTACCTTTCCATTACGGTTTCAGAGGTGTGGTTACCAACGTTTGTTATCTGCTTGCATCCTTCAAGGACTTGTGATGTGTGACATAGTTATGTTGGCTTTATAACTCGAAACGCATTTTGACACTGTCATTGATAATACATTTTACCAAATCACAGACTGACTCCAGATTTTCTTGTGGTTAAAGGGTGTTTATTTAAGTGCTCAAAAATGGAGGGGGGTTGTACTATGGTGATGGGGGACGGTGGAGGAATGTCCATGGCAGAGTCCAGTCCATTGGTCACACAGGTGCACTGGCCATATGGGCAAAGGAAGTGGAGCTGGGGCAGTTAAAGTATGGACAGGGTAACAAAGTGGGACAGTGGGAGGACAATCAGGGTGGTCTCATTTCCTGGCGGGGGTCTTGCCATCTTGCTCTGTCATACAGCAATATTTCCAGTGACACACAGGTGAGAACAAATTTTTTTACTATTACATTTACTTTCACACTTCTACCTCTATCCTGTCTGTCAATTTGAAGCAGTATATGCTAACTGAGTGGTACATTTCCATTACGGTTTCACAGGTGTGGTTACCAACGTGAGTCAACTGCTTGCATCCTTCACGGGCTTGTGATGTGCGACATAGGTATGTTGACATTACATTTTCGAACGGATTTTGTCATTGTCATAGCTAATACATATTTTCAAAATCACAGACTGACTCCAGATTGTTTTGTGGTTCAAGGGTGTTTATTGAAGTACTAATTATTGGAGGGGGTGGCAAAATGGTGATGGGTGATGGTGGAGGAATGTCCATGGCAGAGTCCAGTCTATTAGTCTCACAGGTGCACTGCCCATGTGGGCATAGGAAGTGGAGCTGGGACAGTTCCAATCTGGACAGGGTGACAAAGTGGGACAGTGGGATGGCAATCAGGGTTGTCTCATTTCCTGGCGGAGGTCTTGCCATCTTGCTCTGTCCTGTTCCTGGATCTCACGGCCCGCTTGTGGGGTGGTTCTCCGTCTGCAGGGGGTGGGGTGCTGGTGTGGTGGTCCTCTGGTGGGGCGTCCTGTCCACTAGTGCCGGCGGAGGTGGTGAGCAGCTCATCGTCTAGGCTAGTGTCAGGGGCCCCTTGGAGTGCCACGGTGTCCCTCATGGTCTTCTGCATATCCTTCAGCACCCCTACTATGGTGCCCAGGGCGGAGCTGATGGTTCTGAGCTCCTCCCTAAACCCCAAATACAGTTCGTCCTGCATGCGCTGGGTCTCCTGAAACTTTGCCAGGACTGTCGCTATCGTCTCCTGGGAGTGGTGGTATGCTCCCATGATGGAGGAGAGGGCCTCGTGGAGAGTGGATTCCCTTGGCCTGTCCGCACAAAGTCACACAGCAGCCCTCCCAGTTCCCCTGAGTTCCTGTGCCTCCGTCCCCTGGACCGTGTGCCCACTACCACTGCCCCCAGGTCCCTGTTGTTGTTGGGGTGGTGGGTTATCCTGGGTTCCCTGCAGTGGTGGACACACAGCTGATTGACGTGTCCTGGGAACGGAGGTATTGGCCCGCTGGGTGGGTGCTGTGCTGGTGTTACCAGAGGGTGGAAGGTCAGTGTTGGGCTGTGCCTCTGCGAGGGGAACCGACTGTCCCGAGGCCCACGATGGTCCGGGCTGGTCATCTTGATCCAGTTGGCCAGAGCTGCTGTCATCACTGTGGGCTTCTTCTGAGGGTGGGGTAGAGATATCTGGACCCTCCTGCCTGGTGACGTTAGGTAGTGGTCCTGCAGGGGTATAAAAGCATGATTATTGCATGTGTGTGTGTCATGGTGTGCAATGGGTGGGTGAGCGTGTACCCCAGTGCTAGCTTTCCTGTGTGGGGGCTTGTGTGATGATGGTTAGGGGTTGTTATGGGTATGTGCAGTGGGCATGCTTTAGTGCTGGGTGTCCATGCTTTGTTGTGTCATGCAGGGCTTGGTGTTGGGATGTGTGGTTTGTCTTATTAGTACATTAGTGAGGAGTTGCAGTGATAGGGGAGGGGTTGAGGGTGGGGGTGTGTGATAGCATGCAGGTAGGGTGGGGGATATGATAGCTAAGATTTGACTTACCAGTGTCCATTCCTCCACCGACTCCTCCGAGGCCCTCTGGATGCATGATGGTCAAGACCTGCTCCTCCCATGTTGTTAGTTGTGGGGGAGGAGGTGGGGGTCCGCCGCCAGTCCGCTGAATCGCGATGTTGTGCCTGGAGACCACAGACCGCACCTTCCCCCGTAGGTCGTTCCACCTCTTCCTGATGTCCTCCCGATTTCTTGGGTGCTGTCCCACTGCGTTGACCCTGTTGACGATTCTTCACCATAGCTCCATCTTCCTAGCTATGGAGGTGTGCTGCACCTGTGATCCAAATAGCTGTGGCTCTACCCATACGATTTCCTCGACCATAACCCTGAGCTCCTCCTCCGAAAACCTGGGGTGTCTTTGGCGTGCCATGGCATGGTGTAGGTGATGTGTGGGGTGGTGTATGTGGTGATGAGTGTGGTGTTGTGTAGTGGTGTGTGGTGTTTTGTGCGTGGATGTTGTGTGCCTCTGTGTGGTGGGGTTGTCTATTGCTGTTCTCTCTCTCTGTCACCTTCGTCTCTAATTTTTGGTCATAGGGGTTTGTGGGTGATGTGGGTGTGTGTTTTATATTGTGTTGGGTGTGTGGGAGTGGTGTTTGTATGTGTATCAGGTGTGTGTATTTTGAATTGTCCAATGTGGCGGTGTTTTGGAAATGTGTGTGTATTTTGAGCGCGGCGGTGTGTACCGCCAATGGAATACCACGGTTGAAAGACCGCCACGTGGATTTGTGTGTCATAATAGCATGGGCATGTTTCTGTTGGCGTGACAGTGGTGGATTTGTTTTAGCCAGTTTATCACTGACCTTTGGTGTGGCGGACTTGTGTGGGTGTCTGAATTTCGGCGGATTCCGAGATGTGGGTCATAATAGCTGTGGCGGATTTCCGCGGCGGTGTATTGGCGGTCTTCTGCACGGCGGTAAGCGGCTTTTACCGCCAATGTTGTAATGACCCCCTAAGTGTTCCCATTCCCCTAAAAGGTCAGGGTCGAGATCTTCAAAGAGGGAAAGATTATAACTCGTAACCCCCTGGGTACCTGTTTCAGTTCTAGGTACCGTTTAAGGGTTGTGACGTCCCACCAGCGTGCTAATTATGTTTTTTAAGTCTCTCAAGTTTAACAAATTTGTGTCTAAGTCCTTCTCTAATAGGTGCATTATTTCCAGTGTTTGAAGATGTAGGTTTCTTGGAAAAGAGTTCAGCAGCTAAGGTGTCACGGTTATCATCAAAAGAAGCCATGCCCGGTGTACTGGTATATAGTAATACGTAAGAAATCAGTCATCAAGTAGTATTGTGACCCAGAGTGCATCTCACCACAATCGGACAAAGCTAGGCCTAGGACAATATGAAGGGGTAGTAAAGGTGAAAGGTACCGCACTTCACAGGAGTAAACACCGTGTAAGTTGCTGATGTAAGCACAGTTCAATATTGGTGCCAGTGGTCAGGTGCTTTACTACCCAGTAGACACAAAGTTGAGTACCAATGTACACAATTCCAATATACACAATGTGACCACAGCACACAGATGAATAGTCCAATCAAAATTGCACGGATAGTATCCCTGGTAGAATGTGGAAGTTGGAGAAAGAAAACACAAGTATTCCAAGTTCGTAGGAGAAAGTGTCTTTAATTGGAGGCACAGTTAGCCTTAAAGCAGATATCGAGTTCATCCAAATACAGCCAACATGTGTTTCAACACTCAGGTGACTTCATCAAGGCTAGACCATCCGGCCAGCAAAAAATTGTTGGAATGCCTGTAGAGTAGGCTAGTAGATATAGATCTGGTAAAGTCTGTAAGTGGTAGTGACTCTTCCACCTCGAGGTACATAAATTTGCAAGAGTGACTGCGAAGACTGAAGAGGACCTGAAAAGCCTCCAAACAATGCAACCTGCATATAGGTGAAAGGGAAAGCGAGGAGAAAAAGTTTTTTATATATTTCAAACATATATATTCACTTATAATTTCTTTGAAATTGTTTGAAACCAACAAGCCTTGAGCAGAAGAGTAATAATAGCATGTGTCAAATGAAAGCAATGGACCAGTACAGAAACGACCCCCAAAATTGGTAATACGGGCTCCAGGCAGAAAAGTTAAACAATAATAGGAGGTACGTAACCACTGTTATTGGTTTACTGACAACTCCAATCGGGAAGAAACTCATGGTTTGGAAAGCGGAGATAAAATCCGTACCTTAACCAAAAAACATGACCTAAGCCGTCTGTCTGTAAAAAACAAAATTAGTAGCACATAACATCGTAATTCTAAGCGATGGGTGCCAAGCATAGTGAGCGTCAGAACACCAGTCTAAGAGCATCTGAGTTTGTAGCAAAATAGCATCGCATTTGTAGGCGATGGGTGCTAAACGAAGCATTGAAACAGTGAACCAAGAGGAAAAACCTTACCGCGTCCATGTGCAGAGCCTGAAAGCGTCGTCCGGTCACACCAGAGGCGAAGGTAAAAGTCAAACAAATGTGTCTCTTGCAAGCACAAAGTACCTGGTTTGCATTCAAATTCTCCGCAAGGGACTGCAGAGGAGGAGATGCGTGGAAAACGGGGAGGTGTACATTGATTTCTCTGGCTGCACACAGGGAAGACTTTGTGTCGATTTCCAGTGTGTGGATTTCGATCATCTTCGGGTTTGAGAGGTTTTTGGACACCCCGGGGACAATGCGTTGAAATCCGGCACTTGCAGGATGAAGTCACAAGGGTTGCATCGATCTGGTGGGAGATGCGTGGAAATTTCTACTGCACTGCAGGCGTTGCGTCGATTCCTCCCAGGAAGTCGGGCTACGTCGTTCCCGCTCAGCTTTGTGTTGATCCAGTGGGCTATGCGTCAAATCTTCGAGTCGTAACACTGGCGCTGCGTCGATCTTCTCCTTGCGAACTCGGGCTGCATCATTCCGGTTCGGCTTGCAGTGATTTTCTCACCGCAATGCAGGCTGTGCGTCGTTTCTTCCAGGCTGTGCATCGATTTTCACCACACAAGGAGTTCTTTTGCATGAATGAAGTCTTTTGGGTCATGAGACTTCAAGGAACAGGAGACAAGCTCTATTCAAACCCTTGGAGAGCACTTCTCAGCACAGCCAGAGAGCAGTAAGGCAGTAGGACAACAGCAGGTCAGCAGTCCTTTGTAGAAAAGCAGTCAAGTGGGCATTTTGGCAGCCATACAGTTCTTCTTGGCAGGTTCTGGTTCAGGGTTTCTTCTCCAGGAAGTATCTTGATGAAGTAGTGTCTACCTCAGACGTTCTGAGTTGGTAGGGTCAGAGACCCTGCTTAAATACCCAAAATGCGCCTTTGAAGTGGGGGAGACTTCAAAGAGTGGCTTAGAAGTGCACAGGGTCCCCTTTCAGTTCCATTCTGTCTGCCAGGGTCCCAGTAGGGGGTGTGGCAGTCCTTTGTGTGAGGGCAGGCTACTTTCCTTTGACATGTAAGTGTCAGGCCCTCCACCCTCCCAGCCCAGGAAGACCCATTCAATATGCAGATGTGTGCAAGTGTGACTGAGCATCCTGTGTTTTGTGTTTGTCTGAGTGAATGCACAAGGTAGCTGTCAACTAAACCTAGCCAGGCGTCGATTGTATGGCACAGAAGGATTTAAGTGCAGGGAAATGCTCACTTTCTAAAAGTGGCATTTCTAAAATAGTGATATTAAATCCAACTTCACCAGTTAGCAGGATTTTGAATTACCATTCTGGCCATACTAAATATTACCTTGCTACTCCTTTCAGAACAGAAGCTACCACTCAAACAGTATGTGAGGGTAGCCCTAATGTTAGCCTATGAAAGGAACAGGCCTCACAGCAGTGTAAAATGAATTTAGGAGTTTTACACTACCAGGATATGTAAACTGGACAGGTACATGCCCTGCTATTTGTTTACACAGCACCCTGCCCTACGGGTTACCTAGGGCCTACTTTAGGGGTGACTTATATGTAGAAAAAGGGGAGTTTTAAGCTTGGCAAGTACTTTTAAATTCCAAGTCGAATTGGCAGTAACACTGCACACACAGGCCTTGCAATGGCAGGCCTGAGACATGGTTAGGTGGCAACTTGAGTGGGTGGCACAATCAGTGCCAAAGGCCCACTAGTAACATTTAATCTACAGGCCCTAGGCACATATAGTGCACATTGCTAGGGACTTATAAGTAAATTAAATAAGCCAATTGGGTATGATCCGGTGTCACCATGTTTTAAGGGAGGTTAGCAGTGGTAAAGTGCGCAGATTCCTAAAACCAGCAAAAGTACAGTCCTCCTGGGAGCTCTCATCGCTAAGGCGGAAGTATCTGGAGAGACCATCAGCGTTGATGTGGTCAATCCTCAGGCAATGCTCCACCTTAAAGTCCAGCCCCTGTAGGGAAATGACCACCTCAAGAGTTTAGGATTTTTGCCCCTCATCTGCATGAGCCATCTGAGGGGGCCTGTGGTCTGTCTGAACCCGGAAGTGAGTCCCAACAGGTATGGTCTCAGCTTCTTCAGTGCCCAGACCACAGCAAATGCTTCTCTGTCAATAGCACTCCACCTCTTTTCCCATGGTAACAGTCTTCTGCTAATAAAGACTACTGGTATGGTCTAGGCCCTCCTCATTTATCTGTGCTGAACTTCCACTATGCCATGCTCTGAAGCGTCTGTCTGCACAATAAATTCCGGGGAGTAGTCAGGTGCCTTAAGCACGGGGGCCGTACATATGGCTTCCTTCAGGGAGTCAGAGGCTCTCTGACAAGCCTCTGTCCAATTCACCAACCTAGGTTGCTTTTTGAATGTTAGTTCTGTCAAGGGTGACACAATGGTTCCATAGCCCTTGACGAACCTACATTAGAAACCAGTGAGGCCCAAGAAGGCCTTCACCTGAGTTTGGGTTCAAGGTGGTTGCCAGGCCTTGATAGTTTCAATCTTGGCCTGGAGGGGCTGCACCTTGCCACCACCTACTAGGTGTCCCAAGTACACCACGGAATCATGCCCAATCTGGCACTTTCTGGCCTTGATGGTTAGACCTGCCTGTTGCAGGGCCTGAAGCACCTCCTTGAGGTGGAGCAGGTGTTCCTCCCAGCTGGAACTATAGACGGTTATGTCGCCTAGGTAGGCTGCGCAGAAGGCATCCTTGCCAGGTAGGGTTCCGTTAACCAACCGTTGGAAGGTAGAGGGGGCATTTTTCAATCCAAAGGGCATTACTTTGAACTGGTAATGGCCCTCAGGAGTGGAGAAAGCGGATCTCTCTTGAGCCCCTTTAATAAAGACGATCTACCAGTACCCTGACGTTAGGTCAAAGATACTAAGGAACTTGGCAGTGCCAAGCCTGTCTACGAGCTCATCAGCTCTGGGGATGGGGTGAGCATCTGTCTTCGTGACAGATTTGAGACCCCGGTAGTCCATGCAGAACCTAATTGATGGCTTGGCACAGGGAGCAGCAGCCTTGGGAACCAACACCACTGGCCTGGACCAAGGACTGCTGGACTTCTCTGTATCCCCAAGAGCCCGCATCTTGGAAACTTCATCCTTGATATTTGACATCACTTTGTCTGACACCCTGTAAATTTTATTTTTCACATATGGACTGTCTCCTGTTTCAATGTCATGGACACACAAGTGTGTGAGTCCAGGAGTGAGGGAGAACAGGGAAGAGAACTGCTTCAACAACTCATAGCAGTCTCCCCTCTGATCTAGAGTCAGGGAGTCAGAGAGATTGACACCCTCCACTGACCCATCACCTTCTTCGGCAGAGAGGAGGTCGGGAAGAGGCTCACTCTCCTCTTCCATGCCCTCATCTGTCACAAGGAGCATACTGACCTCAGACCTCTCAAACTTAGGCTTCAGTCCGTTGTGGTGGAGAACCCTAAGGGGAGTCTAGGGGTCTTGAGGTCCACTAGGTAAGGGGCCTCCCCCTTCCACTCCTTAATTTCAAATGGGCCAGTCCAGCAGTCCTGGAGAGCTCTAGGCTCTACTGGCTCCATCACCCAAACTATGTCGACAGGTGAGAATTCAACTAGAGTGGCCTTCCTGTCATACCACTCCTTCATCACCTCTTGACAGGCCTTGAGGTTGCTTGTGGCCTGGTACCAGAAGCGCTGGGTCTGGTTGCGGAGCGCCAGCATGTAACTGACCACATCCTGGGGAGGTTTCTTGGGAGCTTTCTCCCATCCCTCCTTTACTATGCTTAGTGGCCCCCTGACAAGGTGATCATAGAGAAGTTCAAAGGAGTTGAACCCCACCCCTTTTAGGGGCACCTCCCTTTAAGCAAAGAGAAGGCATGGCAAGAGGACGTCCCACTTATGCCTCATGGCCTCAGGTAGGCCAGTGATCATGCCTTTTAGGGTCTTGTTGAATCGCTCAACAAGCCCATTGGATTGAGGATGGTAAGGGGTGGTAAACCGGTAGGTTACCCCACACAAATCCCACATGGACTACATGTACGCTGACATGAAGTTTGTGCCTCTGCCAGACACAACCTCCTTTGGGAACCGCACATAAGTAAATGGTCACCACCGGTTTAGTCACTGTCCTCAGAGGGATTGCCTCTGGGTAGTGGGTGGCATGGTCCACCAACACCAGGATAAACCTGTTGCCTAGGGTGGTTTTGGTATCCAAGGAACCAATGACGTTGAGGCCTACCCTTTCAAAGGGGGTGCCAACGGCGGGGAGTGGGATCGGGGGGACCTTGAACCTTTTCCCTGTCTTCCAACTAGCCTGGCAGGTGCGGCAGGCCCTAAAGAAGCTATCTGAGGCTACCCGCATTCTGGGCCAATGGAAGTGGGTGACAAGCCTGGCAAAGGTCTTGTCTTGGCCAAATGTCCTGCCAGGGGGATGTTGTGAGCCAGGCCCAGTAACACAGGGGGACCACCTGCACACGTGCTGCCCCAGCGGCCTGCACCTTAGGCTCACTGTATGGATCATTCTCCCAATATATGTGGTGATCACCAAAGGCTTCACCTGCTGCTTGGGCTGAGGCCTGCTGCCTCAGACCTTCAAGAGTGGGGCACTCCTTCTGCACTTTGCAGAATTCCTCCCTGGTTGGCCCACCCTCTACTTGCCAGCCAGCAAGTTCAGGCAGGTTACCCAGGTCAGCAATATCCTCCCCAGTTGGCTCAGGGGCCTCTTCCTCTGGGACCCCATCCACCACTGTGGGAATATCTGGGGTGGGTTTCCTGCACCCCTTGCTCTTCCTCTGTAGAGCTGTCTGGGCCATTGTTCCAGGTTCTAGATGCCCTTAACTCCCTTCCCGGGCATCCATGGACCTTGTGGTCATGCAGACCCACTCAGGCAAACCTAACATCTCCAGGTGGGATCTGAGCTCTACCGCCTTCAAGGCAGTATGCTCAAGATCATTGCCTAACAGACAATCTATAGGCATGACAGGACTCACAGCTACCTTTAGAGTACCAGAGACACCCCCACTCAAAGGCAACCAGAGCCACTGGTAGGTGACTCTTGCGATTGTCAGCGACTATGACCTGGTGGAATGTCTTAGGGATGATTTGCTCTGCTGACACCAGCTGACCCTTGACAGTAGTCATACTGGCTCCTGTGTCACACAGAGCCTCAACCCTTTGCCCATCAATGGTGACCCACTGCCTATACTTGGAAGTATTGGCAGGCATGTGGGCTTTTGGCGCCATTTCCTTATCTCCCAGGGAGACTAGTGACACTTCTATCTGCTCCCCAAAGCTAACTGGGATTGTCTCCCCCCCCAAGCACTACACTAGCCAACCTGGGTGTCTGCCCTCCAGTGGGGGGCTGTGCCTTCTTGGGACACTGGGAGTTGCCCTTAGAGTGCCCATGCTTGAAGCACTCCAAGCATTTGGAAAAAAAAAATTCCCTTGCTTTTTATCAAAGTATCCTGGGTTTTTCTCAAACACAGGTTGGGACTGGCTATCACCACCCCCCTGAGAATCATTTTGAGGATCTTTGGAGAACTTATGTTTAAGTTCCCCCCGCCCTCCTTCTTCTGTTGGGAACCCTGATCACCTTTGTGGGTGTCCCCCCTAGGTACCTTTTTGGACACTTTGGTGCTAACCCAGAGGTCAGCCTCCTCAGCAAGCTTCCTAGGATCAGTCAGCTTACTGTCTTCTAAGTGCTGGCTCAACTCGGTAAAACAAATACTGAGCATATGCTCTCTCAAAATCAAATCATCTAATCCTGTGTAATCATTTACTTTGCTGCCCCCCACCCATCCATTCAGTGCCTTATTGGAGAAATCAAAACAGTCTACCCAAGTTTGTGTGGAGTTTGGTGCTGTCCCTGAACCTCTGACAGTATTTTTCAGGAGTCAGCCCAAATTTTGCAAGTAAAGCGGCTTGCATGGATGTTTATATCTTTTGGATCTAGTGTAAGAAGTGTGTCCCTCCCCACTATTGGTACATAAAACCACAAGGCCGCCCCCCTATTGCTCCTCAGAGACCCCATGAGCCCTTAGTGCTACTTCATAAGCAGCCAACCACTTATCAATGTCATCTCCCACCACATAACTTGGCACTACACTTTTGGGTATACAAACCTTCTTTTCCCTAACAGGTCCTGTATGTATGCTGGCACCATCACTGCTGGCCCCAGACTGCCTCACCTTGATATCCAGCTCTTTGAGACTCAGTTCATGAGCCAGAAGAATCTTCTTCTCAGCCAAAGCCCTTTCAGCCTCAGCTTGTTTTGCTTCTCTTTCTGCTTTTCTCTCCTCTGCTTCCATGTTTAACTTTGCCATTTTCAGTTGAAATTCTCTCTCCCCCCTCCTTTCCTCTGTGGTCAGGCCATGGCTAGAGACAATGCTCCCTGGTTTAGCAAGGAGCACAATTCCAGGGGTACCAACCTCCACTACTGGCAACAAATCCTCTGAGGGGCCCTCCTCTTGCTCCTCCTCCTCAACATGCTACTCTGAATGGGCTTCTGCCCAGGTCCTCAGCGCCATTTGGAATTCCTCCTTTCTGGAGGCACTTTGGGTAGGTACTCCCATATCCTTGCAGAACGTCTTCAGCTGTTTAACAGTATGGGGGTGATTCTAACCCTGGCGGTCGGTGTTAAAGCGGCGGCCAACCCGCCAACAGGCTGGCGGTAAAAAATATGGGATTCTGACCCTGGCGGGAACCGCCAACACAGACAGCCACCTTAACACTCCGACCGCCACGGCGGTACAAACAAACAGCGCGGCGGTCACCGCCAACAGACAGGCGGCAGACAATGTACCGCCCACACTATTCCAACTCACCAATCCGCCACCTTTTCCGGGGCGGGAGCACCGCCGATAAAAACACGGCGGAAACAGACTACGGACGGGAAAACGCTCACCACTACGCACTCCAGGAGGAAGGAGGACAGCATGGAACCCGAATTAAACATCCTACCTGCTCTCGTCTACCTTCTCATCTACCACGAGTACGAAGTCCGGCGCAGAAGACAACGGTGAGTACTGCACCTACGACACACGGGAGGGGGAGGACGAAAGGTTACGGCCACACACATATGCGACCCCCCCCCCCAACTACGTACTCACCAATGCAGCGCACCAAGTCACAGTGACACCACCCAAACACCCCTGAAAAATGCTAGGACATAATCATATTTGGAATAAATATTTATGTACCAAAAAGCTCCAGAAAATTAGCGTACAACCATGAAAGATATCCACAACAAAACTAATTACACACACATCAGTGTATAACTGAAGTACCAAGTCCTGCACAACCTACGATTTCAGCATGTCCGTGGGCCAAAGTCTTGCGAAACAAGGGCAAAGCCCACACAGGAGACCTGAGTCCTTTGGAGAGAACACTGCAGGGGCATCAGATGTAAAAACTACAGGCACCTCAGGGGGAAGCGAAGGGGGGGGCACCACAGCCACATGAGTCCACGACGCCAGATCCACGAGGAGCCACCATGCCCACTGGACCATCCTGGGGAGTGCAAAGCCACAGTCTCTCAAGTCTCTGCAGTGGGTGGATCGCCCTCTGGACCATCCTGGGGAGTGCAAAGCCACAGTCTCTCAATGTCTCTACAGTGGGTGGGCTGCCCACTGGGCCATCCTGGGGAGTGCAAAGCCACAGTCTCCCAATGTCTCTACAGTGGGTGGGCTGCCCACTGGGCCATCCTGGGGAGTGCAAAGCCACAGTCTCTCAATGTCTCTACAGTGGGTGGGCTGCCCACTGGGCCATCCTGGGGAGTGCAAAGCCACAGTCCATCAGGTGGATGACAGTCTCCACTGGTCAAGGAGGAGGCATGGTGGGCACAGTGAACCATAAACGGTGCTTGCGACGGCGGGGCCCAGCGGAGCGGTGCTTGAAAGGAAGGGCCCAGCGGAGCGGTGCTTGAGAAGAAGGGCCCAGCGGAGCGGTGCTTGAGAGGAAGGGCCCAGCGGAGCGGTGCTTGAGAGGAAGGGCCCAGCGGAGCGGTGCTTGAGACGGCGGGGCCCAGCGGAGCGGTGCTTGAGAGGAAGGGCCCAGCGGAGCGGTGCTTGAGACGGCGGGGCCCAGCGGAGCGGTGCTTGAGAGGAAGGGCCCATTCGAGCGGTGCCTGAGAAGAAGGGCCCAGCGGAGCGGTGCTTGAGAGGAAGGGCCCAGCGGAGCGGTGCTTGAGAGGAAGGGCCCAGCGGAGCGGTGCTTGAGACGGCGGGGCCCAGCGGAGCGGTGCTTGAGACGGCGGGGCCCAGCGGAGCGGTGCTTGAGAGGAAGGGCCCAGCGGAGCGGTGCTTGAGAAGAAGGGCCCAGCGGAGCGGTGCTTGAGAGGAAGGGCCCAGCGGAGCGGTGCTTGAGAAGAAGGGCCCAGCGGAGCGGTGCTTGAAAGGAAGGGCCCAGCGGAGCGGTGCTTGAGAAGAAGGGCCCAGTGGAGCGGTGCTTGAGAGGAAGGGCCCAGCGGAGCGGTGCTTGAGAAGAAGGGCCCAGCGGAGCGGTGCTTGAGACGGCGGGGCCCAGTGGAGCGGTGCTTGAGAGGAAGGGCCCAGCGGAGTGGTGCTTGAGACGGCGGGCCCTGTTCAGCGGTGCTCTTCTGCACCGCGGGCCCTGTTCAGCGGTGCTCTTCTCCACGCGGGCCCTGTTCAGCGGTGCCTATCTCCACGGCGGGGCCCTGTTCAGCGGTGCTCTTCTCCACGGCGGGCCCTGTTCAGCGGTGCCTATCTCCACGGCGGGCCCTGTTCAGCGGTGCTCTTCTCCACCGCGGGCCCTGTTCAGCGGTGCTCTTCTCCACCGCGGGCCCTGTTCAGCGGTGCCTATCTCCACGGCGGGGCCCTGTTCAGCGGTGCTCTTCTCCACCGCGGGCCCTGTTCAGCGGTGCTCATCCAGCAGGTCAAGGGAGCCAGACCTGGCCTCGACTCCCTGCTCAGTCGCCCTCGGACCGTGACGTTTCTGGACCCTTCGGGGACGGACTCCTGGCCTCCTTAGTGTCCTCCTTCCCAGCTGGGATGTGGCATGTGGGGTCCACCTTCTCCGCGCTCCTGCTGCCCTTCCGCTCCTTTGATGGGGCTCTCGGGCCCTTGCCTCCCCCAGATGGTGTGGGTGGTGAAGTGGCCGCACATTGCTCCTTGGGGGCAGCCCTGTCGGTCCTCGCACGGCGGTCCTTGGTTTGGCGGGTCCTCTTGCCGGGGGTGGGGCTGGACGTGTCCTTGCTGCAGCTCGATGTGTCACTGCTGGCAAAGGGTGGGCTCCAGAACCCAGGCACAACAGTGACACCCGAAGCTGGGCTGGTGGTGGCTGCGGTGCTCTTGGGACTCCTTGAAGATGGATGGGGGAGGTCATCGGGGGGAAAGAGGTTAAGGTTAGCCAGGAAAAGTTTTTTAGGGCCAAGGTAAAGGGTAGGAGGAGTGGAGATGGAAGTGGAGGTAGAGGAGGTGGTTGTAGGAGAGTCAGGTGTGCTGTCATTGGGTGAAGGTGCTGGTGCTGTAGGCTGTCGTGAGGTGGATGGCTGTTGGGTGGGTGGCTGCCTGCGTTTGTGTGTCTTGGAAGAGGGGGTGACAGACACAGTGGGAGAGGACACAGGGGACGTGTACATGGCAGTGGGGGTGGTGACTGCACGAGTGTGGACTGTACTGGAGGGTGAGGTGGTGATGGAAGCACTGGCTGATGTTGGGGTGCATGCAGGTGTGAGTTTAGACGTCACAGGGAGGGAGGAGGGAGACGAGGAGGAGGGGGACACAGGGGTGGCAGTGGCTGTTGGCATGTCTGCATCTGGGTGTTGCTCGGGTGAGTGTTTGCGGGATCTGTGGTGCTTGTGTTTGGATGAGCTGCTCTTGGGTGTTGAGGTGTGTGCAGGCTGGTCTGATGGTGTGGATGGGATAGGCTGAGGAACAGGAGACAGAGACAGGCTGGAGGCAGTCAGAAGAGGGAGGCTGGAAACAGGGACAATGGCTGCCGTCAGTGCTGAGGCCAGAGCAGTGAACGCTCGTTGATGGGCAGCCTGACCCGAATGAATGCCCTCCAGGTACGCATTGCTCTGTTGCACCTCGCTTTGCACACCCTGGATGGCATTCAAAAGGGTCGTCTGCCCAACAATGAGCGTCCTTACCAGGTCAATGAGCTCCGCACTGAGGGCAGCAGGGGCAACAGGGGCAGGGGCTGAGGTGCCTGGGGTGAAGAAGACGCGCGCCTTCCTGGGCGAACCGGCACGGAGCGAAGGCTGAGGGGCTGCTGGGAGGGCGGGGCTGGTGCGCTGGGTGGCGGCTGTACCTGTAGAGGCGGGGGGCACGGATGTTGCCGCCACCCCTAGGGAGCTCCCATCCGAGGACGTGTCGCTTTCGCTGCTCTCACCAGCGGTCCCCGTCGTGGTGCTCCCCTCGCCCTCCGGATCACTGGTGCCCTCGGTGTCTGTTCCTGGGCCCACCGGGGCCTTGTGTCCTGCAGCTCCCTCGTGCTCCGATGCCATATCTCCTCCGCCTGATGATGCTAATGCACACATGCACAAGAAGATGAAGAGAAAGGGTGGGGGGAGAAAAAAGAAGACCAGGTTGAGTGCATGCAATGTCAACACCGTTGGCGGAGAGGACAGACACAGGTGCCTAATGCACTAAGCCGCGCATTCGGGGTACACTACTCAGTACTACTGACTAGGACAACAGGCCAAGAGACGTCAAACGCGCACATGGGAGATGCTGGACCTTCAATGGCTGTACTTGTCACCCTACAGAGGTGGGGGCCGGGGGCACAGGGCCATGCCTAAGGGAGAGGACTACACTACAGAAAGCGCCCTGGCCTAATGTCACCCACAGCCCTCCTCCCCCACCCAGACGCCTCCACTGCGCAGAAAGATAGGAGAATGTGCTGATACTCACCCCCTTGTGTCTGCTGTGATGTCTTAAAGCGCCCATCCAATTCAGGGTAGGCCACCGCCAGGATCCGGGACATCAGGGGGGTCATGGTGCGACTGGCACCCCTCCTAGGTTGGGAGGCCATCCCCAGCAGTGTTTCTGCGGTCTTCCTTGTCCCGCGGCGGATGTCCTCCCACCTCTTGCGGCAGTGGGTGCCCCGTCTGTTGTGGACCCCCAAGGTCCGGACTTCCTTGGCGATGGCACGCCAAATGTCGATCTTCTGATGGGCGCTGACCTATTAGACATGTACAGGGTGGAAAGGAGGAACTCATCAATGACCTGCATGTTAGATGTAATTGCCCCCCCCCCACCCACTTTGCCATATGGTACATGCTCTCATCTGTCGGGCGTTGCACTCCTCATTCGCCCCCCACCCCACCAACTTACATCCACCCCAATCCACACAGGCATAGCCCATTCCATTAGCACCCGGTGTACTCACTTGTTGGTCTGGAGGACCGTAGAGTAGCGCATACTGGGGGAGGACCCCATCCACGAGCTTGTCCAACTCTTCAGACGTGAAGGCAGGGGCCCTTTCCCCAGGCGCAGCAGCCATTGTATCTTCCAGACCGAGGTCACAGCAGCACTTGCAGTATAGGTCCTCTCCTGTGGATGATCAGGTCTCGTGTGATTAAGCAGATAGAAAATGGCGGTCACGTCCGCGGCGGTGCGTCCCGCGGCGGTGCGTACCGCGACCGCCGGCGTACTTCGTTATTGGCTGCTGAAACCCATAGGCTTCAATGTTAACCAATGCGGCTTCGCGCCGCGGTCTGCGACCGCCTACCGCCACGGGGTGCCCCGCCAGCGCATTGACCTCACATCCCATTGTCCCACTTCACAGGTCAGGCAGCCGCCATTTCAAGGGCCCACATGGCTTAATTTTGACTGCGACACACAGGCCTAGGCCTTGCATTGCCACACATACACGCCTTTCAACCCATTGCCATTCTTTAACTGTGCAAGCTGTCTGTACGTACCTGTGTTTTGGCTGACTCTGTGCTCCATGTTGTCCTTCCTAGGCACCGTCCGCTGGGACTAGCGATGAGAAGGAGGAATCCTCGCGTGTACCGACCGCTGGTGGACCTGTCGACAATGGAAGAACGCCATATAATACTTCGATACAGACTTGACCGTGCCACTATCCATGAACTGTGTGCCCAGCTGGAGCCAGCCCTGATGTCCCCCATCCGCCAACCCACAGGGATTCCCCCTCTGGTGCAGGTTTTGTCAGTCCTCCATTTTTTGGCCAGTGGGTCATTCCAGACCACAGTGGCCATGTCATCTGGAATGTCTCAGCCTATGTTTTCTAAGATTTTGAGCAGAGTGTTGTCTGTCCTGATGAAACTCATGCGGAGCTACATCATTTACCCAGAGGAGGGTGACTTGCCTACAGTGAAGGGTGATTTCTATGCCCTTGGACACATCCCCAACATCATTGGTGCCATTGATGGGACCCATGTGGCTTTGGTACCCCCAAAAGACGATGAGCAGGTGTTCCGAAACAGAAAAAATTATCATTCGATGAATGTCCAGGTGGTCTGTTTGGCTGACCAGTACATCTCCCATGTAAATGCCAAGTTCCCTGGGTCAGTGCATGACGCGTATGTGATGCGAAATAGCAGCATCCCCTATGTGATGGAGCAGCTACAGAGACAACGTGTGTGGCTAATAGGTGACTCTGGTTACCCCAACCTGCCGTGACTACTGACCCCAGTAAGGAATCCCCGGACAAGGGCAGAGGAACGCTACAATGAGGCCCATGGGCGTACTAGGAGGGTGATTGAGCGAACCTTTGGCCTCCTGAAGGCCAGGTTTAGGTGCCTGCATATGACTGGTGGATCCCTAATGTACTCACCAAAGAAGGTGTGCCATATCATCGTGGCCTGCTGTATGCTTCACAACCTGGCTTTGCGACGCCAGGTGCCTTTCCTGCAGGAGGATGGTCCAGATGGTGGTGTTGTGGAAGCCGTGGAGCCTGTGGAGAGTGAAGAGGAGGAAGACTCAGAGGACGACACAGACAATAGGGATAGAGTGATACAACAGTATTTCCAGTGACACCCAGGTAAGATTCACCCACGCCATTTCCCAATTGCTTCTAGCCTCCTGCATCTGTACTTTCTGTATTTCCCCACAGATGTTTTTCAGTAATTTTTGCCTTTCCCTTCCCTTCTCAGTGCTGTCTGACTCAGTACCTGACTTCTGCTTGGTTCGCCCATGAAATACAGCGTATTGACATTGGTATGTTGTCATGACTAATTGACAGAACAGAAATTGAACAGTGATATGTAATACATTTGTTAATAAGACAGCATGACTCAAAACAGATTATTGTGCAAAATGTGATTTATTTACAGTGCTAGATATCGGTACATGTGATTCTAAGGGTGATGGGTGGGGGTGGAGGAATATCCATGGCAGAGTCCAGTTCTCAGTCTCACAGGTGCATTGTTCTTTTGCCTGGGGAAGGATGGAGCATAGGCAGTTCATGGTTGGACAGGGTGGCAATGTGGGACAGTGGGAAGAGTTCAGGGGGTATGTCCTGCTGGCGGGGGTCTTGACATCCTACTCTGTCTTTTTCTTTGGTCTCAGGCTCCTCTTACGGGGTGGTTGTTCTTCAGCAGGAGGTGGGGTTCTGGGGGGCTGTCGAGGTGTTGGGACCTCCTGTCCACTAGCGCCGGCGGAGGTGGTAGGCTGTTCCTGGTCCGGCCTAGTGACAGGGGCCCTGTGTGGTGCACCATGGTCCCGCAACGCGTCCTCTATCCTGTGGAGGGCCAGGACGATGGTCCCCATTGCAGTCCCGATGATTCTCAGCTCCTCCCTGAACCCCATGTAGCGTTCTTCCTGCTGTGCCTGGACCTCAGTGAACCTGGCCAGTACCGTCGCCATCGTTTCTTGGGAGTGGTGGTAGGCTGCCATGATGGTGGTGAGGGCCTCTTGGAGAGTGGGTTCCCTGGGCCTCTCCTCCCCCCCTGTCGCACAGCAGCCCTCCGAGCTGCCCGGTTTCCCCCGGCCTCTGTCCCCTGGCCGGTGTGCCCGCTCCCACTGCCCCCAGGTCCCTGTTGTTGTTGGGGTGTTGGGTTAGCCTGGGTGCCCTGTAGTGGCAGACACACCGCTGATTGAGCTGTCCTAGAGACAGAGGCATGGGCCCGCTGGGTGGGAGCTGTGCTGGTGTCGGCAGAGGGGGTCGGGTCTGGTGTGGCCTGTAGCTGCCTGAGGGGAACCGACTGCCCAGAGGTCCCCGATGGTCCGGGCTGGTCATCAGGTTCACTGTCGACAGAGCTGCTATCCTCAGTGTGGGCCTGTTCCGGTGGTGGGATGGACAGTTCTGGACCCTCCTGGCTGGTGTGTTGTCGTTCGGGTCCTGCATGGGGTAAGAGAGTTTGGTTATTGTTTCTGTGTGTGCAATAGCGTGCCCTTGTTCCCCAGTGCAGGCATTCCCTTGAGGGAGGTGTTGTGAGGGTATTTAGTGGCGGGGAGGGGTTGGTGCAGTGGTCATGCATAGGTGATGGGTGCCCATGATTTGTGTTATCATGCAGGAGTTGGTGTTGGGATGGGTGGGTTGTGCTGGTGAGACATTGTCAGGGAGGATATGTGCTGGGGGGTTGGGGGTGAGGGTGGGGGTGTGGGTTGGCATGCTGGTGGGGTGGGGGGGATATAGTAGTTGAGATGGGACTTACCAGAGTCCATTCCTCCGGCTACTCCAGCGAGGCCCTGAGGATGCAGGATGTTCAAGACCTCTTGCTCCCACGATGTAAATTCGGGAGGGGTGGGTGGGGGTCCGCCGCCAGTCTTCTGGACCGCGATGTTGTGCCTGGAGACCATCGATCGGACCTTCCCCCGTAGGTCGTTCCATCTTTTGCGGATGTCCTCCCTTTTCCTGGGATGCTGTCCCACCGCGTTGACCCTGTCCACGATCCGCTGCCATAGCTCCGCCTTCCTGGCTATACTGGTGTGCTGCACCTGCGAGCCGAAGAGCTGGGGTTCCACTCTTAGGATTTCCTCCACCATGACCCGGAGTTCTTGGTCCGAAAAGCGTGGGTGCCTTTGGGGTGCCATGGGGTGGTGTGGGTGAGGTGTGGGGTGGTGTATGTGATGAGGAGTATGTTGGTGTGTGGTCCTTTGTGCTACTATGTGGTGTGTGTGATGGTGTAGTGTGCCTCAGTGTGTCTTGCTAGGGATTGTCTGCTGTGTCTCTCTCTCCTTCTCTCAGTAATTCTGGTCGCAGGGGTTTGTGGGTGATGTGGGTGTGTGTTTTATAGTTGGTTGATTGGGTGGGAGTGGTGTGTGTATGTGTATCAGGTGTGTGTATTTCAAATTGTCCAATGTGGCTGTGTTTTGGTGATGTGTGTGTATTCTGACCGCGGCGGTGTGTAGCGCCAATGGAATACCGCGTTTGAATGACCGCCGTGTGGATTCGTGGGTCGTAATGGCATGGGCGTATTTCTGTTGGCGTGACGGTGGAGGTTTGGTCATCTCCAGTTTATCGCTGCCCGCCGATGTGGCGGGCTGCAGTGGAGGACGGATTTTTGGAGGTTTGGCCGTTGTGGGTCAGAATGACCGTGGCGGTTGACCGCGGCCGCGGCGGTGTTATGGCAGTTTTATGACCGGCGGTAAGGGCATTTTACCGCTGAGGTCAGAATCACCCCCTATATGTCTCCAGCATGGCTAGGTTAAAATCTTCATCTCCTGCTTGAGACCCAGCCAGAGACATGTTGAGTGAGGATTTAGTTGAAAATGTTAGGCAGAAACGAGATTGCAGAAAAAGATAAAAAATCAAGTTAACCTCCAACTGTGGGTAGGTAGTGAACACTTAGCTTTTGTATGTCACTGCACAAATACAAGTCCTATCCTCACCGTTGATCACCAATGGTAGAAATGGGGTCTTTGGTTGGCAGTCAGGTTACTCCCGTCCAAGCAAGGACCCTCACTCTAGTCAGGGTAAGTCACACACAATCCAAATGATCCTGTGCACAGCCTCTGGTAGCTTGGCACTGAGCAGTCAGGCTTAACTTAGAAGGCAATGTGTAAAGTATTTGCACAATAAATCATACAGTAACACAGTGAAAACACCACAAAAATACACCACACAGGTTTAGAAAAAGAGAGGATATTTATCTGGTTAAATTAAGGTCAAAACAATAAAAATTCAATGAGCACAAGTTGAAATATCACTTTTGCAGGTTTAACAGAGTCTTGAATCTTAGAAATCAACAGTTCTCCCTTGCTTACACAAAGTACCTGGTATGGGTCAAAAATAACACGCACGGTGACCGCAGAGGAGGAGATACGTGGAAAAATAGGGTGTGCATTGGATTTTCTGGTGCAGCACAGACAATGAGTTGTTTCTTTCCACGCTGCAAGGGGCTTTGCTTTGTTTTTTGTACAGTCTTGGCTCCTCACTGCATTACAGTGATCTTCTTGATGTCCAGGGAAGATGCAGAGAAATCCTGGGCATGCGGGAAGAAGTCGCAGGCGTTGCATTGATACGGTATGGCGAGGCGTAGAATTTTCTGTCGCATGGCAGGCATGTCCATTTTCTACTAGGGGAATCAGCTGCGTCATTCCGGTTCAGCGGTGCATCGATCCTGTAGTGCCGTTCATCGAATTTCCTGTTGCAAGGCAGGTACTGCATCAAATCTTCATTCGGGAAGTCAGGCTGCATCATTCCGGCTCAGCTGTGCCGTGATTTCTCAGTTTCCGGCAGGATGTGCGTCGATTTTCAGCACACCAGGAATTTCCTAAAGAGCTGAAGCCTTTTTGTCCCTGAGACTTCAGAAAATCGGAGGAAAGTTCAATCCAAGACCTTGGAGAGCACTTCTCAGCAAAGTCAGAGGGCAGCAAGGCAGCAGGGAAACAGCAGGGCAGCAGTCCTTCTCAGCAGAGGAGTCAAGATGAGTCCTTGGGGCAGCCAGGCGGTTCTTCTTGACAGGGTACAGGTTCAGGTCTAGAAGTGTCTGAGTAGGTGGGGTCAGAGACCCAGTTTATATAAAAATGCCTTTGAAGTGGGGGAGACTTCAAAGAGAGGTTTTCAATACAGGTCTACCTGCCAGGGTCCCAGTAAGGGGTTTGGCACACCATTGTGTTAGGGCAGGCCACTAGCCTTTGAAATGTAAGTGTCAGGCCCTCAACCCTTCCAGCCCAGGAAGACCCATTCAGAATGCACATGAGTGCAGGTGTGACTGAGTATCCTGTGTTTGTCGTTGTCTGGGTGAAATGCACAAGGAAGCTGTCAACCAGCCCAGCCCAGACGTTGATTGGAGACAGGCTGTAAGGCACAGATAGATTTTAAGTGCAGAGAAATGCTCACTTTCTAAAAGTGGCATTTCTAAAATACTAATATAAAATACAACCTCACCAATAAGCAGAATTTTCTATTACCATTTTGGCCATCCTAAATATGACTTAGTTACCCCTTTCTTATCAGAATCTACCACTCAAATAGCAAATAAGGGTAGCGAGCCTATGAAAGGAGCAGACCTCACAATAGTGGAAAACAAATTTAGGAGTGTTAAACTACCAGGACATATAAAACACACATGTATATGTCCTGCCTTTTACCTACCTAGCACCCTGCCCTATGGGTTACCTATGGCCTACCGTAGGGGTGACTTATATGTAGAAAACGGGGAGTTTAAGGCTTGGCAAGTACTTTTAAATGCCAAGTCAAAGGAGCAGTGAAACTGCACACACACACAGGCCTTGCACTGGCAGGCCTGAGACATGGTTAAGGGGCTACTTTTGTGGGAAGCGCAATCAGTGCTGCAGGCCCAATAGATGCATTCAATTTACAGGCCCTGAGCACATGTAGTGTACTTTACGAGAGACTTACAAGTAAATCAAATATGCCAGTTGGGAATGAACCAGTGTTACCATGTTTAAGGGAGGGAGTATATAGACTTTTACACTGGTCAGCCCCCAAAAGCAGGTGTGCCCCACCTCCACTTCTCTTAGCCCAGAAAGACCATTCAATATGCAGATGCACCACCCTCCCTGTGTACAGGCTGTCTAAAAAGTATGCGCAAAGCCCAGCTGTCACTCTGTCCCAGACATGGATTGGAGTCAAGCTGCAAAACACCAGTCATAAGCACAGAGAAAAGCTCACTTTCAAGAAGAGGCATTTCTGTAATGATAATAAAAATTCCATCTACACCAGTAAGCAGCATTTTTCACTACTTTTACAACCATACCAAACATGCCTACGCTACTCCTCATAGATCAGACAATACCCTATACAGACATAAGGCAGGGCATTTCCAATGCAATCCTATGAGCAAGGCAGCACTCACAGCAGTGAGAAACCAAATAGGCTGTGTGTCACTACCAGGACAGGCCACACAACCAGGCACATGTCCTGCCTCTTACATACAAAGCACCCTGCCCATGTGGCTAGCTAAGGCCTGCCTAAGGTGTGACTTACATGTTGTAAAAGGGGAGTCCCAGGCATTGCAAGTAAATTTAGATGCCAGGACCCTGCGACAGCTAACTGCACATGCAAGCCCTGTGCTAGCAGGCCTGAGACAAGTTTGAAGGGCCCTTCTGTGCGTGGTATAAGCAGTCCTGCAGGCCCACTAGTAGCATTTAAATTACAGGCCCTGGGTATAGAGATACCACTGTACAAGGGACTTACAGGTAAATTAAATGTGCCAATTAGGTGTAAGAAAATCATACCAACTTTAGAAGGGAGAACACCTGGACTTTAGTACTGATCAGCAGTGACAAAGTGCTCAGAGTCCTACAGAAAACAACAAGAGGTCACAACAAATAGGGGGAAGGAGGCAAAACGTTTGGGGATGACCCTACAAGAAGAGCCAGGTCCAACACCAATGTATTGTGTACAGGTCTGTGGTAGACAGATATCATTTACAACATCAGTGTGTCCTACATAGAGAGGCCCTACATTGCATACCTATGTGTCAGTCCCAGTACACCATGACATATTGACTGATGAAAAGCAGCAGCTAAAGGCTGACAATAAATCCTTCCACTATCTATGGAAAATGTTTAGAATGCAGCACAAGTACTTACCAGATTGTGCTTTCTAAAAGAGGTGAACAATTCAAAGGCTCTGTCATTGTCAGGTAGAGCAGTATTAATATCAGTTGTTCCTAAGGGACACATGTATGTGTGAGTATGAAACAGGTTGGTACTGGCACAGTCTACCTAGGGATGACCAAAAACTCCAATTTAAGAACATACTGTCACCTACAGTAGCAATGGACCTTCAAAACTCCTATCACACTAAGCTACTGCCCAAATGTGATTGTCAAATTGTGGCAGTGTCAAAAGTAACAGGCCATGCACATCTTTCGATGTGACACAGAGAAAAGGAAGAGACATATTTACTCATTTAAATGTAACCTGTATTGGCCAATACTGGTTGAAATATGTATGAGTAATTCAGTTCACATAACAGACATGTACTCAAAAGTGGGTTGATCACTGACTGAATTTTCTTTTTTGTCTTTTCAGGTGACCAAGGTTATGGTGTGCAGCCATGGTCATGGTCCCATTTGCACATCCACAGACAGAGCACAACTACAATCAGGTACTGGGCAAGACCATGGGTACTGTGGAGTGTACTTTCAGGGTCCTGAAGTCTCACTTCTGGTGCTTGGACATGACCGAGGGGGGATTGCTATACAGTACACCCTACCCTGATCTACAAAATGATACTAATGTGTTGTAGACTGCACAGCATGTGTGTGAGAACAAATGTCCCATGAGACCAAGCCCATGAGGACCAAGAAGCACAGGATGAGGATAAAGATAAGAACAAGGAGAAAATGTTGCCACAATTGCAGGTACTCATTAAAAAAAAAACTAATTGTGCTGAATTTTTTGGACTGAAATGTGATTCAGCTGTATGGCCATAATTATTTTTTTTAATGATTCTTCAAACATTTAAATAAGTATATGAACACTGCCTTTGTGTACGTAATTTTATTTCACTGTCACTGTAAAAATCAAAACACTCATATCTCACCTAATAGAATTTGTCCCATCACAAAGGTCTGTAGCTAGGTGTTACACTCACCCAAGGAAAATATCATGTAGACCAAAATATGTGTGTATATCATCATGTGCCAAACGCATGTGCTTTGGGAAGACATACACCAAACAAAGGTAGCAATTTGGAACAGTATGCACATGTTGTATGTCTGCTGCTACACTGTACTGAACGTCAGACATCCTACTACAATCCAAAGGGAGTGTAAATGTAAACAATATGCATTGATTGTGTGTGTGTGTGTGTTGTACGCCTTGACATTTTTCCTGTCTGACACTTATGGAGGCCACAATAATGGCCTTATTGCCCTATGACTGTGAACATAGGGTTGGCACACAGTACAATCTAGATAGTCTCCCTATGATACATCAGTGTTTGTAACCACATAGCAAAATCAATGTGGTATCTTACATAACACATATAAATGTTGAGTCTTGGGCTGTGCCAGTGCTGGATTGGCTGCCTAGGCCCAATGCAGGCACACTTGCCCCTTTAGGCAAGGATACAAATGGTTACATGCAGGAATGGATGTGACAATGCTGTTTTTTCTTACTTTTAACCATATAATGATGTGACACCTACTGCTCCATCTATGTGTCCTTAAAAAAGGATGCAAATGAAAATCACAGAACAAAAAATATGTCAAGTTATAACTACATGCAATATCACTCCTCTCAAGTTACCATGCACTAATGCATTCCAGTTTAGAGTGGTGTAATCTGTCAGTAAATGCACATATAACGTCTGGTGTGAATGGCTACCCACATTCTAAGTTCACCTGACCCCTCTCTGTTGTGAATAAATGTGATGCATCATAATGGTAAATATATTCCTACTTGGAAGTCATCACACTTGATTGGCATACTCAAGCTGGGCTTGTGATAATCAAACTATAGACTAGCATTTTTTTGCAAACACTTTTTCGCAAGTGTATTGTGCATGTGTGTTAGACTTTTCATTCTGGGCATGGTCTCCCTTAACTTTTTGCCTCTGTTCCCCAGGTTGTTGATGTGTGCTGGACTCTGATTTCGCTGTTTTTGTTACTCTGGGCACTTTACCACTGCTAAAGTGCTCCTTTACAAAATGTGTATGTAATTGGCTTATCCACGATTGGCATGTTTGATTTACTAGTAAGTCCTAGTAAAGGGCACTGGAGATGCTAGGGCCTGTAAATCAAATGCTACTAGTGGGCCTGCAGCACTGGTTGAGCCACCCACATAAGTAGCTCTGTAATCATGTCTCAGACCTGCCTCTGCAGTGTCAGTGTGTGCAGTTTTAACTGTAAATTCGACTTGGCAAGTGTACCCACTTGCCAGCCTAAACCTTCCCTTTTCCTACATGTCAGACACCACTAAGGTGTGGCCTAGGTAGCCCCAAGGGCATGGTGCAGTGTATGGTTAGGGTAGGACATATAATAATGTGCTTTATATGTCCTGACAGTGAAGTATTGCTAAGTTCGTTTTTCACTGTTGCAAGGCCTGTCCTTCTCATAGGTTAACATGGGGGCTACCTTTAAATCTGAGTAAAGTGTAGATTCCCTCTGGGAGCGGATGGACATGTGGAGTTTGGGGTCTCTGAGCTCACAATTTAAAAATACTTCTTTTAGTAAAGTTGAATTTGAGATTGTGTGTTTGAAAATGCCACATTTAGAAAGTGAGCATTTTCTTGCTTATGCCATTTCTGTGACTCTGCCTGTTTGTGGATTCACTGTCTGGGTCAGTTTGACAGTTGGGCTGGTTGCACCTCACACTAGACAGTGACACAAAGGGAGCTGGGGTGTAGCCTGTATATCCTGATGAGCTATCTGTGCTAGGAGGGAGGGGAGGAGTGGTCACTCACACCTGGAAGGGCTGTGCCTGTCCTCACACAATGCAGTCTCCAACCCCCTTGTGAGTGTCTGGGGCCTGTCCTGAGCAAGGCAGGATTTCACATTCAAAAGAGGCTTTACTGTGAAGTAGGCCTAATTCAAAGGAGAAATTGGGTATAAGAAGGGCACCCAAAACCACAGACTTTAGAAACCCTTCTGGAAACAAGAGGAACCTCTGCCTGGAGAAGAGCTGAATAGCTGAAGAAGAAGAGCTGCCCTGCCTGTGACTGTGCTTTGTGGAGCTATCCTGCTTCTGCCAGAGTAAGAGGGCAAAGACTGGACTTTGTGTGCCTTCCATCTTGAAAAGTACTCTGCAAGGGCTTGATTTACAGCTTGCCTCCTGTTGTTTGAAAGTCTCAGGGACAGCAATAACTTCTCTCTGCCAGCTCCTGGAGTCTCTGGAGAGATTCCTACTCTGCCCTGTGGTGATCATCAAGTTTCTGGGACCCTGAAAGGAGAAGCTGGCCGCCTAAAGAAAAGGAAATCCACGCACAGAGCGCCGTGTGGGGAAAAGATCGACGCAACTCTGATCTGCGGCTGAAGAAATTATGCACCACGACTCTGCAGCTGAAAATCAATGCTCACTGGAAACGCAACTGAAGAATCGACACCCGGAGCAGGAGAAACAAAGAGCAGCATCGCTGACAGAGGCTGAGAGATCGCAACTCGCATTGTGTGGTTCTCGGATCATCGTGCGGCTGGATTTCCGACTCAAGTACCGCTGGGCATGTAAAAACAATGCAAGGCCTGCCCGGACCCGAGAGTGCTGACTGGAATGACACATCGCTCTCCTGCAGAGAGAAGAAATGACGTGCCCTGACCCGGTGAAAGGAGAAACGACGCAAGGTCCCGCTTGTGAGTGGAATCAACGCATCGCAAGCCCATTTTGACACGCACTCACCCGTGAGAGGTTATTTTTGACGCACCCAAGGTACATTTTCACGCTAACAGGGTTATTGTGTGTTTGAAACTACTTAAAGACTCTTTTTGATTTTTAATTGATAACCTGACGTGTATTGTGGATTTGTGTCATTTTGGTCTTGTTTCATTTAGATAAATATTTCCTATTTTTCTAAACCTGTGTTGTGTCATTTTGTAGTGCTTTCATTAAGTTACTGTGTGTGTTGGTACAAATTTTTTACACCTAGCACTCTGAAGTTAAGCCTACTGCTCTGCCATGCTGCCAAGGAGGTAAGAAGGGGTTAGCTGATGGTGATTCTCTTTTACCCTGACTAGAGTGAGGGTCCTTGCTTGAACAGGGGGCAACCTGACTGTCAACCAAAGACCCCATTTCTAACAATGTGCCACACATATTGTCCCAGAAACAAAGCCCAAACAGCAGAGGTTTGTGTAACAGAACATTATATGGTGGTTGTTAGGTATTGTAGTCTGGTAAATTATGTCTGTCAAACAATAACAGGTGTCCTATTGTCATATCTATAGAGTCAGTCTGTGAGCTTGATGCCACATACACTGTAGACTGGCTGAAGCAGCCAGTGTGTGCCATTCTCTGAGTGTGCATTGCTTCCATAACACATCCCCTGGCAGAAATGCAGACAGATAGTATAATCATGTGTAGCAATATGTTCTTATTTTGCATAGCACTGCAATATCTGTGAAAGAAAAAAGTCCTACAACACAGCTACATACGTTCAGCCAAGCATAATGCAAACTGTAATACATATAAATAATGTAAAGGTCTCCACAATTCATAATATTTATGTGTATTTAACAAAAATATATTGTCAGTCATAACGTCCGCAACATAAATACAATGAATCACACATGTGCACTGTTAACATACGCATGCAATACATCCCAAGTCATCAAGCATGTTAGGTAAGAAAAGATGAGCAAAAAAAGTGAGCCCTGTGAGTGTTTACCTGCATTGCACAATTCACTAAATTGTACCAGACACAATAGTCTACTTGCATCAATGAAACCACACCCATTTCCCATTTGCCTGACATATTGCATCCAGAGCGTCGGATGGAAGACACACATCAATGCCAATTTGTCAAAAAACAATGCATTGTATGTTGGCATGCATCGTGCGTTAATCACACATTTGCCATTTCTCTACAGATGCGTCAAAAAAAGACGCATTTGTAGAAAACGTTTAGCATCCACCCAGGAAATGACACAATGACTCTGCCATGCTGCAAAATAGAAAGTGTGAAGTTACTTTCACTTTTCACTTACAGGGGGTCATTCTGACCCCGGCGGTCATGGACCGCCGGGGCCAGGGTTGGCGGGGAGCACCGCCAACAGGCTGGCGGTGCCCCGGAGGGCATTCTGACCGCGGCGCTTTGGCCGCGGTCAGAAGAGGAAAACCGGCGGTCTCCCGCCGGTTTTCCGCTGCCCATAAGAATCCTCCATGGCGGCGCAGCTCGCTGCGCCGCCATGGGGATTCTGACACCCCATACCGCAGAGCCGCCAGGAACAGGATGGCGGTATGGGGTGTCGTGGGGCCCCTGGGGGCGCCTGCAGTGCCCATGCCAATGGCATGGGCACTGCAGGGGCCCCCGTAAGAGGGCCCCACTTTGTATTTCAGTGTCTGCTTTGCAGACACTGAAATACGCGACGGGTGCAACAGCACCCGTCGCACCTTCCCACTCCGCCGGCTCCATTCAGAGCCGGCGTCCTCGTGGGAAGGTTGATTTCCACTGGGCTGGCGGGCGGCCTTTTGGCGGTCGCCGCCAGCCCAGTGGAAATCCCAGAATCACCGCAGCGGTCTGACGACCGCGGTGCGGTGTTCTGGCGGGGGTACTTTGGCGGGCGGCCTCCGCCGCCCGCCAAGGTAAGAATCAGGCCCACAACAGTCTTTTTGTCTGTGCTGACTGGTGGAGGTGTTTCGTCTGCGCTCTTGTCCTTGATTGCGAAGTTTGGTCTTGTCGCTGTCTGTGCTATTCTTTGTGTTTAAATATTGTTACTTGTATATTGTTGTTGCATTTTCTATTGTTTTGGTAACTGTTTTGTTGATGTAGGTCTATTTAGGGGTTTATAGTTTTAGGGGTGGGCTAAGGGCTAGTTTTAGTTTAGTTACAGTTAAGAGTGTGGATTTTAGGTAGGTAAATTTCTGGGAAGGGTGGAGCAAATAATCTGTCTGAGGAGGCATTTGGGGACCTGCTTTGGCTGCTGGTCCCTTATGTCCCCAACATTATATCTACAGGAATAGGGGGAGTCAAGGTTACTCTACAAGATAGCAAAAGGAGTGATGAAAGAGTGTCTGGTACCACATGAGCCACTGTCCACCAACTAAAGCACATATCGGGCAGATGTAGTGAGCTGGGAAGCTGATCTGATTGATCATCTTGGATTGGAAGTTTGTGACCCCATTGGTAAGTACATATATTCCTTAAGCTTATGGCTGTGTATCTTTAGCAAACATCAGGTATTGATTTTTTGACTGAAAGGTTCAGATGTTTTCAGGGGTAGTATGCCATAATCCAGGCTAACTCAATTAAATGCATAAAACGTGCCCCAGGGGCCTGTTCACAGTGCCCTAACAATAGCCCCAAAAGATCATGCAGTGCAGGGAAGGCCCAGAGGTGCTGGGGGTCCATCCAGCACAGCGTAGGGATGGATTGTTGTCCCCTGGCCTGCAAGCCCATTACTGGCTCCAGACTGTGGAGGCCATCTGCTATGTATGTTGTAGGGGAGCACAGTCCCATTCATCACGTCACAGGCTGGAAAGGGTTTTTGTCCATCCGAATTAATTTCACATGCATGTATTTGGAAACCTGCTCACAATTCACAAATAAGCCTGTACAGGGCATGGGTGATTAATGTGTATTTGCCCTGCTAATGTAACATGTAAGGAGCTAAGTAAAGAAGAAAAATAAGCATGTGTACTGTCTGACATGTGTAGCATTGTTCAGAACACAGATAGAGCTGAGAAGGACCCAGCAAAATTAATATTTTCAGAGTGTGGTCTGTCAAATTTGTTTGTTCACATAGCCATTAAATGCATGCACCCTTGCACCGTGTAGCAAGGAAGGATGGTATTGCATTTTGTCTGCACTGTGTGCACCAGAGACATGATTTTGTTTGATATTATCCTTAACCCCTTCGCTGCTAGACCTCCCCCAGAGTGCCAAGCACTTTTTTACTATTTGGGTAGTTTGTGCTTAGGTCCCTATAACTTACTGTCCACATCTAAGGTATCCACACCAAATTTGCGTCCTTTCTTTCCCAACTTACTGGGGATTCTAAAGTTACCCAGGGTTTGTGGATTCCTCTGGAGTGGACCGAGAAATATACCAAAATACAACTAAACTTTGGGTTTTGGGGGAAAAATGAGAAAAAAGTGCTGCAGAAGAAAGCGTCTGTTTGTTTCCCTGCAAATAGTATCAATGAAGAGTTTGTGGTACTAAAATTACTATCTTCCCAGCTTTCAGGAACAGTCTGACTTCTATCAGAAAACCACATTTTTCAGTACAGTTTTGGCATCTTACTGAGACATAGCCAATTGTTCCTATTTTTGTGCTTTCAAGTTGTAGAAATGGGTGTGGAGCCAATGGTGGATCCCAGAAAGCTATACATTTCTGAAAATTAGACAAAATTCTGAATTCAGCAAGGGTCCATTTGTGTAGATCTTCCAAGGTTTTTCTTATACAAAGTTACAGTTGAAATATAAAACAGCCATTTGTGTCTACATTTTCATCTGTAATTTCTTCTAACTATGGCAGATTTTCAAAAGAAGTATGCCGTTATGTCCATTGGACCCTTCTGATTGTGGTAATATATAGGGCTCATAGTTTTACCAAGCTCCCTAGGTACCAACAGCCAATAACTGAGCTGCACCGTGTAATAGTTTTTCATTGTATACCGGGTATACAGAAATTAATTTGGTAAAAAATAAAACGCGAAAAGTAGGTATCAAGAAAACCTATGTATTTCTGAAATGGGCACAAGATGTTGAATTTAGAAACAGTTATTATTTGTGCATCTCTGATTTTGTGGATACCCATACTAGCATGTGAATTACAGGGCTTTTCTCAAAATTTCTTCTTTCTTACATACTGTCTTACATTTGGAAGGTGCAAATGCAGAGAAGGACAATTGGTAATAACATTTGTTCTTCTATTCTTTGTTACCGCAACTCTCCCGATAAAAATGCTACCTCACTTGTGTTGGAAATGTCAACATGGACACAGCACATTTTTCTGCAAAAACGTTATCCTTGTTTGCCATGTGCCTAGCTGTAGATTTTGGGTCATAGCTCAGCAGGCACCTAGGGAAACTATCAAACCTGCACATTTTTTTAAACTAGAAATTTTGTGGAATTCAGGATGGAGTGATTTGTGTGGCTCTCACCAGGTTCTGTTACACAGAATCCCTTGCAAACCTCAATATTTGTCTTAAAAACACACATTTTCCTCACATTTCTGTGAATGAAAGTTCTTGAATCTGAGGAAGCACAAACCTCCTCCCATCCAGTCTTCCCCCAAGTATCCCTTTAAAAATAGTACCTCACTTTTGTCGGTAGACCTAGTGCTCATGACAGGAAATGACCCAAAATGAAACACGGACGTAGCTTATTTTTTCACCCAAAACTGACCCTTTTTTTGCAATGTGCCTAGCTGTGGATTTTGGGTCCTGGTTCAGCCGCCACCTAGGGAAACTATCAAACCTGTACTTTTTTTAAACTAGACATCCAGGGAAATCCAGGATGGGGTGACTTGATAGCTCTCACCCGATTTTGTTACCCAGAATCCATTGCACACCTTACAAATTGTCTAAAAAACACATTCCCTCATATTTCTTTGATGGAAAGTTCTGGATTCTGAGGCGAGACATGTATTTCTTCCACCCAGTGTTCTCCTCGGTCACCCGATAAAAATGATATCACACTTGTGTAGGTGGACCAAGTGCCTGTGAGGAAGAAGGATCAAAAACATGTTGAAATTGAGGGGGTCACAAAGGGCAGGTTTTTTTATACATTTTTAGGCTTACACTGCTATGAGCCCCCACATAAGTGGGCCAGAGCTTTTATCAGTATGGATGGGACAATTATGGATGGTACAAATTTTGAATATTCTAGCAGATTCTGTAAGTTTCCATCACAGAAATGTAGGGAAAATGTATGATATCAGTTGGAGGTTTGGTGGGCACTGTGGGTAAGAGAATGGTGTGGTGTGCATGTGAAACACAACACATTGGACTCTCCCAGATGTTTAGTGTTTCAAAGTGTCTGGATCTGGTAGGTTTTTCAAGGTAGCATCATATCCAAGACCAAAAAGCGCAGCTGTTCACCATTGCAAATTGGACAATATTGAAAGTTAGCCAAGCTCTCTTTGCCTATATGTAAAATCCAAACCCAAGAGTCAAATGTCCTCTTCCTTGCCAGTAGAAGGAGATGCTTTAGTCTGCAGGGACAGAAGGACTGTGGCCCCCTTCAGTTGTGATGGGGGCATAACCATGTCCATGGTGGTGGGCAGCCTCCACCCCTCTATTTTTTTAATCCCTTGGCACCTAGTACAATGTCTGCCCCTTGGGGGACTGATCACAGTTAATTGCCTCAATTTGCCCCCAGAGAAGCAGAGAAATTATATCCCCATTTATCAGGGGTAAGGCATTGCCATGACCATGGTGGCCAGTCCCACCCTTCTTTTTTTTAATTCCCTGGCATCTAGTCAGCTTTCTACCCCCCCAGGCGGCAGAGTAAGAGTAATTACTCCATCTGCCCCTCAGCGGGAACAGAAAGACTTTGGTTCCCATTTATGTGTGGTGGGGACATGGGCAGCCCCCACCTCTAGACTTGTCTAGAAAAAATAATTCTGGTGCCTAGTGGACTTTCTGCCCACCCAGAGGGGGGGAAATCAGGGATAATTACCCTATCTGCCCCCTGGGGTGACAGAAAGACTAAGTTCTCCATTTGTAAGGGATGGGGTCATGTCCATGTCTAAGGTGGGCAGCCCCCACCCTTCTTTTAGAAAAATATCCCTTGTGTGTAGTGGACTTTCTGCCCCCCCCCTTGGGGGGCAGATTAGGGTAGTAACCCCCAATCTGCCCTCCAGGGAGCAGAAACACTGCACCTATTTTTGTGGTTGCGGGCATTGCAGTGCCCATTTTGGGCAGCCCCCACCCTTTCAATAAAAAACATCCCTGGTGTCTGGTGGACTTTCTGCCCCCCGGGGTGGGGCAAATCAAGGGCTATTGCTTCCATATGTCCCTTGGGGAGGTGAAAAGAATGAATATGCCCAAAACTTAAGGGTGTTCCCCCTCCCTGGTGTTCAGTAGGCGGATTCCTGCTTGGGCAACACCCTCTTGCAATTATTACCAAGCAGGAATCTACTATGGAAGGGTAACATTGGAAAGGGGAGATTATCCTCTTTCTAATGATACCTTACCCATCTGCCTCGTGCTTGTGGGCTGAGATAGGCAGTGAAAGTGAAATAAACTGATCAGCCCATTTCACTTTCATTTTCACTGAAATGGCATCAGTGTGCCATAAGCACTGAAAGTTATTTCAGTAAAAACTAAAAACAGCCTCAGGAACTGTTTTTAGAAAAAGGAAATCCCTCTTCTGTAGGGATTTGGTGGTCGTATTCAAAGGAAGTAACAGTCACTTGCTCAGCACATGACCCCTGTAGCTGAGGACGTAACTGTTATGTACTCAGCACTGATTGGGATAGACACTGCAACATGGCATATATATGTTCATCATTAAGCCATATGACCTTTGCGGTATGCTACATGCCCAACATGCAGACAATACCAGACATTTGGGACGTACATGGACTGTGCTTCATACGTTCAGAGAGTACATGTTCAATATTCATAGAACAATGTACCATTTGTTTGTCTTCTAGATGGACCTGCACCATACGCAAGTGCTGAGGTTGACACCTTCAGGGTTCCCGATGCTACCAGTGAGTGTCACCTGTATGTTTTCTCTGCTCTGTAAGGATTGTGTGTGATCTCTGATATTGGTAGTATGGATATGTGGAAGAGGTATCATCATTCACTTGTAAACAATTTTCCTTACATGTAAAATCTCAAATGAAATAGTACAAAGTGGCATGTGCAATAGACAAAGGCAAAGGTCAATGTGCATTAATTGCCAATGTATGCAGGCCCACATGATTGATAGCTCACAATCTGTTGTGGTAATGTTCGGCCAGCTATGGTGTGGATGCATATGGCACATGTGCCATCATCAGTCCCAAAACCAACAGATGGTCATAAGTTCAAATGTCTAGCACCCATACCATGGACAGAAAGTAACGCATTATTCCCAAAGATATGTAACAGAATGGTTGCATGAGATAGGCTGAGATTTTCAAAACACAGTATGTTTGTCAAAGTCTAAATCTGAGCAAGACAGAGCTGGAGTTTGGGTGTAACACATATCCCAGACAATATTACCAAACATCAACATTACATGTGTATGGGAAACTATACACAGTGAACATCTTTTCAAATGTAATAGTCCTGTTACTGTGTGTTCACATCATACTATGCCTATACATGCAGAATGTGTTTCTCATCACTTCCATATTGGTACAGAGTGAAAGATTAAAAGTATGATCAGACATTCATCCATTCAAAATGAAAATGTTTTGGGATCCATACATGTACCAGTAGCTAAGTGTCTAGCTAAAAATAGGAATCAGATAAACTTGTGTGACCATGTGAGCAAGCTAGGCATCATGAAACAACATTCCTTCCTAGGATAGATGCTGCATATGTATTTGTGAGGAGGCAAAGTTAAAATGTATCATTTAGTAGAGCAATCTCAGTGGCCAAATGTCATATCCCTGTGTGTTGCTATGAGTGCGTAAGTACATTGTCCATAGGAATAATTTATTTGGTTCACCATTAGGTCACATTTATCATGATGTATGGCAACTGTAATACAGCCTCATGGGTATCTGAGCATCCCTCAGAGTACTGCATATCACTGACATGTGAGATGGGGTGACGGAGGAGCATTTTCCAAAATGCCATGGTGGTTTTAAGTATGAAGAAGAGAAACACTATTTGAACATGGCTTTGGACTGTTCATCATGGCTTTGGACTGTTCATCTTCAGTCTGCTGTCTGATGCACATTGCTAGTGTAGGTGTCCACATGGCAATGTATGGATATTTCATCTGGCAGGTCTTGGCATCATGTGATGATTCCTACCTCAATGCAGACAGAATACATATGGGTAGATGTAGGGCATGTCACTAGTCTACATATGGTGATGCAGTTAAATGCATGACTCATGGCCTCATATACCCAATGTCCTATATTACACACATGCTCATACCTTTGTAGTGATTTCAGAAAAAATAGAAAGGAACACACACGTCTGCACTGTGTTGTCAGAATACAGCACATTACACAGTTCACTCACTGGTGGCATTACCCCTACTGGCTCCCATCAAACCTGTCACCCTTGATTCATAGTTGGAGTATACCTCCAAGATACAACACAAGGTTCTTATAAATATAAGACCTACAGCATGCATGCACGTGCTTACTACATGGATATGGCTTTAGGTGATGTGCATCAAGGAAAAAATCTTGCTGACATGTATGGACAGACACTAGAATATAGAAATATCCCCATGGTATTGAATATTGCATTATATTTGCTATGTAATAGGATTCCTGGTATGTCCATGAATCAATATTAGAAAAGTGTCCAACATGTCTGCTTCATGGGAGGTAGCTAGCCACCCTCCATCAATGTTTTAGCTACCTAGCACAGAGTCAGTCCAAGGTGCAATGTATGTATGCCTGGTGGATGTGCCATATCAGTTATCCAATGCACTTGCTAGACATTACACATTTTACATAGATTATTGACCATTATGATTATATGTTTATTTGTGCGGACACTGCCATTTCATATACATACAATTCCAGCATCTGAGCATGTTTGCATTGCTACATTAGAAAAAAGTATATGTTCCTTACAAAGATTGGCCACTTTTCATTCACTAAATGTTATTTTGGCCAGATATGCCACGTGATGTTTTTAAAAATTAAACCTATTACTGATGACATTTACAAGTTCTGCTTTGATACATATTTCCTTCCTCTCCACCAGACAACATGTCTGCCAAACAGAAGACCTTTATAATCAGATTTGAGCGGTAGCACCACATCAGGCACATTGCAACAGCCTAGAGACACAGGGGAAGGTTATATGTGGAAGGAGAGGTGGCCGGCACCTTGAAGCCTGGAACTCAAGAGCAACAAGGACTGGCTGAGGGAAGCACTAGCCAGGATGTGAACGTGTCACATGGAGGAGAAGCAGTGGCAGTTCCAGGTACACCAAGAGCTTAACCAACCCAAGCACCATATCCCTTGTCCACAACCCCGGGAGTATTATCGGATTTTAAAACCCAGGCCCTAAAAGACCTTGCAGACCTTAAACAAAGGTTGGCTGGAATTGAGTCCGAACTTGTGAATGTGCAACAGATGATGCAGACATTACAGCAGCCTGCTGACTGGATTATTTCACAGATATAGCCCTCCCTCAGACATTTAGGCCCGTATTTATACTCCGTTTGCGCCGAATTAGCGTCGTTTTTTTCGACGCAAATTCGGCGCAAAACTAACGCCATATTTATACTTTGGCGTTAGACGCGTCTAGCGCCAAAGTATGGGCAAATAGCGTCATTTTTTTGCGTGAACGCCTTCCTTGCGTTAATGAGATGCAATGAAGGCGTTCCCGTCTAAAAAAATGACGGCGACGCAAATACGTCGTATTTATACTCCCGGGCAAAAATCACGCCCGGGAGGTGGCGGGTCAAAAAACCCCGCATTTGCGCCACTATTTAACGCCTGGGTCAGGGTAGGCGTTAAGGGGCCTGTGGGCTCAAAATGAGCCCACAGGTGCCCTCCCCTTGCCCCCAGGGATCCCCCCTGCCACCCCTGCCCACCCCAGGAGGACACCCAAGGATGGAGGGACCCACCCCAGGGACATTCAGGTAAGTTCAGGTAAGTATAATTTTTAATTTTTTTTGGGTGGCATAGAGGGGCCTTATTTGTGCCCCCTACATGCCACTATGCCCAATGACCATGCCCAGGGGACATAAGTCCCCTGGGCATGGCCATTGGGCAAGGGGGCATGACTCCTGTCTTTACTAAGACAGGAGTCATTTAAATGGCGTCTGGGCGTCGAAAATAATGGCGCAAATCGGGTTGAGGCGATTTTTTTGCCTCAACATGACTTGCCCCATTTTAAGACGCCCTAACGCCATTTTCCCCCTACGCCGGCGCTGCCTGGTCTACGTGGTTTTTTTCCACGCACACCAGGCAGCGCCGGTCTGCTAGCGCCGGCTAACGCCATTCCATAAATACGGCGCCCGCATGGCGCTTCAGAATGGCGTTAGACGGCGCTAAATTTTTTGACGCTAAACTGCGTTAGCGCAGTTTAGCGTCAAAAAGTATAAATATGGGCCTTAGCCTTTCCCCCATTTTTCAAATGTTTCTATGGGTTAGTATTTTAGCTTAGGTTAGGATAGACTTTAGCATGGGGATAGGTTAGTATAGGATTGGTAAGTTTAATATTTAATTAGTGAGTTGTTGGGTGAGGATATGGGTGGGAAGGTTTTTTTAGTGGCTGGGGTTGATGTTTAGGATTTTTAAAAAAATTAAAAGTACAAAAAATAAGAAAAACAAAAAAAAAGAAATATTTATATTTTAAAATTTTAACCCCTTCGCTGCCAGGCCTTTTCCCCCTCCTGTGCCGAGCCTTTTTTTGGCGATTTGGAGCAGTTTGCGCTTAGGCCCTCATAACTTTTTGTTCACATAAGCTACCCACGCCAAATTTGCGTCCTTTTTTTCCAACATCCTAGGGATTCTAGAGGTACCCAGACTTTGTGGGTTCCCCAGAAGGAGGCCAAGAAATTAGCCAAAAAACAGTGAAAATTTCGTTTTTTTATTCAAACAAATGGGAAAAATGGGCTGCAGAAGGCGGCTTGTGGTTTTTTCCCTGAAAAGGGCATCAACAAAGGGTTTGCAGTGATAAAATCACCAGCTTCCCAGCTTTCAGGAACAGGCAGACTTGAATCAGAAAACCCAATTTTTCAACACAATTTTGGCATTTTACTGGGACATATCCCATTTTTACGATTTTTTGTGCTTTCAGCCTCCTTCCAGTCAGTGACAGAAATGGGCATGAAACCAATGCTGGATCCCAGAAACCGCAACATTTTTGGAAAGTAGACAAAAATCTGAATTCAGCAAGGGGTAGTTTGTGTAGATCCTACAAGGTTTTCCTACAGAAAATAACAACTGAAAAAGAAAAATATTGAAATTAAGGTGAAAAAAACATCAATTTTTCTCTACGTTTTACTCTGTAACTTTTTCCAGCAATGTCAGATTTTCGAAAGCAATATACCGTTACATCTGCTGGACTCTTCTGGTTGCGGGGATATATAGGGCTTATAGGTTCATAAAGAACTCTAGGTACCCAGAGCCAATAAATGACCTGCACCCTGCAGTGGGTTTTCAATCTATGCCGGGTATACAGCAATTCATTTGCTGAAATATAAAGAGTAAAAAATAGCTATCAAGAAAACCTTTGTATTTCCAAAAAGGGCACAAGATAAGGTGTTGAGAAGCAGTGGTTATTTGCACATCTCTGAATTCTGGGGTGCCCATACTAGCATGTGAATTAAAGGGCATTTCTCAAATAGATGTCTTTTTTACACACTGTCTTTCATTTGGAAGGAAAAAATGTAGAGAAAGACAAGGGGCAACAACACTTGTTTTGCTATTCTATGTTCCCCCAAGTCTCCCGATAAAAATGATACCTCACTTGTGTGGGTAGGCCTAGCGCCCGCGACAGGATATGCCCCAAAACACAACGTGGACACATCACAGAAAACAGAGCTGTTTTTAGCAAAGTGCCTACCTGTAGATTTTGGCCTCTAGCTCAGCCGCCACCTAGGGAAACCTACCAAACCTGTGCATTTCTGAAAACTAGAGACCATGGGGAATCCAAGATGGGGTGACTTGTGTGGCTCGGACCAGGTTCTGTTACCCAGAATCCTTTGCAAACCTCAAAATTTGGCTAAAAAAACACATGTTCCTCACATTTCTGTGGCAGAAAGTTCTGGAATCTGAGAGGAGCCACGAATTTCCTTCCACCCAGCATTCCCCCACGTCTCCCGATAAAAATGATACCTCACTTGTGTGCGTAGGCCTAGCGCCCGTGACAGGAAATGCCCCAAAGCGCAACGTGGACACATCCAAATTTGTGAAGGAAAACAGAGGTGTTTTTTGCAATGTGCCTACCATAAGATTTTGGCTTGTAGCTCAGCCGCCACCTAGGGAAACGTACCAAACCTGTGCATTTCTGAAAACTAGAGACCTAGGGGAATCCAAGATGGGGTGACTTGTGTGGCTCGGACCAGGTTCTGATACCCAGAATCCTTTGCAAACCTCAAAATTTGGCTAAAAAAACACATGTTCCTCACATTTCTGTGGCACAAAGTTCTGGAATCTGAGAGGAGCCACAAATTTCCTTCCACCCAGCGTTCCCCCACGTCTCCTGATAAAAATGATACCTCACTTGTGTGGTTAGGCCTAGCGCCCGCGACAGGAAACGCCCCAAAGCGCAACGTGGACACATCCAAATTTGTGAAGGAAAACAGAGGTGTTTTTTGCAAAGTGCCTACCTGTAGATTTTAGCTTGTAGCTCAGCCGCCACCTAGGGAAACTTACAAACCTGTGCATTTCTGAAAACTAGAGACCAAGGGGAATCCAAGATGGGGTGACTTGTGTGGCTCGGACCAGGTTCTGTTACCCAGAATCCTTTGCAAATCTCAAAATTTGGCTAAAAAAACACATGTTCCTCACATTTCTGTGGCAGAAAGTTCTGGAATCTGAGAATAGCCACGAATTTCCTTCCACCTAGCGTTCCCCCACGTCTCCCGATAAAAATGATACCTCACTTGTGTGGGTAGGCCTAGCGCTCGCGACAGGAAACGCCCCAAAGCGCAACGTGGACACATCCAAATTTGTGAAGGAAAACAGAGGTGTTTTTTGCAAAGTGCCTACCTGGAGATTTTGGCTTGTAGCTCAGCCGCCACCTAGGGAAACCTACCAAACCTGTGCATTTCTGAAAACTAGAGACCTAGGAGAATCCAAGATGGGGTGACTTGTGTGGCTCGGACCAGGTTCTGTTACCCAGAATCCATTGCAAACCTCAAAATTTGGCTAAAAAAACACATGTTCCTCACATTTCTGTGGCAGAAAGTTCTGGAATCTGAGAGGAGCCACGAATTTCCTTCCACCCAGCGTTCCCCCACATCTCCCGATAAAAATGATACCTCACTTGTGTGGGTAGGCCTAGCGCCCGCGACAGGAAACGCCCCAAAGCGCAACGTAGACACAGCCAAATTTTTGAAGGAAAACAGAGGTGTTTTTTGCAAAGTGCCTACCTGTAGATTTTGGCCTGTAGCACAGCCGCCACCTAGGGAAACCTACCAAACCTGTGCATTTCTGAAAACTAGAGACCTAGGGGAATCCAAGATGGGGTGACTTGTGTGGCTCGGACCAGGTTCTGTTACCCAGAATCCTTTGCAAACCTCAAAATGTGGCTAAAAAAACACATGTTCCTAACATTTCTGTGGCAGAAAGTTCTGGAATCTGAGATGAGACACAAATTTCCTTCCACCCAGCGTTCCCCCACGTCTCCCGATAAAAATGATACCTCACTTGTGTGGGTAGGCCTAGCGCCCGCGACAGGAAACGCCCCAAAGCGCAACGTGGACACATCCAAATTTGTGAAGGAAAAGAGAGGTGTTTTTTGCAAAGTGCCTACCTGTAGATTTTGGCTTGTAGCTCAGCCGCCACCTAGAGAAACCTACCAAACCTGTGCATTTTTGAAAACTAGAGACCAAGGGGAATCCAAGATGGGGTGACTTGTGTGGCTCGGACCAGGTTCTGTTACCCAGAATCCTTTGCAAATCTCAAAATTTGGCTAAAAAAACACATGTTCCTCACATTTCTGTGGCAGAAAGTTCTGGAATCTGAGAGGAGCCACGAATTTCCTTCCACCCAGCGTTCCCCCACGTCTCCCGATAAAAATGATACCTCACTTGTGTGGGTAGGCCTAGCGCTCGCGACAGGAAACGCCCCAAAGCACAACGTGGACACATCCAAATTTGAGAAGGAAAACAGAGGTGTTTTTTGCAAAGTGCCTACCTGTAGATTTTGGCTTGTAGCTCAGCCGCCACCTAGGGAAACCTACCAAACCTGTGCATTTCTGAAAACTAGAGACCTAGTGGAATCCAAGATGGGGTGACTTGTGTGGCTCGGACCAGGTTCTGTTACCCAGAATCCATTGCAAACCTCAAAATTTGGCTAAAAAAACACATGTTCCTCACATTTCTGTGGCAGAAAGTTCTGGAATCTGAGAGGAGCCACGAATTTCCTTCCACCCAACGTTACCCCACATCTCCCGATAAAAATGATACCTCACTTGTGTGGGTAGGCCTAGCGCCCGCGACAGGAAACGCCCCAAAGCGCAACGTAGACACAGCCAAATTTTTGAAGGAAAACAGAGGTGTTTTTTGCAAAGTGCCTACCTGTAGATTTTGGCCTGTAGCACAGCCGCCACCTAGGGAAACCTACCAAACCTGTGCATTTCTGAAAACTAGAGACCTAGGGGAATCCAAGATGGGGTGACTTGTGTGGCTCGGACCAGGTTCTGTTACCCAGAATCCTTTGCAAACTTCAAAATTTGGCTAAAAAAACACATGTTCCTAACATTTCTGTGGCAGAAAGTTCTGGAATCTGAGAGGAGACACAAATTTCCTTCCACCCAGCGTTCCCCCACGTCTCCCGATAAAAATGATACCTCACTTGTGTGGGTAGGCCTAGCGCCCGCGACAGGAAACGCCCCAAAGCGCAACGTGGACACATCCAAATTTGTGAAGGAAAACAGAGGTGTTTTTTGCAAAGTGCCTACCTGTAGATTTTGGCTTGTAGCTCAGCCGCCACCTAGAGAAACCTACCAAACCTGTGCATTTTTGAAAACTAGAGACCAAGGGGAATCCAAGATGGGGTGACTTGTGTGGCTCGGACCAGGTTCTGTTACCCAGAATCCTTTGCAAATCTCAAAATTTGGCTAAAAAAACACATGTTCCTCACATTTCTGTGGCAGAAAGTTCTGGAATCTGAGAGGAGCCACGAATTTCCTTCCACCCAGCGTTCCCCCACGTCTCCCGATAAAAATGATACCTCACTTGTGTGGGTAGGCCTAGCGCTCGCGACAGGAAACGCCCCAAAGCGCAACGTGGACACATCCAAATTTGTGAAGGAAAACAGAGGTGTTTTTTGCAAAGTGCCTACCTGTAGATTTTGGCTTGTAGCTCAGCCGCCACCTAGGGAAACCTACCAAACCTGTGCATTTCTGAAAACTAGAGACCTAGGGGAATCCAAGATGGGGTGACTTGTGTGGCTCGGACCAGGTTCTGTTACCCAGAATCCTTTGCAAACCTCAAAATTTGGCTAAAAAAACACATGTTCCTAACATTTCTGTGGCAGAAAGTTCTGGAATCTGAGAGGAGACACAAATTTCCTTCCACCCAGCGTTCCCCCACGTCTCCCGATAAAAATGATACCTCACTTGTGTGGGTAGGCCTAGCGGCCGCGACAGAAATCGCCCCAAAGCGCAACGTGGACACATCCAAATTTGTGAAGGAAAACAGAGGTGTTTTTTGCAAAGTGCCTACCTGTAGATTTTGGCTTGTAGCTCAGCCGCCACCTATGGAAACCTACCAAACCTGTGCATTTCTGAAAACTAGAGACCTAGGGGAATCCAAGATGGGGTAACTTGTGTGGCTCGGACCAGGTTCTGTTACCCAGAATCCTTTGCAAACCTCAAAATTTGGCTAAAAGAACACATGTTCCTCATATTTCTGTGGCAGAAAGTTCTGGAATCTGAGAGGGGCCACAAATTTCCTTCCACCCAGCGTTCCCCCACGTCTCCCGATAAAAATGATACCTCACTTGTGTGGGTAGGCCTAGCGCCCGCGACAGAAAACGCCCCAAAGCGCAACGTGGACACATCTAAATTTGTGAAGGAAAACAGAGGTGTTTTTTGCAAAGTGCCTACCTGTAGATTTTGGCCTGTAGCTCAGCCGCCACCTAGGGAAACCTACCAAACCTGTGCATTTCTGAAAACTAGAGACCTAGGGGAATCCAAGATGGGGTGACTTGTGTGGCTCGGACCAGGTTCTGTTACCCAGAATCCTTTGCAAACCTCAATTTGGCTAAAAAAACACATGTTCCTCACATTTCTGTGGCAGAAAGTTCTGGAATCTGAGAGGAGCCACGAATTTCCTTCGACCCAGCGTTCCCCCACGTCTCCTGATAAAAATGATACCTCACTTGTGTGGGTAGGCCTAGTGCCCGTGACAGGAAATGCACCAAAGCGCAACGTGGACACAGCCAAATTTTTGAAGGAAAACAGAGGTGTTTTTTGCAAAGTGCCTACCTGTCGATTTTGGCCTGTAGCTCAGCCGCCACCTAGGGAAACCTACCAAACCTGTGCATTTCTGAAAACTAGAGACATAGGGGAATCCAAGATGGGGTGACTTGTGTGGCTCGGACCAGGTTCTGTTACCTAGAATCCTTTGCAAACCTCAAAATGGGGCTAAAAAAACACATGTTCCTCACATTTCTGTGGCAGAAAGTTCTGGAATCTGAGAGGAGCCACGAATTTCCTTCCACCCAGCATTGTCCCACGTCTCCCGATAAAAATGATACCTCACTTGTGTGGGTAGGCCTAGCGCCCGCGACAGGAAACGCCCCAAAGCGCAACGTGGACACATCCAAATTTCTGAAGGAAAACAGAGGTGTTTTTTGCAAAGTGCCTACCTGTAGATTTTGGCTTGTAGCTCAGCCGCCACCTAGAGAAACCTACCAAACCTGTGCATTTTTGAAAACTAGAGACCAAGGGGAATCCAAGATGGGGTGACTTGTGTGGCTCGGACCAGGTTCTGTTACCCAGAATCCTTTGCAAATCTCAAAATTTGGCTAAAAAAACACATGTTCCTCACATTTCTGTGGCAGAAAGTTCTGGAATCTGAGAGGAGCCACGAATTTCCTTCCACCCAGCGTTCCCCCACGTCTCCCGATAAAAATGATACCTCACTTGTGTGGGTAGGCCTAGCGCTCGCGACAGGAAACGCCCCAAAGCGCAACGTGGACACATCCAAATTTGTGAAGGAAAACAGAGGTGTTTTTTGCAAAGTGCCTACCTGTAGATTTTGGCTTGTAGCTCAGCCGCCACCTAGGGAAACCTACCAAACCTGTGCATTTCTGAAAACTAGAGACCTAGGGGAATCCAAGATGGGGTGACTTGTGTGGCTCGGACCAGGTTCTGTTACCCAGAATCCTTTGCAAACCTCAAAATTTGGCTAAAAAAACACATGTTCCTAACATTTCTGTGGCAGAAAGTTCTGGAATCTGAGAGGAGACACAAATTTCCTTCCACCCAGCGTTCCCCCACGTCTCCCGATAAAAATGATACCTCACTTGTGTGGGTAGGCCTAGCGGCCGCGACAGAAATAGCCCCAAAGCGCAACGTGGACACATCCAAATTTGTGAAGGAAAACAGAGGTGTTTTTTGCAAAGTGCCTACCTGTAGATTTTGGCTTGTAGCTCAGCCGCCACCTATGGAAACCTACCAAACCTGTGCATTTCTGAAAACTAGAGACCTAGGGGAATCCAAGATGGGGTAACTTGTGTGGCTCGGACCAGGTTCTGTTACCCAGAATCCTTTGCAAACCTCAAAATTTGGCTAAAAAAACACATGTTCCTCACATTTCTGTGGCAGAAAGTTCTGGAATCTGAGAGGGGCCACAAATTTCCTTCCACCCAGCGTTCCCCCATGTCTCCCGATAAAAATGATACCTCACTTGTGTGGGTAGGCCTAGCGCCCGCGACAGAAAACGCCCCAAAGCGCAACGTGGACACATCTAAATTTGTGAAGGAAAACAGAGGTGTTTTTTGCAAAGTGCCTACCTGTAGATTTTGGCCTGTAGCTCAGCCGCCACCTAGGGAAACCTACCAAACCTGTGCATTTCTGAAAACTAGAGACCTAGGGGAATCCAAGATGGGGTGACTTGTGTGGCTCGGACCAGGTTCTGTTACCCAGAATCCTTTGCAAACCTCAATTTGGCTAAAAAAACACATGTTCCTCACATTTCTGTGGCAGAAAGTTCTGGAATCTGAGAGGAGCCACGAATTTCCTTCGACCCAGCGTTCCCCCACGTCTCCTGATAAAAATGATACCTCACTTGTGTGGGTAGGCCTAGTGCCCGTGACAGGAAATGCACCAAAGCGCAACGTGGACACAGCCAAATTTTTGAAGGAAAACAGAGGTGTTTTTTGCAAAGTGCCTACCTGTCGATTTTGGCCTGTAGCTCAGCCGCCACCTAGGGAAACCTACCAAACCTGTGCATTTCTGAAAACTAGAGACATAGGGGAATCCAAGATGGGGTGACTTGTGTGGCTCGGACCAGGTTCTGTTACCTAGAATCCTTTGCAAACCTCAAAATGGGGCTAAAAAAACACATGTTCCTCACATTTCTGTGGCAGAAAGTTCTGGAATCTGAGAGGAGCCACGAATTTCCTTCCACCCAGCATTGTCCCACGTCTCCCGATAAAAATGATACCTCACTTGTGTGGGTAGGCCTAGCGCCCGCGACAGGAAATGCCCCAAAGCGCAACGTGGACACAGCCAAATTTTTTAAGGAAAAAAGAGGTGTTTTTTGCAAAGTGCCTACCTGTAGATTTCGGCCTGTAGCTCAGCCGCCACCTAGGGAAACCTACCAAACCTGTGCATTTCTGAAAACTAGAGACCTAGGGGAATCCAAGATGGGGTGACTTGTGTGGCTCGGACCAGGTTCTGTTACCCAGAATCCTTTGCAAAACTCAAAATTTGGCTAAAAAAACACATGTTCCTCACATTTCTGTGGCAGAAAGTTCTGGAATCTGAGAGGAGCCACGAATTTCCTTCCACCCAGCGTTCCCCCACGTCTCCCGATAAAAATGATACCTCACTTGTGTTGGTAGGCCTAGCGCCCGCGACAGGAAACGCCCCAAAGCGCAACGTGGACACATCCAAATTTGTGAAGGAAAACAGAGGTGTTTTTTGCAAAGTGCCTACCTGTAGATTTCGGCCTGTAGCTCAGCCGCCACCTAGGGAAACCTACCAAACCTGTGCATTTCTGTAAACTAGAGACCTAGGGGAATCCAAGATGGGGTGACTTGTGTGGCTCGGACCAGGTTCTGTTACCCAGAATCCATTGCAAACCTCAAAATGTGGCTAAAAAAACACATATTCCTCACATTTCTGTGGCAGAAAGTTCTGGAATCTAAGAGGAGCCACAAATTTCCTTCCACCCAGCGTTCCCCCACGTCTCCCGATAAAAATGATACCTCACTTGTGTGGGTAGGCCTAGCGCCTGCGACAGGAGACACCCCAAAACGCAACGTGGACACCTCACATTTTTTCATTGAAAACAGTGCCTACCTGTAGATTTTGGCCTCTAGCTCAGCCGGCACCTAGGGAAACCTACCAAACTTGTGCATTTTTGAAAACTAGAGACCTAGGGGAATCCAAGATGGGGTGACTTGTGGGGCTAGGACCAGGTTCTGTTACCCAGAATCCTTTGCAAACCTCAATTTGGCTAAAAAAACACATGTTCCTCACATTTCTGTGGCAGAAAGTTCTGGAATCTGAGAGGAGCCACAAATTTCCTTCGACACAGCGTTCCCCCACGTCTCCGGATAAAAATGATACCTCACTTGTGTGGGTAGGCCTAGCGCCCGTGACAGGAAATGCCCCAAAGCGCAACGTGGACACAGCCAAATTTTTGAAGGAAAACAGAGGTGTTTTTTGCAAAGTGCATACCTGTCGATTTTGGCCTGTAGCTCAGCCGCCACCTAGGGAAACCTACCAATCCTGTGCATTTCTGAAAACTAGAGACCTAGGGGAATCCAAGATGGGGTGACTTGTGTGGCTCGGACCAGGTTCTGTTACCCAGAATCATTTGCAAACCTCAAAATTTGGCTAAAAAAACACATGTTCCTCACATTTCTGTGGCAGAAAGTTCTGGAATCTGAGAGGAGCCACGAATTTCCTTCCACCCAGCGTTCCTCCACGTCTCCTGATAAAAATGATACCTCACTTGTGTGGGTAGGCCTAGCGCCCGCAACAGGAAATGCCCCAAAGCGCAACGTGGACACAGCCAAATTTTTTAAGGAAAACAGAGGTGTTTTTTGCAAAGTGCCTACCTGTAGATTTCGGCCTGTAGCTCAGCCGCCACCTAGGGAAACCTACCAAACCTGTGCATTTCTGAAAACTAGAGACCTAGGGGAATCCAAGATGGGGTGACTTGTGTGGCTCGGACCAGGTTCTGTTACCCAGAATCCTTTGCAAAACTCAAAATTTGGCTAAAAAAACACATGTTCCTCACATTTCTGTGGCAGAAAGTTCTGGAATCTGAGAGGAGCCACGAATTTCCTTCCACCCAGCGTTCCCCCACATCTCCCGATAAAAATGATACCTCACTTGTGTGGGTAGGCCTAGCGCCCGCGACAGGAGACACCCCAAAACACAACGTGGACACCTCACATTTTTTCATTGAAAACAGTGCCTACCTGTAGATTTTGGCCTCTAGCTCAGCCGGCACCTAGGGAAACCTACCAAACCTGTGCATTTTTGAAAGCTAGAGACCTAGGGGAATCCAAGATGGGGTGACTTGCGGGGCTAGGACCAGGTTCTGTTACCCAGAATCCTTTGCAAACCTCAATTTGGCTAAAAAAACACATGTTCCTCACATTTCTGTGTCAGAAAGTTCTGGAATCTGAGAGGAGCCACGAATTTCCTTCCACCCAGCGTTCCCCCACGTCTCCCGATAAAAATGATACCTCACTTGTGTGGGTAGGCCTAGCGCCCGTGACAGGAAATGCCCCAAAGCGCAACGTGGACACAGCCAAATTTTTTAAGGAAAACAGAGGTGTTTTTTGCAAAGTGCCTAGCTGTCGATTTTGGCCTGTAGCTCAGCTGCCAACTAGGGAAACCTACCAAACCTGTGCATTTCTGAAAACTAGTGACCTAGGGGAATCCAAGATGGGGTGACTTGTGTGGCTCGGACCAGGTTCTGTTACCCAGAATCCTTTGCAAACCTCAAAATTTGGCTAAAAAAACACATGTTCCTCACATTTCTGTGGCAGAAAGTTCTGGAATCTGAGAGGAGCCACAAATTTCCTTCCACCCAGCGTTCCTCCACGTCTCCCGATAAAAATGATACCTAACTTGTTTGGGTAGGCCTTGCGCCCGCGACAGGAAATGCCCCAAAGCGCAACGTGGACACAGCCACATTTTTTAAGGAAAACAGAGGTGTTTTTTGCAAAGTGCCTACCTGTAGATTTCGGCCTGTAGCTCAGCCGCCACCTAGGGAAACCTACCAAACCAGTGCATTTCTGAAAACTAGAGACCTAGGGGAATCCAAGATGGGGTGACTTGTGTGGCTCGGACCAGGTTCTGTTACCCAGAATCCTTTGCAAAACTCAAAATTTGGCTAAAAAAACACATGTTCCTCACATTTCTGTGGCAGAAAGTTCTGGAATCTGAGAGGAGCCACGAATTTCCTTCCACCCAGCGTTCCCCCACGTCTCCCGATAAAAATGATACCTCACTTGTGTGGGTAGGCCTAGCGCCCGCGACAGGAAACGCCCCAAAGCGCAACGTGGACACCTCCAAATTTGTGAAGGAAAACAGAGGTGTTTTTTGCAAAGTGCCTACCTGTAGATTTTGGCCTGTAGCTCAGCTGCCACCTAGGGAAACCTACCAAACCTGTGCATTTCTGAAAACTAGAGACCTAGGGGAATCCAAGATGGGGTGACTTGTGTGGCTCGGACCAGGTTCTGCTACCCAGAATCCATTGCAAACCTCAAAATTTGGCTAAAAAAACACATGTTCCTCACATATCTGTGGCAGAAAGTTCTGGAATCTGAGAGGAGCCACAAATTTCCTTCCACCCAGCGTTCCCCCACGTCTCCAGATAAAAATGATACCTCACTTGTGTGGGTAGGCATAGCGCCCGCGACAGGAGACACCCCAAAACGCAACGTGGACACATCAAATTTTTTCATTGTAAACAGTGCCTACCTGTAGATTTTGGCCTCTAGCTCAGCCGGCACCTAGGGAAACCTCCCAAACCTGTGCATTTCTGAAAACTAGAGACCTAGGGGAATCCAAGATGGGGTGACTTGCGGGGCTCTGACCAGGTTCTGTTACCCAGAATCCTTTGCAAACCTCAAATTCTGTCTAAAAAAACACACTTTCCACACATTTCGGTGACAGAAAGTTCTGGAATCTGAGTGGAGCCACAAATTTCCTTCCACCCAGCGTTCCCCCAAGTCTCCCGATAAAAATTATACCTCACTTGTGTGGGTGGGCCAGGTGCCTGCAAAAGAATAAGGCCCAAAACTTGTAGAGATAGAGGGGATAGCACAGCAAGTTTATAAGGACATAGGCGGTGATTCTAACCGCGGCGGGCGGCGGTCGCCGCCCGCCATGCGGTTACCGCCAAATGACCGCACCGCGGTCACAAGACCGCGGAGGCCATTCTGGCTTTCCCGCTGTGCTGGCGGGCGACCGCCAAAAGGCCGCCCGCCAGCACAGCGGGAAAACCCAGCAACGATGAAGCCGGCTCCGAATGGAGCCGGCGGAGTTGCTGGAGTGCGACGGGTGCAGTAGCACCCGTCGCGAATTTCAGTGTCTGCTAGGCAGACACTGAAATTCTTTTTGGGGCCCTCTTACGGGGGCCCCTGCAGTGCCCATGCCATTGGCATGGGCACTGCAGGGGCCCCCAGGGGCCCCGCGGCACCCCCTACCGCCATCCTGTTAGGGGGTGTCAGAATCCCCATGGCGGCGGAGCGCGCTCCGCCGCCATGAAGGATTCTCAAGGGCAGCGGAAAGTCGGCGGTACACCGCCGACTTTCCGTTTCTGGCCGCGGCTGAACCGCCGCGGTCAGAATGCCCAGCGGTGCACCACCAGCCTGTTGGCGGTGCTACCGCGGTCATTCGCCCTGGCGGTTTTTACCGCCAGGGTTAGAATGACCCCCATATTCTTTTATACATCTTTAGACTGACTCTGCTTTGGGGACCCACATAAGTGAGGTGTCATTTTACTTGGGAGACTGAGGGGAACACTGGGGAGTAGGAATTTTGTGCTGGAGTGGTGATCTTACGAAGAAAAGTAAGGAAAATATGCTTTTTTAAGCACATTTCGAGGTTTACAGAGGAGTCTGGGTAAGAAAATGTTGGGGGATCCATGCAAGCCACACCTCCCTGGACTCCTTGGGGTGTCTAGTTTTAAAAAATGTCTGGGTTTGGTAGGTTTCCCTAGATGAAGGCCGCACACAGGACCAAAAACATAGGTGCCCTCTCCCCCCCAAACACAGGTAGTTTTGTAATATATCGTTTTGATGTGCCCACATACGTCCGTGATGTGCCAAACACAAACATTTTGAAAAGAAACACACTTAGGTTATGTGAAAAAGACCCCTCACCCACCAACCAAGTTGGTGGCATGCTTCATCATCGGGGTCCCACCTGAGGCACCTAGCGTGTCACAGGTGTGCTGCGACGCCTGATTACAGCGGAGCAGGTTTTGTCATTTTTACCACACATACTGGTTGGATTTGGCACGAGGGTGAGTGATGGTTCAGTGGATCAAATTTTACTAACAAGAGCTTTCACAAAAATGAAATGCACGGTTAGTAACTGAAAGGCAAAAAACTGAACCAATGACTCACAGCTCGTGAGCTGTAAAGCCGCGACAAGGCACCAACCGCTTTACAGTCCATTCACACAACTTTCATACATGACACACACAAGGCCATTCACACCGCCAGCCACGGGCCCAGCACATTACAACACTCACATCGACAGACAGCGCCACTCAAGGGCCTATCACTTACATACGCCTACATGCCTGATACAACAATCACACCAGCTGATGGGAGTGTGTGGACTGGTGTTTGGCTGGCAGTGTGTTGCAGTAGGCAACAGCAAGTCAATATGTACAGTCTCAGCCAAGCCCCACTCCACACACAATGGCATCATTCTTTTTTTTTTTTTTTAACAGAGGAACCCCTAATTAAGTAGAAAGAATTACAAAACTACAAACACAAAAGCTCTAACTAAGAACATGACAGAAATGCTAACCATGAAACTAAACACATGAAAATACAAAACAGACATGAGTTTACACTCATGGTTGTTCCCAGAAATTCTTCTGGGTGTGGTAATTCTTAAAACAAGCACCGACACACAGCCCAGGCTTTGAAGGACAATCTGGGCAGTACATTCGAGTCTCCCTCCGGATACCTCTTCGAAAACACACTCTACATTTCTTAGCTGGAAAGTCTTTTTTGGGTGTGGGAGCAATGTGCTCAGCAAAGTGGCGATCTTTCAATCTAGCCACATCCTCCACCACTGCTTCTCTAGGAACTCTGGCCTGTTCCACCACAATAAGGCTCTCTATCACTGACTCCTGAAACTTCACAAATGTCATCTTTGACTCTGGAGACCTATCCCTAAAGACAATAAAAGCATTGAAGGTTGCTAAGTGGAAGAGTTGAAGTGCTAACTTCTTATACCAAACGTAAGACTTACGAATAGCAGTATAATGTTCCAACCTCTGGTCAACTCTATCTACACCTCCCATGTGCTTATTATAATCTAAAATGTACACAGGTTTGCGCACTTCAGCAACCTGGCCCCAAACAATCACAGGGGAAGTACTCTCATCATGGATGGTACTTAGCATGTAGACATCCCTCTTGTCTGAAAGTTTCAAAGCTAGCAGCTCCTCGTTCCGCAAGGCACAGCACTGTCCTCTCTCAAGTTTTTTACAGACAAGCTCCCTTGGATAGCCTTTCCGGTTAGAACGGATTGTGCCACAAGCAACTGTGTCCACTCTAAACAATTCCTTGAACAATTGCACACCAGTGTAGAAGTTATCTACATACAAATGGTGACCTTTGTTGAACAGTCGTCTACCAAGATCCCACACAATTTTCTCAGTAACTCCAAAAGTGGGAGGACAACCAGGGGGGTCAATATTGGAATCCCTACCAGTGTACACACGGAAACTATACACATATCCTGTCCTACTTTCAGACAGCATATACAATTTAATTCCATATCGTGCCCTTTTGCTAGGAATGTACTGCCTAAAAACCAAACGACCCTTGAAGAGGACCAAAGACTCGTCCACACTTAACTCTTTGCCTGTAACATAGACCTCCGAAAACCGATCTACAAAATGATCAAGTACAGGCCTAATCTTAAAAAGACAGTCAGAATCTGGGTGATCTCGTGGCAAGGCTAATGCATTGTCAACAAAATGCAGCATCCTAAGAAGAAGCAAATACCGATTACGACTCATGGTCGCTGAAAATATAGCTGTTGCCATCAAGGGACTAGTAGACCAATACGAAGCCAGTGACGGTTTCCTTATCAACCCCATCAAAAAAGTCAAACCCAAAAACTTTTTTAACTCCTCCAAATTTGTGGGAATCCACTGGGCAGCTCTAGAGTGTGGCCTAAGTCTAGCAGCGTTTCCCTCAAATGCTGCTCCGCATACAAATTAGTCTGCTCAACAATCTCTTCCAAAAACATATCATCCATGAATAACTCAAAGAAATTGATAGGCATAAAGTTCTCTGTATTGGCGTTACACCCCGGGAGACCAGTAAAGGCAGGCAACTCTGGCTGCTCCATGTTTGGGGCAACCCAGACATCAGGTCTTATAACGGGAAACCTTTCAGCCCCAGGTTGCTGCACTATTGGCACATCAATGTCCTCCTCTAAAACAGGCCCTTCATCTGCACTGAGTGTGGCTTCATCATCAGAAGATTCCCCTCCAACAGAAACATCACTGCCAGAATCTCTGACTTCCTCCTCTGCCTCAGATGCAGAGTCCGTCTCATAGTCATGATCAGACTGTGACTCAAAAAGCATACCAACCACCTGCTGAGCGGTCATCCTGCGGCTAGCCATGATCTCTCCTGCTAAAATTAACTGGACAAATTCACCACCAACAACCAGCACTGTGTAAGACAAGTAACAAAGTGTAGCTTTGTTAGTAAGAGTTATAAACTCAAAAACTATACCGCTCACTTGCCTGAAAAAGCTTGATTCACCAGCAACTACACAGCAATCACCAATGATATCACACTAAAAATAAAGAAAGAAAGGCAAATTAGAAATAAGACAAAACAAATATCATTGTGCACAAACCTAAGGACAATTTCACACACAATCCTGCATTTAGTACACCCCCTACAAACATGTCATTCATGCATTGCAACAATACTCCTTTGGAGTAAATTGTTTTTACTTACCTAAAACATGCAACTGTGCAAACTGCAGGTCAACCACCGCCAAAACCGCAAGGATCCACAGCAAATAAAGCAAAAGCTTTGAACTAGAACAAAAAGGAGGAAAACATTTTTTATCACAAATGCAAAGACTTCTTCAGTTGACAAACACCCCACCATCAAACATTTAGAACTTGGTGCCTAAGTGGATTCTGCCATAGGGGCAGATGGGCCTACTAAAAGAATAGGCCTGTCTGCCCCAAGGAAGCCAGAAAATACCTTTAGTAGTGTGTCCCCATGGAGAGCGACCCTTGCCAAAGGGGACAGCCCTCAAACAAACAAAAAAACACAAAAACACACACAACACTATCCCTGGTGCCTAAGTGGCTTCTGCCCCCCTTGGGGGCAGGTGGGCCTAAGAAAATAGGCCCATCTTCCCCCAGGGGGTGTAGAAATGGCCAACAGGTCAATGCCCCCCTTGGGGGGGCGCCCCGTGACCAAGGGGACGCCCCCCCACAAAAATAAACAAATTTAAAAAAATCCCTGGCGTTCTAGTGGTTTCTGCCCCCCTTGGGGCAGATCAGCCTAAAAATAATTGGCTGATCTGTCTCCAAGGGGTGCAGAAATGGCCTGGGTACATGTGCCCCCAAAGTGGGGGGCGACCCTTGCCCAAGGCCCCCCCATCCACTAACACACACACACACACACACACTATCCCTGGTGTCTAAGTGGCTTCTGTCCCCCTTGGGGGCAGGTGGGCCTAACAAAATAGGCCCATCTGCCCCCAGGGGGTGTAGAAATGGCCAACAGGTCAATGCCCCCCTTGGGGGGGCGCCCCGTGACCAAGGGGACGCCCCCCCACAAAAATAAACACATTAAAAAAAATCCCTGGCGTTCTAGTGGTTTCTGCCCCCCTTGGGGCAGATCAGCCTAAAAATAATAGGCTGATCTGCCCTCAAGGGGGGCAGAAATGGCCCTAAAAGACTTGCCCAAGGGGGCGCCCCCCCATCCACTACACACACAATCCCTGGTGCCTAAGTGGCTTCTGCCCCCCTTGGGGGCAGATGGACCTAATAAAAATAGGCCGATTTGCCCCCAAGGGGGGCAGAAAAGGCCAACAGTTCTCTGCCCCCTTGGGGGGGGCGCCCCTTGCCCAAGGGGGCACCCCCCCCACATAAATACACATAAAAATAAAAAACCCTGGTGATCTAGTGTTTTCTGCCCCCCTTGGGGGCAGATCTGGCTAAAAAGTAGCCAATCTGCACTCAAGGGGGGCAGAAATGGCCCTAAAAGACATGCCCCCCAAAGGGGAGCGACCCTTGCCCAAGGGGGCGCCCCCCCATCCACTACACACACAATCCCTGGTGCCTAAGTGGCTTCAAAAAAATAGGCCGATCTGCCCCCAAGGGGGGCAGAAAAGGCCAACAGTTCTCTGCCCACTTGGGGGGGGCGCCCCTTGCCCAAGGGGGCACCCCCCCACACATAAATGCACATAAAAATATAAATCCCTGGTGATCTAGTGTTTTCTGCCCCCCTTGGGGGCAGATCTGGCTAAAAAGTAGCCAATCTGCCCCCAAGGGGGGCAGAAATGGCCTAAGTAATTGCCCCCTAAAGGGGAGCGACCCTTGCCCAAGGGGCCGCTCCCCGCAAGCCGAAATCGGCAAATACATAAAAAAAAAAACAATCCCTGGTGTCTAGTGGGCATTCCTGCTGCCCGATCGCAATGCGATCGGGCAGCAGGAATGCTCAAAGAGACACCGGGGGAAAGGAAAAGCCTTTCCTTTCCCCCGGTGCCTCTTTAGCCCAAACCCCCCACCCACCGGGAAGAGGAACTCACCTCTTCACTCCACGCCGCACAGGAAGCAAATGGCTTCCTGTGCGACGGCACCGGATAATGAAGTCAGCGCGCGATCGCGCGCTGACGTCATTATGGGGGGGTGGGGGGGTCGGGGGTGGAAGGGGAAGGGCTTCCCCTTCCATCCCTGACTTTGGGGGGTGGGGGGAAGCACACAGAGGGAGCGAGAGCGCTCCCTCTGGGCTCTGTGCCGAGGACGTAGTGGTTACGTCCTCGGCACAGCAGCACTGTGCCGCAGGACGTAACCACTATGTCCGCGGCACAGAAGGGGTTAAAGTTTAGCTAGTTTGTGTATAGGTGTAGTTTATGTTTGTATTGTGTGACTATGGGGGTCATTATGACCCCGGCGGTTGGAGATAATGTGGTGGTAGTACTGCCAACAGGCTGGCGCTACATACCGCCACATTATGTCATTGGCAGGTTGGCTGAAGTCAACCCGTCAATATACTACTCCGACCGCCATGGCGGTAGCAGCCGCTGGGCTGGAAATAAGAATCTCCAGCTCGGTGGCCGTTATGTACCGCCGGTGGTGTCATGACCCTGCCTACTGCCATGGTTTTCGTGGCATTCATAACGCCACAAAAAAACATGCCGGTAGGCCCTATCTGTGACAGGGAATTCCTTCCCTGTCACTGATAGGAGACCCCCCAACACTCCCCAGACACCCCCCAACCCTCCTTCATCCATGTTTCCCCTCCCTTCCAACCTCCCTCCCATACACACACACACGCAGACACACACTCATTCACACAGACATACACGTATACATACACGCATGCATCCATTCATTCACGCACACATCCGTACACACATTCACACTGATACGCAGACACGCATTCACATTTCCATGCATACACGCATTCACACACATGAATACATGCATGCAAACAACACTACACACACACTCACATTCACGCACACACACACATACATGCACACACCCCACACACACACAATACTCCCACCACATTCCCTTCAGGGGACAGGATGGGGTGCTGCTACCGCCAGCAGCGCCCGCCAGCAGAACACCGCCAGGCTTTATTATCTGTCATAATAAGGCTGGTGGCGGTCTACTAGAGTGGCACTGCTGGTGGTAGCAGCGCCACCTTACCACCGTCTGCCAGTATGGCCACAGCCGGATTGCCGCCCTTCTTGTGAGGGAAATCCGGCTAGGGTCATATTATGGCGAATGGATGGTAGCCATGGATATGGTCTTTTGGAGGCCGTTGCTGTGGCGGTAGACGTTTTTTTACCGCCAAAGACATAATAAGGGCCTATGTATATTAAGGGGTTGGAGAGGTGATGTTTAAAATGTCTGTTATGGTATAGGTGTAAAGCAGTGAAAGTTAAGGATAGGTGTTTCAGGTAGTGTTAAGTTAAGGTAGTGTAGATTAGTTAGCATAGGTTAGTTTATAAATAGTTTAGATAGGATAAGTTAGTATAGTGTAGTTTTAGATTTTAATAGTTTTATAATGCTAACAATAAACAGTGTTTTCCACTTTCCCCACTGCTTAATGATTTACTATGTAGGAGTTGTCATATATGCTTAGGTTGTTTTAAGTACATGCTGTAGGATTTCCATGCAGTGTTGGTATATATGTGTAACATTGTGAGACACCAATGGACAAGATTCTGTCAAGTTTGCACTGGAGTCACTTAAAGAATCTTCAAACATGATTGTGCACTGTAAGTGGCCTTCCTGGTGTGAATGGACACACAGTCCATAATAGGTTATCACCTACTGTTTCATTGTGTTATGCAACATCTATTGTATGGATGATTATGTCAACCTATGGACACAAATCAAGGCTGTGTTGGTTCACACGCTGAAGCCAGCCACTTACATCAGTGTTGTTTGCTGGCTAGTATCCATGGAAGTGACCTTCACCTGGCGGAAACTTCATTCACCCTTACCATTAAATATTTGCTCATTGTGGCACTTCATGCTTGTGACATCAGGGAACTACTTGTTTCTATAAATGCACTTAGGGCTCACCTTTACTATCCCCCTTGGCATGTGTAGATTTTTCTATGGTCTATGACACACAATTACTTTTAGATAGGTGGAAGCGTTTTTGAGACAGCACATCCACTATGTGCTAGTTATTCCAATCAGCAACAGACATACAACACACAGGTTAAGGATAGTGTATTTATTTACAGGTGTGTAATAAGGCTGCATAACAGTAGCAGTTCTTGCAGCAACAAACAAAACTTTCAGAGGTAAAGGATGTCTAGAATTCATGGGGGATACATGTAATGTGACATGTGGGGGAGAGTGGTATTCCAGTGAGGAGGAGATCCATATTGCCATTAGGGAATGTAGGCCTCATCAAGAGTCCACAAATGGATAAGACTAACATGTGGACAGGCATAAAGAAGACAGTACCAGATGACAAGGGCAATGGCATGTTAGCCTGCACAGGTCCAATGGGAAACTGGCCAAGGGGCACAGATAAATGTCATTGGCATGTTTTTTGGTAGAAAGTGTGAAAGTTCACATCTTCCTCCTCTGGTGTGTGTTGTGCCTACCCTGACGGTGGTGGTGTTTGTGAAGGAGGCATCTGAAGCACACACACATCAGTGGCAGAGGATGTGGCTCCCATGTCCAAGGCTGACAAGGCCTGTTGTAATGCCAACAAGTTCACTGTGGAAGCCACCCATGGCAGCAATATAGGGGTCCTGTCTGTGTTCCATAGATTGGAGTATGTTCCAGATCACTCCCAGTTGCTTTCAACCTCACTGGTGTCACATTAGCAGGGCTGTTGTTATAGCCTCTGCATCAGGACACCAGGTATGTCAGCAAGGGACTGTTCTATTCAATGGAGTGAAGGGTAGGTGTCCTTGATAGCCTCAGAGGTGTCCTTATTGGGACTGAGGCACCACTGGACTCCCTCAAGGGTACCCACAGTGGTCTTCATCCCAGTCCACACCTCTTCTGCCATTGGACTCCTACCACTTGGCATTGAAAGACTTCCGGGGGTCCTACGAGTCCAGAGCTTTCCTGGGACTTGCAGATGGTGTAGGTTGCCTTCTAGGCAGTTCCTCTGGAGAGCATTGATGCTGCCAACCACTCCCACGGCCGGAGAAGGTGAGACAATATAGTCCAGGATTTGCTGAAATGTGTCCTTGTCAGTGGGGGGGCAGGGTGTCCCTGGCTGCAGGTTGGTCATCCAGGACAGGTACCTGGTCAGGAGGAGTAGTTTCTCCCTCTGCAATGAAATAAAGATATGTAAGTGGTGATCTTTGCTATATGTTGACATAAGTATTGTGGCTAACATACAGGCCTATATTTATACTTTTTGACGCAAAACTGCGCCAATGCAGTTTTGCGTCAAAAAAATTAGCGCCGGCTAACGCCATTCTGAAGCGCCATGCGGGCGCCGTATTTATTGAATGACGTTAGCCGGCGTTAGCCGCCGGCGCCGTCTGGTGTGCGTTAAAAAAAACGACATACACCAGGCAGCGCGGGCGTAGGGGGATATGGGGCTTGGGCGTCAAGAAATGGGGCAAGTCAGGTTGAGGCAATTTTTTCTCCTCAACCCGATTTGCGCCATTTTTTTTCACTCCCAACCCCCATAGAAATGACTCCTGTCTTAGCAAAGACAGGAGTCATGCCCCCTTGCCCAATGGCCATGCCCAGGGGACTTCTGTCCCCTGGGCATGGTCATTGGGCATAGTGGCATGTAGGGGGGCACAAATCATGCCCCCCTATGCCACAAAAAAATAAAAAATAAAACACTTACCTGAACTTACCTAAATGTCCCTGGGATGGGTCCCTCCAGCCTTGGGTGTCCTCCTGGGGTGGTCAAGGGTGACAGGGGGTGTCCCGGGGGGCATGGGAGGGCACCTCTGGGCTCCTTCAGAGCCCACAGGTCCCTTAACGCCTGCCTTTTGCAGGCGCTAAAAAACGGCGCAAAAGCGGCCGTACGTAATTTTTTTTGACCCGCCCACTCCCGGGCATGATTTTTGCCCGGGAGTATAAATCCGACGCACATGCCTCGGAGTCGATTTTTTAGACGGGAACGCCTACCTTGCATATAATTAACGGAAAGTAGGTGTCCACGCTAAAAAATTACGCTAACTCCATGGACTTTGGCGCTAGACGCGTCTAATGCCAAAGTATAAATATGGAGTTAGTTTTGCGTTGAAATTGCGTAAAAAAAACAACGCAATTCCGGCGCAAACGGAGTATAAATATGCCCCACAGTATTTTGCCTTCACTTTAACTTCATAATTGATGAGTTGTACCTATGTGACTTGTATGCATCAAGGCCAATTGGCACTGTAGTTGCATTTCAGATGGCAGTCTCTGTGCAATGTTCACACACCACTGTGTGACAAGGGTGATTGTGTCAGACCACACATTGCAACACAGTTAAACAGCTTGCTGCCCTTCCAGTGAGGGCAAGTTGCGGTGAGATCAACATCTGCCTTGGATATCAGCATTTTTTATAATGATGGCTATTCTTAATGTGTGTTTATCTACTAATTGCACTACTGTACACATTACACCAAGCCAGCAGGGCCAGCAAACAAATCCTGTGAAAGTGAACTGGGTTTTGTGATGTACTGAATTGGATCCTGTTGTCAGCCTTACACACATTACACCATGGCAGTGTGCCTTGTTGTGCTTTCTTGCATGCACATTGTGCTTTCTTCTGGGCAAGGATGATATTAATCATGTATCCAGAGTTCTCTAAGCAGCCAGCGAGCTTGCTACACTGCAGGAAAGTGTAAGTGCATGTCCTAGCATGGGCTTGCTCTCTGTGGAAACAGTGACCAAATTGTGCCTACTCTGAGGAGATAGGCCCAGTCAAGCTAGGTAGGTTGCTAGCACTGATGCTCACCTCATTTCTTCATTGCCAGATTTGTTTTTTCCGCTGAGTATCAAACATTGTTTGACTCTGCTCTCACTCACTTATACGTGTACAGGTCTCCTCTTGCATATCCTCATTTAGGATCAGGGATTCTACTTACTGTCGCTCACAAGTGGGAACCTGATCATAAATTGACTCTTATGTGATATCAAACCCCACAATAAGATCCACCACTTACAATTGCCCAATATGGATACCTGTGTTAAAGGGCTATGTGTCAATCTGTACCCAAACATGCTAGTAGTTTTTATGATCAGTTACATGAACCTACCCTGGTTATCCACATAATTAGACCCACACATCTCAGCCTTCAACAATCACAGATTTATATACATAGTTGAGGCAACCTGGCTCATCCAATCACTTCAAAATTCTCTGTTTGACGTCCTTCTGCTTTGACATAAATATTCTGATACAAGATATGTTCTTCTGTCTCCCTCATGACATGTGCTATATCTTCCCCCTGGTCCATATAACATGTAGGATGTAGTACACATATGCCTTCTTCTATGTCTTCCCTTCCCAGCTGCAACAGAAGTGTGACAGTATCAGACACAGCAATGCAGGTGTATTGTTCAGGCTACCCTGCAGTACACATGCCTCTTCTCACCTCCTTGCTATACAATGTGCCCCCATTCAAACACAGTGCCAGTTCACTTTGCCCAGCCTCACCTAAATTGAACAGCCCTACTAGAGGCCCAGCAGTCTCACATGCCATCTATTATTTTTACAAACACACATGTTCCTATTTTATGCATCACTTGCATCATCCACCTATACAGAAGTTAGGGTGTTGGCTACCATGGCAAGCTGCACCCGTGTGCTCACAACCCTTACATCAGGGCAGCTGTGTTTAATGTACTTTCATGCTAGTGACTATTGATGTGTCTCTTCACATGCTCCAGTGTAGTGGTGCTTCTTATGCCCAACACATGACTCCCCGCTCAGGGGAGGACTTTATCCTCTGACAACACCATTCTATTCCATTGCTTTGCAGTCCAGATCTTGTTGCATAGGCCCAAGACAAACACACTAGTCTCATGGAGCATGGGGAGCATGATTTATCCACACCAGGGTGCTTAAGGTTCAAATGTCCTGCGATGTTGTGGTGCTGCAGTTCAGGGAACATATTTTGAACATCCATGTGCCACCAATGTGTCAGATTGTTTGATGCTCCAGCATCACAGAATGCATAACCATGTCTATGAGGCCACACAAAGCCACTCTGCATGGCTATTCATGGCCTTGCAGATGTGGAGTAAGGCAAGGCAGTGCAAGTCACTGTGTTTCCTTACTCTGCATCAAGGGAAATTCAATGGTCATTGCTGAGGGGTTTTCCAAGCAAAAACCATTGATTTTAACTCATTCCCAGATTTACAAGGACATGTAAACTGGGGAAAGCATCAAAACTGTACATCTCCCCATGGGAGGTGTCACGAAGAGACATATTTTCATTTCTCCCTGTTTTTTCCTCTTTCGATGTGTGCTGCATTCTTCTGCACACATAGACAGATGAAAACACCTCCATGGATTTTTTTTTGTGTAGGAAGGTGTCCCTTACTACACAAACACATTGATGCACACAGTGCAGCTACCCTTGCACCATGGTGCAAGGGTGACTGCATTGATGCTAGGCATACAATAGTGCACTAGCACAGGGGGAAGAGACAAAAATGCACCATATTTGTAAGTACGGTTCATTCCTGCCCTTTCCCTGTGGCACAGGGCAGTACAGCAAGGTCACTTGCTTCAATGCCCTGCATAACTTTCTTGTAACTATGCCCCCATATCTTTTGCTTGGCATTGTGGGACTTGTAGTCCTGGTCACTAATGTTACACATTGCCCAACATGCCTAATATAGAAAGATGAAGCAGGACTGGTGCTAGACATCTCACATGTACTGAATACACTGGGCTGTGGAACATGTGAGTGGTAATTTTGAATTATATTTCTATGATGTATGACTGGGAATGTGAACAACTATCCCTTTCCCTTGCACATCGAAGCGTGGGAACTTAGCATGCTGTGCTGCAGAGCATGACATATTTGGTGATATTGTCCCTTGTTGCCCCTTACCCTGTAGGTCTTGTTTGCCCTCTTAGGCTGCCCTTTCAGTTCCTTCCACACCTGCCACCAAATCCACTGGGATGACTGCTGCCACCTGCTCCCCTAAGGATGCCAGTTCCTCCAAGACCACTGGGACTCCTACTTCTGTCTGTATGGCTGCCTTCAGGTTGCTGGACAGTTTCCCTGTAGTCCTGCGCTTGTAATTGTACCTGTGCTCCTTATAGTTAGTCACCATCCTTTGATTTGCCCTAAACATTTGATTTTATCAACCATGGACTTACATGTAGCCTCTTTCTTCCCTAATGGTAATTTTGAGTTGACAAACAATTGATGTTCATGCTTTGTCACCTCTGTTATGAGTATTTGATTATCCTCAATAAAATTACTCTTCCTCTTCCTTTTCCCCTGGGCATCTGTCTGGACATCCTGACTGGTGCTGGGGTTGTTGCTCTGTCTGCTGCTGCCTGCTCCATCGCTCCCTTTAAATGTATAGGAAAATCTTTTTTTAAATGCATCACTTTTTGAAGGATTTCTTACACATTACACACTCAAAAGTGATGCAAGACTGATTTGCCTTGCTTTATGTGCCGCAAAGCAGCCATCCATCACTTTTGCAGCACATGTTTCAGTTTTCCCTACACTATCCCTACTACGGATGCATAATTTGCCCATGGTGTTCTCTGAAAAATAGAACACATCCATTGCATGTTTTTCTGACGCATTGCTGCAGGACCACAGCAACACGTCAGTTCTCACAGTGTGCCCAAAATTGCCTCTAGGCCGTGTCTCAGTTACCTGTGACATCACAATTGTATTGTAATATGTCCTCGAAGAACAGATAGTTAAAAAGACAACAATATATTCTGAATGACATAAAGGTGCTGAGGTTTGAGGTCAACATAGGTTTTCTCCCTTTAACTTATAGAAATATCTTTGCAGTTATCCTATAAAAAAAATACTGCAGGAGGGCACTTAAACAGAACCAGTACAATGGTGAATTTAGTTAATTACTTCTAACAGCTCTAACCAAAATGTTGACGAAAAATAAACTTCTTTAAAAAAAACACCCAATAATTCAACATGTGCAACAACAAATTTCTAAAACATACAATATGTCAACTCTGCCTCAGAAGCAGTAAAATGGAATTATGAAACGATTTGCAGAACATGAATACTGGTTAATCTTTTATCTATAAAAGAGAACGATAAGAGTAGAATCCTAGTTAAAACACAAACATTTTTAACGCAATTATTTTAACTTTTTAATTGTGATAGGCTCCACGCTCCAATCGAGTTAGGCTAGTGCATCAGGCTAAAGTCATCTCTAATATGCTGCATATCTGTTACGTACATTTATGCTGTTGCTGCAAAAGTGCGATTACGAGTAGTGCGATGAAAAGTGGCCGGAACTACCTTAGTTTTGGAAGGTCATTCCTCCACTGCATTGTTCTACTCCCAGTTGCTAGGCCTGGAATAAGGACAAGCATGCTCAGACCAGGGTTACCAGCCTGTTGTGGGCTTGCGGAGTCCCAGTTTAGGATCCTTCTCCACACAGGAATTGTTCCTGTTCGAGCAGAAAGAATTCATGTGCGGAACCAAAGCAAGTGTTGCCTGGTACACGTCCCTTCCAAATCTTCTCCTAATGGGTGGGATGCTACCTCCCACACCCTTCCAAGTTACCACTCCATCCAGTGCTTTAAGTGGAAAAAGAGAACTGCTGTTACTCACCAAATTGATTAAGATGGGTCTTGTAGGGGCGTGTCTGGGGGACGTGGCTTCGAGGCGGCATTTAGTTGCATTTTCGTATTCAATACAATTTGTTTTCTTATTCAACGCAAAACACCCTGGTGCCCTTCGGCCATGTTCGTTCACATATGCAGGGCATAATGGCATTTTTTTCAGTTTTAAATAGTCTGAACTTGGCAAGTGGGCATTAAAGCTTTTTACTTGAGAAGCAGAAGTTTCACGTGAAAGCATAGATTTTTTGTTTTTATGGCATGCAGTGATTAAGTAACGCCCCAATTCACAGGACTGGGATTTCATCTTCCTGTACAAAAACAAAATAAAGTATGCTTTCATGTAAAACGTGCGCTTCTTAGTTATAGCGTTAAATACCCTCCTGCCCAGTGTGCGCAATATACTCCTGGAAAAAAGTACCATTTGCGCTCTATAACATGAACTGAACTTGGCCGAAAGCCGTAGGGCGGGTGTATTTCAGCGCTGCAGCCTTGCACTCTAATTGACAGTGCAACAGTATCAATGTGGGGCGCTCTAGCCATCAGGCCCCATCTTATTTCTGATGCGCTGCAAGAGTGTAAGGCTGCAGCAGCAACCTGCTGCTGGAATATACTCACTGTTGACTGCCAGAGTGCCTCACAGAAAGCCTCCTGAAGGCCTCACACTCAGCAGCACTTAGGCTGCAGGAACCCATAACCTAAAGCCTACCCCAGCTTGCCTCTAGGAGTACCGGTACTCTCTTGATGCAAGAAGGAGTTCCGGTACTATAGGGGAGAAACCTGAGAAGTGCCTCTACTCGGTACCGGTGAGTACCGGCCCATTTAAAGCACTGACTCCATCTGAATCAGATTTTTCCCCTTAGTGTACCAGATCTAAACATAATTTAAATGATTCCCAATATGTCTTTGCTTGACCTTTATGTCGCTTAACATTCCTTGTTGGATGTCGAAGTAGAAACTAAAGCGGTCTAAAATGTGTGGACAGTTCTGAAAACAGACGCACCCTCGGGATGCCTATAGAATAGGTATAAGTGATACTGGCTGTTTATGACATTTTACAATATTACTCTATAGTGCAGAGTACCCATTTTCAAAGCCTGAGGTAAACTCTTCTGATGCCAAAATATTTATAACATTTAGGACCAAAGTAATTAAAGACTGAGGACCACTGGCTTTCAAATCTATGAAACTAAAAGAAACAATTTATAAATTTCAAAGTGTAAAAAGAGAAATTAACTAAATCAGTCGTGGGTGGTTGTATTTAATGCACAGCGCTTCCCTTGAAAAAAAGATTTAACTTGCCCAAACAAAAAGCAGGTGGTTATTGAAGGACAAAACATTTTTTTGTCTGGAGCTTATTTCGTCAAAGTGCCGATGTAAAAAAAAATACACATTATATATATTTCAAATAAATTAGAGAAACCAATTGGTTTGATTTTTCGTCGTCTATTACATGTTGGAAATTCATTGTCCCTTTTGGTGTCCTAAGGTAGACATACTTACTAAATCCGGAAAGGAACTGTAGCCTAGTACCAAATTGTACCTGTATGTCTAAATGTATGCGCATTTTCTTTTAGGAATTTCCATAGGTGCAATAGATGTTGGATAATAGATAGCCGGCTCATAGACCATATTAACTTAGCAGTCAAGTAGTGTGGCTGTTCCTTAGTTCAGGCCCCATATCTTCTTTGGCCAATTTCCCAATGGACTCCTAGAGCCAATGGGGCCCCATGCAGGGAAACCAAACCTTAAGCCACGCCGCAAACAGTTTTGAATGCACTATTTCAGAATGGAATTTCAATTTGCTACAAATCTAGGGCCATATTTATACTTTTTGACGCAAAACTGCGTGGAAACCACAGGTGGGAGTCATTATTTTTTGACGCACAGCGCAGTGTCAAGTCTTAAAGCAAAACGACGTTAACGCAGCGGAAATGACTGTGGGTCGATTTACGACCCCGCAAACCGGATATGCACCTTTTTTTGACGCAATAGCATCAAAAAAACACGCGAACACTGCCATTTCACCAGAGGAGAGCCAAAATGGATCCCAGATACCACTACAGACCCCAGGAAGATGACAACAGACCAGGAACCAGCCAGGAGGACCCACACAAGAACCAGGAAACTTATAAGAAGAAAAGAAAGTGTTGCTTCAGTGCAGAGGAGCAGGAAATTCTGGTTAAAGAGGTGACGGAACACCAGCACCAACTGTTTGTCACCTCAAAGTTGCCAATCAGTAGGAGAGAGGCTATTTGGTAACAAATTGTCGACAAGATTAACAGTGTGGCTGAACTGTCATTGAGTGAGAGAATCGCTGGCATGACTGCAAGCGCAGGACCAAGGAAAAGATGGCCAGGAACAGGAAGGCAGCACTGCAGACTGAAGGTGGGAGTCCAGCACACCAGGAGCCCCTGGACCACATGGAGGAGATGGTCGCAGCCGTCATCCCTGAGGAGATCGTCACAGGGATTCAAGGACAGGACAGCGCAGACTACCAGGAGACAACGCACATGCAGAGTAAGTTGCATGGGGAATTGAAATACACTAATGTCAACTGCAACCAGGGGGGGAATACCTACTACACATTGCATGTAAGTCATCATATATATGGAGTGGCATGAGTAAAGGGGCACGGCATGGGTGCATGGCCTGCACAAACAGAAGCTGGGGCACACCATTACATCACACCAACAACAGTCCCATGGGGGCATGCTGCCATGCCAATGATGGAGCAAAGGGAAAGCCACGCCAGGAGGGAAAGGTACAACGTCAAACTGACATCCTGGCACACCTCAGCCACCATACCCCATGCAGTAACTAGGGCCCTATTAACAACCTCTAGCCATACTGACAACTAGAATGTAACTGCGACAACAGTTGCCACTACCACCTCCGCTCTGTGTGCAGCTCAAGTAGCCAATGGCAGTAACCTCCCCATGGATCATACACACCTAAATTAGGGGGTGAGGATGACAACTTTAACAATCCCCAGAAACAAGACAAAGGCCCCAGTACTGTCAAATGGCAATGCCCATAGTTGTTGCAAACATCAGCCAATGTAAACATCAATAGGAGCTACACAGCACTAAGGACACACCCATGCTGCATATATCAGGGTCCATCCTGTGCCTGGGTCACAATGAAACATCCCAAAAGTCATACTGCTCAGACAACAGCATTGAGGGGGGGCACATGTAACTGGTCACTGACATACACCTGCACAGTCAGAGGAGGAAATAGGACACTGATACGATTATCATGGCAATCCAATGTAACACACATTCCCCAACATCAGCTGTACACATTACCAATGCCAACATCCATATTGTGTCATAACATTGCTATGCATAGGATATGCCACATGTCAAATACATTTAAGTGGATGTGAAAGATCAGAGATTGGGGCAGGTTCAGATTGTTAAGTGTGCTGCCAGGGCCATCAGAACACCCACAGCCAGTGAAAGGTCTCACCATGAGAATGGATGTACACGGAGGCTTGAGTAGGACAAGAAGGTGGCAAATCACTATGGGGGTTATTCTAACTTTGGAGGAGTGTTAATCCGTCCCAAAAGTGACGGTAAAGTGACGGATATACCACCAGCCGTATTACGAGTTCCATAGGATATAATGGACTCGTAATACGGCTGGTGGTAAATCCGTCACTTTTCCGTCACTTTTGGGACGGATTAACACCTCCTCCAAAGTTAGAATAACCCCCTATTTGTCCTAAACCAACACCTAGAGGCGATGATGCTGACAAGTCTAATAACTCAATAACATACATGTGACATGCAAGTGGGCCATAGGCCTGGAAGACTGCCCATCTGAAAGACTGGAGCAATGAACACGAAACAAGATCACAAAGTGAATACATCACAAGGCAGGCATGTCACATCAAAATTGCCACACCACACCAATTATACCCTGTTTCATTGCAGAGGAAGATGGATCTCCTGCGGATATGCCTGTCCCAGATTACCCTGATGACATGGATGACGAGCCGATAAACATTCCCAAGGAGACTATCCAAAAGGTCCTTGAAACCCTCCAGACCCCACCTTCAGTCACAAGGAGGAGCACAGAACAAGCAGCCATCACAGATGATCCACCCACCACCCCAATTGTAAGACCTGCCAGCTCCAATACAGCTGAGGACTCAGATGACACTGGCACCAGCTTTGAGAGAACTGTAGTCAGAGTACAGCGGGACCTGGCCAAGTAGGTGCGGGCGGGGATGCAAAATATGGCAGCCAGCTAAGAGGGGGTGCGTTCGTGCATGATGTCATCTGCAGGTCAGGCAGCAGCTATGCAAGCCCTGACATCTATCTTGCAGGAACAGCAAAAAACCCAGAAGGAAATCAGTACAGCTGTAATACAGTTGACCCAACACCTACAACAGCAATCCTGTCAACGCGTGCACAAATGCAACATTGAACCCCTCAGGGCCGACCTGGCTGCCTACCATCGTGATGTGGCTGCTATTCTCAAGAACCAGCAGATCCTCCTTGCTACAGTACTGCCTGTTGGAAATGGCCCTTCTGCAGGGTTATCCCCAGACTTTTTGCCTTCCTCCTTCTCTTTTTCTGACCTCATTTTTGCTGGTTTTTAGACTCTGTGCACTTTACCACTGCTAACCAGTGCTAAAGTGCATATGCTCTCTCCCTTAAAACATGGTAACATTGGATTATACCCAATTGGACTATTTAATTTACCTATAAGTCCCTGGTAATGTGCACTGTATGTGCCTAGGGCCTGTAGATTAAATGGTACTAGTGGGCCTGCAGCACTGGTTGTGCCACCCACTTAAGTAGCCCCTTAACCTTGTCCCAGGCCTGCCATTGCAAGGCCTGTGTGTGCAGTTTCACTGCCACTTCGACTTGGCATTTAAAAGTACTTGCCAAGCCTAAAACTCCCCTTTTTCTATATATAAGTCACCCCTAATGTGTGCCCTAGGTAACCCCTAGAGCAGGGTGCTGTGTGGGTAAAAGGCAGGACATGTACCTGTTTAGTTTATATGTCCTGGTAGTGTAAAACTCCTAAATTTGTTTTTACACTAGTGTGAGGCCTGCTCCCTTCAGAGGCTAACATTGGGGCTGCCCTCATACATTGTTGAAGTGGCAGCTGCTGATCTGAAAGGAGCAGGAAGGTCATATTTAGTATGGCCAGAATGGTAATACAAAATCCTGCTGACTGGTGAAGTCGGATTTAATATTACTATTCTAGAAATGCCACTTTTAGAAAGTGAGCATTTCTTTACACTTAAATCTTTCTGTGCCTTACAATCCACGTCTGGCTAGGTTTAGTGGACAGCTCCATGTGCATTCACTCAAACACACCCCAAAAACAGGGTACTCAGCCTCACTTGCATACATCTGCATTTTGAATGGGTCTTCCTGGGCTGGGAGGGTGGAGGGCTTGATCTGACACAAAGGACTGCCACACCCCCTACTGGGACCCTGGCAGACAGGATTGAACTGAAAGGGGACCTGGTGCACTTCTAAGCAACTCTTTGAAGTCTCCTCCACTTCAAAGGCACATTTGGGTATAAAACAGGGCCTCTGCTCTACCACCTCAGACACTTGTTGGAGAAGAAACCTGAACCAGAACCTGCATCCTGCCAAGAAGAACTGCCTGACTGCCTAAAGGACTCACCTGACTGCTTTCTACAAAGGACTGCTGCCTTGCTGTTGCCCTGCTGCCTTGCTGAACTCTTGCCTTGCTGCTGAAGTGCTCTCCAAGGGCTTGCATAGAGCTTGTCTCCTGTTCCCTGAAGTCTCAGGACCAAAAAGACTTCTCTTTTTCATTTGGACACCTTGTGCGCCGAAAAATTCGACGCACAGCTTGCTCCGCGGTGAAAAATTCACCACACGCCGATCCGGAAAGACGCCGCTCGACGCGACGCCTGCGGTGCATCCGGAACTTCGACACACAGCCTCGCCTGGACAACGCCACCTGACTTCGCAGAGGAAATCGACGCGACCCCTTCCGTGAGGGAGAAGATTCCACGCACAGCCCACTGGAACAACGCGCAGCCGGAAAACAAGCCTAGGATTCCACGCACAGACCCCAGGACATCTGGTAATCCCGCGAACCACAGACGGAGACTGTCCGCATGCTGGAAAATGACGCACGACTTCCCCCCGTGAAAAATAACGACGCAAGTCCATGTGTGAAGGGGCGAAACCGACGCACACAGCATTTTTCCACGTATCTCCTCCTCTACGGCCCCTTGCGGAGATTTTCCACTTTAAACCAAGTACTTTGTGCTTGAAAGAGACTTTGTTTGCTTTTTAAAGACTTAAGACACTTTGGGGGTGATTCTAACCCTGGCGGTCGGTGTTAAAGCGGCGGCCAACCCGCCAACAGGCTAGCGGTAAAAAAAATGGGATTCTGACCCTGGCGGGAACCGCCAACACAGACAGCCACCTTAACACTCCGACCGCCACGGCGGTACAAACAAACAGCGCGGCGGTCACCGCCAACAGACAGGCGGGAGACAATGTACCGCCCACACTATTCCAACTCACCAATACGCCACCTTTTCCGGGGCGGGAGCACCGCCGATAAAAACACGGCGGAAACAGACTACGGACGGGAAAACGCTCACCACTACGCACTCCAGGAGGAAGGAGGACAGCATGGAACCCGAATTAAACATCCTACCTGCTCTCGTCTACCTTCTCATCTACCACGAGTACGAAGTCCGGCGCAGACGACAACGGTGAGTACTGCACCTACGACACACGGGAGGGGGAGGACGAAAGGTCACGGGCACACACATATGCGACCCCCCCCCCCCAACTATGTACTCACCAATGCAGAGCACCAAGTCACAGTGACACCACCCAAACACCCCTGAAAAATGCCAGGACGTAATCATATTTGGAATAAATATTTATGTACCAAAAAGCTCCAGAAAATTAGAGTACAACCATGAAAGATATCCACAACAAAACTAATGACATACACATCAGTGTATAACTGAAGTAACAAGTCCTGCACATCCTACGAATTCAGCATGTCCGTGGGCCAAAGTCTTGAGAAACAAGGGCAAAGCCCACACAGGAGACCTGAGTCCTTTGGAGAGAACACTGCAGGGGCATCAGATGTAAAAACTACAGGCACCTCAGGGGGAAGGGAAGGGGGGGCACCACAGCCACATGAGTCCACGACGCCAGATCCACGAGGAGCCACCATGCCCACTGGACCATCCTGGGGAGTGCAAAGCCACAGTCTCTCAATGTCTCTACAGTGGGTGGGCTGCCCACTGGACCATCCTGGGGAGTGCAAAGCCACAGTCTCTCAAGTCTCTACAGTGGGTGGGCTGCCCACTGGACCATCCTGGGGAGTGCAAAGCCACAGTCTCTCAATGTCTCTACAGTGGGTGGGCTGCCCACTGGACCATCCTGGGGAGTGCAAAGCCACAGTCTCTCAAGTCTCTACAGTGGGTGGGCTGCCCACTGGACCATCCTGGGGAGTGCAAAGCCACAGTCTCTCAATGTCTCTACAGTGGGTGGGCTGCCCACTGGACCATCCTGGGGAGTGCAAAGCCACAGTCTCTCAATGTCTCTACAGTGGGTGGGCTGCCCACTGGACCATCCTGGGGAGTGCAAAGCCACAGTCTCTCAATGTCTCTACAGTGGGTGGGCTGCCCACTGGACCATCCTGGGGAGTGCAAAGCCACAGTCTCTCAATGTCTCTACAGTGGGTGGGCTGCCCACTGGACCATCCTGGGGAGTGCAAAGCCACAGTCTCTCAATGTCTCTACAGTGGGTGGGCTGCCCACTGGACCATCCTGGGGAGTGCAAAGCCACAGTCTCTCAATGTCTCTACAGTGGGTGGGCTGCCCACTGGACCATCCTGGGGAGTGCAAAGCCACAGTCTCTCAAGTCTCTACAGTGGGTGGGCTGCCCACTGGACCATCCTGGGGAGTGCAAAGCCACAGTCTCTCAATGTCTCTACAGTGGGTGGGCTGCCCACTGGACCATCCTGGGGAGTGCAAAGCCACAGTCCATCAGGTGGATGACAGTCTCTACTGGTCAAGGAGGAGGCATGGTGGGCACAGTGAACCATAAACGGTGCTTGAGACGGCGGTGCCCAGCGGAGCGGTGCTTGAGACGGCGGTGCCCAGCGGAGCGGTGCTTGAGAGGAAGGGCCCAGCGGAGCGGTGCTTGAGAGGAAGGGCCCATCGGAGCGGTGCTTGAGACGGCGGGGCCCAGCGGAGCGGTGCTTGAGACGGCGGGGCCCAGCGGAGCGGTGCTTGAGAGGAAGGGCCCAGCGGAGCGGTGCTTGAGACGGCGGGGCCCAGCGGAGCGGTGCTTGAGACGGCGGGGCCCAGCGGAGCGGTGCTTGAGAGGAAGGGCCCAGCGGAGCGGTGCTTGAGAGGAAGGGCCCAGCGGAGCGGTGCTTGAGACGGCGGGGCCCAGCGGAGCGGTGCTTGAGAGGAAGGGCCCAGCGGAGCGGTGCTTGAGACGGCGGGGCCCAGCGGAGCGGTGCTTGAGAGGAAGGGCCCAGCGGAGCGGTGCTTGAGATGGCGGGGCCCAGCGGAGCGGTGCTTGAGACGGCGGGGCCCTGTTCAGCGGTGCTCTTCTCCACGGCGGGGCCCTGTTCAGCGGTGCTCTTCTGCACCGCGGGCCCTGTTCAGCGGTGCTCTTCTCCACGGCGGGGCCCTGTTCAGCGGTGCTCTTCTCCACGGCGGGGCCCTGTTCAGCGGTGCTCTTCTGCACCGCGGGCCCTGTTCAGCGGTGCTCTTCTGCACCGCGGGCCCTGTTCAGCGGTGCTCTTCTCCACGGCGGGGCCCTGTTCAGCGGTGCTCTTCTGCACCGCGGGCCCTGTTCAGCGGTGCTCTTCTCCACGGCGGGGCCCTGTTCAGCGGTGCTCTTCTGCACCGTGGGCCCTGTTCAGCGGTGCTCTTCTCCACGGCGGGGCCCTGTTCAGCGGTGCTCTTCTGCACCGCGGGCCCTGTTCAGCGGTGCCTATCTCCACGGCGGGGCCCTGTTCAGCGGTGCTCTTCTGCACCGCGGGCCCTGTTCAGCGGTGCTCTTCTCCACGGCGGGGCCCTGTTCAGCGGTGCTCATCCAGCAGGTCAAGGGAGCCAGACCTGGCCTCGACTCCCTGCTCAGTCGCCCTCGGACCGTGACGTTTCTGGACCCTTCGGGGACGGACTCCTGGCCTCCTTAGTGTCCTCCTTCCCAGCTGGGATGTGGCATGTGGGGTCCACCTTCTCCGCGCTCCTGCTGGCCTTCCGCTCCTTTGATGGGGCTCTCGGGCCCTTGCCTCCCCTAGATGGTGTTGGGGGTGAAGTGGCCGCACATTGCTCCTTGGGGGCAGCCCTGTCGGTCCTCGCACGGCGGTCCTTGGTTTTGCGGGTCCTCTTGCCGGGGGGGGGGCTGGACGTGTCCTTGCTGCTGATCGATGTGTCACTGCTGGCAAAGGGTGGGCTCCAGAACCCAGGCACAACAGTGACACCCGAAGCTGGGCTGGTGGTGGCTGCGGTGCTCTTGGGACTCTTTGAAGATGGATGGGGGAGGTCATCGGGGGGAAAGAGGTTAAGGTTAGCCAGGAAAAGTTTTTTAGGGCCAAGGTAAAGGGTAGGAGAAGTGGAGATGGAAGTGGAGGTAGAGGAGGTGGTTGTAGGAGAGTCAGGTGTGCTGTCATTGGGTGAAGGTGCTGGTGCTGTAGGCTGTCGTGAGGTGGATGGCTGTTGGGTGGGTGGCTGACTGCGTTTGTGTGTCTTGGAAGAGGGGGTGACAGACACAGTGGGAGAGGACACAGGGGACGTGTACATGGCAGTGGGGGTGGTGACTGCACGAGTGTGGACTGCACTGGAGGGTGAGGTGGTGATGGAAGCACTGGCTGATGTTGGGGTGCATGCAGGTGTGAGTGTAGACGTCACAGGGAGGGAGGAGGGAGACGAGGAGGAGGGGGACACAGGGGTGGCAGTGGCTGTTGGCATGTCTGCATCTGGGTGTTGCTCGGGTGAGTGTTTGCGGGATCTGTGGTGCTTGTGTTTGGATGAGCTGCTCTTGGGTGTTGAGGTGTGTGCAGGCTGGTCTGATGGTGTGGATGGGATAGGCTGAGGAACAGGAGACAGAGACAGGCTGGAGGCAGTCAGAAGAGGGAGGCTGGAAACAGGGACAATGGCTGCCGTCAGTGCTGAGGCCAGAGCAGTGAACGCTCGTTGATGGGCAGCCTGACCCGAATGAATGCCCTCCAGGTACGCATTGCTCTGTTGCACCTCCCTTTGCACACCCTGGATGGCATTCAAAAGGGTCGTCTGCCCAACAATGAGCGTCCTTACCAGGTCAATGAGCTCCGCACTGAGGGCAGCAGGGGCAACAGGGGCAGGGGCTGAGGTGCCTGGGGCGAAGGAGACGCGCGCCTTCCTGGGCGAACCGGCACGGAGCGAAGACTGAGGGGCTGCTGGGAGGGCGGGGCTGGTGCGCTGGGTGGCGGCTGTACCTGTAGAGGCGGGGGGCACGGATGTTGCCGCCACCCCTAGGGAGCTCCCATCCGAGGACGTGTCGCTTTCGCTGCTCTCACCAGCGGTCCCCGTCGTGGTGCTCCACTCGCCCTCCGGATCACTGGTGCCCTCGGTGTCTGTTCCTGGGCCCACCGGGGCCTTGTGTCCTGCAGCTCCCTCGTGCTCCGATGCCATATCTCCTCCGCCTGATGATGCTAATGCACACATGCACAAGAAGATGAAGAGAAAGGGTGGGGGGAGAAAAAAGAAGACCAGGTTGCGTGCATGCAATGTCAACACCGTTGGCGGAGAGGACAGACACAGGTGCCTAATGCACTAAGCCACGCATTCGGGGTACACTACTCAGTACTACTGACTAAGACAACAGGCCAAGAGACGTCAAACGCGCACATGGGAGATGCTGGACCTTCAATGGCTGTACTTGTCACCCTACAGAGGTGGGGGCCGGGGGCACAGGGCCATGCCTAAGGGAGAGGACTACACTACAGAAAGCGCCCTGGCCTAATGTCACCCACAGCCCTCCTCCCCCACCCAGACGCCTCCACTGCGCAGAAAGATAGGAGAATGTGCTGATACTCACCCCCTTGTGTCTGCTGTGATGTCTTAAAGCGCCCATCCAATTCAGGGTAGGCCACCGCCAGGATCCGGGACATCAGGGGGGTCATGGTGCGACTGGCACCCCTCCTAGGTTGGGAGGCCATCCCCAGCAGTGTTTCTGCGGTCTTCCTTGTTCTGCGGCGGATGTCCTCCCACCTCTTGCGGCAGTGGGTGCCCTGTCTGTTGTGGACCCCCAAGGTCCGGACTTCCTTGGCGATGGCACGCCAAATCTCGATCTTCTGATGGGCGCTGACCTATTAGACATGTACAGGGTGGAAAGGAGGAAATCATCAATGACCTGCATGTTAGATGTAATTGGCCCCCACCCACCCACTTTGCCATATGGCACATGCTCTCATCTGTCGGGCGTTGCACTCCTCATTCGCCCCCCACCCCACCAACTTACATCCACCCCAATCCACACAGGCATAGCCCATTCCATTAGCACCCGGTGTACTCACTTGTTGGTCTGGAGGACCGTAGAGTAGCGCATACTGGGGGAGGACCCCATCCACGAGCTTCTCCAACTCTTCAGACGTGAAGGCAGGGGCCCTTTCCCCAGGCGCAGCAGCCATTGTATCTTCCAGACCGAGGTCACAGCAGCACTTGCAGTATAGGTCCTCTCCTGTGGATGATCAGGTCTCGAGTGATTAAGCAGATAGAAAATGGCGGTCACGCCCGCGGCGGTGCGTACCGCGGCGGTGCGTACCGCGACCGCCGGCGCACTTCGTCATTGGCTCCTGAAACCCTTAGGCTTCAATGTTAACCAATGCGGCTTTGCGCCGCGGTCTTCGACCGCCTACCACCACGGTGTGCCCCGCCAGCGCATTGACCTCACATCCCATTGTCCCACTTCACAGGTCAGGCAGCCGCCATTTCAAGGGCCCACATGGCTTAATTTTGACTGCGACACACAGGCCTAGGCCTTGCATTGCCACACATACACGCCTTTCAACCCATTGCCATTCTTTAACTGTGCAAGCTGTCTGTACGTACCTGTGGTTTGCCTGACTCTGTGCTCCATGTTGTCCTTCCTAGGCACCGTCCGCTGGGACTTGCGATGAGAAGGAGGAATCCTCGCGTGTACCGACCGCTGGTGGACCTGTCGACAATGGAAGAACGCCATATAATACTTCGATACAGACTTGACCGTGCCACTATCCATGAACTGTGTGCCCAGCTGGAGCCAGCCCTGATGTCCCCCATTCGCCAACCCACAGGGATTCCCCCTCTGGTGCAGGTTTTGTCAGTCCTCCATTTTTTGGCCAGTGGGTCATTCCAAACCACAGTGGCCATGTCATCTGGAATGTCTCAGCCTATGTTTTCTAAGATTTTGAGCAGAGTGTTGTCTGCCCTGATGAAACTCATGCGGAGCTACATCATTTTCCCCGAGGAGGGTGACTTGCCTACAGTGAAGGGTGATTTCTATGCCCTTGGACATATCCCCAACATCATTGGTGCCATTGATGGGACCCATGTGGCTTTGGTACCCCCAAAAGACGATGAGCAGGTGTACCGAAACAGAAAGAATTATCATTCGATGAATGTCCAGGTGGTCTGTTTGGCTGACCAGTACATCTCCCATGTAAATGCCAAGTTCCCAGGGTCAGTGCATGACGCGTATGTGATGCGAAATAGCAGCATCCCCTATGTGATGGAGCAGCTACAGAGACAACGTGTGTGGCTAATAGGTGACTCTGGTTACCCCAACCTGCCGTGGCTACTGACCCCAGTAAGGAATCCCCGGACAAGGGCAGAGGAACGCTACAATGAGGCCCATGGGCGTACTAGGAGGGTGATTGAGCGAACCTTTGGCCTCCTGAAGGCCAGGTTTAGGTGCCTGCATATGACAGGTGGATCCCTAATGTACTCACCAAAGAAGGTGTGCCATATCATTGTGGCGTGCTGTATGCTTCACAACCTGGCTTTGCGACGCCAGGTGCCTTTCCTGCAGGAGGATGGTCCAGATGGTGGTGTTGTAGAAGCCGTGGAGCCTGTGGAGAGTGAAGAGGAGGAAGACTCAGAGGACGACACAGACAATAGGGACAGAGTGATACAACAGTATTTCCAGTAACACCCAGGTAAGAATCACCCACGCCATTTCACAATTGCTTATAGCCTCCTGCATCTGTACTTTCTGTAGTTCCCCACAGATGTTTGTCATTGATGTTTGCCTTTCCCTTCCCTTCTCAGTGCTGTCTGACTCAGTACCTGACTTCTGCTTGGTTCGCCCATGAAATACAGCGTATTGACATTGGTATGTTGTCATGACTAATTGACAGAACAGAAATCGAACAGTAATATGTAATACATTTGTCAATAATACAGCATGACTCAAAACAGATTTGTGTGCAAAATGTGATTTATTTACAGTGCTAGATATCGGTACATGTGATTCTTAGGGTGATGGGTGGGGGTGGAGGAATATCCATGGCAGAGTCCAGTTCTCAGTCTCACAGGTGCATTGTCCTTTTGCCTGTGGAAGGATGGAGCATAGGCAGTTCATGGTTGGACAGGGTGGCAATGTGGGACAGTGGGAAGACTTGAGGGGGTATGTCCTGCAGGCGGGGGTCTTGACATCCTACTCTGTCTTTTTCTTTGGTCTCAGGCTCCTCTTACGGGGTGGTTGTTCTTCAGCAGGAGGTGGGGTTCTGGGGGGCTGTCGAGGTGTTGGGACCTCCTGTCCACTAGCGCCGGCGGAGGTGGTAGGCTGTTCCTGGTCCGGGCTAGTGACAGGGGCCCTGTGTGGTGCACCATGGTCCCGCAACGCGTCCTCTATCCTGTGGAGGGCCAGGACGATGGTCCCCATTGCGGTCCCGATGATTCTCAGCTCCTCCCTGAAACCCATGTAGCGTTCCTCCTGCTGTGCCTGGATCTCAGTGAACCTGGCCAGTACCGTCGCCATCGTTTCTTGGGAGTGGTGGTATGCCCCCATGATAGTGGTGAGGGCCTCTTGGAGAGTGGGTTCCCTGGGCCTCTCCTCCCCCCCCTGTCGCACAGCAGCCCTCCGAGCTGCCCGGTTTACCCCGGCCTCTGTCCCCTGGACGGTGTGCCCGCCACCGCTGCCCCCAGGTCCCTGTTGTTGTTGGGGTGTTGGGTTAGCCTGGGTGCCCTGTAGTGGCAGACACACCGCTGATTGAGCTGTCCTAGAGACAGAGGCATGGGCCCGCTGGGTGGGAGCTGTGCTGGTGTCGGCAGAGGGGGTCGGGTCTTGTGTGGCCTGTGGCTGCCTGAGGGGAACCGACTGCCCAGAGGTCCCCGATGGTCCGGGCTGGTCATCAGGTTCACTGTCGACAGAGCTGCTATCCTCAGTGTGGGCCTGTTCCGGTGGTGGGATGGACACTTCTGGACCCTCCTGGCTGGTGTGTTGTCGTTCGGGTCCTGCATGGGGTAAGAGAGTTTGGTTATTATTTCTGTGTGTGCAATAGCATGCGTGTTGTGGGTGCCCTTGTCCCCCAGTGCAGGCATTCCCTGGAGGGAGGTGTTGTGAGGGTATTTAGTGGGGGGGAGGGGTTAGTGCAGTGGTCATGCTTAGGTGATGGGTGCCCATGATTTGTGTTGGCATGCAGGAGTTGGTGTTGGGATGGGTGGGTTGTGCTGGTGAGACATTGTCAGGGAGGATGTGTGCTGGGGGGTTGGGGGTGAGGGTGGGGGTGTGGGTTGGCATGCTGGTGGGGTGGGGGGGATATAGTAGTTGAGATTGGACTTACCAGAGTCCATTCCTCCGGCTACTCCTGCGAGGCCCTGAGAATGCAGGATGGTCAAGACCTCTTGCTCCCACGATGTAAATTCGGGAGGGGTGGGTGGGGGTCCGCCGCCAGTCTTCTGGACCGCGATGTTGTGCCTGGAGACCATCGATCGGACCTTCCCCCGTAGGTCGTTCCATCTTTTGCGGATGTCCTCCCTATTCCTGGGATGCTGTCCCACCGCGTTGACCCTGTCCACGATCCGCTGCCATAGCTCCGCCTTCCTGGCTATACTGGTGTGCTGCACCTGCGAGCCGAAGAGCTGGGGTTCCACTCTTAGGATTTCCTCCACCATGACCCGGAGTTCTTGGTCCGAAAAGCGTGGGTGCCTTTGGGGTGCCATGGGGTGGTGTGGGTGAGGTGTGGGGTGGTGTATGTGATGAGGAGTGTGTTGGTGAGTGGTGCTTTGTGCCACTATGTGGTGTGTGTGATGGTGTAGTGTGCCTCAGTGTGTCTTGCTATGGATTGTCTGCTGTGTCTCTCTCTCCTTCTCTCAGTAATTAGGGTCGCAGGGGTTTGTGGGTGATGTGGGTGTGTGTTTTATAGTTGGTTGATTGTGTGGGAGTGGTGTGTGTATGTGTATCAGGTGTGTGTATTTCAAATTGTCCAATGTGGCTGTGTTTTGGTGATGTGTGTGTATTCTGACCGCGGCGGGGTGTACCGCCAATGAAATACCGCGTTTGAATGACCGCCGTGTGGATTCGTGGGTCGTAATGGCATGGGCGTATTTCTGTTGGTGTGACGGTGGAGGTTTGGTCATCTCCAGTTTATCGCTGCCCGCCGATGTGGCGGGCTGCAGTGGAGGACGGATTTTTGGAGGTTTGGCCGTTGTGGGTTAGAATGACCGTGGCGGTTGACCGCGGCCGCGGCGGTGTTATGGCGGTCTTATGACCGGCGGTAAGGGCATTTTACCGCCGAGGTCAGAATCACCCCCTTTATATCACTTTTCAGTGATATCTCTACAATTTCATGTTGCATCTTTATTCGTTTTGGCCTGCAAATATCCAGATAAATATTTTATATTTTTCTAAACACTGTGTGGTGTATTTTTGTGGTGCTATATTGTATCATTGTATGATTTAGTGCACAAATACTTTACACATTACCTTCTAAGTTAAGCCTGACTTCTCGTGCCAAGCTACCAGAGGGTGGGCACAGGATAATTTGGATTGTGTGTGACTTACCCTGACTAGAGTGAGGGTTCTTGCTTGGACAGAGGGTAACCTGACTGCCAACCAAAACCCCATTTCTAACACTGCCCTTAAGACCTTCACAGGGAGCAGCGACCGGGATGTCTGACTCCACGTCTTCTAACACTGAGGTGTGTGTTGCCCCTTCACCACCAACAACAACAATGACAGAGGAGGCAACACACACATCAGAAGAAGAAGACATGGAACAGATCACATTCACAAGGAAAAGTACCCGGAAGCACTAGTCCCTGCCACATGGCCAACTATTACCAAGGTAACTTTGTAACTTCCCAGTCTTGAAACAACTATATTCAAGCACTGTTCTGCAAACCACTGTATATCTTGTCACCCAGCTCAGTTATTGTCTCTCTCCTACTCATTGGCAAATTCTGTCCCTCTGCACTGTCTGAAACATCAATCCCAGCATGTCAAAAGCATTTCGGTAAACCCTTGTGTAGGATCACAATGTAAGATGTCGCTATAATGGACTCACAATCATGGACAATGTACAGATAGCACTACAGTACTTTTCAATAAATAGCACTTACACAACAAATCTGTCTCTGGGTAATGTGACATATCAACTGTGCAGTAGATAACTGAAATGTGCCTACTGTCAAATTACGTAGCTTGTCAATACAACTGTCCTAATATTATGTAGTGAGATAAATCAGTACAGTGGCCATGATTGCATCATACTCTGCCCTCCCTGAGGGTAAGATCTGATGAAGTGAGAAACCGTACACCATCATGCTGTATTGGACAGAATAATGCTTCCTCAAGGGATATCTAAGTCATCAAATAGTGGTCGCAAAATGTTGCCACCATGCAATAATAACACATATAACAGTGCACACTAATCTAAGCAAACACTACAAAACTGCATAAATGAAGGTGTCTGAGTTTACATACAAATAGGTAATCATACTGAACTGTGTCACAAATGACGTATGAGAGTCATGAAGACAAGAATACAAGAGTGCCAATGAGAACTCATCTTATAAGGGTGTCCTTGATCATCACACTGCAGTCAGACCTAAAACTGTTCCCCCAATACCAAGTCTGGAAGCACTGTTTGTGACTTTGAAAACACACTTATCAACAGAAACACATTGTCATCCATATTAACTGTGATTGGTGGTTGCAACGAAGGGTGGACACTTTGCAAGGTAGCTCTGGGCTAGCTGCCAATCGTACAGCTCAGTTGGGATTTGTTTGAAGCATAGGACACAAATGTAATAGTACAAAATTTATGTACACTGAATCCAAACCCAGGATCAAGTAGCATTTAACACATACTGTTAAGGGTTAACCAAATATTTATTAAATGCTAATCACAGAAGAGGAATCTGAGGGAAGAATCTTACCTACCCTAATCTACCCTGACTACTCATTACCCACAACTGTCTCTAACTAACCTAAGCTACATTTACTTATCACATGTAACGAAACATTCTAAACATCTACCCCCCACCCCCCTTATGAGACGGGACACATGGAGGACAACACATACTAAACTAAACATACTAAACATACTATACTATACTATCCTAAACAAATATATATTTTTTTGTATTTTTTTTTTCAAACACACAAGAACACCAACATAGCCTCCCACCCACCCACACACTTAATAAGTAAAAATAGAAAGAATCAGAACCCCCCACCCACTAACACTAACTAAACTAACAGCCTATACTAACCTAACACTAAGCCCCCTAAGCCCACTAACTATAAGAACAAGGAAAGAGGAGGGAGGAGAGGGAATAATTTCCATGTCAAATACAGTCTAGAGAATGGCCCTGCGGAGGGTCCTCTTGATTGAGTTAACACGCCGGTTAATGTGGCGCACATCCCGGCTCAGGTGGCTCAACTTGGGCAGCACACGGTCCATCTTCCGTTCCATGTTGTGGAAGGCTGCAGGGTCAACAGATGGAGCTGTGGTAGTCTGGGTACTGGTGGAGGAGGTCTGTGTGTGTGTGGTGCCAGGCCCAGTGGGCTGTCCTGCACCTGTAGCAATGCTGGGGCCTGGAAGTCCAGCAGATGTAGGCACAACAGTCCCAGCTGTGGGTGGGGCCACCTGGCTCGAAGTGGTGGTTGTGCTGGTGGTGGCTGTGGTGGGCAAAGTAGGCCCACCCTGTGGGAAGGCTCTCCATGCCCCGGAGGCCCGTTCATGGCGATATCGCCGGGCCATCCTCCTGAACCCCGACTCCACCAGCAGGATGTGCTGGTATCTCATGGCCCGGCGCTGGAATTCACGGACCTGGTCTGGAGTCATGTTTGCAGCTGTGAAGACAAATGCAAATATTCTACATTAGTAACTGTATTGTGTGAAATGGCACAAGAAGTTATTCAGACTATACATCTACAGTACTTGTAACAGCTCATATCACAATACAGAGCATTGAATGTCCCTGAGGAAGTACATGGCAGGCCAGCCTACAAAGGTCACATCCCACATAGCACATCCATAACTTACAAGATGGGTAACAACTGGCTTTGACTTGCCATCTGTGTTCTGCCTGTTATCAGCTAACAATCATGCTGCATATCCTCCGCCAAGACCTGGGCTACAAATGTCAGTGTACGGAATGCAAAACTAAAGCCACATGGTCTGCAATTTGTAACTGGACTTGCCAGTATAGTACCAAGTGCCATACCTGAGTGTGAATACTAGGTTCCTACCAAACAGTCATTTATTCACATGTATGTGTAACATACTGGTGGCATCAGTACTAGGTACCCCATTCACAAACCCATGCCCGTGTTTTAGGGTGGGGGGGTGGATAACAACTATCAATTTCCAACAACATGTACACCGAGGAGTGTATAGAAAACTCCACACGTGTTTGGCTCTACACACACACCACAGGTAAGGTCTATCAACAATTAGGAGTAAGCAAACCCTAGACCAATCATAGGGCCACACATGTCAGGAAATGCAGAACCTGGTACACAACATATACTTCCAGTAAGGCCTGACTTACATCAGACACAAAGTTGCAAGACCACCCATGATCATGATTAGCATGCACACCTAGGCCATTGCACTCAAGTTCCACATACTTGTAGCACTACATGTGGAAGTACATGCTGCTAGGAGGTTCTACCTACAGTTTCATAAGTATGTTGGTAAATAGGGAAGCAGAAGTCTATTGGAAAGCAATTTGCTGTACCAATCTTGGAGAATGTGGGTCTGACAGGCTGACTAAATCTGAGCTGACTTCCAGTGTGACTCTTGTTGATACAAGTGTCATCCACATGACTAACACCAGTACTCACAGTGGGGCCTACAGGAATGGCCTACAATCCCTAGATAATGCCATTGGATACGCATTGGCCAACGCAAAACATTTGAGAAACTGAAATCCCTCTCATGGAACAAGAGAAATGAGTGCCCAACGCATCACACCTTGCTATGCGTTCAACACACACGAGTCCATAACCGGCAAACACAACAAATAACAGACATATCAACACTTACTGGAGTGGTCGGGGTCCTCAAATGTCGCCACCTCTCCCACAATGTAGGGTGCCGGTACACCTGTAAGGTATGGAAGGAAGAAATGTGCTGAAAATCTTTGCACAGAGCAACAATTTTTTAAACATATACAATGTGTAGGCTGAATAAGGAAATGGTAGCCATTCAGACATGATGATACTGCATCTGATATATCACGGCCAACTTGTACATAGCATGGGTCTCCTGTGACAGTTACACACAAATCTGCACACATACATTGGCCCTAACTATCATGTGGTTGCAAACATGCCCCGTAATTGGTGACCTGAAAAAAAATGTGGAGTGTAATCGTCTCATAATGTGCATCCAAGAGAGACATCCAAAGCCTGGTTACTTGAGGACTGCATTACCAGTCAAACATGCCTTGTGACCATGACACATTTATTACACATAGGTACAATGTACAGAGGGAGGGGCATGGACTTTTGTGAGCCCTCCTGTTGTTACATTTGATTCAATTGATGTGGCCCAGCTATGGTGATTTGCACCAACCATGGAGATGTGAAGCCATGTGCATACCTTTGGACTGCCATCCATATTTACTCCAACAAACATTCTAAGATGTTAGCTGAGGGCACCTTACACCTTTTCACGATGTTTTCAAATCCAGATCTGACATGTATCCAAAAAGATCAAGGAACACAATGATCCCAAACATTCATAGTACTTCCGTGAACGCTTTCCTTCCACACTCACCAGACTCACATGAGACATATGTCTGAGCCACTTTGCTATAATCAATTGACGTGAAGCCAGCAGTAATTGTCTGCATCATGTAGTGATTCTAAAGTCAGTCTAGCTATTGCGTCAACAAAGTTAGCCAATATGTTGGTACATCTTTACTTCTCTGTGAATTGTACCCTATATAGACATGATTGGCTCCTATTTTGTTTGGTTGTCTGACACAAAGTCCGCACCAATTTACTTCATGGAAAAGTATCCTGTAAGTTTGCTGAGCACGTGCTACCTGACAGCTAGCAATTGTGATCCTTACCATAGTGCATCAATTATCCCTGTATGTTTCCCCAGCATTACACACAGATAGCAAGTTAGCTGGCAGACATAGTACAAATCATCTTATGTCACTACAGAGCATTTAATCAATCATGCACATTTACATGATTACTACTCACCAACAGTGCCACCAATCACGATTCCCAGGTGGTCCAAGAGATCCTGCTCCCTGGTGATGAGGTTAGCCCACCGGTGCTTCAGCTGGTGGTCACTCCTCTGGCTGGCATACACACGCTGCAGGTGATGCAGCACCTTTCCCCACTGGATTCTGCGCGCCTCTGTTGGATACCCCTGTATCACTCTGCCTCGATCATGAGTGGCAAGAAATGGCACACAAGCCATATGAACCCCCCCAACTCCTCTTCACCCATCCTGCCAAGACGTGGCCTACCAGACATAGTGGAAATGTGAAAGGGAATAGGGGTAAAAGAAATAGAAAGGGGAAAAGGGGGAAAGTAGGGGTACAAATACAGATGAAAAGTAAACTTAACCACTAAAAGAGCCCAACTATCCCCAAACTAACACTACCCACAAAAGACTCCCACAAACAACAAAAACACTCGAAAAATGGACAAATGTAGACAAAACACAGTAGTACAGTATACAGTATACCAACACTATTTATTTCACAAATTGACAATACAGATAGCACCCAGGACAAAAAAGCACAAAATCTCAGGACATTACTCTCTACACAGCCACACAGTCTAGAAGAATCATAGACTGCAAAGTGAAAGTGAAAGTACACCCACTGTACATGATCTGTAAACAGAATATCCTATTACATCACTTCCTGTATGAAATGTCCACCCTTTTTCGGTTTATGCGTCATTTTTACCCCACCAAAACTGTATTTGTGTCATTTTTTTGACGCACAGGAGTGAAAATTAGCCTGCATCCAAATAATAGTATATGGCCTGTACAAATATCTGGATGCGGGCTAATTTTCACTCCTGTGCGGCAAAAAAAATGAGGCAAATACAGTATTGGTGGGCAAAAAATGACGCATAACGCTAGGAACGTCAAAATGTCAGTGCTTTAACTGGTTTTGGGCAATTTTCCTGTTTTTTTGTTATGTTACATTTGGGACACATCAGAGATGGGCTGATTGAACACACTATGGTGTTGATGGTGTATGTTCACATGTGTGACACCATACTGCAGCGGACCATGATCCGCTACTCCCTTCACAGTATTTTTACGGTTGGATGACGCAATAGACGGTCATAAGTGTGGCCTTCATATATGTGTTGCACAAATTGGGCATGTTTGGCATAAGGAGAGGATAGCAATGTGATGCACATATGTACAATACCTAAATGCCTTTGTCTCAAAGTGTGTGCTTTGGCAACTAATGTATTTGTTGACCAAGTGTGTGTATCACATGAAGCATTATTGCACATATGCTTGTATGAATGTGACGTCCATGTGTCCAATCCTTAGATGCAAGTCATTGTGGAAGTGAGAGAGGGCATGTGTTAATCATGCATGTAGCAACATCCGTAATGTGGACTTCAAAGATTTAGGGTAACGTAGACACCACATGTGACAAAGCATGCACCAGATAGATGACAGACGCTTGTTCATGTCAATGGTCCACATTTTCAACATCCTATGTCCTAGAGTTTTGGTAACAGCTTCCTAGGCACTAGTTGGTGAATCCCACAGTGAGTCATACACATGCATTGAGGAAGTGGGTACCATGTTGTTTGCCAAGACAGACAAAGGTGAATCTCAAATCTATGATGACACCACAGTTGAGGCCATAGAAGTGAGCCACAACTCTCAAGTGGCTGTGGTGGACCAGCATACAAGACAGCATGTGTCCACATATTTCCAGTGATCAATTGCACATAGGTGTCTTGTTCATGTGTGTGGTCCAATTTTGATCCTGTATATAGTTTGATGTGTAATTTGTCACAGTTCGGTCCAGGACTCATCATGAGTCAGTGGCAGCTATTCCTGAATCTACTGAGTATCTTTGGTTGATCAATGTGAGTAAAGTGGATGAGGACATGTGAACCTACATGGGGATGGTCCCACCCTGTCACTAAAGACGTGTAATGAGACAGTCAACAGGGCAACCTTGGTGTGCTAAGTGAGATAATATCTCAGGTGTCATGTTCCGGCAGTTGTCATTACAACATTTGTACACAGGTTAACCTCTGCAATTCCCACTGCATCTGGGAACATCATAGCCTCTGTGCTGATTATTCTCGCAGCTATTAACCACACATGGCCCATCAATATGTTGTGAGCACTGTGAATCTGTGTGTGAACTGTCATGGTCCTTACATGTGTGTATTTTCCATGGACATTATCAGAGGTTGCTGGTTCTGCTGAAGGCCCCGTACCCAATCCCTTCCTATGGCCCTGGGACACTGTCACATTTTGTCATTCATGCATAAATGAGACCCAGACAAGGGATGGGCCATGAATTTTGCTTTTCACAGAGGATTTAACTCATATGGTACAGTTAAAAGGCAGATGATGCTATACAATGTATTTGGGTATGCATTGAAGAAGCCCATTCCCAATACCCCCTGATGAATGAGAGGTTTGCTAACGCAAGTGTGGTACATATGTAGACACAGGGATACTTTAGTGTGACGCACAGACAGATGCCAGTCACACTGACAGAATGCAGGGTGAATCAGGATCCAGCAATTTGACAAGTTACATAATCAGTGGTCTGACTCAGACTGTTTGGAGGACGAACTAGACAGTTCATTAGCATTTATAAAGCGCGCTACTCACCCGTGCGGGTCTCAAGGCGCTAGGGACAAAGGGGGTGGTTATCGCTGCTCGAACAGCCAGGTCTTTAGGAGTCTCCGGAAAGCGGAGTGGTCCTGGGTGGTCCTGAGGCTGGTGCGGAGGGAGTTCCAGGTCTTGGCCGCCAGGAAGGAGAAAGATCTCCCACCCGCTGTGGAGCGTCGGATGCGAGGGCCGGCGGCGAGTGCGAGGCCAGAGGAGCGGAGGGGGCGGGTGGGGACGTAGAAGTTGAGCCGTCTGTTGAGGTATTCCGGTCCCTTGTCGTGGAGGGCTTTGTGTGCGTGGGTGAGAAGTCGGAAGGTGATCCTTTTGCTGACTGGGAGCCAATGCAGGTGTCTCAGGTGTGCGGAGATGTGGCTGTTGCGGGGTACGTCGAGGATGAGGCGGGCTGAGGCGTTTTGAATGCGTTGCAGGCGATTTTGGAGTTTGGCGGTGGTCCCAGCGTAGAGGGTGTTGCCGTAGTCCAGGCGGCTCGTGACGAGGGCGTGGGTCACGGTTTTTCTGGTGTCGGCGGGGATCCAGTGGAAGATCTTGCGGAGCATGCGGAGGGTGAGGAAGCAGGCGGAGGACACGGCGTTGATTTGCTTGGTCATGGTGAGAAGGGGGTCCAAGATGAAGCCGAGGTTGCGGGCGTGGTCTGCGGGGGTCGGTGCGGTGCCGAGGGCCGTGGGCCACCAGGAGTCGTCCCAGGCGGACAGGGTGTTGCCGAGGATGAGGACTTCAGTTTTTTCAGAGTTCAGCTTTAGGCGGCTGAGCCTCATCCAATCTGTGACGTCCTTCATACCCTCTTGTAGGTTGGTCTTGGCGCTGGCGGGGTCCTTGGTGAGGGAGAGTATAAGTTGGGTGTCGTCGGCGTAGGAGGTGATGATGATGTCGTGCTTGTGTACGATGTTAGCGAGGGGGCTCATGTAGACATTGAAGAGTGTCGGGCTGAGTGATGAGCCTTGAGGTACGCCGCAGATGATCTCAGTGGGTTCTGAGCGAAACGGAGGGAGGTAGACTCTTTGGGAGCGGTTTACGAGGAAGGAGGCGATCCAGTCCAGGGCCTGGTCTTGGATCCCGGTGGAGCGGAGGCGGGTGATTAGGGTGCGGTGACAGACGGTGTCAAAGGCAGCCGAGAGGTCGAGAAGAATGAGGGCGACTGTTTCACCGTTGTCCATCAGGGTTCTGATGTCGTCTGTGACTGAGATGAGGGCGGTTTCAGTGCTGTGGTTGGTTCGGAATCAGGTCTGTGAGGGGTCGAGCAGGTTGTTGTCTTCCAGGAAGGTGGTCAGCTGTTTGTTGACGGTCTTCTCTATTACTTTGGCTGGGAAAGGCAGAAGGGAGATGGGGCGGAAGTTTTTCAGGTCGCTCGGGTCAGCCGTAGGTTTCTTTAGTAGGGCGTTGACTTCGGCGTGTTTCCAGCATTCGGGGAAGATAGCAGAAGAAAAAGAAGAGTTGATGACGGTCTGGAGGTGTGGGGCGATGATGTTGTCGGCTTTGTTAAAGATGAAGTGCGGGCAGGGGTCCGAAGGGGCGCCGGAGTGGATAGAGTTCATGATGGATTTGGTTTCTTCCGTGCTGATGTGGGTCCAGTTGTTGAGGGTGATGGTCGGGGATGTGGGTTTGGTGGTGTTAGGTTGGGTCTGGTGTCCGAAGCTGTCGTGGAGGTCGCTGATCTTGCGATGGAAGAAAGTGGCGAGGGATTCGCATAGATCCTGTGAGGGCGTGACGGCGTTGGCGTTGGCGCTGGGGTTGGAGAACTCCTTGACGATGCTGAAGAGTTCTCTGCTGTTGTGGCTGTTTTTGTCCAGTCTGTCGGTGAAAAAATTCCTTTTGGCAGTGCGGATCAGGTGGTGGTGTTTGCGGGTAGCGTTCTTGAGGGCGGTCATGTTGTCAGCGGTGCGGTCCTTGCGCCAGGCTTTCTCAAGTGCGCGACAAGTTTTCTTTGATTCTTTGAGGGTGTCAGAGAACCAGAGGGGTTTCTTGGTGTTGTTCTGTCACTGCGAGCGTTTGAGGGGAGCAAGGTTGTCTGCGCAGTTGGAGATCCAGTTTGTGAGGTTGAGGGCTGCGATGTTGGGGTCGGTGGTGAGGGTGGGTTGTTTGGCGGCGAGTGCGGCGAAGAGTTGCTCTTCAGGGATCTTGTTCCACTGTCGGTGAGGGATGGGTTGAGTGCGGAGGTGGCGGGTCTCGCGTCGGAATGTGAAGTGGACGCAGCTGTGGTCGGTCCAATGAAGCGCGGAGGCGTGGCTGAAGAAGACGTGTTTGCTGGCGGAGAAGATAGGGTCGAGTGTGTGTCCGGCGATGTGGGTGGCAGTGTTCACCAGTTGTTTGAGGCCGAGGTTGGCGAGGTTGTCGAGCAGGGTGGTGGTGTTGGGGTCGTTGTTTTGTTCCAGATGGAAGTTGAGGTCGCCTAGGAGGATGTAGTCCGGTGAGGCGAGGGCGTGCGGGGAGATGAAGTCGGCGATGGTGTCGCTGAAAGGGGCGCGAGGTCCGGGAGGACGGTAGACGAGGGATCCTCTGAGGGTGGTCCTCGGGTCGGTGCGAATCTGAAAATGCAGGTGTTCAGCGGCAAGAGGGGAGTCTTCAGAGGAGGTGGTGACGCTGATGGAGTCTTTGAAGACGATGGCGATGCCTCCTCCTACTTGGTTGGTGCGGTCTTTCCTGGAGATCTTGTAGCCTTCGGGGATGGCGGTGGCGATGTCTGGAGCAGAGGAGGCGTTCATCCAGGTCTCCGTGATGAAGGCGACGTCCGGTGCTGTGGAGTCTAGGAGGTCCCAGAGTTCAACGGCGTGTTTGTGAACGGAGCGAGCGTTGACTAGGATGCACTTGAGGTGGTTGATGGCACGTGGGCTTGTGGTCGTAGTTGTTGCGTGGTGGAAGATGCGTTTGCAGGAGTTGCAGGCGAAGGGTCCATGGGTGCGTTTGGGGTGAGCTTGGAAGCAGGTGTTGGAGCGTCCTGGAGCGTTTGACATGTCAAACTGTGTATGTCCTGTGTTTTTGAAGGTGACAAATGAACCCAAGGGCTGTGTTAAACAGCTTAATTAGTATCAATGCTTAACGGTGTATTTGACAAAATGGCAACTCCTATGCTGTTCCAGGCATCAGCAGGGGAGGTGCTTTTTGAAATGCGTGCATGGAGGTGATCACAGGTGTGGGCTGCATCTGTTTCTCACCAGTCCTGTAGGTGAGATTTGCATTCTAAGGGCCAACAGACATTTTCACACGGGAAGCAATCTACAGGTGCTAACAGGGCTTTGAAAATAGAAGACAGTGTATAAATTAACCTGACGTCCATGCAGTCAGATGTTCTATGACAATGGCATACCATAGGAAAGGGTGTAGCACACTGGATTGCTATTGTTAGTCTGTGTGTGTAGAGGAGGTAATATCAGGGTACACATCTTAGTATTCCAGGGACCTCTTCAGACAGGTGGGTTGTGACCAGGTGCATGGGTGTGTCAGGAGTTAGGAAATGGGCTGACATGTACATGGAATGTCATGTGTGCAATGCTGCTCATATGTGTGGCACTAGCGCTGTCTATGTTCTGATTCTATGGAACTCTGGTCACAGATAGTCCTTGCAAATATTGGATGCAGTTGGACTTACTGCTGTCAAGGGTCTGGTCAGACATTCCTGTTACTGATGCTAAAGCACATCGACTGCCTCATGTATGAGGCTTGTTTTCCCCTTATTGAGTGATGGTGTCTTAGTTGTGTGCCATATGATGCATTGGACCTTGATTTCAACATGTATGTGTGAAATAGGTGCTACTGGCCTTCAAAGGAGAAATGTACATGATATATGTAATTTACAGTGTGTGTGTATGTGACCATTGTATGTTACGCATCACACTAGCTCTGGGATTTTCAGTGTCCTAATCTGTATCTCAGCTATGCTCCATGAGGCAACACTCTTGTTCTGATAAGTAGAGATGAAGGTGTGACAAAATGAATAGCCAGACCATGATATGGTGATTATTATAGGTGTTTATATAAATTGGTTAACTAAAGTGTTGAAGGTGATTGTATTTAAAAGAAATTGTTGACGATATGTTGCCGCCTGCGTATACCAGCGGCCGTGTTCTGTAATTCCACCTCATGTTGCAGGCCAGCATCCTCCTCTTCCTCCTCTTCAGGCATGTGTGGCTCTGGTTCCAGGAGGGGAATGTTCCTTTTGATGCAAATGTTGTGCAATATTGAACATGTTAGGATGATCTTACAGAACATCTCCGGGGAACATAGGAGGCTACCACCAATGATGTCGAGGCACCGGAACCTTGACTTGAGGATGCCGAAGGTCTTCTCGACTATGCTGCGCGTCCTCCTATGTGCGTCATTGTAGGCACACTCTGCAGCAGTACTCGGGTTGCCAATAGGTGTCATTATCCATGGCTGGATGCCATACCCCTGATCAGCTGCAAGAGAAAATGATTGAGATCATGTTGATGTAGCTGGCCCTATTGAAATGACCTTGCATGGCAGTAGTTGTCTTGTGTTGTCTGTGACTCTTTTGTGTTATAATGTAGCAGGATGTACCATCTGCATTGTGTTGTTTCCTTGGCTGAACGAGTGTTTGGCTGCTGACCGTTTGTCAGCAGTATGTTTTGGGATTTGCAGTACAGTGTGCCCTCCCTAGCATTGTGACTTGTGATACAGGTGTCCGTGTGTCTTCACTGGGGGTGAGATGATAGTTCCATACACAGGTTAAAATTGACAGTGTTGTTAACACGTTCAAAACAATGTACCCTGGACATCCCATAACTTTAGACTTATGCAATGGATTAATGTAAACGTCATTGGGACACTTACAATTTGCAAGGTGACATTTAGGCAACCCACTCCACACGTTGTGATCTTTGACATCTTAACATTAGGCTGTACAGTAAATTCAGATGTGTGACAGGTTCAATGCTGACCTATGAAACATGGCTAGCGATGTCACGACCTCAGTGTGTTCCTGTTCACATGTTGATGTTGTGGTGTATGTGTTGGGTGTCCTAGAGGGTTGCTGTGCGGTGTGTATATAAGTAGGTTTTTGTACTTACCAACAAGTAGTCCATTGCCATACCGTCCATCCTGGAAGTGTTCAATGATGGTGCAGTGACAGAAGATGAATGAGTCATGGACACTCCCAGGATATTTAGCCACAATGTTGGTGATCAATCCCTGATGATTGACAATGGCCTGCACGTTGATGGAATGTGTGTGCTTCCTGTTGCGGTAGAGGTGTTCAGTTGCAGCAGGTGGCACAAGGCATACATGTGTGCAGTCGATTGCACCAAGGACGTGTGGGAAGCCACTAATGAGCTAGAATCCCTGTTTTGTTTCCTGCTGCTTCTGCAGTGTGTTAGGGAAGCAGATGTGGCGGGGTGTAAGTCCAATGATGGCATCCAGTACTTTGGGCAAAAAGGCGGAGAATGATGGTTGTGATATTCCGGCAACCAGGGTACCAGTTGTTTGAAAAGAGCCACTTGCCAGCATGTGAATTACGGCAAGCAGCTTGGTTTCTGTTGGGATGGTGCGGGGTGTCAGCAAAGTGGGTACCAACTGCGGTTCAATGTTGCGCAGCAGCTGCTGAACGGCCTGCCAGTTCAACCTGTACCTCTGGATGATATTGTGTTCCCTGAGGCCATAAAGGGTTGTTCTGGGGTGGAATATCCTCTCCTGCCTTCTGCGCTGCCTTTGGGGTCCCTGCTGGTGTTGTTGTAGCTGCTGTTGTTGCTGCTGGGCTTTGCGTCTGCGTGCACGCTGGATTAGAATCACCTCCATGTCTCCCTGTTGCTGCTCTGCTGCTCTGCTGTTGCTTCTGTGTGTTCTGATTAAATACAGGTGTGTTTGCCCCATTTTAACGCCTGCCCTGACACAGGCGTTAAATTTTGACTCAAATCGGGCTGTGCGTCATTTTCTGGCTCCGTCTCCCGGCCGTGCGTCATTTTTGCCCAAAATCATTTTTGGGATGGGAACGCCTACATTGCATATGATTAACGCAAGGTGGGTTGCCGCATCCCAAAAATGACGCACACAGCGGAATTTTGTCATCTGTGGGATCGGGCGTCAAAGTTTAAATACGGGGCAACGTTTGCGCTGAATGTGCGTCAACATTTTTTATGCACATTTGGCGCAGGCGGAGTATAAATATGCCCCCAAGTATCTATTCAGGAAACCGGCAAGGATTTACAACCAAACAAAAGAAAAGTTTGTTTCAAAACAGTTTGGTGGAATGACTGGATACCAGTGAAGAAAGCTGGTAGCAGGATATTTTAATTTGGCGACATGGGACCCGAAATAGGAAAGTGAATCTAAAAGGAAGACCTTACATCTGGCTGAAGAATTTACTGTAACAGGGATAATCTCTTTATTGACTATGGACCATGAACATTACACTTGGAAACTTCCTTTTGCTATTACGTTTTCAATTTAGCCTGGGGCAAAGGCCCTTTTTTATTACTGGCTGTAGGTATAGTTTAAGCAGAGTCTACAGACGGTTTCACCTTATTATTTTTCTAAATAGGTTCCTGAATTCATTAGTGAGCTGCATTATTTGGTAACCTTACTGTACCGCTCCACTGCTCACAGCAGATGTATTGATTGACAGTTGATGTCATCAGCCTGAGGGTTTTTATGTAGATGTCTGGAGTGAAAGAAACCCTGGATTTTTAGCTCAGGAAGGGGCGGTGACAGGTTTCTAGTTTGCAGTGTTAGAAATGTCAGTGGTAAAGTGCTGAAATGCCAAAGTGCTGATGCTCACTTCTCTTAGTTGGAAAAAAACACCTAGTTTTATAATGTTCAAAGTAGATTTCACATTTTATTTTCGAAGGCCATTACTATTTCACTGGTAATCAGGCCATGGATAAGCTGAACTGTGGCACTAAATTCCTTTATAAAAAATGAAAAAAATCACTGCCTACTTTTGCTCAAGTGAAGCTGACATTTTTTATGTTAAGTGGCTAATAATCGATCTTGTATGTTAGAAATTGGGTATCCAGTTGGCAGTCAGTTTACACCCTGTCCAAGTATGACCCTCACTCTAGTCAAGGTAAGGGAGATACACAACTCACAGCTCATATAACCCCTACTCACCCCCTGGGTAGCTTGGCACAACCAGTCTAGCTTGCCCCAGAGGCAATGTGTAAAGTATTTGAACCAACACACACAGTAACACAGTAAAAACACCACAAAAGAACTCCACACTATTTCATAATAATAGCCAACATTTACCCAAATCAAACAAGACCAAAATTACAAAAATCCAACATACACAAGCAAAGATAAGTAAAAAGAGTCTTAATCCATTTAGTGCTTTGTTTTACTACAAAGTACCTGGTATGCGTGACAAATGAAGCCATACGGAGGTGCGTCCATTGCAAATGCAAGCAATGCATTGATTTCTTCCTCGCAAGAGAGAGTGTGCAGTGATTCTTTCCCCACTGGATAAGCGATACACCGGTTTCTGGACCAGCAGCCTTGGGTCCATATGGTGATGTTGAAGATTTTGACACACAGTGACGATGCATGGAAAATCAGGACACACAGCAGCGATGAATCTGTGCTGAGCTGCAGATGAGTTGATTTTACTGGTGCTGCATTGATTTTTCAGCTTTGGTGCGGGAGCTCGTCGATTTTTCTGTCGCTTGACTCCGGTGTGGATTTTCTCTCCGGTTCTGCCAGCTTCTCCTTTCAAGGGCCCAGGGACTGGATGTTGCACCACTTGGCAAGTCAGGGGGCCTCAGAAAGAGTGCCCAGGTGCTGTCACATGAAGTCTTTGAAGTCCCTGAAACTTCTTACCAGGAGGGAAGCTCAGTCCAAGCCCTTGGAGAAACTTCACAAGCCGGATACAGAACAAAGTCCAGCCTTTGTCCTCCTTAAGGCAGAAGCAGCAACTGCAGACTAACCCAGCAAAGCACACATAGCAAATGTGCAGTACTCCTCCTCCAGCACTTCAGCTCGTCTCCTTGGCAGAGGTTCCTCTTGATCCAGAAGTGTTCTAAAAATCTAGGGTTGTGGGTCCACTACTTATACTCATTTCTGCTTTTGAAGTAGGCAAACTTCAAAGGAAAGTCTCTGTTGTTCACAAGATCCTGCCTTGCCCAGGCCTGGCCCCGACACACTCCAGGGGGTTGGAGACTGCATTGTGTGAGGACAGGCACAGCCCTTTCAGGTGCAGGTGCAGGTATCAGCTCCTCCTTCCCCACTGTAGCCCAGGAAGACTTAGGACCTCCTACTCTTCAGGAAAAACCTTAAAACCTGGCTTTTCGAACAGTGATCTCCCCTCCACTGCCCCCTTCCCCCCCCCAGTGCCTTGAGACCCTAACGGGTGAGTAGCGCACTCTATAAGTCTCTTTGATTGATTGATTGATTGATCAGGATATGCAGGACACACCTCAGCTCCCTTTGTGTTACTGTCTAGAAGGAATTCACAAACAGCCCAACTGTCAGTCTGACCCAGACATGGATGCTACAGGCAGACAGAGGCATAGAATGGTTAAGAAAGAAAATGTTTACTTTCTAAGAGTGGCATTTTCAAACAGACAATCTAAAAACCAACACTACCAAAACATGTATGTTTCAATCGTGAGTTCAGAGACCCCAAACTCCATATCTATAGCTGCTTCCAATAGAAAACTGCATCAAAAAGACCTTTAACGGCAGTCCCCATGTTAACCTATGGGAGAGATAGGCCTTGCAATGGTGAAAAACAAATTTGGCAGTTTTTTACTATCAGGACATGTAAAACACACCACTACATGTTGTTCCTCTTAAATGCACTGCACCCTGCCCATGGGGCCTCTTAGGGCCTACCTTAGGGGTGATTTACATGTAGTATAATCAAAGGTTTGGGCCTGGCAAGCAGGTACACTTGCCAGGTCAAATTGGCAGTGGAACACTGTACACACAGACACTGCAGTGGCAGGTCTGAGACATGTTTACAGGGCTACTCATGTGGATGGCACAATCAGTGCTGCAGGCCCACTAGTAGCATTTGATTTACAGGCCCTGGGCACCTCTAACACACTTTACTGGGGATTTACTAGTAAATCAGATATGCCAATCAGTGACAATCAATGAGAATCACAATATATACAGGGAACACTTGCACTTTAGCACTGGTCAGCAGTGGTAAATGGCCCAGAGTACCAAAAAACAGCAAAAACAAAGTCCAGCACACTGTCAAAAATAAAGGAAGCAGAGACAAAAATACAGGGGAAACCACACCAAACATGCCAGGTCTAACAATATATCACAAGAACAATCCTCAATGCGCTTGCAACTTCCCAGATACATGCCTAACAATTTGGCCAGAAGTTTGTGTTTATGAATGTTCTTAAGTGGATGTTTGTCAAGCTGAATTGATGAAATCAAGAACAATGTGAGAAAACAGGGCTGATTGAAGAGTCCCCCTAACTTTCTGCACCTATTTTTCAATTTAGCTGGAGTTTTCCTGACTCTGATGGTGCCCTGGGTACTACTAACAAGTCCCAGGGCCCTTGCTCTGTATAAAATAAGTATGCAAATTAGGCTAATTATAATTGGCTAGGTCAACCTACCTATAGGTACCTAGTGTACAGTATGGCATGCAGATTTATGGACCCCAGCATAGGTAGTGCAGCCGCAGGTGTACAGTGTCATTTTAAAGGCAGGCCTGCCTTGCTGGCTGCTTTTAAACTTGTTAGATGCAAATTCGACATTTGAATTAAAAGTACTTCCAAAGTCTTAAACTACCGCATTTTTACATATACATCACTCCTAAGGTGTGCCCTTTGTGCCACTAGGGTTGGGTGCCATGTGACTATAAGAAGGGGCTTATAAAAATAGTTTTATAAGCCCTGGAGAGGTAAAATAGCCACATTTCTTTTTTTTTCCCTCACTGGAGTGAATGGCTTCCATAGGCTAAAATGGGGAGACTTTATTATAATTAACAACGTCCCCTTAAATGTCAGATAACTCGAGTTTGGTATCAAATTAATACTTCCCACAATTTACAATTGTTGGATTTAATATAACTAGTTCAGGTAAAAAAATGTAAACTCTACCTGAAAAGTTGCCAACTTCAGCTTTGTAGTGCCCTTCTCTGATTGGCCAGGCTGCCTTGATGAAATGTGAAGTGTCCTGGGTTGAACACAAAGGATGTACCTGGGGGAGAAAATCTGCCTCAGCAGATGGGGAGGCAGGAAGGGGGGAGGGCTGCCAAACTGGTCTTCAAAGGCAGGGAAGGACATTTGGAGCAACCCAGCACATCCCTCACATTCTGCAACCCCAGATAATTAGGTTCCCTCTTGATTAGATTAAGAGGGGGCAAGAGAGGGGTGTGTTTAGGATTTTTAGCCACACCAGTAGGTGGGTTTAGACAGATCTAACGTCCAAAACTAATTTTCAGCCATGTTGGATTTTTAAAGAATGTTCCTCCCCGGGATTGATTTTTGCCACACTTCCCAGGAAGTGGTCATCACAGGGGAAAGAACCCTGCCTCTGTTTTTCACCCAGGAGCAAGGAAAAATATGGCAAAGCTGCACCCACATCTCAGATGCCTACTAGATCCCTACAAGGAAGTATATCAGAAGAAGAAGGACTACCCTGCTGGACCCCTGACTTCCACCTGGACACTGCACTCTGAAGGACTGCACCATCTGCACACTTGGGCCTCACCACAAGAAGGACTTTGCCTGGCTTTAACTGGTTCAATGAGGAACTCCCTGTTTGCTACAGGTGATAAATTGCTAACCAGAGTCCCCTGCACCAACTCCTGAAGAAATCAACCAGCTGACCACTGTGCCCATGGCTGTTTTGGATTTTGAGCCAGGTGCATTCTGGGAGTTGTAGTCCGCACTCTCAAGGAGCCACTTAGAGTTTCTGGAACCTTGGGGTGAGCTGTGGACTCCTAAAAGACCAGCAGATCCAGAAGTTTGGGGAAGATTGGATAACTTTTTGGAAAAAGCTCCACACAGGGAATGACTCGCCATCGTGACTCTAGCTGGCTTGCCTCAACCACGGCCCAGCCTGACTTGCAGGTTCATTCCGCTGAAGAAAATCTCAGAAAACGTGACTAAGTCCGAACTTAGAAACCTTCACTGAGGTCTCCCGCGATGCGTAATCGCGGAAGGCCTCCAGGGAGGTTGGATCGGACAGGTGACTTTGTCCCGCTGAAGAAAATCTTCGAGAAAACAACTAAGTCGGAAGGTAAACTTTTGACCAAGGCCTCCCTCTTGATGTAACCGAGCAGGTCTCCTTCGCGGTCGGCCTTAAACTTTGACTTTGCCCAGGTCGAGGTGCGACCAGATGATCAGATTGGCACTATTCGTTTCTATGCGCTAAAATCACTAATTCTTTAAAAATGTATTTCTCCGATTCCCCTAAGTGAACTATATTTAAAGGTAAAAAATATGACACCAGAATGAAATACAAATACAGCTTAACATATTAATACGACTAAAATGAAAGCAAAATCAAAACATACACATCTTTTATGAAATGTGGGCACTTGGTGCTTTTATAATAACAAGTTAGAAATGACCCCAAAATCCATTTTTGGCTGTGCAGAACATCTGAAAGCCAGGTGTATGGTAACACATATTCAACAGAGCAGACCAGAAGGCATGTTCCAGAGACTTCTACCTTCCTAGAAACTCAATCAAACTTGCCATGTCAAACTCAATTCAGGTGAACATTTTGTTGGACAGTTTTATTCAGATTCCTTTAATGGTGCTAAAGTTATAAAAAAATGGCTTTAAATTGCAAATTGCTGTAACCGTTATATATCTACCTGTCTATCTATCTATCTATCTATCTATCTATCTATCTATCTATCTATCTATCTATCTATCTATCTATCATATGTTTTGATGCTTTTCATTGCACAAAATGCAATGGAAAAAACATATTTCACAGGGTACCATGAAACATGGGAAATAGTTCACAATTGACTGTAAAATACGGATTTCACCATCAGAATGACAGCTCTCAAACCACCTTTGGTAGATGAAACATTATAAGGGCCTCTAGATTATGCAACATTGAGGACCAAATTATAGAGCAAAGTTATCTAAGATATGCCGCAAAAATGCATTTTATATGGCACATTCTCTGTTAACATTATTTTTATTAATTTAAGAAAAATCTTTTTGGGTGATATCTGCAAATATTGCAAATTATAGGTAAACTTATGCAGACAATTCTGTGAAATCCACAATGATGTGGTAATGCTGCAACCACACAATCCTCTAAATCCACTGACCCTCACCATTTCCCATTGACTTATTAACAATCTAGTCAAACAAAAATATTTTAATTCTAATCAGTGTCAACTGCTAGCTGCACTTTGAGGAAAACTGTTTTTTTAAGCTTAGTGCTCCATTTTTACAGTTATTATAATGTCACCAGAAGCCCTCAATGGTAATATTGTATCCTAATACTCAGTTACATATTGCATAATCTATCTCATTCTCTCTCACTGTCTCTCTCCTATCACCTGCCCTCCGAGATGTCAATATGGGGCCATATTGTACATATAACTCATTATGTATTTTGCATGTCACATGATTTATTAATTGATTTTAGTATGCTATTGTAAGATGTGGTGCATTTTAGAGTCCATCCTTTAATATTTATTGTTTGGCTAATACTGCAAGTATGTCTGTCTTTTTTTAAAGAAATGTTTGATTATTATTACAAGTCAAACTGGACTTGCAAAGCACACTTCAAAGAAATTAGGAACATATAGAAATATGTGCTGTTCTTTGTAGTACTTGACACTATCGTTATTTTTTAACTACACTTATGTAAGCGAAGAAATAAAGTGCAATGTGGGACAGTGGAATATTTTTCTAACAAGGTTCTGCACTTTAGCACATGAAAGGAAGAGGAGAGAAGATTTTTCTTTCACCACTCCTATGGTCACACACTAATGGTAAAATTTAAAAGGACAAAACGTGAGAAAACAGAGGTGCTGGGCTCAGTCTGTTTTAAAAAAAAAATGCTCTCTTGTTTGGAAGCCTCAAACATGGAAGGAATACATATAACAGCAAAGATTACAACTCACTTCGTTAAACCGCAAACAAACTTTAGAAATCAAGTCAAGGCTAGAGTGGTCAAAAAAAATTGGTTGTTACTGTCATCATATTTCAAGGAGCAGTATCGCCCTACATAATGGTCAGTTTAAAGTGTAGGTCGACTTACTGGTCCGTCACAGATCATGCTCCCCTTAGCCTCATTCTACCTCTGAGGTGACCAACCCCTGTTTTCATTCTCAAAACTGCTCATATCAAATGACACACTTACGAGTGCTTTTTAAAGTCAAGTATAAACCAGCAATCACAGGTCCATGTTCCTTGCAATTTTACACACAAATAATAGCAGAATTTCATTAGTGGGTTGTCCTCAAAACAGTACTCATGATGGTCTGCAAAGTGAACACTTAAACACGGACACAATGTACACACACTTTATGGACTATATGGGGCACATATAGTCAGTACCTGAAAAGATCGGTCCATTCTCTTATGGTTCACAAAAAGGTTGTAATGTAGGACCAGAACATCACTCTTCTCATGTACCTTTGCTCCTGGTACCGATCCATGATGTGAATATGTGAATATGTAATAGATGCTCAATTTATAAAAATCTAATGGATTCCAAGTACGGGTCCATTCACTCTCACTCTCACTCGCCTTATCTGACATAAGTACTCCATACAATTAAATTTCACAGCACAGATCTAATGCAGGGTAGGGGCATTCTTATCCCTGCCCCCTTACAGTTACAAAAGACGTCTATGAATTACTCATTCTAAGCTGTGCCAAGTTTCAGTTGCCATAAACTACTCATACAAAAGGGCCCAGTCCCACCACCAGCTGCTGAATGGCCAACCCTCTCTTCCCCCACTGCCTACTTCGTCAAAGCATAGTTCCCGTGCTGTAACCTATGATGCCACCGATGTGCTTCTCTCCATGGTTTGTTCATCTAGTCGGCTGCGCCTTGCGTCAGGTCAGCACTAACTGAGCGTGTCAGGGGGTGAGGGGAGATGTAGTCCAGCCGCAACCTCCTGACAGGTGTGGCTCCACATGTGGATGTTAAGCATACCTTGCTGACACATCTATAATGTGGCCTCCACAACGCCGGAACAGCCTACCTGAACTACAGACTCAACTTCTACTTCCCCTTCCGCCAACTCCGCTCCGCCAACCTCGCCCTCGCCATCGTTCCCCGCTTCCAACGCAAGACCTCCGGCGGCAGATCCTTCTCCTATCTCGCCGCCAAGACCTGGAACGCCCTCCCGATCGCCCTGCGACAGACCCAGGACCTTCTCACCTTCAGGAGATTCCTCAAGACCTGGCTCTTCGACCAGTAGCAGCAGCCCCCCCCCCCAGCGCCTTGAAACCCTAACGGGTACATAGTGCGCTCTATAAATGTTGTGATTGATTGATTGATTGATTAATGCGCTCAAAAGCTTTACTGCATATCCCCGTTACCCAATATTATGAACTCCTGCGTTTACTTTTCTTCAAGTCTGCTTTTCTACTGTGTTCTCCTTTTAAAGGTCAAATCTTAAGAAGGTGATTAATACATTGGACTAGTTCCTGGAAACACTTTATTCCCGGTAATGCTCAGTTAGTAGAAGCCTGTCAATAAACTTTTATTACGAACAGAGTTCCATATATCCTCGTGATGCTGATGATTTTGCCAACCAAATATAATCCTGCTTCTGTCGACTGCACAGTTCAACAAGCCTCTACTAGAAAGTCCGGTTCTTATCGTCACTTGGCTGTATTAGTCCAAACCCAGCTAGAACCAAGGTATGCCATTATACAGACCCATACTAATGTCAACACAGCACACCAAAATATCAATGACACCCTTTCCATTCATTTCTATGTGCTTTTTTCTCCATTCAGAAATAGATATTTCCGTTTTTAGAGGGATATGTTATTAGTTGTCTAAAGCAGTCAGAATGAGCTGCTTTGTACTTGTTCTGTACTATTATCTGTGGATGCTTACATAGTGAGTCACACCACGATATCTAGAAACTACTCACCAAAAATGTTTCAGTCTAGTGTGCTTAGGAGTGAACTCACTCAACAGAGAAATAAGACACAATTACTCTTAAAAATAGCTTCGTGAATCAGCCATTTTATGATTCACAAATGTATTTTCCATAAGTAAATTAACGAGCACTTGAGTCCCGGAAATTTAAAAGTAGGTCATACCTAAGTCTGGATTATAACCCAAGTTCTTACGAAAAATGCTTGGCAAATTGTTTGGCAAATCGAGCCAAGTATTTTAAAACCCTTTTGTTTCTGTAATGATAAATGTTAAAAATTGGGTTTCTAGTTGTGGGAGGTATGCACCTTATCCAACTAGCGACCACAATCCTATTCAGTGTCAGTCAAATGCATACCCTAAATTAACCTGTGCTCACCCTCTGGTAGGTTGGCCCAGAGCAGCCAGGTTTAAATTAAAAGGCAATGAGTAAAGTATTTGTGCAACTCTTAAGATACAGTAACACAGTGAAAAACACCACAAAAAGTCTCCACACCAGTTTAGAAAAAAATAAATATACAGAATATTTATCTGAGTAAAACAAGACCAAAACAATAAAAAATCAAAATGTAGGACTCAAGATATTAATTTGTAAAGAATAAACGGCAATATAGTGTGTTAGAATTGTCATCCTTGGCGTGGTCTCCCTTAACTTTTTGCCTCTGTTTCCCAGGTTGTTGATGTGTGCTGGACTCTGATTTTGCTGTTTTTGTTACTCTGGGCGCTTTACCACTGCAAATCAGTGCTTAAGTGCAAGTGCTCCTTTACAAAATGTGTATGTAATTGGTTTATCAATGATTGCCATATTTTGTTTATTAGTAAGTCCCTAGTACAGAGCACTAGAGGTGCCTAGGGCCTGTAAATCAAATGTGAATAGTGGGCCTGCAGCACTAGTTGTGCCACCCACATAAGTAGCTCTGTAATCATGTATCAGACCTGCCATTACAGTATCTGTGTGTGAAGTTTAATTGTAAATTTGACATGGCAAGTGTACCCACTTGCCAGGCCGAAACCTTCCCTTTTCCTATATGTCAGACACCCCTAATGTAGGCCCTAGGTAGCCCCAAGGGCAGGTTGCAGTGTATGTTTAAGGCAGGACATATAGTAATGTGTTTTATATGTCCTGACAGTGACATATTGCTAAATTCGTTTTTCACTGTTGCAAGGCCTGTCCCTCTCATAGGTTAACATTGGGGATACCTTTAAATCTGAATAAAGTGTAGATTATCTTTGGGAGTGGAGGGACATGTGGAGTTTGGGGTCTCCGAGCTCACAATTTAAAAATACATCTTTTAGTAAAGTTGATTTAAAGATTGTGTGTTTGAAAATGCCACTTTTAGAAAGTGAGCATTTTCTTGCTTATACCATTTCTGTGACTCTGCCTGTTTGTGGATTCCCTGTCTGGGTCAGTTTGACAGTTGGGCTGGTTGCACCTCACACTAGACAATGACACAATGGGAGCTGGGGTGTAGTCTGCATTTCCTGATGAGCCATCTGTGCTAGGAGGGAGAGGAGGAGTAGTCACTCACACCTGAAAGGGCTGTGCCTGCCCTAACACAATGCAGTCTCCAACGCCCTGGTGAGTGTCTTGGGCATGGACTGGACAAGGCAGGCTTTCACATTCAAGAGAGACTTTGCTTTGAAGTAGGCCTTCTTCAAATGAGAAATTGGTTATAAGAAGGGCACCCAAGACCACAGACTTTAGTTCACTTCTGGAAACCAAGAGGAACTAGTGTGTGGAGTAGAGCTGAGGAAGAACAGCTGCCCTGCATGTGACTGTGCTTTGTGGAGCTATCCAGCAGTTGCTGCTTCTGCCAGAGTAAGAGGGCAAAGACTGGACTTTGTGTGCTTTCTATCTTGTGAAGATCTCCAAGGGCTTGATTTAGAGCTTGCCTCCTGTTGTTTGAAGTCTCAGGGACAGCAAAGACTTCTCTCTGCCAGCACCTGGAGTCTCTGGAGAGACTCCAACTCTGCCCTGTGGTGGCAATACAGTTACTGGGACCCTGAAAGGAGAACCTGGCAGCTTAAGAGGAAGAAATCCATGCACAGAATGCCGTGCGGGGAAATGATCGTTGTGACTCCAATCTGTGGCTGAAAAATCGATGCGCCGCTGGCTACGCAGCTGAAAATCGATGCTCGCCTGCAACGCGACCGAAGAATCGATGCACGAAGCTGGAGAAACGATGTGCAACATTGCTAACGAAAGCTGGGAGATCATAACCTGTAGTGCGTGGTTTTCGGATCATCGTGCGACTGGATTTCTGACGCACACACCGCTGGGCATGTAAAAACAATGCAAGGCCTGCCCAGACCCAAGAGTGCTGACCAGATCGACGCATCGCTGTCCTGCGGAGAGAAGAAACGACGCGCCCGACCCGACGAAAGGAAAAATGATGCAAGGTATCACTTGTGAGCGAAACTGACGTATCGCAAGCCCTTTTTGACGCACACTCGCCTCTGCGGGGTTATTTTTGACGCACACAAGGTACATTTTCATGCTAACAGTGTTAGTGTGTGTTTAAAACTACATGAAGGCTCTTTTTGCTTTTTAATTGATAACTTCACTTGAGCATTGGGGATTTTTGTTGTTTTGGTCTTGTTTTGTTTAGATAAATATTTCCTATCTTTCCAAACCTGTGTTGTGTCATTTTGTAGTGCTCTCATTAAGTTACTGTGTGTGTTGGTACAAATACTTCACACCTAGCACTCTGAAGTTAAGCCTACTGCTCGTGCCAAGCTAACAAGAGGGTAAGCAGCGGTTAGCTGAGGGTGATTCTCTTTTACCCTGACTAGAGTGAGGGTCGTTGCTTGGACAAGGGGTAACCTGACTGCCAAAAAAAGAAACCATTTGTAACATTGGTGATCAGCGGTTGGGATTGGACTTGATTTTGTACTTAACATACAGTAATTAAGTGTACACTACTGTTTTGTGTGCAGACCACTATGTGACCACATACTGCTTGTCTTGTGATCTTTGATTTTTCTCTTTTGCTTGGATTTTTCCCGACATCCATTTTTGTGGTAATCTTTGATTGACTTCTGAACTTCATTTGGGAACTTGTATTCTGGTTTTGGAACTTTGCACTTTTGTTGACTTTTCATCATGTCCCAATCTAGAGATGCATCAGTTGAAGCTGCTTTTGACCTAGAGAAATTGGTTACCTATACCAAGGTTCAGTTAAAGCAGTTCTGTAAACGTTTTGACTGTCCCATTAAGAGCTCATCCAAGAAGGAGGAGGTGCAAAAGGCGCTGAGGGCCTGGGTGACAGCCAAGAGCACTAACGGGCACACAGAGGATGAGGAGGATGATGAAAATGAAGGGCAGTCCATACACAATGGTATTGTGAGTGGGTCTGTTATACCCAGGGAGAGGATCTCCAGGACAGGTAGTAGTGTCTCATCTAAGGGACTGACCCCTGAAGAAAAGCAGGACAGACAGGCAGAGAGGGAGCCCCAGAGGGAGTGGGAGAAAATGAGGATGGCCATTGAAGAGAAAAAGTTGTTGTCGGCTCATGATCTCAGCTTGAGGGAGCTGGATCAGAGAAGCCAGTCTAGTTGGAATGGTGGCAGCCACATCACAGTGCAGCCTCAAAGGAGGGTGCACAACCCTAAAGATCTTGTGAAGGATTATAAAAGGGAGGATGACATATACTTGTGGTTTAAGGGGTATGAGTCCGCTCTCAATATGAATCTGGTCCCTGAAGCACATTTGGAGGCTGGTCTGTGGAAGCACTTTGAGATAGAGGAGAGGGGTACACTGACAGCCCTAGGGGATGCTCAGAATCTCACCTACTCTAGCATGAAGGATGCCCTACTCACAAGGTATGGTCTCACCCCTGAGCAGTACAAGGATAAGTTTAGATCCTACGATCCTACAAGAAGATGGAATCCCAAACATGGCTGGGATGTGTTGATTCTTATTGCAGGTCACTGGATGGTTGGGTGAAGGGCAGTAAGGTAACTACGTATGAGGGGCTTTACAATCTGATTGCTTGGGAGCACTTGTACAGTTTATGTTTCCCAGAGCTGCACCAGAACCTGATTGACAACAAGCTGACTGACCCCAGGAAGCTCGCGCTGGAAGCGGACCGCTGGGAGAGCACCAGGGTCCACAAGAGGCATGGGGTAGACCACGCCAAGGATGGGCAGAGTCCCTCTCAGAAGAGGGGGGGTTAAGGGTAAACATGGGAAATTCTCTAAAGGATCCCAAACTGATTCCCAGGGTAAGGATTCCTAACCCCCCAGTGAGAAGAAGCCATGGTTCTCCAAAGGGAAGCCAGTGGCAGGTGGTCCCCCACGCAAATGCTATGCATGTGACCTGGTGGGTCATGTGAGGCGGACCCCAAATGCCCCAAAAGTACACCAGCACCCACTGGTGCGCTGTCCCAGGGTTTGGCCAATGTAGCACTTGGGGAGGAGTTGGTTTCAGGTGGGTGGGAGCCAGCTGAGATGACCCTTATCTCACTAGGGGACAGTGAGATGGTCCACAGAACCATCGTGCCTGAGATCACTAAGAAATACAGGCAGTGGGGGACCATCAATGGACAGAGCGTGGAGGCTCTGAGAGATACAGGAGCCAGTGTGACTACAGTGAGGAGTCACTTGGTTTCTGAAGACCATATAGATCCCCGGGTACTTCACCATGTAGTTGCAGTGGACAACTCAGAGCGCCTGTGCAGAGTGGCACAGGTTCCCTTCGAATGGGTGGGTCTCAGGTTCCTTGAAGGTAGCTGTGAGTCCAACCATGCCTGTTGATTGTTTGCTAGGCAGTGACCAGAAGGATTCCCCTTGGAAGGAGGTGTAACACAGGTCTCACTTGGAGATGTTGTGTCTGCCTGGTTGGGTATGCGTATCCACCCGGTCAATAGCAGCCCGTCAGGGTGGTCAAGAGCACCTGGAGCCTGAAACAGTGGCCGAGGGGACCGTCAAGAAGAGGAAGGGCAGGCGGCAGAGGAATCCGCCCCAGAGGTTCCCACAGTCTGGGAGGAGGCAGAGCCTGAGGGTGACGCCCCGGAGCCTACAGGTGAGCTGGTGGCTGAACTGAGGGAGGTCCCTGAGCTGTTGCAGTGGCAGCAGGAAGGAGAACCCACCAGGGAGGCATTCTGTGAACCACAAAAAAATTGCCCTACTCTTGAGGGACTGCAGCAGCAGGCTGCAGCCCAGGCAGCTGGTGAGGATCCCAGCACTCACCTGATCTACTGGGAGTATGCCCTCCTGTATAGTGAATCTAAGGTTCCTGAGCCGGGTCAGCTCGTTTACTGGTGGTACCCCAGTCCTTCAGGGCCTTCATACTGGGGTTGGCTCATGATGTACCTTTGGCAGGATATCTGGGGCAGGACAAGACCTATAAGAGGCTTTTCTCCCACTTCTATTGGCCCCAGATGAGCAAGCATTCTGCGGCACACTGTAGCTCTTGCCAGTCAAGTGGCAAGAGTGGGTGGAAATGTAAGGCTCCCGTCCAACCTTTACCTGTGGTTAGTACTCCCTTCGAGAACGTAGGTATTGACATTGTGGGGCCTCTGGACCCCAAGATAGCCTTGGGCAACAGGTTCATCCTGGTCTTGGTGGAAAATGCCAACTGGTACCCAGAAGCCATTCCTTTGAGGTGAGTCCCTTTCCCTGTGGTGGGTGTGCACTGATGGGGGTTTTTACCCTCTTGGGGTTCCCAAAGGAAGTGGTATCTGATAGGGGTACCAACTTCATATCCACATATATGAAGTCTCTGTGGAAAGTGTATAGGGTGACCTACAAGTTCACCACACCTTACCACCCCCAAAGTAATGGTCTGATTGAGAGATTCAACCACACCTTGAAAGGCATGATCATGGGCCTGTCAGAGCACTTGAGGCGGAAGTGGGATGTCCTCTTGCCATGCCTTCTGTTCGCCTACAGGGAGGTGCCTCAAAAGGGACTTGGGTTTAGTCCCTTTAAGCTCATCTATGGCCACCCTGTGAGGAGACCTTTGAGTCTGGTGAAGGAAGTTTTGGAGAAAGCTCCTAGTAAACCCCACCCCAGGATTTACTTAGCTACATGCTGGGTTTGAGAAACCAGACTGCCCGCTTTAGCAGTCTCACTCAGGGAAACCTGGAAGAAAGCCAGGAAGATATGAAACGCTGGTATGACCAGAATGCCACTCTGGTCGAGTTTCAACATGGACAAATAGTGTGGGTGATGGCACCAGTGGAGCCTGGGGCACTCCAAGACAAGTGGACTGGGCCATTTGAGGTGGTGGAGCGCAAGAGTGAAGTCACCTACCTGGTGGACTTGCAGTCTCCAAGGAACCCTTTAAGGGTCCTGCATGTCAACCGCAACAAACCTCACTTTGAGTGAACTGAACTGTCCATGCTCCTTGCGACAGATGACGAGGTGGAGGAGGAGAGTGAGCCTCTTCCTGACCTCCTGTCTGCAGAAAGAGATGGGTCAGAGGAGCGAGTGATCCTGTCCCCCTCTCTGACCAAGGAGCAACAAGGTGACTGTCGCCACATGCTGGGACAGTTTGCCTCACTGTTTCCCTGATCCCAGGAGTCACACACTTGTGCACACATGATGTGGACACTGGGGACAGTACACCTATTAAAAAAAAAGCTTACAGATTGACTGACAGGGTCAGGGCATGCATTAAGAATGAAGTATCCAAAATGCTTACCCTAGGTGTTATTGAGCACTCCAGCAGTCCTTGGCCAGCCCAGTGGCATTAATCCCAAAGGCTGCTGCACCTGGTGCCACTCCAGAACTCAGGTTCTGTGTGGACTACCGGGGACTCAATGCAGGCAGCAAGACTGACGCACACCCCATCCCCCGAGCTGCTGAGCTCATTGATCAGTCAGGAGCTGCCAAGTACCTCAGTACATTTGACTTAACATCTGGGTACTGGCAGATTTTCTTAACTGAGGGGGCCAAGGAGAGGTTAGCATTCTCTACCCCAGATGAACACTTTCAATTTAAAGTAATGCCATTTGGGATGAAGAATGCTCCTGTCACCAGAGGTTGGTCAACCAGGTGTTGGCTGGGCTGGATGAGTTTAGTACCGCCTACCTGAATGACATTGCTGTGTTTAGTTCCACATGGGAGGAGCACCTGCTACACCTCTGGAGAGTGTCAGAGGCCCTGCAGAAGGCAGGCCTCACTATTAGGGCAAGCAAGTGCCAAATAGGGCAGGGTTTTGTCACATACTTAGGACATCAGGTGGGGAGTGGCCAGGTGGCACCCCCTACAGCCTAAGATTGACACAATTCTGGCTTGGGAGCCTCCCAAGACCCAGACTGAAGTGAGAGCATTTCTAGGTCTCACAGGATACTACAGGAGGTTTGTCAAGAGGTATGGTACCATACCATGGCTTTACAGAGTATGTGAGTCTCAAAGAGCAAACATATTTTTATCTGCAGCTAGTTTCTTACAAGATTAAGTTTTCAGCAGAGTGTTTGAAGCAGATTTGTATGCCGAACCCGAAATGCATGCATGCATACATTTAGAAATATAAATTGTTTGAAATTGAGTTTTTGGTTGGCAGTCAGGTTACAAGCAGGGACCCTCACTCTAGTCAGGGTAAAAGAGAATCACCCTCAGCTAACCCCTGCCTACCCGCTTGGCAGTAGGCTTAACTTCAGAGCGCTAGGTGCAAAGTATTTGTACCAACACACAGAGTAACTTAATGAAAACACTACAAAATGACACAACACAGGTTTAAGAAAATAGAGAATATTTATTTAAACAAAACAAGACCAAACCGAAAAAAATCCACAATACACAAGTCAAGTTATCAGTAAAAATGCAAAAAGAGTCTTCATGTAATTTTAAACATGCACTAACACTGTTAGCGTGAAAATGTACCTTGGGTGCGTCAAAAATAACCCTGCACGTGAGAAAAAAAGGGCTTGCGATGCATCGATTTCACTCATGAGCAAGACCTTGCGTCGTTTCTCCTTTCCTCAGGTCAGGGCGCTTAATTTCTTCTGACCGGATGCGTCAATCCGGTCAGCACTCTCGGGTCCGGGCAGGCCTTGTATTGTTTCACATGTCCAGCGGTGCTTGCGTCGGAAATCCAGGTGCCCGATGATCCGAAAATCACACAGCATGGGTTGCGATCTCCCAGCCTCCGACAGCGATGCTGCGCGTTGTTTCTCCAGCTCCGTGGGTCGATTCTTTCGTTGCGTTGCAGGCGAGCATTGATTTTCAACCATGAAGCTGGCGGCGTATCGATTTTTCAGCCGCAGATCGGAGTTGCGTCGATCTTTTCCCCGCACGGCGAGCTGTGCGCGGATTTCTTTTTCTTAGGCTGCCAGCTTTTCCTTTCAGGATCCCAGGAATTGGATGGGCACCACAGGGCAGAGCAGGAGTCTCTTCAGAGACCCAAGGTGCGAGCAGAGAGGAGACTTTGCTGTCCCTAAGACTTCAAACAACAGGAGGCAAGCTCTAAATTAAGCCCTTGGAGATCTTCACAAGACGAAAGGCACACAAAGTCCAGTCTTTGCCCTCTTATTCTGGCACAAGCAGCAACTTCAGCACTGCTCCACAAAGCACAGTCACAGGCAGGGCAGCTCTTCTTCCTCAGCTCTTCATCTCTTCTCCAGGCAGAGGTTCCTCTTGGTTTCCAGAAGTGTTCTAAAGTCTGTGGTTTTGGGTGTCCTTCCTATAACCAATTTCTCCTTTGAAGTAGGCCTCTCTTGAATGTGAAATCCTGCCTTGCCCAGGCCAGGCCCCAAACACTCACCAGGGGGTTGGAGACTGCATTGTGTGAGGGCAGGCACAGCCCTTTCAGGTGTGAGTGACCACTCCTCCCCTCCCTCCTAGCACAGATGGCTCATCAGGATATGCAGATTACACCCCAGCTCCAAATGTGTGACTGTCTAGTGTGAGGTGCACCCAGCCCAACTGTCAAACTGACCCAGACAGGGAATCCTCAAACGGGCAGAGTCACAAAAATGGTATAAGCAAGAAAATGCTCACTTTCTTAAAGTGGCATTTTCAAACACACAATTTTAAAATCAATTTTACTAAAAGATGTATTTTTAAATTGTGAGCTCAGAGACCCCAAATTCCACATGTCCATCTCCTCCCAAATTGAATCTACCTTTTATTCAGATTTAAAGGTATCCCCCATGTCAACTTATGAGGAGGACAGGCCTTGCAACAGTGAAAAACAAATTTAGCAATATTTCACTGTCAGGACATATAAAAACATTACTATATGTCCTACCTTAACCATACACTGCACCCTGCCCTTGGGGCTACCTATGACCTACCTTAGGGGTGTCTGACATGTAAGAAAAGGGAAGGTTTAGGCCTGGAAAGTGGGTACACTTGCCAAGTCGAATTTACAGTAAAAACTGCACACACAGATATCTCAATGGCAGGTCTGAGACATGATTACAGAGCTACGTATGTGAGTGGCACAACCAGTGCTGCAGGCCCACTAGTAGGATTTGATTTACAAGCCCTGGGCCCCTCTAGTGCACTGTACTAGGAACTTACTAATAAATCAAATATGCCAATCATGGATAAGCGAATTACATACACATTTTGTAAAGGAGCACTTGCACTTTAGCACTGGTTAGCAGTGGTAAAGTGCCCAGAGTAACAAAAACAGCAAAATCAGAGTCCAGCACACATCAACAACCTGGGAATCAGAGGCAACAAGTTAAGGAGACCACGCCAAGGATAAAAAGTCTAACTTAAATGTGCAATGAGCTCTCAACAGTAGCGTAACCGCCTGCCTTCAGTTAAGTGTGCACTCTTTGAAAAAGTGAATGAAGTTTTAGAGCCACTCTTGAGTGCTGGGTACGGGTTCACAGTCAGTGAGATCAGATAAATAATGGTCAACACTGATGAAAGTGTATTTATCCATAAAAATGAAACAAGATTTTTCTGGTGAGAATGTGCAAAGACAGAACTTGTTTTTGTCTGTCTAACAAAAAGAATGAACCACTTATGGTATTCTCAGCTGATCCGACTCCTGATGTTCTTGCTTCCAAAATAAGATCACAGGATGCAGTAAAATCAGCAGGAACCATTTTAAGAAATGTCCTGAAAGATTTAGATTTCAGACTTAATGACAAATTTTGTGATGCCCAGAGCTCCGCAAATCATGGGAGTCAACAAAAAAGCTGGTGTGGTCATTTTTTACATCATTGTTCAATGTAAGCAAAATAACTAAAGTTCTTGAGTTCGGAGCAGAAGCCGACAACATTGATAATGGCTTTGAAGATATAAGTGAAGAAGTGGAAGACAATTCCAAGAACCAACAGTCTTATGCTGTGCAAATGTACTGTTTTTTCCAAAATCATGTTTTATGAATTACATCACAGCAAAATGAAACTCCCCCTTAGATGATTACTACCCATGCAATTTAAGGCAAGTGCAAAAGTAGAGAGCTAATCACTTCAATTAATAGGATGGGTGTATCAACAAGTTATAATGACATGGTATGGAACAGGAACTTGTTAGCAACTCATGCTGTAAAATTATGCCAGTCCGACACCACACCACTTCCAAATCACTTTACCTGGAAAGGATTTACAATTGCAGAACTTGATCATTTTGATTTTGGAGACAGGTTTTCTTTGTCTGGAACATCCAGCACCCATGATACTGCCTTGGTGCTTTTACAAGACTGTACTAATGAAGTAGATGCTGAAAAACAAGCAGTGTCAGCTCTAGACATAAACAAGTGAAGCGGTAAACTTATAACCAAACTGCCTTAAAAATGTGTGCAAAATCGCTACAAGCCATTAACATATCCCAGTCTACAGGGAAGTTTCAAAGTGGCTGAGGGCATGGATCTTCTTCTACCTGATGCTGTGGTCCAAAAAGCTTATTTAACTGAATTTTTACATATTTCTTATTCGGTGTGGATTGAAGGATGAAGAAAATCCAGTTCCTCCATGGGTTGGAATTCATGCTCTGATTTCCGAGAATACTGTCCCACTGAAGAAGGTTGGGTTTTTAACAGTAATAGCATCTCCAATCACAAATTATGCAACAATATACACAGCTCTGAAAACTTTCCAATTTGTGTGTACTCAGCTTGAAGACCCGCCCATCCTGCAAATATTCTGAGATGAGGTGTTTTCCGTATTGTAGCTGACATTTGTATGAGCAATCCAGAAGAATTTGATTAACTTTATCCAATTATGGCCATTTTCCACATGGCAAAAGTTGCATTGCTGTGTGCAGGAAGTTATCTCAGTGGATGTTGCGTAGACAATGCGCTTATTGAGGCTGAAATCATTGGAAGCAAAATTATCCAGTCATTGATGAGCGGAACTCATTATGTTAATCTTTTATAAGGTAGGCTCATTATATCTGAGGCTATAGAAACATTGCGCTGGAATGCTTTCTGGAACAAGAATGACAAATTAGGGTTTTCATATTTTACCTAGAAGTGAACTAGGCACAGGGTGCACTTCATTCAAAAGACATATTGCAAAGCCATGCAATGTTCAATAAACTCAGTTCAAAATCAGAAAACCTGAAAACCAAGTTTGTAGAGTTTGTCAAAGAATGTGAATAAAAACCAGAACTGTCCAAGTACTGGGGAAATGTTTTACACATGATAGCTCTAGTTAAAAACTTGGTACATGCTTATCGGGAAGGTGATTGGGAGCAGCACGTAAAGAATGTGGAGTCACCTATTACTGTGTTTCATGAATTTAATTACATAAACTAGCTGAGATAGGGGTCCTGGTATTTAGAAAGAGTGACGAAGCTAGAGGTGGAAAAATCACATCTCTAGAGAAAATTAATCCAAAGACATTTTGTGTTGAATGTTAGAGAGGGAATGTTCAATGCTGTGGCTTCATATATGAAATTAGAACAGATTATCCAGAGATTACAGAAAAGCTCCAATGGAATTGCTGGTTAGACCCGTAAAAGTGAATATGTTGCCTAATGGCAGCTAGTTTACCATGAAATCCTTTCTATTTGCAATGTTTTCAGAGAGATGACAAATTCAAAATTAATGGACCAATGTGAAATTGTTCCTCACCATGAACTTGTGGGAAAGAGAAGGAAACATTTTAATAAACATGTTGGTAGCCTTCTTCATTTCATGCAGCAGCAAGGAAACCCCACTTGAAATCACTGAGCCTGTGCAACCATACAATTTTGTGACCAGACAATATATGGATAACGATATAAAGACATATCTACTAGATGTCCTGGAACATGGATCAAAAGTATACACAGAACTGAAGCAGAAGAGTTTTTTTATTTAAAAAGTAAAACCTGTTTACATAATCACTAAAACTAAACTTCCACACATTAATTGCCATAGTTCAGTTTGGTCCTACCAGCCACTACGAAACAGGTTATAAAAAACAACCTTTGCAAACACATAGAGAGGTGGATGTAGCACAAGAAATGAGTCAATTTATCAAGGACATTCTGTTGCATTATCTTCTTCCAACAAACACATTATTTGATGGAGATGATGCAACCAAACCAGTGAAGCACAAACTCGTACAATAGCTCGAAACAAAGCTTTCACCTGAAGAATTTCAATTTGAAAATGTGTCCTCATTGAAAACTGCTGTTGTTGTGGGCGATATGTCACAATTGTGAATGGTCAAGATTTAATCCATGCAAAACGTCAGGGAAGTCATTCAGGCTGTTCTAAATAAATCAAAGCCATTGTGCACATTGCAAGAGCTGCACACTGTCTTTGACAGTTATCTTGAACTATCTGTCAAAGAAAGTGGGAGAATCAGCCATATGTCTACAAGTGACAATGCCTGCACCAGTCATTTCACACCTATACCTGTGCAACTTCATAAATTCTGATCATCAAACAAGATGAATTTGGAGATGTTAACTCGCCAAAACATTGCTGATACTTCAGTGAACACTGTATTTACAAGTATTGCAAGTGGAATGATAAATCAGGAGTTGGTGCCTGCAGATATATATTCAAAGGGTTATTGTTCTCGAACTTAACGGCAAATTAGAGGAAGCTGACCTTTGTGGTGTGCCACGTGTCGAGTGGGGTGTTCAAAATGGCCCCAATCAAGTCATTTTACTGTGAAGTGACACAGATGTTATTATTGTGCTACTTAGATTCGTTGCAATGTCTTAAGTAAAGAGTCAGAGTCATGGATACATTATGGAACAGGTGAGAAAATAAACTTAATCCTGCTTCATATTCTGTACAAGAAACATGACCCCGAGATGCCCAGTGTTTTTATCGAGGCACGTATTCTTACAGGTGATAACACAATGAGCAAAATTGGAACAAAGCTTGGAGCTTTAACTGCAGAACCTGTAAAGTTTCTGAAAGGATTTGCTGAGGCAGAAGAAAAATGTGACTTTAGAGACATAGAAAAATATCTTGTGCGTGTGTGGAAAACAAGTTCTGACTGTCACACATTTGATGATCTTCAGTACAGTGAGTTCAGGAGATCAGTCCCACTAAGTGACCTTCCATCCAATGTAATATTCTGTGAGTGGGCACATTAAAAGGGTGTTCTACTTGATCAGAAGATGTGTAAATATGTTGGATCATGCACATGTAGGGAAAGATCCATGTGAATTTGGTTGGGAAGCTATTGATATATTGATGGGATGCAAAAACCTACAAAATTTGTAAAGCCTCTACCCACAGAACTTACACGTACATGTACTTGCAAAACTTGTGCAACAAAAAGATGTCCCTGTCGATATGTTCTTCTCAAATGTTCAAAATTCTGCAAACGTACCATAACCTCTTGCTGAAACAAATAAATATGTGAACTATGAAAATGTGTCAAAAACGGTTGTGATAAACATTATTTTTTCATATTCAGATCATAAACATTGTTTGGTGTATGTATAAAAGGATTAAAAACTATTATTATTTGTTTCATTTCGATATATGTCTCTTCTTTCTCTATTCTAGCTGCCATTTTGGAAAATAGGGAAAAGGTTGCTCCGAATAGTTATTTTCTGTCTTGATAAGACTACTTGAACCCCAAAGCCTATGTTTTCACACCAAAATGAAGTATATAGGTCTCATGGTTCCTGAAATATTACATCATCACTACAACACATCTGCCATTTTTTAAAATGTTGTCCAGAAAAATTTGGGTAGGGTCAGCAATGTATACCCAAGCTAAATTACTTCTTTAATGATCCAAAAATAGAAATCAAAACTGAAAATCTTTTGACAGCAATTTTTTTAAGGAGGTATATCAGGGGGCAGGGATTATCTGTGGAATTACTTTAAAATTCCATCAGATTCAGCAGAATTCCGCAGCTGGATGGAGTGGGCATTTGGTGCTATTTACTTAGTGCAAAATGCTCCCTAACATTCAAAAATGAATCTGAGTATGCATTTTATGCTAAGGAATAGTACAGCCAAATATCAAATGCACTGCAGCCCATACACCTAAGTGCCCTTACATAGTCTAGAGTATTACTGCATAGTATATAAGGAGGCCGTGTGGTATGCAGTACTGTGTGGGCAGTGGTTTCTAAGCAGGGTGGGAAGAGGGAGTAGTCCCTCTATGCTTAAAATCTTTGCAGAATAAACTTAAATCTACTGTGGTTTTAAACATTAAGGACTCCTCCGTCTTCCAGCCCTATTTAGAAGCCAACCACTGCCGATTATTTCTGATGGTGCAGCAGCAGGATTTGTCAGTAATTCTTTGTTACAAGAGTAACACAGAATAACCAAATTTCTCTAGTTCCCCTGGCGGAATTAAAAAATCCACCCAGACCTAGTATTTATGTAAACACATAAGGTAATCTGTATTTTACTAATATGTATCACTCAGTTAAGAATCATATGGTAATTACCTTGCCGTGGCACGCAGATCAAGTAGAAACTATAACTCATCCCCATCTGGATAGTGTATAGTGATGAAGATTGAGGTAATTATCTAACTCATAGAAGGAAGGGTTACCGTACATATATATAATATACCCCTCTCTTTTATGTTTAGTTTCTGTATTAATTTCCAGATTAAATTACAGAGAGTTGGTGACATATTGATATCACTGAGTTATGTCTGTTTTCTCTTGCAGTTAAATACAGGACAGTTATGGTCCGTTACTAAACATAGCTCTCTTTGCCCTTAGACAACACACTATGCCCTATAGACCTCAGTGCCAAGCAGACGTGATGATTCAGAGTGATGGAATCATATGTGTTTTTTTCCTCCTATTTTCCCTTTCCCATTTTTACTGCTGGCCCTCATATTCTTGTGAGCATAGTCAATGGCAGAGGTAGTTGGAGACAGAAAGCTGCATCAGCCCTGCTGGAGTTCAAGTACAAGATTAGTGCTTTCTGACAAATTTGCAGCCTTGCTAACTTTGGGCTAGCATGTAGTATATGTTTAAATTCCTTTCTCTCTTCCTATTTTAAAACATCCTCATTCATGATTAGTTACTTAGGAACTATGCCACTCATTATGAGATTTGCAGTCTTTTACGAAGACCGCTGTGGTGACGTCCCCCAACAGACCTCCACGGAGGCGGCAATCCACCCGCCAGATTATGACACACAAACACAAAACTGACAGAAACCAGCCACAACAACAGTTCCTCCAGACCCAATGGAGGAGAAGAACTCTCGGACCCACCACCCTCCCTGCTACACCTGCAACACACCGCCCTCCAATTTATGGACCACAAATCACCACAGTGGATACTCAATGGCGGTCAGCCGCTGGCGGCGCAGACCGCCACAGTAGAATTGGCCACTCCACACCAAAAGAAGCCAGTATTGGCCATATTGAAAAACTCACACCTGACACATATACATACACCGTACACACCCACCAATAGCACTGTAAAACATCCACCCACACAACCCACAATTCCTTGCAAACTCGAAATCTAGCTACACCATGCCAGCCCAAACATCTCTACAACTGCACACACAAATCACAGCCACCTATACACCCGTCACTCACCACACACCATACTGCAAATCCAAACACCCTCTGCACACTACACACACTACACAATAGGCATGTCCCCACAAAAAGAATCCCTGTTTAACTGATGAGGAGTTGTGGGTGATGGTGGAAAAAATCATCAGGGTGGAGACACAGCTGTTTAGTGCACAGGTCCAGCAGATATCCATTGCCAGGAATATGGAGCTATGGTGGAGGATCGTGAACAAGGTGAACTCTGTAGGAACCTATCCACACACAAGGGAGGACATTCACAATGAGTGGAACGACCAATGGGGGAAGGTGCGTGCAGTGATCTCCAGGCACCACATTGCCATCATGAAGACTGGCGGTGGACCCCCACCTCCTACCCCACAGTTGACAGCATGGGAGGAGAATGTCTTGGCAATCCTGCATCCAGAGAGTCTCACTGGAATCAATGAAGGGATGGATACTGGTAAGTAACTATTACTACCCCACCACCACCGATACCTGCGTGGCATGCCACCCCTCACCCTGACTCCTTTCACCCCACTCCATCCCATAAAGAGAACCCCCCCACTACCATCCTCAACTGTATACCCCTTCATGCCCTACCCACTGCAAGCACACCCCTCCCAGCTCTGCATGCACACACAACAGTAATGCATTGGCAGCATGTATCACTACCAATCCCACAATCCATCACCATACACTAACCAAAGGTGGAAGGACAACTCCCATCCCTTAGGGAAAGACAGAAATGCTGAATATGTAACTGACAATGACTGCAACAAATTGGTTATATGTCTACCGGTACCCCGGCCAATGTCAGCATAGACCATGTGCCATGGCAACCCAGTCTTCCACCAGAAGAAGCCCTCAGTGATGACACCAATTCTGGAAGTCTTGATCAGGATGATCTCCCTGGCCCATCTGGGACCACTGGTCAATTGGGTACCACAGCCAACACCCAGTCCACCACTGTGCACCCCATCCGACTCCAAAACCACATCAGTTACCCAGCATCACCAAACCTCTGTCCCCAGGAAACGTCGATCAACAGTGTGCCCACCTGCAGAGGTACCCAAGTCAGCACCACACTGGCAGGAGGATGAAGGTCCTGGTCTTAGTGGGAGTGGGCCCACAGTTCAGGGGACACAGGCACAGGGGGCAAAGGGGAGGTTAGCTGTGCACCAAGAGGAGCCCCAACCCAGGGATCAGACTGCCCAGGAGGTACTCACACATGTCCTGGGAGCCTACCCAAAATCCCAGGACAGGATGGGCCAGGTGATTACCACCTTGCATGAGAACCAGTGGCTACAGGGGGAACACCACCAGAAGGTCATGCAGCAGTTGCAGGCCTTCAGTGCCAACATGGCCTCCATTGCAGGGGTGCTGGGTGACATGACCAACATAATGCGTGAGTACACAACACACCAGTGGGCCCCTTCCACTAGCAAATGTACTCACCAGCCTTCAACATCTGCTGCAGCTAGTTGAGAGGAGGATCTGCCACAAGACTCACAGGAGACCAGAACCCCTCTCTCTGCAGCAGGAGAACCACCCCGCAAGTGTTCCCTGCGACCCAGACAGACATCACAGACTGTAGCCAAGACCCAGTCCATTGCCAGGAAATGAGCCCCTCCTGAATGTCTCCCTTGTGTGCCACTGAGACACCTTGCTCTCTTTGGACTGCCACTGCTCTTTTTCCTACGACCCCATGGATACTGGACCTGTGCTACAAACCAACTGGGGCACTACACCGAAGATTTCATCCACCATCACCCCACTCGATTGCACTATCCCTTCCTTTTTGTCACTTCAATAAACACCCTTGAACACAACTGAACTTTTTGTGCTTTATTTACAAAACTATGCAATATCTTGACCTGCATTATCCTGTGCAAATGTCCTGTAAAGTGTGAATCCAGCCACCAAATGTGTGAAAGCAGTCTGTAGTCATCACATTAGTTCACAGTTGTCAGCACACCAACATTTGCAAAGTGGGAAAGCATTAGTGCCAGTCAATTGAAAAGTAAAGGTAGTAGAGCAACATGAGCACCTGTAACATAACAGCCTACATTCAGCTGGACACTTCTACTCAGTAATTCGCAAGGCAATTGACTCCAAGCATCGTAAGTGATGAGAACCAACCCATTTCAGGCCCTCACACAAGGTACCACACTATTAGTTATGCCATGTTGTCAGCATGCCAATCCCTCCTTTGGACCACCTAGTCTGGGCTGTACTGTCAGGGAAATTGAAGGCACAGAGCGGTTGTGTAAGCACATTGTAAGTCACATGACATTCCTAGTAATGTATGCTAAGTACTGTATGGGATGAGGACACAGTTTGCAGTTGGCATGTATCTGAGAAAGCTAAACTACTGACACATTGCTTCAGCAGAATAAGCTTGTTCACTATCACCATAACACTGGCAGAACTGACTACAGATGGAACAGTTACAGGTCACCTAATGCACACATTTGTGCTTGGCACAACACAGCAGCCACACAGCACTTAACTGTAATGGAGGTATGAACAGAAGTTCAATCCTACCAGAGTGTCTTTTGGAAGTACTGCTGTATCAGATGTGTCCTGTTGTCCACATCCTCCTCTTCCTCATCACTGTCTTCAGTGTCCTCTGTTGCCACAGGTACATTGTCTCCCCCCCTCCTCCTACAGAAATGGCACATGGCACCTGGGGGCACAATTGTGCAGAATACAGAAAGCCACCACTATCTGGCAGACCCTCCCAGGGGCGTAGAGTAAGGATCTACCAGTTACATAGTAGAACCGGAACCTGACTTTCAATAGCCCAAAAGTATGTTAAATTATCCTCCTGGTACACCCATGCGCTTCATTGTACTGATTTTCTGCCCCTGTCCTCGAATTCCTCACTGGTGTCAACAGCCAGGATAGGTTTGGGTAGCCAGAGTTACCTGGAAGTAGTGAGAGACACACATTACTCATGTACAATGGCACAGAGTAAACTTCAGGTGGCATACAGGGACATAGATTGGGTGAAAACTCAAGCTCACCTATGAGCCACACTCTCTGCCACTATAGTTGTGCCATCACCTGTGGGACGCTGTTTTTCATCAACACATACGCATCATACACAGATCCAGGAAACTTGGCAGTAACGTAGGAAATGTATTGAGCTGCAAGGCCCACTATCTAGACATTTATTGAGTGGTAACTCTTCCTATTCCAGCAGACCTGATTATTTGTCCTGGGAGGGACAAAGGCAATATGGGTCCCGTCAATGGCCACAATCACATGTGGTATGTATCCCATGGTGTAGAATGCAGCCTTCACAGTGGGCAAATCTTCCCTCTGGGGAATGAGATATAGCTGCCCATGCGTTTCAGCAAGGCAGCCAAAACTCTTTTCAGCACATTCGAAAACAATGGCTGTGACATTCCTGCAGCCAAACCCACAGTCACCTGGAAAAAAACACTTGCCAGGAAGTGGAGCACTGACAGTACCTGTGCTGCAGGGGGTATTGCTGTAGTGCTATGGATACCATGAACCAGATCTGGCTCCCATTGTAGAAACAGTTCAGTAATTGTGGCCCTGTCCAGACAATAGGTCATTATGATGTGGCATTCCTCCAATGTGGCCAAGTCGATTAGGGGTCTGTACACAGGTGCTTTTACCTCCTCGTCCTTCTCCTCCTCCTCCTCTGCAATGGTTGGTATCTAAGTAAACCAAACATGAGAAGTGTGTGACTACAGGAAGTTTGGACTCACAATATCAGTACACAGAGCAGTCATACCTGATTTAGTCCAATAAAGATTGTAAATTGCACTGGTGTCCTCTACATGCAAACAGACTTCCTCAAAAATACCAATACTTTTAATTAGCCATTGTATCTCACAGATTTAGTAGGAGTCATGTGTCGTGATTAGTAGAATCTGATTTCAAATGTCCTGTCAACTTCTAATTTACAAGCAGTGCACTGGTATGAGATCTAATTTGAGTGCCAGAGTCTACAAGCAAACCATAGTATGCAGCGGACTGGAACTGCCTTGGTACCTACCATCGGTACCTATGACGCACGTTAGATTGACCGCCATGAGTACCAGCAACAGGAATTGGCAACCGTCTGTCCTGTATGCAGGGAGCAGGTGGAAGTGACCTCACTCTGCTGATGTTTTGCGTCATGGCAGAAGGCGATCTGCACCGCTGTGCAACTCCTCATTGGTTAACATGGAAGTCTAAGGGGCACAGGCACCATTGATGATCAGAGCCGGCAGTGATGGTGTACACCGCCGTGCACGTGACCGCAATTTTATCTATTCCACTTCACTTGATTCTAGCCTCTCAACACAGCAACACCTCCACTGCGTGTGCTGCTGAGTCCTGTGTCTGGAACTCGCGATGGCCTGTGCTACAGGGGACATGGCCCAGCCTTCACATCGGAGACATTGGAAAAGCTTGTGGATGGGGTTCTACCCTTGTATGGACAGTTGTATGGGCCTCCAGAGCCCCTTTTGGGTACTTTGGATGTGACATAGCTGTCTGGGGTGTATGTGTGTGCTGGCAGTGTGTCATTTGCGGAGTGTATCTTTGCTGCATGCAATGTGTACGCAGAGGTACGAGTCATGTGTGGGGTTAATGTGGGATCTATGCAGTATGTAAGCTATTGCTGTACCAGATTGGAGTGTTGAGTTCATAGTGTTCAATCATCTGTGTTCTCTATGCAGGTCAGCGCCCATCAGGAGAAAGGGTTGTGGCGTTCCATCGCCAAGGATGTGCGGACCCTAAGGGTACATATCCGGCTGAGCACCCACTGCAAAATGAGGTGGGAGGACCTGTGATGCAGGGCCTGGAAGACTGCAGAGGGCCAGCTGGGGATGTCCTCCCAACGAGGGAGGGGTGCCCATCAGACCCTGACCCCACTAATGGCCCGCATACGGGCGGTGGGCAATCCGGAGTTGAATGGGTGATTGAGGGCAGCACAGCAGCCACAAGGGGGTGAGTACACACTGTGGAATTATTTCTTGATGCCTGTAATGGTGTATGGGTACAAGCCTCTAGTCAGTGGATGGCCCAATATACCCATTTTGCTAATCCTGTAGAGTCCTGCTTAGCAATGAAGAGTGGTATGTACATTTGGTATTGGCAAGTAGCTGGAATACCATGGCAGACATCGCTTAGTGAGTCTCAGTAGGTATGCAGATGATAGTGTTTCAGTTCATTTCTGCTGTTGTTCCCAGGCAACGCTTTGTATTGTGGTTCATACTGCACAGTGTTAGTCCCAGTGAGTCATTGTGATGTGTATTTCATATGTGTTGCTGTTGCTGTAATTGACCCTGTGCTCCCTTTCTTTCTCCCCACCTTCTCTCCTTTTCTCATCCTGTCCTTGTGTGTATCAGCATCATCTGGTGAGGGAGCAGGGGCACTGGCGAGTGGGGGATCTGCAGCCCACTGGACCCAGGAGGCAGAGTCCACTGATGTCGATGGGACCAGTGGGTTAGAGGGGGAGGGGAGCACCACAAGGGAGACAGGAACAATGACAACAGACTCTTATTTCTCCTCCAATTGAAGCTCCTTGGTTGTGGCGGACCCCTCTGGGACCACCCCAGCTACATCATATTCCACCACCTACGTACCCCCACTGCCCTCCCAGTAGCCCTCCACCCAGTTGCCCGTGCCCGCTCGCCCAGGAGGATGGGTGTCTCCTTTGCCCCAGGCACCTCAGGCCCTGCCCCAGTCAGCCCTGCTGCCCTCACTGAGGAGGCTATTGACCTCCTGAGATCCATCTCTGTAGGGCAGTCAACCATAGTGAATGCCATCCAGGGGCTAGCATGCCAGATGCAGCAATGCAATGCCTCCCTGGAGGGAATTCACGGTGGCTTGACTACCCTACAGCAATTGTTTCAGGCTCTGGCCTCCTCTTTGACGGCAGCCAGTGTCACTGATTCTTCCACCCCCCCAACTACCTGTTCCCAATCCCAAAGCCCTCTCACCCTACCCATCCCAAGCACACAATCAGACCAGCATGCACCCAAGAGAACAGACAGGACTCAAACAGACAGGCACAGGCACCACAGATCACACCACATGCATTCACACAGTCAATGCACAGAAGCACACACAACAGCCACTGCCTCCACTGTCTCCCCCTCCTCCTCCTCCCTCACAGTCACATCAACACTCACACCTGCAAGCACTGCATCTTCAGTCCCAGATCCTGCCACCTGTGCAGCCTTGCCCACCTCACTTGCACTTATCACCCCCCATACATTCATATGACCTGTTTGTCCGACCCTGCCTTCCCACCCCTTCCAAAAAAACAGTAACTCTCCCACTCAGACACTCAAGAGCCATTTACCTCTCTCACACACACACTGTACATGCACCTGCAACCCATTCCACCACAGCTACTCCTCCTTCAACCACTCTCTCTAACTCCACTCCCAAACCTGCTCCCACAACCTGCCCCAATGGGCCAAAGAAACTTTTTCTTGCCTGCCTTGAACTCTCATCTCCTCCTCCCCCTGTCCTGCTGGAAAAGGAAGGTTCTCCTTCTCCAGCCCAGTACCTCCAGCTTCCAGTCTTCTCATATCCCTCCACCTTCAACAAAACCTACCACTAAGGGGCACCAGACTGTCACTCCAAGCCCCCACTCCAACACCACTCCTCTGGCTCCTAAACAAAAGAGCAAGGACCCGCCCCTCCCAAACCCAAGTCCAAGGACCCCACCCACCCACTCACCCCATGAGATACCTGTCTTTCATCATGATGTCCCTGCCCAGTGGAGTGACTTGGGCTATCAAGAGTCAAGTTGGGCCTTTGTACATTGACCTTTGGTTTGAACAGAACATTGGACTGGCCGATGGCCCTTTGTGTATATAATTATTTTAATGTGCTCGCTCTTCCCACCAGAATAGAGTTGTTGGACCAAAGGTATGTGTCCTGGCTTTCTTTACCTATGGCTTATGTTGTTGATTAATTTCTCTGCAGATTGTTCTCAGTGTGTGGTATGTGTCTATGGTGTGTTGTGCATGTGGGTGTGTCACTCTCCCCTCCCTCCCTTGTGTGCTAGGTGGCTTTACTCACCATCGTCGTGACTGCTCCTAGACTGCCATTGTGTGGTACTGCATCGACAGGACTTCAAGATCGGGTTCCATGGTGTCCGCGGGCTCCTGTGTGTCCCTGGAGCTGACTGTCTCCTTTATATGATTCGTTTACACCAGGATATTTGTGGTGGTGGTCCGGCCCTGGAAACCCTGGCGGTCTGCTATGTCATAATATGGTGGGTGGAGAGTGGTATTCCGCCAGCCTGTAGATGACAACCACTATGGTCTGTGGCTGAACCGCGCTGGAGGGTCAAGTGGTACTTCGCTTTCTATGGGAGGGATCACCGCCATGGTCATAATTTGGTGGTCTTCGCCGCCAATCTGCCGAAGGTACTACCGCCATCACCAGAGTGGCGTCAACTAATTGCCAATGTCATAATAAGGTTCTATGTGTTTCCTTCTTGAAACTTTCATTCAATGTTGCTCTTAAGTACTGAAATCTCATACAGTGTGCAATTGCTACTGCACATTTCACATGTTCTTTCGTAAGGTAGGAAATAAGCTATATTTTAATCCAGAGGCAGCACAAATCTGGTAGATTAGGATTATATATTACCACCTGCATGCTGTTAAATCATTATGGTCATCATTATGACCCTTGGAGTCTTCTGACTGCCAAGGTTAATGTGGCGTGTGAACGCCAACAGGCTGGCGGTACATACCGCCACATTATGGCTGCAGCCAACCCACCACTTCTCCACTCATACTGCCATATCGGTATGAGCCGCCACGCCAGAGATGTCAATCTCTGACCCAGCGGCCCACAGAGTACCACCGGCGACATTATGAGTCGGCCTACCGTCATGGTTTCCATGGTGTTAGCAATGTCATGAAAACCTTGGCAGTAGGTCGTACCGGTGACAGGGAATTCCTTCCCTGTAACCGGTAGGCAGCTTCCCCACCCCCCAACACTCACCTGACACCCCCACCCCTCTCTATTTAAACTCCCCTTTCAAACACCTCCCCTCCTATACATGCATACACCCCCTTCCTCAATAAATGTACACACCCACACGCACCATGCATACACGCATTCTCTCATTCACTGGTATACACGCATTTACATACACATTTGTCCAGATATACTCACACACATTCTTACACACAGACACACTGACATGCAGACACTTCACCATTATGACACGCATTCACCCACACGCATACAACACGCATACAACACAACACACACAGACGCATTCACACAAGCACTCACACATGCCCTCACACACTCAGACACACACAACTGGGTCTCCCGCCAGGAACAGGATGGCGGTAGGGGGTGCCGCGGGGCCCCTGGGGGCCCCTGCAGTGCCCATGCCAATGGCATGGGCACTGCAGGGGCCCCCGTAAGAGGGCCCCACAAAGTATTTCAGTGTCTGCTATGCAGACACTGAAATACGCGACGGGTGCCACTGCACCCGTCGCACCCCTGCAACTCCGCCGGCTCCATTCGGAGCCGGCATCCTCGTTGCAGGGGCATTTCCGCTGGGCCGGCGGGCGCTCTTTTGGAGAGCGCCCGCCGGCCCAGCGGAAATGTATGAATGGCCGCCGCGGTCTTTTGAGGCCCAAAGTGTTGGTGATTGGAGGGGACTACAACAGTAAGCACTGGGATTAGCCCAGATAGAACTAGAACAATACCATTAAATGCAGGACCCCTCCTCCCCCAAAGCATTCAGAGAGACCATTGTATGCCACAAGGTTGACTGTCATCAGCATACTCTATAAGAAATATTTAGACCCAGACTATGGATCGAGATGTGAACAGGCACAATCTTAGAAGGACAAATTGCTTTGAAGAGCAGCCTCATTATCATTTATTGGCAACAAATAGAATCCCACATATCACCAACATAGCTCAGGAAAAAGAAATGCATCGGCTGGCTTCAACTAAAAAAAAGGTTCTTTGAGCTGTGTCTCTGACTCACCGATGAACCCACCTGTAGTAATCCCAGGGCATTTCTAATACTTTTCCTTTTCACCATGACACGAGAAATGATTGGGAGTAACCAGGACCATTGAAAGTCCGGTGATGTTAGGTTTCAACACCTCAGTAGTGATGGTGTTAACTCGTAATTCTACAAACCAAGCAAAAAAATTCCTGGAGAACATGCATTATTTCTTCACTTAAATGATTGATTATTGGATTATGGTGGTTTTGGTGTTTGGGGAGGGATACATAAATATAATACTGGAAGGTTTGAATTTTTGAATAAATATAAATTCAACCATACACCCAAGGACACCACATAGACACAATCGTAATCGCCTCAGTTGCGGAGATCTTCCTATGGTAAAGTAGAGGAAAAAGTAACATAGTTTATTGAACTTGATAAATATTAGTAAATATATTTTTATGTTGAATATTAGTATACATGTTTTATATCTGTTTTAAAATGAAAATGTTACAGCAATATTTACTTAATGTAAATTTAAAATGTAAATATTCTGCTTATATTACATTAAATCCCGGCTGTGCACTTATGAGTGATTTCTAATTTTAAGTAGGTTTACTTCTTAATACACATATTAAATTAAATTTGGGCTATACACTTTTGAAAATGTTTGGTACTTTTTAGTAATTCACAAATCCAAGTGTAACTTTACTCCAAAAGTGTGTGACCTTACTTGCCCAGGGGCTTCAATTTGATGGAGATGTGTAAATTGCACTCGGAGTTTGTGAATAGACAAAAAGTAGTTAATTATTCAAAAGTGAAAGTTACGTTTGTAAATCATGCCCTTAATATTTTGCAGAATAAGGCTATATCATGAACCCATCAATTCAAAAAGGAGCCATGCCCTTAGAAACAACAGGTAATAAACAACAAAAATGGCTTATATTCAATGCTTAGATAAAGCTTGTACCAACTGATTACATTTCAAGGTATAAGACAGGTACAATCTTTATCTAACAATAAATGGAAAAGTGCAGCCAGTAAGTACAGAAAAAATCTGTATTTATCTTGGAAGTTCTAAGTTTTAATGATGTGAAAGCACCAAAACCAGTGCTCATTCCCGAAGGTTTGATTAACATGGATACCCGGTTGCCACGTTTAAACAACTTGGCTACTTTTTAAATATGTCTTTATCAACAGTCCTTGTCTCAATGTTTTCTAAGGTAAAGGGTCCCTTGCAACCATATAATGTCCAATGTGTTTTAATACCACACACATTGAAGGTCACAACTCTACTCATAGGGCATTCTCTGTCTTGTTTAGCAAAGTTGTATCATCGTCACAGGCAAATGTTGGAAGAACTATGGTTGATACAATGGGGATATCAACCTTTTATTCTGTTCATAAGCATATCAATTAAATACGTCTGAGGATAGAGCCCCCTGCCCCCATTTAGCTCCTCCAGATACGGTAACATAACTAACCATTTCAATGGTTTTCCTAAAACGTACCTGAACAATATTTTTTAAATAAGTTCATTAAAGTACATTATGTGATTCAGGTCCAATCCAAAATTTACACCACAACATGTTTAGTCCATTTTTCAGTACATATCCAAGAATTCTGTGCAGCGCATATCTTTAGGTAAATGAGTGCATCACTGTAAGAAAGTGCATTATTAATTGAAGCAAATAGTCACTAAAGAATTAGGTTCAGGCAAATGTTTCAGTAATTTTAACCTGGGCTCACCACCTGGTAACTATGGTACAAAGCAGACAGGCTTTATCTGAACAAAAACATATAAAGAATCAAAAACATAACAAAATTAAAACCACACTCCAATTTATAAGAAGTATAACATTTAATAAAGAAAATAACACCAAAATGACAAAAGTTCAGCAAGGAAAACCAGTGATATAATTATTTTAATGTTTAAGGAAAAAAACACCAAGGAAAAGAAAAGTGCCAATCAGTAATACCTGTTCCCTGGTGACCAGAATGTAAGTGCAATTTCAGGCCTATTGAGATGGAGCATAGATTCACGTCAAGCAGATTTGCCCCAGTCAAAGATCTGTCTAAACTCTAAATCAGGCCCTTAGTCTCTGAGATGAAAGTCAAAGTCCTTCAACAACGTTGCAGAGGGTATCCGAGGAAGTCCTCTTGGAAGTGGGTAACCATCGGACAAGGTCCCAATGAAGCCACTGGTTTTGGTGGGAAAAGCTCACAGAGGATAAAGTTCCAATTTTGTGCCAAGGGATGTCCTCTCATTGACTGGATACTTTTCACAGTGACAAGAAGAAAACCCCCTTGGGGGGAAATATTATACTCTCACTCCACACAGTCTACTTACAAACAAACTGCCAAATCCAGTGAGCCGTCACAGTAAAGGAATATGTAAAAGAGAAAAGTAATGATCAATAACAACCCCATACAAATACTCTATTCATAACTATTTTGAGTACATAATTTTATTCTGAAATAAAATGTGTTTCAGTGGTCTTAGCAATAATTTTCCTCCACCACCACATTATTGCTAAGACCACCGCAACGCATCAGTGCTAGCGGATTAGCTAGACTGACTGGATTCAGCCAGAATCAGATGACAAAGACTCAAGCTATTGGCTGTTGGATACCTGAGTGGGACAGCTATTTGTGATAGACAAAGGAGAGTGTCTTGGGTGTTGTCTCCCTATTTTTTATTGTTATATGTACTGAGTACACAGTGATGTGGTTATGGTATATGTTGTTAGCATGATACTTTAACTGTTTTAGATTTTTGTTTTTTAATAATTGTCTATTGAGCTCTTTTTATGGTGGGCAGTTATTTATATGGGGGTGTTTTATTTCTGAATACAATTATGTACTGTAAATTGTTGTGAATAGAGTATTTGTATGGGGTTATTATTGATCATTAATTTTTTTCTTTTACATCTTCCTTTATTGTGACGGCCCACAGGATTGGTAGTTTGTAAGTAGACTGTGTGGAGTGAGAGTGTAATATTTCCCTCCAAGGGGGGTTTTCTTCTTGTCATTGTGATTTGGTGCCCTGGCCCCTTGGCAGATAAGTAGTGTGAGGGGCCCTCTCTCGCTTCTTTTTGAGTGGATACTTTTTGCACCATGGCATGATCAAGATTTCTACGTTGGGACTCCGTTCCTTTTTCAGAGCACAGAAGCATCCAGCTGGAAAAGGTTGCAGGCTTTATCTGACAATGACTTCTATGAGGCAAGATACCTTCTTGCTGAGTGCCTGCTAAAACAGATTTGCTGCTGCTGAGTAGAAAACCCTGTTTCTTTAGGAGCTCATTATATCAATTTTGCTGGAGCAGCTCAGAAATGTGGTCCCAGTCCTCTAGGGGCTGTAAGTCAGACTTTTTCTAAGTCCGGCAGCTTTTCAGAGATTGCAGAAGAAATCAAGTGAAACAGAGCCGAGGATCTCAAGAATTTAGAGAACAGCACCTAGGAGTCAAAACTAACTCCAGCCCAGGCCACCTGCAGAGTCCCTTCCAGGTCCAGTTGCTACTGCGCACATCATAAAAAGGCCTCTTGCAGCTTGATGTGTTCCGTTTTCCACACAGGAAATCGGTCAACCGACCCTTGGAGTCCAGTTCTTTGTCTAGTTATGAGTGGGAGCAGGTCCAGCCCTTCAAATCTCCTCACAGGTCTCAACCTTCAGATGCAGTCCATCTTTGGTCTTCCCACAGTTCCAGAAAGTATTCTGAGGTAGGTGCTTCGGGGGCCACATTTATGGTTGGCAGTAGCTAGTGGAAAATGGTGACTCCTGGGTCCTCCCTAACCTCTGGAATAAACATTTGCAGGGACAATCCTATCCCCTTTGCAGCAGTTATTGCTTGTCCTACTGTACGTAATCCCATAGTGTACCTTAATACCAAAACCCCAAATTGGAGAATGTTTTCTCCTTTATGCAGAGCCTGTGTGCCCACCCAGAGGTGTGGCAGGAAAAATGAGCACTCCCCTCCTTTGTGGTCACTCAAAACTTGTTTTGGGGGTCGCTCCCTGCCTCTGAATTTGGAGTGAGCCTGGCTAATGAGAAAAAAGATTTTACTTCTCCAGTCTCATCTTACATTTACTTGTGAAAGGACACGCCCTTTTACAGGTTAGTGTAGTTACTGGGTCCCAATTAACTGGTCCTGATGCAAGAACGAAAACACCTCCTGGAATGCCTAACTGGGACATATAGTGGGTCCATTACCCTCTTTAAATTAGGTACTCCTCTGGTGCAATATTAAGAGGAATTAGGTTGAAGCACAACCAGTCTCCATTGAGCGCTATAAACTGGGGTCACAATTACCACCGGCAAAACAATGTCAGCGAATGAGTTGGGCTATAGTCATTCTGCATAACAAACTATCCTTATATTTGTATATTTCCCACTCTAGTGATGTGTTACACTATTGTGTGTGACTAGAATGCCAGATATTTCTTGTAAACGTGAAAATCTAAATAAAAATTGAAATTTAGAATTCAGTAAAAATCCTCATTAACGTCAAGTCCTGGTGAGACACTGTTAGCTAATTCAAATTAGCTTCCACATGGGGAAAGTTACCTTTCCTAAATAGTTATTAAAAATCCATCTTCGCAATTTGGCTTTTAATAAATTTTAAAAATAATGGTTCAACTATTTCTCTAGCTTCTCCCAAACCCAAGATAGCAGAATTAAACTTTAAAATCACTTCCCAGTGTTTGTCTATGGGCCCATTAGAGTTTGTCTATGGGCCCATTAGATATGCTAACTTTAAATTTATACACATCACACTTTTAAATACCATGCATGCTATCTTGTTGGCTAATGGGCAAATAGATGTGCATACAGATGAATTATTAACATTGAAAAAAAATGTTTTACCTGTCAAATGGTTATTTTGACACTGTGTGCTGAAGGTGTAAAATGCAGCCGTCAGGATACAGTGGTAGGCCTGAAGTCATTTTTGCTTTGTCACCCTAGTGGATGGCACAGTTAGTGTTGCAATCCACAGGCGACATTTCATTTCCATGCCAGAAGGGTATTTCTGCACCATGTACTATGGCATTATAAGAAAGTTAAAGAAGCTAATAAGGAGTTTGCCAACCTCCTTAATGTTTTCTTAGGGAGATCGCTACCCTAGGCAGCAAAGAAAAACAGGTTCTTCCTGCATAGCTTTTTGTAGCATTGAAAACTGCAGGGTGGGTAAGGGTTGGAACAGAGTTTGTGAATGTCCACAAGCATACACGTTTACAGGAGTTCACAGACATACACAGCAAACAATGCCTTATTCCTCCCACCCATTCCATGGGAAGAACTACTGCTTATTGCTCCACAGTCCTGATGGGTAAATTTACTGTATGAAGCCATTTAATGCATGGCAATATTACTTTTGTGTATTCCTGACAGGCATAAATGCAGGCATTTTTGACTGCAGAAGTAAATTTATAGCCATAAATGCCTTTGAAAATGTCTCCCATAGCCTTTAACAGCTCTGATCCCTCATCTTACTGCTTTCCCTGAAACCCATGCCACTGCTGTCAATGGGCCCACTCACACCAGAACATAGTGTACTTTAGAATTATTTTCAGACAAGAATTACTGACAACGTGATGTTCCAGGTTTTACTTTTGAAAATGTAATTATGAGAGATTGGGTTGTTGGTTGGATGGAGTGAGAGCAACAACCATAATCTCTGCGAGGCAAACCACAAAAGTCACCAAATTAACCTTCGTTTAACCCAGGTTAGCTAGGCACAAAAAGTGATCAGGTATAAATTAGAGGAAATGCGTGAAGTATTCATGCAGCAAACAAACTGTATTAAAGTAAAAGCACAACACACAAAAAAAACTCAAACCATTTTAGAAACATAGTAGTATAGTTTAATAAATTATTTGACACCAAAACAACAAACATCCAATCAGTATAACTGGAGTAAATAATTGAATTGGTCCCAGTCAGTGCTAACTTTGGAATTAGGAGAAATTCTGTGAAACAGTATGTGAGAAGGCAAAGCTCAGCAGGCAGTGCTGCAAGAGGTCTCCAAGGAGGGTGCCTCGCAGTCAAATGGCCTTGGGTCAAAGCCGAATTGAAGATTTCCATGTATTACTTAGTCGTCAAAATGTACGTCGAACACTCCAGCGTGACTAGGCAGAGGGCTGGAGACAAAGGGGGTCATTACTTGCTTGGCGGGCGACTCCCGAGGTCCCCATTACAACATCCCTGCTGGGCCGGCTGGCGCAAACCTAGTTTACGCCCGCCGGCCCAGCGGGGATGCGGACGCAACATAGGAGCCGGCTCCTAATGGAGCCGGCGGTGTTGCGGACGTGCGACGGGTGCAGTAGCACCCATAGCGCTTTTCACTGTCTGCTATGCAGACAGTGAAAAGCTGCAGGGGGCCCTGTTAGGGGGCCCCTGCACTGCCCATGCCAGTGGCATGGGCAGTGCAGGGGCCCCCAGGGGCCCCAGGACTCCCCTTACCGCCAGCCTCTTCTTGGCGGTGCAAACCGCCAGAAACAGGCTGGCGGTAGGGGAGTCATAATCCCCAGGGCAGCGCTGCTTGCAGCGCTGCCCTGGCGGATTATCACCGCCGGGCTAAAATGGCGGGAAACCGCCGGCCCCAGCGGTGCGACCGCGTGCTACCGCCGCAGTCATAATATGGGTCTCCGTACCGCCAGCCTGTTGGCGGTACAGACGCCACTTTAGCCCTGGCGGTCTCTGACTGCCAGGGTCGTAATGACCCCCAAAGACAGTTCCATAAGGTCAGATACCCCTTTGGTGAAGGATCACTGCAATGGATTTGATGCTGTGGAGAAGAACGTAGCAGGGGAAACCAAAAAGTAAATCCAACTGGCAATGCACCTCAAGTGGATAGGCAAGCAAATTGGTCCCAGTCTACTCTTGGTTGTCAGCGCAGTTTTCAGCCAACATTTTTCAAAGTCCTCAGTTTTGGGGTGCCATCTGGGCACCTGAAGCACTGCAAACAAGGGTCTAGGACAGATGAGACACGTCTTGGGGGTTCAAGACTTACTCAGGCTGGGTCCAGGGTGGATTCAAGATGATGGGAGCATTTTATGTCCCTGTGTCTCTAAACAGGAGGCCAGCAAACTAGCCCTTAGAGTTACTTCTGGTAGCCCTGAGTACAAATTTAGATGTAGGGATCATCAGCAGGACTGACCTCTGAGGGTTCAAGGCAGACTCCATGCAGCAACAAATCAGTCCTTCCAGGTAAAGCAGCAGTCTGGCACAGTGCGCAGCAGTACACAGTTGCAGGCAGTCTTCACAAAGTCCTTCCACTGGTCCAGTAGTAAACTGAAGAGTGGTTCTGAAGGTCATATTTTTATATCCTGCTGCTCTTCTTCTGGAAGGTGGGTGACGTTTCTGAAAAGGTTCTTTGAAGTGCGTGGAATGTTCTGACTCCCCTGCCCTCACTCCAAGCTGTCTGTAGTGAAAATGCAGGGTTGGTAGGCAATTTGTGGGAAGGCAGGGAACAGGCTATTCTAGTATAAGTGGGGCTGTGCATAACTTCGCTTCCCCATTCTACCAGCAGAGGCACATCCAATCTCTTTATTTGGTGACTGTGAGGAATTCACAAAGTCTAACTTTCAACTACACCCAGTCGTGTGACTCAAGACAGGCTGCAGGCACAAAGGACCAAGGGCAAGAAAATGCCAAAGTTCTAAATAAAATGTTAATGAAAAATATGACTTTATCATTTAAGAGGGTTTATCATTACAACTATTTATGTGCTCCTCCAACTGGAAATTACAGCTTGTTAACTTTAATACGGAATCCCCAGAGTTATCCTATGGGAGGAGGAGGCCTCACAGTAGTGAAAATGAATTTGGGAGTTTTTCACTATCAGGACATGTAATAGTTAAATGTGCATGTCCAATATTTTATTTACACAGCCCACTGCCCTATGGGCTACCTAGGGCCTACCTTAGTGGTAATGTATATGTAATAAAAGGGGAGTTTCAGGCTTGGCAAAGGGGGTTTTATTGCCAAGATGGCATGGCAGTTTAGAACTGCATTCAGACTGCAATGGCAGGCCTGGGGTATGTTTTAAGGTGCTATTTAAGTGAGTTACACAATAAGTGCTACAGGCCACTGGTAGACTTTAATTTACAGGCCCTGGGTATATGGTATACCACTGTGCAAGTGACATATATGCCAATCAAGTATATGCCAATCAAACCATGTTTCGGGAACTGAGCACAAGCACTTTAGAACTGGTTAGTAATGGTGAAGTTCACAGAGCTCTAAAGCCAACCAAATGGATTTTAGCAAAACCTTTAACTAAGAAGACAAAAGGTTTGAGGGAAGACCACCCTAAGGCTGACAAGTCTAAACGTAGGTGTATGAAATACGGTACATTACAGGATAATATTTGAAATACTTACATTATCAGGCCTGTCATGTTGGCTATACTTTTTCGATTGGAGCAAAGTCAAGAGGCATTTGTGTATAGCAGGGTTCAAACTGAGGCACCATGGTGCCAAAATAACGAAGGACAGGGATGCACCCAGAGTAATTACCAGTTCCTGAGATTAATTCAAGCCTTCCATTCATCATTTTTTCCTTGTATGCTTCAACCTTATTTGAGGCCAATTTAAATCTCCCAACACTTGCCAGGACAATGGAGTGCTTGTGCCATCCTGTAATTTGAACCATATTGATCTTGCACACCTCTCATCAGGCAATTAAGTCAATATTTTGTGTCACACAAAGGATAATAGGTTTGTTCTTGCTGATATTTGGGGACAGCTAAAATTGAACCAGATGCCAAGGGTTCTTCACGGAGAAAGTCTTACACAACCAAACATCCATGGCAGATCATTATCTACTTGTGGATCGACCTGAGACTAGACTGGGGCTGCTGGAACAGTCGAAGTCTGGTCTTTAGAAGGCAGGTTTCAACAGCTTAAACTGGGAGCTTGTATCTCATACCCATGCAAACTGCGTTGTGGGGTCCCAACGGGATATACCCTATTCCCTCTCTTCTTAAAAACAGAATATGCTATCTCTAGTTAGGTTAATAATTTTAATAAGGCAGGGGTGTAAATGCAATATATACTGTAATTCAAATGGTAAAATTTAATTCCCCTCGCCCTCCTCCCCCCAAATTCTTAAGAGGTACAGATTATGATAGTCTACATTTCTGGATGTGAGCCCGTTTGCGCATTGCTGAAAAAGTATACGTGAAAAATAAATTACGACAAGTAGCATGTTGGAAATCTTCCAGAAGCCCTTCAAAAGGCTTGTTTGGTTACCTCTTGGCCTTGTTGTCTTCCTGACGACTCAGTTATTTGATGCACGTGCCATTGAGTAACACAACTCCTGACATCCAGCTTAGCCAGCAGTTTCCAGATCCTGAAGTCTCTTCATCACACGTTTATTTAACACCTTTATCCTGTAAACATTATCAGTTGCTTGATTTTCTTTTCCTGACATCTCGTAAGATGTTTCTGACATCTGCTAGCAGTTTCCTGCCACCTTTAAAACCGTTAGTCACACAACCCATCTGATGTTGTTATCGTTTGTGCATTGTATATCTTTAGATATAAATGTTGTCGTGAACATCTAGAAAAACAAAGCTAGACGTTCCATTTTAACTTTGTGACCAATGTATTTTTTCTGCATGCCTTAATTGCTGGTGCAAAATATGTTTATGTAAAAAACAGATAATGTCTACAAATGTACACAATACATATATAGCATTGGAGGTGCATGGTTTCACACTTTTTTGTGTTCACCTCATAATATAGAATGTTTTTATCGTATTTGCGCACTACTGTTTGAACCTCCGTAACGTGCATTACGTTTCCCTCAAAAATACAATACTTCATTAGATTATGCATCATAAAACAGGATTTTGAAAGTCTTATCTTCATATTTCATTTCACAACTCACCCTGGCAAGCACCTCTCTTATCTTGGGGCTATGTACACAGCTATGCATTAGCATTTCCCAAGGAGTGTTGATTGCATACAGCATTAATCTAAACAAGCATTTGCAATGCAATGGGTCGAGTTAGAGCTATTAGCATTGTAAACTCCTAACCGGACTTTTCTTGCCACATAACCTGCTAATGAAAAGTAAAACAGTTTCACATATGCGAGCCGACGGTCACCATGAGCGTGAAGGAGACACAGAAAAGCAAACAGAAGTTCGCTTGCAGTGAAACATATTGGCAAAAGTGCAATTATCCATGTAACCTCAAAAGTAGAATTATCCATGTAATCAGCCAAAAGTAGAATTATCCATGTAACAGGGACGATGCAATGCAAAGAGCTCGACTACTGCCCAGCAAGATAGCTCTGCCTAGGAAGTAAAAAGAAATAGTGCAGAAGACATTCGGAAAACACAGAGCTTAGCATGTTTTTAGTAGTTTACTGGTGCTGTGGAGGAGGGATAAACACCAGAAAATGCAAGACGTATGCATGCCTTTCACTAATGAAATCAAGTGAATTTTAAAAGGCAGGCCCACAAACCAACCTAACTGATGGGCATGGTTTAAAGCCCACAGAGAGATAACAACAGGGGCCAGAGTGCTTGCACGCACTCGACCCTAAAAACACACATCACGTTGTTATTTTGATTCTCTTTTTGTGTTGATCAATTTGCATTATAAATAGGTGGAAACAATTCATCTAATTAAATAGCTCAACTTGAGCATTTATGGCTGAATTAAGCAAGTAAGGTATGGGTTAATTTGTTTGTGAAAAGCTTTTGAGTATTGGCATGTTGTACAAAATTGGACTAGTATTTGAAGTAGTAGACTGCTCACTTTGAACATTAATCACAGCCCTTGTCAGGGCGAACCCTAAAAGTCATTAAATTAATCTGAGCTCAACTCCCTGGTAGCTATGACAAAGAACAGACACCCTTAAGTTAGCGGATTTATAAAATATGTTTGCAGGAGCAAACCAGTAATAAACTCAAAATACAAAACAACATGAATTTCCAAACTGATTTAGAATAATAGAATAACATTTAGTACACAAAATGACATAGAAATGTCAAAAATTCAATAAGGTGAACAAGAGATATACGTTTTTAAAGATTGGAGGGAACATCATGCCAAAAGAACCGAAGCGCTAATCATAGTCTATGGTCGAAGTAGGCTGCTACCTAGCCACAATTTGAGGCTGACTGCGATGGAGCACAGGTCAAATACACCAATCAGGTTTGTCCTTGTCAAAGATTTCACCTTCTTGCTCAATCCTGTAAGACCCAATCCACCACAGGAGGACACTTCTAAAGTGACCCAGGACCTCAGGGGAGGGACGTACAGACTCACAGGGTGTCATTCAGAAGCCAACACCTGGATCCCATCCAGATCCAAACAAAGACCTCTTGCAGCTTTGTGGTGCCAACTGATCCTAGGAGTTCACATCTTTGCTCTGGTACAAGAACGAGCAGGTCCACTCCTTCAGAGCAAGTATCATGTTACAGACAGCAGATCCAGAAAGTGTAGTCTGCTTCTGATCCAAAAAAGTATTGTGAAGTGGATACCTTACAGTTCTACATTTATGTCTGGCTATATATATGATACAATACAATAAATGTATAATGCACACAGCTGCCTCGTAGGAAGGGCCTGGTGTAATCAGGCTAAGGCGCCACCCAGACTGCTAGTTGTCAAATAGATAGGTCGTCTTCAAGAGTCTATGGAAGGCCTGTTCACAAGGAGCAAAATGGAGATAGGAAGGCAAGGAGTTTCAACGTTTAGCAGACTAATAGGAGAAGGACCGACTGCCTCATCTAGCCCTACAGATCCTGGGCACCAAGAGAAGTTTTTGTCTGTTGGACTGGAGTGATCTAGCCTGACAATATGGTTGCAACTGTTTCCTTAAATAGCCAGGGCATGAGGACTTTAAATTTAACATGGCTGCTAATTGATAGCCAGGGAAGGCTCTATGAAGAGGGCACTGCTGCAACACGGGCGGGAAGTTTCAGGATTAACTGGGCCGGTGCATTCTGCATAATCTGTAATCAAAGGAGGAGATATTGCAGTAAATCCAAATAGAGGTTGTCAGCATAATCTAATTTTGATATCACCAATGTTTGAATTACAGATTTTTGGCAGTCCACGGGGATCAGCTGCATCACTTTCCTAATCGTTTTCAGCATAAGGACGCAGCTGACAGACACTGCCTTAATCTGGGGCACAAATGAAAGAAAGAATCAAATTTAACCCATAGGGTTCTTACCACCAAAGATGGGGAAGGAGGAGTCCCCAATTTGAATGGCCACCAGTTACCAGCATCTGGATAATCTGTGGTCCCAAAGAAAATCCCCTCAGTGTTATCTGAATTCAATCTGAGGTAGTTCACACTCATCCAATCACTGACTGTCCTCAGGCAATGTTTAAACACAGTCAAGTGCCAAACTCCTTTTCCTGTAAAGCAAACATCAGCTGTGTATCATCAGCATAGGAGATAATGCTTAAGCCCCATGCCTCCGCTAATTAGGCCAAGGGAACAAGATATATATTGAAAAGGTAGGAACCCCACAACTGAGAGGTTTGGCTGAGGAAGTACAGGGAGGAAGAAAGACCCTTCGACAGCGGTCCTCCAAAAAGGACATGAGCCATGCCCAAGCAAAACCTTAAATACCCACTTCCTTGATTCACTGTAGGAGGATGGAGTGGGAGACCGTATCAAAGGCTGCTAACAGATCAAGAAGGACAACCATGGCCCACTGGCCCTTGGTCCAGGTTGACCCAAATGGTGTTAGCTACCTCCAAAAGAATAGATTCCATGCTAATGCCTGCCCAGAAGTCTGACTGGCCATCATGGAGTAGAATATTACTTTCCATCTAGCCAAAGGAGTGGACACATCAGAGAGCATAGGAGGAGCAAATCTATACAATATGCGTCCAGAACTCTGTCAGTCATCTGAGCGGACACCTCATGGGCAGGAAATTTATCAAAAATTAAATGACTTTTGTTAAAGAAGAACGCCAAATGTTTGTCACACAGAGGGAGTCATAACATTTTGTAGGGCTCTAGGTGCCACAAATGAATTTACCACCCTGAAAAGTTCACAAGGTTTATTGGAAGCTGTGGTGATAGAAGCTGCTATAAACTCTTTCTGTGCATTATTCAATGCGCTGAACAGGTTATTAAGACCGCTTTTGTACACGGCTTGTGCCTCCGCATCATAGGAATTCCTCCATCTGCATTCAAGGTTTTTACAGTTAGCTCTGTCCTTTTTCAATTCAGTGGAGTACCAAGGGGCAGAAGGCGTGGCTCTCTGGTGGGACACTACTCTCATAGGGGCAATACAGTCCCTAGGCAAGTCAGTGCATACAGCCCCCATGAGCTCCAATGACATGCTTTGCACAGTAACTCTAGTAACTGAGAATCTGACAGAGGCTTCCAAGTTCTAACACTTTTCTGCATTGGGGGTTTCAAATTCTTGCAACATGCCCCAGCAAGCCTGAAAGGAACTAGAAAGGTGTCTCACCACATAACTTCAATGGTAGGCATCAGCTTGATATTCAATTAGTGAGAAAAGAACACGTCCAGAGTGTGGCCAGCAGAATGTGTCAGACCCAGCACATGTTGGACAAGATTAAAACCTTCAAGAGTAGCCAGGAATGTTTTTGCCATACCACAGCTAGGATCCTCAATATAGAGATTGAAATCTCACAATAACAGGAAATTTGAGTGTAGAATAGATAGCTGACCAATAAGATCCACCAACTGATGGAGAACACCAGACATACTATTAGGGGGTCTGTAGACTAGACGCCCTGATGCTGAAAAAGGAGATTTGAGGGAAATTGTGAAGGAAAGGCCCTCAATGATCTCCAAACTAGGAGGCTGAGAGATAGAGCAATGGTTTTGAAATTAATAATGTTGTCTCCAGCTAGGAAACACCTTCAAATGTAATTCCTAGACTCTGAAATGTAATAATTATTTAAAGCCCATGCAATTTATGAATCCAGATTTTAATAAATATTGAGGAAAAGGTACTTTAAGAAAGCTACCCTTTCCCTGCTTAAAGGCACTGGACGTTAATTTACATTAGGGTTTCCTAAATTTGGATTTAGACAAAGAGGAGCACAGTAGGATTGTTTGCAGTAGGGCACTCAGAAAATGCTGCAAAAGTGAGAGAGTAACTCTTGGGAACTTTTACCCCATTGGTTAGGGAAGAGCCATGAGTCACCCCTACCCACAGTCTGGTGCCAGGCATAAATATGACATCCCCAGTACCCTCCTCAGAACACTACCATACCTGAGGAAGATTTAACCTGCTTTTTGAATCCTGAGAAGATCCCCAAAGGACTAAACCTGCTCTCCCTTATGTACACAGAGCAAAGTCATGGACTACAAATGGCATAAGGCAGACCTCCTTTTCAAGCTACAGGAACATACCAAGCAACAAGAGGCTTTTTCTTCAACTGCCCACCTGACCTTTGCCAACTGGACTGGCCCTGGACCCAGCAAGTGGCTTCTGCTGGAGTGAGTATTGAACCCCAAGTGCTGTTTAGGAGGTTTGGAGCCCTGGGCGTGCAAAGTGTGCTCCTTCTAACACTGTGAGAATCAGGGACTTAACAAAATGTTGGTTCAAAGAGCTCTATGTGTGATTAATACTCAGTGAAAGTGCACAGTCCAAGGTACAGTTCCCCAGACCACAGAAGGAAGGGATTTGTCAGAAATTGTCATGTAGAATAGGCAAGACGACGTCATCAGTTTGAGCTTTATCACATACCGCAACAAAGTAATTCAACATCACATTATTCAATATACAGACAGATGCTAGTACAACAATCCATGATCACAGGCCCATTAAATTCCAATTTCCAATGAATCTGGTGGTATGTCAGTGTTGTGGCACAGGCACCATGGCCTACAAAGATGAAACACATCTACAGCTACAGGAAGGGTGTTTAGCCAGTGTTAAGGCCAATCTATGACTATATGTTTCATGCCCACATGATGACACACACGATGCACTCGGCCCACCACAGCACACAAAACAAGTCCATTGTGCATTTCTGGCCTTCCACCAAAATAGTGTGCAAGCTGTCTTGGCACAGGTTTCATGCACCAAAAATCAGTGACCCACATTACCTGGCCCAATCCATGTCCACTGAGTATGTTACAACAGCATCAGATACCTGCCAATGTGACAAGTCTGACATGCCCACAAGAGGATGTGATTGTGAAGATTCCTGTACAAAGAGAACACAAGGAGTATAGGCTTGAAAACATTCCTAAACACAAATCAAATAGCAAGCCTCCAGAAATGAAATTAGATAGCAAGGAAAATGACACAAACAAAGCAAAATCATCAAGGTGGAGTTATGTCAAAAGCTATCTCATCAAGTATATCTGCATGAATATTGCAGAGTATCAGCTCCCTAGATGTTTCTAAAACACACATTCTCACAGCTACAGTTCATTGTAAGTCACAGTCATTACGTCACATGACATACGCTCATGAAAAGCAGCTGTTGATGAGATGTTCCAGCAAGTCATCTGCTTCCTCTTCACTACTGTCATAATACTTAGCATTTCAGGAGTCTAACCGAGTGAAGCTGTAGGGTCCTCCTCTTCTGGGATGTATGGGATATTCCTCCGCAGGGCGATGTTGTGGAGCAGGCGGCATGCCACTTGGATTTAACACACTTTTGTGGTTGGCTAGAGGAGGACTGCACTAGTCCTGTCCAGACACAAAAATCTGGCCTTCAGGAGCCCCAAAGCCCATTCCACTACTTGCCGTGCTCTTCCATGTGCCTAATTGAAGCAGATTTCCCCTGGCATAGGTGGATTGTACAGTGGCGTCAACAACCAAGGGCTGTTTGGATATGCAGAATATCCTGTTAAGGAATGGGACATATATGCAACAATGAGTCACTCAGTTCAAGATTGTAGTACCTGACATTGCACACACACACACACACAATCAGGACAAATGTGAATTACCAACAGCCAGGCCCTCTCCGAGTACAGTTGTGACATCAGCTGGAGTATGGTGCTGTTCTGCATTATGAAGGAATCATTGGCTGAACCCTGGTAATGGGCATAGACATGTGAAATGTAGAGATCCGTCAAACAGACAATTTGCACATTGATGGAATGGAAGTTTTTTCTGAAACAATACATTTGTTCATTGGCCTATGGTGGGACTAAGCCAACATGTATGCCATCAATGGCCCCCACCAGATGTGGGAGATGGGCAAAACCATAAAAGTCAGCCTTCACATGGGCTAAATCCTCACATCAGGAAAACCGGATGCAGATGTCAAGGTATTTCAACATTGCTGTTAGAACATCCTTCAATGCCAGACTGAACATTGGTTGGGACATACCAGCAGATAGGGCCACTGTATGTTGGAAGGAACCTGTGGCTGGTAAGTGCAATTCTGACAGGACTTGTACAATGGGCGGCATGCTGGTTTCATAACTAAAAGCAGGCATCAGATCTGGCTCCAACTGACAACATAAGTCCACTATTGTTTGCCTATCCAGGCGGTAGTACTTGATAATGTGCTATTACTCCATGGTCTGTAGGTCTGGCAGTGAATGGTAGACAGGAGGTTGTCACATCCCCCCTCTCCCAGCGTACCTCTGTGTGACAAGACACAATTTCTAACATTAGTCAGTGTGTCCACAGCAACACACAGCATGTATGTCAATGACATCATGTGACAAATCATTCAGACTGATGGAACCCAGTGCATCACAGCTGGCAACTACACAAGCCTTGCATGTGACCCCCATGGTTTTCAACACATGTGTCCACAACATGGATTTAGCCCACCTCAAAGAAGTGCAACACAACTGCCCCTCGAAATGTGGCTGTATATTCTGACTGCCAAAATGACCATTGGTGATAGTGGACTGTGCCTCACTGTTAAATGCCATCTATGCCTTGCTACATACTACGATGGTGGTTGAGTAGAAGAACCTATGTGACAAGACGGGATAAAGATGTTTGTAAGGTAAAAAACATGTTTTGTAGGTGTGATACAGTTTTTTAAAGCCCAATAGAGCATTTCAGGCCACCAAAATGGAGTCATCAGGGTGGTAGAGGGGTGCAACCGGGCGAACACAGACATAGGCTAACGTTATTGCCAGTGGCAGATGCGGACCAATGGCTGTGTCCATCAGAGGTGACGACTGCATACATGGCAGATGTGACCGCCATCTTCTCCATATTCACTCACTTGACTCCTGAAACTGCTGCCAACATAACCTCCATGACCTGAGCTGCTGTGTACTGCCTCTGGGAGAAATTGTGTCGTGTCCAGCAGTTGATAGGGCCCCTGCCTTCTCTCCAAAGGATCTGGAGAGGCTTGTTACTGAGGTCCTACCCCTGTATGAACAGCTGTATGGCACACCAGAGGAGCAGGGTAGTACCTCATGTGCACCATTTTATATGTACTTCACCATCCTGTTCCTCCTCACAGGCTACAGTGTACCCCTGGGTACCAGTTAGACTTCTTGTGTGCCTGTTTTTATAGGCTGTGTGGAATCAATGGGATGTGAAATGTGCAGGTATTGGTGGCCTTTACTATATGTTAAGTTTAGTCACATTGTGTTTTTGTGATGTTTTTGAGGTACTAGATCATCCTTATGTTGGATGCACATAACTAGGTAAGGAAACTTTATGCGATCCAGTGACATCTCTTTTTCCATGATTGTTGTAAATGTTGGACAACATGTATGTGCATGACAGCATGATCTGTGTATGCATCTTGTATAAGTCATTTGAAATTCATATGAGCAATGTCTATAGTGTCACAGATCTTTCAAACCACATCTGGCCTTGCAAAACTGTTGTGTGGGATACAGATCATGACTCCCTCTGCCCTTCAGATTGTCACATACACCACATGCAAATTGCTGATAGCCTCATGATGTACTGTCATGCATGGAAGTGATGGGAATGGAGTGTCATGTAGGTTCTGTTTGCTCAGCCTGTAGAGACCAGGCCTGTCAGATGTATCTTCCAGTATGGGAACTAGTCCAGGCTGTGGGAAGGTCACTATGGTTATGCATTTGTGGTCACTCCCTGTACCCCAGTAGATTCTGGTATGTGGCCAATATGATACTCTAGTGGGAAAACCTGCCCTGAATGCCTCAGTCCTTTGACTGGATTAGGAATGGGTGCAGAGGTAGATCATTAAACTAGTCCATATGTGTATTTTTCATGATTGTCAATGTGTATCTTTGACTCATAACAGGTCCCTTTGTCCCACAGCTCTGTTATTACCTTCACAAAGATCATATTTGTCCTGCACAGGCTTATTGCACTAATGGCAGTCCCACAGAGCAGACAGTGTGCTTATTCCTGGGTGGCCATGATATGTGACTCTGTAGCTTGGTCACATAGTAGCTTGGTCACATAGCAGAAACTGTATAATTCATGCCTTTGTATGTTGGATGCCCTCTCTGTAGGATAGACACATATGTCCAAAGGGACTGTTTAGTGATACAGGTACATACCACAGAACCCACCCCTGTAGTGGCATGAGTCTGCATTTTTTAGACCACATGTCCACACATGGACAAGGAAGACATTTTTTGTACCCATCATGCCAGCCCCTTGATTGTTACTCAAGTGTAATGGTGAAGTTTCTACTATGGCAGTAGGGACCATATGCAGTGAATCAATCTCACGAATGTAAATGTGTTGGTCAATTCAGGTCTAATGAGTCTACCCTTCTGAAGCCACATAGGTGTGTTGTATTTCATTGTGGCTCACATCACAGTAGAGGTTGCAGGAACAGGGCTTACCTGATGTCAGCAAGCTTGCTTAGTAATTGTAGTCCATGAGCAGGGTAGTACATATGTCTATAGCCATGCTCCTGTACTTCTGGGCTTGTGAGTTTCACACTTGTGGAGTGTTAACTAATTGAAAAGTTCTAGCGTGGTATTTCTGACATCTATGTGACTCAAACATTTGTGCCAAAACGTGTGATTGTAATGTGTTGGTTTGTCTTTTGCATCCATGCAGGTCAATGCTCATCATAGGAAGGAGCTATGGAGAGCCATCGCCCAGAAGGTGCAGACCCTGGGGCCACAGCCAGCAGAGAGCCCACTGTCAGAAGAGGTGGGAGGACCTGAGAAGCTGTCCCTAGAAGATGGCTAAGGTCCAGCTGGGGATGACCTCCCAATGTGAGCTGGGTGCTCGTTTGACCATGACACCTAAATGACTTGCATTCTGTGGGGGGGGTACCCAGGCCATGATGGGCATTTGAGGGGAGCACAGCAGCCACAAGGGTGCGAGTACATGGCATATTCCTGCCTATCACATTGCCAAGTGAATATGTCAGTTTCTGACAGCTTCCCCTGATGATTATGGATAAGCCATTTGTAACACAGCAGATGAGTGATTGTTTCTATGGACATGTCAAGTGTTGCACATTGAGGTGCCTTGCCTATTGGCTCAGGGTCCTAGGACACAATTGTGTACAATTCACAATGAATTAGCTCACCATGGACAATATAGGGTTGTGTACGGGAATCAATCAAGTCCTGTTTGTTGTTGTAGTAGGTGTAATGTCCATGAAATGGACCACTACTCCTCATTGTTACAGGCCAAAGAAAAGATAGTGTTGGATCACTGTCATCAACCATGTGTCTGGTGAAAGGAGTATGTTGGTCTCTGCCACCCACAGGCTACTTGTTTTCTTTCTGTCTGTAACGTGAAGCTGGCCATCATACATGAGACAGTGCATGCATTTTTTTGGGGGTGCGGCTATAGATCAATACTTTCCCTTGGTAAGTGGGGAATGTCCATTGACATGATTTATGTGCCATCCCTGTTGCCAACATTGCTTGTGCCTGCATGTCAGCATGTTTCTCTTTCTCTTTGTGAAAACATTTGTAAGTTGCTGTTTCGTGCATGGTTACATCTGCTGAGGGGATAATTTCTGTATTCCCTACATATATGTGCATGCCAACATGTATGTGGAATAAGACATTAACAATGTGGATACATTTCATGGTGTTCCACAGACATGAGTGTGCCACCATTGATTATTGGCTGACACATACCCTTACCCATCACAGCATGTCATTTGTCATGTACGATTGTAGTAGCAATGAAGGACATGACAGGTAGGCTTAGAGTTCTTACCCACAATGTGCTTTTCCATGACATTGATGTAGAATCACGTAGCAATTTTATGTTGGAGTCACATGTTTGGGTACAAACACTCATCCACAGACATCTGGGTTTGCATGACCAAAATTGAGACAATTATGTAGCTTTCAATTGGACAGCATGTTGAAGGCCTTCCACAAGTCCCAAAATCCAAAAGGCTAATGGTGTCTACTGATGCGTTCAGAGTATTTCATTGCAAGGGGAGCCAGACATTAGTGGTGATTTCCTTAGGACCTGCAGATTCATTGTATTGTGGAGTTTAGAGACATATCTCCCTGACGTTTTCCATATTTTGTCTACAGTGTACATTGCCAAGCCAAATGTGTGACATAACTGAGGAATATTAGCACTACCTCCATGACTCCATTGGGAAAAATTTAATTTGGTGAAGTGTGCATTGCGGATCTGTTTCCAGTGTGACATTAATATTTCTACGTCACTTTCTCCAGGCTATTATTCTGTTGACAGCAACATGGCACATCCTGGGAACATAGGTGGTCATTACAACCCTGGCGGTCGGTGTTAAAGCGGCGGTAAGACAGCCAACAGGCCGGTGGAAAAAAAAATTGAATTACGACCTTGGCGGAAACTGCCAACAAAGACAGCCACTTTAACACTCTGACCGCCACAGCGGTACAAACAAACAGCATGGCGGTCACCGCCAACAGACAGGCGGGAGACAATGTACCGCCCACAATATCACAACCTACCAATCCGCTACCTTTTCTGGGGCAGATTAACCGCGAACAAAAGCACGGCGGAAACAGGACTGAGAAGGGAAAACGCTCACTTCTGCATACCCCACGAGGAACCAGGACGCCATGGAACCAGAGCTCCACATTTTACCAGCCTTCATCTTCTTGCTCCTCTACCAGGAGCACGAACGCCGGCGGCAAAGACCACAGTGAGTACTGCACCTACGACACAGGGGAGGGAAAAAACAGTGACACACACATGCAACACGCAACACCCCCACCCCGACCCTCACCCACGACAACACACACACCAATACAGCATGATACATTACAGTTACACCCCCTAAACCACCCCCCCCCCCGGAAGAATGCAAAGACAAAAGGAAATGAGCTGAACGATTGCAATATATTAAAATTCAGTAGTCAAATAATATCCATACACTATTTACAAATATATACACCAAGAATATTAGTCCAGGGTATTCCACCCTTAAAGTCCGTGGCCCACTGGGCCCACACTGCATGGGCATGGCCCACACAAGATATCCGAACGTGACAGAGAGAACACTGCAGAGGCATCAGATAGAAATAAAACAGGCACCTCAGGGGGAAGGGAAAGGGGGGGCACCTCAGCCGGTTGAGTGCACAACGCCAAATCCACAAGGGGGCCCCATGCCCACTGTTCAGTCCTGGGGAGTGCAAAGCCACAGTCTCTTAAGTCTCTACTTTGGGTGGTTTGCCCAATGTTCAACCCTGGGGAGTGCAAAGCCACAGTCTCTCAAGTCTCTACAGTGGGTGGATTGCCCACTGCTATATCCTGTGGAGTGCAAAGCCACAGTCTCTCAAGTCTCTACAGTGGGTGGTTTGCCCATTGTTCAATCCTGGGGAGTGCAAAGCCACAGTCTCGCAAGTCTCTACAGTGGGTGGATTGCCCACTGCTATATCCTGGGGAGTGTAAAGCCACAGTCTCTCAAGTCTCTACAGTGGGTGGTTTGCCCACTGTTCAATCCTGGGGAGTGCAAGGCCACAGTCTCTCAAGTCTCTACAGTGGGTGGATTACCCACTGCTATATCCTGGGGAGTGCAAAGGCACAGTCTCTCAAGTCTCTACAGTGGGTGGTTTGCCCACTGTTCAATCCTGAACAGAAGTGCAAAGCCACAGTCTCTCAAGTCTACAGTTGGTGGATTACCCACTGCTATATCCTGGGGAGTACAAAGCCACAGTCTCTCAAGTCTCTACAGTGGATGGTTTGCCCACTGTTCAATCCTGGGGAGTGCAAAGCCACAGTCTCTCAAGTCTCTACAGTGGGTGGGTTGCCCACTGTTCAATCCTGGGGAGTGCAAAGCCACAGTCTCTCAAGTGGATAACAGTCTCCGCTGGTTCTGGAGGGGGCTTGGTGCCCAGAGTGCTTCATCCTGCCAAGGACTGAGGTAGTGGAGGCGACTCTCCACTGGTTTTGGAGGGGGCTTAGTGCCCAGAGTGCTTCATCCTGCCAAGGACTGAGGTTGTGGGTGTGACTCTCCACTGTTTCTGGAGGGGGCTTGGTGCCCAGGGTGCTTCATCCTGCCAAGGACTGAGGTAGTGCATGTGACTCTCCACTGGTTCTGGAGGGGCTTGGTGCCCAGAGTGCTTCATCCTGCCAAGTACTGAGGTAGTGGATGTGATACTCCACTGGTTCTGGAGGGGGCTTGGTGCCCAGAGTGCTCAATACTGCCTGTGGCGGCCTCAGTAGCATCAGTGCATTTGGCGCTCATGGGCCTGCGGTGCTTGTAGCGGTCCTGTCTTCTGCAGCGGTGCTTGTGCCGGTCCTGTTTTGGGGAGCGGTGCTTGTGGCGTTCCTGTCTAGGGCAGCGGTGCTTGTGGCGGTCCTGTCTTGGGCAGCGGTGCTTGTGGCAGTCCTGTCTTTGGCAGCGGTGCTTGTGGCGGTCCTGTCTTGGGCAGCGGTGCTTGTGGTGATCCTGTCTTGGGCAGCGGTGCTTGTGGCGGTCCTGTCTTGGGCAGCTGTGCTTGTGGCGGTTCTGTCTGGACCAGCGGTTCAGCTGCTGGCGGTCCTCTCTGGGCCAGCGGGGCTGCTGGAGGTTCTGTCTGGACCAGCGGTGCTGCTGCTGGTGGTCCTCTCTGGGCCAGCGGGTCTGCTGCTGGCGGTCCTCTCTGGGCCAGTGGGGCTGCTGGCAGTTCTGTCTGGACCAGCAGGGCTGCTGCTGGCGGTCCTCTCTGGGCCAGCGGGGCTGCTGCTGGTGGTCCTCTCTGGGCCAGCGGGGCTGCTGCTGGTGGTCCTCTCTGGGCCAGCGGGGCTGCTGGCGGTTCTGTCTGGGCCAGCGGGGCTGCTGCTGGCGGTCCTCTCTGGGCCAGCTGAGCTGCTGGCGGTTCTGTCTGGGCCAGCGGGGCTGCTGCTGGCGGTCCTCTCTGGGCCAGCGGGGCTGCTGGCGGTTCTGTCTGGACCTGCGGGGCTGTTGCTGGCGGTCCTCTTTGGGCCAGCAGGGCTGCTGCTGGCGGTCCTCTCTGGGCCAGCGAGGCTGCTGGCGGTTCTGTCTGGACCAGTGGGCTGCTGCTGACGGTCCTCTCTGGACCAGTGGGGCTGCTGGCGGTCTTCTCCGCCGTGGTGATCCTCCCAGACTTGCCGGGTTTCTTGTGCCCCTTCCCCACCTTGGAAGGTGTCACTGATGACTCCACACTCCCACCTGTGCCCCTGGGAGCGGCTTTGCTGGCTGTTGTCTTCCCCCTCTCCCGCCGGGCACTGATGCTTGACAGGTGGGGGACTGCCCTGCTGCCTGGTGCACTCCAGAATCCGGTGACTACTGGCACCACTGGTCCCGGAGATGTTGTGGCTGAGGTGCTAGTTTGGGACCTGGAGAGTCAGGCCCTAGGAGACTGACGGGGTGAGGGAGTTGAGGGAAAGAAGTCAAGGGTGGCCAGGAAAAGTTTCTTAGGAACACTGGGATGGGTAGCTGGAGGGGGTTTGGGAGTGGAGGAAGAGATTGTGGTTGTAGGAGGTGTATGTTTGGTGACTTTGGGGGAAGGTGCATGCGCTGGAGGCTGTCGTGTGGTGGATGGCTGTTGGGTGGGTGTGTGGCTGCGTTTGTGTACCTTGGGAGGTGGCGTCACAGACACACTGGGAGAGGACACTGGGGATGTGTGAAAGGTGGAGGGGGTGGTGACTGCACGTGAGCGGGGTGTGGTGGTGGGTGTGCTGGTGATGGACGTAGTGACTGTAGATGTAGTGCATGCATGTGTGAGTGGAGACGAGACTGGGAGGGAGGAGGGAGACGAGGAGGAGGGGGACACAGTAGAGGCAGTGGATGTTGGTATGTCTGCAGGTGTGTGATGCTTGCGTGAGTGCCTGTGGGATGTGTGGTGCTTATGTTTGCCAGAGCTTCCCTTGTGTGTTGAGGTGTGTGCATGCTGGTCTGATGGTGTGCTTGGGGTAGGCTGAGGTACAGGGGATTGGGTCTGGGTGGAGGAAGTTGGAGGGGGAGGCTGGAGACAGGGACAATGGCTGCCATCAGTCCTGAGGCCAGAGTCTGAAAATCTCGCTGAAGGGCTGCCTGACCAGAATGAATGCCCTCCAGGAATGCATTGGTTTGTTGCAACTGTCTCTCTACACCCTGGATGGCACTCAAAATGGTAGACTGCCCAACAGTGAGGGACCTGAGGAGGTCAATGGCCTCCGCACTGAGGGCAGCAGGGGTGACTGGGGCAGGGCCTGAGGTGCCTGGGGCGAATCAGATGCCCACCCTCTTCGGTGAGCGGGGCAGAGGCTGAGGGGCTACTGGGAGGGCGGTGCTGGAGGGGGGGTGGCGGCTGTACCTGTAGATGCGGGGGGCACAGATTTTGCCATCACCACAAGGGAGCTCCCATCGGAGGACGAGTCTGTGTCGCTGGTTGCTGATCCGGTGACCGGCGTGAATTTCCCCTCACCCTCCGTCCCACTGGTGAAATCAGAGTCCGTAGTGTCGCCCTCCAGGGCCATGTGGGATGCAGCTCCCTCCTGCTCCGGTGCCACTGCTCCTCCGCCTGATGATGCTAATGCACACATGTACAGGGAGACCACAAAAAGGGGGGGAACAGAAGAAAGACAAGTTGAGTGCATGCATTACCTCTACCGTTGGCGGACAGACACAGAAGCCCCCTGCCTTACGCTGCGCACTTGGGGTCAACTATTCAATGCCTGGTAAATGGCCTACAAGGCTATGGCCGATATCTGCACACATGGATGTCACAGGAGCCGGACTAGGTATAGTTGGCACTGTACCCAGGTTGGGAAGGTGCCACAGGGTTTGCCTGAAAAAGGGGACTTAACTAGCACACTCGCCCTGGCTTAGGGAAACCCACAGCCCACCTCCCCCACCCAGACGTCTCCACTGCATGCTGAATCAGCAGAATGAGAGTGTACTCACCCCCTTGTTGCTGCTGTGATGCCCTCAAGCGCCCATCCAACTCCGGGTATGCCACCGTCAGGATCCTGAACATCAGGGGGGGACATGGTGCGACAGGCACACCTCCCACGTTTGGAGGCCATCCCCAGCTGGGCCTCCACCGTCTTCTTGCTCCAGCGGCGAATGTCCTCCCATATTTTACGGCAGTGGGTGCTCCGTTTGTGATAGACCCCCAGGGTCCGGACATCCTTGGCGATGGCACGCCAAATATCCTTCTGGTTGGCGCTGACCTACAGGAATTGTACAGGGGAAAAAGAGAAGTTATTACCAACTGCACCGTCACAGTCATGGCCTGCATCCCTACCCTTGACATGTGACACATGCACTCACCGTTGTTTCATGCACGCCTCATTCCCCCCTTTCTTTCATCCACCACACTCCACACAGGCATAGCCCATACAGCATGCTCCCAGTGTACTTACCTTTTTGTCTGGAGGACCGTAGAGTAGCGTGTACTGGGGAAGGACCCCATCCACGAGTTTCTCCAACTCCTCGGTGGTGAAGGCAGGGGCCCTTTCCCCAGACGCACGAGCCATTGTCTCTTCCAGACTGAGGTGACAGCAGCACTTGCAGTGTAGGTCCTCTCATGTCGAAAATCAGGTATTGAGTGATTGAACAGATAGAAAATGGCAGTCACGTCCGCTGCGGTGCGTACTGTCACCGCCGGCGTACATCGTCATTGGCTTCTGGGACCCATAGGGTCCAATGTTAACCAATGCAGAATTGCGCTGCGGTCTTCGACCGCCTACCGTGACAGTGTAAAACGCCAGCGCAGTTACCTCACATCCCATTGTCCCACTTTACAGGTCAGGCAGTCGCCATTTCAGGGGCCCACATGGTTTGATTTATAACTGCGTCACACATACCTAGGCCTTGGCTCAACACTCATACAGGCAACATTCGGGTTATGAATGGTTTTCTGAGTAAGCTGTGTTTACGTACCTCTGAGTTGGTTGACTCTGTGCTCGCTGTTGTCCTTCATAGGCACCGTCCGTTGGAACATGTGAGGAGATGGCGGCATCCTCCGGTGTACAGAACGCTGGTTGACCTGTCGACAATGAAGGAAAGACATGTAATCATCACCTACAGACTTGATTGTGCCACAATCCTGGAATTGTGTGCCCAGTTGGAGTCAGACCTGATGTCAGCTATCCGCCATCCCACAGGAATCCCCCCTCTAGTGCAGGTGCTGTCAGTACTCCATTTCCTTGCGAGTGGGTCATTTCAAACAACAGTGGCCATAGCATCAGGGATGTCCCAGCCTATGTTTTCCAACGTGTTGTCCAGAGTGTTGTCTGCCCTGCTGAAACACATGCAGAGCTACATCGTGTTCCCTCAGGTGGAGAATTTGCCAACAGTGAAAGGTGACTTCCATGCCCTTGGACATATCCCCAACATCATAGGTGCCATTGATGGGACACATGTGGCCTTGGTCCCCCCCCCCGCAGGAGTGAACAGGTGTACAGAAACCGGAAGAGTTACCATTTGATGAATGTGCAGATGGTGTGTTTGGCTGACCAGTACATCTCCCATGTCAATGCCGAATTCCCTGGCTCAGTAAATGACGCTTACATCCTGCGGAATAGCAGCATCCCTTATGTGATGGTGAGACTCCAGAGGCACCTTGTGTGGCTATTAGGTGAGCACCTGGAAGCAAGACAGTGGGAATGGTTGTCTGGGGATATCCCTACAGGTTAGTGTGTGTCTAACAGTTGTCCCTCGCCATTTGCAGGTGACTCTGGTTACCCCAACCTATCTTGGCTACTGACCCCAGTGAGGAATCCCAGGACAAGGGTAGAGGAACGCTACAATGAGGCCCATGGGTGAACTAGGAGGGTGATCGAACGGACCTTCGGCCTCCTGAAGGCCAGGTTCAGGTGCCTCCATATGACAGGTGGTTCCCTATTCTACTCACCAAAGAAGGTGTGCCAGATCATCGTGGCCTGCTGTATGCTTCACAACTTAGCTTTGCGACAACCGGTGCCTTTTCTGCATGAGGATTTTCCAGATGGAGGTGTTGTGGCAGCTGTGGAGCCTGTGGACAGCGAAGATGAGGAAGCAGAAGAAGAGGACGTCGACAACAGGGACTCTGTGATCCTGCAATACTTCCAGTGAGGTGTGGTAGACTTGTGCGGGTGTCTAAATTTTGGCGGATTCCGAACTGTGGGTCATAATGACTGTGGCGGATTTCCGCTGCCGCGGCGGTGTGTTGGTGGTCTTCTGCACGGAGGTTTACCGCCAATGTTGTAATGAGGGCCATAATTTCTTAATGTTGTCTTACTGTGCATGAGACAAATATGTGTCTGCATGACCTTGTGTGGGATCTGTGAGAATGCAGTTGGCATTGGCCTACAACTGTATGACAACAGGTAAGTGATGCATGCTCCCTGAGGTAAAGCATTGAAGATGATGTGGTCGTTTACTTGTTCAATGGTACTGTGATTGCACAACTTCAGCCATCCAATTGTACTCTTCTGAGATCCATATTTTCCTGTAGGCAACTGTCGACAGTTCATATGGCATGCATGCAAATAGCATGGTACATGTAGGGGCCACTTAAGTAGAGTTTATTGCTGGGGCCTACTTGACATCATAGTAATATTTGCTAATCACAACTGTTGTTCAATTGTGATCATGGACATGTGATGACCATATTTCTCTTTGCATTTACAGCATCAGCCCTAGGGAAGGGAAGGAGACAATGCTCAGCTGAGTGGGGAAGCATCCGGCCACAGGAATTTGTGACAAGACACCACCAACACAAGGGGACCCAGTGGCCCAGATGGTGAGGGGAGTGCCACTGGGGGGACCAAATCTACATCCTCGGCATCATCAGATTCTTCCTCCAGTGGCCACTCCCAAAGGTGACGGATTCATTGGGAAATTCTGCTGTACCATCTTTTTCTGCCACCTCCAGTTCTATCTCCACCCTCCCTGTTGCTTCCCACCCAGTTGGTCACGCCCGCTCCCCCACAAGGGTGAATGAGCATCTCCTTTGCCAGCCCCTAATACCCCTGTTGCCCTAGTGAGGAGGCTATTGACCTCCAGAAGAGTGTCTCTGTGGGTCAGACAGCCATTTTGAATGCAATCCAGGGGTTGTCCACCCAACTGAAGCTGACAAATGCATTCCTGGAAGGCATTCATTGTGCAAAGTCTGGCGTAAAGAGATATTTTCAGGCTCCGGCCTTCTCACTGATGTCATCCACCCCCCCACACCTTCAGTCCGCTTTCCACCTCTGTCTTCCCCAACCCAAATCACTCATTCCCCTACCTATCCCAAGCACACAGACCGATCCACGCACACTCACCTCAACACACAGGAGCAGCACAGATAAACACAAACATCAGAAAACAAACTGGCACGCAGGCACTCAACATACACCCACACAGACAACATCAATCACCACTTCCCCAGAAACCCCCAAAATCCCCATTGTACCACTTACCACATCAATGATACCCACAGGCACCACCACAATAGTCAGTGAAACATCAATCAATGAAGGATTTATAGAGCGCACTAATCACCCGTTAGGGTCTCAAGGCGCTGGGGGAGGAGCTACTGTTCATAGAGCCATGTCTTGAGGCGTTTCCTGAATGTCAAGAGATCTTGGGTCTGGCGAAGGTGGAGCGGTAGGGAGTTCCAGGTCTTGTCGGCTAGGTGAGAGAAGGATCTTCCTCCGGTGTGGTGCGGCGGATGCGGGGGATGGAGGTGAGGGCAAGGCTGGCGGAGCAAGATTGCAGTTGTGGGTGTGGAAGGTGAGTCTGTCATTGAGGTAGGCTGGGCTTGTGTTGTGGAGGGCTTTGTGTGCGTGGATGAGGTGTTTGAAGGTGATCCTCTTTGATACTGGTAGCTAGTGAAGGTCTCTGAGGTGGGGGGAAATGTGGTCACGGCGTGGGATGTCCAGAATGAGAAGGGCGGATGCGTTCTGGATTCTTTGCAGTTTTGTTAGGAGTTTGATTGTTATTCCTGCATATAGGGCGTTTCCGTAGTCCAATCGGACCAGGGTGTGGGTGACATTTTTCCTGGTTTCGACAGGAATCCACTTGAAGATTTTGCAGAGCATGCGGAGAGTGTTGTAGCAGGAAGAGGAGATGGCATTGACCTGCTGAGTCATGCTGTGTGTGGAGTCCAAGATGAAGCCTAGGTTGCGTACGTGAGTGGTGGGTGACGGCGCGGTTCCTAGGGAGGTGGGTCACCAGGAGTCATTCCAAGTTGAGGGGTTGGTGCCAAAGAGGAGGATTTCTGTCTTGTCTGTGTTTAACTTGAGGTGGCTTGATTCCATCCAGCTGGCGATGGCGTGAAGTCTGTTGTGGAGGTTGTTCTTTGCTGTTGTAGGGTCTTTCGTGAGGGAGAAGATGAGCTGAGTGTTGTCTGCGTACGAAACTATGTTGATGTGGTGGGTTTTGCGATGTTGGCGAGGGGGGCCATGTAAACGTTGAAGAGCGTGGGGTTGAGTGAAGATCCTTGGGGAATGCCACAGATGATTCTGGAGGCTTCTGACAGGAACGGTGGGAGGCAGACTCTCTGGGTTCTGCCTGAGAGAAATGACGAGATCCAGTTGAGTGCCTTGTCGCGGATTCCAGCGCTGTGGAGGCGTTTGCGGAGAGTGTGATAACATACCGTGTCAAAAGCTGTGGAGAGGTCCAGGAGGATGAGTGCTGCTGTTTCTCCTTCATCGAGCATGGTCCTAATGTCATCTGTGGCAGCAATGAGTGCAGTCTCGGTGCTGTGGTTTCTGCGGAATCTGGATTGAGAGGTGTCGAGTACCTTGCTGTCTTCCAGGAACCGGGATAGTTCGCTGTTTACAATTTTTTTGAGGACCTTGGCTGGGAAGGGGAGGAGGGAGATCGGCCGGTAGTTCTTGGGGTCGTCTGGGTCTGCCTTTGGTTTCTTTAGCAGGGCGTTGATTTCTGCGTGCTTCCATCTTTCTGGGAAGGTGGCTGACTCGAAGGAGCTGTTGATGGTTTTGCAGAGGTGGGGGGCGATGATGTTGTTTGCCTTATTGAAGATATGGTGTGGGCAGGGGTCCGATGGTTATCCGGAGTGGATGGAGGTCATGGTGGTGGCGGTGTCCTCTATGTTGATGGGGGTCCAGATGTGGAGGAGGTGGGTGTTGCTTGGAGCATTGGGTTCTTCGGTGTTTGAAGTCAGCTGGTGGGTCTGGGGTTTGAAGCTATTGTGGATTTCTTCTATCTTTCAACGGAAGTGGGTTGCCCGTGAGTTGCAGAACTCCTGTGATGGCGGGGGTTCATTGGAGCAGGTCCTGGGGGTGGAGAGCTCATTGAGGATGCTGAAGAGCTCTTTACTGTTGTGAGCGTTGGCGTCAATGCGGTTTTTGAAGTGTTTCCTTTTGGTGGTGCGGATCAGTTGGTGATGTTTGCGTAGGGCATCCTTGAAAGCGATGTGGTTGGAGTTGGTAGGGTCAAGGTGCCAGGTTTTTTCCATTCTGCGACAAAGCCGTTTGGATTCCTGTAGTTCTGGGGTCAACTAGCTGGCCTTGATTCTGTGGGAGGTGTCTGTTTTTTTTTTGAGCAGTGCGAGGGTGTTGGTGCAATCTTCTATCCAGCGATGCAGGTTGGTGGTGCCTATGTTAGGGTCCAGGGTCCCAGGGGGTGGGCCCCGGGTGAGAGTGGAGATCAGTTGATCCGTTGATATTTTGATCCAGTTGTGTCAGGTGGTTGTGTGCGGTGGTGGTAAGTGACTGGTTTTTGGTAGGAGAAGTGGATGCAGCGGTGGTCTGTCCAACTGCGTTCGGTGGTGTGGCTGAAAGAGACATGGTTGCTGGCTGAGAAGATGGGGTCGAGTGTGTGGCCTGCAGAATAGGTGGGTGTAGTGACGAGTTTCTTGAGGCCAAAGTTGGCGAGGTTGTCAATTAGGTTGGTGGTGTTGATAGCGTTGTTATTTTCTAGGTGGAAGTTTAGGTCACCAAGGAGGTTGTAGTCAGCTGAGGCGAGGGCTTGGGAGCTGATGGCATCGGCGATGTCGTCACAGAACTACGGTCTGGGTCCAGGGGGTCTGTAGACCAGTGTTCCTCTGAGTGTGTTGTTGGCGTTGATGTGCATTTTGAAGTAGAGGTGCTCGCCAAAGTTGATGGTGTCGTGGGAGTTGGTGGAGACTCTTATGGTGTTTTTGTGGACTATGGCGATTCCTCCTCCTGGTCTGTTGATTCGGTCTCTTCTGGTGATCTTGTAGTTTTCTGGTATGGCTTTGGCTTCGTCTGGTTCTGAGGCCGAATTCATCCAGGTTTCGGTGAGGAATGCGACGTTGGGCGAGTATATGGTCAGGAGGTCCCAGAGTTCAATTGCATGTTCGTCTGTTTTGATTGGAGTTTGGAGGTTAGGTTGCAGGTGAAATTGCAGGCTTTGCAGGAGAAGGGTCCTTTGATGCACATCGGTGTGGACTGGAAGCAGATGGAGGAGCGTCCTGGATTAAGGATGTGGAGTTAGTTGGCAGTGTAAAGGTGTTTGGTGGTGCGGGAGGTGTGTTAGCCAGGGGGGTCTGGCGCTGGGCGCGGTCTTGGTGTGGACGGGCGCAGACGGGCGCAGACGGGCGCAGACGGGCGCAGACGGGCTTGTCTTTGGCACGCCTTTGGTGCACCAGCGGAGCGCCCGCTGCACGTGTCTGCTGCGCGTCCCCGCTGCGGCCGGCATAAGATGGGAGGTGGGAGGGAGTGACAGCTGGGAGGAGTGAGGGAAACCTCCAATGGGAGTGTGGGGGGCGGGGCTGCAGGAGTTAGGAGCGGGAAGAGCTCCCAGGAGGAGGGAGGGGGGCGGGCCTTCCGGGAGAGGAGAAGCCAAGAAGCCCAAACAAGCCCAAACAAGCCCAGACAAGCCCAGACAAGCCCAAACAAGCCCAAAACAATGCCAGCACTTACCGGAGCAGTGATGAGGAGGAAGCGACCTGCCTGCAAGGATGCATCCCCCATACCTGTAGACATTACTCCAACAGACACTCATACATCCACAACTTTAAGCATACCTGAAGAAACCATCCCAACTGACACACACATATCCACCACACCCACATCACCCAGCACCTCCACCTCCCAGCCCCTCAAGTCACATAAATTCCCACATTCACACATTCAACAGACACTACCCAAATATAAGCATACCTCACACATGCATATAACCAAGACATCTACACCGACCTATCAGACAATCACTCCCTCAACCTCCAAAATCTATTCTGTTGACCGTCCCCATGCTCCTAAGAAAGATTGTTTGTTTGAGCTTGCCCTTTCCCTTGTTCCTCCACCTGTCCCAAACACAAGAGGCCCCCACCCACATCCCAACCCATACCTTCCACCTCCAAGTCGTCTCCTGTCACACCTGTCCCCCTGCAAGCACCCATACCTCTCCCCCAAGAAGAAGCCCACCCCTCCTAAGAAGCAGTCCACCCCTCTTAAACCTAAACTCACCCTTCTCAAACCTAAACCCATCCATCCCAAATCCAACCTCCCAAGGATGATCCCTGAGGTGCCAGCCTTCCCACTAGATTCGTCTTCCTGTGGAGGTTCCTTGGCAATACAGGAGGCAAGTGAGAGCACAGTGAGGTCCACGGACAACTCCATATGGACTGGCCAATGGCCTTAATTCTGAGGCACTTTCAGTAAATATATCCAAACAGTTTTTTGGGGTACACATTTGTTCTGAAATTCCTTTTCTGCCTTTATGTTGTTCCTGAGTATCTTGTGTTGTCTCTCTACAGTTGTGTGTGTTTAAGCCTGACTGCTGATCCATTTGCTGTTGTTTACAGTATCTGACTTTATGGACAGTGCTGGTGTCACCCAATACAAAGGTAGATGTTGACTGTATGGATCTGTGGGTCTAAATGCAATTGAGGTGTCATTGCATTGTGTTCTGTTTGATATGGTAAGTATTTCATATTGTGTTGTCCAATGTGAGCATGTATGGTGTTAGACTTGTCACCTTGATATGGATTATAAATTAATCTAATGTGTGTCAGCTTCATTTTTGTTGGTGCAGACATGGAGTATGTTCATTTGTGCTGCCTTTGTTTGTATTTGACTGTGCAGGAGTCCATTATTTGTCTTGGAAATACATGTAGGGCCAGTTCCTGTGCAAATGTTGTTTAAGGGGCATGTGCAAAGTGTTATGTGTCCCAGTGCAGCCTCCTTCCCTAAGTGCTCCCGATGTCCCATCCCTATTTTGCAGGTATTGTTTGCATAGTTACCTTTGTATATTTGTCTCTCTGTCTATTGTGCATCCCATTTCCTTCCATTGTGTTGCATTGTGGGTGATCTGTGTGTCCATTGCAAGGCTGTTTAATGGGAGTGTTTGTGTTCCATGCCACATCCATATATATGTGTGTTCAATGATAGTCCATGGCATGTGTGCAATGTGAGTTTTATTTGTAGATGTGATGTTGCAGTATTGTTGGTGTTGTGTGAGACAATGTTGTGTACACTTTACTGTCCCTGTGCCTGAGATGAGCAGATGTGTGTTTTTTTGTAGTGTTGTGGTGCAGTGTGAGTGACCTGTCCAAAGGGGGCATTTTGCGACTGTGAACGTGTCCTTCTTTGTGTATGTTTCTGACTTGGGACACAATGACACATATACTTGGTTCCCATAACGTGACCCATATGATATGGCTGATGGCGCTATGATCGATTTGTTGAGTGCAATGACACAGGTAGGTGTGTTTACTTATGGGCTGTTGAGTCCAAAGCGGCATGGATTTTGTGATAATCAGTAGCAAGTACAGGATGCGTGTGATGGGCTCCATGGTGGCACCTGACATGTAAGGCTGCCTACAGGTGAGTGTCTCCCTTTATACTCCCTGTTTCCACCTGCTGAGATGTCGTATTTGGACTGCCACAGTCACATTGGCAGTCTGCAAACTCATAATGTGTGAGGTGGAAACACTGTCTCCACCGGCCTCTTTGTGCTGCCTCGTGACAGCAGAGGTTTGTGTTGCCTGGAGATGCTTGCCAAACTGCAGCAGTCTTTGCTCCATAGGCCGCCATGGCAGTCCATTGATCTCCAAACTCGTAATGAGGCCCTAAGAGCCAAAGTACAAATCTTCACTAGGCAAAGGGGTCAAAAGTATCCAAACCAGCGAGGGATCTTTCTTTAACAGGAAAAACACATTTCTCCCACTATGAGCTTTCCTGTCAAAAGTCACCAGCTTCGCGGGCACCTCATCTGATGTCTATGTGTTCTGCTGCCTTCCACGCTATAGATTTTGGATGTCTATTTCAGATATATGATGGTAAAACTTCAGCCTCAAATTGTACATAGATCCAGGTCTACTTGGAGAAGACCGCCAGTAGACTGTAATTGTTGCATAATGCTTTTTAGTGTTATTTTTATTTGATACTTTTAAAATGTATACCTCCGGGCTCCATATTGGAATTCTGTCATTTGTATATCATTCTATTTTTTTTTTAAATGTACTCTATTGTTCTAAACTAGTTCTTGTATAGTTTTTCAATCCTTTGGTACTGCATAAATACTTAGAGCCAGATGTATCAAGAATCCATTTTGCGATTCTCAAATAGCGATTTTTAAGAAATCGCTATTTCAGAGTCACAAAATGGTATGTATCATATTTGCAATTCGGTAATAGCGATTTCTTAAAAATCGCAAATGCCACTACCAAAGCGCAAATGGCGATTCTGACCCCATTCGCACCTATGGGCCTGAAGGCCCATATTTGCAAATTTTTTGCATTTCCCAAATTGCAAATTCCTATTGGGAATTCGCACTTTTGGAAATGCAAACCCCAGGGTGCTGGAGGCCTAAGTCCCCCTCTGCTGCACCCCCAAAAATTATTTTAGTACATGTACGGCGCACACATGACAAAGGGACATGTGTGTGTTACATGTCTATTTTAAAAATGCATTTTTAATAAAAAAAAAAAAATTGCACATGGTTACCACCAAATTGTATTTGGACGTAATTGTGATTCCTTAATGCCCAATTCGCATTAAGTAAAAGCTTGATACATGTGCTTAAGAAATCGCAAATAAGGATTCCTTATTTGCAATTTCTTATTTAGAGAATCGCAATTTGCAATCCTCTAAATGGGGTCGCAATTTTAAGGAATCGTTATTTTAGCGATTCCTTAAAATTGCATAGCGAATGCCTTTCATACATACTGAAAGGCATTTTTGCATTCGCAAACGGCCGTTTGCACCGTTTATGAATGCAAAAAGCTTTGATACATCTGGCCCTTTGCATGCTGCCTCCGACTTGAAATTGAAGGATTGATAGCTTGTCTTCATGTTTAAACATGTACACTTTTTTCTACTGCTTACGCATATGCTGCTTGCTTTTGGTAAGTTCTTGATTGTACAGCGGGCAAAAGGTTTCAGTTTGTCTCCGACTTCCAGCTAGAAACTTCCACAAGGTGCTTCACTTGGATCTTAAAAGTCTTTATCTTGCTGTGTTGACATCACAAACACATTACACTGCTGCCACACACACTTAAAAACACTGAAAAAACCTGCACTTTAACTGCCACAGCATGATGAACTACTTGTGGCATGTTGTCATTTTTTACACTGATTACAAAACATTATTTTCAAATTTCAGATGAAAACAATTAATGTAGAGCTTTCTCAGTGCAGCATGAGCACACTGCTGCGCTGCTGCAGAGGAAGATGTATGCTTGAGTAGGAAGTGCATAATGTCATGACTGTTTGACTGTCCAACATGCTGGTGAGAAAGTAGGAGTTGCAGAAATGCATTGGAGTGACTTGAGTAGTAGTTCCAAGGAGCTGAAGGCTAGCTGAAAAACCACAGTGCATGGCCTGATTAATGTGTCACTGTGATACTTGTTTCTGTTTTACTTAGACTCTCATTGTTGTAATCAGCAGACGTGGGCACCAAACATTGAGGATATATGTGTTTTTTTGGGGGAGAATCAGGTTTCTGCAATAAACATTACGTGTCATGTAATTACGGAGGACTCTGACCAAGTATTTATGAGCTTGAGGTGTTGTGTTTTCTGTGTTGGGAACTTTCATGTGGATGGCAGAGGATGCTGTGTGTCACACGTGTGTTTTGTTTGCATGACGTTGTGATGGTTGGGATGGTGTATTGGGTTGACGTTTGTAGATATCTATTTTGCTTGATGTAAAGCGATGAGTGAGAAATGTGTGTGTTGAGATGGAGGTGCACATATCATGAGGACCAAACAGAATATGCCATTTTCTTTATCAAAATTAGGCACCTGCCATCTGGAGGGAAAAGATGAGGTAGATATGTGCAAGTACTGATTGGATATAGTGGAACCCAGGGATAGAGTTATTAAATTGTTTGTGCAACATAGAAACCAAGATTGCTGAGGTGCTTTGCAAAAGAGGGAGAAAGCAGCAACAAACCATATTTAGGAAATATGGCTTGTTCCTGATCACTTCTGCTGAGTTGCCACACAGATAGGCTGTATTGTGCCATATATACACCATTGAACCATGTTGTCTAGCAAGGGTTTTGTATTGAAAGTAAACACTTCTCATGAAAACATCCCATGCCTAGAATTATTTTTTTTAAAAACACATATTGAATGTGGTGCTGTATAGTGCAGCAAACATACAAAGCATGGAAACGTTTGGAGAAATAAATATATAAGCATGGGTGTGTGCACTAGAAGGTTTAATTACAACCCATGTATTGCCCCTCTTTAAAAAAGAAGTGCAAAGCAATACAAATTTATATTTGTATTAGAAAGAGCACATTTTAGCACCAAAAACTTTAATGACAAGTAAATACCTTTCCCATGACTTTGTGGTACTTTGTGTGTCTTTGCTGTGGATAAATCTTCGTTTGCTGTTGTTTCCTACTTTATTGCTTCTAAGGAGCGGTGCTGAATTTAAATGAGAAAGGGCCTCCTTTGGCATATTAGCCCCCCACGTTTTGCCTGGAACATGATGCCGCTACACTTGTAAGTTCCTAGTAAATAGTACCCCTGGCACCTAAGGGATGGATACTGAAGAGGGCCCCCAGAGCTGCCAAACCAATTGTGCCACTCTGAGGGGCCCCACACCAGCCTCATGCAGACTGCCATTGCAAGGTGCATTTAAAAGTTGCAAACTTGACCTGGCACTCACCAAGAGTGCCATGCCCACTAACACTCCATGCAATATGGGTAAGTCACCCCTCTTGCAGGCCTTCTAACCCTAATGGAGGTGGCACTATAATGCATGTGAGGGCATTTGTATTCTCGAGCAAATATGCCCCTACTGTGTCTTTGCAAAACCTTAAGACATAATAAATGTACAGGAAGGCTGTTGCAAAATGTGCTGGACACTGATAACTATGAGAGCACCAGCTACATGAATACTGGGTTGTTTGGTATCAAACAACTCAGAATAATAAACCCACACTGATGCTAGTGTTGGATTTAGTATACAATGTACCCAGAGAACACCTTAGAGGTGGCCCCTGCAAAACCTACCAGTCCTGGCATGGTTGCTAACTGGTCTTAGCCAGCCTGCTACCACCAGAGAGAAGTCTCAACTTCTGGGGTGAGAGCCTCTGCATTCAGGAGCCAGAACACAAAGTCTTTCCTGTTTGGAGGTGTAACACCTCCTTCCCCAGACAGACACCCTGCACCAGCGGTCAGTTTCAAGGCCTTACCGCCTTTGAAATCGAGCCATGCCTCTGCTGGCAGCAACAGATTGCTGCCCAATGGTTTTCCCTCCACTTTGAGTGGGAGAACCGGACAGAGGACTTAGCCAGAATAGAAGAAGTGATCCCCCTCAGCCTGCACTACTCCTCAGGTGTGGCAGGTGAAGTGGCCACTCCATTTCATTTTTCTCCATCTTGAAGGCAGGAAAATAGCGATAGGGATGTGACCCCCTTCTCGCAGGAAGTGGTCAAATAGTGGGTGTAGCCACCCTCAGGTAAGTGGCCCATTGTCTACTACCAGGTACTCCCCCTAACACCCACTAAATGAAATTATTTAGTGGGCATCTCTTGAGCTGCAGATCAGATTTGACAGACACAAGAAGACCAGGAACAAAAAAGACCAAAGCACGAGAACAGAAGCTCTGCTGCAAGAAGAAAAAGGCGACAAGCCCTGCCTTCTGCCACTAGGCCTTGACAATCTCCACTGGGGTGTAGCCTGGAAACCTGAAGGACTCTAAAACCCCCCAGAGCACCTCCAGCCTTCTGCAAATAACCAAGAACCTCCCTCAGATTGAAGGTATCAAACTCCTGAAACCTGCTAGCCTGAAAGCCAGGAACCAGTGAAGTCCAGTTCACTGACTGGTAGCTAATAATGAACCTGACCCAGCAGCCTGACCAAAATCCCCACAGTAGACTAGAAGGACACAACCAACCACTGTTCCAAGTTTTGTGTCACTGCACCTTTCAAGGCCTGAAATGTCCCATTTCGCAGGGTACAGGGCCTCAAAAGTCAGACACAAAGAATCATAGTCCACTCCAGTCTCTCCAAGGACCCAAAGCCAGCACCAGTGGAGGGACCACCCCCAGAGTTAGCCTGCTGACCTGTAATCTACCCTTCAAGTGACCTACACCTGGCTCCAAAGACTCCCTGACGCAGGACTCTTGGCTGACTTATCTTCACTGCATCCGACCTCCCTGGACCATGCAATGCTGTACCAGCTGTGCTCTAGGGGTCCCTAATTCCTTGCAACCCACCAGATTTATCTTTAAGTCCACCGGTGCAGTGTGTTTCCAAGTGGTCCCCTTCTCTGTTGTACACCAGCTCCAAGACTTTCAGCCGCTGCTCACGCTTGAACTGGAAACCACCCGGACTTCTCCAGCTAGCCCACAGAACAGTTCAACAACCTCAACCTAAAAGTAGAAGGTGATACTTGTGAGAGCATTGCCTGATTTTATAACATTTTAAAGATGTTCTAATTCATTCCTATGGTGCGTAATCATGCACAAAAAATATATATCTTCTGAACTTTGAACAATCACAATAAAAGAAGTACTAACCACATATTGATGATCTTGTCCTTAAAAATGTATAATGATCTTAAGTATTTTTATAAATTGGTCTTGAATTATTTTTCTAAGTTTGTGTCCATAGTTATTGATACTGAAGTAGAACAAATGCTTAGCACATCTCAAAGATAAGCCTAACTGCTCACCCACACTGCAACAAAAACAGAGCACTAGGTGGTCTGCTTTTACCTCTGGATACCAAAGCGGGGTTACTTGGGCTCTATACAGTGCTCGTATTTTTCGTACAATATATAAAGAGCAAGTCTCCTACAAATTTGACTAGATGAAACATTTGTGACACCTCTTATCAGGTAAGCTAAGTTGTTTTCTCATTAGACTTTTCTGCACCAAGTAAGAGGGGGAGCCACCAGCTAGCTTAACCAGCAACCATCTCTCCTCTCCAACTAGAACTGCATTGTAGTAACATTCTATGACTCATGTGGATGGAACACATCTCCCTCCTTGAACAACAATAAAGAAATGCTAATAAACGGTTGAAAATCTTTACATACTAAGTAATAACATTTCAGTTTTGCTAGTTATGGAAACTATTAAATATTTAACTCACTGCAGCTAATATATGTTATGATCAATGGGCCAATTTGGAGGATTTTGTGATCCGTTCTGCTCTTCCTTTGGAGGAATTTGTTTTATGAACCTATTAATTTTTATGAGATGAGCTGATATTTTTGTCATCTTCGTATAGTTCTACATATTGCCATCACTCAACAGTATGGTGTATTGTTTTGCCTTTCTCACTTGCAATAGACCAGAACATTTTGATAACTCCTTCTTCCCTTTATGTCTACTATTTACAAGCACACCCTCACCTACTGATAAACCTATCACACAGCAGTAACCATTCCTTTCGACTCCTTCACACAGTGTGTATTTTTCCGCATATGTTTATAACAGCATCCTTGATTTTCTTCCGTCATTACTTCAAATGTGTTTTTCCTGTTACACTATTATGCATTGTATGATATTCCAATGTTAACTTGACCACAGCATTTTCCAAGACTCCCCTTAGTGCAATGCAAACTGCAACATTTCTTTGACCATTCTGTTCCATCTTACTACCAGACTATTCCCCTGAGGATAATAAATAGATGAACTGGCATGTTCTACCCCATTTGTCTTCAAAAAGTCATTCTTATATTATGAGACAAATAGCACCACATCATCAATTAAATGATTTCAGTTATTCCTTCTCTATCCCATATTTTTTCAAGAAAACTGATCACATCATTAGTAGTTTCTTGTTTCGGAACTCTTTGAATGATAATCCACTGACACAGTGACACATTTGGGAGTAGTTCCAAGAACAAAGTAAGGACCCAAAATATCCAGCCCAATCTTTTTCCAAGGAACATCCATCCTATCAGTTACAGCAGGTAGGTAATCCACAGTCCTCTGTGATTTGTCACTCGGTTCACAGGGTGTAATTTCTCGACATCTCAGCCTATACCTGGCCACCAATATTCTACTCTTATTCTACACGTAATGCACTCATTCTGATATCACCCTTGTGTGCTAACTTTAGAATCCTATTCTTAAATGCTTCAAACACAACCAACATTTCACCTCTCAACAACATGTCATTAACCACCAAAAGTACTTATGTGACAATAGTTCTCAACACAATGAGGCCCTTCACTTTTCCTTGGCTCAACACATATCTTATGACCTCTTGTAACGGCACATCATCTTCACTGCTTGTGTCCATTCTTCATGTGAAATTCAGCGATTGTACTAGCAATAGCCACCATCCATTCGTCCTCATTTTTCTCACACACTTAATACATATTTTTTGTATCTAGAACATATTTTATTTCTCAAAAATACTCTAACATTCTCATCATCCAACGTGATATTCTAGCAGATGTTTTGCTTAAGCCTTCGGTGGTAAAATTATCAACTAAAGAACGTGGTCTGTGCATAAAATAAACCCAGTTCCCCACATAAATTACCTAAAATGATCTACACCCCACCAATAATCCAATGCTTCACACTAAATTCTGGCATATGACAATTATGCATCCCTCAAAGATCTTGATGTGTAAGCCATGCTGACCTCTCGTCATTCTCTGTAGTGGGTGAGCAGAGCACCCACAACCACACTGTTGGTGTCTATGCAAACCACACTCTTGTCACATATGTCAAATGATTTAAATGTAGGAGTAGACACTATGGAGCTTATTAACAAGCTTCTTGCACCACCGTTGTGTCAGTTTGTTTGATGCAGCAAGAACGCAAAGCAGTCTCACACAGTGCATCACATTTACAAACTGGTGCAATTGGACCATAGAGCCAGTTTGTAAAGCCTTGTGCCATATTATATCTATGGAAGGTAGGTGTTCCCCCGTTAGAAGCCACACAGAACTGGCCCAGTGAAATCTACAAGATTTCACAGCATCGTTCTGCACCTTCACAGTGTAGCTTTTTTAATGTCTGCTCAGAGCAGATGTTAAACTAACGTAGAGCTTTTTTGAATGGGGGCGTCCTGGCATTGCTGGAGTAGCATCATTTTTTTTATGCTAGTACAGCAATGCATCATTTTAGTGCCACAGATGCATCAAAATTTCGGATGCATCTGTGAATATTGAGCGCCATGGAGTACTGTATGGTAAATACAGTGCTACCACGGTGTTGTTAGGGGGCAGAGGGCAGGGCAAGAAATCTGATGCATCAATGGTGATGCTTCAGATTCTTGTAAATAAGCCCCTATATCTTTCTTCAGCTGGGCAAACTCAATTTTACCACCTTGCACTTCTCGAATTTGCTGTTTTGTAACATCTATTTCCTTATGTGCACAGTCTTATCAGAGAACATCGGTATGAAATGGAACTAACATTTTGCCAACCCAAGAAATTATTGTAATTGTTCCTTGTTCAACAAAGATGGGGTATCCTGAATGGCTTTTACCAATTTGATTTTAGTTACACACCATTTTCATCCAACCAATGCCACAGGTATTCCACTCTCTTCACATCAATTTTGCATTCTTCCATTTTGATAGTTAACTCATTTTTCTTTAAAATAGTTAATATCTCACTCAACACTTTCCTTGTCATTGGCAAAGACAGAAACATTGTCTTAAAAATAGGTTTTATTCGGCATTGCAAGCAATAGATATTGATCTTTAGAAAATTTCAACAAGAAGGAACCATCTTTAGCAATGTGTATTTCGTTTCAGCTGTAATACCTTGAAATCCCAAAGAACCTTCAAAATATTCCACTAATTCTACAGGTTTGTTAACATAGACCACAAGCCTGATGTCATCAAGTGGGTTTAAAACATGGTTGGGAATTTACTTAGCTTTTCTTCCCTCATAAAAGTGCAGGGGACCCCTGAATCAGCCATACCTTGCACTTCCGTACCATCAATTAATATGGTGTAAGAGGGATTTCTTTTTGCTTAGAAGTTCACACTTTGCATATTCCTAATAAAAACTCTTCAGGAATGTCATCAGTGTAATTAAATACAACTGAACGTCTGAGCTTTGCAGGGGAATTTCTAATATTCCTCTTGCACAATGACCCTTTAACTTGCACTGCTTGCTTATTTGATGAATTGCGAAATACTCTTTCAGTCCGCATTTATAACATATTTTTGGCCTTATTACAAGTTTGGTGGACAGTTTAGGCTGTCTGCCAAACTTTTGATGGGAGGTTGCCACCATAGTGGCTACCTCCCCACTCATTAAGAGTTTCCGGCTAGGTCAGTGAGTGGGAGCATCAGTTTTCCCGCGGGGACTGGTGGTCCCCGGGGAACCGGGGCTGCAGGGCCACTGCTCATAATTCAATATTTGCTCCTGAGAGGTGGTGGTCTCTGGGTCCCCTCACTTTAAAAAAGCATTTTGCCTCAGTGGGTGGTGGACCCAGGGGTGCGGGAACCACACCACCCACCTTACATTAGCTCTTTTGTCCCTGGGAGGTGGTGGTCCCCGGGCCTCATTAAAGACCAATGATGGGGGCCCCGTGCACCCACTTCATATACTAAGTCCAAATTGACCACAGGACCTGGCCCAACCGGGGGCAAAAAAATAGGAAGTGCAGGAGACAATGTTTTGTTTTAAAACAAAATCTCTGAAAAATCTGCGGATCCAGCCTCGGAATTTTCAGATTTTATTTTTTTAAATGCTATTTAGCCCTGGCGGGGTGCCCCAGGGACCCCAGTACCAGGGCTAAGGGGCCAGGGTGACTCTACCCTGGCCCCTTTTCTTTTTTTTGACTTTTGTTTCTGAAACTCAACTGAAGCTGTGTACCAAGATTGCTACAAAGACTTCCTTGTTGAAGCGTTGGCAGCCAATCAGATATCAGCGGTGGACAGTCTTATTTGTGGAGAATCTGCAGTGTTAGAGATTTATATTTTTTGGCTTTAAATTACTTCAAAACTACTGAATGGATTTACCCCAAACCACAAAAAGCGTGATCTGTGGAACAGAATCTAGGTGTGTGCCAAATTTGGTGTAATTTCGTTCAGCGGTCGGGTTGTAAGCGTGTCTTGGAGAAAATCCCCATAGACACAGAATGGAGCAAATGTGTTTTGGGACCACCTCTTTATTTCGGCACCCTCTTCATGGATCACCCTAAGACTTTCAAGACAGTAGCTGAACTGACCAAAGTATATGTTTTGAAAGTTTTGTGAAGATTCATCAAGCGGTACCAAAGTTACTGGCAAAACAAAAAAAACACTCCATCTATGTCAAAAATGGTCCTAAGATATATGTGTGTATATATATGTGTGTGTATGTATGTCATGTAACAAAAAAAAGTAAGATGCTCACTCATGGGTATGCAGTGGATAATACATTCTTTACTGCATCTCCACCAAATGGTCTTGATCACATGCACCAAGTTACAGTACAAAGTGCATTTTCAACAGTGAAAACTCATTAATACAAAGGATAGTGGGTACAAGTGAACAATGAGAGAAAAACACTGCGGCCATTTTGTAATGTCACTGGAAAAACTTTCAACCAACATACTCATAAACAAAAACTAGTAGACAGACAAAGTAGAAATGAGATGTTCCAGGTAATTTTGGTTAGAAAGTTAGGGTGTTGGAGAGCTGTGCCAAGACAGCTTGCACGCTATCTTGGTGGAAGGACAGAAGTGCCCATTGGACTTATTGCATGTGCTGTGGATGGGCCACTTGCATCATGTGTGTCATCATATGGGCATGACACATGTAGTCATAGATTACAAACAGATCATGTTACCTTTACATTTACTAAACACTTTTTTCATGGACAATATGTAGCTGTTGATATGTTTCAACATTGTAGGTCACAGTCCCTCTGTCACAACACTGACGTATGTGTGTGTCATAGCACCAGATGAATGGTAATTGGATCATGAGGGGCCTAGGAACAGGGACTGTTCTATTACCATCTGTCTGTACCTTGGATTATGTGGTGTTGGAAAACTTTGGTGTGGTATGTGATAAGGCTCAAGCTGGTGACATCACCCTTTTCCATGTTTGCCTATTCTATGGGCCAATGCCTGGCAAATCCCTTTCCTCAATGGTCTGAGAGGCTGTACCTTTGGATATGTACTATGACTCAGTATGAGTAACACATTCTTGTTTGTAGAAGTCCATACATATGGACAGCTTATGGCCCTCATTATGATATTGGCAGTGACTGTTACAGTGGCTGTAATACTGCCAACAGGCTGGTGGTAATTACTGCCAAGTTATGACCATAGCAGGGACCACTCCCATAGACAGCCAATATACCACACCAACCGCCAGGGCGTTAACAACAGTCACCACGGCGGTAGCTGTCAACAGCAAGGCGGAAGACAAAGTACTGCCAACCATATCAAGACACAGTAAACTGACGCGATTTCTGGGGTACCGCCATCAAAAGCCTGGGACACATTACAGAAGATGAAAGACTCACCATCTGAGACACAGAGAAGTACAGAGCTGCCATGGAACCGGAAGTGCAAGTCTTCCCCATACTCACCAAAGCCATGCTCCACCTGGAACACCAACACCGACAAAGACGACGACGGTGAGTACAGCAGCCTAGCACACAAGGGATGGAGGGAGGAAAAGGAGAGTGACACACACACGCACAACACACAGCAGACACACAACCAGCTGCAGATGAAAAACAATGGCACACAACACATGGCATAATAATGCAAGGACAACCAGAATTCAGTAATGAGAATGTATTGAATGTGAACAGCTACCAAATGAACCAATTGTACAAAAAACAGATATGTACAAATGTACACAAAGGGCCAATGCCCAGTCCAAAGTACAAAGGGCCCACATGGCCACAGGGCACAGTCCAAGGCCCAACTCTAATCCTGACATCATCTGGATAGAACTCTGCAGGGGCATCAGTTTGCAAGTGGGCAGGCACCTCAGGGGGATGGGGTGACACCCCAGCCAAATACGGGAACATGTCGACTGGTTCTGGAGGGGGCTCCATGCCCATTTCACTCTGCTGGGTAGTGCAAGGTCACAGTCTCTCAGGTGGGTGACTTGTCCACTGGTTCTGGAGGGGGCTCAATACCCATTTATCACTGCTGGGGAGTGCAAGGTCACAGTCTCTCAGATGGGTGACTTGCCCACTGGTTCTGGAGGGGGCTCCATGCCCATTTCTCACTACTGGGGAGTGCAAGATCACAATCTCTCTTGTGGGGAACATACCCACTGCTTCTGGAGGGGACCCCTTGTACAGCAGTCCCAGGAGGGTGGCCTACATGCCCTCAGCTGGTGGTCTCATCTGGAGGTTAGGGCTGCACTGTGTCAGCAGGTGAATATGCCTCCTGGGCAGACTCAGCTGGCTGTCAGGACTCCGTGACCACTGGTGGTGGTGGTGTCACCCTGACAGCCTCTGCTGGAGGTGACGGCTCCATTGTGTCAGCAGGTGAAGGTGCCTTCTGGGCAGCCTCTGCAGGAGGAAAGGGCTGCATTTCCTCAGCTGGCAGTGAGGGCTCTTTGACCACTTGTGGTAGTGGTGTCACCCTGACAGCCTCTGATGGAGTCAAGGGCTTCTTCCCCTTCATGGCAGGAGGTGTGGGATCCTTACCCTTCCTGGCAGGGGTTGAGGGCTTCTTCCACTTCATGGCAGGACGTGCGGGCTCCTTACCCTTCCTGGCAGGGGTTAAAGGCTTCTTCCCCCTCATGGCAGGAGGTGTGGGCTCCTTCCCCTTCATGGCAGGAGGTGTGTGATCCTTTCCCTTCCTGGCTGGTGGAGTGGGATCCTTCACTGTCTTGCCACCACAGATAGGAGGTACCTCCATTGTCCACATGGACTGTTTGGTTGAGGAGCTGGGCTGGGTCATTGGGACCCTGCTCTTACAGGGGGGAAGGGAAGAGGTAAAGTTGGGCAAGGAAAAGCTTCTTACGGATGGTGGGGCGGGATGAGGGAGGAGGGATGGGAGTGGAGGTTGAGGGAAGGATTGTTGGAGGTGTATGTCTGCTGGACTTGGGTGCAGGTGCATGGACTGATGTGAGGTTGTTGGCTGTTGGGTGTCTGAGTGTTTGTGTCCTTTAGGAGGGGGACAGACAGGCTGGTGTTGGATACAGGGAACGTGTGGATGGATGTAGTGGAGGTGTCTGCTAGTGAGGTGTGTGTGCTGCTTGGTGTGGTGATGCTGGAGGTGGATATTGATGCAGGTCATGCAGGTATGAGTGTGGACGTGATGGTGAGGGAGGTGGAGGAGGGGGAGACAGTTGAGGCAGTGGATGTGGTTGTGTCTGTAACTGTCTGGTGTTTGTGTGCGTGCTTGTGGGATGAAGTGTGGTGCCTGTGTTTGACTGTGCCACTCATGTGTGTTGCCTTGTGTGCATGTTCGTCTGTAAGTGTGCATGGGATGGGTTGGGATTGAGAAGACAGGGACTGGTAAGTGGTAGTTGGAGGGGGGGCAGTAGGAACAGGGACAATGACTGCCATCAGAGAGGAGTTCAGAGCCTGAAACGATCTCTGTTGAGCCACCAATCCACCGTGGATGCCCTCCACGAATTCATTGCATTGCTGCATCTGGAATGCCAGCGCCTGGATGGCATTCACAATGGTTGACTGCCCTACAGAGATGGATCTCAGGAGGTCAATGGCCTCCTCACTCAGGGCAGCACGGCTCACTGGGGCAAGGCCTGAGGTGCCTGGGGCGAAGAAGATGCCCACCCTCCTGGGTGAGTAGGCATGGGCAACTCGCTGAGGGGCTACTGAAAGGGCGGTGCTGGTACATAGTGGCGGTGGCTGTACCTGGAGCTGGGGTGGTCACAGAGGTGTCAGCCACCACCAGGGAGCTTCCATCATAGGTGGTATCTGAGTCTGTATTGTCACCTCCTGTCTCTGCCATGGTGCTCCCCTCGCCCTCTGTCTCACTGGTATCCCTCGGCGTGGGTGGACTTTACCTCCAGGGTCCTGTGGGATACAGATCCCTCTGTCGCTGGTGCCCCTGCTCCTCCACCAGATGTGCTAATGCACACATGGACAGGATGACAGAAGAAAAAAGGGGGGGAGAGAAAGGAAACATTGGGTCAAATACTGCACCAACACCGCAGTTGGCATACACAGGATTGTCACACACAGGGATCAGGATTGAGCACTATGTATTGCACTGCCAGTGATTTTGCTAGATGCCACGGTAAGATGAGGGTCACACACCACAAACTGCACTCCTCCTGGGACCCACAAAGCCCTGACTGACATGGAATGCTAATAAGCTAGGATACCTGCATTTGCCATAAACTCATTACCCTTGAGCTGGATAGCGCTGCAATGTCCGACCTGGCATTAAGAGGCACCCACTAACGCACACTCACCACCTGGATCCCATGCCACCTACCAATTATAGTTGTAATGTCCACTGTACTCACCTCCTTGTGGCTGCTGCAATGCCCTCAAGCGCCCATGCAGCTCTGGGTAGGCTACCGCCAGTATGCGGGCCATCGGGGGGCCTGGTTCCGACAGGCACCCCTTCCTCGTGGGGAGGCCATCCCAAGCTGGGCCTCCACGGTCTTCGGTGCCCAGCGTCTCAGGTCCTCCCACCATTTCTGACAGGGGGTGCTCTGCCTGCCATAGACCCCCAGTGTCCGCATGTCCTTGGCGATGGCACGCCATAATCCCTTCTTTTGATGGGGGCTGACCTGCAGAGGTAATACAGACAGGAGGACACCATTAAACATACAATCCAGCCTGTCACACATATGGCCCACCAATCCCGTTTCCATCATCATTGGCACACACATCACCCGACGCACACCATGTACACCACCACAAGACATCCCCCCCGATGGCACGATGCTTGCACACCCATCTCCATGTATCCTTCACACATGCATTGTGTCCAAGGTGTACTCACCTGTTGGTCTGGTGGCCCATACAGCAGTCCATACTTGGGTAGGACCCCATCCACCAATCGCTCCAATTCCTCCACAATGAAGGTAGGAGCCCTTTCCCCAGTCACACGGGCCATGGTAGGTTCCAGACACAGGTCACAGCAGCACACGCAGTGTAGGTGTTCTCCTGTTGAAGGTCAGGAAACACGTGAGGAATCTGATGGAAAATGGCGGTCACATCCGCGGCAGTGTACACCGTCACAGCCGGCACTGATCTCCATTGGCCACTGTACACTATAAAGCCCCATATTATCTAATGAGGAATTGCACAGCGGTGCAAGACTGCCTTCCGACATAGCGCCCAGCGTCCGCAGAGTTACCCCACTTCCACCTATCCCTACATACAGGACATGCAGTCGCATTTCATTGTGGTGGACAATGATCATATCAACCTTAACTGATTCACTGCCTAGATTAGCACATACCTCGCCATTCCAACTGTCCCATCACATAAATGCACCATGAACACTGAGATGGTGGTTCCATTGTTCAAATTGTGACAGCCTTCTCACTTTTGTGTCCCTGAGATACCTACTGCTGCAGATGAATAGAAGGAGGAGACAACCCCCGTGTACAGACCCCTTGTGGACTTGGCTGCACTGGAGGACAGGCACATTATACTCACCTATAGACTGGACAGGGCCACAATCAGAGAGCTGTGTGCCCAATTGGAGCCTGACCGGATCTCAGCTATCCGCATTCCGACGGGGATCCCTCCTCTTGTGCAAGTGCTATCAGTGCTCCATTTCCTGGCAACTAGTTCTTTCCAAGTGACAGTGGGCTTGGCAGCAGGAATGTGACAGCCAATGTTTTCAATAGTGCTGGAAAGAGTTTTGTCTACCCTGGTGAAACACATGTGCAGCTACATAGCTTTCCTCCAGGTGGAAGATTTGGCCACTGTGAAGGTCGAATTCTATGCAATGGGACATATCCCCAATATTGTTGGGGCGATTGACGGGACACATACAGCGTTTGTTTCCTCGCCAGAATGAACAGATGTTCAGGAATTGTAAGAGTTTCCACTCAATGAATGTGCAAATGGTGTGCCTGGTGGACCAGTACATCTCCAGTGTAATTTCCAAGAATCCAGGATCGGTGCATGATGCCTTTGTCCTGAGGATTAGCAGCATCCCAAATCTGATGGCCCAACTACAGAGGCACAGGGTGTGGCTAATAGGTAATCCAGGGTCCCCACCCACTGTATGTTAGTGTATGCCTTCAGGTGTCATTCCCATAGCATTGTGTGAGGCTAAATGTTGTCCCTCAATACTTGCAGGTGACTACGGCTACCCAATCTATTGTGGCTCCTGACCCCTGTGTGGAATGCCAGGCCAGGGGCTGAGAATTGTTACAATGAGACACATGGGTGAACCAGAAAGACAGGTTCAGGTGCCTCCATCTGACAGGTGGAGCCCTTTGCTACTCACCCGGGAAGGTCTGCCAGATAGTAGTGGCATGCTGCATGTTGCACAACCTGGCACTCAGACAGCATGTACCTTTTCTGCAGGAGGAGGAGACTGGAGATGCCCCTGTGGCAGCAGTGGACCCTGAGGACAGTGAGGATGAGGAGGCAGAAGATGAGGATGAGGACAACAGAACATCAGTTATACGTCAATACTTCTAATGACACACAGGTGAGACAGTACAACTGACCATTCCTCTGACTATTGATGTTTTCTGTGTGGCTGTAGCATGATGTGATTAACTTACTTTGCATCTCAACTTACTGCCACCTATGGCTTGTCATTTTACAGATGTTGGTGATATGACAACTGTGTACTGATGTGATGACTACAGAGAGCTCCATGTCATTATTTCTATGCTCTCACAATGTTCAGATCATTTGTACCAGATGTGACTGTTTCTGTAAATGCACATTTTCAACGCATAAAATGCTAGTAGTCAAGTTGTGTTCAAGGGCGTTTATTGTAGTGCAGTGAAATTGAGGGTTAAGTGCAATGGAATGGGGTGATGGTGGAGGAAAGTCCAGGGTATTGTTCCAGTCTGTTTGTAGCACAGGTCCAGTGTCCAAGGGGCAATAGGAAGGGGAGCAAAGACAGTTCAAAGTGGACAAGGTGACAATGTGGGACACAAGGGGACAATCAGGAGAGTCTCATTTCTTGGCGTTGGTCTTTGCAAGTGTCTCTGGCTTCTATCTGGGTCGCAGACAATGTTTGTGGGGTGGTTCACCTTCTGCAGGGGGATGCTGGTAGCCTGTGGGTCCTGTGGCGGGGCCTCCTGCCCACTACCTACAGTGGAAGTGGAGGGCTGGTAAATGGACTCGATAGTGGTAGGGGCCCGCTGCTGTGCTGTTGCTTCCCTCATGATATTAGCCATGTTTGCCAGCTCCCCTGCTACGGAGATCAAGGTGGTATTGATGGCCTGCAAGTCTTCCCTGATCCCCGGATTCTGTTCCTCCTGCAGCCACCTGTTCTCTGGCACGTTGTCAAGGTTCTGGCTCATCATGTCCTGGGAATGTTGGTAGGCTCCCAGGATCTCAGTGAGTGCCTCCTGGAGAGTCGGTTCCCTGGGCCTGTCCTCCCCCTGGAGCACAGCAGTCCTCCCAGTGTCCCTGTTGCCCTGTGCCTCTGTCCCCTGAATGGTGTGCCCACTGCCACTGACCACAGGTCCCTGATTGTCCTGGGGGCCAGGTGTGGACTGGGAGTTCCTTTACAGGTGGGCACACTGCTGATTGACGTGTCCTGTGGGCAGACGTGTGGGTATGCACGGAGGGTGCTGTGGTGTTGGATATGGATGGGATAGGCTCTGTACTTGACTGTGAGTGGGCTGGGGTGACCGACTGTCCAGTGGTCCCTGATGGGCCAGGTTGTTGATCCAGGTCCTGAAGTCCAGACTTACTGTCATCACTGAGAGCATCTTCTGCTAGGGACTGGATAGTCGTGACATCTCCTCTCTGCTGACATTAGCTGGGGCACCTGTGGGGATGTAAGTGCTTTATTATGCTGTATTCTGTGACATATTGTAGATCCCTGGCTTCCCCTCTATCGCTCCTGTTGCCCTGCCACCTTTGTTTGTGTATGGTGATGTATTGTGGGATTGTTAGTTTCCCTATGCTGTGCATGCTTTAGTGATAGGTGTCCATACAGGGCTGGGAGGGCTGTCCATGCATTGGCATGGCATGCAGGGTTTGGCATTGGGGTTAGTCATATGTGTAGGTGCAGAGTGTGGGATGGAGTGGAGTGAATGGACTGAGGGTGAGGGGGTGTGATGGCATGCAGGTATAGGGGTGATAAGTAGTAAATATTGGCTCACCAGTGTCCAGTCATCCGGCTACTCCAGCGAGTCCCTGAGGATGCAGTAATACCAATACTTGCTCCTCCCATGCTGTGAACTGTGGGGGAGGAGGAGTGGGTCCACCGCCAGTCCTCTGTATGGCAAACTGGTGCCTTGCTGCCACTGAATGCACCTTCCCCCGTAGGTTGTTACACGTCTACCTGATGTCGTCCCTTGTTCTTGGGTGCTGTCTCATGGCATTCACCCTGTCCAGGATTCTCCACCATAGCTCCGTCTTCCTGGCAATGGATATCTGCTGTACCTGTGCTCCAAACAGCTGTGGCTCTACCCTGACTATTTCCTCCACCATGACCCTTAACTCCTCATCACTAAAACAAGGATGCCTTAGTGGGGACATGGGTGCTGTGTGGTGTGTGTTGGTGAGAGTGTGTTGGGTAATGTGGTGGGGTGTGTGATGTAGGGTGCGTGAGGGATATATTGGTGTATATGGTGTGTGTGTCTAGTTGTCTCTGTGCTGTTCTTGTGAATCTCCTGGCAGTAACTGTTGTTCGTGAAGGTTTGTGGGTAATGTGGGTGGGTGTTTTATGGTGCTGTGGGTAGGTGGGTGTGGTGGGTGCATGAGTGTTTTTGTTATTGGCCACTGTAGTGTGTTGTAATTGGGTGTCCATTCTGAGCGTGGTGGTATGTACCGCCAATGGTTTACCACCAATGAATGTCCGCTGTGGTGGTTCGTGGGTCATGATATGGTGGGCGTTGTTTTGTTGCTGTATCGGTATGGGTGTTGGTACCAACAGTTAAACACTGACCGTTTGGCTGGCGCATTTGTGTTTGTGGCAGTATTCTGTCTATTTGGTGTGTGTGTCATAATCTGAGGAATGGATATTCACCACTGCGGTGGTATGTTGGTGCCCGTCACCGTGGCGGTAAGTGGGATTTACCGCCTATGTTAATATGAGGGCCTATGTGCTTTGCTTCAGAATTAAATGGACTTGTGTGACCAGACACTTGTGCAAATGTGCTGGTGTGTAATGAATATGGTCCTGAGCCGGACACTGTGTACCGCTGACATATCCCTCCGTGCACACGTAGTTTGTGTCCTCATCATATGGTCCACATAGTCTTACATCTCTACATACCAATTAGTGGAAATGAAGCAAGGAGACAACAAGTTTGTGATGGGTGAACTTAATACAGTGCTGGTGCAAAACATAAATTGTGGACAGACATGAACTTAAAATTAAAGTGAAGGGGTCAGTCATGGTAGATGAAATCAACTGAGTCGTTCCCACATCACTGGCAGTCCAAAGTCCAGAGTTTTCCTCCCATTTGAACAGATAGGTGGTTCAGAATCATTCAACAGAGTGAATGTGTGGCAAGCAAAGGAGGCCCCTTAGGAAGAAGTCTCTGGCTGGCAGTGGGGGTTGTCTAGCCTTCTACAACTCCTGGATTCTTGGCTGGATGTCCCTGGTTGAGGGTAGGGGGATCTGCTGCTACATAGGCAGGGGTGTCTGGGTCTGGTGGTATCCCTGGCAGGGCCTCCCTTCCAGTGGCTGGCACTGATGTCGATGGGCCTAGTGTTGCTGTGCTAAAGGAAGAGGCAGAGTGGTGTTGAATAGCCCTCCCAGGGTCGTGTTGATGTCCCTCAACACCCCTTTTAGGGACACCATGTTGGTTATTCTGAGCCTCCCATTGCTCCTCCATGTCCCCATTGATGCCCCTCTGTAGCAGCTTCATTTCCTGGAGTTCATTCAGTACCTGGCCCATGGCTGCTTGGGACTCGTGATAGACCCCATGACATGGTTGATGGTGTCCTGTCAGATGGCATCCCCAATGGACTCACCCCCTTGGCTCACAGCATCCCTCCCATGAACCCTACCTCCAAGAACCTGTGCCCTTGCAATAGGCTTTCCACTCCCACTTGTTCCTGGACCCTCATTGTCGGAAGTGTTACGTAGCAACTCAGGATCCAGGACTGTGGGGCACAAGATTGTTAACACTGTGCTTGATACACAGGTTGGGGGTGAATGGCTGTGTGAAAATGTTGTGGAAACCAGGCTGGGAGCTGTTGATGTGGGCACAATGAGCCTCACTGTAGCCATATACCTAGGGTGCAGACATGGGCCTGGGGCGTTATCCACGTCCAGCAGTCTAGGAGTGCAGTTCACACTGCAGGCAATATATAGGGAGAGAGTGGAGGGTGGCAATCTCCTCTGTGTGCCCAGTAGCAGCTCTACCTGTTGATGTGAAACACTCAATTGTGCCAATAATTTAGTGTTACAGTAAGCAGAGATCTTGCTCAAAGTTAGGTTGTAGTTGACCTAATTATGGCAAGTGATCATAGTAATGTGAGCTTTAACTTAACATGTGTGATGTTTGACAATTCATTTTGAACCAACCAGCTCATGTGATTTGCAGATCATTTGCTCTTTGGAGGATGGCCTGGAAATACCATCTGGCCACCACTGCAGGCGAAATGTGTCTGTGCAGGATATGGCTGTGGCCATTTTATGGCCCAGTTGATTGAGATGCAGGCAGAGGCAGGAGTTTGTTGTATATGTCACTAGAGTGATCATGTGGTACGTGTAGTGTGAATGTGTCTGCTGCCAATGCCATTCTGGTGATGCATCTTGAGCCTTTGAGGCTCCTTTTTTCCACACTGGGTAAGGTGTCCTTCCTGTCCTCAGTAATTTCATCTTTGGTTAAAATGTCAAGATGGAGCTAGTGGGTGAATCTATTTTAGTTTCCTTCTGGGACACAGGAGTCAGCTTAGCCTTTGACTTGCAGGACTGATCCCCCATCACCTAGTGACCTTTTACCGCCTTACCTTGCTCTTTTTTATTCATTTATTTTTATTTCTGTTAGCTTTCGTCATGTACTTACAGTTTATAAGAAATGTTTTGATTTTCATTATCCGTGCCATTCTGAGAAGGCATCTTTATCGGCGTCACTATCAGTGAAACATTTAGGTATTGTCATTATGTCCTTTTCCTACTTACGTGTGATAGGAACATCATGTGCATTTGTTAGGGATTGTTTTTGCAATCGCATACAAGTCTGCCATGTTATCAGTTGTTTAGAAACACACCAGCGTCAGGGATCCTACCTGATCTGTAAATACACCTTGCACAGACAAGGTCATTGGAGGGGTTCCTTCCAGAGACCATCTACTCTGCATGTCATCTTACTGCAGAACTCAGTCTTTGTGTCACTCCATAGTCTGACCTAGAGACCTCATTCCAAAGTAACATAGATTGGGGGTGCTTCAAATGGACATAGTACTGGCAGATTATGTTTATCATACCTAGCTCTCAGTAGTGTAGAGAATTATGCTTTCTTGCTTATTATATATCCTGGGCTTATTGTAAGATGGTGGGGGGGTTTATATTCACAACTCTTAGCAATCCTGCTTCTGTTACTGCTCATTATCTTAATCATTGCAACACATGCATTTTATCATATATTTCAGTCTTTTCAATAAATATATTGAAAACTCTGCTGTATCGCCTTCACCACCTGTGTGTGTATGAGACTTGTTGCTAACGAGAGCAAAGGGTAACTTATATTCCATCACAACTTCCCTGAGAGATCTTATCAAGATTCCATGTCTAAGGCTGCCAGAAATCACCTTTGCTTTCTGAGTTTTGGTGAAATACTGCTTGTGAGCCAGGAGGCGTGGGCTGACAGTTCAGACTTGTTGTAGGAGTGACTCAGTTGCTTACAAACAGAAGTGTTGTCATCTCTAAACCAGCAGTCTCGCTGGGGAGCGGGAATCCAACTGTGAAATTAGGTAAGCAGACATATCTCTGGGTTGAGCATGATCTGTATCTTGGTCCTTCCGAAGTGAGTAAATGTCAATTGAGAGTTAGCAAGCAAGTGTATTTTGACAAGTGGCCACTGGTCTGGCGTTTGGAGTAACAGTTACAGCGCCTGCTGGGGGTTGCAGTCAGGTCACTCTCGATACTCCCAGAGACATGACATATGTTATCCTCCCACATAAGTGAACTTCAAATGGGATTTAGCAAATAGGGGTATCTTGGCAAGTGACCACTGGGATTGTGCTTGTAGTTTCTGAAATAGTGCCTCCTGACCTTCCTATTCATGTCACACCCCCTACTTCCCCCGCTTGACGTATGTTGTTCTCCCAGGTGGGTACACTTCATTTGCGGGTTACATAAGGAGGGTATTTTGAAACGAGAACACTCGTCTGGTGGTTGTAGTGATAGGAACAGGGCCTATTGTGAGCTGTAGTTAGCGGGGTCCCTGTACTGCACATACTAAACAGTTGGTTTACCCCCACATGAGTAAAATGCATTTTGGAATTCAGAGACAGGTGTTTTGTATCAGAGGTAAACTGGGTTGTTGTTAGGAGTTCAAGGAACAGTGTCTCCTGAGAGTTGCAGTCTGGTCACTCCCTCTACTTTACACAGTATACAAATGGTATCCCCCCACGTGAGTAAACTGCATTTGACACATGCATATTTGAGCAAGTGAACACTGGTCTGGTGGTTGTAGTGTCAAAAACAGGGCCTATTGTGATCTGTAGTCAGCCACGTTCTCATATGTCACACACTAAAAGATGGTGAGTAAACTTCATTTTGGATTTGACAAACAGGTGTATTTGGCCTGAGGTAAACTGGGCTGGTATTAGGAGTTCAATGAGCAGTGTCTCTGGGAATTTACAGTCTGGTCACTCCCTCTACTTCACACAGTATACAAATGATATTCCCCAGGTGAGTAAACTGCATTTTGGATTTGACAAACGTGTATTTATGCAGGATTACACTGATCTGGAGGTTGGAGTCTCAGAAACAGGTCCTACTGTAAGCTGTAGTCAAGTCAGTGCCTCTACTACACACCCTGTCCCAATGGTATCCTCCCAAGTAAGTAGACTTCAATCTGAAGTTGACAAACAGGGGTATTTTGGCAAGTGACCACTGGGCGTGTGTTTGTAGTCACAGAAACAGTTCTCCTGGCCTTGACAGTCATGTCAGTTCCTTCACTTCCCAACACTTGACAAATGTTATCCTCCCAGGTGAGTGTAGAGCATTGGAGTGATTACAGACAGGTATATTTGGGCCTGTGAAGCCTGTGCTGCTGTTTGGAGTCATAGACCGAAGGCCTGCTGGTAGGTGAAGATATGCCACTCTGTGCTACACACACTGTACACATGTCATCCTCCCATGTGAGTCCCCTTCGATTGATGATTGTTACTGCAGATCTCTAGCATCATGATACCACTGAGGTAGTATTTTGTAGTTACATGAGCAGTGTCTCCTAGGAGTTACAGTCATGTCAGTCCCTGTACTACATACACTGAACAGATGCCATCTCCCCAGGAGACTCCACTTAAATTGTGATTTGCCAAAATGAAGTCTTAGGACATATGGACCCTGGGCTGATGAGTGGAGTGACATTAAATGAGGCAAAAGGTGACTTATGTTCATACATGACATTGCATTTTGGTGCCCTTTTTAGTGTTGTGACTTGCGAGACTCCGTTCCCCCAGGTATTCTTGTCAAGCCCTCAGGATGCAGGATGGCCAAGACCTTCTACTCCCAGAGAAACCAGGGAATGGACCTTGGCCCTGAGGTCGTTCCACCTCTTCCTGATGTCTTCACTTGTGTGCAGGGTGGTGCCTATGACATTCACTCTGCCAACTATCATGTCCCACATTTACATTTTCTTAGAGAGAGGAATATTCTGGAATTGTGCACCAAACAATTGTGGCTCTACTTCCATGATTTCATCCTCCATGACTCCTAACTCTTCATCTGTGAAACAGGGATTTTTTAAAAGTGACATGGTACTAAAAAAAAATTGGGGTGGCAGGGACTTGGTTAACATGGGGGGTGCAATAAGGAGTGAATAGTCAAGGGTGTCTGCAGGGTGTTCTATGGGATAGAGAAATAAAAGGGGGTGTCCAATCTATGTGCTCTCAAGATATGGGTGCTCTGGCTCCAGTGTGTTGCAGTGCAGATGCAAAGGATTGTGGTCTTTGGGGGTGTGTGTTTTATAGCGTCCTTTGCCGTGTGTCCAGTGTGGCAATGTCTTCCAGATGTGTTGTTTTGAAATACATCCAATGTGCATTTGTGTTTTGCTTTGCAGTCAATGGACTGCCGTAGTTTGGACTGCCATTGGCTGACTGCTGTTGAAGGACCACCAGGGTGGCTGTGCACTTGTAACACGCTAGGTGGTGGGTTGCAGGGCTGGCAGGGAAGGACGATGGACTGCTTTTTTCCCAACCGCTGAACCACTAGCGGTTGGCCATTTTTGGTTGGCCGTCCTGCCAGTGTAACTCATAATAGGGTGGCATAGGAGACTGCCAACAGGGCTGTCTTCTCAGGACCACCAACATGGCGGTCTGGCGGTCAGACTGCCAAACTCCTATAGAGGCCGTAAGTTACATACTGAAAGGTGATCTCACTCTTTTAGAACTATAACTTTTACCCTAAGGTAACTATAACTCACACCCTCTTCATGCACTGCTAATTACCTCACAAAGTGCAGCACTCATGACATCTTTGATAACATCAATGATAATATCAGTGTAATATTTGCAGTCACATTTTTGACAAACTGTGCATGGCGGGGGTGTGAATTTTAGTTATCTTCGGGAACACATTATAATTACTTGAAATACCTCTAACTATAACAGGTTAATTTCTATGGTTTTGTACATGAGAATGTGAGCCGAACTATAACATCCCTGTAACCTTTGGTTTCTTCAGTGGATTTATATGTTTTTTAAATTCTATTTCCTAACTATAGCGTCCCAGAAACCTTTGTTTTTTTTTTTATTGAAAATACATCCTTCTGAGCTTTGTCTTCATAGCACAGACTCCAGCACTTCAAGTTCTGTTGGTTGAAAATATATATATAAAACACAGCCAAGTCTCCAGTGACACGTTTCAGCTCTCCCAAGCCTTAATTACATATGGGGGGACACCATTGCTAAATTCCTTTTATACCAGAACATCATTGTCACTATGTACACAATCGTCATGGAAGAAACAGTTACGGTTAATTCTAGTGCTCACTTTTTCTAAATCAATATTGTGACATTTCAATTTATGTCTAATTTTGAATTTCTTGTATATAGATATATATTGTATATGCAGAAAGACAGCCCTTACACACTGAACTTAACTAAATACTATGCAACTCACAGTTATCCACAGTAAACATATTCTGCCTAGTGCCAAAGTGGAAACAGTGGCATATCATTTATCCAAACATTCCTTGTGTGACAAACAGGATTTCCCAAAATTCAATATTACACATTTATCAAGAAAAAAATAAAAAAAAGCATACCCTTGAAGTATTGCGAATGGAGGAAGAGAAAAGGAATATCTCTAATCTAAACAATCATGACTATTTATACAATTTGAAGACATTATTCATAGCTGCCCTTAATTCCCAGTTCTTAATCAACCATATTCATAGATGTATGTACAACTCTTCATCAGCCCCCACAGACCTTTCCTATCTAATCTCATATGTAGAGTGATTCCAGTTTTCTAAGATAATTTTCTCTAATGCATCCCCCAATTGTTCTACTCACTGCTTCAATAACAAAATACTAAAGTTATCTATTGTCATTGTCATGTACCAAAGCAAAGTGCCCTGCAACTGGATATGTCCTTTGTTTGTGTTTAATGTCTTGAACATTTTGCATTATTCGCTTGTGCACTTGAAGTTTAGTATTTCCCACAAACTGCAGTACACAAGGGCATTCTAGCACATACATTATATGACATATGGGCCCTTAGTGGGTTGTGGGGATTTTTCCAGTAGTGTACTAAAGTGAGTCCTATTTGAACTATACACACGCTCTAAACTTACTGCATTTTCCTAAACCATTACTGCTTTTGAGCAAAGTGCTCTTCTGGGGTATGCCTTGATAACTCTTCACCAGGTCATCAGGCATCCACCTTGTCCTGCTGAATGTACATCCCACCCTAGAAAGAACCATGGGGCCTATCACTGGGTCATTCTTGACCACCAAATGCCAGTACTGTATTGTGTGATGAACCTGTGCTGTGTCACTTGTTGTTTGTCTTTATGGGATCTAAATAGAGCAGTTGCAATGGTCACTTGAATTGTTGTCTTAATAGCATTACATAATACCCCATCCGCGTGTCCTCTTTCCCTGAATATTTCCTTTATGTCTTTAATGGCCTTAACAAATTTGACATCTTCACTACAATTCCTGTGCACGCGTAATGCTTCACCATAAGGAATATTTGCAACCATATTCTGTGGATGGACACTGCTTGCGTGTAAAAGAGTGATTACGGTCGGTTTTACATACATAAGTAAATTTAAAATCACCACTTCCCATCTGTTGATGGTGCTGGCAAAGTGGAGGTTCAAATTACTATCATTTATGCCTTTCACTAACTTACTGGCACTCCTTTCAGAACCCCTCCATAAAATAAACAGATCATCTATAAACCAACACCACAAGACAATATTTTCTCTCAATTTCTTACTATATTGCTGCTGGAGGACCTCCTCCCATAAGCCCATACTCAAATTAGCATAGCTGGGGATGATGCAGGTGTCGAAAGCTGTACCTATTAACTGCTTGTACATTTGATTGTTGAACAAGAAAAAGTTGTTTTCAAGGCACCATTTTGCCATCCTATCATTTTTGTTTCTTAGTAATGCCAATGGTCTTACACTAAGAAAATGTTGCATGACATTCGAACCATCCTCTTGCCTTATGCTCATGTACAGCAAAGTCACATCCATAGAAATCAAAAGAAAATCATCTTCCCAGGAAATATCAAAAAAACAATTTTGAAAGATTCCAGTGTCTTGAATGCGTGACAGGAGAGTTTTTACATAGTTTTGCAGGAAGTAGTCCACATATTGTTAAATATTCTCTAGTAAGCTTCCTACTGCTGCTGTTATAGATGTTCACAGAGGTTGTTTCATGTTTTTATGCACCTTGTGTATTAGGTAGAAGATTGGTGTCTTAGGGTTATCATTCTTTAGAAACCAAAATTCCCGAGTAAATAGACAATTGTTTCTCCACTCTATTAGTTCATTATGAAATTTCATCTTGACTTCCTTTGCTTAAAAAAAAGTGGAATTTAACATAGCATTCTGTATCATTCAATTGATGGGTTGCTTCCTGCATGTATAATTGTCAAGGTTCGTTTGATTGGTTCTCAGGAACAGTACCCTCAAGAGGCCTCCGACTCTGATTATATATGTATATATATGTAAATATACATATATATATATATATATATATATATATATATATATATATGTATTTACAGAGTATCAGGATGGCCAGACGAGGGGGAGGGATTTAGGGAGGGTACTGCAGGGAGGGAGACCTGAAAGCAGAGTATAATAATTAGAATCCTGTCTTTTCTCTCTCAGTAATTATAAAATGAAAGTTCAAAAACATAGTCACCAATACCAGCGAAAGATGGGACCTTCTTTAGGCTTAGGATTGATTAGAATACACTTTATAATCCTTGAAAGCTCTTAATGCTTGCTTTACTTTGAATTCTTCATTACATACTCTCAAACCATTATCAAACCATATGAATTTGTAGATTTACTTCTTTCTCATATTCATGATTTCTTCTCCTTTTCAATTTACTTCAGTTTCGTATCTTGCTTTATGTGAAAATCATGAACATTATAACGATCATTGGTATATAAATATTGTTCATTATGATGTTGCCTTTAATGTTTTAACACTCGACAAAAGTTCACCCTCAGTTTCATTTCCTGTTTTAGGTGAACATCATTAAAAGCATGACAATCTTTGCTAAATAAATATTTTTCATTACGATGTTGACTTCACTGTTTAAACACTTGACAAAAGTTCACTTTCGAGTTTGTTCCTTGCTTTATCAGAACATCATGAAAATTACGACAATTATTGATACATCAATATTGTTCATCACAGCATTACCTTCAATGTTTAAATACTTGACAAAAGTTCACTTGACAATTCGCCTTGTTATAGAAACTCAAAAACCAAACCTTAAACATGTGACCTTGCTGCAGGGTTGCCGATCTGGCTATTCTATAAATAACCCTACCTGACCCCCTATCTAATGGGGACTGAAAACATTTAGGGAATTCTGCTTTTGCAACACCTGATGACACATTGACTCGCTGGGGACTGTGAAAGAAGAGCGTCTCCATGGAAAAGAGTACAACCCGAGACAACACCAGACCTCCGTCTCTGCCAAGAATAACCCAGACGTGTGTGAGAGGTGGGGCTGCTTTCATGGCCTCGGAAACAGCCTTGGAAGCTACTATGGAAACTGAGAAAGGACAAGAGGATTACTGCAAAGTTCAAAAAGAATTGGCAAATGCAACCGATTGTTACAGTCAAACTGGGAAAGGACATGACTAAGACTGTAATGACCAATAGTCCATGAACAGTACCATGCCAAAATGAGTTTGTAATACAGCTAACATTCATCACCATTATTCTACAACAAGGTTTTTGCCATACCTGGTGGCACAGAATTTCTGAAGCTCCATACTACAGCACACGGTACACTGGCACTTGCTAATCTTCCAGAAGTGTTAAAACAAATTCAAAATGAATACAGGGCTGCCCCAGGCCCTAGACTTGAGGATGTAACTTATGGGCAGTTTTGCCACTGTACCTTCCATTATACTGATTAACCCTTAAGGGGAAGCAGTAGCACTAGCAGTGCGAATGCAGCTCTGGGATGTTCCTCCTCAGAATCAAGAACGTGAGCTGTCAAAGATTATCATGGAGACCTATTTTAGTATTGGTCGAGACAGTCTGGGGACCAGACCCATAAAACTAAAATTTCAGGGTGAATCTAATAAAGATTCTACCAAGCAAGCATCTGAGGGTTCTAAAAAATGCTAGGGGAGAACCTCCGCATTCCAAGACCCCTCAGAATAGATATAATCTTAGAAATAGAGATGATATAAAAAACGCCTGACAGATACCAATATACTGATACACCCCAATCTCATTCCTTTCAGGACTCACTGGAAAAATTCAGTGAGAGAGGTAGGTGGTCAGAGTGGAGAACTGAGTACGTGAAACAGAGAGAGGAAACGTTCAATAGAAGTTTCTGTTAAAAAAAAAGAGAAACTTCCCCAATAAAATCCCCAATTTAAAAAGAAAAAAGTGGCAGCAGTTGCGATTCATCATGCCACTTAGGAAGAGGGCTCTATTGAAGAACAAGAAGTGGACACTAGCCCTGCTACACAGCGCAGCAGTTGTCACAATAGTTCGCCGGAATCTTCAAGAGCATCTTGAGGTAAAAGCAACTGATGACTTCTTAAAAGCTGAAACTGTAGACATGCGTGCCTCCATGCCTGAGAGGGTGTACAAAGTAATGATCCAGTTAGAGACATTGAACACACAATCTTTTGGGACCGCTTCCTCAACATTTATGATGTTACTGGCCGAAAAGGATTGGCCACCTGAATTTGTCAGTACTTGCCCATACGGGGAAGAGATTATCAAACCTTCTGTACTGCCTCTTGTTCCCGACGAGCTCGTAGAATCCTAGGCCATTGATTGGGCATTGGCACACACACCCACATTATATCGGAATCATGTAGGGTGGGATAAAGATTCCCCCTATCATGTAATTCCAATCAAAACTTATCCCAATCCTCAACCCCAATACCCAATAAAACATGATGCTAAAGCACCTGTGAGGGAAATCCTCACACAACTAGAGTACCAGGGTGTAATCGAACCCTGTGTCTCACCAATGAATAATCTTTTATTCCCCATAGCTAAACCAGACCATTCATACAGAACAGTCTTAGACTACAGACACTTAAATAGTCATACACGCACATATGCTACAAAAAACTCTTGTAGCACAGCACTTATGAACAACATAGTGCACAAAAACTACAAAACAACATTGGATATTTCCAATGGCTTCTTCTGCCAAAATATAGCACCTGAGAGTAGAGACCTAACAAGTTTCAGTGCACTAGGTTACCAGACAAATTCTGTTGTGTACCACTGGGGTACAAGAACAGTCCAGGACTGTTCACGGCTCGTGTATCTTCAATATTGCACGACATTGACCCTGAAGCATTGTCCTATGCAGATGATATCTACCTCATGGAGGATAAATTACTGCAATATCTAAGACGGTTAGCATGCATTGTTGTAGGATTTGCCAAATTCGGCCGTAAATTCAACTTAAAAAAAAACCAAAATAGCATTCCTCAGTGTCCTGTTCCTGGAGTTCAAATTATTAAGTGAAGGAAAGAGCCTAGCGCTACAATTCTTAGAAAAATGTGCACAGTTACAACATCCAAATACCATTAGAAAACTCCAATCACTAGTGGGTTTTCCAAATTTTGGCAGAACATACATTCGGGATTATGCATCATGCATCAAACCCTTATATGTCTTGATACTTGCTGACTTTTCCAGTAAATTCTGGACAGCCAAACACACATGCATCGTCAGAGCATTGAAACAAGACATGCTTTCAGCACAACACCTACACACAAATGGATAATACAAATCATCTGGTCATCAGAGTAATTGCTGGTGCCATTGGTTTCACATATGTAACATTCAATAAGGGTGAGACAGTCCTGATAGCATACAAATCACATTTGCACTCAACAGCAGAACAATGTTTTGCTCCCACTGAGAAAATTTGCACTGCTGTTCAGATGGCTGTCATTAAAGGAAGACCACTAGCCCAGGGGAAACACGTTATTGTCGTATCTCCAATCCCATCCCTTGAGGCTTACTGTATTCGAAAGTGAGGATGTTTATCAATCCAAAGAATATTATGGAGACATGTTCTAGTATAATTGTTATGGATACCATTTCATTCATAGAGCAAGTACCCTAAAGACTAGTTTTAATTAAACAAAATGGGAGTATTGCCTGACTCCACCCCAAGGGAGTTCTAAAACATATTCTGAAAAACTTGCATATTTTTCTGGGCACAATGTTAAAAATGCTGAGTCATATTATTTCAAATTGCCATTGATGGAAAATGTACATATATTATTGACAGATACAAGATTCATTTATTCAGATTCCTTTGTTTCCCGGTTGGCTATAGAAGGATATGAACATTGGTTGAAGTTGATTGACTTAAAAAGTGTGTGGGGAACAAAACATTGGCAAATAAAGGGAAACAAAGCTTTATTCAGAGCATGCCTGATACCTGTTTAAATTATATTTTTGAATGAAACTGTATAACAGACAAGTTGTTTATGCTTGGCAAAAATTAAGGATTTGAATGTGCCCAGTATTCCTGCTCCTGCAAAATTTTACAAATGGCAAAAGTATATAAATGCAACTGAAGATCAGCTCGATGAATGTGTCCAAAATGGCACATTTAATGCTTCACTTTTATGTCCTGGTGGGTGGTTATTGTGGCCGACAGATACCAATGGGTGTCATAAAAGTTTTGTAAACTCCATGGGGGTTTTTAGAACAAGTAGGCCTGACCCTCGCTATGTGTCATCTGAACACGTGGGTAAAGTGACAACATATAGTGTAGGGAAACAATGCCAGCAATGGTTGAAGGGTTCCTCACTAGATGCTCTTAAGGAACATCTCTGTCTCCTGTCTAATAATACTGACATACAGGATTTCCTATTAGGCCCCAGAAAGCAACGCAGAAAGTGCTTCTTATATGCAGTCTATAATAACATTTGGAAGCTTTCTCAACAAGAAGCTGCTGTCCGATTAAGGCAAATAGATCAGGAACATATTGCATTAGCTGTTGTATATAATGATGTTAACACCCTGTCCGACCAGATGTATACCTTAAACAACATTGTTTCTTCTGCAATAGACATAGTACAGAGCAACATGTCCTCTTTACACCACAGACAGAGTCAACTAAGATCTATCATGTAGTTAGGTTAGACACTACAAACACTGAAAGCAGGTCGCGTATCCTGGCAACATGTCAGCACGAGGGACATATTTTCCACATTTAATTTAGCATGACAACAACAACTAATGGTTAAAAAAGAAACAACTTATATCATGTTAAATATTGAGAAATTAGAAAAGTCGCCTTTTACTGTTGCTGAAATAACATCTGCTCAGTGATTAATACATGGGGTCATCAATCTGCCTATTTTTAACACTTCAGTTCACATCCTGCTTAAAACACATTCCAGTGGGCAGATTTGAAAGGCTAGGAGATAGTTACACACATGAGGTGTGGTAGCTACCCTTCTCGAACAAATGTCTCTGTGGCATGAAAGAGCAGAACTGAATGCAAGACTTCTGTCAGCCATTCGATGGTTTGTAACCAGTTGTCCTTGCATGGGGCTTGCAACGCTTCAGCAGCGAACTTGGTTTGTTATCTGAAGGGAGTCCCAGTCCCCTTGATTCGACCTACGTTCCAGGTGCTCTCAAATGGCAGCTATGTGCTCCTTAACAGTGAGAAATGTTGTGGGATGCAAGCAGGAATAGTTTATGTCGTTTTGGTCTCCAAAATTGTTACATGCTGCAGGAATGTACTTTTTCCTCCTACACAACAGATGGAAGTAGCTAAGATTTGGACCCAAATCACTACTTCAAATGTGAATTTTGACAAGTTGAGTAGACTCAAGACTCTCTTGTTTAAAAAACATGTGGCCCTTACATTTGCACATGAGAACTATGCGCCTCAGGTTTTTGATGTCATCCACAGAGATACAGTCCCATTTTAAGTACTAACTTTCCGAGTCACTTTGGTGATTTTGTGGCATGAATATTTAATGCATCCAGTACTAATTGGATCAAACATTTCTTTAAGGCTGTTGGTTCTGGTTTAGATCACACCTTCTCCTTTATATTTGGCTTAATACCTTCAGCCATCCATTCAATATTTTCCTGTATTTGCTGGGGATTTCCGATAACTTTGGCTATAATAGGTGGCATTTTGCTATTGCTACATTTTCTGCGCAATGGCTGTCCCTTTCAACAAGGAGGACTGAGATCGCTTCCACCAGGCTCAAGGTTGTAGTAAGATAGGTTGCTTGCAAAAGTGGTACACTTTGTCTCCAATGTTTACAGAAATGTACATACTCTTACAGGGGGATCCTTTCTTGGGACATCAGATGTTTTAATATAGAAACACTACTTTGACCCATGTACGTTAGAGGGAGATTCCAGCCAGGTGACCACGACTGTGAGGGATGATGTCTTCCCAGGGGGAACCTGAATGGCAGAATTAGAGCTTAACATGCTGTGCTCTAACATAGCTTAGGTAGGAACCATCCCTACAAACCTTAGTGATAGTATGGTAGTGTTATTCTTGTGTTTTACTCTCCTTGTCACCGTTTTAATCTTATTGTACTTCATTGTCCTAGTTATTGCAATACATGCTTTATTATCTAAGATGCAGTTACTTCAATAAAACCTTACTGAACTTTACTCTGCCTCTGATTGTCCTTGCATATGTGAGACTAATGTAACTGAGAGAAACGGATGAGATCTGAGTGACCACAACTCCCCTGAGGAGTCATGTATGTCATGTGCCTTTTTGCCCCAATCATCCCTGCTCTTGGGTGCAGATGAGGCACTGCTAGTTAGCAGGAACAACCCCGGATTAGGCCGACAGGTGTCATATGGTGCCCAAATCCAGTAGTCTCATTAGGATAATGAGAACCTACGTGACAAAGGTCTTCCCAGGGCAGAAGGACAGACCTAATTTCAGAACTTGTTCCTCCACTTGACATACAGTTATGTCAGACAGATTGATAATTAAAGTGGAGTCACAACTCATTTGGGCTTCTTTCCTTTTCCTTTGTCGTCCTGCCCTTTCACTCTTTGATACTCTGCATCGCCTGTTTTTTCTTTTTCATCTTCCTTCCTTTCTTTGTGGATCTTAAATTGTGGGTTATTTTGAACTGTAAATAATGCAATTCATCTACTACTGTAAGGGACAACCTTAGTTTGATTCCTAGATAAAGATTAATCTGTATCTTTTTCAACCTCCAAGCTTACCAATGATGGCATTCCACTGTGTATCACTTTCCTTTGTTGATACTTTCAGATAACCTCTGTCTTCTCATTGTATCAAACAAACAAATGAGCGAAAGTGAAAGTCTGTCCACTCAATCAATTTTCTCTCTTTTGAATTTTTGAGTTTTCCTATTCATTATAATACGTTCCTGCTTTTCCAATCTAATTTTCATTTCTGCTTTAAACAATTGTATTCCCTAATGTTCTCTCTGTTTAGCCAGGTCAGCATCTTACATGTTTATTTCCTGTAATAATAATTGTATGTCTAAGTCAGCGTATTTGCATAAATTTGAACTAAGTGAATTGACACCTCTGTATTACTTGCCCAATCCTTGAGCATATTGGGGTTTGGATTCTCAAAACTTGGTGCTGTCAAAATATGTAATCCCATAGGGATTCAGCCCACCTCCAAATATGACTGAAGAAATTTACTTCCCCACATTTCAAACAATTTTGTTCATTCTGTGATAGTTTTTCTAATAATCTTAATTTAACTGTTGAGTTTTCACTATGTACAGGCCATCTAACTACATTCCCTGTGCTTGGTCCAGCAACATTCACATTGTCTTGAAAGACATTCTTTGTTCGCTCCTCCCTCTCCTTTACTGCTTTGACAGACATATTCAGACTCTTGCACTTCAAGTTCTGTTGGTTACAAATCTACTTATTAAAATGTTGCTATGTCACCAGCAATGCATTCCAGCTCTCCCGAACCTTGATCACGCATGAGGGGCCACCCTTCACAAATTCCTTTTATACCAAAACATCATACCCCACATCACTAGTCACACAATCGACATGGAAGAAACACTTTAAATTAATTAAAGTGCTAGCTTTTCAAAATCAAAAATTATATATATATATATATATATATATATATATATACATATACATATATATACAGTGTGAAATACCTAATTTATATGAATAAAGTATAGAGCTAATTTTGACTTTTGTTTTCAGCTTCAATCACATCTCATTAGGTGAACAGATATACAAATATATATTCACTTGAAAAAACAAAGGTTATATGGACATTATAGTAAGGCTCATATTTTAAGTGTACCAATCCATAGTAATTCACCTGTTATAGCTAAAGTTATCACAAGTAACTGTAACCTGTGCCCTAAGGTGACTTGTAGCACTGTTCCCGACTGGGTAGCCCGGCGGGAACCTCGTACTACAATGTTTCTGATGGTCAGTCCAAAGGGTAATATGCCCGGGGAGACGTAACCCACATTACAGTGACGCCCTCTGGTCCCACAGTGGCAGCTGGCACTAGGTAATATATGTGTGTATATATATCTATATATATTTATATATATATATATATATATATATATATATATATATATATATATATATATATATATATATCAAAAAGCAAGATGTTGAGTTTTGGGGAGATAATGTTGAGATTTTTTAACCCCTTCACTGCCAGGCCTTTTCCCCCTCCTGTGCCAGGCCTTTTTTTGCCTATTTGGGGCAGTTTGCGCTTAGGCCCTCATAACGTTTTGTCCACATAAGCTAACCAAGCCAAACTTGCGTCCTTTTTTTCCAACATCCTAGGGATTCTAGAGGTATCCAGACTTTGTGGGTTCCCCTGAAGGAGGCCAAGAAATTGGCCAAAATACAGTGAAAATTTAGTTTTTTTCAAAAACATTGGAAAAAGTGGCTGCAGAAGAAGGCTTGTGGTTTTTCCCCTGAAAATTGTATCAACAAAGGGTTTGCGGTGCTAAACTCAGCAGCTTCCCAGCTTTCAGGAACAGGCAGACTTGAATCAGAAAACCCAATTTTTCAACACAATTTTGGCATTTTACTGGGACATACCCCATTTTTTGTGCTTTCAGCCTCCTTCCAGTCAGTGACAGAAATGGGCATGAAACCAATGCTGGATCCCAGAAACCTAAACATTTCTGAAAAGTAGACAAAATTCTGAATTCAGCAAGGGGTCATTTGTGTAGATCCTACAAGGGTTTCCTATAGAAAATAACAACTGAAAAAGAAAATTATTGAAATTGAGGTGAAAAAAACATCAATTTTTCTCTACGTTTTAACCTGTAACTTTTCCCTGCAAAGTCAGATTATCTAAAGCAATATACCGTTACGTCTGCTGGACTCCTCTGGTTGCGGGGATATATAGGGCTTGTAGGTTCATCAAGAACCCGAGGAACCCAGAGCCAATAAATGAGCTGCACCCTGCAGTGCGTTTTCATTCTATACAGTACCGGGTATACAGCAATTCATTTGCTGAAATATAAAGAGTAAAAAATTGCTATCAAGAAAACCTTTGTATTTCCAAAAAGGGCACAAGATAAGGTGTTGAGGAGCAGTGGTTATTTGCACATCTCTGAATTCCGGGGTGACCATACTAGCATGTGAATTACAGGGCATTTCCCAAATAGATGTCTTTTTTACACACTCTCCTATATTTGGGAGGAAAAAATGTAGAGAAAGACAAGGGGCAATAACACTTGTTTTGCTAATCTATGTTCCCCCAAGTCTCCCGATAACAATGATACCTCACTTGTGTGGGTAGGCCTAGCACCCGCGATAGGAAACGCTCCAAAGCGCAACGTGGACACATCCAAATTTTTGAAAGAAAACAGAGGTGTTTTTTGTGAAGTGCCTACCTGTAGATTTTGGCCTCTAGCTCAGCCGGCACCTAGGGAAACCTACCAAACCTGTGCATTTCTGAAAACTAGAGACCTAGGGGAATCCAAGGAGGGGTGACTTGCGGGGCTCGGACCAGGTTCTGTTATCCAGAATCCTTTGCAAACCCCAAAATTTGGCTAAAAAAACACATGTTCCTCATATTTCTGTGGCAGAAAGTTCTGGAATCTGAGAGGAGCCATAAATTTCCTTCCACCCAGCGTTCCCCCAAGTCTCCCGATAAAAATGATACCTCACTTGTGTGGGTAGGCCTAGCGCCCGCGACAGGAAACGCCCCAAAGCGCAACGTGGACACATCCAAATTTGTTCAAGAAAACAGAGGTGTTTTTTGCGAAGTGCCTACCTGTAGATTTTGGCCTCTAGCTCAGCCGGCACCTAGGGAAACCTACCAAACCTGTGCATTTCTGAAAACTAGAGACCTAGGGGAATCCAAGGAGGGGTGACTTGCGGGGCTCGGACCAGGTTCTGTTACCCAGAATCCTTTGCAAACCTCAAAATGTGGGTAAAAAAAACACATGTTCCTCACATTTCTGTGGCAGAAAGTTCTGGAATCTGAGAGGAGCCACAAATTTCCTTCCACCCAGCGTTCCCCCAAGTCTCCCGATAAAAATGATACCTCACTTGTGTGGGTAGGCCTAGCGCCAGCGACAGGAAACGCCCCAAAGCGCAACGTGGACACATCCAAATTTTTGAAAGAAAACAGAGGTGTTTTTTGCGAAGTGCCTACCTGTAGATTTTGGCCTCTAGCTCAGCCAGCACCTAGGGAAACCAACCAAACCTGTACATTTCTGAAAACTAGAGACCTAGGGGAATCCAAGGAGGGGTGACTTGCGGGGCTCGGACCAGGTTCTGTTACCCAGAATCCTTTGCAAACCTCAAAATGTGGGTAAAAAAAACACATGTTCCTCACATTTCTGTGGCAGAAAGTTCTGGAATCTGAGAGGAGCCACAAATTTCCTTCCACCCAGCGTTCCCCCAAGTCTCCCGATAAAAATGATACCTCACTTGTGTGGGTAGGCCTAGCGCCAGCGACAGGAAACGCACCAAAGCGCAACGTGGACACATCCAAATTTTTGAAAGAAAACAGAGGTGTTTTTTGCGAAGTGCCTACCTGTAGATTTTGGCCTCTAGCTCAGCCAGCACCTAGGGAAACCAACCAAACCTGTGCATTTCTGAAAACTAGAGACCTAGGGGAATCCAAGGAGGGGTGACTTGCGGGGCTCGGACCAGGTTCTGTTACCCAGAATCCTTTGCAAACCTCAAAATTTGGCTAAAAAAACACATGTTCCTCACATTTCTGTGGCAGAAAGTTCTGGAATCTGAGAGGAGCCACAAATTTCCTTCCACCCAGCATTCCCCCAAGTCTCCCGATAAAAATTATACTATCACTTGTGTGGGTAGACCTAGCGCCCGTGACAGGAACCGCCCCAAAGCGCAACGTGGACACATCCAAATTTTTTAAAGAAAACAGAGGTGTTTTTTGTGAAGTGCCTACCTGTAGATTTTGTCCTCTAGCTCAGCCGGCACCTAGGGAAACCTACCAAACCTGTGCATTTCTGAAACCTAGAGACCTAGGGGAATCCAAGGAGGGGTGACTTGCGGGGCTCGGACCAGGTTCTGTTATCCAGAATCCTTTGCAAACCCCAAAATTTGGCTAAAAAAACACATGTTCCTCACATTTCTGTGGCAGAAAGTTCTGGAATCTGAGAGGAGCCACAAATTTCCTTCCACCCAGCGTTCCCCCAAGTCTCCCGATAAAAATGATACCTCACTTGTGTGGGTAGGCCTAGCGCCCGCGACAGGAAACGCCTCAAAGCGCAACGTGGACACATCCAAATTCTTTCAAGAAAACAGAGGTGTTTTTTGCGAAGTGCCTACCTGTAGATTTTGGCCTCTAGTTCAGCCGGCACCTAGGGAAACCTACCAAACCTATGCATTTCTGAAAACTAGAGACCTAGGGGAATCCAAGGAGGGGTGACTTGCGGGGCTCGGACCAGGTTCTGTTATCCAGAATCCTTTGCAAACCTTAAAATGTGGGTAAAAAAAACACATGTTCCTCACATTTCTGTGGCAGAAAGTTCTGGAATCTGAGAGGAGCCACAAATTTCCTTCCACCCAGCGTTCCCCCAAGTCTCCCGATAAAAATGATACCTCACTTGTGTGGGTAGGCCTAGCGCCCACGACAGGAAACGCCCCAAAGCGCAACGTGGACACATCCACATTTTTGAAAGAAAACAAAGGTGTTTTTTGCGAAGTGCCTACCCGTAGATTTTGGCCTCTAGCTCAGCCAGCACCTAGGGAAACCTACCAAACCTGTGCATTTCTGAAAACTAGAGACCTATGGGAATCCAAGGAGGGGTGACTTGTGGGGCTCGGACCAGGTTCTGTTACCCAGAATCCTTTGCAAACCTCAAAATTTGGCTAAAAAAACACATGTTCCTCACATTTCTGTAGCAGAAAGTTCTGGAATCTGAGAGGAGCCACAAATTTCCTTCCACCCAGCGTTCCCCCAAGTCTCCCGATAAAAATGATACCTCAGTTGTGTGGGTAGGCCTAGCGCCCGCGCAGGAAATGCCCCAAAGCGCAACGTGGACACATCCCATTTTTTGAAAGAAAACAGTGCCTACCTGTGGATTTTGGCCTGTAGCTCAGCCGGCACCTAGAGAAACCTACCAACCCTGTGCATTTTTGAAAACTAGAGACCTAGGGGAATCCAAGATGGGGTGACTTGTGGGGCTCGGACCAGGTTCTGTTACCCAGAATCCTTTGCAAACCTCAAAATTTGGCTAGAAAAACACATGTTCCTCACATTTCTGTGGCAGAAAGTTCTGGAATCTGAGAGGAGCCACAAATTTCCTTCCACCCAGCGTTTCCCTAAGTCTCTCGATAAAAATGGTACCTCACGTCTGTGGGTAGGCCTAGCGTCCACGAAAGGAAATGGCCCAAAACACAATATGGACTCAACATATTTTTTTCCAGAAAACAGAGGTGTTTTTTGCAAAGTACCTACCTGTGGAGTTTGGCCTCTAGCTCATCCGGTCCCAGGAGGGGGGTGGGCAGAAATGCCCTAAAATAAATTTGACCCCCCCGCCCCCCGCCCCTGCCCGGGAACGACCCTTGCCTACGGGGTCGCTCCCCCTGCGTGACATTGGCGCCAAAAAACAAATCCCAGGTGCCTAGTGGTTTCTGCCCCCTTGGGGGCAGATTGACCTAAAATCGCCCAATCTGCCTCCAAGGGGGGCAGAAATGGCCTAAATACAATTTGCCCCCCAGGGGAGCGACCCTTTCCTCATGGGTCGCTCCCCATCTCTAAAAAAACAAACAAACAAAAAAAAAACACAAAAAAAATATTTCCCCTGGTGCCTAGAGGTTTCTGCCCCCAGGGGGGGCAGCAATGGCCTAAAATAAATTGCCCACCCCAGGGAGCGACCCTTGCCTAAGGGGTCGCTCCACACCTAAAAACAATTTTTTTTAATTTTTTTATCCCTGGTGCCTAGAGGTTTCTGCCCCCCCTGGGGGCCGATCGACCTAATAATAGGCCGATCTGCCCCCTGGGAGCGACCCTTGCCCAAGGGGTCACTCCCTTATGACAATATCACAAAAAAAAAAAATCCCTGGTGTCTAGTGGGGTTTCAAAAGCCGGATTGCAAGCAATCCGGCTTTTGAAACCCTCGGAGAGACTTCAAAGGGAAGGAAATACATTTACTTCCCTTTGAAGCCCCTCCGGGCCTCCCCCACGTGATTGAAAGAGAAATGCTTAGCATTTCTCTCGCGATGGGGGAGGCCCCTGTGACTAATCAGCGAGTCTTCCCCTTCCATCCCTGCCTTGGGGGTGAGGGGGGTGCACAGGGGGCGCGCTAGCGCTCCCCCAAGTTCCCCTGTGCCTTGGACGAGATGATCTCGTCCAAGGCACAGGGGAACTGTAGCCTTGGACGAGATCATCTCGTCCAAGGCACAGAACAGGTTAAAGTGATTATGTTGATTAAAATGAAAGGTTAATTATTTTAATGGTATGCAAATTAATTTTGTAAAATGTATTAATTGTTTTTGTTGCATTATTGATTTCTTTACATAATATTTCAGATCTGTTTTGAATATATTGATAACAAATACCACATTTAGAAAAATATGTTATTGTAATCATTAAAAATAAGTATTTTACTTATATAAAGTTTGTTTAAAATTAAATTTGACCAAATTTAAATTTGATGCTGCAGTTTTATGGAAATGTGTTTTATAAAAAAAAAGTGAAAATTATTATTTGTATCATATTGTTATTTACATATATTTATAATTATAATGTAAATGTTCATAGATTATTGGAAAAATGTTACATTCATTTTTACATTTATTTAAGAAATATTTGAATTGTGTAATTAGAGTGTAGAAATAGGATAAATATGTATTAATTATGATGCATAAATTAAGATGTTATCCTATATTTAAATGCTGAATGCTTACTCAAAATTTATGAAAAACAATTGAAATTATGACATTTACATTTTGGTATCATTAGAGTATGTTCTGTTGTTGGGAATATATATTTTGATCATTATTAATTTAAATGTAACAGAAAAGTTAAAATTTTGTTTCATTTTTTATTGCCTCTTTTGTTTTCCATTTTGAGTTATGATTTTCTTTTTTACGCTTCAAAGTTTAGGAATATTAATAAATATGAATAAAAATATATGAATTATCAATTGTGACTAATATATTATTATACATGATTGTGAATAATTTTAAATATGTAGGTTTTTTGGTTTGGGTTATTTTGTCTCGTAAGTCAATTTTATTTTTCTTTATTCACACATCTATGTGTGAGAATGGAGTGTTGATTGTATACAGAATTTTTAGTGACCAACACCGTGCTTAAAATGCTTTAGATTTTAGTGGAAATAGTAAATGTAACCCCTTTAATGTCAACTACCTTCCTCACATTTTGAGCGATCGGAGTGGGAATAGTAAATGTCACCCCTTTAGTGTCCAACACTTTTTCAAATTGGTTTAGATTGGAATGGGAATAGTGAATGTCACCTATTTAGTGTCATTCCTTCTCCAAATAGGTTTAGATTGGAGTGGGATAGTACATTACAACCCTTTTGTGTCCAACTCCTTCCTCAAATTGTTTTAGATTTTTGTGGGAATAATACATGTCACCCCTTTAGTAGAGGCATATTTATGAGAGGCTAGCACCACTGGAGCATCACTTTTTTTGAGGCTCTTGTGGCACAAGCCTCTCAACCATATCTATGAGGCCACACAATGCCACTTTATCATGGCTTTGCATGGACATATAGATATGGGGTAATTCAGAGCATAGCAAGTCACTGCGTTGCCTTACTCTGAACCAGGGAGTCATTGCGGTGCGTGTTCCCATGCAACACCCATGGACTTTGATGCTGCCCCAGATTTATTTAATCACTTTAACCAGGGGCAGCGTCAAAACCTCATGCTTTCTCAGAGCAGGTGTAATGAGGAGAAATATTTTCATTTCTCCTAGTTTTTCCTCTTTCCATGTGTGCTGAATTCTGCACAAAAAACAATCTTGCATGCAACGCCTGCTTCGGCGGTAGGCAGCCAACTGTGCATTAGTGCAGGGGGAAAGGACAGGAATGCATCGTATTTCATAATTTCAGTGCATTCCTGCCTCTTCACAATGGCCTAGGGGTGCAGAGCAAGAAGACTTGTGGCGATACCCTATACCAGTTCCTCAAAAATATGGGCTGTAATGTTTTTGCAATTGGGTTTTCTGTTTTAATTTCTCGATTTTTCTCGAAGTCCGTGCCCTATGGGCATTTTAATTTATTGTTTTTATAAAAGGAAATCTCTTTTGCTTCATGACAAACCCATATGTTTTGCCTTGATTTCCTTTTATCAGTTTTCCAGGAGTGTTTCTTTTTTAAAAACATTTTTTGAGTTTTTTATGGTACGTAGATCGTTCGGATTGCTCTGATGGATCTCTATTGGAATGGCTTTAATTTTGTGTTTTTTAGGGCTTTTCGAAATTATTTTCCCCATTTTGGTGGATTATACTTTTTGACTACATGGATTCAGAGGTTGATCTGCTGCTACAGAACAGTAAGTCATATTTTGGGTCTCATTACAAGTTTGGCAGTCTTTTGGCAAGACCGCTGTGGTGGCGGCTACCAAAAGACCGCCATGTTGGCAGTTATCCAACTGCCATACTAAGAGTCACACAGCACTGCCTGCCAAAATCCAGCCAAATTTTTGAAAACCGCCAGGACACTGGAGGGAGGGAAGGAAGTGGTCCCACCACCAGCACCTCCAGCCAGCCAAAAAAAATCAGAACATGTTACGATCCACAAACCACAGTAGCTGTTCTTCCATGGTGGAAATCCAATGACGGTGCTAACCACCTCCATATTGGACAGTTTGAAAAACTCCATACTCCACACACATCCACACACCCGACACACCTACACACTGCACTGTAAAACACATCTCTTCACACCCTACAATGTTTTCCAGTAAAAACACCAAACACAGCCAGACAGAAGCCAGTTAGAAAATTAAAAAATATCACACAACATACAATAGGCACCCCTACACATTTCACCTAGTACTCATCCCACACCCGCACAACACACACAAAACACAAATTAGTACCCCACACAATAGACCAACCATCATCAACTCACATCACAGCACCCATACCTCATCACCAATTTATTTTCCTTCCAATTTCTTCTACCTCACAGCCTCATCCACCACTACCATGTCCTCAAAAAAACATCCACGTTTCACTGATGATGAGCTGAGGGTCATGGTGGACGAAATGATTAGATTAGAGCAACATCTATTGGAAGCACAAGTACTGCAATCATCTATTGCCTGAAAAATGGAGTTGTGGCAAAGGATAATCACCTGGATAAATTCTTTAGGAAGCCATCCACGCAAAAAAAGAGGACATCAGGAACAGGTAGAACGGCATCAGGGGGAAGGTCAGGCATCAGCTGGCGGTCCTAAAAACTGGCGGTGGACCCCCACCTCCTCCCTCAACTTTTGCATCATGGGAGGAGAAGGTCTTGAACAATCCTGCATCCTGAGGGCCTGACAGAAATTGTTGGGGGAGTGGAGTCGGATAAGTCACTATGGTGGTCATTATGACCCTGGGGGACCATGTTAAAGTGGTGGTAAGACCGCCAATAGGCCGGCGGTAAACAAATTAGCAATTACGACCGTGGCGGAAACCGCCAACAAAGACAGCCACTTTAACACTCCGAACGCCACGGCGGTAGAAACAAACAGCGCGTCGGTCACTGCCAACAGACAGGCGGAGGACAAAGTACCGCCCACAGTATCACAACCTACCAATCCGCCACCTTTTCTAGGGAGGATTCACCACGGATAAAAACATGGCGGAAACAGGATTCCAAAGGGAAAACGCTCACCTCTACACACCCCACGAGGAACTAGGACACCATGGAGCCGGAACTCCAAATTCTCCCTGCGATAGTCTTCCTGCTCCTCTACCAGGAGCACGAACGGCGGAGGCGAAGACCACGGTGAGTACTGCACCTATGACACAGGGGAGGGGGGAGGAAAAAAACAGGGACACACACACGCAACACCCCCACCCTCACCCACAACAACACACATACTAATACATATTAATACATGATAGTTATACCCCCTAACCCCCCCCCGGAACAATGCAAAGACAAAAGGAAATGAGTGTAACCATTGTAATATATTAAAATCAAGTAGGCAAAAAAATATATATACACCATAAACAAAATATACACCAAGCATAGTAGTCCAGGTAGTGCTCCAATTAAGTGGGTGGAACACTGGGCCCACACGGTATGAGCGAGGGCCACACAAGATCCCCGACTATGACGGAGAGAACACTGCAGGGGCATCAGAAAGCAAGAAAACAGGCACCTCATGTGGAGGGAAAGGGGGGGCACCTCAGCCGATTGAGTGCACGACGCCAAATCCACGAGAGAGCCACATGCCCACTGTTCAATCCTGGGGAGTGCAAAGCCACAGTCTCTCAAGCCTCTACAGCAGGTGGGTTGCCCACTGTTCAATCCTGGGAGTGCAAATCCACAGTCTCTCAAGTCTCTACAGTGGGTGGGTTGCCCACTCTTCAATCCTGGGGAGTGCAAAGCCACAGTCTCTCAAGTCTATACAGTGTGTGGGTTGGCCACTGTTCCATCCTAGGGAGTGCAAAGCCACAGTCTCTCAAGTGGATTACAGTCTCCACTGGTTCTGGAGGAGGCATTGTGCCCAGAGTATTTCATCCTGCTAAGGACAGAGGTAGTGGATGTATCTCTCCACTGGTTCTGGAAGGGGCTTTGTGCCCAGAGTGCTTCATCCTGCTAAGGACAGAGGTAGTCGATGTATCTCTCCACTGGTTCTAGAGGGGGCTTTGTGCCCAGAGTGTTTCATCCTGCTAAGGACAGAGGTAGTGGATGTATCTATCCACTGGTTCTGGAGGGGTCTTTGTGCCCAGAGTGCTTCATCCTGCCCGTGACGGACTTAGAAGCGTCAGTGCCCTTGGCACTCATGGGCCAGCGGTGCTTGAGGCGGCGGTGCCCTGTTGAGCGGTGCTTGAGGCGGCGGTGCCCTGTTCAGCGGTGCTTGAGGCAGCGGTGCCCTGTTCAGCAATGCTTGGAGCAACGGTGCCCTGTTCAGTGGTGCTTGAAGCGACGGTACCCTGTTCAGCGGTGCTTGAGGCAGCAGTGCCCTGTTCAGCGGTGCCTGGAGCGGCGGGCTCCTTTGCAGTGACTCAGCTGCTGGCGGTCCTCTCTGTCCCAGCGGGGCTTGTACTAGCGGTCCTCTCTGTCCCAGCGGGACATGTGCTGGCGGTCCTCTCTGTCCCAGCGGGGCTTGTTGCTGGTGGTCCTCTCTAGCCCAGCGGGGCTTGTGGTGGCGTTCCTCTCTAGCCCAGTGGGGCTTGTGCTGGCGGTCCTCTCTGTCCCAGCAGGGCTTGTGCTGGCGGTCCTCCTCTCTGTCCCAGCGGGGCTTGTGCTGGCGGTCCTCTCTAGCCCAGCGAGGCTTGTGCTGGCGGTCCTCTCTAGCCCAGCAGGGCTTGTGCTGGCGGTCCTCTCTAGCCCAGCGGGGATGATTGCGGTGGCCTCCTGGGCACCGGGGACGACGACTGTGGCCTCCTGGGCAGCGGGGATGATGGTGGTCTCCTCTGCTGTGCTGCTATTTCTTGTGGCCCATCCCCACCGTGGATGGTGTCGCAGCTGACTGGGAGCGGCTTTGGTGGCTGGAGTCTTCCCCCTCTCCTGCCGGGCACTGGCCAACTTTTGATGCTTCACAGGTGGGGGACTGTCTGTGCTGTGGCTCCGTGCCACACTGGCAGCCCGAGTGGCTGGTGCACTCCAGATTCCGGTGACTACAGGCACCACTGGTCCCAGAGATGTTGATGCTGAGGTGCTAGTTCGGGACCTAGGAGATGGACGGGGTGGGGGAGGTGTGGAAAAGAGGTCAAGGTTGGACAGGAAAAGTATTTTGGAGACACTGAGACGGGTAGCTGGAGGGGGTTTGGAAGTGGAGGAAGAGGTTGTGGTTGTAGGAGGTGTTCGTTTGCTGACTTTGGGTGAAGGTGCATGCGCTGGAGGCTGTCGTGTGCTGGATGGCTGTTGGGTGGGTGGGTGCCTGCGTTTGTGTATCTTGGGAGGTGGCTTCACAGACACACTGGGAGAGGACACAGGGGACGTGTGAATGGCAGTGGGGGTGGTGACTGCACGTGAGCAGGGTGTGGTGGTGTGTAGGCTGGTGATGGCAGTAGTGGCTGTAGATGTAGTGCATGCAGGTGTGAGTGTAGACGAGACTGGGAGGGAGGAGGGAAATGAGGAGGAGGGGGACACAGTGGAGGCAGTGGATGTTGGTGTGTCTGCATGTGTGTGATGCTTGCGTGAGTGCCTGTGGGATGTGTGGTGCTTATGTCTGCCTGAGCTTCACTTGTGTGTTGAGGTGTGTGCATGATGGTCTGAAGGTGTGCTTGGGATAGGCTGGGGTACAGAGGATTGGGTTTGGGTAGAGGAAGTTGGAGGGGTTAGGCTAGAGACGGGGACAATGGCTGCCATCAGTGCTGAGGCCAGAGTCTGAAAAGCTCGCTGAAGGGACACCTGACCAGAATGAATGCCCTCCAGGAATTTGTTTGTTGCAACTGCCTTTCTACACCCTGGATGGCATTCAAAATGGTAGACTGTCCAACAGTGAGGGACCTGAGGAGGTCAATGGCCTCCTCACTGAGGGCAGCAGGGGTGACTGGGCAGGGCCTGAGGTGCCTGGGACGAAGGTGATGCCCACCCACCTGGGTGAGCAGGCACAGGGCAAAGGCTGAGGGTGTGCTGGGAGGGCGGTGCTGGTAGGGGGGGTGGCGGCTGTACCTATAGATGCGTGGGGTACTGCCACCGAAAGGGAGCTCGCATCAGAGGACAAGTCCGTGTCGCTGGTGTCAGCTCCTGTCCCCACCGTGGAGCTCCCCTCACCCTCCGTCCCACTGGTGAACTCCGAGTCCGTAGTTTCGCCCTGCAGGGCCATGTGGGATGCAGCTCCCTCCTGCTCAGGTGCCACTGCTCCTCCGCCTGATGATGCTAATGCACACAAGAACAGGGAGACCACAAAAAGGTGGGGGACGACAGAAGAAAGACATGTTGAGTGCATGCATTACTGCTACCATTGGCGGACACAACAGACACAGAAGCCCCCTGCACTTCGCCGCGCTCTTGGGCTCCACTGTTCAATTTCTGTGAAATGGCCTACTAGGCTATGGACGACATCTGCACACATGGATGACACAGGGGCATGACTAGGTGTACTTGGCACTCTACAGAGGTGGGGTGGGGTGCCACATGGCCTGCCTTAGGGAGGGACCTTGCTTACTAAACTCGCCCTGGCCTAGGGAAACCCACAGCCCACCTCCCCCACCCAGACCCCTCCACTGCGCGCAAAATCAGCAGGATGAGAGTGTACTCACCTCCTTGTGGCTGCTGTGATGCCCTCAAGCGCCCATCCAACTCCGGGTACGCCACCGCCAGGATCCTGAACATCAGGGGGGTCATGGTGCCATGGGCACCCCTCCCACGTTGGGAGGCCATCTCCAGATGAGCCTCCGCCGTCTTCTTGCTCCAGCGGCGAATGTCCTCCCATCTTTTCCGGCAGTGGGTGATCCGTCTGTGGTAGACCCACAGGGTCCGGACGTCCTTGGCGATGGCACGCCAAATATCTTTTTTCTGGTGGGTGCTGACTTACATGATTTGTACAGGGGGAAGAGAAACTTATTACCAACTGCACCATTACAATCATTGGCCCCCATCGCTGCCCTTGCCATGTGGCACATGCACTCACCGTTGTTTCATGCACACCACACTCTCCCCCCTTCCTTCTTACATGCACCCCTCTCCACACAGGCATAGCCCATACATCATGCTCCCAGTGTACTTACCTGTTTGTCTGGAGGACCGTAGAGTAGCGTGTACTGGGGGAGGACCACATCCACGAGTTTCTCCAACTCCTCTGATGTGAAGGCAGGGGCCCTTTCCCCAGACACTCAAGCCATTGATTCTTCCAGACCGAGGTCACAGCAGCACTTGCAGTGTAGGTCCTCTCCTGTCGAAGATCAGGTATTGAGTTATTGAACAGATAGAAAATGGCGGTCACGTCCGCGGCGGTGTGTACTGTCACCGCCGGCGTACATCGTCATTGGCTCCTGGGACCCATAGTGTCCAATGTTAACCAATGCAGCATTGGACCGCAGTAGTTACCTCACATTCAATTGTCCCACTTTACAGGTCAGGCAGCTGCCATTTCAGAGGCCCACATGGCTTCATTTTTAACTGCGTCACACATACCTAGGTCTAGCCTCAACACACATACAGGCCACTTTTTGGATTTTGATTGGTGTTCTGTGTAAGCTGTGGGTACGTACCTCTGAGTTGTTTGACTCTGTGCTCGCTGTTGTCCTTCATAGGTACCATCCGCTGTGACATGTGAGGAGATGGCGGCTTCCTCCGGTGTAGCGACCGTTGGTGGACCTGTCGATAATGGAGGAAAGACATGTGATCATCACCTACAGGCTTGGCCGTGCCACAATCCAGTAACTGTGTACCCAGCTGTAGCCAGACCTGATGTCAGCTATCCCACAGGAATCCCCCTTAAGTGCAGGTGCTGTCAGTACTCCATTTCCTTGCAAGTGGGTCATTTCAAACAACAGTGGCCACAGCATCAGGGATGTCCCAGCCTATCTTTTCCAACGTGTTGTCCAGAGTGTTGTCTGCCCTGCTGAAACACATGCAGAGCTACATCGTTTTCCCTCAGGTGGAGGATTTGCCTACAGTGAAAGATGATTTCTATGCCCTGGGACATATCCCCAAAATCATAGGTGCCATTGATGGGACCCATGTGGTTTTGGTCCCCCCCCCACAGGAGTGAACAGGTGTACAGAAACCGGAAGAGTTACCATTCCATGACTGTACAGATGGTGTGTTTGGCAGACGAGTACATCTCCCATGTTAATGCCAAGTTCCCTGGCTCAGTGCATGACGCCTACATCCTGCGGAATAGCAGCATCCCTTATGTGATGGGTCAACTCCAGAGGCACGAGTGTGTGGCTATTAGGTGAGCACCTGGAAGCAAGAAAGTGTGAATTGTTGTCTGGGTCTGGGGATATCCCTACAGGTTAGTGTGTGTCTAACAGTTGTCCCTCGCCATTTGCAGGTGACTCTGGTTACCCCAACCTGTCTTGGCTACTGACCCCAGTGAGGAATCCCAGGACAAGGGCAGAGGAATGCTACAATGAGGCCCGTGGGTGAACTAGGAAGGTGATCGAATTGACCTTCGGCCACCTGAAGGCCAGGTTCAGGTGCCTCCATATGACAGGTGGATCCCTATTCTACTCACCAAAGAAGGTGTGCCAGATCATCGTGGCCTGCTCTATGCTTCACAACTCGGCTTTGCGATGACAGGTGCCTTTTCTGCAGGAGGATGGTCCAGATGGCGGTGTTGTTGCAGCTGTGGAGCCTGTGGACAGTGGAGACGAGGAAGCAGAAGAAGAAGACATGGGCAACAGGGACTCAGGGATCCAGCAATATTTCCAGTGAAACACAGGTAAGAATACAAACCTGCCTACTACATGTACTTAAACACTACTACCTCTCTACTGTCTGTCGTTTTCACCCAGTGTATGGTCACTGAGTTGTCAGTTTCCCTTACGATTTCACAGATGTGGGTGCCAATGTGTGACATCTGCTTTGATTCCTCATGGACTACAGCTGGGTGACATAGGTATGTTGACATTACAAATGAAAGAGCTTTTTGCCACAGTAATTGCTAATACACTATTCCGAAATCACAGACTGACTCCAGATTGTTTTGTGTTTTAAGGGTGTTTATTTTAGTGCTCAATATTGGAGGGGGTAGCAAAATGGTGAGGGGTTATGGCGGAGGAATGTCCATGGCAGAGTCCAGTCTATTAGTCTCACAAGTGCATTGCCCAAATGGGCATAGGAAGTGGAGCTGGGGCAGTTTAAGGATGGACAGGGTGACAAAGTGGGACAGAAGGATGACATTCAGGGTGGTCTTATGTCTTGGCCGGGGTCTTGGCATCGTTCTCTGTCTTTGTCCTGGATCTCAGGGACCGTTTGAGAGGTGGTTCTCCCTCTGCAGGTGGTGGGGTGCTGGTGTGGTGGTCCTGTGGCGGTGCCTCCTGTCCACTAGCGCCGGCGGAGGTGGTGGGCAGTTCATAGTCCAGGCTAGTGTCAGGGGCCCCTTGTAGTGCCACAGTGTCCCTCCTGGTGTTGAGTACTTCCTTCAGCAACCCTACGGTGGTGCCCAGGGTGGAATTGATGGCTCTGAGTTCCTCCCTGAAGCCCAAATACTGCTCCTCCTGCAGGCGCTGGGTCTCCTGAAACTTGGCCAGTACCGTTGCCATCATCTCCTGGGAGTAGTGGTAGGCTCCCATGATGGTGGAGAGGGCCTAGTGGAGAGTGGGTTCCCTTGGCCTGTCCTCCCCCTGTCGCACAGCAGCCCTCCCAGTTCCCCTGTGTTCCTGGGCCTCCGTCCCCTGGACCGTGTGCCCACTACCACTGCCCCCAGGTCCCTGTTGTTGTTGGGGTGGTGGGTTAGCCTGGGTTCCCTGTAGTGGTGGACACACTGCTGATTGGCGTGTCCTGGGGACAGAGGTATGGGCCTGCTGGGTGGGTGCTGTGCTGGTGTTTCCAGAGGGGGGAAGCTCTGTGGTGGCATGTGCCAGTGTGAGGGGAACCAACTGTCTCAAGGTCCCCGATGGGCCGGGCTGGTCATCTAGATCCAGTTGGACAGAGCTGCTGTCATCATTGTGGGCCTCTTCTGTTGGTGGTGTGGACATGTGTGGACCCTCCTGTCCGATGCCGTTGGGTAGGGGTCCTGCAGGGGTATAAAAGGATGTTTATTACATCTGTGTGTCCCATGGTGTGCAATGGGTGGGTGACCGTGTACCCCAGTGCTTGCATTCCTGTGAGGGACCTTGTGTGATGGTGGTTTAGGGGGGTGTCTGGGTATGTGCAGGTGCCATGCTTTGGTGATGGGTGTCCATGCTTTGTTGTTGCATGCAGGGCTTGGTATTGGGATGGGTGGTTTGTGATATTGGGACATTTGTGAGTAGTTGGAGTGATTGGGGTGAGGGTGGGGGTATGTGATGGCATGCAGGTAGGGTGGGGGATGTTATAGTTAAGATTTAACTTACAAGAGTCCATTCCTCCAGCTACTCCTGCGAGGCCTTTAGGATGCAGAATCACCAAGACCTGCTCCTCCCATTTTGTTAGTTGTGGGGGAGGAGGTGGGGGTCCGCTGAACCGCAAGGTGGTGTCTTGAGACCACGGAACGCACCTTCCCCCATAGGTTGTTCCACCTCTTCCTGATGTCATTCCGATTTCTTCGGTGCTGTCCCACTGCGTTGACCCTGTCCACTATTCTGCGCCATAGCTCCATCTTCCTAGCTATGGAGGTGTGCTGCACCTGTGATCCGAATAGCTGTGGCTCTACCCGGACGATTTCCTCCACCATGACCCTGAGCTCCTCCTCAGAGAACTTGGGGTGTCTTTGCCGTGCCATGGGGTGGTATGGGTGATGTGTGGGGTGGTATGTGTAGTGATAAGTGGGGTGATATTTAGTGGTGTGTTGTGTGAGGTGTGTGGAAGTTCTGTGGGTGATGGTATTGTGTGCCTGTGGATGCTTGGTAGTTGTTTGTGGTGTCTCTCTCTGGCCTTCTCTCGGTAATTGTGGTCGTAGGGGTTTGTGGGTGATGTGGGTGTGTGTTTTATATTGTAATGGGTGTGTGGGAGTGGTGTGTGTATTTGTATCAGGTGTGTGTGTTTCGAATTGTCCAATGTGGCTGTGTTTTGTAAAAGTGTGTGTATTTTGAGCGCGGCGGTGTGTACCATCAATGGAATACCGCAGTTGAAAGACCGCCGCGTGGATTCGTGTGTCGTGATAGTGTGGGCGTATTTCTGTTGCCGTGACGGTGGAGGTTTTGTTTTCGCCAGTTTATCACTGACCTTTGGTATGGCGAACTTGTGTGGGTGTCTGAATTTTGGCAGATTCCGAGCTGTGGGTCATAATAGCTGTGGCGGATTTCCGCAGCCGCGGCGGAGTGTTGGCGGTCTTCTGCATGGCGGTAAGCAGCTTTTACTACCAATGTTGTAATGACCACCTAAGTCTGAGATTCATGTTAGAACTTGGTAACTCTATTTTTCATCATGGGGGCATACTATGGATGGCACATGGGAACTCCCTCATAGCATGCGTAACTATGAAGCATATTTTAAAACTTTCCATATTTTTTCTACTTTCCCAGTATGTTTCACTGTACAGCACACATGCAAAGACGGAAAGGTATAAAGGAATATTTTTCATCTGGGAAGTACAAAACACACACATCCTTTGTTGGAGGTGTTTGTATGTTGGTGACTGGCCACCTGAAGTGTGGCAGTCAGGGATATGGAAAAACAGCATTATATCTTAGTAGATATTGGGCTGTTTTGCTCTATCCCTGTCAAGCACAGCAGCTCAGCATCGTTCGTTACTATGCTCTGTTGCATGAAATGTTAGTAAATCTGCTGCTCCATGTGTACAAAATCCGGAACTTTGATCATTTTGTACAATCGACTTGCTAATGGTCAAGTGAAAAACATGACCTAAATATTCAGAATTTGGATGAATGTGTAGTGTGCAGGTCAGTTTAGTTTTGAATGCTGTCCGTGTAAAAGATACAGCAAAACATGCAAATATCTTTAAAGGAAGAGAGCACCAAAGACGAAGTGCAGCTGAGTCCCATTTTTATCCAGTCCACCCCTTCTTTGGATGCTCAAACTGTAAATTAAAAGAGATCACGTCTGGGGACAAATCGCAGTTTTAACACGATGAAAAGGGGCACAGTGGCATTCAACAGCAATTAGCTGTAAATGAGTGTAAATTAAGGTCAAGAGCGTACTCCCATGGGAACGTTTTCAGAAGTTCAAATGCAGAGAATGTGTGCTGTGGAGTGTGGGAGAAAATGAGACAGGCGCAGTGCCCAAGAAGAGGGAAACTAAAGAAAGAGTATGAGAAATGAGCCACGGGACATGTCTCTTCACGTCCGTCTGCAAAGAAGGAAATAATGCGTCATTTTAACCCTGCTGAGATTACAATAGTTTTCATGAATTCATTACATACACGGCACAATAAATCGAGGTTGCCACCTTGCTAATTTACTGTAAGAATGAACATGCTGGTCGGGATTTGCTAGTGATATAAATAAAATGTATGTTGGAATGCAAAATAAATTAAATGGTTGTTTGCATCCCTTTCCCTCAAATATTGTGTATGTTAGCGATTGTCCATTACTTTAAGGGAGCTGACACTTCTTTGTGGGAAAGAAAGGCGTGCCGATACTATTTACTTCCTTCAACAAACTAAAAAGCCATAATTGTTCTATAGAACCTGCCCTTAGCAGAGGCTGTAAATTACCATCACCTCTGTGGTGTATTAACTGTAATAACTAGTGTAGGTGTGCCTTTATATTTGTATAAGGTGTAAATCAGATCATGGTGAATAAGACATCGGATATATGGAAAACCTGATCAATTAATAAATAATCAGATATAAAACCGTTAAAAAATAAGAAAGAGGAAGGGGTGGGGGAGTTTGGGCTACATTTGTCATAGACCATTCAAAGTAGAAAAAGAGATTACAAGCCACTTCTCTCTATGTATGTGGAATTTATTTATTACAAACCTAACTGAAATGCGCAGACAGCTGTACAGAGTAAAGGCAGATTTGCAGCCGGCATATGGTAGGAGGAATAACTGTTTTGTGGTCTTTTACTGCGTCCCGATGTACTGTTCTTGGAATATGTGAGTTTTCCTCTCTTTCCTACTTTAGAGCAGAGTTGGGTCAATCTTAATCGACGTTAATATCCAGGTCCTAAGTGCATTGTTCATGAAGCCTATTACCTTGTCTTTTACTGTTTTGCACTTTTTTATCTACGGTCTACAGATGTCCTGCCTGTGGGTGTGCCAAGAGCCAATGGAGATAGTGAACTAATTAGCGAGGTAGACATGCTGCTTGTGATGACTTTGTAGATGATGCAGCTGGTTTTGAAGACATTGTGGGTTGAAATGTTGGGTCCGCCGAGCTCCATCAGGGTGGGGGTCATATTGCCATATTTGTTCAGGCCCATTATGATGCATACTGCTCCATGTAGGATACACGTATTGGGGGTGGGGGAGCGAAGCAGTGTGGCGTCTGGGAAGCATGGCATTACCACCTTCTAGATGCAAGAATATGATAATTTCCACAGTTACATTTAAGAGCTGTGTTTATGAATATGATGTCATATTTTCTCCTGTTTGTGCCAGGGGTTACTTTTAAATTAGTTTTATAATTTAAGATGTGGATTAGAACTTTCATGTATGGAACTTCAGTGGCTATGTTCTGTTTATTTTCTTAATGTCCTGGGCATGGGCTTTTAATCTGATATTTTACATAATTTCATCCTTGCAACTGTGTGTCTCATTCTCAAACAATTATTGATTCTACCCTGTCAAATATACATTTTCAACTTGGTAAGGTGACATTATTACAAATATAAACAGTGCTGCTTAAGCCACTTTGAACACGTGTATGCACATCCAAATTTCAGACATGGCAATGATTTTTAATATTTTGGAAGTTTTAATACTTTTTGAAATGTTGTTAGAAACAATAACTGATGTAAGTTGAGGTTTTTGCAAGCATGACTTGGGAGAGGGCAGAGAGTATTTTATGTTTGACAGGAAGGTTGGAAGCACAATGGCTATGGAAGCCTAGTTTACGAAGCAAAGCTTTTCCTGTGGATTGCTCTGTCTTAATTCTGCCTTACAAGTAAAGTGCTACTGAATTTCTGGTTCTGGTTGAGAAAGCTTCCCTGTTAATATTTGTGACTTGGTAGAGAAATAGGTGTGGATGAGCGCGGTATTGCTCACTGTAATTTGTGTATTTCCCAAATTTAAGAAGCAATGCCAATGAGCAATGAATAACATATTCAGCATTAAAGCATACGAGCGGAAGATACACATTAGATACACACTATAATATAAACCGAATAATCATTATAGAACATTTTCTGGATAGTCAAAAAGAAGTTTACTGAGTTCTCACTCTTCATATTTTGTTCAAATCTTTGTGATAACCTGCTATGTCAACGAATACAGAAAGATGTAATAAACCCATGAAATTAAAGTGTAGGATGGTATAATGTTGCAGAACAGTCTCAAGTCTAATTTAGTGGTACAGAGTACAGACAAGCATTAGCTTTGCCAACATTGACTGGGGCTTGGAATAGGTACAGCACAAGGCTCAGAACTAAGGTTTGGGACTGAAGTGAGATAGTGCAGGATTTTGATTTGATTGCTCATGGGAAAAACGTGGACCATATTCCTCAGCATGGATGTCCTATGTCTGGGATTTTGAAAGTCAGAGATATGTCTGGAGCAAGATAAAAATAGAGAGAACATACTCCATATTTAAAATAGAAAAAACAACACTATTCACCGAAGAAGCTTGCTAAGTCAGGCCCTAATAGTTCCACAGTATTGAGGATTTGAAATCAGAAATATCTAGTTGACAATAATGCAAAATATTTGTAACCAAACAAAAATGTGAGGATTGTTTTATTCAATGGGGATTATTATTTCAGAAAGAAAAACGATCAAGAAAAAGGGATGATTCAGAAAGGGTTTTATGGAAGTAATCTTATCTTCCTACTATGTTATGTGTAAACTGTTTTAAATGTCTAGGTCTAATTACAAGTTCAGCAGTTCGACCAGCAGGCCGCCATATTGGTGGTCCTGAAAAGACTGCCATGCCGGCAGTTTTTTCAGACGGCCCTATTACAAGTCATCCAGGCAGGACCACTGACCGCCAAGCAAAAAAGACAGACCGCCAGGGGTGCGGCAGCCTGGACATAGGCAGTCCAACCTCCAGCGCCATCATCGCTGTGGCCCACCACTGTGCAAAATAATAGAGTCTCCGTGATGGTCCCTTCGTGACAGTCAGCCAATGGTGGTTACAATCACGGTGGTTTGCGGTCAGTAAAGTAACATACAACTGCACATTGGATGAATTAAAAAGCAACCTAGCTTACACACATTGGCCAGGTGGACACACCTGCAAAGCACACTATAAAACACCCCCCTAATGAATAGGCACCCTTTTTTCACCATCCCATTGAACACCCTGTACCCACTTTTGTCAATTCACACCCCATTGCACTTCCCCTGTGAAGTAAGCCCATGTCACTCTCAATAGTTTCTTTTTCCATCATGTCATGTTTCAAAATGCCCCATTTTTCTGAAGATCAGTTAAGAGTCATGGTGGATGAAATCACAAGAGTAGAGCCACAATTGATTGGAGCCCAAGTACATTACACTCCTCTAGGTCGGAAAATGGAAACGTGGGACAGGATCTTCAACAGAGTGAATGCTGTAGGCACCACACTGTGCACAAAGGAGGAAATTAGGAATAGGTAAATTGACCTCAGGGGCAAGGTCCAACCCATGGTCACCAGGCACCAGCTCCAGGCCAAGAAGACTGGCAGTGGCCCTCTCAGTGCCCCATTAATACTCTTTCCCTGGGATGAGAAGATCTTGGCCATCCTGCATCCTGAGGGCTTTACAGAAATACCTGGGGAGTGGAGAATGGTAAGCCATAGAACAAAAAATGTTACAAAAATGCAATGCCATGCATTATAACAGTTCATCTTTGCCCACTGCCTTGTTCATGTACCTCACTGACATTCAATACCCAGAGTATCTGAGTTTAAACACTCTGAACTGGTATAATTGGATCCAACATCACAGTTACGAAGGCCCAGAACATACCATATGTCCAAATGGGGGCTGTATATCTTGCAATATCAGAAACACATTCCAGGATCCATGGCCAAACCCAAAATGACAAGATATGTAAAATAAAAAGATGTTAAGTTTTGGGGGGTAGTGAGAGTGACCTGACTGCAACTCACAGGAGGCACTGTTTCAACAACTCCAACCACCAGCTCAGGGTTCTCCTGTCCAAAGACCCCTGTTTGTTAACTCTCAAATGAAGTTTACCCACCTAGGGGGACTAACATTTGTCTCGTGTGGGAATTACAGCCAGTGACCTGACTGCAACTCCCAGCAGGCACTGTTTTAGCAACTTCAACCACCAGCCCAGTGTTCTCCTGTCCAAAGAACCCTGTTTGTTAAGTCCCAAATTATGTTTACTCACATCAGTGGATAACATTGGTTAAATGTGTATTGTATAGGGAGTGACCTGACTGCAAAGCAAAATAGGCCCTCATTCTGTAACTCTAACCACCAGCACAGTGGTCACATTTGAGTGTTTGTCAACACTCAAATGAAGTTTACTCACCTTGGGGGATAACATTGATCAAGTGAGTGTAGTAGAGAGAGTGGCCTGACTGAAAGCACAACAGGCCCTCTTTCATTAACTCCAACCAACAGCACAGTGATCACATGCCCCAATACATCTGTTAGTCATCTCTCAAATGAAGTTTACTCAGCTAGGGGGATAACATTGGTCAAGTGTGTGTAGTATAGGGAGTGATGTGACTGTAATCTCCAGCAGGCCCTGTTTCAGGAACTCCAACCACCAGCCAAGTGTTCTCTTGCCCGGCGGCCCCTGTTTGCCAACTCCCAAATCAATTTCACTAACCCAGGGGGATAACATTGGCCGAGTGTGTGTACTACAGGGAGTGACCTGACTGCACCTCCCAGGAGGCACTGTTTCAGCAACTCCAACCACCAGCCCAGTGTTCTTTAGTCTAAATACCCCTGTTTGACAACTCTCAAATGAAGTGTACTCACCTGCGAGTGATCAAGCACAAATCATGCTCAAATCAGAGACATGTCTGTCTTCTTAGTTCAATCGCGACTTATTAACCCAAGATAAAACTTTTGAGGACCGGTTTGTGCAACAAGTATTACTAAGGTCTCAAGATGCATCACCAGATTGGCAGCAGCAGCAGACACATTGACACAGCACTGTGCACATGATGACTCCAGTAACATATGCAGTGAAGTCCTGGGTCTGCCTGCATCCCACTCAACTAGGCCTCCATATGGTCAAAGTCCCATCATGCCTATCTGCTGTGTTGGCCACACTTGTGGCTAGATGTAATTTTCAGGCCATCTTCCCCAGTGCAACTGATCTGCACATCTCAAAAGCTGCTTGAGACTGAATGAGTTGGCATGCTTCACACATGTCAAGTCAAATCACCCAATACCACGGTTACTTGCGATAGTTGGGTTTACTACAACTTAAATTTGTTCACGGTCTCTGCTTACTGCAACTTTAAACCATTAGAGGTAGATGTCACAAAACATTGGGCACATAGAGGCAACAGAATAGACTTCCACTACTCCCCAGAATGAAGCCCTCAGTGACGACGACGCTCCTGGATGTCTGGACATGAAGGACAGTTCTGGCCCATCTGAGCAACCTGGTTAGACTGCAACACTAAGGCCCATATTTATACTTTTTTTAGCGCCGCATTGGCGCAAACGTACAAACTACAATTGTATTTTGTGAGTTTGCACCAATTTTGCATCAAAAAGCGACACAAATGTGGCGCTAAAAAAGTATAAATATGGGCCTAAGTGTTACTGTGTCCACAATGTCACCTCTCAGCCCTGTTGTTTCTACCTCATAGGCAACCATTCGCCCCCCAACCTGTGTCCCAAGCACAGTGTCTCCCATCTCGTGCCCCTCAGTCCTGGATCCTGAGGTGCAGTGCACCACATCAGATAATGAGGGTCCAGAAAAAAGTTGAAAGGGGGAACCCTGTGGCAAGGGTTCATGCCGATGGGTGCAGGGTGCGTGGAAGGGATTCTGCAAGCCACTGAGATGAGGCCACTGGGGCTGCTCTTGGCTAGGACACCATCAGCCATGTCTTGGGGGTCTCGCAAGAGTCAGAGGGCATGATGGCCCAGGTGTTGACTAAACTCCAGGAAATCGAGCAGCTACCAAGGGACATGCATAGGGACATGCAGGAACAGATGGAGATCCACAATACCAATGTAGCCTCCCTAACAGGGGTGCTTAGGGACATGCATACCACCCGGAGCAGGGCATTTCAAAACCAGTCTACCCCTTCCTTTGGCTAATCAACAGCAGGCCTAGCAACATCAGTGCTAGCCACTGGAAGGTAGGCCCTACCAGAGGAACAACAAAGAACAGACACCACTGCCTCTGTAGCAGCCAATCCCTCTACCCATGCAAGATGGGTATGGATAGCAAGACACCCACTACTGCCAGTAATAGACCTCTTCCTTAAGGACCTCCTTTGTGTGTTACACATTCACTCTTGACTGATCTTGAACCACCAACCAATTCCAATGGAAGGAGTACCCTGGACTCCCAATGGTGTGGCATCTACTCCAATGATTTCATTCACCACGACTGACCCCTTCACCTTTGATTTTTTTGTTGATTCATGTCACATAAACTTTCTGTTAATTGTAGCTGTACAATAAAATCACCCCTCGATGACTATTTGTAGACTGATTTTGATTTCATATTTAGCCATGTAGATATGTCAGACCATTTGAACCATACAATGATGATCCAAACTACTTGCTCAATATGGAATATGTTACATGTACACAGTGTCTAGCTCAGGATTAAAATTCTCCCACACAAACACATACATACGTGCTCAAACTAAAAAAAATATTATAGTGTTCAGCACATAGGCAGTCAATCTCTCAGGACTATTGAAAATCAAAAATGATTGACTCATACTGCGTAAATGAACATGTTAACACGAACAGTCCTCCAGACCATGGAAGGAAGGGATTTGTCAGACAATGTCCTGTAAAATAGGCAATTGATGTGGATGATGTCAGCAGTTTATCGCATACCGACATCACATAATCCAAGATATAGACAGATAGCAGTTCAACAGTCCCTGATCACAAGGCCATCATAATCCAATGCCCATGCATTTGGTGGTATGACACAAACATATGTCAGTGTTGTCCCACAAACACTGTAGCCTATTATGATATAAAACATCTACAGCTACATACAGGTCATACAAAAGGAGTGTTTAGCCAATCTGATGGATAAACTACTTGGTTGTAAGCTAGCACCAAATATTGCATGCCCACATGATGACAAACATGATACATCAGGCCCACCACAGCACACAAAACAAGTCCAAAGGGCACTTCTGACCTTCAACCCAAATACAGTGTGAGCTATCTTGGCACAGGTCTCATACACCCAAACTCTGTGACCGACATTACCTAGAACAATCCATATCCACTTTGTATAACAATACAGCATCAGATACCGGCCAATGTCACAAATCTGAAATTCCCACATGAGGATGTCATGGTGAAGGGACCTGTACAATGAATAAAACAAGGAGTATAGGCTTAAAACCCTACATATGACATGTCACACAACAAGCATCTGAGAAACAGAGTACATTGCAAGGAAAGTGACACAAAGCAACATCTTCAAGTTGGGGATGTTTGAAAAGCTATCTCATCAAGCAACCTTTGTATGATTATTGCAGAGTATTAGCTCCCTAGCTGTATCCAAAACACTCAACTCAAAACATTCTCACAGCACTAATAGGAGGTATGATGAAAGAACGCAACCTAGAGTGTGCTAGTCTTGAAGCTGAAATTTTAGATTTAGAAGCGAGAAATTAGACAGAGGGTACTGCAACACTTTGACACCAACTGTGACTCCGCCAGCAGGACTTTAGAATATGGACAGAGGAGCAGGCATGATGTCAAGCATTGGCAGTGCATCACTGCCTCTATGATGTTGGAGATAAGGCTAATATTATATTAGCTTTGCTCGAGAAAAGATATAAAGACCAATCGTGGGTGATGAAGTTCGGGATGGGCACATCACCCCCAGAATAACTAATGCTTCCATAGCAGAGACATTCACAGATTGTTATGAAGGCCTCTATATGTCCAAAACCTTTAGAACTGAAAACAACTGTAGTGATCTGTTAGGTGAGATAGATACACCAACAATCAGCAATGAGGAGAGGGAGGCATTAGAGGAGGACTTGTCTGCTGAGGAACTCGCAGTGGCTCTGCGGAACCTACAAATTGGGAAGACGGCAGGACTCAACAGACTGCGAATAGAGGTATAAGAAGGGATGGTTGACAAGGTAAACCCACTGTCTTATCCAGGTGATTGATTGACACCTGATCTGTTCGATATAAGTCAATAAGGACGCTCAATGAAGGACCACACGTCAATAATGAACACAACTTAGCTTTAATAGATTTTCAATAAAATATATGCATTGGTCACATCAACGAATTAGAATGAAAAATAGCAATAAAGAGCATCTATTTATATATGAGCACACGACAAAGAGCATCTATTTATATATGAGCAAAGAGTTCACCAATGAGAACGCGGCATTGGTTAACTGTCTACGAAACGCATATTTCAGTTACTGCATCATGTTCACATTAAGACGTTCAAGGAAAAAGCAAATATAAATGAGCAGAATACTTCAGATTATAAACATAGTGCAAGTATGCTAATCAATCAGAATAAAGCAGAGAAACAAAGGCCTTTCATCCCTGGGTGGAACTTAACTTAATCCACAATGCTGGGAAGCCCTCCCCCGCCTGCTCGAACCTCTCTCCCCCTCGAGTGTCACAGTCTAAGAACAGCACAGCCAGTAAGACAGCGATGTGAACAATGGCAGCTTGCACAACTCCATCTGCGAGCTTCAATCCCCTCACCGCGCTTCAGTGCTTAAATAACCTGAAGCTTGGATTCTATCCCTTTCTCGCATCTTCTAGCTATGTTATCAGCACATGTCCCTTGGCTGCTCTGTTGTTCACTAGCCATTGTTTTTTCTGTCCTTTTTCTGTACTCCCTTTCTCAGGTTTAGAACGACCTTCCCGTCTCTCTCCCACACTTCCTGCTTCTTTCACATGCAGCTGCGCATAATTTTATCTATGGAATGTTGGAAAACAAGCTTGAAAGCGACATAGTGGACTTTTCCACGTTGTTTCAGGTTTCTGCAGGCATCACGCTCATCTACACTGTTCAGACTAATTAACCCCTTCGCGTCACAATGTCTTCCACACCTTTCCCTACACTGATCACCCACATATGCTGGCTGTGTTCCAAGAGGTGCGTAAAAAAGCCTGACTGCCGGCTGACCAACGAACAGCCACAATAATAGTAATACATGAAAAGGCTAAGCCTTCCACTGACTGTAGCTCGTATAGACCAATATCCCTGCTGAATGTTAAGACTAAGGGGGTCATTTTGACCTTGGCGGACAGCGGAGGCCGTCCGCCAAGGTACCGCCGCTGAATGACCGCACCGCGGTCAAAAGACTGCGGCGGCCATTCAGACATTTCCTCTGGGCCGGCGGGCGCTCTCCAAAAGAGCGCCCGCCGGCCCAGAGGAAATGCCCCTGCAACGAGGACGCCGGCTCAGAATTGAGCCGGCGTAGTTGCAGGGGTGCGACGGGTGCAGTTGCACCCGTCGCGTATTTCAGTGTCTGCTTAGCAGACACTGAAATACTTTGCGGGGCCCTCTTACGGGGGCCCCTGCAGTGCCCATGCCATGGGCACTGCTGGGGCCCCCAGGGGACCCGCGGCACCCCCTACCGCCATCCTGTTCCTGGCGGGAGACCCGCCAGGAACAGGATGGCGGTAGGGGGTGTCAGAATCCCCATGGCTGCGGAGCACGCTCCGCAGCCATGGAGGATTCACAAGGGCAGTGGTAAACCGGCGGGAGACCGCCGGTTTACCCTTTCTGGCCGCAGCTGAACCGCCGCGGTCAGAATGCCCTCGGGAGCACCGCCAGCCTGTTGGCGGTGCTCCTGTGGTCGGTGACCCTGGCGGTCACCGGCCGCCAGGGTCAGAATGACCCCCTAAGGTGCTAGCTAAAATATTGACGAATAGACTTCACAAAATAATCACATCTATTATATACCCACACTAATCAAAGTTTATGCCCCACAGAAGCACCCACCTCAATTTGAGGCATTTGCTTAAAGTGCTCCATATGAGCTCGTGGTTGAGATCGGAACCGACAGTGGTAATGTCCTTCAATGCAAAAATGGCATTCAATAACCACTGAGTGGAATTATATGTTTGTCATGCTGGCATGGCTGGGATTTGGCCCCAAGTTTTGAATCCCCTGGCCAGGGTAAGGTACAATGGGATTCTTTCTCCGACCTTCGCATTACAAAAGGGCACCAGACAGGGGTGTACACTTCCCCCTATGATATTTGCATTGGCCCTTGAGCCACTCGTGGCCTGGATAAGACAAGGCCTGCTGATTTGCGTGGTGAGATGTGGTAAGAGCTGGGAGGAGTGCATATCACTTTATGCGGATGAAATACTGCTTTATTTGTCAGACCCAGCCCACTCAATGAGAAGAGTTCTGCATATATTTGACCTTTTTGGCACCTATTCGGGCTATCAAATTAATTGGGCAAATCATTGCTTTTCCCTATATCAGGAGATACTACACAGCTCCCTAAGGGGTGTGTGACACCCTTGGTTGAAGTGGGGTTTATGTATCTTGGGATATATATTACTCAAGACCAACAGGATTTTTTGAGAAGGAACCCGTTGAAAAAGATGTTGCCCACTGGATCACACTTCTATTGTCCCTGATGGGCTGAGCAGCATTGTTTAAGATGATAATGCTGCCACGCCTGATAGAAGTGCTGCAAAACACCCCGTACAAGGTCTCCAACAGTTTCTTTCAGAAAATTTACTATGACGTCCGATCCTTACTCTGGCAGGGAGGGGCACCACAAACTGCCCTAGCCAAACTTCAGAGGGTGGGTATACGATGGGGGACTTACGATTCCAGACATAAATAAGCACTACTAGGCAACATAGCTCATGGTGATCAATGACTGGGCTTTATTCTGATACAGAGTGGACAGAAATGCAATGGAATGAAGAGTGTACAAAGCAATCCTCTTATGGAAGGTAAGGGAGAGAGGACTACCAGAACATACTCGGATGGTAGGGAGGGAGGCAAATAGACTATTGGGTTGGAATGATAGGCTCACTGGCAAGACACCCTTGTGGGGCAGTGAACATCTTAGTGAGGTGGGGGATTGGAAGGTTTTTGGCACTGTTAAACGCTTGGTATCGAACATCTGGGAGAAGTTTGGAGTGATCAAGCATTTATTAAATTTGAATCTCTTAGCCAAGAATTCAAGTTGGCAGACTCAGAGTATCATAGATACTAGAGGAGGAGCAGTTCCCGAAGGCATCGCCGCTAGAATATCGGCTTCTAACGGAATATATCCTGAACAAAGAGATTACTATTATTTATCAAAAGCTGGTCTTTAATTCCCCTGATCTGTTAATAGAAGCATGGGCTGGGGATCTGGCCAATCTTGAAGATGAGGAACGATCTGAAGCAATCTAAAGGCCACGTGAAATAGCAATACGCACAAGGTTTAGACTAGTCCAACTCAAAATACTGCACAGATCCAATTACTCAAGGTCTCAACTGGCCAACATAGGTAAGGAACCCATGCCGACATGCCTCAGGGGGTGTGAGCTGGAGGGCATCTTCTGTCATATCCTCTTGGAGTGCCCGATAATACAGGTATATTGGTAGGGGGTGGCGGAAGCTATGTCCAGAGTTATGTGAATTGAGCTGACATTGGATACAAAATTCCTCCTATTATCAGTGTCAGGAGAGGAGACCTGGACTACACTTCAGAAAATGTGGTTGTAATTGGCTGCAGGAGTGGCCAAGAGAAACAGTGCAAGGGCTTGGGGAATACTGACCCACCTAGACTTATAGATTGGAAGTCAGACTTGGACTGGTGCCAGAGAGCTAAAAAGGTAATCTATCAAAGGCTCAGCTGCCATAAAAAATGGGGAGGTGAGAGGAGCATGGCAGGCATCTAGAGGGATCTGATAAGTGGGGGTACAACCCCTTGAGATGGTAAGATACCTTACACCAACAGAAAACGGATAATGTGTGCAAAGTAAATGTTGGCCGTAAAAGCACCCTTACTAGCTATGCTAAGTGCCTAAAGTTGACTGTCATGGATGGTACTACTGCTGTAAGTGCTATACAATATGTAACAAGCATATTTGTCTGGCCTGTATGATGAACACAGTTATGAAAATAATAGAAAATGTTAAAAAAAAAAAAACATTTTCACACTACAGTTCATGGTACAGTCTCAGTCATGACATCACAAGACACACTTACACTCATGAGAGGTAGCTGTGGATAAGATCTTCCTGCAAGGCAGCTATTTCCTTTTCAACACTGTCATCCTCAGTTGGCATGTCAGGATTCTCACCTGGTGGCACTGCAGGCTCGCCCTCCTCTGAGATGTATGGGATATTCCTCTGCAGTTGTGGAGCATGCAGCATGCAACAGTGATCTGACACACTTTCCCAGGTGAGTAGTGGAGGGCACCCCTGGTCCTGTCCTGACACCTACATCTGGCCTTCAGGAGCCCAAAAGCCGAACACCACTGCCCACTGTGTTCTTCCATGGATCTCATTGAAGCAGACTTCCTCTGGTGTAAAGTCTTCTTGCCTAGTTATGTTCATCCAACACAAGGAGGATCTAGGACCATAACAAAATCACACAACACAATGTTTATGAACATAAAATATAGTATTGGCCACCAATACCTGAACAATGTACAGGTGTAGTTGGATTTCTAAGCAGTGTCAACAACAAAGGATGGTTTGCATATGCTGAGTCTCTGGTTAAGGTATGGGACATAAGTGAACAAATGAGTCCCTCGCTTCATGATTGTAGCACCTGACATTGCTCACACATAATCAGGACAGACATGACTTACCAACCAGCCAGGTCCTCTCTTGGTGCAGTTGTGACCTCAGCTGGGGTATGGTGCTGTTCTGCATTATAAAGTAATCATTTGCTGATCCAGAATAACGTATTGCAAAACTACAGAGGGTAACCCAAAATGAACCCAGGGGACTGGGTAAGAATTACATTACATAAACTGCAATGTCCCCATAGGACACCATATTGTTAACACAAGGTTACTAAAAAACAGAATGGGCATAAATGCAGTAGAAAAACGTATTTTGTTAATATATATACAGAATAAAACCACTTTCGTATTATGATTTAAATGCTGATGGATACCGCAGGAGAGAGATATGAATGGCCATAAGGTAATAAGGACCATTCAAGGAATGATGTGGGAGATATACCCTTGGTAATTGATTTACAACAAATGAGAAGATTGATTTTGATTTCCAAAGTTTATTTGGAGATAAATAGGATGATACAGATTTAATTGTAACGAATGGGATCCCTAACGGTGTGTCATGAAGAAGACCCGTGGAGGAGCTTTTGAGTTTGGCCCAAGAGCGTAAAGGGAGTCGAAACATCTGCGATGATTCTCCAGCCTGTTGGAGTTTGGTGGATGGATGAAGGACTAAAATGGCAATTTAATGCCTTGTGGATTTAAGGATTGTTTGAGTGCAGTAAAAAATCAACCAACAGGCTGCATATAGGTTTTAGTATTTGTGATATTAGATGGTGATGAGATTCATTATATTTGTGTTCTTTTTCTGAACACAAGCACTTGACCTTTGCACCTTTTCTGTCCTTCTATTTTTGGGTGATGTGCTAGGGACTCCTTTTGACCTGTACGAAAGTGGTTTTATTCTGTATATATATTAATAAAATACGTTTTTCTACTGTATTCATACCCATTCTGTTTTTTAATACCCTTGTGTTAACAATATGGTCTCCTATGGGGACATTGTAGTTTATGTAATGTGATCCAGAATAATGGGCACATGCATTTGAGATGTAGAGATCTGCCAAACAGACAACTTGCGTGTTGATGGAATGGAAGTTCTTTCTGCTGCAAATGACTTGTTCAAGTAACCTGCAAAGACCTCAAGCCAACATGTGTGCCATCAATGGCCCCTACCACTTGTGGGAGGTGGACAAAACCATAGAAGTCAGCCTTCACATTGGCTAAATCCCCACATCTGGGGAACCTGATATAGCTGTCAATTTGTTTCAGCATTGCTGAGAGGAAATCCTTCAACACCAGACTGAACATAGGTTGGGGCATACCAGCAGATAGGGCCACAGTATGTTGGAAGGACCATGTGGCCAGGAACTGCAAAACTGACATGACTTGTACAATGGGTTGTATGCAGGTTGGATTACTGTTAGCTGGCATCAGAACTGGCTGCAGCTGATGGCATAAGTGCATTGTTGTTTGAATATCAAGTTGTATAACCAAATTATATGCCATTGCTCCATGGTAGGAAGGTCTGGCCGTGGAGGGTAGACAGGAGGTTGTTGCATCCTTCTTCTCCCAGGGTACCTATGTGTGACAAAACATCATTTGTACCATTAGTTAGTGTGTCCACAGCAACATACATGATGCATGCAAATAATATAATATGACAAAGCACTTTTGACTGGATAGACATAACACACAGCACACACCCCAGCTGGAAACTACACATGGGTAACATGCGACACCTTGGTTGTCAACATGTTCACAACATGGATTTGGATGAAACTCAGCTAACTGCTACACAATTGCCCCTCAAGATGTGACTGTATAATCTGACTGCCAAAAATGCCAACTGTGTCCATCAACACACTACGCTGGTGGTTGTGTAGTAGGACCTATATAACAAGACAAAATATGGATGTTTGTGATGCTACAACACATACATTGTAGATGTGATGCAGTTTACAAAGACATAAATAGTATTTCAGACCACCAAAATGGCAGATGCCTGACCTAATCCACTGGACATTAGGAACTGCCCGTGACCGCCTGTGGAAATCGCCTGGGCGGTAGGCGGTTCCAATCGTGGGGGACACAGCCATAAGCTAACATTGTTGCTTGTGGTGGCCCTGTCCAGTGGCTGTGTCCATCGGTGGTGATGACCACATACATTGCAGACATGACCGCTATGTTGTGCAAATTCACTCACTTGACTTCTGGCACTGCTGCCAGCAACACCTCCACTACCTGAGCTGCTGTGTACCCCTTGTGGTAGCAATTATGCCATGTCTAGCAGGTGATAGGGCACCTTCCCTCTCTCCAGAGGAGGTGGAGAGGCTTGTTAATGAGGTCCATCCCCTGTATGGACAGCTCGATGGCTCACCAGAGGACCAAATGAGTACCTCATATGCACAATTGCCTATGCTCAACACCATCCTTTTCCTCCTCAGAGGCTACAATGTGCCCCTATAAGTCTATTAGAATTCTTGTGTGCCTGTTGTTGCAGTCTGTATGGCATACATGGGTTGTAAATTGTTTCCAGTACTATATGTTGTGTTCATGAGCATTGTGTTGTGTTATTTTCTTTTGGTCCTAGGTCCTCCTTGTGTTGGATGCACATCACTAGGCAAGGAGACTTTACTGCCATCTACTGACATCTATTTCTTCATGATTGTTGTAATTGGTGGACAACATGTATGTGAATGACAGCATGAGCTGTGTATACATCTTCTCTGAGTCATTTGAGGATCTTGAAAGCAATGTGTATAGTGCCACAGATCTTTCAACCCACATCTGGCCTTGCAAAGCTGTTGTCTGGAAAGCATATCTTGACTCACGCTGCCTTTCAGGTTGCCACACAAACATGTCACATTGCTGATGTCCACATGATGTACTGTCATGCATGGAAGTGATGGAAATGTGAGTGTCATATAGGTGCTTGATGCTCAGCATCCAGAGGCCAGGGCCTGTCACATGTATATCCCAGTATGGGAACTAGTCCAGCTGTGTGAGAATCACTGTGGCTATTCAATTGTGGCACTGTGCCAACTCTCTGTACACCAGTAAATCCTTTCATGTGACCAATATGATGCTCTGGTGGCAAGACGTGGATGTTAGACCTGGAAGCTCTTGGAGTAGTTTCCCTGTACTTTTTGCTTCTGACCTCCTGTTTTTGCTGTAATTCATTTCTGTTGGTTTTAATACTCTGGGCACTTTACCACTGCTAACCAGTGGTAAAGTGCAAGTGCTCTCTTTCTAAAGGATATTGGAAATTGGTTTCCCATGATTGGCACATTTGATTTACTGATAAGTCCCTAGTATAGTGCACCATGTGTGCCCAACACCTTTAAATCACATGCTATAAGTGGGACTGCAGCACTGATTGTGCCACCCACATGAGTAGCCTAGTTAACATGTCTCAGGCCTGCAATGTCTGTGTGTGGACTTTTGCACTGCCAAATTAACCTGGCAAGTATAACTACTTGCCAGGCCCAAACCTTTCTTTCACTGTAGATTCCCTCTCTGATGGTTATACACATATGTCCAAAGGTGTGTTCTGTAGTATAGGTATATACCACAGAATGCCCCCCTGAAGTGGCAGGAGTCTGCATTTGGTAGACCAAATGTGCAGACATGCTCAGACAAGACAGCTTCTGTAACCACCATGCCAGCATCTTCATTGTCACTCAAGTGTGAGTGTAAAGGTTATACTAAGGAAGTGGCCTGTTAGGACTCTGTGCAGTGAATCAATCTTGCAGAGTGTGAATGTGTTGGTACATTCAGGCCTATGGAGTTTACCTTTCAGAAGTCACAGATGTATGTAGATTAGGCTTGCTTAGTCATTGTAGGCCTTGAGCAGGGTAGTGGCTTATGTGCTTTACACTTGTGGTAGATTGACAAACTGAACATTTTTAGCTTTGCGTTTCTTTTGAGTATGACACAACCATTTGTGCTAAAACTTGCAATTTTTCTCTTCCATCCATACAGGTAAATGCTGATCAGAGAGAAAGCGATATGGAGAGCCATTGCCCACGAGGCGCAGACCCTGGGGGTCCAAAGCCGCCGGGGCACACACTGTCGTAAGAAGTGGGAGGACCTGAGACTCTTGACTCAGAAGATCGCAGAGGTCCAGCTGGGGATGTCCTCCCAACATGGGCCAGACACACTTTGGACCATGCCTCCCCTAATGGCCCACATTCTGGCATTGGCATAACCAGACCATGATGGGCATTTGAGGAGACCACAGCAGCCACAAGCAGGTGAGAACAGGGCATATTCCTGTCTGTCACATTGCCAAGTTAATGTGTTAGGTTCTGACATCTCCCCCTGATGATTAGGTTGAGCTATGTGTGACACAGTAGATGAGTAACTGTATGTGTAGATACATAATTTGGTGCAAACTGTTGGGCTTTGTCTATTGGCTCATGGACCTAGGACTCACCTGGGTACAATCCAAAAACAATTTGCTCTCCAAGGACAACACATGGCTGTGTATATGTTTCAATCAAGTAATGTTTGTTGTTGTAGTGAGTGTAAATTATGTGCTGCAGTCCACTACTCCTCAGTGTTACACGCCAAAGGAAAGGAAGTGAAAGATCACTGTCCTCAGACGTGAGCCTGGTCAAATGAGTATATTGGCATCTGCCCCCCAGGCTACTTGTCTTCGGTGTGGGATGAGTGCTGGTGCCTCACTACCTCTGTAATGTGAAGATGACCATCATTCATGTGACAGAGCTTACAGCTACAGATAAATATTTTCCCTTGGTAATTGGGAGATTGACCATTGACATGATTTGTCTGCCATGACTGCTGCAAACATTCCTTGTGCCTACATGTTAGCATGTGTCCCTTTATCTTGTGACAAAATATGTATACTTCTGTTTCATGCAAGGTCTACCTGTGTTAATGGGATGATTTCTGTATTCCCTCACATATATGTGCATGCCAACCTATTTTTTAAATAGAACATTTCTAATGGGAGTACAGTTCATGTGGTGCCACAGACAATAGTGTGTCACCATTGATTGTTAGCTGACACATACCCTCACCAGTCATTGCATGTCATTTGCCATGTGCCACTGCTGTAGCAATGAGAGATGTAGTGTATGACTAGATGTTTTAGCCACAATGTACATTTCTATGCCTTTGATGTGGCATCATGTGGAAAAGTGCACTGCACATGTGTAACGGGGAAGGTTTGTAACCTGACTGTTGGCATGCATCATGGAGTGACTTGCAGTTATGTTGGAATCATCTGTGTTTGGGTACACCCATTCATCCATAGACACATGAGTTTGTAGGACCAAAATAGAGACAGTAATGTAGCTTCCTACTGGACAACATGTTGAGGGCCTTACACTAGTACTTGCAAATCTCTGTGCCTCTCCAACATACAAAGGACTTCTGGTGTCTACCGATGCAACCAGAGTCTGTCATTGTAAAGGGTTCCAAACATCAGTGGTGATTTCCCTTGGGCTTGCTGATTCATTGTATTGTAGATTTTACGGACACAACTCCCTGACATTTAGCACATTTTCTCTACATTGTCCATTTCCATGCCTAATATGTAGCATATCTGAGCAACATTAAAACTAACTACATAACTACATAAGGGCAAGTTTCACATGATGAAGTGTGCATTTTTGACATGTTTCCAGTGTGACATTAGTATTTCCATGTCACCTTCTCCATGCTACTGTACTGTTGTCAGCAACATGGCAGATTTTAGGGCACCACGTGTCACAGGGACCCCACTGCCAGCTGAGGAAGTGCAGCCATCACATTACACAAAGGGAGAGTATATGGGAGCGAGAAAAGACACACACCGTACTTGACTCCCAAAACACAATACTAAATCACAAATGAGAGTACGGGGTTCTTGTAGCGTAAGTAGGTCGATAGTGTAACAATTGTGACACTAGACCACTCGTATACCTCGACTAGAGGTGAAATGTAAGTGAGCTGTGGAGTGGTGTAAGGTCTGTAAGGGGGATTTCCTTTACGGACTAGGTGGTCTCACACACTATATAGTGTCATGCTTCATCAAATGACCACCTAGCCCCACCAAGGTAGGACAGTGCCACCTGGGCGGACTCAACCTCGCTGTTAAAAGAACAGGAGGGAGTGCGTAAATTAAGTTAATTTCTGGAAAAGGGGATCCAGCTATGCTAGGGAAATAAAAACACCTACTCAGATACCCGGGTGAATTTAATAGAGGGTTCTGTGTGGTGTGATTAAAAAGAAATGGGGAACCAGTGTGAGAGCAATGACTCACAAGGTCACCTATCTAAAAGAAGTAGCCGACATGTTTCTGCCCTTGTAAATGAGCTGTGGAGGGTCTCTGGGCATTCATCAGGGCATTGGATCCCTGTTGTATATGCTTATTAAGCGCTGCAGAAATAATCACAATAGAAAATGGGTTGAGGCAGGGCCTACCTTAACCGAGGGAATACCTGGGGAGGACCTATGGTAGATAGGGTAAAAAACAGACCAGAATTGATAGTGAAAAAGTAATACACAGCAAACCACAACACACGTGACAACATTCATGCAAGACGCAGGAGTACTGGATGCAATTATGAATAACAGTTGCATCAATGCTAGCTATGCAGGGCGGACAATAGGCAAGGGAAGGCGATTTCTTACCCTAACACTCGAGGCTAGTGGCCTCTGGTATCCTGGAGAGGGAGCGTCCCCTTATAGTCAGACTCTAGGGTTTGAGGAAAAAGGAAGAAGGGAAGAACAAAAATGAAGATAGATGAAGAAATACAAAAGAGGTTCCCAAGTAGGTGGAATTAGACGAGGGGGGAATAAGAAAGAGAAAGGAAGGTAGTCCATAATGGAGGAATGGTAGAACCCAAGAAAAGGGTTTAAGACAAAAGAAGAAATCAGAAAAGAGGGTGAAACAAAGTCACTGGAGTGGGGGAAGAAGTGGGGAAAGAAAGGGATAAAAAGGGGGGGGGGAAAGGGAAGGAATGGAGAGCAAGGGAAAAAATAGGAATAGGGAAAAGAAAAAGAAAAAAGAAAGAAACAAAAAGGAAAGAAAGAGAAAAAAAAAAAGAGGGAAATAAGGAGAAATAGAGAAATAGGAGAGGTGTGAATCCAACGTTGGCCGACTCACTGCATCAAAGGTGGGCGCTCTCTGTGCGCCTATACCGATCTCTCCTTCAGGACCGCTTGAATGGAGTGGCCTGGTTGTGAGTAGTAGATATAGTGATCTTAATTAGGTAGGATAAGCTGCAGCTGCTGATAATCACCGTCGCGGCCCGGGGGTGGGCGGAACCGGAAGTGCTGCGAACTGCCTCCGTTTGTAGCTGATGGCCAAATGAGCACCGGCCAAGTCCTGGACATGCCGGGAGCCGGAAGTGACCATCAGTGAAGGGGAGCGCCCTGAAGTGACGCTGCCTTCGTATTGTGATCCAAAGGGGATCGGCTGAGCCGCCGCGTAGGGCGGCCGTGGCTCAGGGAAATCCCTCGCGCTGGGCGGTGACGCCCAATCCGCGAGTGTTGACGGGAAACGTAGTTTCCCGGTAGCACTGCAGGCTGCCTAAAGAGCGAGTCGCTGGGAAAAGTAGTTTCCCGGCGGCATGCAAGGCTGCCTATAGTTCAGCGAGGCCGAAAAGGGGAGCGGGGAGGGATATAGGGGTGCGGGGGGGAGAGAAAGAAAGGGAGCAATAGGCGACAACAAGCTTCCTTTCCTCGACCTACTCATCTATGAACATGACGGCTGGTTAGCCACAGAAGTTTACTATAAACCAACAGACTGCAACAATTTGTTACAATACCAGAGTTTCCACCCACAAGCCCTAAGAGATAACCTCCCGGTCGGGCAGTTCCTACGGTTAAGACGAAACTGCTCATCCGTTATCGATTACCGCAAACAAGCAGACAAACTAATTACCAAGCTACACATCAAGGATTATCCCCCACATCTGGTTAGTAGGGCACGAAAAAGAGCACGCAACAATAATAGGGACCAGCTGCTACAGCCCCGAGCACTGAAACCAAGCTTGGACAAGATCGTATGTGTTACCACTTTCAGTCCCTTATCCAATGAAATCCAGAAGATTATAAGAGATAATTGGAAAATCCTGACATCAGGTGGTTTACCCTTTGAACCACCACTGTACACGTATAAGAGAGCCAACAATATACGCGACATGGTGGTCCACACAAGACCAAAGGAGAAGCGACGTCCCGCACAGACGACACTTTGCAGATGTCCCCCCCCGCAGGTCACTATCCATGCGGTAAATGCAGCGTTTGCCCTTTTACCCACAGATCTACCACCATCAATCTTGACCAAAAAACCCCATGGGTGCAAAAATCACTTACGAACTTGTAGTGCTTTCCTCTTATCTAGTTTCTAAGCACTAACATAACACAACAGAAATGCACTTCTGAGGTCAAAGAAGACTTTTATTGTTGTTAATTCTTCCCCAACCACAATATTTATGAATGACGAATTAGTAGCTTTCAAGTCCACGTTAATCAAACAAAATATATCAGTTTGCAATATACACAGCAGGTTATATTTATAAGATATTGAATGCAAAGCAAAACAAATACTTCACCGTGTGGGAAACTATCTACAGCTTCATCTTTCTAAGGTCTGCAAGCTGATGACCCCTGTCAGCCGCGAGAAAGAGATTCATCTACCCACACGGGATTGCTGGCAGCTGGGGCCAAGCTCCAGCACGAGGTCCGGCAGATTCGAATCTGACTCTCTGCAGCCTGTGTCATTCGTTACAAAGGTGTGCCCCCTCCTCTCAGACCTGGGAAACTGAGCAAGCCTTTTGGAGACTGGCCAGGTCTCCGAGACTACTCCTGTTCCCAAACTCAAGCGGAGAGAAAACAACACCCATGTACTCTCTCTTATCATGTCTAGTCTACTGTGAGAAAAACATCTTGGTTCAAAAACACAGCTTGGAAAAATACAGCTTGGATTCTCAACTGCAATGTCTAACTCCACCTTAAAGGCAATAGGCAGCTAACCTAAATATCAAATGCAATGTCTAGTGTCATGTCAAAGCCAATAAGCATCTAAGCTGAATACAAAATGCAATGTCTTATATCATGTCAAAGCCCATAGGCAGCTAAGCTGAATATAAAATGCAATGTATAATATCATGTCAAAGCCAATAGGCAGCTGAGCTGAATACAAAATGCAATGTATAATATCATGTCAAAGCCAATAGGCAGTTAAGCTGAATATAAAATGCAATGTATAATATCATGTCAAAGCCAATAGGCAGCGGAGCTGAATACAAAATGTAATGTATAATATCATGTCAAAGCCAATAGGCAGCTGAGCTGAATATAAAATGCAATATATAATATCATGTCAAAGCCAATAGGCAGCTGAGCTGAATACAAAATGTAATATATGATATCATGTCAAAGTCAATAGGCAGCTAAACTGAATACATCATGTCAAAGTCAATAGGCAGAATACAGAATGTAATGGCTAATGCAATGTCAAAGCCCATAGGCGGCTCAACTGAATACAGAAAGTAATGGCTAATGCCATGTCAAAGCCCATAGGCGGCTCAACTGAACAAAACATACCATGTGCTACTGGTGAACATTGAGCAACTAATATGCGCAGTGGTGAAACACAAAGTCATTGGTCAAAACAAACTCCATCAAATGGCAGAACAGAACTGTAACAGCAAAAACGTAGTCTATTTAATCAAATGCCCTTGCCTACTCAAATATGTGGGGATGACTACGAGGAAGGTTAGCACCAGAATCTGTGAGCACAGAAGCACGATTAGGTGCAAATGAGATGCAACAAAACTCACTAGCCATTTCCTACAAAAAAACCACTCCCCAGATGACATGTTATGGATGGTCCTGGAACATTTTTCTCCTTCGACCCCTAACGTGTCTGAAAAACTGTTTAGGGCTGAGCAACGCTGGATTTGGAGGTTACACACCGACACGGTTGGACTAAATGACGAGATACCTTGGTTCTCTCTTCAAACTTAGAACCCCCACATTAAACCCCCCCCTTCCCCACCTTTTTTTCCCCCTATTAGGTTCCTTCCCTACCCTGATTATTTTTTGCCTTCCCTTCCTTGCCTTTTTCTCCTTTCTTTTTCTTTTTCTTTTTCTTCCTTCCCTTCTTTTCCTTTTTCTCCTTTCCTTTTCTTTTTCTTTCTGTTTTTCTTTTTCCTTCCCCCTACTTCCCCTCTTTCACACCTCATCACTCACTTCACCTTCTTATGTCCCCATGCTCCCCAAACCCCTGGCGCCCCCTTTTATTCCCTTGTTATTCCCTTTCCCCCTTCCCCCCTTCCCTTTCCCTCCTCTCCCCTTTTTTCCCTCCTTCCCCCCATCTCCATCTCCCTCCCATACCCATCCCTCCCCTTCACCTGCCTCCCCTCTCTCTCTTCCCTTACCCCCCCTTTGTTATCCACCTTTCATCCTTTTCCTTTCTCGCTTTTTGCTTTTTCTTTTGCTTTCCTTTGTCTTTCTTGTTCCTTTATGCCCTTTATCTGGTTTCCCCTATTGCTCCCTTTCTTTCTCTCCCCCCCCACGCCCCTATATCCCTCCCCGCTCCCCTTTTCGGCCTCGCCGAACTATAGGCAGCCTTGCATGCCGCCGGGAAACTACTTTCCCCGGCGACTCGCTCTTTAGGCAACCTGCAGTGCTGCCGGGAAACTACGCTTCCCGTCAACACTCGCGATTGGGCGTCACCGCCCAGCGCGAGGGATCTCCCTGAGCCACGGCCGCCCTACGCGGCGGCTCAACCGATCCCCTTTGGATCACAATATGAAGGCAGCGTCACTTCAGGGCGCTCCCCTTCGCAGATGGTCACTTCCGGCTCCCGGCATGTCCAGGACTTGGCCGGTGCTCATTTGGCCATCAGCTACAAACGGAGGCAGTTCGCAGCACTTCCGGTTCCGCCCACCCCCGGGCCGCGACGGCGACTATCAGCAGCTGCAGCTTATCCTACCTAATTAAGATCACTATATCTACTACTCACAACCAGGCCACTCCATTCAAGCGGTCCTGAAGGAGAGGTCGGTATAGGCGCACAGAGAGCGCCCACCTTTGATGCAGTGAGTCGGCCAAAATTGGATTCACAGATAAGACACCTCTTCTCTCCTATTTCTCTATTTCTCCTTATTTCCCTCTTTTTTTCTTTTTCTCTTTCTTTCCTTTTTGTTTCTTTCTTTTTTCTTTTTCTTTTCCCTTTTCCTATTTTTTCCCCTTGCTCTCCATTCCTCCCCTTTTTTCCCCCCCTTTTTTCCCTTTCTTTCCCCACTTCTTCCCCCACTCCAGTGACTTTGTTTCACCCTCTTTTCTGATTTCTTCTTTTGTCTTAAACCCTTTTCTTGGGTTCTACCATTCCTGCATTATGGACTACCTTCCTTTCTCTTTCTTATTCCCCCCTCGTCTAATTCCACCTACTTGGGAACCTCTTTTGTATTTCTCCATCTATCTTCATTTTTGTTCTTCCCTTCTTCCTTTTCCCTCGAACCCTAGAGTCTGACTATAAGGGGACGCTCCCTCTCAAGGATACCAGAGGCCACTAGCCTCGAGTGTTAGGGTAAGAAATTGTCTTCCCTTGCCTATTGTCCGCCCTGCATAGCTAGCATTGATGCGACTGTTATTCATAATTGCATCCAGTACTCCTGCGTCTTGCATGAATTTTGTCACGTGTGTTGTGGTTTGCTGTGTATTACTTTTTCACTATCAATTCTGGTCTGTTTTTTACCCTATCTACCATAGGTCCTCCCCAGGTATTCCCTCGGTTAAGGTAGGCCCTGCCTCAACCCATTTTCTATTGTGATTATTTCTGCAGCGCTTAATAAGCATATACAACAGGGATCCAATGCCCTGATGAATGCCCAGAGACCCTCCACAGCTCATTTACAAGGGCAGAAACATGTCGGCTACTTCTTTTAGATAGGTGACCTTGTGAGTCATTGCTCTCACACTGGTTCCCCATTTCTTTTTAATCACACCACACAGAACCCTCTATTAAATTCACCCGGGTATCTGAGTAGGTGTTTTTATTTCCCTAGCATAGCTGGATCCCCTTTTCCAGAAATTAAATTAATTTACGCACTCCCTCCTGTTCTTTTAACAGTGAGGTTGAGTCCGCCCAGGTGGCACTGTCCTACCTGGGTGGGGCTAGGTGGTCATATGATGAAGCATGACACTATATAGTGTGTGAGACCACCTAGTCCATAAAGGAAATCCCCCTCACAGACCTTACACCACTCCACAGCTCACGTACATTTCACCTCTAGTCGAGGTATACGAGTGGTCTAGTGTCACAATTGTTACACTATCGACCTACTTACGCTGCAAGAACCCCGAACTCTCATTTGTGATTTAGTATTGTGTTTTGGGAGTCAAGTACGGTGTGTGTCTTTTCTCGCTCCCATATACTCTCCCTTTGTGTAATGTTATAGTAGAGCAGCCTCTCGGCTGCGAGAGTTCTCTTTTTTGCTCTCCTCCTTCTAGCAAGCACATTGTCTTACCTGCGCCCCCCTGAGCTTTAGGTTCTTCCCTCCTTTTTCCCCACGTTTCTCCCCCCCCCTCTCGCCCCCTCTGCCACACTATGGCAGAAGATCTCTCCTTCAATGACGAGGAAGTATCAGCTATCCTCGCAGCCCCCTCACTTCTTGGGGACACGGCTTTGTTAGAGAGTTTGTCCCAGCTTGGGGACTGGGATACCCTAGTGGAATTGAAACGCTCCCAGGTTAAGACTATACTACACGGGGCTGTCCTCACAGAATACCTCCGCAGTAACTCTGCACCAAACGGACTACTTGTCACCAACGAGCCTCGCATATTCCTAGACGATCTTGAGTTTCGTAAAGATTGGTCGCTTATAGCATGGAAATGCACACGAGATTGGCTGATATTAATTATAAAAACCGCCACTAGGTTATCCGAAACCCTACTGATCCAGTTAAAAACCAGTGAAAATAACCTGAAGTCGGGTGTGAGCATTCTCTCCTTCAAAAAGAAACTGGAGTAGGTAAATAAAAACATGAATGAATACAAAGAATACCTAACTCAGCAAAAAATAGGAAAATTTCAAAAAGACCTAAATCGGTTTTCCCTAGAAAGGATATACCCCTACACCAAACCTGACTATGTATCAAAGAATCCCACTAACACATCTGATACTTCCTCAGGTAGTAATATCAGCTCTGATAGTGATAGTAACTCGTCAGGGAATATACAACAACGCTGCGGACGACGTGGGCAACGTCGAGGAGGATGGAACTATCCACCCTTACCTCCTCCATACCCCCCCATACTTCAACCAACAATGGGGTTGGCCCAACCAGTATGGCCCCCCTCCACAATACCAAGCACCCTACCTGCAGCATCCTGCCCAATGGTCCTTCTCTGAACCCCCACCCCCTTTTTTAGACAGAGGTCACGGGAGGGACAGAGGGAGGAGAAAAGAAGTACAGTGGCGCCCAAGAGAGGATGCCGTGGAAAACCCAACACACAGGGAGGCCATCCCAGGGACAATCAAGACAAAGTGAAACCTGGCTCAGAGAATACAGTCAGCATCATTAATCTAAGCAACCGGACTCTGAGCCAAACCGAAACCCAAGCATTAAATAAAGGCCTGAATTTCGTGCCTACCCCAAAAGTTGACTTATTCAGAACCAGAACAGAACTAACGGGTCTGTTTCGTAAGATCCGCCTAAAAACCTTTTTTATTGGGAAGGAATATGATACTCCCGCACAGAATACAGGACTACGTCCTAAGTCCACCTTCTGCCCCCCAGCAGGGTAAATGCCCCCTGAGGTACTGGCTTTCGAGAAATCAGTATCCCTTAAGATCAATGGGCTTACTGAGGCACCCAACAAAGTATTCCACAATATGAGCAAAAGCGAAATAGAGTCACTGAAGAGCCTTACAGCCGATCCAAATATCATTATCAAACCAGCAGACAAGGGCAGGGCTACAGTGATTCTTCCACAAAAAATGTATAGAGACGAGTGTTAGCGACTTTTGGGTAATGCCAGACACTATAAGCATCTGGCACGTGATCCTACAACTGATGTCCAAGAAGAAATTGCTTTCCTAGTATCAAAAGGGAAGGAAAACAACTGGATCACAGATCATGAGGCATCATACCTGATACAGACCAACCCAAAAATTCCGTACTTTTATATTTTACCAAAAGTACATATAGAAAAGATTCCTCCCCCCGGAAGACCCATAGTTTCCGGTATAGGCTCAGTACTAGAGCCTTTGTCAAAGTTCGTGGATTTCTTCCTACAACCGTTAGTTAAAAGAATCCCGACCTACCTTAAGGACACCACCCATGTCCTCCTTTTACTGGAATCTATAGCCTTTGACAAATCCAAGGAACTCCTGATTACTCTCGACGTGTAATCACTTTACACAAACATCCCGCAAGAGGCCACCCTGGAAGTGATAAGCAACCTGCTGGAAATACATATGGGTGAATCCCAAACCCCCCCTGGTTTTATACTGGACTTAGCACACCTCGCTCTCACCAGAAACTACTTCAAATTTGAAGATAGTTTCTTTTTGCAGACACAAGGCACATCGATGGGTAGCACATTTGCCCCAAGTCTAGCATGTCTATACGTAGACCACTTTGAAAGACATACGGTCCTGCATGAGGATAATCCCTACCGAGACCAGATCAAACTCTGGAAGCGATACATCGATGATGTACTGCTAATATGCACTGGTAGTAAGGAAGAGGCCCAGGCATTCGCTGTTTGGCTTAACGGAGCCAACCCCTTTCTAACCTTCACAATGAGCATAGGCGACAACAAGCTACCTTTCCTCGACCTACTCATCTATGAACATGACGGCCGGTTAGCCACAGAAGTTTACTATAAACCAACAGACTGCAACAATTTGTTACAATACCAGAGTTTCCACCCATGAGCCCTAAGAGATAACCTCCCGGTCGGGCAGTTCCTACGGTTAAGACGAAACTGCTCACCCGTTATCGATTACCGCAAACATGTAGACAAACTAACTACCAAGCTACACATCAAGGATTATCCCCCACATCTGGTTAGTAGGGCACGAAAAAGAGCACGCAACAATAATAGGGACCAGCTGCTACAGCCCGAGCACTGAAACCAAGCTTGGACAAGATCGTATGTGTTACCACTTTCAATCCCTTATCCAATGAAATCCAGAAGATTATAAGAGATCATTGGAAAATCCTGACATCAGGTGGTTTACCCTTTGAACCACCAATATACGTGTATAAGAGAGCCAACAATATACGCGACATGGTGGTCCACACAAGACCAAAGGAGAAGCGACGTCCCGCACAGACGACACTTTGGCAGATGGCCCCCCCCGCAGGTCACTATCCATGCGGTAATTGCAGCGTTTGCCCTTTTACCCACAGATCTACCACCATCAATCTTGACCAAAAAAACCCATGGGTGCAAACATCACTTACGAACTGTAACAGCAAAAACGTAGTCTATTTAATCAAATGCCCTTGCCTACTCAAATATGTGGGGATGACTACGAGGAAGGTTAGCACCAGAATCTGTGAGCACAGAAGCACGATTAGGTGCAAACGAGATGCAACAAAACTCACTAGACATTTCCTACAAAAAAAACACTCCCCAGATGACATGTTATGGATGGTCCTGGAACATTTTTCTCCTTCGACCCCTAACGTGTCTGAAAAACTGTTTAGGGCTGAGCAACGCTGGATTTGGAGGTTACACACCGACACGGTTGGACTAAATGACGAGATACCTTGGTTCTCTCTTCAAACTTAGAACCCCCACATTAAACCCACCCCGTTTTCACCCCCTTTTTTCCCCCCTATTAGGTTCCTTCCCTACCCTGATTAGTTTTTGCCTTCCCTTCCTTGCCTTTTTCTCCTTTCTTTTTCTTTTTCTTATTCTTCCTTCCCTTCTTTGCCTTTTTCTCCTTACTTTTTCTTTTTCTTTCTGTTTTTCTTTTTCCTTCTCCCTTCTTCCCCTCTTTCACACCTCATCACTCACTTCACCTTCTTATGTCCCCATGCTCCCCAAACCCCTGGCGCCCCCTTTTATTCCCTTGTTATTCCCTTTCCCCCTTCCCCCTTCCCTTTCCCTCCTCCCCCCCTTTTTCCCCCCTTTTCCCCCCATCTCCATCTCCCTCCCTTACCCACCCCTCCCCTTCACCTGCCTCCCCTCTCTCTCTTCCCTTCCCCCCCCTCTTTGTTATCTCCCTTCCATCCTTTTCCTTTCTCGCTTTTTTCTTTTTCTTTTGCTTTCCTTTGTCTTTCTTGTTCCTTTATGCCCTTTATCTGGTTTCCCCTATTGCTCCCTTTCTTTCTCTCCCCCCCCACGCCCCTATATCCCTCCCCGCTCCCCTTTTCGGCCTCGCCGAACTATAGGCAGCCTTGCATGCCGCCGGGAAACTACTTTTCCCAGCGACTCGCTATTTAGGCAGCCTGCAGTGCTGCCGGGAAACTACGTTTCCCGTCAACACTCGCGGATTGGGCGTCACCGCCCAGCGCAAGTGATCTCCCTGAGCCACTCCGCCCTAGGCGGCGGCTCAGCCGATCCCCTTTGGATCACAATACAAAGGCAGCGTCACTTCAGGGCGCTCCCCTTCGCCGATGGTCACTTCCGGCTCCCGGCATGTCCGGGACTTGGCCGGTGCTCATTTGGCCATCAGCTACAAACGGAGGCAGTTTGCAGCACTTCCGGTTCCGCCCACCCCCGGGCCGCGACGGTGATTATCAGCAGCTGCAGCTTATCCTACCTAATTAAGATCACTATATCTACTACTCACAACCAGGCCACTCCATTCAAGCGGTCCTGAAGGAGAGGTCGGTATAGGCGCACAGAGAGCGCCCACCTTTGATGCCGTGAGTCGGCCAACGTTGGATTCACAGATAAGACACCTCTCCTCTCCTATTTCTCTATTTCTCCTTATTTCCCTCTATTTTTTTCTCTTTCTTTCCTTTTTGTTTCTTTCTTTTTTCTTTTTCTTTTCCTTTTTCCTATTTTTCCCCTTGCTCTCCATTCCTCCCCTTCCCCCCCCTTTTTTCCCTTTCTTTCCCCACTTCTTCCCCCACTCCAGTGACTTTGTTTCACCCTCTTTTCTGATTTCTTCTTTTGTCTTAAACCCTTTTCTTGGGTTCTACCATTCCTCCATTATGGACTACCTTCCTTTCTCTTTCTTATTCCCCCCTCGTCTAATTCCACCTACTTGGGAACCTCTTTTGTATTTCTCCATCTATCTTCATTTTTGTTCTTCCCTTCTTCCTTTTCCCTCGAACCCTAGAGTCTGACTATAAGGGGACGCTCCCTCTCCAGGATACCAGAGGCCACTAGCCTCGAGTGTTAGGGAAAGAAATCGTCTTCCCTTGCCTATTGTCCGCCCTGCATAGCTAGCATTGATGCGACTGTTATTCATAATTGCATCCAGTACTCCTGCGTCTTGCATGAATTTTGTCACGTGTGTTGGGGTTTGCTGTGTATTACTTTTTCACTATCAATTCTGGTCTGTTTTTACCATATGTACCATAGGTCCTCCCCAGGTATTCCGTCGGTTAAGGTAGGCCCTGCCTCAACCCATTTTCTATTGTGATTATTTCTGCAGCACTTAATAAGCATATACAACAGGGATCCAATGCCCTGATGAATGCCCAGAGACCCTCCACAGCTCATTTACAAGGGCAGAAACATGTCGGCTACTTCTTTTAGATAGGTGACCTTGTGAGTCATTGCTCTCACACTGGTTCCCCATTTCTTTTTAATCACACCACACAGAACCCTCTATTAAATTCACCCGGGTATCTGAGTAGGTGTTTTTATTTCCCTAGGATAGCTGGATCCCCTTTTCCAGAAATTAAATTAATTTACGCACTCCCTCCTGTTCTTTTAACAGCGAGGTTGAGTCCGCCCAGGTGGCACTGTCCTACCTGGGTGGGGCTAGGTGGTCATATGATGAAGCATGACACTATATAGTGTGTGAGACCACCTAGTCCGTAAAGGAAATCCCCCTTACAGACCTTACACCACTCCACAGCTCACTTACATTTCACCTCTAGTCGAGGTATACGAGTGGTCTAGTGTCACAATTGTTACACTATCGACCTACTTACGCTACAAGAACCCCGTACTCTCATTTGTGATTTAGTGAAGTGCAGCCATCACCACCTGCAGTGGCTGCCCAGGAGGCACCTTCATCTACCACCACACTGCAGCCATCAACACCAGCGGAAGCCATGTAGGCCACCCTCCAGGGGCTGCTGTATGATGGGCCCCCTCCAGAACCAATGGGAAAGTCACCCACTCGAGAGACTGTGGCCTTGCACTCCCCAGGACAGAGTAATGGGCAAGGAGCCCCCTCCAGAACCAGTGGACTTGTTCCTGACTTCGGCTGAGGTGCCCCTACCCCACATCCCCCTGAGATACCTGCCCACTTGCAAACTGATGCCCCGGCAGAGTTCTATCCGGATGAAGTCAGGATTTTAGTTGGGCCTTGCACTGTGCCCTGTGGCCATGTGGGCCCTTTGAACATTGGACTGGGCAGTGTCCCTTTGTGTACATGTGTACATATCTGTTTCATTGACAATTAGATTATTTATTACCTATTGATATTAATACATTCACCTTGGTGCATTCCTGTTGTCCTTGCATTATTCTGCTGTGTATCGGGTGCAAATTGTTTTTCATGTGCAGCTAGACGTGTGTATGGTCTGTGTGTGTCGGATGTGTGTTGTGCGTGTGTGTGTCACTCTCATTTGCCTCCCTCCCTCCCTTGTGTGCTAGGCGGCTGTACTCACGTTGTTGTCTTCGTTGGCTTTGGTGTGCCAGGTGGAGCATGATATGGAAGATCATCGGAAAAACGTGCAGATCAGGTTCCATGGTGGCGTTGTTCTTCCCTGTGTCTCCGATGGTGAGTCTTTTCTCTTCAGTGATGTGTTTCTGTCAGGCTTTTGATGGTGTTGCTACCACCCCGGAAAACGTGGCATATTGTAGGGTTCTAAAATGGTGGGTGGTACTTTGTCTTCCGCCTGGCTGTTGATGGCGACGCCCGGCATGCATGGTGTTTCTGCCCTGGAGGATGGTGTGGTACATTGGCTGTCTATGGGAGTTCTCACTGCCATGGTCATAACTTGGCGGTATTTACCGCCAGCCTGTTGGCGGTATTACCGCCACTTTATCACTGCTTGCCAGGGTCATAATGAGGGCCTATATTTTTTAAGCGGGCAGGGTGTTGATGTTTAACATGCCTGTTGTGGTATATGTGAAGAGTAGTGTAAGTTAGGGTTAGGTAGTTTAAGACAGTTAATTTAAGGTAGTCTAGGCTAGTTAACATAGGTTTGTTTAGTCATAGTTTAGGTAGTGTAAGCTAGTTAGTATAGTGTAAGTAGTTTTAGATTTTAATGTTTTTATAACACTAATAATAAACAATGTTTTCCACTTTTAGAACTGCTTAAAGATTTACTGCAAAGGAGTTGTCATATCTGCTTAGGTTGTTTCAAGCACATGCAGAATGATTCCCATACAATGATTGTAAATATGTGCACCTTTGTGAGACACCTATGGACAAGATTATGTCAAGTTTGCAATGGAGTCATGTGAGGGATCTTCTAACATGAGTGTGCACTGTAAGTGGCCCTCTGGCTGTCAATGGACACACAGCCCAAAACAGGTAATTACCTACTGTTGCACTGTGTGTGTGAGTTATACTACAGGTATTGTATGGATTATTATGTCAACCCATAGTCACAAATCAAGGGTGTGTTGGTTCACACACGGATGCCAGCCACTTACACACCCACCCTTGCAACATTCCATTGTCAGATCAGTGTTATTTGCTGGCTAGTATCCATGGACGTGGCCCAAACCTGGCCGGAAACTTCATTCAACCTTGCCACTGACTATTTGCCAATTGTGGCACTTCATGCTTGTGACCTCAGGGAAATGCTTGCTAATTTAGAATCACATAGGGCTCACCTTTACTATTCCCCCTGGCATGTGTAGATTGTTCAATGGGTCTATGACACACAATTCTCTTTAGATAGTAGGAAGTGTCTTTTGGGACAGCAGATCCACCATGATCTAGTTATTCTAGTCAGCAACACACAGGTTATTAATAGCACATTTCTTTACAGTTGTGTAATTATGCAGAATCACAGTAACAGTTCTTGCAGCAACAGCCAAAACGTTGCAGAGAGGTAAAGGATGTCCAGAAAGAGTTAGTGGGGGATACATGTCATGTGACATGTGGGGGAGAAGAGTATTCCCATGTGGGGGAGATTCAAATTGCCACTAGGGGATATAGGCCTCATGAACATTCCATAAATGTATAAGACTAACAGGTGGGAAACAACACAGGCAACAGTACCAGTTGATCAGGGCGATGGCATGTTAGTCTACATAGGTCCATGGGGAAACTGACCAAGGGGCACAGATAAATGTTATTGTCTAGTTTTCTGCCAGAAAGTGGAAAAGTCCATGTCTTTCACATATGAGGGAGAGGAGATGTGGCTTCCCTGTCCCCAGCTGAATTTGTCTCTGCCAGGCCAGCAAGGAATGCAGCACAGCACTGACAAGGGCCTGATGGCATGCCAACAAGATGACAAGGTCACTGTGGAAGACACCCAGGGTGACAATATAGGAGTCCTGCTTCCGCTCCATAGATTGGAGGATGTTGTGGATGGCCCCCAGATGTATTGTAACCTCACTGGTGTCACATTGGAAGGGCTCTTTTGATGTCTGCATCTTAACACCAGCTATGTCAGTCAATGCCTGTTCCATTCTATGGAGTGAGGGGTAGTTGCTTTTCATAGCCTCAGAGGTGACATTACTAGAAATGAGGCAACTAAATACTTCCTCTGTGATACCTGCAATGGTTTCCATCTCTGCCCGCACCTCATCTGACGCTGGACTCCTACTGCCTGGTGTTGGGAGACTACCTGGGGGTGTTCAGAGTCCTGAACTGGACTGTTAATTGCAGATGGGTAGGTCCCCTTGTACGCAGTTCGTCTGGAGACCCATTGATGGTATCAGCCCCTCCTACAACTTGAGAACGTGATACAATGTAGTCTTGAATTTGCCGAAATGCGTCCTTGTCAAAAGGGGGTAGGGTGTCATTGGCAGCAGGTTGGTCATTCAGGACAGGCAACTGGTTAGGAGGAGTAATTTCTCCCTCTGCAATGAAATAGAGATATATAAATGGTGATATTTGCTAGATTTTTATATAAGTAACCTGACTGACATACAGTATTTATCCTCATTCACTTTAATTTCAACATTGATGTGTAGGACCTATGTGACTTGTATGTATTGAGGCCAATTATTACTGTAGTTGCCTTTCAGATGGAAGTCTCTGTGCATTGTTCACACATCACTATGTGACAAGGGGATTGTTTGTGCCATACCACACATTGCAACACAGTTACACAGCATGCTGCCCTGCCAGAGTGGGTAAGTTGAGGTAAGATTAACATCTGCCTTGGATATTACCATTCTTTTTAATGCTGGCTATGCTTAATGTCTTATCATGTATTGCCAACACTACTGTGCACACTGCACTATGTCACCAGGGTGCAATGCACTCCCTTTAGCCACTACTCAGGTCACAGCTCCTGTGAAAATGAACTACGTTTGGTGATGTATTTTATTTGGTCCTGCTGCCTGCTTTACACACATTACACCACAACAGTATATTTTGTTGTGCTGTCTTGCATGCACATTGTGCATTCATGTGGGCGAGGATCATATTGGTCATGTATCCACAGAACTCTACATAGCTAAAAAGCTTGCCATACTGCAGGAATGTGTAAGTGCATGTCCTGCCTTGGTTGTGATATCTGTGAAAAGAGTGGCCAATGTGTGCTAACTCTGGGGGGTTAGGCCCAGTCATACTAGGTAGAGTGCAGGCACTGACATGCATCCTGTTTCATCATTGCCAGAGTTGGTTTTCTGCAGAATATGACATACTGACTCTGCCCCACTCACTTATGTGTGCGCATGCCTCAGCTGTCACTCCTCATTAAGGATCAGGGACTCCACTTACGGTCACACACAGAGAGGAGCCTGATCATAAAATGACTCTCATGTGATGTCAAACCCTACAATAAGATTCAACACTTCCAATTGTCCAACATGGCTACCTGTATTAGAGGGCTATGTGTTAAGCTACACCCACACCTGCTAGTAGTTGCCATGATCAGTTACATGTACCTACCCTGGATAGCCACACAACTAGATCCATACTCCTCATCCTCCAACAATAACAGCTTTATAAACATAGTCGTGGCATCTTGATTCAACCAGTCACTTCAGAGCTCCCTGTCTGACATCCTCCTGCTTTGACATATGTAGCCTGGTACGAGATATCTTCTTCTGTCTCCCTCATGATATGTGCTACATCTTCCCCCTGGTCAACATAGCATGTAGGATGTAGTACACCTCTGCCTTCTTCTATGTCATCCCTTCCCAGCTTCAATAGAAGTGGTCCACTATCAGACACAACAGAGCATGTGTATTGCCTATGCTAACTTGCAGTACACATGCTACTTCTCACCTCCTTGCTCTACAATGTGTCCCATCCAAATACAGTGCCGGTTCAATGTGCTCAGCCACGCCTATATGGAACAGCATTACTTGAGGCCCATCAGTCTCACACACCACCTATAATCTTTACAGACATACATGTCCCTATTTCACTTGCATCCCCCCTAAAGATTTCATACAAGACAGGAATAGGGTTTTGGTTACCATGGTAGACTACACCTGTGTGCCCGCACCCAATACATCAGGGCAGCTGTGTGCATCGTAGTTTCATGCTAGTGACTATGAGCGTGGCTCTTCGCATGCTCCTGTGTGATGGCACTTAACATGCCCAAAACACGACTCCCCTTTCAGGTGAGGAGTTTATCCTATGACAATATCATTCCCTTATATTGTTTGCTGTCTAGATCTTGTTGCATAGGCCCAAGACAAACACACTAACCTCATGGTGCAAGGGAGCATGCTTTATCCAAGTCAGAGTGCTTAGGGTTCCAATGTCCTGCCAGTCCAGGGGATATATTTTGAAGCCCCATGAACCAACAGTGTGTCAGATGTTTTGATGCTCCAACAGAGCTGAGTGCATAACTATATCTATGAAACCACGCAAAGCTACTTTGCATGGCTTTCATGGCCTCATAGATATGGAGTTAGGCAAGACAGCTCAAGTCACTGCATTGCCTTTCTCTGCATCAGGGGGGCATTCCATGGGCATTGTGGTGGGTTTTTCCACACAACACAAGTATGCATTATTTGCAAATTTATGGTTAGTGCTGCTAACTATGACTGCTGAACTTCTGTAGTGTTTTCAGGTCAAAAAGTTAACGTTGTCACTAAGAAATTCACCTAACAATAACATTACTTTAATCTTTGTTTTTTCCGGTGAATTTCTAAGGTTTTTATTAATCAAAAACTCCTATTTTTATTACACCTAACTATAACATTACTTTACCCTTTGTTATTTTCAGTGAATTTTTCAGGTTTAAAAAAAAAAAGAAATATATTTAAATGTACATAGAAACTAACTACTCTAACAATGTTTGCACTGACAATGATCAACTTCTTAATTGTTGTAACAACATAAAAACAAAGGGTACACTGTTCCAAAAATAAGAAAGACAGGGGGACCTGATTCTTCAGGAACAAGAACCCTCACGCATCACAATGGATGTCTAGCTTCATCATTGGGAATGCTGCTCGTCCAGCCGGCGCTGCAATGCCTGACGGGCTCCCCAAAAGCGGGGGCTCTTAGCTGAAATCCTCTAGTGGTGACTTGCTTGGTATAGTTATATTGAGGTGAACACCTAATCATAGGCACCAAGAGAATCAGGAGAGACAATGCTAAAATTGGCTCTTAATCTCAAAACACATCATGAATTTAATCAGCTTAAATGAGATGAAGGCCAAGATTAAAAACAAACCAAAAGTAGAAGTTGAGTGGTAATGCTCATGTACTTTCAAAAACAAAAACAAAATTTAGAGGCCTAAAACTATCATGGACACTCTAATCATGGGTCAACATGTTTCACGTCTTGTGGTCCAACCGGATTCATTGACGCTTCATCAGGACCAAAAACTACTTCTCATACAACACAATTAACTATAAACCCTAACTGGGGGCTGAGATATAGTCACTTACATTAAAGTCAACTGGCTTAAATTAGTACGGTTGCCCTGAAAAACAAAGATTATAATAATTATGCCATAACCAACTTATTAATCATACCGAATCTGTGGCGAAATGTGTGCACTCGTGAAGTAGGTGCTCAATAGTGAATCACACGGTAGGAGGAGCTGTCAGGCTTACCATCCCTGAATACGAGATGTGGCTCCATGGGTAAACACATGCGAGGGACTGTTGCTGATGATATCTAAAAGACAGGGATCACATGACCAAATCTACATTATATATTAACAGGGATTGCCATGCCAGTGATTCAAAATATAGACCTCTCTAGTCCCATTCTGTCTCTGAAACAATGCAATCAATGAAAAATGGCACGCTAATCATGGTTAATGAAAGAGTGCCGCACAGGGAATAGTATAGTTAAATGTGAACACTGTATACTAAAAAAATCCGACAACTCAAGATAAACATCATTGTGGCTGTTATCATGTCAAGGGCTGATGACATAATTGAAACTTGCCCAACAACCTTGCACACAGGCTAATTGTAATTATGTCAAAAGAAAGAACACCCAACAGAGTAATACAACGCAGCATGTTTTAACAAACAAGTCGGCTGCAGCTATTACAATGTGTATGTAAGGTGTCCGGTTGCGGCTAGAACAGGCCGGCCAGTAGCTATTAATAGCTACTAAAAGCTGTACTTAGAGTTAAGTCAGCGGTCCTCCGGCAGCGCTCCAGAATTATGAAAGTGGAGCATTGCCGGAGGCTTTATGAATGCGGCAGAACCAGGAAGTAAAAGTGTCTTCCGGCTCGCGCGCGTCTTTCGTCAGTAAAAATAAAGATAGGACATGAACTGACTGTTATAATAGACATGAAAAACGGATAATCATCAGGAAACCACAACTCTCTCTGGAGAATATCCCTGGAAAAATTCTTGTAAGACTTGGAGGAAGTAAAACATTAACAGTGTAAATGAACAATAATATATATAGATGTGGCAAAAACATCTTAATGACAGTCAGAGAACAGTATTGTCAATAAAAATACATGGAACAAGGTCAAATAAGTGACCACAGGGAAATTACCCAAAATTGTAACAACATATTCAGAAATATTTCCAGCTTTTGATAGTCATTGTGACTATTTTTACATAAACACCCTATTTGAATTTCGAAAAAGACACTGATCAGTTTTTCCTACACTGTAAACTATGTATTTTCACTATGTACACCCATTTTTACGGTGTGTGATCCCTCTCTTTGGAGACTCACAGGTGGCTCGCAGGAGACTCACATGATCAGAGTTCAAAAATTTGATCCAATCTGCTACACAAAGTTCTTTTTCATCTTGACACTTTTGATATTGAATTCTAATCTTAAATAATAAAGGCAGAACTGTATGTACATTGTATTCATTATTTTGTTTCAAAATATATGCCTCTCGCAAGATTATTGTGGTAGCTGAACACACATTCACCTGTGTGAACTGCAAGGGGGCTGTACGTTATGTTCAGCTCCCATGTTTTTCTCATGAGATCATACATTTAGAATTAAGTTCAGAACAGTGTATTGTTGTAGTTCTGAAGAAAGTAAGACATGAGAAGTGTTGTTTTTCTTCTTGATGACCATAGTGAGCCAATCATTAGAGCCATGATGTTTTCATACATAGCATGGATGACCCTCGCAGAAGGCTCACAAAAACCAGGTGCACATTTCACTGCGGGGGTCGGTGTTTGTGCCTTTACGCTCGTAAGCATCTCACAAGAGTGTACCTTCATAATGGAATTTGTATTTTCATAGAGCATATACTGTCCTAATATGTATAATAATTTACATGCACCAGATTTTTGGTACCCCTAATTTGTATTCAGTCCTGCCAGATGCTTGCAAGATCAGAAAATTACTTTAAAGGAAGAACTTACATTTTCTTTCTTTACAATACTTATCTCTTACAATCACCACTACTAGACTGTGGGGAGAGACTGGCCACTCCACTGAGACCTTGCATGACGATGTGTGAACCACAGGGTGTAAATAAACACTGCCACTCCATTGACACCTTTCCTTAGGCTCAGTAGTATGCATAGTATAACAAGTACTAGCCTTTCCACTGACACCTCTGCCCAGGGAAATAACTTTACATATTAGGATGTAAGAATGATTTGTTCTGTGCATTCACAGACCAGATCTCCACAGCATGACAGACGTATACAGTAATATGAAGGGAAATATTGTCTTCTGCACTAACACCTATCTTCATGACAACATAGATGTACAGTACAGTATAGTGAAGAAGTAGTCTCTGTCCTCACACCTATCCTTAGAACAATAGAGACATGCAGTGCCATCTTGGAAGAGAGTCACCTCTCTGCTAACACATCCTACCAGGATAAAAAAGGTGTCTCTAGTAGGGACTGAGAGAAATATATCTCTCCGTTCATACATCTTCTCATGCTATAGTAGGCTGTGGGGAAAACTGCCCTGCTTCCTGACACAAGTCTTTTGCATGATAACTCAGCAGAATATAGTGTGGGGAGACGCTGGCTTCTCTCCTGTGATCTGTCTCTTGAAAAATTCTTGTGCAAGTTAAGGTGTGACAAGTGCTTACCTTTCTGGTCATACCTCTCCCCAGTATGACAGAAGTACAAGTAAAGTATTGAGTCAGTAGAAACTGTTCTCTCTGCACATACCTATCTTCAGACTAATGAATGTCCATGGATGGAAGAGTGTAATATTAAGTATCATCTCTCTTCAGAACTGTGTCTTGGATAACTTGTGTCCATAATGTATTGTGGAGATATACTTACCTGTGTTTCAAATGCCCCCCAATGGCAACACCCATACAGAACAGGGTGTGCACAGTAGCTGAAAGCAGTGTATATTAGAGTATAATCATATGCTTCCCTCTGTGAAAAGACCCCTCTCTTGTATCACAGTTCCCCATACTACAGCATGCAACACCTCACTGTTGCATGACGACTAAAGCATAGCAAATAATTGGATCCTCTATTACCAGATCCATGTAGGATAAAAGATGCGCACAGTAGCATAATCATACTCCCTGGACATAAAACTGACAGTTTTACAGAATAATGGACTAATGCAATACATTTGAAATTCATTATAGGTATTAAGGAAACACATCCATAGTAACTTTAGACATTATGGGCCAAATGTAGCAACTTTGCAAATTGCGACTTGCAGTTTGCGTGTCCGAGCTACTCGCAAATTGCAACTCGCAATTTGCAATGCAGAACGGTGTCTCAGACACCGTCTGTGAGTCGCTATGGGGTCGCAAAGACCCACCTCATTAATATTAATGAGGTGGGTCACAAATTGCGGCCCCATAGTGACTATGGGCACTCACGGATATGGAGGCCTGCTGTAGTCAGCAGACCTCCATGTTCGTGACTGCTTTTAAATAAAGGAGAATTATTTTTTTTCAAGTGTAGCCCGTTTTCCTTAAAGGAAAATGAGCTGCACTTAAAAAAAAAAAGAAACCTTTTGTTTCGGAATTTTTTGAGGGTAGGTAGTGGTCCCTTGGACCACTATCTGCCCTGAAAAAATAATTTGGGGTCCAGTCACAAAGGGGAAGGGGTCTCATGGGGACCCCTTCCCATTTGCGAGTGGGTTCAAATCCACTCCAAGTGGATGGTAACTGGGGGTCGCAAATGGAGTTGCATGACACTCCGACTCGCAAATAGGAAGGGAACACCCCTTCCTATTTGCGACTCTGAAATGAATTTGGCGAGTCGGTCCCGACTCGCAAAATGCATTTCTGCATAGCAAACTCAGGTTTGCGACTCGCAAACTGCGATTTTCGCCGTTTGCGACTCGCTAACCGTTTGCTACATCTGGCCCTTTATTACCACAAAACAACTTAACAACAATACAAAACTACAAAAACGACATTAACAACATATATAAACAACTATAACACAAAGGAAACAAACATCTTTAAAATACATTAAAAAAAATCTGAAGCTCATAAGTAGCTCCTAAAAACACCCCCCTCCATTTGCTTTATTTGCCTGCTGGATTTTGATCTTAGTAGCACTTGTTTTACAGTCTTTTAGCCACCTCAGCCTGCCAAAGAGTCTTGCGATTCATGCTATGTTATGGCAGGCTAGGTGTAACAAAGTCTAAGCAAAGCAACATATATGTTTATATATATAAATATATATATATATACAGATCACAAAGCCTAGTACATCCAGAATTATCTCTTATTGCTGAAGTACTCCACTGTTCAGCAGGTGACTCCGCATCAATGCAAAACAGCAAAATAATCCTGCTTGTCTTAACATGGCCCTTCTTTGCTGCTTATGTAGACGGATAATTATTTCCTCTGAGACAAGTTTCCGTTTTCCTCCTACAATTAGACAAATAACCAAAATGATAAAACAGTGATACATCATTATATTATATGAACCTTTCTAAGTTTTCATCCACAGTTACATATTTACCTATAAGGCACCAGTAACTTGTTATTTGTTTTTCCTGATAAATTCCACTCTATCACCAAGTGCTCCTTTTTATCACAAATAAATTATAACATGCCATCAAAACTCTTTCATAAAAGTTTATAAAGTTATACATTGTTCTTGAGACACCTTTTCTAGCACTCACCACAGCTTTTCACTGTATAAATAGCAATATCACCACTCAAACATTTCATAGGGCTGAAGTATATGTACAATGAGGTTCATAACAAAAGTACAGATTGCACTATTACATTCTGTGCTTTATATTTTGAGAAATACTGCTTCATTCACTGAGAAGTGCACACAATTTGTACATTTCATTTTTTACCACAAACAGCAAACCTTGCTCACATCTCTCTACATTATAATCTGTACATTTCAAAAGCTATTTTAGGGGTGTGTGGTCTGGCCACGATCGAAGATGGCCGCCTGACTCCAGAGCTCTGTGCGAGGACAGGCCCCGGACGGAGGTGGGGGATGCTGGGGAGCTGCACATAATTTCAAAAAGTGCATAGACGGACTCTAAAGGCAATGTGTCTTGGCTGGGGGGTCTGAGAGGAGGTTCCCGCCTACTGCAGTCGACAACAGCGTGGGAGAGGCCTAGATGGTGTGTAGAAGCAGCCGCCTAAAGTGCCAATCGAGCACAGGTAAAAGAGAATGGAGAATGCTCTGCGGAGTCAGCGCTCCTCGGTCAGATCAGCCACTGCCTTAGGACTGGTGCACCCCACTCCCTCTCCGGTGGCACCATGGCACTGAGTGCCCTGGGGGCTCCTGGACCAGATACCTCCCCTTCTCCTTCAGCGCACTGGGGAACGTTGCAAGTGGGAATCCCTGCCCCTGGAGTGAGCTATAAGTAGTGCTGGTGGCCCAACAATGGGGAGGGGACCAGAGCACCCCCACGCTTTATCATCAAGAATACACCCCTCTGCATCCTTCTACAGCCAGCCCACTAAGAATCTAGCGCTATATGACAGCCTGAAGCAGAGCCCTACAAACAGGCAGACGAGTGGAGAAACTGCCATTCACCCCAACCATTGCTTACAACAGGAGGGCCTGAGCCCAGGTTACTGGAAGTGGAACGCAGAATGCTCCAGGAGAAGGACATTTTCACATCTACCAACCAAGACAGCATTAAACGTGGGCAACAGGACCTCCAGACGGGAAAGAAACAGCTCCAAAAGCAGCAGAACACATAGGGGGGGATTTTACTACATCTGGAGATCCGAGATCGGCAGTAACACCCTCTCCTTCCAGTACTCCTGACAACTCGAAGCTACGAAAGAGACGGCCAGAGTGGCCCCAGGGTGTGAAGCAGCAGTCAAACCACTGCTGCCCTCCACCAACATTGCAGATCTTAGACTGCGTCAGTGCGCACTGGGAAGGACTCTAAAACCGAGGAGGCTAGAAGAGCAAATCTCTCCTCCTTACCCTTCTAGCAAACTGAACATATCCCAGGAGCACTTCCCTCAGGCTTCAGACACGCAGACTCCATGCCCAGAACCTGGTCTAGCAATGCCCAATGGCAAATCTGCTGGCAAACCTACTAGTAAGCCAGTGAGACAACTTTTCTCTGAAGCCCTGCAGTATTCGTACTCAGATTGGACGGGATGGACTCCAATATATTCTCACTAGCGTTGGAGACCAAATCCACGCGAGTGGACATAGCAGGTAGAGGACCATCTAAATACTGTGCTGAATCGAGACCAAGAATTCCTATGCCTACACAGTAAGCTCATAGACTTGGAGGACAGAAGCAACAGGGACAATGTCTATTATTTTTTAATTCCGGAACAAGCGGAAGGAGCACATTGAAGCCTTTTTGTGAAAGACCCTTCCCACACTCACAGGCTTAACCTCCGACCCCCCGCTGGAATTCCGGAGAGCACACCATCTGGGTCCAAAGAGGCAGGATGGCGCATCCTGTCCGATCATCGCCTGCCTCCCACAACATAGGCAGGACCGTCAACTCCTCCTAGCGGCCCACTCCTATGGCCCATTCAGGACCGAAGGTTATGAACCTGCAGTCCATAGACCCTAACCCTCAGGACTTTGCTCCTGTCAAAAGTTAGTAGACCCATGTCCCTCCTCGGTCACCTACTTCACCTGACCCCTCCCTCCTATCTCTCTTTCTTCTTATTCTCCTTCTTTTTTATCCCCTATACAGCCCTCCTCCCTCTCTATTTCTCTCTCATCACCCTACTCCCTCTTACTTCTCATCCTCTCAGCTCTACTCCACCCTACCTTTCTACAACCTCCCCAAGTGGGCCATCCCCCCTGACCATCCGAGACCTGAGTGTGATATCGCCCTCTAGATTTGAATGCTAGACATACTGCCCTTCCCACTACATCCCCGCCCCTACTATTGCAAGTCCTCCCCCTCCACTCAATCTGACATTCCAACCGTGGCAGATGGGGGCATCTGGGGAGTGTTGGGGGGTGGGTGAGCCTCTACCAGTGACAGGGAAGTGTTTTTCTGTCACTGGTAGGGCCTACCGCTATGGTTTTTGTGACATTGTGAACACCACGAAAACTATGGCAGTAGGCAGGGTCAAAATGCAGCCGGCAGTACAATACCGGCCTCAGGGGTGGAGATTGTTATCTCCGGCCCAGCGGCTGCTACCGCCATGGCCGTAGGTATAGTAAATTGGCGGGTTGGCTGCAGCCAACCCGCCAATGTCATAATGTGGTGGTATGTACCGTCAGCCTGTTGGCGGTACTACTACCACATTATCACCTACTGCCTGGGTCATAATGAACCCCTATGTGTTGGCTCGTAATACGCACCGATAAGCCCCAAGCGCTTGTTCTTCCTCCATATCAACTGACTTCTAACTGAAATTGGGGCCACGTGCTACATCATAGGGGGTGATTGGAGCTTGGTCTGAGATGCAGTGCTAGATAGGACTGGACCCATAGACATGTGCAACAACCAAGACAGAGCCATTCTCACTGACGTGTCCTTAGGCCATGGACTAGTGGACCACTGGAGGCTAATGTACCCGTCCAATAGGGAATACACATTTTTGTCATCAACACAGGCACCCCGTCCCACTTGGACTACTTCCTTGTGACACACAACACGGTGGCCCAGATTCGGGGCTCTCGTATATGGAGTGTAGTCTATAGGATCACTCCCCATTCCTGTTATCAGTCAATACTGGTCTAGGCTCCCCAGGCCGAAAACCCAGGCGCTTTGCAGTGCATCGATACTGCACTCCCCAAGGTAAAACACAACTGAAGACCCATGTCTCCACCTACATGCCGGACAATAAAGGTACAGTCTCCTCCCAAAGGGTCCTATGGGCAGCGGCAAAGGCAACCCTTCACGGGCAAATGATGCATGATGCAGCACATGCCAACAAGCAACGGTTATCATGCCAGACAGAACTAGAGAGCACAATATCACACACCTCACCCAACAGTATACAGCGCAACTCTCTGTGCCAGCCCGTCAGCATTTAGAACAGGCCCGTATGGCCCTCAACGAACTCTACCTCTCCAGGCCAAATATGCACTATAACACCTGCAAGGATGACACTGCGAACAGGGAGAAAAGGCTGGTCGGCTCCTAGCGGCTCAGCTTCGCCCTAGAGAAGTGGCTCAGGCCATACCCGCTATCATGTCTTAAGCCGGGGAGCTCCTTACCCAACCACAGAACATTGTTAATGAGTTTCTGGACTTTTATCAATGTCTGTATTCCCCAGAAGAGGCTGCCAGCCTTGCTAGGGTGGAAGCCTTCTTTGAGAAAATCCATCTCCACCGCCTCTCAGCCGAGGGCGAAGCCCAGCTCAATGGGGAGATTATTAAGACTGAAATAGCACAGACCTTCTCCAACCTCCCATATTACAAATCAAAGAGCGAGGACAGCTTCTGCGCAGAATTTTATAAATGGGCCGGTTAAGAGGCGGTTGACTGCCTGTATGAGACCCTCCGGGAGGCTGAACAAGAAGGCTCACTGGGCGCAATCTCGAACCAGGCAGTGATTGCGGTTATACCCAAACCAGGGCAAGACCCGCTCCACTGCAGCAAATATCGCCCCATCTCTCTTTTAAATGGAGATATCAAAATCCTGGCCAGCGTCTTAGTGGCCTGGCTATGTAAAGTCCTTCTGTTCTTTATACATCATACACAGGTAGGGTTAGTACTAGGACGCACCTCCAGAAACCACCTCCGCACTCTCTGCCATGCTCTGTGGGAAGCTAGAAACATGCCAGAAGAAGCTCTAGCCTTATCCCTTAATGCTGAAAAAGCATTTGATCACATTGAATAGGGCTATTTATTTGCAACTCTGAGAAAATTCGGCCTGGGCGATCAATTCATTGCTAAAGTACACCTACTATACGATTGCCCTACAGCACAGGTCAACTTTGGAGGCTTTCCTTCACACCCTTTCCCAATATGCAGAGGAATGAGACAAGGCTGCCCTCTCTTGCCACTACTATTCCCACTAGTACTGGAACCATTAGCGGCCACCATCCGTCAATTCCCACTGCTTACTGGAACACCAATAAGAGGGGGGATCTCTAAACTCTATCTTTATGCAGATGACATCCTACTTACCTTGGCAGACCTGGACCATTCCCTCCCGGCCTTAATCGAGATCATTGATGGCTTTGCAACCCTATTCTGGTACCGGGTGAACTGAGAGAAATGTGAAGTACTACCCCTCTCCCTCATCACCACAAGAGCAGCAATACATGGCTTCCCATTCTGCTGGACGCTGCTCCGCCTTAAGTATCTAGAGATCCTTGTCAACTGAGGACTGGAGCACATGGTGGCAGATAACCTGGACCCACTCATTACCCACATTAAGCTGGACTTTGAGAAATGGTCACACCTGGGACTTTCCATGTGGGGCAGAGTACAGGTGGTATGAATGGTCACATTGGCTTACTTCACTTATGTGTTAGACATGCTTCCACTTCAAGTGCCGCTATCCATTCTGAGACCAATAGATGCCGTGATTAGGGCCTTTGTGTGGCGTACCTCCCCCTCCGTTTATCATTGGTGAAACTCATGGCTCACTGCTCCTGCATCAGCATAGGGCTCCCATCGGTAGAACCTTATGCCCTAGCTCTCCACTTATCCCATTTAGAGTATATGCTCCCTGGGACACCGGACCGGCCACAATAGGTCACAATAAAACAATTTCTATTCTCACATCAAGGTGGACTTAGTGGTCTATATAATATCTGTATCCTGCACTCCCATTCACACCCTGTCAACCCGATGTTGAGGTCAAGGTATGCACCCTGGCACAGGGCATATATCACCTCTTGGGCATAAATCCCCTTTTCCATTCTCGGACCCCCCCTTTTGGGAAATGAAGGTCTACGGGTTGGAGGAGAAACCCTCCACTGGACTCAGTGGTGCACAGCTGGCATTGAAACTTTAGACCAAATCATTCAAAATGGTGCACTTAAACTGTTTGAGTGCCTAAAAGACGAATACAGCCTCCACCCTAACCAAGAGTGTCAGTATCTACAACTCAGGCACTGTCTCCAATGTAGTATGGGGGCTTCTCCGTGGACCCTCCAGGTTTCCCCTCTTGTATCCTATGTTATATCATGGGGTCATTTCAAGGGAGTGATGGTGGAATATATGATGGTATTACACAACAATCTATATTTGAAGCCCCTCCTTAGAGCATTGCGCTTAAAATGGCAGACACAACAGGGAAAATGATGGCCCTGGATAAAGGCACCCAGGAAGCCCAGCTGACATTTTGCCTTTTAAAAAAAATCCATGATTGATACTAGACCCCTGGGAAACTACACAGGGTTGGTCTTCTTTCACACGCAGAGTGCTGGCCATGCCCAGAGACCCGGTGCGATCTGACCCATATCATCTGTGACTGTCCCTTGGTCCTACCCCTCTGGGATGCGGTGGGTACTACCCTCAAAGCCTCTATAAACTTCCCTGACTTGTCCCGTCCCCAAGGCTGATTACTGCAGACTACCCTAGCAAAGGCCAAGATTTGATCCTACCCCACTGGAGTTCTCCTGTCCCCCCTACCCCAGAGGAATGGATGGTGGCAATGGTTTGCATTGCAACCTCTGAATGTACCATATATAATATACAAGATCAAGTTGACGGGTTTAGACAGACATGGACACCCTTTCTCACCGGCGCTCTTACAGAGTTCACTACCTGCTAACCTACATGCCCATGCCCATTACTATCACCTATACAAAATGCTCCCTACCCCTCTCTCCCCATTTCTTCTCCCCCTCCCCTGGTCCAGTGTACCCACCTACACTACCCCCAGCCCCCCTTGCCCCTCACTATATTCCCCCTACCCTATCCACCCCACCTGTCTCCCTAGATTGCGATGAACGTTGGGCATTCTGTGTTCTCAGCTCTTCTCAGCTCCTCTGCTTTCTATCCTCTCCTCCCCCCACTGGCCCTTTTCTCTTCATAATTTATTCTCTACTCTTCATTACCTATCCTGTTTCCTCTCCTTTTCACTCTTGACTCTCCCTCTCTGCTTCAACAATTCCATTAATCTGGCCTGTCATTTTTCTTCCACTCTCACTTTAACCTACTTCAACCACTTCCAAGATAGTCTACTCTGTCTTACTCCTCTCTACCTCTGAAAACCTATACTCCCCCATGTTACACCATATTCAAAACTCCTTGAACCTACTGCATACTGTGCCCAAATATGCTGTCTTCAACTGTTATGTCCTATTATCTATCACTGTCCTTTCTGTTAGTCCAGTAGATACTCTATACATGTCCCCAGCCCTGGCTTAACCTACATCTCCCTTCTTCTAGACCTTCTAGACCTGGGAATTCCATGCGTGCGTCAGGACAGACGGCTCAGATACGCTGTAAACTACCCACTAGCATGTTCCCCCGTCTCCCAGCATAGTTACCATAAGACCTTCCATCGCCCCTCCCTCCATGGTCCCAGTGGCGAGGTAAGCCATATGACTTGCTCAGGATACCTCAAGATTTCTAGATCCTGGATGTGCTTTACAGCTGTCAAGAAGGGTGGGTGCACTCCGGAATACTGGCACGCTGAAGATTAGGGCATCATTGCCTTTATGCCTATCTCAGGTGCCTCAACACCCCTTCCTTCTGTTATATTCTCCCCGATTGCCTTTCTTTTTCTTCTTTTTCATCTTTCTATTCTTTCTCATCTCCCCGCTTTATCCTCCTACCACCATCCTCGTCTTCGACTTAGCATATAAACTTCAAATGTTATTTTCATGCTGAATAATGATACAATGTTCACTGCATTTAAGTACTATAATATTTTGTCAATTAAAAAAATCACAACACAAAAAAAGCTATAGTAGCACATCTACACCTTCCTAAACAACATTTTACTCTTTAAACCTAGTGTAGAATAAGTTTATCAAAATTAGTACACTTACTGCCACTTCACAACACAGTTTAATAAATATTTTACTAAATACCTTAACTTAGAAGTCTTTCTTAAATGCAAATGACCACACTAGTCTCTTTCAGCTCTAGATATATTTAGTTCTGCTGGGTACAACTCAAAGAGATTTCTTTCTCTTCCAAAACACCAAGGGCAAACTGAGCTATTTCTGGTTCTCCACCCAATCATATCACAGCATTCTTCTGAACATGTAACATAAATGTCAACTATTCATCGAGCCTTGAACCTCTTTTTTTTTACTCTTCCTCCTATGATCTTGCAGTCTCTCACCGGATCCTAAAACATCTTGTGGCAGGCCCAGCAATTTTCTGTGCGAGTCTTGTGTGATGCTCGTGAGATCCTAACTTTAAAAAAAATAAGAATTAACCATTGACACATGACAGTACTTATCTCTTGCACACTTTGGGGAATATTTACAAAGTACTGGTGCAGCGCGGCGCTGTGCCAAAATTGGCAGCACCACACTACATCAGTTCTGAAATGCTGGGATGTACTATATTTACATATATACAGTGCACCTCTGTGTTTCCCTCTGCTCCAGCCTTAAATTAGATGCCTAGCGCCAGCGCAACCACCATGGTGCAAGGATGGCTGCATTCTGGGAGAGATACCTTCCTGCACAAAAACAATCTTCAATGGCGATTTGCTCTTTTTATGTGTGATACAGAATGCAGCACACATAGAAAGAGCAAAATGCGAGGTGAAATGAAAGCAAAATGGCCTTTTCTAATGTATAAAGCCCTTTAAGGAATTGCAAATTGCAATTTTGACCCTGTAGAAATCGCAATTTGCGATTCCCAGAATAGGAAACTGCAAATAGAGATCCTGTTTGCCATTCTTATTCTGATGTACCATGCATTTCCTAAATCCATCTTGAGTATTTAGGAGATGCACTTACGATTGACTTAAAGTCGATGATAATTGGGTGCAATTTAAGAAAAGCACTACAAAGTGCTTTTTATAAATTGCAATAGATCACACACATGTCCCCTGTGCATATGTGTGGTCTGCAGGTGCACCCCTATTTTTGGAGTGCACCAAGGAGGGCCTGTTGCCTGATGCCATCCTTGGTTTTACATTTCCTAAATAGCGTTTCCCTAACAAGAAATCGCTAATTGGGAAATGCAAAATGGGCCCACTGACTCAAATGCAATTAAATTTCTTATTAGTGATTTCCTAATACTTTGTAGGTATCGTTATTAGGAAATGGCTGTCTTTGTACATTGCATTTTGCATTTCTTAAATAGCAATTTCTATGAAGTCGCTATTGAAGAAATGCAAAATTGCATTTTCGTACATCTGGCCCTATGTCCACTACTAGCAGGCAGCAGCAGGAATACTGTTCCAGCCTGCTAGGAGTGGACTTTTCATCTGTTTTCCTGCCCAGTATTGCTCCTGCATGCACAGAGCAGCATTTTTTTGCAATTCCCTGAACTTATGAGCTTTTCTGGCTTTCTCAGGAAGAAGGGAGCTAGCAGGGACTCTGTGTGGGGCCAAGGCACCCAGGTACAATTGGCTGTACCCTGGGAGATGGGGCTCCTAGAGTCAAAATCCGTCCAGAAAGAGGGGGGAAAATTGCTTCTGCAAGTGACAGCTAACTACTTTGTCCCGAAGGTGGGCATCTCACGACATAGGGTGCTTTTCCTTGGAATGGTGGTCCCCAGGCCCATTATTGGCTCCAGGATGGGGAGCAATGTGGCCCTGCTCCTTTCTGTCGGTAGGGCCAAGCCCAGGAAGGTGCTGTCCCCAAGGGCAATAAATGGTGTTAGAGGAGGCTGCACATCTGTTCTCCCCCATTATGTTCAGTCAGCCTGACCCCGCAGGTGGTCCCTGGAACCATTAAGATTCTTGAAGCAGGGTCCACAGAGCCACCACCCTTCATAATTTAATTGGCCATGCCACGTGGAGGTGACAGTCCCTGGGGCTGTAAATGGCCTACAGGGAGGGGGGGATCACGCAGCACCCTCCTGTTCTATTAGAGTTGTCCTGGCACCAGGTAGGTTGCGGGTCCCCGGGGCTCATATCAGCCATGAGGAGGGTGAATCAGTGCACTGCCCTCCTCAAACTATTTATATTTGTATGCCCCTGAGACTTGGCCCACCAGGGATGCGAACTTTAAATATTCACGGTTGACTGCACTTGGTTTTCACTGGGATTCGCTGATTGTGCCATGAAAATTATAAAAGAAAATTATTTTCAGCCCCATCAGGGTATCTGGAGAAACCACACACCTGGCCTAGAGGGTCAGGGTATAACTACGCTTTTCCCTTCTCTTTCATTTTACTTTTGTTTTGAGACTTGGCTGAGCCTGAGTCACAAAATGGTTGCCAACACTTCCTGGTTAAAGTGTTCGCAGCTGATCAAACCTCAGCATGGGGTTTGTTGGATCCGCTGAGGAAACGCGTCCCTAAATATATTGTTTTAACTTTAAATATCTCCAAAACTACTGACCAGATTTACATCAAATAACACAAAGAGGTCTTTCTGGACCAATATCTACCTTTCTCCAAATTTGGTATAATTCCATTCAGAGGTATAGGCTGTAGTCATGTTCAAGATCCCTATCACAAATTGCATGTGGAAAAGGTGTTTTAGCCCCCCCCCCTTTTCTCGGCCCACACTTGACGGATCACCCTGAAACTTTCAAGACAGCAGATGAACAAATTAGCAAACTAGTTTTAAAGATATCATGAATATTCATCAAACAACATCAATGTTATTGGCAAAACACTTCCTCTTTGGGAATTAGGTCCTACCTGTAACTACCTACTGGTGATATAATTATATATATATATATGAGTCCCAAAACACAATTACCACATTCATTTTTCAATAGGAAAATTGAACAGTGATACTGCAAAAAGTGAATTACACCAAAATTGACAGAAAGCTAGATCTTACTCCAGAAAGCATGGTGGAAATCAGTTCAGTAGTTTTGGAGAAAATTAGGTTCACAATCTTTGATTATTTGATACAGAAAAGCTTCTACAGATAACTGACGTATCTTAAGATAACATCTGATTGGCTGCCTCCACAAAGATGTGGGGGCATCCACTTTAGGACTCAGAGACTGAATGCCCTGTCCTGTTAATAAGCTAAAAGAAAATATATATGCCCCCAAGACATGGTGGGGGGTCCTAGAGAGACCTCCCCCGGGGCCAAACCTTATTTTTTTTCACTTTAACCACTAGTTCATTGTGGATCAATGAATCCGTCGTAACATGAGAAAAAGGTGGGCTGGTCCAGGACCTGAAGGCTGTTGCAGTTATGGTCTTGGGGAGGGGGCATGTGGCCCCCTTCATTGAGCCTCTAACATCCCTGAGGCAGTTTGTATAATTATATTCATAACTATAATGACTCGGGGAGGGTGGTGTGCAGCACCCCTCTCCAAGTCATTGATCAGAGCCTGGGAATTCATCCCCCTAGCTCTGATGCAAGCACTGTCCCGGGGACCCCATCTCCGGAGACACTGCTGTTACCTGAATGGGAGATTGTGGGCATTCCCTGACCACACTCCCCTTGGAAAAAGCAAATGTTAAAGGAACTGAAATTCTGCAGTTATAAGTAACTATAGCTTATGACCTGAATTAACTATAATTCCTGCCCTTGCCATGCACTGCTAATCATTTCTCACATTACATCATTTATGACATGTTGTATGACAGCATTGATAATATCACTGCAACATCTAAAATGGCATCATTGATGACAACACTGTGCACTGAGGAGGCATGAGTTACAGTTACTTTAGGGCGCGAGTTATAGATACTTGAGAATAGGGGTGGGTGGTGAACCCCTCTCCACACGTGGAGTTTGCAGAGATTTTCCCACTTCATGCTCCACTTAGATCATGGAGTTCTGAGAAGCTCCACGGAGCTGAGCTTTTTTCTCATTTGCATTTTTCTTTAATCTCTGTACACTCCAAGCAAATAGCCCAAAAGGCAAAGTAACAGAAGCTGTGGGACCAGGGATATCAGAAGTTACTGAAGTGAATGACATTAACTTTAGACCATAAGCCTACAATTAGAAAACTGCAAGTGCTAGTTTACAAATGGTATTTATTAGCATAAGCCCATCATTTCCCTAACACATGTGTGCCTCTCCCCACAAGAGTGGATTTTACATCCCCACTTAATTGCCTCTGAGTGCTTCGGTTGCTGTCTGTGGGGGTGGATAGGACTGAGAGACGCTCTCAAGGGAGGGGAACGTAAATGCGAGGGGGTCGCCACTTGTGTCTGGGTATGTTTGTGTCTGGGGGTGTTGCTATGTGTTTGTACTTGTGTGTGCATGTCAGTTGGTGTTTGTTGGTGTGGGTAGGGGTAGATGTGGTGGATGAGGTACAGAGTGAGGAGGATGCAAGAGGTGTGGATGGATAAGAAAGAGCCATGCATTTTCTTGAGTTCACTTCATATTTGTCTCGCTTGGCAGCCACAACCCCCCAGTCCTACTGCCTTGACAGTTCAATTAGCTCCAATTAGGATGAACAAGAAGTGAAAATATGCCAGGGTGAAGCTTTGTCAGCAAACTGGAGGACGTTGAACTTTGAAGTTTTGTGACATATTAACAGATGTTGCTGCTGCTCCTTCACATGCCTGACCATCACAGTCTGGTTTGGGCTCTTTTACCCACATGCCAGTGTCACTCTGTCTTTCTTTTTTTCTGATCTCTCTCTTTCTCTCGCTTTATCTTTCTCATGAACCACCATCCCCTCTCTTGCGATCAAATTTCAGGACCCTCTCTCTCTCTCTTGTTTTCTCTCACTCGTCCTTTGTCACACACTCACCCTCCCTCGCTCTTTCATTCTTTATCACTCCACCCTCTACTCAAATGGCAGAAGAAGCAGAGCCCACTTGTACTGCAGGTGGTTCAGTTTCTGCTGATTTTACTACATGGAGTAAACACCTGGCACTAAAAATCAGCGCAAACTGAGTGACTTAACACTCTCCAAAGCTTGTTGACCTCCCCATAGTGCGGTGGAGTTTTTTGATCGCTTCGTGGAGTTCCCCATAGCAGAACTCAATGAACTCCACCCAGGCCTACTCAAGATACTTTCACTTAACTTTAAGGACCCTTTAACCTTTGTTAATTTCACTGCTATACTACAAGGATACAATTGTAGTTAACAAATATTTGTCTTATTGTTTTAAATGTAGATAGAAACAGCATCAATAATTTAATAAATTTAAATTGCAATTATTTTGATTATTAAAATAAATTAACATTATTTTCTGAAATTTATAAAAAAACGCTTCCTGAAGTAAATGTATTTTATTAGATATTAATACTCATTAAACGTTTTGCAAAGAATTAATTAAAATAAGTAAATAATTTTATTTTCAGATGCAATAAGGTCACATTATTTTTAGGTGCAAAAGGTCAGTAAAAAGGTTATATAGAATAAAAATATGCTTTATTTTTGGATAATGCTTTAACCGTTTCTAACATTAAATCAAATGTATTTTTATTTTAAGCTTTTAAATATGGTATTTCAATAATGTTTCCTATGGGATTTTATTTGAAGCCCAAACATCAATTTATTTCTATGAGAGGATGTTGCAGTACAGGTGGTTGACTGTGGGTGATGCTCAACTTGTTTCAGCTCTGAGCTGGAGTACTTATACAACTGTTTTGGGTTATTTTTTGGCTTTGGTAACTTCACCTTCAGTTCATCCCTTGCTGATTTACAAGATTCACTGTACCCCACATTTTTGTTTGAATGATTAATGTTCCTCCTCATTTCTTTACTTAAAAAATGGTTTCATATTTTCCATTAAATTACAGAAGGTGGTTACTGTTGAATTTGGCCCTTTTTGCAGTGTCATCCCCATTCTTTTTGCCTCCTTCCTCCTATTTTTCTGACCTGTTTTTGTTGGCTTTAGGACTCTGGGCACTTTACCACTGCTAACCAGTGCTAAAGTGCATATGCTCTGTGTGTAAATTGTATTGGTGATTGGTTAATCCATCATTGGCATATTTGATTTACTAGGAAGTCCTTAGTAAAGTGCACTAGAGATGCCTAGGGACTGTAAATCAAATGCGTCTACGGGGCCTGCAGCACTAGTTGCGCCACCCACATTAGTAGCCCTGTAAACATGGCTCAGACCTGCCACTGCATTGTCTGTTTGTTCAGTTCTAAACTGCCAATTCAACTTGGCTAGTATACCCACTTGCAAGGCCTAAACCGTCCCTTTTCATACATGTAAAGCACCCCTAAGACAGGCCCTAGGTAGCCCCATGGGCAGGGTGCAGTGTATGTTTAAGGTAGGACATATACTAATGTGTTTTATATGTCCTAACCATGAAATACTGCCAAATTCGTTTTTCACTGTGTAAGGCCTATCTCTAGGTTAACATGGGGGCTGCCTTTGAATATTATTAAAGTGCAGGTTCCCTTTGGGAGCAAATAGAAATTTGGAGTTTAGGGTCTCTGAACTCACACTGTAAATATACATCTTTTGGTAAAGGTTGTTTTTAGACTGTGGGGGTAATTCTGACCCTGGCGGTCATGGACCGCCAGGGCCAACGACCGCGGAAGCACCGCCAACAGGCTGGCGGTGCTTCTGGGGCCATTCTGACTGCGGCGGTAAAGCCGCGGTCAGAAAAGGGAAACCGGCGGTTTACCGCCAGTTTCCCGCTGTCCCAGGGAATCCTCCAAGGCGGTGCTGCAAGCAGCGCCGCCATGGGGATTCCGACCCCCTTCCCGCCATCCTGGTCCTGGTGGTAAAAACCGCCAGGAACAGGATGGCGGGAACGGGTGTCGTGGGGCCCCTGGGGGCCCCTGCAGTGCCCATGCCACTGGCATGGGCACTGCAGGGGCCCCCTAACAGGGCCCCATTCAAATTTTCAGTGTCTGCTTGGCAGACACTGAAAATCGCGACAGGTGCAACTGCACCTGTCGCACACCAGCAACTCCGCCGGCTCCATTCGGAGCCGGCTTCCTCGTTGCTGGGGCTTTCTCGCTGGGCGGGCGGCCGGCCTTTTGGCGGTAAAGTCAGAATGACCGCCGCGGTCTTTTGGCCGCGGTACGGTCTTCTGGCGGTTCCCGCCAGGCGGGCGGCTTCCGCCGCCCGCGGGAGTCAGAATGACCCCCTGTGTGTCTAAAAATGCCACTGTGTGATGAAAATGCCACTTTTAGAACATAGGCATTTACCTGCTTAAACTATTCTGTGACTCTGCCTGTTTGTGGATTCCGTATTTGGGTCAGTTTGACAGATGGGCTATTTGAACCTCTCCTTTAGACAGTGACGCTAAGGGAGCTGGGGTGTAGCCTATATATCCTGATGAGTCATCTGTGCTGGGAGGGAGAGGAGGAGTGATCACTTACAGCTGAATGGGCTGTGCCTGCCCTCTCACAATGCAGTCTCCAACCCCCTGGTATGAGTCTGGAGCCTGGCCAAGGCTGGATCTCACAATCAAGAGAGACTTCCATTTGAAGTTTGCCTATTTCAAAAGCAGAAAGGGGTATAACTAGTGGACCCAAAACCTCATACTTTAGATTTCTTCAAGATCACTTCTGGATTCCAGAGGAACCTCTGCCAAGAGAAGAGCTGAAGAGCTGAGGAGGAGTGCTGCCCCTGCCCTGTGACTGTGCTTTGTTGGGCTGTCCTGCAGTTGCTGCTTCTGCCTGTGAAAGGGGGTAGAGACTGGAATTTGTTGTGCATTCCTGCTTGAGAAGAATCTCCAAGGGCTTGAACTGAACTTGATTCCTGTTGTTGAAGTCTCAGAGCCATCAAAGACTTACCCTGCCAGCACCTGGACTCTCTGCTGAGATGCCTGCCCTGCCAAGCGGTGCCCTATCTAGTCCCTGGGCCCTTGAAAGGTGAAGTTGGCAGAGAAGAACTGAAAATCCACGCACAGAACGCTGAGCGGGGAAATGTTTGACGCACCTTCTGCAAAGCGGCTGATAAATTACGCACCGCCGGCTATGTAGCTGAAATCGATGCTCCAACTGCATTGTGGCTGGGAGATGATGCGCCACAGTTAGAGAAACGACGTGCAACACCCACTTACAAAGGCTGCTAATGCTGCAAACCCCATACAGCAAGTTTTTCTGATACCTTGCAACCAGATTTTCCACGCATCGTCGCTGTGTGTCAAAGTCATCCCGACTCTGCACGGTCTGAGGTGCCCAACCCAGAAATCAAAGCATCCCTCTCTTGCGAGGAATAAAAACAATGAATCGCCGACTCGACCGGAGAAGGAAAGGACCCACGGCCTCACTTGCCGGTAAGGAATTGACGCATTGCTACGCTTTTCCGACGCAGGCTCCCAGTGCGGTTTTATTTTTGACGCTATCCAGGTGCTTCGTGTAACAACAGCATTTTTATTATTTTCTAAGGATGAATACTCTTATTCTTTTGAAAATTCATATCTTAACTTGTGTATTTTGGGTTTTTGTCATTTCGGTCTTGTTTAATTTGGATAAATGTTATCTATTTTTCTAAACTGGTGTGGTGTCCACTTTGTAGTGTTTTCACTGTATTACTGTGTGTTGGTACAAATACTTTACACATTGCTTCTGAAGTTTAGCCTGCCTGTCCGTGCCAAGCTACCAAGGGGGTGAGCAGGGGTTAGCTGAGGGTGATTCCCCTTTAACCTGACTAGAGTGAGGGTACTTGCTTGGACAGAGGGTGACCTGACTGCCAACCAAAGACCCCATTTTTAACAGTTACCCTGTGGTGAATCTCACCTTTATTTTCCCTTAGTTCAATAAGCACATTGGTTACATTCCCATAAATCTGGGCCAGCACTCCCTTAACTCCCTCGATCTTAGGCCATTTAATCCTCCTTCTATTATTGGATGTAACCAATGGATATGATGCTGTTGGTTCTAAAGTGACTTCAGGGTTAATTAACATGTTATGTAAGACTACTATCAAGGTATTATGATCACTCAAGTAACTCTAAAACGGTAGGAAATAATTGATTCTTGAGTGGCATTTTGTTCCTTTATAAGTATGCTTTAACTGCCTATCTGAGTTTGTGCGCCCATTACACACTTGCATACATGAGTGTTAATTGAGCAAGTTGAAAAGCTACTTTAGTTTGCCTAACAGTGCTTGAGTGTACAAGCCATGGGATCCCCCACTCTTAATCTTCCTCGTCAGATGCACTAGCCAGTAACTAGCCAGTAACTCCACAGGTTCACAGGTTATGTTAAAATACTCTGCTACCTGAAGGAGTTCATGCCTCCCAATTTTCCCTAGCAAATCATCCAATTCTCTTTCTGTGGGAGAGTCCTAGTGCTGTGATGGGAATCTATTGTAAAGATTCACCACTTCGCTGAATTTATCCCAAGAGTGTCAGTTAATTTAACTGCCAATGTGTGATTGCTATTTATGTCTAATCTGTTAATTGTGCACTGCAATTTAACATTTACCCATATCATGAGACCCCCGGATGGCATGCCCTTCACAGAGGGAGTTGCCTTGATGCCAATGTCTGACATGGAAGAGTATACCTATTCCAGACACAAGAGAAGGGCAATTCCTTCTACTGATGTACGCTTCTCAGGAGAACACAGCCTGTAGGTTTTTTTGTCTCTGAAAATGTATGTACTCCAAGACGATTTCATATATAATGCAGCAATATCTATATTGGGGTTGATGAAGAAGGTTGCAATAATCTTTTGCTGACTTAGGCCCTCATTACAACCCTGGTGGTAAATTCAGCTTACCGCCATGCTGAAGGCTGGCAACATACTGTGGCGGCGGCGGAAATCCGCTACAGGTATTACGACCCACATCTCGGAATCCGCCACAATACAGACACCCACACAACTCCGCCACACCAAAGGTCAGTGATAAATTGGCGATAGCAAAACCTACACCATCACGCCAACAAGAATACGCACTATCATGACCCACAAATCAATGCAGCGGTCTTTCTACCGTGGTAATCCATTGGCGGTACCCACCGCCGCGCTCAAAATACACACACACTTTCAAAACACAACAACATTGAACAATTCAAAATATACACACCTGATACACATACACACACCACACCCACACCCTCACACCACTATAAAACACCCACCCACATTACCCACAAACCCTTACAATGACATCCCTGGTGCCATGGCTACTGTTGTTTGAAGGGACCCACTTGCCAGGAAATGGAGCACTGACAGGACCTGCACTAGAGGGGGGATTCCTGTGGGAAGGCGGATAGCGGACGTCAGGTCTGGCTCCAACTGGGCACACAGTTCCTGGATTGTGGCACTATCAAGTCTGTAAGTGATAATGATGTGTCTGTCTTCCATTATCGACAGGTCCACCAGCGGTCTGTATACCGGAGGATGCTGCCATCTCATCACCTGTCCTAGCGGACGTGCCCTATGGAGGAGAAGGGTGAGCAGAGGGTCACAAGGCTGTTTAGCACAATTGTGAAATAATCTTTGTGTGCCTTTGTCTGTCCGTATTCCTGGCCAAAATAGCTGTAACGCAGTTAGTTTGCCTGCCATGTGGCCCCCTGAATTGGCGGCTGCCTGACCTGTAAGGAGGGACAAGGGGAAATGAGGTAACTGTGCTGGCATTATGCAGCGTCGCGGTAGGCGGTCGGAGACCACTGCGCAATTCAGCATTGGTTAACATTGAGCCCTATGGGTCCCAGGAGCCAATGACGATGTACGCTGGCAGTGACTGTATGCACTGCCGCGGACGTGAACATCATTTTCTATCTGTTCCCTCACTTGATACCTGGCCTTCAACAGGAGAGGACGTACACTGCAAGTGCTGCTGTGACCTGCGTCTGGAAGTGACAATGGCCACAGTGTCTGGGGAAAGGGCCCCTGCCTTCAATATGGAGGAGTTGGAGAAACTGGTGAATAGGGTCCCCCAGTACACGCTACTCTACGGTCCTCCAGACAAACAGGTGAGTGAACCGTGTGCATGGTGAATGGGACATGATTGTATGGAGTGTCATGGATGGAAGAGACTGGGGGAGGGCAGGCCAGCATGTGAGGATGGTGAGTGTATGTTTTTTTGGGACAGGGTGGGAGGTTTGAGGCCAATGTGTGAGAAGAACTGTACGGGGGAGTAACATCCATTTTTACTTCACTATTCCTCTAAGTCAGCGCCAACCAGAGTGCCGACCCTGGGGGTCTACCAGAGATGGAGCACCCACTGCTGGAAAAGATGGGAGGACCTGTGCCGCTGGAGCAAGAAGACGGCGGAGGCCCAGCTGGGGATGGCCTCCCAACGTGGAAGGGGTGCCCATCGCACCATGACCCCCCTGATGTACCGGATCCTGATGGTTTGCATATCCTGAGTTGGATGGGCCCTTGAAGGCATCACAGCAGCCACAAGGGGGTGAGTACACTTTCATTCAGCTGACTGCGCGCTTGACGAGGTGTGTGGGTTCCCCTAGGCCAGGGCAGACGCGCAAAGTTAGATCCATTGATTTGCAGGCTCAGTCCCAGTCCAACCCCAAAGGTGGTATTTGCCCTCTACACCTAGTCAAGCTTCTATGGGTTCCAGCTGTGCATGAAATGGGTCTAGACAGAGTCCTCATGGGCATGTGCTTTTCCCCTGCACTGTTAGTGCATGGCTTAGTGCATAGGGCTTCTCCCTGTGTGTTGTGTCCTCCAATGGTAGTGGTGTTGCAGGCATTGACCATGTGTCTCCTCTGTCTTTCCCCCCCTTTTTGTTTTGTCACCCTGTCCTTGTGTGCATTAGCATCATCTGGCGGAGGAGCAGAGGAACCAGTGACAGAGGGAGCTGCATCCCACAGGATCCAGGAGGCAGATTCCACCGACTATGAGGGCACCAGTGGGACGGAGGGCGAGGGGAGCTCCACGACGGCGACAGGAGCAGACACCAGCGACAGCGACTCCTCCTCTGATGGGAGCTCCCTTGCGGAGGCGGGCACCTCTGTGCCCACCTCAACAACAGGTACAGCCGCCATCCCCCCTACCAGCACTGCCCTCCCAGCAGCCCCTCATCAAGTTTCCCGTGCCCGCTCACCCAGGAGTGTGGGCATCTCCTTCGCCCCAGGCACCTCAGGCCCTGCCCCAGTCAGCCCTGCTTCCCTCAGTGAGGAGGCTGTTGCCCTCCTGAGATCCCTCACTGTTGGGCAATCAACCATTTTAAATGCCAACCAGGGTGTTGAGAGGCATTTGCAGCAAACAAATGCACACCCGGAGGGCATTCGTTCTGGTGTGGCGGTCAAACAGAGAGCATTTCAGGCTCTGGCCTAAGCACTGATGGCAGCCATTGTCCCTGTGTCCAGCCTCCCCCTCCAACTTCCTCTACCCAGACCCAATCCCCTCTACCTCAGCCTATCCCAAGCAGAAGATCAGACCAGCATGCACACTCATCATCACACGAGTGGACATGGCAAACATAAGCACCACACATCCCACAGGTACTCACACAAGCACCATCCCCATGCAGAAGCACCAACATCCACTGCCTCCACTGTGTCCCCCTCCTCCATGTCCTCCTCCTACCTTTTTGTCTTGTCTCCACTCACACCTGCATGCACTACATCTTCATCCATTACCTTCATCACCAGCACGCCAATCACCTCACATCGCTCACATGCAATCACCACCCCCACTACCATTCACACATCCCCTATGTCCTCTCCCAGTGTGTCTGTGAGCCCTCCTCCCAAAGTACACAAACGCAGGCACACACCCACCCAACAGCCATCCACCTCACAACAGCCTCCGGCCCATGCACCTTCACCCAAATCCAGCAGACGTACACCTCCTACAACCACTACCTCTTCCTCCACTCCCAAACCCCCTCCATCTTCCCATCCCAGTGTGTCTAAGAAACTCTTCCTGGCAAACATTGACCTCTCCCTTACACCTCCCCCCGTCCTTCCCCTAGGGCCAGGATGTCCAGGTCCCAGCCCAGCACCTCAGCCACCAAATCCTCCAGCACTGTGGTCTCAGATAGTCCTGTCACATCGCGGGCGGCCCCCATCAGGGATGCCAGTGTGCCACCTAGCGAGGCCAAGGATCAGCCCATTCTGCCACCTGCCAAGGTGAAGAAGGTGCCCACATGCCGTAGGGAGAAGCCGCACCAACCACCCAGTAAGGGCTCCTCCAAGCCAAAAGGGGACAGTGCCAAGGGACCAGCAGCAACATCAAAGGTGGAGAAGGGACACAAGGCGAAGGGCAAGTCAGGACAGGGCACGCAGCCTCCGGTTGAGAGACCAGAATCACCCCTTCTGGCAACCAGAACAGCAACCTGCACGGCAGTGGACACCGCCACCTCCACCGCCACCTGCACCAACACCTACACGTCTGCTGCCTCAACAACACTCCCCAGGATCATCCCCAGTGGGCAGCCATCTGCTGCTGCAGGAGACATCCTGCTGTGTCCCTCCACAGGTGCTGACACATTCACCACCGCCAGCATCTCCGCCACAGACACCACCGCAACCACCGCCACCAGCCCCGCGATGTGCTCAGACAGTGCCACCACAGCTGATGTGGCTATCATCCCCAGTGGCCAGCCATCCGAGGCTGCAGGAGACATCCTGGACCCTGCACAGCGTACATGACTCACAACACCCAGCACTGTTTGTGCCTGCAGGTGGCAGGCGAAGTCGCAGCAGGGTGCAGTGTGTCTCTGCCTCCATGGAGTATCATACTACCTGTTCCCAGGCAATCTCGTGGCACACACACCCAGGTGAGGGAATGGGACCTGCCACACTGCATGTGATGCACTCTGGGCACAATGGCCCCTCCAGAACCAGTGGAAAAAAGCATCCACTCACCCTATCCTTGGCAGGACGAAGCACTCTTGGCACCATGCCCCCTCCAGAACCAGTGGAGAAAAGCATCCATTACCGCAGTCCTTGGCAGGATGAAGCACTCTGGGCACAATGCCCCCTCCATAATCAGTGGAGAAAAGAATCCACTACCCCAGTCCTTGGCAGGATGAAGCACTCTGGGCACAATGCCCCCTCCAGAACCAGTGGAGAAAAGCATCCACTCACCCTATCCTTGGCAGGATGAAGCACTCTGGGCACAATGCCCCCTCCAGAACCAGTGGAGAAAAGCATCCACTACCTCAGTCCTTGGCAGGATGAAGCACTCTGGGCACAATGCCCCCTCCAGAACCAGTGGAGAAAAGCATCCACTACCCCAGTCCTTGGCAGTATGAAGCACTCTGGGCACAATGCCCCTTCCAGAACCAGTGGACAAAAGCATCCACTCACCCTATTCTTGGCAGGATGAAGAACTCTGGCCGCAATGCCCCCTCAAGAACCAGTGGAGACTGACATCCACTTGAGATACTGTGGCTTTGCACTCCACAGGATAAAACAGTGCGCAAACCACCCACTGGAGAGACTTGAGAGACTGTGGCTTTGCACTCCCCAGGATATAGCAGTGGGCAAACCACCCACTGGAGAGACTTGAGAGACTGTGGCTTTGCACTCCCCAAGATAAAGCAGTGGGCACACCACCCACTGGAGAGACTTGAGAGTCTGTGGCTTTGCACTCCCCAGAATAAAGCAGTGGGCAAACCACCCACTGGAGAGACTTGAGAGACTGTGGCTATGCACTCCCCACGATAAAGCAGTGGGCAAACCACCCACTGGAGAGACTTGAGAGACTGTGGCTTTGTACTCCCCAGGATAAAGCAGTGGGCAAACCACCCACTGGAGAGACTTGAGAGACAGTGTCTTTGCACTCCCCAGGACCAAACTGTGGGCAAGGAGCCCCCTCGTGGAGCAGTGGCATTGTCCGTTCATCTGGCTGTGTGCTAGGTGCAGTACTCACCGTGGTCGTCGCCGGCGTCTTTGCTGCTCCTGATAGAAGAGGAGGTAAACCAACATGGGCAGGACCTGTAACTCAGGCTCCATGGCATCCTGGTTCCTTGTTGGGTGTTGAGAGGTGAGTGGTTTCCGTTCCACAGACTGTTTCTGCCGTGCTTTTGATGGCGTTGGTACCGCCCTAGAAAAGCTGGTGGATTGGTGCCTTGTAATACAGTCGGTGGTACATTGTGTTCGGCCTGTCTGTTGGCGGTTACCGCCTCAGTGTTTGTTTCTACCGCCGTGGCGGTCGGAGTGTTAAAGTGGCTATCTATGTTGGCGGTTTCCGCCATGGTCGTGATTCCATTTGTTTTACCACCGGCCTGTTGGCGATCTTACCACCGCTTTAACACCGACCACAAGGGTTGTAATGAGGGCCTTAGTCTGGCCAACTCTGGTTTACATGTTGTGTATATAATTATACATGTTACTACTGCCCCTTTTTAGCAAAAACATCCGCATGAACAATTGACTGGCTGGTTAGTTTATTGACTGATTCAAGCCTATAATCACTGATGTCTGTCTTCAGCAGAATGAGTTTAACAGAGGATTTCCTGATCACTTTGGTGATAATATTAAAATCTTGATGCTTAGCAGGATAACATTTGAGTTTTAATTATATATAAGTTTCATCAATGTAGGGTATGACTGGCAGTGATGTCCCTCTGAGAAATGGTTGATAGCATTGTTTGAACATGTAGAGATGCCAATAAAAACATTCACCTAACCTAAAAAGATTGCCTCTCTTATCGGGAGGCAGAGCATTTGACTAGAGACCTAAGGTTTCATTATTGATGTGTTACTTTGCCTAAAAAAAAAAAGTAGCTAAAGCTATTTTGAGTAGCCTAGACTGGATCCTTCTTTGACTCCTAACATGATGCCTCTTTTTTGTGTTCTCATATCACCACCTTCTGCAATCTCAGGCTAAAGAGTGATGAAACCAATCAGAGGCCTGGTGCACATATCTGGACCCACCAAAAAGAACAGACTTTAAGACCCAGAACACATTGGTGCCTTGGTGCATTCATAGCACTACTTGATTTTATGGAGCCAACATTCCGTTCCACCTCAAAAATCCAGCCTAAATTCTATCTGCTCTGCCTCTGGTACTCTCAATATCTAACATACAAGTATGTGGGAAGCCATCAACCATGCCTTGGGGGACGGAGGTGTAGGATTTAACCAGTTTTTGCAAATTTCCCTTCTAGCAAGGAGCAACAGGTAGAATAACAAACACCTCTGGGATCTATCAGGAAGGTTATATGACACAGTATCAACACAGAACAAAACAAGTGTAGAAGTTATCTTGATAGCATCTCCAAGAATTTCACTGATGGTGTTACTCACTGTCTCCCAGAAAAAGAATAAGGAAGAGAAAGTGAAAAGCATGTGCTCAATATTTGCTTTATTGAAGCCACATCTTCTACATCCAGGAGTCTGTTTTTTTTGCAAAACTTGTAATCATCTGTAGGGTCGAGAACATCCTAAGTGTGACCTTCAAGACTTTTAAGTTGATGTTCTTAAGTTATTATGGGGCTCCAAAGTTATATAAAAAACTGTTGTTCCCAGTTGCTTAGTCATTACTGTTAGAATCCTACCCCAAGTTGAGGTATTCAAGGTCCCTAGCAACACCCTGCACGTCTTAAATCACAATAAAACCTCAGATCAGGCAATGCAAGTCCCTCTTTTACCAATCTACATCACAGTTTTTTCGAGGACAGCCTAACTGCACCAGAAGCCCTGATAAAAGTTGTTATCTTACTCTGTACTCTAGCAATAATAATTTTAGGGACAGGAAGTGGAATGCAGTTGAAAAGATATGTCAATTTAGGTAGTAGCAACATTGTAATTAAGTTCACATGGTCATAAATTGTCAATGGGAGATTCCTTCACTTTGCAAGCATCACGTAATGTACCACAATTCCCTCTACGGGGTGCATTATAGAAATGCACAGATATTTAATCTCTGTTTTTACCTCCCGGTCTCAATCACTTATATTCCAGCACATGATTTCCACCTTTGTTCTGTTGATAGCATATAATGATAAAGACCCAAACTCCTCAGCTATCTCTTCTACTCTTGGGATAGTCTTGGCTGGGTCCAAGGCGTAATTTATAAGAACATCGGCATTCAGCACTATCTTATTCCTAATATCCTGCAATGTAAGGGGGATTATCTGTTAATCCCTCCTAAGTAGCTGAGTGAACGGTTTGATATAAATGTCAAACGAAAGAGGAGAAAGAGGACAACCTTGCCTCATACCTCTACAGATACATAGAGGCATTTTATGAGCCCCTTACACCACTTGTGTGTCCTTTTTTGTAATGTAATGACACCGCAACCTTTAAATCATATCAATAAGGGCCACACAAAGCTACTTTGCCTGGCTCGGAATGGTCTCATAATTATGGAGTATTGAAACGTAGCGCAAATTGCTGTGTTGCCTTATTATGCACAGGGTGGCTTGCATGGGTGTTGCGGTGGGTGTTCTCCTGCAAGACCCATGGCTATTGAAGCATTCACAGTTTTAGAAGACCTTATAAACCTGGAGATGCACCAAAATCGTATGCCTCCTCAGGGGGGGCACAATAATGATAAACATCTTTATTTCTCTTCATTCTTTTCCTCTTTTTATGAGTGCTGCATTCCGGACTGTCGAGATAAAAGTTTGACTGAAATCTGATTCTAATAAAACCTTATAGAGACATGCCCAACAGACTCTGTCAAAGGCCTTAGCAGTGTCTACTGTTACAATGGCCAGGGGATCCAAGTACGAAGAAGCAAAATCAATTGAGCCAACTAGTTGTTGAGTAAGCTTGTGAATCTGCCATTTAGGAACAAAGCCCTGGTTAGGATGAAATGTTAGGGGAGGGTAAATTAGCCAATATACTGGTGAGGATACCAGAGAATACGTTGTTATTGGCATTTATGCCAATGAAATTAGCCTACAAGGGTCCACCTTCTTATGGTCCTTGGCAGGCTTTACAATTAGCTCCAAGGTGGCTTCCCTCCACAAATCTGGAATCTGGGCATTCTCCAAAAGTTCAACAATTTTTCCCACACAGGTATTATCAACTCCTTCAATAGCTTATACAGTTTGGAAGAGATAGTGTCCGGGCCTGCTGACTTCCCGTTCTTAGCTCATTTCAGGTGCCACAAAATTTCAGCCTCTGTGATCCGAGCCAACATGATCATTCTATTTTTTTTTTTTTTTGCAGTGAGAGAGCAGAATAAAGCTCAAACAATACCATCACAAGAAGCAACATTTCACTATAGTTTCCACTTGTTGTTTTACAGTTGCGGCTACATGCATTATGTTGTCAAGATTCAAAATGTATGGATAAAGGAAAGCACTTTGTTCATTAATGGTGGTGGGTCGGTTAGTAAATCAGAAAATAAAGATCTTCCTTTCTTTCAAACCATATGGCCTGTATTTTACTTTTCTTACCTGCACATGACTAGCAAAAATCTTAATTTAATTGGACGTTCAGCTCTGGATGATAATATCACATGATTCTGTTTCAAGAATGTCTTTTTCAGGGAAATGGTTTTTCATGGTTCCCCCTTTTTTTAACATCTGCTATTTCTGACCAATGCAGTGGCTATGCACCCGTAAATCAGGTTTCATCCACAGGTGAGCTGCTTTCTTTCTAAACTGGCATCATGCTCATTATAGTAAATTGACGGTATTTTTGCAAAGTTTCTGAACAGCCATACAAGGTACAAATATGTAGTGCAGTGAGAAAGGGATTACTTTGCACCTAGGTTAAAAATAGCATGTGTCTTGGGTGATTGGGTACTGCAGTCAGACTTAAGGACATAGAGGGTCATTCTGACCCTGGCGGCCGGTGGCCGCCAGGGCCACCGACCACGGGAGCACCGCCGACAGGCTGGCGGTGCTCCAATGAGCATTCTGACCGCGGCGGTTCAGCCGCGGTCAGAAGCGGAAAGTCAGCGGTCTCCCGCTGACTTTCCGCTGCTCATTGGAATCCTCCATGGCTGCGGAGCGCGCTCCGCAGCCATGAGGATTCTGACCCCCCCTACCGCCATCCAGTTCATGGCGGGAAAGCCGCCATGAACAGGATGGCGGTAGGGGGGGTCGCGGGGCCCCTGGGGGCCCCTGCCGTGCCCATGCCAATGGCATGGGCACGGCAGGGGCCCCCGTAAGAGGGCCCCAAAATGTATTTCACTGTCTGCCTTGCAGACAGTGAAATACGCGACGGGTGCAGTAGCACCCGTCGCACCTTCCCACTCCGCCGGCTCGATTACGAGCCGGCATCCTCGTGGGAAGTTCGTTTTCCCCTGGGCTGGCGGGCGGTTTAACTGGAACCGCCCGCCAGCCCAGGGAAAAACTCGTAATACCCGCCGCGGTCTTTTGACCGCGGCGCGGTAATTTGGAGGGCGCGATCCTGGCGGGCGGCCTCCGCCGCCCGCCAGGGTCATAATGAGGCCCATAGTCCCAATTAGAGCCATGCATTAAAACATTAATGCAGAAGCTTTCGAATGGAAAGTGTTCTGAAACACTTGTTTGCCGCATGTAGGAAGTGTGAATAATCTATTGGTAAGGTGAGATGTTTTATTACCTACACGAAGTAAACTAGTTTAGGAGTATAGAACACATCCTGCCTGACTTCCGCTGAGAGTTTTTACAAAAGATATCCACATCCTTTGCTGGACGTTTGACACTTCTACACAAGGTACACCTTAACTCAGGCACTGTAAGCAGCTGGCAGTACAAAGGAGATGCACACAAAGGCCAAGATGAGTAGGAGGGTTAAACACAATCGTTTGTGTGTCATATATGCCTCTGAATGCCCCCAAGGATCCTCTCAGAGGGACATGGGCAGAACACAGACGATACACTCAGTGGGATTGTGTGTTGGCAGCAGAGTTTGTTTAGTTAAATCGAATCCGCTGGGAAAGTCTAGCCTGGAGTTAAGAGGCAGATAGAACGTGGCACAGTTAAACGACAAGGCATCAGCCTACATGTTTTAGTGCATGAGACTGTGGGGCTACTTTGTGTGATAAAATATAACCCAGGCACTGCTAAAGTAACTGTATCACACTAAACTAAAGTGTGGGAGGCCATCCTCGAAAATGTAATCCTAGACGGTAAGGGGTCATCACAACCACCTGACTGGTTTTAACCCTTAAAATGATATTCTTTGACTCATTCAAATGAAACAGCCACTTGCAAAAAATAAATATATGAAGATATCTCTTTTTATTCTGGTGAAAAATACCTGTAGGCTTAACAGAGACTTTGGTTCTGACTTTAATCTCTAAGGGCTTGATTTACAACGGGACTTACGACTCACAAAGTTACAAGTGCATGAGTCTCCGCAATCAGGGCAGAATCTCCGCCTTCGAAGTAGTATCTCCATATGACACATTGCAGAGAGTGGGCCCTATGGTGACTCCGACACAAGAGTGGAAATTCCGTCACTGGTGCGCAAACTCCACCCCGACTGTAGAGACTCTGCACTCTGACCTTTACAAGTCGTAAGTCTCTTTGTGAATCAGACCGTAAGACTAGAACGTCTTTTGGGTTAAAAGAACTGCCCCCTGCTGACCTAGGTTCTGCTAGTTACAACTGGTTATTTTCTCTGCTTTCCATCGCATTCTTCCTGTAATACAGAAGAGTCCATGGACAGAGAAAGATATGGCTAGTGCTGAGAAATCTAGAGAACTGCTGGGTTTGAATATTTGTCCCTGATCTTGCAGCATGCGTTGTGATAAGCCACTTATAGCTTGATCCTATGAATTAGTGTCTGCAGAACTGGTCCTAAATTTGACACTTTACACCAGGGTGAAAGTGCTAAAGACCAATATAACTACATTTGTGTTTCTTGGGAGAATTGGGAAAATGTCTCACTCATACTTAAAAAGATGGAATCTCGGTGACTTTGTAGGGGCAGTTATACTGTATTAATAGCAAAAACTAATGAATCAATGTATTACTCGTAAAGGAAAATAGATACAAATAGATAGAATAGTCTATGGTTGTAGCTGTACAAAAGTCCTTTATAGAGGCAGAAAACAAAGGGAAGAACATTACCAAGAATGAAACAATCATCTAAGTGAAAACGTAAAATAATGATAGTGGTTCTCCGTACACATATTTTAGCATGACGATTGGGACTTCAGCAGGACTACTCAAAAGTCATGTCCAACTGACGAGGTACTTTGCTATGACAGCCTCTTACTGTGGCTTGCTAGAGATTTCCGACTTTAAGAGAAGTATCCACGTCTGAGGACTTTTGATGACGACGAATGGCCACCATTTTCAAAGCTCACAAGCCATCACAAAGGATTCCCTTCATCACTCTGGCATTTTACTCATTACAGTTACACATTTTTTAAAATCATTTATTTGAAACCTTAAGGCATTTTCTTATAGCGTCTAGTTGTTGCGCATATACTGCAATTCATTCTCAAGGTAAGCCTTGCTGCTTGTGCCAAGCTACCAGGGCAATCCGCACATTGACCTGTTTAACATTTTAGAGTCGGAATTTATTTATTTTCATTTCGGTCAATAAAATACAATTTCAGCAAAGTTTTGGTTAATGGAATAATACAGATTAATAGAACATTTAACCTTAAAGCAATGCAAAACATCATAAAATATTTTCGTAATAATCTTGCATTTTTTTGGTTTCATTTGAATATGCTCAATTCAAAAAGTGTTTTCATTGTAAAACATTTGTGCCACCTAATATCACTTTTGATATACTGAAAACGTCTATGTGACTCAATTCGTTGGCATTAAAGAATAGAATTCTATTGAATTAAATATATAGTTGACTTGCACAAATGAAGATGATTTGACAATGTATGTCTTTGATCACATAACAATTTTCACTTCGTCGACATTTTGTTAGTGGGGTACAGTGAAATGTATATTTAACTTTGTATTTTTAACTATTTTTCTTTGGGATATTTTCAAAATAATAGGGTTGCAGGATCCACACCAGGAGATTTTGCAGGTTGACTAGTGTCATACGTGGCTTTGTCAATCATAATTAGAAAGGCACTAATTATGCTTATTATGCTGTAAATCATTTTAGCAAATGTTTTTAACAGCAGGGATCAGAGTTTGCCTTTCAGGCAGAACCATCATCATTTGGACAATAAAATGAAGGTGCTGTAGGCACCAGGGTTCCTGCTGCTTCTCTCTTTTTTTTATAGCAGTCATCTTCTGCAAAATCATGTTTGTGAACTCTAATGCAGAATTTATTAGATAAGTATTGAACTGTTAGGAACATGTATGGGTTGTGTACCTACTTGATATGAAACGTAATTCAGGGTGTTTTATTGATTTTGAATTCAAACTATAGAAAACTGAAAGACATTCAGAGCAATTTTGCAGAAAAAAACCTAATTGAACCACCTAACCTATGCTAAGTAAAAAGTACAACATCGACAGAAATGATCACATAACAAGGAGACATTTTATCATAAAGTGGAGGTATGGTCAGAAGTAAAATTATTCTGGATTCAAATTCAGAAAATTAGGAATGGCTTTCAATTACAAAGAACTATATGGCCCAAAACTACTGCAAACAAAGAATGATAAGACATAGATAATGGCACATACCTTGTATTAATATTGGAAAAAATACACATTGTAGTATCATTAATGTGCCTAATGCCTCCAAGAGAGGAAACGTGGCTATAAGCTCTTTCTTAATAGAGAGTGGCAAACACGAGTCTAATAAACTTAAAGAATAAGTGGACCAGGTAAATAAATGTGAGGGAAAACTGAGTGAAAATGTGCGGAATGGGTCATCTATGAGAAAAAAGAGATGAAATGACATGCAAAATGTGAGAATAAATGTTGAGTTAATGGTGGGCAGGTGCTAATATGTGGATATTAGTATATTGCTAAAAAAGTTAACTTCAGCATGTTATAATTAGTGAGGCAGTAGGAGAATTAGAATGGAACGCCATGGGGTGGGGGAGAGGAGGGTCTGCTTTTCAACTGCTTTCACAATGTTGATTGTACAAATCGTGGTCTGAGGTTGGGTTATAGGAGTTACCTTTAAGGTCTTCACTGTTAATTGCACAGCCACATCTGCTGCGCCATCCCTTTAGTATTCATCCCTTCACTTTTATGGGTTATGGTGTGCTCTACATGGACCAAAGGAAGCTTGTTCTGTATATGAGTTATCTTTCGCCAGAGTTGCTTACTCTTTATTGCCTTGCCCTCTGAATCTCTTCAAGCATCAATAGAGCAAGTCTGTATGCTAAATCCGAAACGATAATTGTGGGAACTAAGAAATCAGCTTTCCACAGGACAAGAAACAGAGCATGTATTTCGATCAGCTGTGCAGAGGAATCACCTAAACCGTAGCGTGAAGGCATGGCGGCTTGAAGTTACAATCTTCAAAAATACACTGTACTTCAGCACAAGCAGAGGAGTATTTTATTTAGTACCAACTGCTGGTTGTGAACAGCCGTCCATGTAGCACATGCTATAGAGAGTTTGCAGTGTGTTTGTGTGAATTTGTTAGACCTGGCATCCTTTGAGTGGTTTCCTCTAACTTTTTTTTTACTTCAGACCTCCTGTTTTGCTGATCTCATTTATGCTGGCATTAGGACTCTGGGCACTTTACCACTGCTAACCCATGCTAAAGTGCAGGTGCTCTCAGCTTGAAACATGGTAACACTGGCCTTGCCACAACTTGCATGTTTAAATTACTTATAATTCCCTAGTAAAGTGCACTGGCTGTGCCCGGGGCCTATAAATTAGGTATTACTAACTGGCCTGTAGCAATGATTGGAGCCTTTTAAACATGACTCAGGTCTGCTATTGCAGAGCCTGTGTGCACAGTTTTACATTGTCATGTCGACCTGGGAAGTTAACCCACCCTCTGGCCAGGCCAACCTTCCTTTTTAATACATAGGGGTCCACCTTGGGTGGGCCCTAGACAGTCCAAGGGCAGGGTACAGTGAATTTGAAAAGCAAGACAAGTACTTTTAAGTTTTACTTGTCCTAGTAGAGGAAAATTCTTAAATTAGTTTTTCAGTACTGCAAGACCTATCTATTCCATAGGATAGCATTAGGATTGCCTCATTACATTTTGTAAGTGTAATGTCCAATATGGAAGAGATGGGATTCCCGCGTTTGATGATTTTGGAATCACAATTTAAAATCACAACTTAATGAAATCAGATTTTTAATTGTAGTTCTGAAAGTGCCACTTTTAGAAAGTTACCATTTTTCATAGTTTAACCATCTGGTGCCTTCAGCCTTTCTCTGAATAAGTAAGTAACAGTTTTCCAAAGGACACAAATACTGAAGTGTCTTGGCGCTAGTGACCCCAAGAATGGTAAGAGAGAATAACAGTCTATTTAAAAGCAGAACACATCTGGGGTGGGTGACAGCTGGGCTCTTGTGAATTCCCTACAGACAGTCACACACAAAGGGAGCTTAGGTGTCACTGATGAGCCATCCACAGCCTGATGGGCCATCCTGGGGAGAATGGGAGGGAGGAGCTGACATACCTGAATGGGCTATGTCCTGATCCCACACAAATAGTTGCATAACCGCCTGTAGTGAGTCTGGAGCCAGGGCAGGATGGACAGGGACTCTCTTTGAAGTCTCTCCTATGTCAAAGGCGCAATTGTGTATGAGTGCTGGACTTCTGACACCACCAACTAAGTACACTTCTGTACCCCCGAAACTCTGCTATGAAGACAGAGGTTGAAAACACTGTCACTCTGTTGGACTCCTGCTCTGCTGTGCTGACCTGCTGCCTACTGCCTCCTTTCCTGGTAGTGAGAAGTACTAGACCTGAATCTCTCCAACCTAGAACGAAAGTGACTCCAAGGACTTGCTGGCTTACCTCCTGTTCTGCTGAGGTCTGAGGGGCACAAAGAACTTCCAACTCACCTGCTACAGTTCCTGGGCCCTTCTTCAATGAGTTTCTCACCCCAAGAGGTGACCCTCTAGTCCTTGTCCTTTGTAAGTGGTTTTTGGCTCCTGAAATCAAGCTATTGGGCTCTTCGCGACTGCAAACTGGCCTGCTTGCACTGAAACTATGCCACTTGACCAAAGAATCAGCAAGAGCCACTGCAAGATCAGCTCTTTACACAGCAACCATCTGGACTCATGAGTGCAAGACTCCAGTCTGCTCGTCTGTGACTCCCAGCTGACTCTTGGCACCCGCAGATCACCACCAGCAACACTCTCTTTTATCCCAGTGAAATTCTTTCCTGTGAACGGAACTCTTGGCTCATTTCTTGATAAGATAAAACTTCAGCCGGACTTGTCTGGGACTGTATCCAACCATTGCTCCATCGAAGTCAGCATGAACTTTTTGATTTAACCTAGTCTAGAGCGACCAGATATTCCTGGTTGGTGCTTTATGCTTCTATTCACTATATTGCAGTTTATTCTTCACTTTTTGGATTTCTGTCATTTTAGTATTGTTTTGTTCATTAAATTAAGCTCTATGTTTCTGACCAGGTGTGGTATCTTTTTGTGCGTTTTTCACAGTTTTATTGTATGAAGTGTTGCACAAATACTTTACGCATTGCCTCTTAAGTTAAGCCTGCCTTCTTTGTGCCAAGCTATCAGAGGGTGAGCACAAATTGATTCATGGTGTTTATATGACTTACCCATTGTGGCTCCTACTTGGATAGGGTGCATACCTCTGTGAGCCAGAAAGCCAATTTCTAGCTCTACTGCAAAAATACTTCCATGCAAAATGTAAGCTCATACTCAAAGCATTTAGGGCCAAATGTACAATCATCATAGGTTACGAAGCGCAATTTTTGAATTTTAGTGATTCGCAAATTGCAAGCCGCAAACTCTGATGTATAACAATATCTAAGACACTGTTTGCAAATTGGTCACAAGGGACCTGCCTCATTAATATTCATGAGGCAGGTCGCAATTTGCAAACCACTGGGAAGCGCTGGCACTCATCGGGATGGTGGCTTACTGGGGTCAGCAGACGACCATGTCTGGCATTGCTTTTTAAATAAAGCAGTTTTTTTTATTGCAGCACATTTTCCTTAAAGGAAAACAGGATGCATTTCAAAAATAAAAATTAAAAGTTTTCTTATAATTTTTTAAGAATGGAAGGTGGTCTGTGGGACCACTGTTTGCTCTTAAAAAATGTTGGCGCCCCCATTTACAAAGAGGAAGGTGTCCCTTAGGGACCCCTTAATATTTGCAAACGGCTTACCACCAAATTGAAATTGGGGATAATCTTCAAATGCTTTGCAACTGTATTCCAGTCGCAAACATTTGTACATGACCCTTCGACTAGCTATCAGGAAGGGATGCCATTTGTACACCCTTTCCTTATAGCAACTTGCAGAATAGAGGTGGCACATGTCAAAATGCATTTAACTGGTCACAAATGGCCGGATGGACCATTTGCAACTGATAAAATGGGTCGTACATCAGGCCCTTAAAGAACAGTCCCACTGCACAAAGAACAGGGGTAGAGCCAGACCATTAGAATGCTTACTTTTGTTGCTGCTTGAAGTGTAGGTAAGCTAGCAACTACAATGATCTGTTTTCCCGGTGCCAGGGGCACTCTTTGAATATGACTGTCTGCACTACAGTGAGGATTTTTTCAGTAGGAGTGAAACATTCTTCAGCAGAGCAGTATAACTGTTCTTGATGGGGGTTATCTGCCTCTCAATGGAAACTATGGCCCTCATTTTGTCTTTGGCGGTCAATTTCCCTGACTGCCAAAGCCAAACCTGCCACCAGACCACCAGTGCTGGTGGTCTGTAGACTGCCATACTACGAGTGCTGGCAGGCGTCCACCATATTTGTGGTGGAAAGTCGCCAGCACTTGTGCTGGCGGTCAGCAGTGCAGAGGTGGGTGCATTGCCAACACCGCCATGGCAGCAGGACTCCACCCGTTGTATTACAAGCAGTAATATGGCTTGGTGGAGTCATGCTGGCGTGGTGGTGTTGGTGATGCAAGACCGCCAGGACCCATCTCCTCCTGGATGTCCCTCTCGACGAAGAAGGTCAGTGGGCATCCAAAAAGGGGTGGGGGAGGGTGCCTGTGTGTGTGGGTGCATGTGTGCGCGTCTGCGGAGGGCGGTGGCGAATGCGTGCGTGTATGCAAGTGAATTTGAATGTGTGTGTGCAAGTATGTGTGCATGTATGCTGGTGTCTGTGTGGATGAATGTGAGTGAGTGTGGGTTTCTGAGTGCATGTGTGCATATGCTGAATCGGTGGGTATGTGAATGCATGCATGTGTGAAGGGGTGGTGTGTGGATGGGTAGAAGGGATGTGCGCAAGTGTTGGGACATGTGTGCATGTGTGTGCTGGCAACAGAAAGGAAGATTCCTGTTGCATGACTCACAGGGTTTTCGTGACAGGGTGGCCGCCACGGAAAGCCTGGCGGTTTGCAGCCTTGTAATCTGGCCAGCAGGCTGAAGCCTGCCTCTGGGTTGAAGGTGCACACCGCCGGCCGCAGCAGTGCAAATCCACCAGCAGGCCAGGCAGGTTGTTGAGGCTTGGCATCTGCCAAGCCCCACAACTCTTAATGTGGCAGTCCTTACTGCCGGCTCCGCGGCAGCAGGACTGCCACAGCGAGGTCCCTTGACCACCAGCCTCATAATGAGAGCCTTCATATGCATACCTTAAGGTATGAGAAATAACCTTAATAACTGAGGGCCTGATTTAGAGTTTGGCAGGTTGGGTTACTCCATCACACATGTGACCGATATCCCATCTACCGTATTATGATCACATTGTATACTATGGGAATTGTAATATTGGGGATGGGCTATCCATCATGTTTGTGACAGAGTAAACCGTTGGCTAAACTCTAAATCAGACCATGAGTTTGTTTTATTGTTTTAAGTCATTCAATATTTAGTCCCTAACATGTCTGCTTGAAGTAGACATAATATAGCTGTGCATATTTTCATTCCCTTTCGTTTTTCAGAAAAATGTGGGGGCCATTAAATAGTGATATGGCTTCACTAGCTCAGCAGAATGTGACAAGAAAGCTCTACCGAAGTTGAGAAATACCATTAAGGCTTGTTATTTCTCAATGTGTTAAGAGGTTGTAAAGTGCCACAATTTTTCAGGCACTCAGTTGCAAACATTTACACTTACTGGAGAATTCATATTGAAGACAACTCTCAATTAAAGATGCATTTTTAGATTTCCTAAAGTTATTTTATACCCAAATTCACTTCTCTGTCGAGCCTAGCTAGGTGAAAGCCTCCTTAGTAATGTATGTATCATCTACGTATGATAGCAACCTCTGGATCTTCCCGTAAGATAATTCTTGCTGCAAAAGGGTAAGGGCTATTCCTATGGGTGTACTGAAAGTGGTCAATGGAAAAACTGTTTGAAAGGAAGAGTCAAATGCTATATTTGAGCTAAAAAGCCCATTGGAAGTTCCTAGAATTGCTGTATATTTTTCTCCCAAGATGTATTATTATTCCAGTACTATGATCATTTTGTACAACATGTGTGCATTTATATGCATTAAAGGGTTGATAATCTAAAAATATTCTGATTCAATTATCAGTCCTCAATACTGGAAGAAGATGGGTTTTCAATGCTAATTTACAAGGCACTATTATACCTTGATACTCTAGCTGATCTGAAATAGCTTTTACATCATGATCACCTTCTTAGTTCAAAGGATATTGAGCCTGCACTTGAGACTCACCTCTTAAGGGAGTCACATGTGAAACAGATTTTTGTCCCTCCTCGCTCGATTTATGTATAATTCAGGGGCCTGTTTCAAAACCCACTTGCATGCATATTTTTTACTGAGCTCTTCAGGTACTAAGGAGGAAAATGCTAGTATTATTACCTCTTCACCATGAGGTGTATGCCAAATAAAAGTCAGAGGCCAGTCATCCTGAACAAGAATGATGTTGCAAACCAAATTATCTCAGAATATGGCAATAATAATGGTATGGTATATCATCCCATTCAACAAACATATCCATAGTTTGCAGAGCATGTTTCTTTTCAAGTCCTGCCAGTTTCTTCTTTTTGAAGTATTTCTTTGAGTCAGAACCTTTCTTGTCTTTCTTGACTGCAAATACTCAACCAGTCCACTTTTTTCTTCCCTGTTACTGACCCCAGAGTTCTGAAAATAATTGGAAGAATAGTTTTCAAAATACAGATACCAATCAGGCCTTTTAATTTGTTTATGGTCCTCCAATTGTTTCCACTTCTGGACTCTTCATCAAAGGATATCTAGTCTTTGTTTTTTCTTTATTTTTACTTCTACTTCTTCTTAACCTCTGGTGTGGCTTTCTTCTTGCCGAAACCCTCAATCAAATTTTTGTCTTTGAGATGCAGTTTGAATCTGAAAAACCTAAGGTATTACAGCCCATGGAGGTGTACATTGTTTTAATTATTTTTGGAAGTTACCTTTCTTATCCTGCTGCTAGCCGGTTAAAGACTGTTAGAACTGCAGTTTCTCCATGAACATTATTCAAGACATTTGAGGAAACTGCTCTGAGATTGTCCATCAATTTCATCCCTAAATCCCGTTTTTTAAAATGTCTGGTAATACTGTCAAGGAGTGTGTGGGTGTAGTAGCATAAATACTTGCAAATAAGGATACCTACATAACAAGGGGAAGACACATAGGGCCTGAATTCGATCTTGGTGGATGAGTTATGTTATATAAATGTGACGGTTATTCCATCTGCCATATTACAATTTCCATAGAATATCATGGAATTGTAATACAGTGTACAGGATCTCCATTATGTTTGTGAAAAAGTAACCCCATCCACCAAAATTGAAATCAGACCCACAGTCAAAATTCTATGCCTATCTTGGGGTGTTGGATGAATACACACTGTTTCCAATTGTTTGGTCTAACTAGCGATACTGAAGGGAATTTTGTCTCTTTTTGTAGGTGTTTTGCCCATGGTAGCATTGTCTGTGGACTAATGTCACATGCACATGCGATGTTGGTCCAGGAGTAGCTTTTGTGGGATATACTGTTGTAGTCACCTATAAGCAGAGACTACCTGAGTCAGTAACTGTGTTCTGTCTGGAAGTGTCAAATTTGCTGTGTCAGGATATTGTGCATACCCAACCAATATGGTCCAGGTTTTCTTGATATCCTTTTTCAAGATATGGAATATCATTAACATGTAGTGCAACTTATTTGCATGTATGAAAGTGCGCAGTATTGACATCTACAGGATCATACTCCACCCATGAGTAATATATTGCAAAAGGATATGGAGCATAAGCATTAACAATAAATGATACCTTGCCCTGATGTTCGGGACCACATACGAAGGAGATGTTGTATGACTGGTGTCCTGTAGTTTGGACCTATTGGAATAGGAGCTAAAGGTATTTTAAGCAAAGAGATTGAACAAACAAAAGATTCAAATCAAAACGGGAAAATAATTTTTATAAATTAAGCACTTGACAACCCTATGGCAAATAAGAAGTACCTAACTGAGCTAAAAGAGGTACCCAATATGACAGTATTACAATACACATCTCTGTTAACTGTAATATTTGGTGTCTTGAGTGTGTCATACAAAACTACTCAAGGATCTCAAGAAAACTCACACCCCACATCTGGTGCCAAATTATACATTTTCACGATTTTTCTTGAGACCAGATGCAGGCTTTTTGGAACACCTAGTCAATGTGCAAACCCTATTCAGAAACCCAATTGTATTGCAACCATTTTACAACCCACTGAGTAATAATTGTAATAATTGAGCAATATTTAAGCCTGATGTGTTTCTGGTAACAATTAATCCCATGAGACATTAAAAGGATAGTTAGTGGAATCCCAAACCCTCTCTCATTAAAGAATTAAACACTCAGGAACACTTAAACATGAGGGATACATTTTAAATATTTATTTAAAATCAACTGGCATGGTTGCACCTGCCCTGTGAGAGGAGCTTGAGGTAGACATCACACTGGAGGAAGTAAAGAAGGCATTGGGAAAATAAATTAGAGGGAAGGCAGGTTTGCCGTACAACTGACGGATCCACTACTTGAGGTATTCTGGTAAGCATGGAGTGTGGGGATACTACCTCCCACTCTCGAAGTACCAGTGAATGGTCCCAAAGCCCAGGGGGATAGCATGAGCCTGTCCTCTTATAGGTCCTTCACCATGCTCAGTGTGGATACGAAAGTGCTGGGTAAGGTCCTCTCAGTACAACTGAGTGGTGCAGCGGGAAAGCTGGTACATGAGGATCAGTGTGGCTTCATGCACATGCAAAACATCGCTTTCAATTTGCGTCAATATGTGCTGCACTCGGTGAACCATAGTGAGGAGGTCCTTGCCGTACTTTTGTTAGGTGGATATCACCTAATCATTTGACATGCAGGAGTGGAAATACTTGCAGCGACTAATTCAAAGAATGGGTTTTGGCCCCCATTTCTGCCATGGGGTGAGTCTGCTGAACATGGCTCCATGGGCAAGGGTGCAGAGTCGTGGTCCTGTACTGGATGACATGGAGGTGAGACAGGGCATATGGCAGGGTTGCCTGCTCTCACTGCTCCTCTTCACATTGATGCCTCCATGCTCTCTAGTGAGATGGGGGGTCTTGGAATAGGAGTGGGGGATTACACACACCTTATCTCTTTGTATGCCAATGACATACTGTTCTGCTTTAAGCGACCCATTGAGATGGTGTGATTTTTTTGCCACACCTGGAAGAAATTGGAGGGGTAATTGGTCTGTACATAAACATAAGAAAGTTGCTGCTATTCCCATTGGGGCATTGAGAGAGTTTTCAGAGGGGGATTTAGCCCAGTTTTGACTGTACTGGGAGACTTGGGTCTTTTCCTACTTTGGCATTATGGTCGGACACTAGCCACAGAGTCAACAACAAAACAGCATTGAGCCACTAGTGAGTGGTTTGATGAAATGTGTGCAGTTCAGGAATACACTGCCACTGTGAATGCCACGGAGAATAGGGGTGGTGAAGATGGTGTTCCTCCTCCAGTGACTCTATGTAGTTCAGAATGCACTTATATCCTGCCATGTACTTTGTTTAGGACCCTTGACCACCTCCTGATCTTGTTGGTGTGGGAAGAGGATCCGACCGGCACTGCCACTACTTAAAAATGTCCTCCTGGAAGGAGGCATGGGTCTCCCTGACTTGGAGCTCTATTATTATGCCTCTCATCTGCAGCATGCAGCGCTCTTGATGGATGAGAAAGACAAATAGGAGTAGAAACTATTACGTGGCACTCATGGAGAGCATTCATTGATGACACTGATGATGTGTGCCACAGGACGTGCCCTATCTGATTCGGCAAGTGGCAGAGCTGTGGGAGCAAGCGGTTACCAGGTTATTGAAGAGGCTGCCCTCTGGTAGGGAGCTTGCCTTGTGGAAGCTTGCTATTGCCCTTCAGCCGCTTAAGATGCATAGAGTTAGAGCTGTGCCTGTAGTCTGAGATATGTGGGAGGAGGAGCTTGAGGTGTCCCTGTCAGACACAGACTGGAAAAAGACTTGTGAACTGGTGGAGAGGGTCTTGTCCAATCCTTGATTTAAGTTGGACTTCAGCTATGTGCATTGCACATATCTAACTCAGTTGAATGTGTGATGGTAGGAGTGCAGATTGCCCTAGCTGTGGGGTTGAAGGGCTTCCTTTTTGCATATGGCCCGGGAGTGCCCGAGGGTATGGGTGTTTTGGCCAACAGTGGTCACACAGCTTTGAACCGTGATAGGCTTGATGACTGAAGAGTTGCCCCAGGAATGCTTATTCAGTATTCTCCAACAACCTAGAGGGGGAAAAATCCACTGGAGGTTCCTACTGTTGGCCTTGATGTTGGCAAAAAGGAGCGTGGCTATGGGCTGGTTGAGTACTAAGTCTCCTTCAATTATGTTGTGGTATAAGGATGCCACCGAGTGGGTGCTGGTGGAGGAGGTTCACATGAAACTCAATGACAAGTTGCAGGAGGACCTGGAGATTTGGGCTGCACTTTTTAAAAGCATGCACAGAGAGATGGCAGGGGATGGTGGACAAGGCGCACAAGATGCTGAACACACTGCCACACAGGAGCAAGAGTGGGATGACAGGGGGGAACCAACCGAGTTAGAGATGAGCAGACAAATGGGTAAATGTGGGGGAACACACATACATTTGTCTAGACCTTACGTCTCGAAGTATCAATGCTCTGAACTGATGATTTATTAATAGTGGTGCTGACTGTGCGGGATGACAGATTTGACACTGAGTACTGTGGAATGAGGTTGGAATGCCTTTAATACCTGCTATTGGGAAGAATGTGCACCTCTACTAAATGTACCACTATTCATTCTTATTCTTTTTATGTTCTTGAATTTGCTGTTTTAGCTCTCTTTTTTAATTGGTAATGTTGTCATTATAGATCTAATTTTTCTTGTGGCCCTGATTTAGGGCTTGTTCTTATATAAATGCCAATAAAGAGAACTTAATTTTTAAAAAAAAATCAGATTCCTACTCTAGTGCACAAAAAATGAATAGTAACTACAATCAAGACAAATAAAATGAACACCGCAACATATACCAAAAAGAGAAACTACTCTAACATGGTTGCAGTGATAACCCCATAGCAATCCTACCAGCATTCTGTTACTTCTAAGTGCTAATCGTATTCTAGCACAGCAGAAAATGAAACATATTTTGAGTTTCAGAGATGGCATACACTTGCTTACCTGTTTGAATAATAAATATTTTGTTCAATGCAGCATTTTACAAATTTTACTAATCCTACATATTTAATTGACTGTTACATGTAAGTAAAGTAGGGGAATACCCAGAATAGAAAAAAACATATTTATGAAAAGACCATTTTTTTAGTGATTATGGCCAATATTTATACTTTTTGACGCAAAACTGCGCTAACGTAGTTTTGCGTCCAAAAAATTAGCGCCGGCTAACGCCATTCTGAAGCGCCATGAGGGCGCCGTATTTATTGAATGACGTTAGCCGGCGTTAGCCGCTGAAGCCGTCTGGTCTGCGTTAAAAAAAACGACGTACACCAGGCAGCGCCGGCGTAGGGGAAAATGGAGCTTGGGCGTCAAGAAATGGGGCAAGTCAGGTTGAGGCAATTTTTTCACCTCAACCCGATTTGCGCCATTTTTTTTCACTCCCAACCCCCATAGAAATGACTCCTGTCTTAGCAAAGACAGGAGTCATGCCCCCTTGCCCAATGGCCATGCCCAGGGGACTTCTGTCCCCTGGGCATGGTCATTGGGCATAGTGGCATGTAGGGGGGCACAAATCAGGCCCCCCTATGCCACAAAAAAAAAAAAAAAAAGACTTACCTGAACTTACCTTAATGTCCCTGGGATGGGTCCCTCCAGCCTTGGGTGTCCTCCTGGGGTGGGCAAGGGTGACAGGGGGTGTCCCTGGGGGCATGGGAGGGCACCTCTGGGCTCCTTCAGAGCCCACAGGTCCCTTAACGCCTGCCTTTTGCAGGCGCTAAAAAACGGCGCAAAAGCAGCCGTACGTCATTTTTTTTGACCCGCCCACTCCCGGGTGTGAATTTTGCCCGGGAGTATAAATCCGACGCACATGCCTCGGAGGCGATTTTTTAGATGTGAACGCCTACCTTGCATCTCATTAACGCAAAGTAGGTGTCCACGCTAAAAAATGACGCAAACTCCATGGACTTTGGCGCTAGACGCGTCTAACGCCAAAGTATAAATATGGAGTTAGTTTTGCGTCAAAATTGCGTCAAAAAAAACGACGCAATTCCGGCGCAAACAGAGTATAAGTATGCCCCTATATCTTCACCATTATCTACAGACCATCTAAAGAGAACACATAAGTAAAAGCTTTGTTTCAACTAGCTGCCACTAACTGGACATAAAACACGATTGAACAACCACTGTCATTCCAGCACTCCACTTTCAAGGTTTAGTGATAACATGTGATTTTCTTTTTTACCAGAAGCAAGAGAAAGCCAAAAGATGTTCAATAGACCCAAATGATGTTGGAGGACATATAGCATGTGCTGAAGGGTGGTGTGCTGCTTTTTAAGATAGCTTTTATCATACTTGATACTGTTCTTTAAAAGAAAGCATAGTAACTCTCTAATAACAATGTTCTAGAATGCTGTCCTGGATCACTGAAAATATAACAGCTATTCTAACGACACCTCCTGGACGTCAAGACATGCATTACGTTTTACTCCATGCCCCACAAAGAATACTTTGTCCCATTTGTGTATGCCCTAACCATGGTAAACAATTTAAATGCCCATTGTTGTGAAACACCTAAAGTCCATAGATGTTTTTACCAATAAATTAACCATTATAGGCCAGCACATTTTCTCCTCTGTTCCAGCTACAATAAAGTTAGCACCCGTTTTTCTGTCTAACACAGCGTTGCTCAATGGTCTTTCATTGGTGCTCATCATAGACTGAAACACACTTTGTTGTCCTGTTCGTGGAGAGCTCAGCTACTGGCTTGGATGTTCGCCTGTCCCACCCCTTATTACCTAAAAATAAATAGGCACATGGAGAGGGTTACCTATGAGGCAGAACAATTCCTGTGATGCTCTTTATTGATCTCAGAGGCCAATTAGGCCTGCATTCTATGGCAGCAGAATTACCTGTCTTTGAAAATGTCTCTATGCTACTGCAATTGATGTTACAGTAGGTAGCCTGGGACAATAACACACAATTGAATGTTGTTTTAGGTGTTTTATTTGTATTTTTCTTTCAGGGTAATCCCTCTTTCTTAGGTTCCTCCCTCCTGCATTTCTTAGCTGGTATCCTGGCCTTCTTTACTGGTCTGCCAAGCTTCTTCCCAATGTACTGGCTTCTTTCCCAACCCTAGGACACAAGAAGATAGGTTCCCTCAGAGTAAAACCATATAAAGGAATCAGCAGTTAAAGAAGAAATCTTGTGGTTAGTTGTGCACCCACCACCTTCGCATCCTCTCAACAACGCACCTATATTCTCGAGGGTTGCATTTATTTACCCACATCACCACCTCCATAACTGCAAATAATGTAAAAATGGCATTTCCATTTAACCATGACCCTCCTCCAGGGTCATGGGGGTGCAAACCTCAGGGTCCTTCTTCCCTTCCTCGTCTCCGGGTTCAAGAGTGGTTGGCTGGGTCTTGTGATGTTCTCTGTGTCTCTCAGCCCCGCTCTTACCCTCAGTGGCCTCTGTGGGCCCTCCTCCAGTGTTCTTAGCACGTGTCAATGCCTCCTGGGATGACCCACTCTCTCTCTCTCTTTTGGTACAGTTTGTGGCTAGATTCCATAGTCCCAGCTACTGTGCTCCACTTTGCTGCCTGTGCTGCTCACTCAGTCACTCTTCTCCTCTTCCTCTCCCTCTCTGCCCTCCACTTCTCCCTGTCGTCTTTTCTGGCTGGCTGAAGGCGGTGTCCTACTGTCATATTCAGTCATAGCAACTAGAGCATTGCTGCTTTGCATGTCCTCATGGATAGTGGCAGCCATATTGGAATTCTCGGCTTTGTCACCCAATCAATCAAAGTTGCTATCTTAGAATCAAAATGTTTGAGAAAAAGATTAGCAGTGGTTTGTGTGTAGTGCAAGAACACCACGTTAAGCTGTATTCACTCTTACCTGAAACATGTTTTCATTTAACTCAAGCTAGGGAAATAGATAAGGAACATCAATAAATCCATGGAGGTCTAAATTAACCTCCAGAAAAATCTTAGGCATAAAGTGTGAGTATCATCTAGGAGGCTATAGTTAAGAAGGGCTTGTAAAATCCAACAGTGGTTCAAAGGTAAGTCAAGTAATCAACTCAGTGGCCAAGAAATTAAAGTTGTACTCAAATTTCAGGTTTCACCCTCTATTTCCTGTGTCACATCTGAAACCCACACATGAGTAAACACAGCAGCAGCTACCTTACCAATTGACACACAATAGAAATATGAGGTACTGTCTATACATGTTTGGATGATTTATGCGATTGGTACTTGGAATTTTACATACAAAATCAAATTGATAGTGGGGCTCATGACTAATCGTATTTTACAGTGCCTCTGAACTGATGGGTGAACTCCATTGTCTTTTATAGAACACCCTTCCTTGCAACTCTGTTTATAACACTGTGCAAATACTGCAAATATTGAGCACCTTTATTTCTAATTTAAAATAATGTATACACGTTTCACTAGAATGGTTATTTTTATTTGTTTTGTTGAGAAATATGTGATATTGTCAGTGTTGGCCCTGGCCCTTTTGCAGGGTCATCCCCAAAATGTTTGCCTCCTTCTTCTAATTTTTTCTGATCATTTTTTGTTGGCTGTAGGACTCTGGGCACTTTATCGCTGCTAACCAGTGCCAAAATGCATATGCCCCCTGTGTAAATTGGGTGTGTAATGGGCTTTTCCATGATTGACATATTTGACTTATTAGCACGTGGCTCAGACCTGCCACTGCCATGTCTGTGAATGCAGTTTTAAACTGCCAATTCGACCAGGCAAGAGTACCCTCTTGCTAGGCCTAAACCTTCCCTTTTTATACATGTAAGGCACCCCTAAGGCGAGCCCTAGGTAGCCCGATGGGCAGGGTGCAGTGTATGTTAAAGGTGAGACATGTACTAATGTGTTTTACATGTCCTAACAGTGAAATACTGCCAAATTCTGTTTTCACTGTTGCAAGGCATTCCACTCTCATAGGTCAACTAGGGATCTGTCTTTAAATATCTTTTAAGTGTAGTTTCCCATATTGAGATATGGAGTTTGGTGTCTCTGAACTTAAAAATACATCTTTTGGTGCAGTTGTTTTTTAGATTGTCACTTTTAAATTGTAGAAAGTGGGCATTTTCTCTCTTAAACCATTCTGTGATTCTGCCTGCTTGTGTATTCCCAGTCTGGGTCAGACTGACACTTGGGCTGTTTATGAATCCCCTCTAGACAGTGAGAAAAAGGGAGCTGAGGTGTAGCCTGCATATCCTGATGGGCCATCTGGGCTAGAGTGGAGAGAGGAGTGGTCACTCACACCTGCGTGGGCTGTGCCTACCCTCACATAATGCAGTCTCCAACCCCCTTGGTGTGAGTCTGAAGCCAGGCCTGGGCAAGACAGGACCCTGTGAGTAAAAGAGACTTTCCTTCAATGTTTGCCAACTTCAAAGGCAGAAAGGGGTGTAAGTAGTCAACCAAAAACCCCAGATTTTCAGATTGCTTCTGCAACCAAGATGAAACTCTGCCAAGGAGAAGAGTAGAAGAGCTATAGGACATGAGCTGTGTCCAGGTCCAGACTGGAATCAACACCATGGGGCAATTACTTGCTGCACATTGGCCAATGGCTGCATCCAGAGTCTTTTGCCCTCATGGAGCTGGGTGCAAGGCTTGGACAAAAGCCAGGCTCAACTGCTTACTCTTTCTTACAAGGGTAAGGGTCATGCACAGTGATATATTACCTAATGAGGGCCCATCAGTCAATACATCTAGCTGAAGGTGGGATAGGGTATATTCAAGTTCTACACTGATGAAGGCTATAGACAGGTGGTATGGGTGGTTTGGGCTGCTGGGGGCTGGAATAGTGGCTTGGAATAGGACTTAGGGCCTTATTACAAGTACAGCAGTCCTAAGACCGCGGTATTTGTAGTGGTGGTCTGACTGATGCAATCTTGGCGGTCTGACCACCAGATTACGATGCTGGTGGTCGGACTGGTAGGAGACCACCACCACCACAAGGATCATGGATCCTGGTGGATTGGCAGCGGTGCAAGTCGTGGTTATGCATGGTGGTGCCAATATCGGCACCGCTGTGCTGATCACCACTTGCCTTTCTGTCAACCTTTTCATGGTGGGGTCACTGCCATGAAAAGGCGGTCAGAAAGGCATAGATGGGGCCACAGGGGGCCCTTGCACTGCCAATGCCCATGTCATGGGAGGTGCAGGGGTCCCCCTGTCAGCACACTTGAAATGTGCACTGTCTGTGAATTCTGAGTGTGCTACTGGTGCAGACAGTGCAGTGGTCTCAGAACTCCATTAGAGTCAAAACCATTGCCGCCACACTGTCTGTGCCAGGGAACCCAGCGGGGAATTTATAATACAGCGGTGCGGAGGCCGCCGGCTTGGCGGCCGTTTCCCCACCTTCATATTGTCCATCGACGGTCAGACCGCCAAATTCATAATGAGGCCCATAGTCATAGACCAGACCATGAACCTAGAACTTCAGTGAGGTGGCAGCAGGGGACAGAGTATGCCAAAAGTCTTGACCATATTTCCAAAATCCACTTCCGGCACCGTTAACCAGCTTCATACAGCTAGAGGCTATGCTCAGTAGATCATGGAAAAATTGGCTGCTGAACACAGTCATCAGAGGCTGCTCAGTATGGCCAAAGGTTGTATGCAGCTGGTCATGGTGGGATAGGATGGGTGAATTATATTATATAAATTCACTGAAAAATCGTAGGGGTGAGTTATTGTTATTGTCATTCAGATTAAACTAACATTATTTCTGAAACCCCAAGGAAATTTCCTTAAAAATGCACAGTTTAAGTTATTATTGGTAAAATTCAAAACCTAACAACCACTTCAGTCCCACAGACATGGAAGCCCACGTACACAATAAAACTGTCCCCTGCCTTCTGCTACTCATGATCTCATACATGACATCATACATGATGTCTCAAATAATTGCACAATTGGTTCAACTCATTTAGTATTCCCAGATTTTTTGCCGCCAGAGTCCACCTTTTTTAGATAAGGCCACTGCAACCCAGCTGGAGTAACTTGGCTGAGTACACGTAAACACGGTGCACATATGTGTAGATTCTGCATGTAAGACCACTGCCATGTGAAGCCCGGTAACTGTGCACAGGTAGCCTAGCACAGAGAGGACCCTGCAGTGTTAGATATTGACCTGGGGTAGGCCTTATAATACTAGTGGGTACTCATAGGTAGAATCAGTATTGTTTACTGTTTTGTCTGTAGTTACACTTTATTATATACATGGTAGAAATCTTCTTAGAGTGCAGTATCGCTTCCATTTGGCCTACAAAGTCCAGTAATATCTCAAACCGGAGTGAAAAGTATGTTCCAGGCCTGGAAATGCAGTTCCCAAGCAGATATATATAAAACTTATGGGCCATCAAGCATTTTCAGATTTCTGTGGCTCAGCTCAATCTCACAGCCCAGGCCACAGATCAGACCAGTGGTTTCTGGACAGGGGTTATTTTGAACTGTTCCAACATGTAGTGTAGGAGAGTTGGGACAGGGTAGGAGTGGTGATATTCCATCCTAGGATTGACTAAGAGTCTCTGGCGTCTAGAACCTTCCACCATCAATTAAAAACTCTTGCACAAGGGAGAGAAAGTGATGCTTGTTGTTAGAATTTGGACACTGGAGGCCATATTTATGGCAAAGTGGCGCACTGGAGGGCAGAAAGTCACTTTGATGCACTGTAATGTATCACTTGGAAAGGGCAGGAATACACTATATTTAAGTCATACAGCACATGCCTGTTCTTTCCCCCTGGGCTAGAGGACAATGGGCTGCCTAGCGCCATTGCAGGCACCCTTGCACAATGGTGCATGGGTGCCTGCACTGCATGCAGGATTGTTTTTGTACAGGAAGGTGCATCTTCCTGCACAAAAAATCCTTAGAGGCATATTCCTCCATGTATGTGTGATGAAAGAATGCATCGTTATGCCACTCATGGGGAGACATATTTTTTGGCATGTTCCCAGGTTTACCAGGTTTGGTAAATCTGGGAATGAGTCAAAAACATGGGTGCTGCGTGGGAACACCCATGCAACACCCATGGAATGACTCCCTTGCACATAGCAATGCAATGAAGTTATTTGTTGCTGTGTTGCATTACTCCAGATTTTTAAAGCCATTCAAAGCCACACAAAGTAGCTTTGCGTGTCTTCAAAAGTCTGACTTAGAGATTTGTGTCACACATGTACCATGTTGCATGGTAAAAGCATGATGCAAGGCTCTCATAAATACGCCTATGGGACTGTAAAGTGGCAGTAGCATTGAACAACTGGAAAGACAATCCCCCTGATACCCTAAAGGACTAAGGACTGTGCCTCCAGTTGACCCCAGGACCAGTGGGTCTCTTCAAGGGCCAATGAGGCTGGTCCCTTTACACTGGAACCTCTTCTCTGTGCCCTCACTAAACCAAGAAATTAGACAGCACCATCACACTCCCCAAAGGAAGAGACAAAGTGGCCTGGAACCCCATCTTCAGGCCCCAATGCTAAGGGAGGTGGTGGAGCACATTGCGCTTCCAAGTGACAAGGGAAGGCTCAGGGACCCCATCTCCAGGCCCCTAACAATGGAGAAAATAGGGCACTGCCCCACTCCCCCCAACAGTGGTAGGCTCACTCCCTCTAACCCATGCTCATGTATGGGGGAGTGGGTAAGCCGCCACAAGAAGGCACCCAGCCCACATGAAGTGGCCAGGAAAGAAGCACACTGCCGGCTCACCCAACAACAGGACAGGAGGCTGGCAGGGTGGAGAGAGCAAGCACGGGCAGCCAAGATGGGCCTCCTGAGCAGTCTCCAATGAAGAGACAAGGAGGGATGCCGAGTTAGGACTAGACACCCCAAAAAAAGAAAAAGAAAATAAGTTATGTGGCATGAGGCAGCCTGCAGAAAAAGAATGTGGCCAGAGCCACCTAGTTCATATTCATACTGCCGCAAGGGAGTGCCCCATAATGCCCTGCTCGGCCAAAGTACCCAATGTTTCTATACAATGTGGTCGCCCCAGGGTGGCAGGGCACCACCAACGAAAAAGAGAGAATGCGGGGGCTGCATGAGTGCAGCATCTTCCCCTGAAAGAACTTTGAAATAGGTACTGACGCTATGTCCGCACTCAGATAAATTAGGGACCTACCAGGATTTTCACTGTTATTTCAAGCATTCCCTTGGCTGGATCTTTTCCTCTACAGTTATAAGTGCAGCGCTCTCTAAGGTTTAGTTCTATGGTTGCATTTTATGTGTTCTGAAAGTGTAGGACGAAGTCACAGACACATGCTTTGTTCATTTTATGTGCTATATTTATAAAAATGCTGACAGTTGTTTTTGATCTATGTTTAAGTGATTTATTAATCTTAACCCCCATATTGTAATGTGCCCTCGTATAGGTGAGAGTACTGTGACTTTGGGGTCATGATTCTTTAGGAAGTCAAATGTGATTGCAGGACGTCACCTAAGGTATTTTCTATCCACCTCATGCATATATGTGTTAAGTCATGCATAGTATTTAGTAGTGTGTGTGCTAAATGTACTTTCCCTTTTCTAAAGAAAAAGCACTGAATGGACAATCATTTGAGTGTTATTGCTGCATGCCAGGATGGGGGTTACTAGCCAACACCATCTCATCTAAGTAGGCCTTGGACTGCTCTACTTGCTACTTTGAGAGAGTCAAGCACTAGTTCCTAGTGGGGGAGAACTGTGGACCTATTACTTGTGCAGGCCTCATATCCTCCACAACTAATAACCCAGTTTTTACACAAATGACATCATCAATTAAATCACTGATTATCCCACAAATTACATAACTGATGACTGATGAGATGTGAAATCAGCAAGGTTTGGGTGAAATGGGGGCTAGGCACTAGATATGGACTAGTTTACACCTGGTGAAAAGTTCTTATTATACGCATCATTAGAACATGCAACTATGTAAGTGCACATAGCCAGAGGCCAGCGCAATAGGTTATAGCCATGCAGGTCTGGACGTGGGGCACTGGCATTTGCTAAAGACCATGCACAGTGGGTTATGCGTACATGGAGAAGGGGGGACAAAAATCAGGCCCTGTGCCAAAATTCAAAGATAAGGTGTGGATGCAGGGTCCACCCACAGCTAGGCACAGTACCCAACAGCCCTGGTGCATGACTGAAGGCCCTGAACACTGTACCATGTCTAAGCATGGACAAGCCCAAAGCTTACTTATCCCCTGCGCTTTGCTTCTGAAGGCTACTTGAAGTTCCCTTTATGCAAACTCAGACCTGAGCATTGGCCTGGATGAGGGCAGACTTTGTTCTCGGGCACAAGGCTAACCAAATAACAGGTCCTGCTCTCAACCCCTGCTACGCACGACCTCTGACCATTCGCCGTGTGTTACTTCCATACAGAGCTTTTGCACACATTGTATAACACATTATACTGATTTTATTAATGTCAACATTTATGTCATCAAGGATGTCATTTTAAATTTGAGTGGTGTCATGTGTGATGTCATGAGCAGCCCATGGCGGAGATTTGGGTCATTATTTGCGGACCTTAACATAAGTTTCATAAATTTGAAAAATTAGTGTTTAATGGTAACCATAAGATCGCATAAATTTTGTTATGTATCGAGTATATTTACACAAACATACGTTTATATATTTATATACCATCTTCACTGTTGAAAAAAACAAAAGAAACGGGTCCAGCTTTTCTTTCCTTACAGCATAATGCAGTATTTCCTTTGTGTGAATCTTTTAATATGGAAGTCTGCTATTTCTGTTTTCGGATATATTCCCAATGGCCTATTTGTAAAGATCTCACAGAGACTGTATAAGTTATGATAAAGTTATGACATTCATTATATAATGTGACTGTCATGTGAGTGTGAGGTCATTACCTATGCATTATGAAAGAGTATGACATTGCTACCAAAACTAGATACATATCACAGGTTTGTGAATTTGGAGTGAACAAAGAAACTGAAATATCTTTGAGATACATTTTTCTGTAACCACTCCGGCCCACAAAAGCACATGTGCCCTTTTCTGCAGTGGTCGCCCCTCCATTAGGACGGCGGAGCGTCACTCCCCCAGGCAGCAGCAGAAGCTTCAAAACTTTCACAACAAGAGGATAATAAACTATTATCCCCTCCTAATGAAAGGGGTGGGGCATCTGGGAAGGGGAGCAGTGAGGGGGACCACTCAGCACTTCCGCTCAGAGCACATGTGTGTTTGGCCATCGTCTCAGGCCAGCCAAACATACATGTGCGGTAGGCTCTCTCCAGCCCAGCAACACAGCTGCCGGGCTGAAGAGAGCCTGCACAAACTCCCAGTCTGCCTGGGAGCGCCCTGGCTGGGCGTTCCCAGCCCATGCTGATGCTGCTTTGTGCAGCATCAGGTTTGGACGCAGGGCAGGCTGGGAGCCTGTGCCTGCATGCAGCCAGCAGGGAAAAGGAGCACGGCGCAGGACGGCATCAGAAAGGTAAGTGTTCATTTTTTTAAATTCTATTTTATTAAAATTTAGATCCATCACAAGTCCAGGAAAAATCAGTGATTTGCACAGGTTTAAAACTGTGATTTTTTAAAAAAACTGACAGTCATTTTTCTCATGTATAAAACTCCTTTCCCCGTAAAACAATTACATTTTTTGGATTTTTGGTGTTGTGGCTGAATTACTGCACAACTTATGTCAGGTTCATTCTGCTGTAAATTTAGAGATATGATAAGTGTAAACAGTACAATCTCAGACCTCTGCTGACTATTACATTTTTGTCGTTTTCATTGCGATCTTTCCAGTCAATAAGGCATATCAATCAATCAATCAGGGGATTTGTAAAGTGCACTACTCAGCCGTGAGGGTGTCAATGTCAAGGCGCTGAGGAGGGGAGGGGAGAAGGAAGGGGGAGGTGCTGCTACTGCTCAAACAGCAAGGGATGCAAAACTAATTTCCATTCATTTCCAGTCATGCAAGGTATGCGCTACATTTTCAGTTAAGAAAGCAATCAAGTCGTAGACGTTGAGAACTAGTCAAAGTGCTGAAAAAAAATGTTACCAAAGTAAGCTGGTCTGAAAACATATATATATATTTTTTTTAGCAAGCAAGTTAAACTCATACAAACTACTTAAAACAGTAACACCCCCAAGAATGCGAACATATGTTCAATATATTTTGAGTAATTGCTGGAGGCCATTACCTGAGCGAAGCCTGAGGTATAGTTTCAGTGCTGGCTGGGACCTGAACACCCTTCTCCCATTCTTGCTTCCATGAGTCAGCAAAGAGGTAATATTCTCCTAGATTAACATGGTGGGAGTCAGGAATTTTCATGGCACTAATGAGGTCCTTCCGGAAAACCTCAGCAGGCTTCTTCTGGTCCTTTGTTGCACTTTTCGATTTGCTCCTGCACTTTGAACAGTTGAAAAAGGAAGTGGAAGGACTTTCATTGTCTGAACTGTTGCTGCTGCTAGGATTCCTGTGGCATTACATTGTGACGCATATGTTGTGTCTATTGGAAGGCCTGTGCAGTGAGGCCTATTTGCATAACGTTTGTGACGCAATGTTAATTAAAGAATACAAGGACACCACTTGATAGTTACTGCGCACCCGGAGCAAAACCCCGGGTCCTTTTATTGACCTCGGTTAATGTCACTGGGTAATACCAATATTTTATTACTGTGCATGGGAGATGGGTAGAATCTCCCTGCCCTACTGAACGTCATGGGCTGGCCCATGACAAACATAACATTCCTCCTTTACCCAAAATAAAACCTAAAACAAATATATATAAATTACAACTATACCACAGGGCCCCACCAGGTAGTGTGTGAAAGAAATAACCCCTCATAAAATCAGTCAGCTACAAATCCTTGCAGCCTGGCTGATTTTGCTGGACGAGGATGCAAATGAGAATGTTCCAAACCTTGACTAGGAGGTAACACTCCAACTGGCAGGGCTTCAGACATTCCCCGATCAGCATCGTGAGGAACTTCCGAACTCTGCACATCTGCACCCCTCCTGTCAGCTGACAGAGGGTCAGCACACACCACCCCAGGGGTCTGCGACGTAGATTTGCTATTGCCACACTCCACACTTCCTTCCTCTCCTTCTTCACACAGATTGGCTGATGGAGAGCTCTGTTCTTTGTCCAATAGAGTAAAAAACAATGACAAGAGGTCTAGAAAGCGGAGAGCAAAGGAGCGGGACATTCATGTAGGAGATTATGGCGGTCATTCTGACCGCGGCGGGCGGCGGTCGCCGCCCGCCATGCGGTTACCGCCGAATGACCGCACCGCGGTCAAAAGACCGCAGCGGTCATTCCAACTTTCCTGCTGGGCCGGCAGGCGACCGCCAAAAGGCCGCCCGCCGGCCCAGCGGGAAAGCCCCTGCAACGAGGAAGCCGGCTCCGAATGGAGCCGGCGGAGTTGCAGGGGTGCGACGGGTGCAGTGGCACCTGTCGCGATTTTCACTGTCTGCAAAGCAGACAGTGAAAATCTTTGTGGGGCCCTGTTAGGGGGCCCCTGCACTGCCCATGACAGTGGCATGGGCAGTGCAGCGGCCCCCAGGGGCCCCACGGCACCCGTTCCCGCCATCCTGGTTATGGCGGTGGACACCGCCAGAAACAGGCTGGCGGGAAGGGGGTCGGAATCCCCATGGCGGTGCTGCAAGCAGCGCCGCCATGCAGGATTCCCTGGGCCAGGGGAAAACCGGCGGGAAACCGCCGGTTCCCCTTTTCTGACCGCGGCTTTACCGCCGAGGTCAGAATAGCCCAGGAAGCACCGCCAGCCTGTTGGCGGTGCTTCCGCCGCCCTCCGCCATGGCGGTCATGGACCGCCAGGGTCAGAATGACCCCGTATGTCCTTGTACGTAACCGGAGAAGTGGAAGCAAGTTTTTGATGCCTTTTGAAAAAGACCCGTGGGTGGTGATGGCAATTGGTGACGAGCGGGTGCCTGCTCCCTCGCGCCCCTACCTGTTGTCCTGGTGTGGGAGACGGTGGATCGTCTCCGTCATCGTCTGTTCTCCGCCTCCTTTGCTCGGCGGCTGATGACTATTTCCTGCACGCCGGCTGCGAGCGTACGAAGTGAGGCAGCGGTGGAGGCGTGTCTGATGTACCTGGCCTCCTGTTGCTGCAGAGTTTGTTCCGGCGGCCCGAGGTGTTGTGCTGGGGGTGGCCTTTTCCCCGTATTTAGCCCCACATGCCGGGCATCATTTTCGTCTGTCACTGTGGCAAAGAAGGACGTCGGAGTGAAAAGAAGACTCCGTGAGCGAGGCAAGTGGTGACCATGAAATTCACATGCACAGTTTCTCTTCTTAAAAAAAAAAAAGAACAAAAATACGAAGGAAAGAAATAAAACAACTTGTAATAGCACGTGACACACTGGATGACCTGGAACAAGCTGTGCACTATTTTGGGCATTTGTGATCCAAAGCCACACATCCGGATACTGCCATTTCTTCCAGACTACACTGTCTCATGCAAAGGTCATGAGGTGGCAGTGATGATTCCCACCTGCACATGTCTAGGTCAGACCACCTGTATTTTGATGCGCATGTAAAAGACTTTTCATGTACCAGTTTTCATACTACGAATGGCACAGGTATGAGTGAACTTTAAGTAATACAAAAAAAAAAACACTTCAGCTGAGATGGCCATGTTGTCAGTCCCTGCATTAGAACCGTTTCTTGTGGAGGGTCCCCCTTCTGCCCAAGCTGCCAGGTGGAAGGAATGGGTCGATAGATTGGAAAACTATTTTGCAGCTACGGCACTGGACGATGAGAGATGCCGCCCCATGCTCCTGCACCTAGGGGGACAGCCATTCATAAACGTGGAAGGTCTGTTGTGGAGGAGGGCCCACCTTTCACTTAACAGTCGTTAAAAAGGGCTCTGACAGCCCATTTCGAACCTCTAGCGAATCTGGACTATGAGCAACTCCCAAATGAGTCTGTCGACATGTTCTATGTAAGGCTGAAACAGCTAACACATACATGTACACTGCTGGATGCTGAAGATGAAATTTGTACGCAGTTCATATAGGGATGTGCATCTGTAAAGCTGCAAGAAAACATACTACAGGTACCTGGCATGGCAATGGTGAATATTCTCATGATGGGCAGATCTAAAGAGTTGTCAAAAGTACGGACAGCCCACATGGATGCAGCATTGCAGACTCACGTCAAGAGTGAACCGGTGAACAGTAGTGGGAAAAAAGAAAGGTAGGCAGAAGGCTGCTTCGAGCTCTCGATATTGGCTCTTATGTATTGGCCCATTCCCTCATCAATTCCATGTCCTGCTCAATGCAAGAAATGCTCAAGCTGCAATAAAATGAACCATCTTGCAAAAGTTTGTCATCTGTGCATCAGTAGTCGCAGAAATCAAAGACTGTCAACGTAGTGCAGCATCATAGGTGAAGATGATGATCTAGATGACGATGAAGAGGAAGAAGGGACTGTCCATGTGATTCATGCTCTACAGCCGGGGGCATCCTCGGAAGCGGATACCATGATGTTCTATCTCTCTTGCAGGTCACAAAATTAATGCGTTGATTGACACTGGTGCGTCCATCAATATACTGGCGCAGTCACTGTTGAAAACTATTCCCATCCAGCCTCATCTAAAGCCTACCTCAACTCAAGTGTATGCATTTCGGTCGTCACAACCTTTGCCATTAGCCGGGGTTTTCACCACCACTTTATCTCACAAGAAGAGTTCTGTGCTCACAAGAGTGTTCTTGACAAACACTGGGCCTGACATGTTACTGAGCTGCGGAACAACGGAGCAACTCAACCTCGTATCGTTTGATTTCAGTGTGCACTTCGGCACTGTGGATACTCTCCTTAATGAGTTTGGGCAGCTTTTTGAGTGGATTGGGTGCCTGAAAGACAGCATGCTATGGTTGCATACTGACAAATCCATACAGCCGGTAGCCCTGAAACACCGCAGGGTGGCATTCCATCTACGTCCAAAGGTGGAAGAAGAGCTCCGAAAGTTGGAGCAGGCTGACATGATTGAGAAAGTTGATGGTCCCACACCATGGGTTTCACCCATTGTAATTGCACGAAAACCCAAACAGCCAGGAGATGTGAGAATCTGTGTGGACATGTGCCTGCCAAATGTCACCATTAAGCGAGAACTTCATTTAACACTGACGGCAGATGACATTGTTGCGGAGGTTGCAGGGTTACAATGGTTCTCGAAAATGGATCTGCGGGCTGGATATCGTCAGCTCATGCAAGACCCGGACTCTAGAGGCATAACCACTTTCTCCACTCATGTGGGTCTTAGAAGGTACAGACGGCTGAGTTTTGGGATTTCAAGTGCAGCGGAGGTGTTTCAGGACACTATTAGAGGGGTGCTTGCTGGTTTGCCCTGAGTGTTCAGTGTAAGTGATGACATTCTTGTGCATGCTCCCACAATGGAGTTACATTTGCAACGTCTTCGAGTAACATTCTGAAAGGTTCAGAATAATGGTCTGACGCTTCACAAAGACAAGTGTGCCTTGCAGAACAAAGTGGCATTCTTTGGTTACAGTTTCTCTGGGGAAGGGGTCATGCTGGACCCTGCCAAGGTAAAAGACATTCAATCAGCAGCTGCCCCCACCAATGTCTCTGGTGTCCATAGTTATTTGGGCTACTACTGCGGGCGTTTTAAAACTTAAAACTTAACAGCCCTGACAGCCCCTCTGAGGAATCTCATAAAAGCCAATGCGCTGTGGGAGTGGGGGCCTGAACAAGAGATTTCATTCCAAGCCACTAAGTCAACATTGTCAGAGCACATGACACTGGTGTATTTTGATCCCTGTAAGGAGTCGGAGCTCTCTGTTGATGCCAATCCCACAGGTTTGGGAGCTGTGTTGGCACAAAAACAACTGGATGGAGAGTGGTCTCCGGTGGCTTATGCCAGCTGTGCATTGACAGAAACTGAACAGCGCTATTCACAAATTGAAAAGGAGGCCATTGCAGTGCATTGTGGCTGCAGGCATTTCCACCTTTATTTGTATGGACAGCCTTTCATAGTACACTCTGACCATGAGCCCATAATACCACTGTTTAATGGATCCTCTATCAAACTACTGCCTTGCATCAAAAAGTGGATTTTGCAGTTGCAGGATTATAGTTTTCAAGTGGTATTCAAACCTGGATCTTTTAACCCAGCGGACTACCTATCAAGACTCGCCCGACCAGCTACGTCTCAAGAGATTGCGAATGCAAATGAAGTGGAGGAGTATGTGAGGTTGGTGGTAGAAAGGTCTCGCCCATTAACCATTTCTATTGATGAGATAAAATTGGCCACAGATGGTGATGAGTGTTTACAGCTTGTGTTATCAGCGGTGGAATCTGGAAAGTGGCACAATGTTCTTCAAAATAGGACTCTCAGAACGGTAGAGGCTAGGATGATGTTATCTTCATTACACAAGGTCAGGAATGAGCTGGCCATATCTCCGGAAGGATGTTTATGAAGAGGCCCGAGATTCGTGATTCCTGCCTCTTTGCAGAATTCCGTAGTGGAGCTGGCACATTCTTTGCACCAAGGAATAGTAAACACAAAGTCAAGATTGAGAAGCAAGGTGTGGTTTCCTGGGCTTGATGATCAGGTGGAATGAACAGTACACCACTGTGCAATGTGTCAAGCGGATGGTCCAGCTGAGAGTCCCCCACCGGTCATAACTGAAGTCATCAATCCTATCCCGTGATTTCAGGACTGATTTCGGAAGCTAACCAGATGGTCTTAACTTGCTGGCAGTGGTGGATGATTTCTCTAAATATCCTGATGTGGAACTTGTAGAGTCTCTGACTGCGTCTCAGATCATTCCTCATTTTGAAAAGATCTTTGCCACCCATGGTTTGATACAGGAGCTACGCACAGACAATGGACCGCCTTTTTCGAGCCAAGAGTTTGCTGAGTACTTGAAAAGTTGAGGAATCCTTCATAAAAAGATCACTACTCATTGGCCTCAGGCTAATGGAGAAGTGGAATGCTTCATGAGGACTCTCAACAAAGTGTTGCGGATTGCAGTGGCTGGTGGTCACAATGTGGACTGTGCTGTGTATGCATTTTTGAAGGAATATCATCTCACTCCTCACGCCACCACGGGAGTGACACTTAGCTCTTTATGCATGAATCATCAGGTTCGAGACACCAGTCCTCATGTGCAAGAATCCTCTGAACTTCATGATAGAGTCCGGGAGGCATTGTCCAATAGATTAAAAAACAATGACAAGAGGTCAAGAAAGCGAAGAGCAAAGGAGCGGGACATTCATGTAGGAGATTATGTCCTTGTACGTAACCGGAGAAGTGGAAGCAAGTTTTTGATGCCTTTTGAGAAAGACCCGTGGGTAGTGATTGCAAAAAAGGTACTATGGTAACTGCAAGAAGGAAGCATGAAATTGTCACAAGGAACATTTCATTTTTCAAGATGTTCCGCCTTGAAGGTGGTGGAATGGACAAAGAACAGAGCTCTCCATTGGCCAATCTGTGTGAAGAAGGAGAGGAAGGAAGTGTGGAGTGTGGCAATAGCCAATCTACGTCCCAGACCCCTGGGGTGGTGTGTGCTGACCCTCTGTTCGCTGACAGGAGGGGTGCAGATGTGCAGAGTTCGGAAGTTCCCCACGATGCTGATCGGGGAATGCCTGAAGCCCTGCCAGTTGGAGTGTTACCTCCTAGGCAAGGTTTGGAACATTATAATTAGCATCCTCGTCCAGCAAGATCAGCCAGGCTGCAAGGATTTGTAGATGACTGATTATATGAGGGGTTATTTCTTTCACACACTACCTGGTGGGACCCAATTTGAGAGTTACTGCGCACCCGGAGCAAAACACCAGGTCCTTTTATTGACCTCAGTTAACATCCCCAGGCAATACCAATATTTTATTACTGTGCAGGGGAGATGGGTAGAACCTCCCTGCGCTACTGAACGTTATGGGCTGGCCCATGACAAACATAACAGCATCCTCGGCTCTGTTGGTGCCAAATCAGATGCAGGGCTCCCTCAGCGCTGCTTTCCCAGGCCGGCGGCCCCGTGCTTCAGCTGATCCCCGACGTACCAGGTGCCTGGCAGTGTCCGACCGGGAGCCACCCGTCCGGGACCTCGGGCCACTGCGCCGAGGCTGCCAGGATAGCCAGCGAGACCCTCCTGGGTCATGCGCAGCCCCCGGCTCGCAGGAGGCCACAGACAGAGCCCGGCGCTCACCTCACAGCCTCGTCGCGTCTGTCGGAGTGAGGCGCGGCCTGTATCGGCTCTGTGAGTGAGGGAGGCCCATGCCCACATCGTCCCAGGTCCGCGCTGGTGAATGGGCCACCCTGAGCGCTAGTGACCACCTCAGCCCCGGCCCCCATATTACTTTTCATTCTCATTAACATAATTCACCTTCATTGTTTAATGCATTTTTATTCCAGTGTGGTATAAGAATGTTATTCTTGGTTTCTTTGTATGTTTTTATTAACATGCTCATATATGACTTCAAAAAGTGCCTTTTGACATGGTGATTTTAAAGAACACTCCAAAAATGTAAAATAAAGGACCAGATGTATGAACTGTCCTATTTGCTATGACCAATTTGTGATTTTTTTGTGAAATGCAATTAGGTAATCACAATTATGCATGTACATACAGTGGTTGAGTGACATGTGCGATTCGCAAAAGAGCTGGTTCCTTATTTTAGAAAGGGCATTTAGCCTTTACCTAAAGTGCGAATGCAGTCACAATTAGTGAACATGCTCACTTACGTGCAAAAATGCTTCCTGGCTCAGGGTGACGATCCCACAAACAGAAAATGCTGCACATCAGAAGCCAGGAAAGCAGGCAGACAAGGGGTGGAGAACTGCTGTACTAGTAAAGTCACCTGAGGAGCACCAAACAACAACTTGTGAGGACAGGAATGACCAGCTGAGAACCAGAGAAGGAGGCAGGGGACAGAAAGTGGAAATTGAAGTTCTCATAAACAGGAACCAGAAATTTTGACAGAGAAGAGCTGCAACAACTATGACCTTCTGTTTGGGCTGTAATCTATGACTGTGTATGGGACATAAAAGCATAAAATTTAGAAGGAGATGGAACAGATAATAAATGCTGTAGGTGTGGCATAGTGCTCTGTTAAAGAGATACAGAAGAGGTGGTACGACTTCAGGTCTGGCACCAAACAAAAGGTCGCAACATGCCTGAGTGAGTCCCGGGCAACAGGAGATGAACCCTTAAATGTACCCCCACCGACTATACTGGAGGCAATGATAGAGACTACCCTGGAGCCAGAAGCAGTCATTGGGTCTGCCAATCAAGTGTAAAACTTTAGTAATTGTAACATTTCTCAACTTAAAAATGTATTTGTCACGCATGTAAAAACAGAACGAATACAGACATATCAGTATGTATATATAATAATGTATTGTACAGATAATAAAAATCCAATACACAAAACAGACATATCAGTATGGTTAATTCTATAGCAAAGGTTACACTTATAGTGCATTATGGGACTCGTAGTCAAAAAGAAACACACTAGTCAGTGTCAGACATTAATTACATTAACTATTACAATGAAAGAGAATTGTGTTCCCCATGAAATCAATAGTATGTCCATTATTCAAACAGATGCACCTGTGAAGACATTTAGGCCCTCATTACAACCCTGGCGGTCAGTGTTAAAGCGGTGGTAATACCTCCAACAGGCCGGCGGAAAAACTAAATAGGATTTGGACCATGGAGGTTACTGCCATTCAAAACCGCCACTTTAACACACCGACTGCCAGGGTGGTAACGGACGCTCGGCTGGAGACTTCGTTCTCTAGCCTGGCGGCTGCCACAATCCCACCCTCGGGATTACGACCCGGCCTACCGCCATGGATTTCGTGACAAACATACCACCACGAAAAACATTGAGGAATCCCTTCCCTAGCACTGATAGGGGTCTCCCCCTGCCCCATCCCCCTCCTAAGAGTCCTCCCCTACTCTCCCCCTCCCACTCCTGCCACCCGCACAAATACACACCCACAGACGCACCCATATACACACATGCATACCCACCACCACCCATGCATGCACACATACATACCCACACACCACAACACACAACAACATACCTTGTCACACACATGCATTCACAACACACAACACTCACAATCACTCATTCATTCATGCATCCTACGCGACTCAAACCTGCATACACGCATACCACTTCAAACACCCCCCCCCCCACATACACACAACACCCCCACCCCCCTCTCCGGGGTCCTCCAGCTGGAGACGGTCCACGGCGCTTCTGTCAGCAGCAGTGTCTGCCAGCAAAACACTGCCAGGCCATATCCTTGCTCCTGATACGGTCAGCGGTGTTTTGCTGGGGTGGCGGTGCTGCTGTCAGCAGCGCCGCCTTACAGCCATCCGCCGCCATGACCTTTGGCGGTGTTCTGCCAGCATTCTAGCGGAATACCGTTGGTGATCATGATACCGGTAGACGGCTGGTAGCCACAGTGGCGGTATGTTGGCGGCTGTTGCCGTGGTGGTAGGCGGTTGATACCGCCAATTTTGAAATGAGGGCCTTAATGCCCATTTCATGAGCAGTGTTAGGCCCCTCATCAGGACTCCATTGCAGCTTGCACCACACATTGCACCTGCTATGCTGCGAATAATAGTAACAACACAACTACTAACTATCACACTCCTAGATATGTGACACTTTGGGCTATTTCAGGCCCCCGAAGCAGGTATTAGTCATTTCAATGTATATTGAATTAATAAACAATTGTTTTTATGGTCACATGTAAATTAGCCAGATAGCGCCTTCTTGTGACAGACTGTCACAAGCACCGGTGTTGACAATTAAGTATCGGTGCCGAGCGCCGGGAAACCATCAGCTCAAATTAAGCACTGTTGTTGAGGAAGAACACTCACAAATAGTGCAGTAAGAACTATTACTGTTTGTGAGTCAGCCCACAACACCTCATGGCCACTCCAGCAGTACGTCTTACTCACCACAGCCATCTTCATTTGCGGATGGGGGTTCTATACAGCTGCCCACTCCAATCCTGCAGCCAGTAGTCAGATCCAGACAGCAGCATACCACAGTGCATACTCATAGGCACCGTGATAGTTCAAATATCAACCAGCCCTTAGAGTCTCAGGCAACTGCAGAACATCAAGTGGTGTTTGGTGGGCTTGGGGCATCCATTCTGCAAGTTCAGCGCCTGCAGCACAAACAAATTAAAAATGTGAATTGAAATTTGCAGAACATGCAGCATACCATTTCTGTGTGTTTCAACACAGTGATGAATCAGCTGGCAGATAATCAATATAGGATGGACAATAAAATGGACAACCTAACAAGTGCCCTAGAGAAACTATGCACATAAATGGCAGAGACCACTAGCAATTAAAGGCAAAGAGAGAGGAGCAAAGCTGTGTGTATAGATGCCCTAACAAAATCTATTGAAAGGCTTGCACATGCCACCACTACCTTATCAAAGCGTACTGTGACGTTACAGGTAGAAATGAGCCACTTCAGTGGGGATGTGTTGACGGGCCTCAGCCAGATTACCACTGCAGTGGAAGCCATACAAACAGCATAAATAGGAAGTAGGGTGGGTGCAGAGCATTGTGATAGGAGTTGTCTAGCATGAGCAGCATCGCAGCGGATTCCATTATGGACGCAATCACAAAAAGCAATAAGGGGCGGCGATCTGGGAGTGCCTATATTTGTTAACTTATTTCTTGTTGGTTCTGTAACCCACATACATGATGTCTTTGTATTCTATACATTTTTGAAAATAACAAAATGTTTGAAAACTGTTATGAAACTGTTGTGAAGCAAACAAGTGTAGTATCATGTGTTACATTTTGTGGAATGGAATATATGTTATCTTGAGAAGTAATGAATAGCAGTGTGGTCCCTACCACTTTACCTCTCCAATAATCTGCTCTCCTCTGTTGGCTGCTGAAGAGGTGGGCCTGGAGCTTCATCCTCTGAATTTGATTCCCACAGCACAATGTGTATGCCTCTTCTGCAGGCAAAATTGTGTAGGGTGCACATGTTGCTACTATCTTACATGAAGTTTCTGATACATATTGTAAGGCACCCCCACTCCTATGTAGACAGTGTAAACGTGATTTCAGTAGGCTAAGGGGCATATTTATACTCTGTTTGCGCCGGAATTGCGTCGTTTTTTTTTACGCAATTCCAACGCAAAACTAACTCCATATTTATACTTTGGCGTTAGGCGCGTCCAGCGCCAAAGTCCATGGAGTTTGCGTCATTTTTTAGAGTGGACACCTACTTTGCGTTAATGATATGCAAGGTAGGCGTTCCCGTCTAAAAAAGTGACTCTGAGGCATGTGCGCTGTATTTACACTCCCGGGCAAAAATGTCGCCCGGGAGTGGGCGGGTCAAAAAAAATGACGTCCAGCCGCTTTTGCGTTGTTTTTTAGCGCCTGGTCAGGGCAGGCGTTAAGGGACCTGTGGGCTCCGAAGGAGCCCAGAGGTGCCCTCCCATGCCCCCAGGGACCCCCCCTGTCACCCTTGCCCACGCCAGGAGGACGCCTAAGGATGGAGGGACCCATCCCAGGGAACATAAGGTAAGTTCAGGTAAGTATATTTTTTTTTTTGTGGCATAGGGGGGCCTGATTTGTGCCCCCCTACATGCCACTATGCCCAATGACCATGCCCAGGGGACAGAAGTCCCCTGGGCATGGCCATTGGGCAAGGGGGCATGACTCCTGTCTTTGCTAAGACAGGAGTCATTTCAATGGGGGTTGGGAGTCGAAAAAAATGGCGCAAATCGGGTTGAGCGGATAATTTTGCCTCAGCCTGACTTGCCCCATTTTTTGGCGCCCAAGCTCCATATTCCCCTATGCCGGGGTTGCCTGGTGTACGTCATTTTTTTTGACGCACACCAGGCAGCGCCGCCGGCTAACGCCGGCTAACGTCATTGAATAAATACGGCGCCCGCATGGCGCTTCAGAATGGCGTTAGATTTTTTGACGCACAACTGCGTTGGCCCAGTTGTGCGTCGAAAAGTATAAATATGGCCCTAAATGTCTGCTCAAGCACAGTCCTGGTGCAACAATATGCAGTGTTGTATTGCCTTTCATTTTCAGTGGTGGAAAAAGTGTAGGGCGTGAGAATCCAGGGACATAGTGCATACGCATTGTTACCTGAAAAACATATATTAGTATAAGACAACAAACATTTTGTGAGAATTGGGCAAAAACACAACTGTATTTACATTTCTTCTCAGTACCTAATAAATATTCATCATCTGCTCCACTCTTTCCTGTGAATTCCTCTGTGCCTAAACTTGAAGGACTCATGGGTTTATCCTGGATATTATGACACAATATCAGTTATTATATGGCGGGCATTGCATACCACTTGAATATTCAAGATTGGATGGAGGACATTTAGGCATATGTGTCCCATTTATGCACCCTATGCCATGGGGAAATTTTGAAATTCTATAAAATTGCAAATTTATACTTTGCATTTCCTGAACATTCCTGGGCACTTATATGTGGTGGTGGATGTAGAGAAGCATAGCATCTAGGACTGACCAGAAGAAACGTAAAAGTACACTTTCAGACACCCCTCCTGCAACAGCTATCACATCCTGGTAACTGCCTGAGGCTAAGAGGTGTAACAAGCACAACACCTGAACAGGAGTGGGGATGGAATTGCTGCACAGACTTCTGCTTTCTAGATGTGTCTTTAAAGGGGCTATTATTTCTATTAGCCTGTATTTGTTATATGTTTCTTCCTGTATTTATTGAAAAATGGTCAGTATTACTCTGAAAATCTTCTTTTGTCTCCGCCTCCTCCCCTGCTGTGCTGCCTGCATGTTCATCCTCCTTGCAATCACATACAGGGCAGCAGTTGCAGAAAAACCTGATGTATTCTGGGCCTACTTTAATATTTTGCACCCAGTTACCGCCTGGTTTGAATTGGTGATACATTTTATGGGCAAATGGGTCATGAAGCAACTAGTTGCTATTTGCAACTGTCTGTAAGATCCTGTTCCAGTATCGCTGTTAGGGATTTGTAAATTTTGACTCACTATTTTTGGTTGCATAAAATACTGACTCACAATACTGTCACATCATTGTTTTTGGGTTGTGAATGGCTTTAGTACTTCACAAAAAGCCTTTTTTTAATTCACAAACCACTGTGCAACAGACGTGCAAGTCACTTGTTTTCACACATCTGGCCCAAAATACCTAAGCAGTTGGAAAGGCCCTAAAATGTTGTATTTAGTGGTCATAAGAGTGTTGTGCATCACATTTGCATAGTTATTAATATAGCATTACCCTGGGAACAACTCCTAAGACAATTCTGTTTACATTTTAATGTTGGAAAAGGTACGGGCATTCATAGTACATTTACCACAATAAGCAGAATGTATGCTTTCTTTAGTGACTTGAAGCAGTGCAAGAAGGGGTTTGCACGATGTAAATCTTTGGTGCATGTTCAAGTACAAGCTGCACTCAAGTGGCTAGACCCTTGCCTCCAATTGAGGCTGAACATCAATAAATCAGTAATACATTAATAACAGTCAAGTCCATTTGGCCCCACAAGGATGACAGAGAGTAGTAGATTTTCAAACTAAGAAGGATTATTAGTAGATTAATAAAGCTACAAACTAAAATAATAAACTAGTCATGAATCAATAATCATCTTATGACAGCATGGTTCAGTATAATACAAATCAAGTCTAAATAGCAAATACAAAAGGCAAGGTTTTTAAAGATAGTCATATGCAAATTGAATACGATTTGTTTCCCCTAAATGCTACCACTAAGCTGAAGATACATGTGAGGTTGTGGGACGTCTAAGCAGCAGGTGTTCGCAAGTAAAGCCTCTAAAACCAGGACCCACTGAGGTTCTATCAGACAAAGCATACATTTTCTGGAGAATTCAACTCTGTGAGCGGGGCACAGTAAGTCTACATATCATGAGACTGAAAAGGGGCATCTGCTCTCGGAAGAGGAGATAGGGGCATTTGAAACTAACAAGCTCAGCAATGCACAATAAAAACATATAGTTCAACAAACTGTTCCACATCCCACAGCTCCTAAAAGGTGGGGACCCATGAAAATTCAACAGTTCCCTGATAGGATGTTGTCACCCTCCTACCCAGACTTCATACTGAGGCTTATATTAACTAAGAGTGTTATAATAACTATGGCCCTCATTCTGACCTTGGCGGGCGGCGGAGGCCGCCCGCCAAAGTCCCGCCGTCAGGTTACCGTTCCGCGGTCGAAAGACCGCGGCGGTAATTCTGACTTTCCCGCTGGGCTGGCGGGCGGTCTCCTTCAGACCGCCAGCCAGCCCAGCGGGAAAGAGGCTTCCACGATGAAGCCGGCTCGGAATCGAGCCGGCGGAGTGGAAGCTGTGCGACGGGTGCAGTTGCACCCGTCGCGTATTTCACTGTCTGCGCAGCAGACAGTGAAATACATTTAGGGGCCCTCTTACGGGGGCCCCTGCAATGCCCATGCCAGTGGCATGGGCACTGCAGGGGCCCCCAGGGGCCCCGCGACCCCCCCTACCGCCATCCGGATCTCGGCGGTCCGACCGCCGGGATCTGGATGGCGGTAGGGGGGGTCAGAATCCCCGCGGCGGTGCAGCAAGCTGCGCCGCCGCGGAGGATTCAATGGGGCCGCGGTACACTGGCGGGACCCCGCCAGTGGTGCCGGTCCGACCGCGGCTTTACCGCCGCGGTCGGAATCCCCATTGAAGCACCGCCGGCTTGTCGGCGGTGCTCCCGCGGTCCTCCGCCCTGGCGGTCAAAGACCGCCAGGGTCAGAATGAGGGCCTATGTCTCAAATTAACATTAAATCACACTTTAGTTATAAGTATATAGGCTCTCATAATGAACATGGTGGTCTGGGCCGCCATGCCAGTGGTGAAGGTAATTACCGCCATATAATATGTGTGGCAGAACCGCCACTATTGTAACTCCTCCACCGCCAGGCAGCCTGGCGATGGCAGATTTACATATCCAACAGGGCAGCGCTACAAGCAGCGCTGCCCGCCAGATAATGTTCGTGGTTCCTCCAGCATTTCCCTGGTGGTTTACCCTGCTAGGGAAAAGCTGGCAGGATGGGTGCCTGGGGCCCCCGTCCACAGCCCCGTTGCGCATGTCACTGCCTGATTTACGGGCAGTTAAATGCGCATTGGGTGCTGCTGTACCCGCAGCACTGCTGCATTGCCGCTGACTCCGTGTGGAGCCGGCATCAATGTTCAGGCCCTGCGTTCAGCTGGGCCGGCAGGCGGAAACACTGTTTCTGCCCGCCAGCCCAGCTGAATGCACATTATGCGGCCGGCGGGGGCTTGTGCACGCTGGTGGTCTTTTGTTGACCGCCAGCGCCGAACTCGGCGGGTTTTCCCGACGAGTTCATAATGACCCCATTAATGTGCATTAGTGAAATGGTTCACAAAAGGAAAAATTGTGACAATGTCACCAATTCATGAGCAAATCAGGCCTGCACACATTACAAATTCATTCTTGCTTTAGTTTGTTTCTTGTGAATCTTCCATTTATTTACAATTGTCTCTCAGAAATAAGTAAAGCCATGCATCATATGGAAAAGTCTGCGCTTTTGTATCAATGATGAAAACAAATGCACTCCAATGAATAGGCTCTTGCTTTACGTTTTTACATCAGAGAACATTTTAAAATGGCGGTACTGTGGTCGTCATCATAGCTGTGAGGTAACTGTGGTAAAGTAACCACAAGATGTTCAAACATAGGAGGGTATTTATAGGCCCCTCGCACCACAGGAGCATCACTTTTTGTAACGCTCCTGTGGCACTAAGCACAGCGCCGTATTCACAAGGTGGCATTAAGCCACTTTTTGTGTATCGCATATTGAAAGTGTGGTCGAATTTCTTCAGTTCTTCTTCTTTCATCATTCAGGACTCGTCAATTCATGCAGAGCACTAACTAAAACAAAGCACTGAACTTTGCAGACGAATGCAAAAATATAACTGCCTGCAACATTTTGTTCTCAACAGCATTATTTCCCTTTCAGAACATTGTTCATCTAAAAGAGCTAATCAAAGGCTGTTTATGTACGATTAGACCTGAAATGTTTCAAGATTGAAAAAAAAATGCTCACCCCCTTTATCTGAGGCATCACAATGTCAAATGTTCTGCAGGCATACCCCGGGGCATCTGCCAACCTAATTATGGCTAGTTTCACTACGAAGAATGCAGTCATTAAAAGAGACTTTTCCACACTCTTTAGTAATGAGCATTCTTTCCACATGCTGTGATTTGTTGCTGCAATCTGCAGCACTAAACTCTTTGCAGGGAAACCTTTTTGCTTGTTATTTGTTGCACCCTGGTCCTTAACCCCTTCATTGCTATTTCTTTCCCCTCCCAGTCCTGAGCCCTTTTTTGGCTATTTGGGGTAGTTCATGCTTAGATCTCCACAGCATTTTTATAGAGAAGATATCCACACCTAATTTTCATCCTTTTTTCCAACATCATGGGCATTCTAAAGATACCCAGGGTTCGTGGTTTATATGGAGTGGACCGAGAAAATAGGGAAAATATAGCATAATTTTCAGTTAAAAAAAAAAATAGGGAAAACATTATCCAGACAAAAGTGTCTACTTTTCACTTAAAAATGGTATCAATGAATGGTTTACTGTACTAAAGTCACAATCTTCCCAGCTTTCCGAAACATGCAGAGCTGAATCAAAAATCCTAATTTTGTACCACAGTTTTGGGATTTTTCGAAGAGGCTGCCTATTTTCCTATTTTATATGCTCTCAACCTGCTTCCAGTTTGTGATGGAGATCATTATGAAGCCCGAAGTGATTCAGAAAAGCCATACATTTATGAAAACTAGACAAACTTGAAAATTCAGTAAGGGGTCCTATGTGTAGATCCCTCAAGGTTTTCCCAAGGAAGATAACTATTCAAATAAAGACATTTTTGAAAATTAGTGGGAAAGACGTTTATGGTAATATATTACTGTGTAACTTTTTGTCACAATGACAGATTAATAAAATCAATATACCATTATGTCTGCTAGACCCCTATTGTTGAGGAGATATATAGGGTTTGTAAGTTCTCCAAGAACCCATGGTACCCATAGCAAACAACTGAGCTGCACTGTACAATGGGTTTTCATTGAGTTCCAAGTATAGGTCCAATTTTATAGCAAAAGAGGCAGAATGAGAAATGTGTATACAGAAAACTTATATATTTCTGAAACTGGCCTGAGATATAAAGTTTAAGAGGAGTGGCTATTTGGAGGGTATTTTTCAAAATGTCATCTTTCTTATACAGTGGCTTACATTTCAAAGGGACAGATGCACCAAACTCCAATGTTCTACTATTCTGTGCTCCTACAAGTCTTCAATTAAAAATGGTACTTCATTTGTGTGGGTAGAATTAGTGTCTATGACAGCAAACAGCCCAAAATGAGACATGGGCGCAGCACATTTTTCCACCCAAAACTGACCCTCTTTTTCCAATGTGGGTAGCTCTAGATTTTGGGCCCTAGATCAGCTGGCACCTAAGAAAACCTAGACAACCTGTACATTATTTTAAAACTAGACACATCGGGTATCCAGGATTGGCTGTCTTGCATGGCTCTCGCCAGGTTTTGTTACCCATAATTGCTTGCAAACTTCAAACTTTGACAAAGAACAAATTCCTCACATGTATGTGATGGAAAGTTCGGGAATCTGCAGGGAGCCACAAACTCCTTCCACTCTGCATTTTCTCAAGTCTCCCGAAAAAAATAGCGCCTCACTTATGTGGGTAAACCTAGTGTCTGTGATAGGAAACGGTACAAAATGAAACATGGACACAGCACATTTTTCCACCCAAAACTGAGCCTCTTTTTCCAATGTGGGTAGCTCTAGATTTTGGGCCCTAGCTCAGCTGGCACCTGAGAAAACCTAGACAACCTATGCATTTCTTAAAACTAGACACAATCGGGTATTGAGGGTGGGCTGACTTGCATGGCTCTAGCAATGTTTTGTTACCCAGAATCCCTCATAAACTTCAAACTTTGACAACAAAACACATTTTCCTCACATTTCTGTGATGGAAAGTTTGAGAATCTGCTTGGAGCCACAAGCCTACTCGTAGTCTGTGTCTGTGGCCCACTCGAAGTGTGGCGAGGTTCTTGTTCTTGTAGGTTCTGCCTTGGGCCAAATAGGAGCGACCCTTTCTGGTAGCCACGGTGCTGTTGACAGAGGGAATGCCAAAGGCAGTCTGTGCCCTCCAGAAGGAGTCCCTGAGGGGAAAAAAAAACAAAAGGGGAAAAACCTCAAAAAGGAACTCCTGAAACAAAAAACAAAAGGTAAAAATAAATCAGAACAAAAAGGCAAAAATGACCAGGAAAAAGCTGGGACAGGATCAGAAAATCAATATCTGGCGCAGAAGAACAGGAGCGAAGATCACCACCCAAAGGAAGTGTTGCAGCGCAAAGAGAAGAGGAATCACACACCTTATATACCCAAAGAACAGGAAGTGACCGACAGGAAGTAAAAGTCGCCATATTGGATTTGGATCATATCATAGAATTCTATAGAAAAAGCACCATATTAAATAAGGTTCCAAGGCATGCAGGGAAAAGGAAAGCATGCTGGGAAGGAAAAGGGAATCATGGGTAGGAAAGAAAGGCATAAGTGAGTAAGAAAATGAGGATGACAGAAAAGAAGGAAAAAGAAACAGAAGGTAAGATGGGAAGAAAAGGGAGAGTGGGGAGAGGCAGGAACTAACGGGCGCGCCGCGCCAATGCAGAAGCGAGGCCCTATGCCCAATTTCGGGCCTCGAAAAAAGATAGGAAAGGGTAGGGGCTCAACGTGTCTTACTGCCGCATGCCACGTGCCGCTGCATGACACAAACTTTCTTCCCCCCAGCATTCCACAAAGTCTCCTGATAAAAATGGCATCCCACTTGTGAAGGTAAACCTAGTGCCCGTGACAGGAAATGGCCCAAAACACAACATGTATGCAGTATATTTTTCCATCCAAAACTGACCCTCTTTTTCCAATGTGGGTAGCTCTAGATTTTGGCCCCTAGCTCAGCTGTGAACAAATAAATCCTTACCAACCTGTACATTTCTTGAAACTAGACTCCTAGGTGTATCCAGGGTGGACTGACTTGCATGGCTTTCACCATGATTTGTCACCTAGAATCCCTTGCAAACCACAAACTTTGACTAAAAAAAACACATTTTACTTACATTTTTTTGATGGAAAGTTTTAGAGTCAATGGAGCAACACAATCTCCTCCCATGTGCCAAGTCGTGTGATAAAAATGGTATCTCACTTGTATGGGAGGACCTGGTGCCTCAGCTGCCACCTAGGGAAACCTATCATATCTGTACAGTTGTTAAACTAGACACATGGGGTATTAAGGGTGGACTGACTTGCATGGCTCCCAACAGGTTATGTTACCCAGAATCCCTTTCAAACCCCAAACTTTCACTAAAAAAACACATTTACCTCACATTTCTGTGATGGAAAGTTCTTCAATCCATGGGGTGCCATAAACTTCCTTCCTCCCACCATTTCCCCAAGTCTCCAAATAAAAATGGTACCTCACTTGTGTGGCTGGGACTAGTGCCTGCACCTGACGAAATCAAACCAAAGTCAATGAGGGTGCCTTTGTTAGAACTCCCATTGATGTTAGTTTGATCAGTTTCTGTTGCGAGCACTAGACCCAGCCACTTGAGTGGAGCAGCATTTTTATTGGGACAAGTAGGGAAAGACTATGTGGTAGGAATTTTGTGGTTTCCTTCTGATTCTGGAAGAATATGGCATAGAAACGCAAGGAAAATATGCACTTATAGGGGGATCAACATTTTTTAGTTAGCACCACATCGGCAGGGGATGACTCCGGGGTCATTGGGTTTGACAGCTAGGTTGAGCCCTGCTCCTGACCTTAACCACTCTGTAGTGGAGTGTGCAGCCTTCCCTGGGAAGGATACTCCTGCAGGCAACAACCGGGGAAGATGGGGCCAGTGTCTCCCCCTTTTCCCAGAGTGTAGCTTGCCTACCTCAGTTGGAACATGATGAACTCAGCACACTTTGCTGATGCAGTGCAGATCCCATGGTGAGCAGCACTCAGAGCATTCCTCACACCTTGGTCAAGGGGCTCGAACCAGCGTGCTCTAGAGTAGTGGAGAGAAAATTAAAAAGAGTTCAATACATGCCAGTTATCCTGGAAAAATGGTCTACTCACACTTCTCAGCAACCAGCATTCGTTGGAAAGGACTTTGATGCAGGATCCACAAGCCTCACAACTGATTTCGAGGTGCTTCAGTGGAATCCTTCTAAATCCTTGAAACCCCCACACAGTAACACGGAGGGCAGCAGCCAACACATACCTGCAGAGCACTCGCAGGGCACCAAAGCTGAAGGCAGGCAGCAGGCCAGCACATAAAGGCAGCTTGTAAAGTGGCAGTTCATCCTGCAACCCAGCAATCAGTAGTCAGCAGGCCAGCACAGAAAAGCAAGTGGCCCTAATGGTGGTTTCTCCTAGCAACACAGCAGTCCTCTGGCAAGGTGCAGTTTGTTGAGCCAGCATTGTCTAGTTACAAGCCCATGCAGTGCCTAAAATCATGCCCCCAGAGCCCTTGTACTGATACTCAAAATGGCTTAGATCTAGGGGTGTCTTCAAGTGTATGACACCATTTTCAACCCAGCCCTGCTCCAGATGATCAGTAGGTGGGTAATCAGCCCTTTGTGTAAGGACAGGAAACAACCTATACAATTGTAAAGTGTGAACAAACTCTCCCTCTCCTAGCCCAGGAAGACTACCAGTATACAGATGAATGCAGATGTACCCTCTGTCACACATAGGCCTTCCTGTTTTGAGGCTGTTAGAAAAGTATGCACCAAGTGTACCTGTCTCCCAGCCGTATACGTGGATTGGAGGTAGGCTGCAAAGTGCACAGAGTTATAAGCACAGAGAAATGCTTACTCTCTAAAAGTGACATTTTTATAATAGTAACGTTCCTGATCAGGAATTACCACTTGAAAGTTTATACAGGAATTCCCAATGCTAATGTGTGTGAGGAGCAGACCTGACAGTAGTGAAAAAATGAAATAAGCTGTCACTACTAGGACATGCAAAACATAAGAGTACATGTCCTATCCTTTACTTGCACAGCACCCTTCCTATAGGGCTACCTAGGGCCTACATAACGGGTGACCTAAGTGTAATAAAAGGGGCATTTATAGTTTGGCAAGTAGTTTTAACTACCAAGTCAAGGTGGCAGTAAACTGCATACAGAGGCACTGCAGTGACACTCTTGAGACAAGTTTGAAGGGGTACTTCTGTGGGTGGCAAAATCACTGCTCCAGGTCCACTCGTAGCCTTTAATTTACAAGTCCTGGGTATATGATTTATCTCTTTATAAGGGACTTACAAGTAAATCAAGTATACCAGATAGGTACAAAACCATCATAAATTGTTTAGGTGAGAGGGCACATGTACATGCACTGATTAGCAATAGGAGAGTACCCAGAGTCCTAAAGCCAACAAAATGAAGGTAGAAAAACAGGAAGAGAAAGGAAGAAAGTTTGGGGATAACCCCGTAGAAAGGGACATTTCCAGAAACTGTAATATTTGAAAGGTTACAAAACTGAGCCAATGACTCACAACTCATGAGCTGTAAAGCCATTTCAAGGCACCCACTGCTTTACAGGCCATTCACACACTTTTCATGCGTGATACACACAAGACCCTTCACACCGCGGGCCTGGCACATTACAACACTCACATCAATAGACAGCACTATTCAAGACCCCATCACTTTCATATGCCCACATGTGTGACAGAGCAATCACAACAGCTGGTGGCTGATGGAATGTGTGGACTGGTGTTTCACTAGCAGTGTGTGTATTGACCAGTAGCAAGTCCCTACTCACACATCGCCAGTCAAATGCCAGCTCACACACTGCTGGCCAAGCACTAGCTTACACACACCACCAGATAAGCACCAGTCTACGCACACCGACAGCCAAGCACTAGTCCACACATACCACCAGCCAAGTGTTAGTCCATGCACACCTCCAGCCAAGAGCCAGTCCATACACACCGCCAGCCAAGTGCCAGTCCATGCACACCACCATTGCATTGTTTTTGGAAAAAAAAAAAAACACAAACCAGTTAGATGTGGAAACAAAGCTGTAACCACAAACACAACAGCTCTAACTAAATACATCATACTTTTGCCGACCATGAAATAATTAATAAAACAATACAGACCATTCAGTTACCTTTTACACTCACGGTTGCTCCCAATTACTCTGTTACTTGTGGAACAATTTAGAACATGTGGCAACATATAGCCCAGGATTAAAAGGATACTTGGGGCAGACTCTCCTTCTGCACGCCTCTTCAGACACAGATTTTACATCTCCGGTAGGGATTTTTTTATGGGTGTGGGAGGAATGTAATCAGGAAAGTGGTGCTCTTTTAATGTTGCCACCTCTTCCACCACTCCAACTATAGGAGCACTTGCCTGTTCCACTTGAACAAGGATGCCTATCACAGACTACTGAAACTGAACAAATGTCATCTTTTACTCTAGAGAGCAATCCTTGAATACAACAAAAGCATTTAAGGTTCCCAAATGAAACAATAGGATAGCCAACTTATTTTACCACATGTAAGCCTTACGAAGTGCAGTGTAAGGTTCTAGCCTCTGATTTACTCTATCTACACCACCCATGTGCTTATTGTAGTCTAAAATGCACACATTGCTTAAACAGTTCCGCAACGTGACCACAGCCACAGGTAAAGTACTTTCATCATGGATGGTAGTTAGCATGTAGACATCTCTCCTATCTACAAATTCCACAGCTAGAAGTTTATCACTAAACATGGCACTGCACTGTCCCATCTCAAGTAGTTTAAAAATAAGCCCTTTTGGGTAACCGCATAAATGCTGACCTTTGCTAAAAGTCTACTACCAAGTTCCCTCACAATTTTCTTACTAACTCCTAAAGTGGGTGGACACCCAGGGGGGTCAATAGTGGAATTCCTAAAATTGTATACCCTAAAATTATAGACATATCCAGTACTACTCTCAGACATTATAGACATCTTAATTCCATAACGTGCCCTCTTGCTAGGAATGTACTGCCTAAGAAACAAATGACTCTTGAACATGACCAAAGATTCATCCACAGCTATGTCTTTCCCTGGAACATAGATTTATGTAAATTGATCCACAAAATGATGAAGAACAGTCTAAATCTTAAAAAGACGTCACAATCATGGTGATCTTGTGGCAATGCTGAAGCATTGTTGACAAAATGCAACATCCGAAGAAGGAGCAAATGCCGATCACGATTCATGGCTGCAGGAAATATAGCCATTGCCATCAAGGTACTGGTAGACCAATGTGAAGACAGTGACGGGTTCCTTATCAAACCCTTCAACAAAGTTAAACCCAAGAACTTCTTCAACTCACCCAGATTTGTGGGAGTCCACAATGTATCTTTAGAGGAGGGCTTAAGTCTGCCACTTTTGTCCCTCAAATACTGTTCAGCATACTAATTAGTCTGCTCATTAATCTCATCCAAAAATACATTGTCTATAAATTTTAAAAAAAATTGGCAAAACTTTTTCAGTAGTCATTCTACACTCTGCTACACCAGTAAATACAGGCAAAGCATGTTTGGTGCAACCCAGAGTTCAGCATTTCCAATGGGAAGCCTTTCAGCACAAGGTGCAATCCAGATGCCTCTTGCTGCAATTCCGGCACATCAGTCTCCTCCTCTAAAAGAGGTACTTCCTCTGCACTGAGAGTGGCTTTATCATCAAAGGATTATTCTTGGACAGAAAATGTACTGACAAAATCTTGCACTTCCTCTTCTGCCTTACCAAACAGGTGCAACTACACAAACTGCAGATTTATCAGTGCAAAAATGGCAAGCAGGAGTCACAGCAAAGGAAATCAAAAGCTTTGAACTAAAATAAAAATGATAAATAAAACATTACGATTACAAATGCAAATGATGACAAAAAAGAAAACATTCACCATTATAAAACACTATGGTGGTCATTACAAAATTGGCGGTAAAAGCCGCTTACCGACGTGCAGAAGACTGCCAACACACCGCCGCGCCAGCGGAATTCCGCCACGGTCATTATGACACACCAAAGGTCAGTGATAAACTGGCGAAAACAAAACCTCCACCGCCACGCCAACATAAATACGCCCACACTGTCACGACCCACGAATCCACGCAGTGGTCTTTCAACAGCGGTATTCCATTGGCGGTACACACCGCCGCGCTCAAAATACACACACTCTTACAGAACACTTCCAAATTGGACAATTCAAACGACACACACCTGATACACATACACACACCACACCCACACACACAATACAATATAAAACACACACCCACATCACCCACAAACTCCTACGACCTAAATCCCGAAAGAGGGCCAGAGAGAGACACTACAATCTACAACCAAGCATCCACAGGCACACTATACCATCACCCACATAACATCCACACACCTCACACAACATACCACTAAATATCACCCCACTTATCACAACACACACCATCCCACACATCACCCACACCACCCCATGGCACGGCAAAGACACCCCAGGTTGTCTGAGGAGGAGCTCAGGGTCATGGTGGAGGAAATCATCCGGGTAGAGCCAAAGCTATTCGGATCACAGGTGCAGCACACCTCCATAGCTAGGAAGATGGAGCTATGGCGAAGAATAGTGGACAGGGTCAGTGCAGTGGGACAGCACCCAAGAAATAGGGATGACATCAGGAAGAGGTGGAACGGCCTACGGGGGAAGGTGCGTTCCGTGGTATCAAGACACTACCTTGCGGTTCAGAGGACTGGCGACAGACCCCCACCTCCTCCCCCACAACTAACAACATGGGAGGAGCAAGTCTTGGCTATTCTGCATCCTGAGAGCCTTGCAGGAGTAGCTGGAGGAATGGACTCTGGTAAGGCAAATCTTTACTACTATAACCCCCACCCTACCTGCATGCCATAACAGACCGCCACCTTCGCCCTCACCCCCATCACTCCAACTCCTCACAAATGTCCCGATATCACAAACCACCCATCCCAACACCAAGCCCTGCATGCAACAACAAAGCATTGACACCCATCACCAAAGCATGACCACTGCACATACCCATACACCCCCCTAAACCATCATCACACAAGGTCCCACACAGGAATGCAAGCACTGGGGTACACGGTCACCCACCCATTGCACACCATGGCACACACAGATGCAATAATCATGCTTTTATACCCCTGCAGGATCCCTACCCAACGTCACCGCACAGGAGGGTCCAGACATGTCCACACCACCAACAGAAGAGGCCCACAGTGATGACAGCAGCTCTGTCCAACTGGATTTAGACGACCAGCCTGGCCCATCTGGGACCTCGGGACAGCCGGTTCCCTTGACACAGTCACAGGCCACCACAGAGCTTCCTCCCTCCGGAAACACCAGCACAGCACCCTCCCAGCGGGCCCATACCTCTGTCCCCAGGACACGTCAAGCAGCAGTGTGTCCACCACTACAGGGAACCCAGGCTAACCCACCACCCCAACAACAACAGGGACCTGGGGACAGTGGCAGTGGGCACACCAGTCAGGGGACAGAGGCCCAGGGAAACAGGGGAACTGGGAGGGCTGCTGTGCGACAGGAGGAGGACAGTCCCAGGGAACCCACTCTCCACGAGGCCCTCTCCAACATCATGGGAGCGTACCATCATTCCCAGGAGACAATGGCAACGGTACTGGCCAAGTTTCAGGAGACCCAGCGGCTGTAGGAGGAACAGTATTTGGGCTTCAGGGAGGAACTCAGATCCATCAATTCCATCCTGGGCACCATTGTAGGGGTGCTGAAGAAGTCCTCAACACCAGGAGGGACACTGTGGCACAACAAGGGGCCCCTGACACTAGACGATGAACTGCCTACCACCTCCGCCGGCGCTAGTGGACAGGAGGCACCGCCACAGGACCACCACACCAGCACCCCACCCCCTGTAGAGGGAGAACCACCCCGCAAACAGTCCCTGAGATCCAGGACAAAGACAGAGAACATTGCCAAGACCCCCGCCAAGAAATGAGACTACTCTGAATGTCATCCTTTTGTCCCACCTTGTCACCCTGTTCATCCTCAAACTGCCCCAGCTCCACTTCCTATGCCCCTTTGGACAATGCACCTGTGAGACTAATAGACTGGACTCTGCCATGGAAATTCTTCTACCATCACCCCTCACCATTTTACAACCCCCTCCAATATTGAGCACTTAAATAAACACCCTTAAAGCACAAAACAATCTGGAGTCTGCCTGTGATTTCGAAATAGTGTATTAGCAATTACAGGGACAAAATGCTCTTTCAATTGTAATGTCAACATAACGATGTCACACAGCTCTAGTCCATAGGGAAACAAAGCAGATGACACACAGTGGGACCCACATCTGTGAAATCGTAAGGGAAAGTGACAACTCAGTGACCATACACTGGGTGAAAAGGACAGACAATAGAGAGGTAGTAGTGTTAAAGTACATGTAATAGGCAAGTTTGTATTCTTACCTGTGTCTCACTGGAAGTATTGCAGGGTCACAGAGTCCCTGTTGTCAATGTCCTCTTCTTCTGCTTCCTCGTCTTCGCTGTCCACAGGCTCCACAGCTGCCACAACACCTCCATCTGGACCATCCTCCTGCAGAAAAGGCACCTGTCATCGCAAAGCTAAGTTGTGAAGCATACAGCAGGCCACGATGATCTGGCACACCTTCTTTGGCGAGTAGAATAGGGAACCACCTGTCATATGGAGGCACCAGAACCTGGCCTTCAGGAGGCCGAAGGTCCGCTCTATAATCCTCCTAGTACGCCCATGGGCCTCATTGTAGCGTTCCTCTGCCCTTGTTCTGGGATTCCTCACTGAGGTCAGTAGCCATGACAGGTTGGGGTAGCCAGAATCACCTGCAAATGGCGAGGGACAACTGTTAGACACACACTAACCTGTAGGGATATCCCCAGACAACTATTCCCACTGATTTGGTTCCAGGAGCTCACCTAATAGCCGCACACGGTGCCTCTGGAGTTGCCCCATCACATAAGGGATGCTACTATTCCGCAGGATGTAAGCGTCATGCACTGAGCCAGGGAATTTGGCATTAACATGGGAGATGTACTGGTCAGCCAAACACACCATCTGCACATTCATTGATTGGTAACTCTTCTGGTTTCTGTACACCTGTTCACTCCTGCGGGGGGGACCAAGGCCACATGTGTCCCATCAATGGCACCTATGATGTTGGGGATATGTCCAAGGGCATAGAAGTCACCTTTCACTTTAGGCAAATCCTCCACCTGAGGGAACACGATGTAGCTCTGCATGTGTTTCAGCAGGGCAGACAACACTCTGGACAACACGTTGGAAAACATAGGCTGGGACATCCCTGACGCTATGGCCACTGTTGTTTGAAAATACCCACTTGCAAGGAAATGGAGTACTGACAGCACCTGCACTTGAGAGGGGATTCCTGTGGGATGGCGGATAGCTGACATCAGGTCTGGCTCCAACTGGGCACACAGTTCCAGGATTGTGGCACGATCAAGCCTGTAGGTGATGATTACATGTCTTTCCTCCATTGTCGACAGGTCCACCAGCGGTCTGTACACCGGAGGATGCCGCCATCTCCTCACATGTCCCAGCGGACGGTGCCTGTGAAGGACAACAGTGAGCACAGAGTCAACCAACTCAGAGGTACGTAAACACAGCTTAGTCAGAAAACCATTCATAACCCGAATTTTGCCTGTATGAGTGTTAAGCCAAGGCCTAGGTATGTGTGACGCAGTTAAAAATAAAGCCATGTGGGCCCCTGAAATGGCGGCTGCCTGACCTGTAAAGTGGGACAATGGGATGTGAGGTAACTGCGCTGGCGTTGTACACCGTCGCGGTGGGCGGTCGAAGAACGCGGCGCAATCCTGCATTGGTTAACATTGGACCCTATGGGTCCCAGGAGCCAATGACGATGTACGCCGGTGGTGACGGTACGCACTGCCGCAGACGTAACCGCCATTTTCTATCTGTTCAATCACTCGATACCTGATCTTCCACAGGAGAGGACCTACACTGCAAGTGCTGCAGTGGCCTCAGTCTGGTAGAGACAATGACTTGTGCGTCTGGGGAAAGGGCCCCTGCCTTCACCACAGAGGATTTGGAGAAACTTGTGGATGGGGTCCTCCCCCAGTACACGCTAATCTACGGTCCTCCAGACAAACAGGAAAGTACACTGGGAGCATGCTGTATGGGCAATGCCTGTGTGGAGTGTGGTGGATGAAAGATAGGGGGGGAGAATGCTGCGTGCATGAAATGACAGTGAGTGCATGTGCCACATGGCAAGGATAGGGATGTGGGCCAATGATTGTGACGGTGCAGTTGGTAATAACTTCTCTTTTTCCCCTGTACAATTCATGTAGGTCAGCTCCCACCAGAAGAAGATATTTGGCGTGCCATCGCCAAGGACGTCCGGACCCTGGGGGTCTATCACAGACGGAGCACCCACTGCCATAAAAGATGGGAGGACATTCGCCACTGGAGCAAGAAGATGGCGGAGGCCCAGCTGGGGATGGCCTCCCAACGTGGGAGGGGTGCCCGTCATACCATGATCCCCCTGATGTTCAGGATCCTGGCGGTTGCGTATCCGAAGTTGGATGGGCGCTTGAGGGCATCACAACAGCAACAAGGGGGTGAGTACACTCTCATTCTGCTGATTCAGCGTGCAGTGGAGATGTCTGGGTGAGGGAGGTGGGCTGTTGGTTTCCCTAGGCCAGGGCGAGTGTGCTAGTTAAGTCCCCTTTTTCAGGCAGACCCTGTGGCACATTGCCCACCTGGGTACAGTGTCAACTACACCTAGTCAGGCTCCTGTGACATCCATGTGTGCAGATATCGGCCATAGCCTTGTAGACCATGTCCCAGGAATTGAATAGTGGACCCCAAGTGCGCAGCGTAGTGCAGGGGGCTTCTGTGTCTGTTGTGTCTGCCAACGGTAGCGGTAATGCATGCACTCAACATGTCTTTCTTCTGTCTCCCCCCCCCTTTTGTGGTCTCCCTGTACATGTGTGCATTAGCATCATCAGGTGGAGGAGCAGTGGCACCGGAGCAGAAGGGAGCTGCATCCCACATGGCCCTGGAGGGCGACACTACGGAGTCTGATTTCACCAGTGGGACGGAGGGCGAGAGGAGCTCCACGGCGGGGACAGGAGCTGACACCAGCGATATAGACTCGTCCTCTGATGGGAGCTCCCTTGTGATGGTGGCCCCATCTGTGCCCCCCGCATCTACAGGACAGCCGCCAACCCCCCTCCAGCACCGCTCTCCCAGCAGCCCCTCAGCCTTTGCCCCGTGCCCGCTCACCCAGGAGGGTGGGCATCTCCTTCGGCCCAGGTACCTCAGCCCCTACCCCAGTCACCCCTGCTGCCCTCAGTGAGGAGGCCATTGACCTCCTCAGGTCCCTCACTGTTGGGCAGTCTACCATTTTGAATGCCATCCAGGGTGTAGAGAGGCAGTTGCAACAAACCAATGCATTCCTGGAGGGCATTCATTCTGGTCAGGTAGCCCTTTAGTGAGCTTTTCAGACTCTGGCCTCAGCACCGATGGCAGCCATTGTCCCTGTCTCTAGCCTCCCCCCTCCAACTTCCTCCACCCAGACCCAATTCCCTGTACCTCAGCCTACCCCAAGCACACCATCAGACCAGCATGCACACACCTCAACACACAAAGGAAGCTCAGGCAAACAGAAGCATCACATATCCCACAGGCACTCACGCAAGCATCACACACATGCAGACATAGCAACATCCACTGCCTCCACTGTGTCCCCCTCCTCCTCGTCTCCCTCCTCCCTCCCAGTCTCGTCTCCACTCACATCTACATGCACTACATCTACAGCCACTACTTCCATCACCAGCACACCCACCACCACACCCCGCTCATGTGCAGTCACCACCCCCACTACCATTCACAAGTCCCCTGTGTCCTCTCCCAGTGTGTCTGTGACGCCACCTCCCAAGATACACAAACGCAGGCACACACCCACCCAACAGCCATCCACCTTACGACAGCCTCCAGCGCATTCACATTCACCCAAAGTCACCAAACGTACACCTCCTACAACCACAACCTCTTCCTCCACTCCCAAACCCCCTCCAGCTACCCGTCCCAGTGTTCCTAAGAAACTTTTCCTGTCCAACCTTGACCTCTTTCCGTCACCTCCCCCACCCCGTCAGTCTCCTAGGGCCCGACTCTCCAGGACCGAACCTAGCACCTCAGCCACAACATCGGCGGGACCAGTGGAGCCAGTAGTCACCGGATTCTGGAGTGAACCAGGCAGCAGGGCAGCCAGTGTGGCAAGGAGCCACAGCACGGACAGTCCCCCACCTGTCAAGCATAAAAAGTTGGACAGTGCCCGGCGGGAGAGGGGGAGGACAACAGCCAGCAAAGCCGCTCCCAGGGGTACAGGTGGGAGTGTGGAGTCAGCAGCGACACCTTCCAAGGTGGGGAAGGAGAACAAGAAACCCGGCAAGTCTGGGAAGATCAGCACGGGAGAGAAGGCCGCCAGCAGCCCCGCTGGTCCAGACAGGACCGCTAGCATCAGCCCCGCTGCCCAGGAGGCGACCGCCAGCATCAGCCCCGCTGGCCCAGACAGGACCGTCAGCAGCAGCCCTGCTGCCCAGGAGGCAACCGCCAGCAGCCCCGCTGGCCCAGACAGGACCGCCAGCAGCAGCCCCGCTGCCCAGGAGGCGACCGCCAGCATCAGCCCCGCTGCCCAGGAGGCAACCACCAGCAGCCCCGCTGGCCCAGACAGGACCGCCAGCAGCCCCGCTGCCCAGGAGGTGACCACCAGAAGCCCCGCTGGCCCAGACAGGACCACCAGCATCAGCCCCGCTGCCCAGGAGGCGACCGCCAGAATCAGCCCCGCTGACCACGAGGCGACCACCAGTAGCCCCGCTAGCCCAGACAGGACCGCCAGCAGCAGCCCCGCTGCCCAGGAGGTGACCGCCAGCAGCCCCGCTGGCCCAGGCGGGACTGCCAGCAGCAGCCCTGCTGTCCAGGAGGCAACCGCCAGCAGCCCCGCTGGCCCAGACAGGACCGCCAGCATCAGCCCCACTGCCCAGGAGGCGACCGCCAGCAGCCCCGCTGGCCCAGACAGGACCGCCAGCATCAGCCCCGCTGCCCAGGAGGCGACTGCCAGCAGCCCTGCAGGCCCAGACAGGACAGCCAGCCGCAGCGCCGCAGCGCCGCAGCGCCGCAGCGCCGCAGTGCCACAGCACCGCTGCCCAAGACAGGACCAGCAGCAGCTGAAGCGCTGCCCAAGACAGGACCGTCACAAGCACCGCTGCCCAAGACAGGACCGCCACAAGCACCGCTGCCAAAGACAGGACCGCCAGCAGCTGAAGCGCTGCCCAAGACAGGACCGCCACAAGCACCGCTGCCAAAGACAGGACCGCCACAAGCACCACTGCCAAGGACACCGCCGCCACAAGCACCGCAGGCCCATGAGCGCCAAATGCACTGACGCTACTGAGGCCGCCACGAGCAGGATGAAGTACTCTGGGCACCAAGCTCCCTCCAGAACCAGTGGAGACTTACATCCACTACCTCTGTCCTTGGCAGGATGAAGCACTCTGGGCACCAAGCCCCCTCCAGAACCAGTGGAGACTTACTTACACTACCTCTGTCCTTGGCAGGATGAAGCACTCTGGGCACCAAGCCCCCTCCAGAACCAGTGGAAACTGTTATCCACTTGAGAGACTGTGGCTTTGCACTCCCCAGGATTGAACAGTGGGCAACCCACCCACTGTAGAGACTTGAGAGACTGTGGCTTTGCACTCCCCAGGATTGAACAGTGGGCATGGGGCCCCCTCATGGATTTGGCGTTGTGCACTCAACTGGCTGAGGTGCCCACCCTTTCCCTTCCCCCTGAGGTGCCTGTTTTATTTCTATCTGAGGCCCCTGCAGTGTTCTCTCCGTCACGTTGGGGTATCTTGTGTGGGCCTCACCCATGCAGTGTGGGCCCAGTGGTCCATGGACTTTAAGGGTGGAATACCCTGGACTCATATTCTTGGTGTATATATTTGTAAATAGTGTATGTATATTATTTGACTACTGTATTTTAATATATTACAATCGTTCAGCTAATTTCCTTTTGTCTTTGCATTCTTCTGTGGGGGTTGGGGGGTATAACTGTAATGTATCATGCTGTATTAGTGTGTGTGTTGTCGTGGGTGAGGGTGGGGGTGGGGGTGTTGTGTGTTCCCTCCCCCTTCCCCTGTGTCGTAGGTGCAGTACTCACTGTGGTCTTCGCCGCCGGCATTCATGCTCCAGGAGCAAGAAGATGAAGGCTGGTAAAATGTGGAGCTCTGGTTCCATGGCGTCCTGGTTCCTCATGGGGTGTGCAAAGGTGAGCGTTTTCCCTTCGAAGTCCTGTTTCCGCCGTGTTTTTATTTGCGGTGAATCCACCCCGGAAAAGGTGGCGGATTAGTAGGTTGTGATACTGTGGGCGATACATTGTCCTCCGCCTGTCTGTTGGCGGTGACCGCCGCACTGTTTGTTTGTACCGCTGTGGCAGTCGGAGTGTTAAAGTGGTTGTCTTTGTTGGCGATTTCCGCCACGGTCGTAATTAAATTATTTTTTTCGGCGGCCTGTTGGCGGTTTTTCCGCCGCTTTAACACCGACTGCCAGGGTTGCAATGACCACCTATGACCATCCAAATGCAAGCCACACACACTGTCAGCCAGATGCCATTCCAAATACAATACCAGGCATGTGCCAGTCTACACACACCACCAGGAGAGTTCCAGTGTACACACACCGCCAGCCAAGCGCCAGTCCACAAACACAGCCAACCAAATGCCAGTACACTCACAGCCAGGCAACCAAAAGTACCTGCAGACAATCAGCCAAACTCCAGTTCACACACACAGAAACTTTCCCTGGGGGGGCAGATGGGCCTAACCATTTGGCCAATCTTCCCCAAAGGGAGGGGGGCTGATATGGAGAACACATATACCCCAAAAGGGAAGCAACCCTTGCAGAAGGGGCCACTCCCCATACAACAACTATAATTTTCAGTAGAAATCCCTGGTTTCTAGTGGCTTCTGCCCCCGTGGGGGCAGATAGGCCTAAAAACATATGGCTGATCTGCACCCAAGAGGGGGCAGAAACATCCAAAATAATCAATCCCAAAAGGAAAGCAACCCTTGCTCAAAGGGCCACTCCTAAATAACAACAATCGCAGTGAGTAAAAATCCCTGGTGTCTAATGGCTTCGTGGCAGTTGGGCCTAAAACATATGGCTGATCATTCCCCAAGAGGGCAGAAATGGACAAAATAATTACCACCAAATGTGGAGCGACCCTTGCTCAAGGGGCCGCTTTCCAAATAACAACAATCACTTTCAGTAAAAATCCCTGGTGTCTAATGGTTTTTTAACCCCCTTAGAGGCAGATGTGTTTAAAAACATATAGCCAATCTGCCCCCAATGAGGTAAGAAATGGCCAAAATAATCACCCCCAAAAGGGGAGTGACCCCTGCTAAGGTGCAGCTCCCCAAAAGAACATTTGTAAACAAAAAAAAATCCCTGTGGGCTAGTAGGCATTCCTTCCACAGTAATCACACGGAAAAAGGTCTGCTCTTTTTTACTGCCAGTGTCAAGCTTTTAAGATAAGGCCGCTGTGACGCAGCAAGGGTAAGGGACACTTGGCTGGTTATATGTGAACGTGTGTGCACATGTGTGCGCACATGGGTAGGTAGCGCAGGGGAGACTACTTTTGTGCACAGCTGGTAAATGCACATAGGTAGCATGCCTTACTTGGGCCTCTGCAGGATTAGATATTGACCTGGGATAGGCCTTTTAATGTTAGTGTATACTAACAGGGAAAGTCAGTGTGATTTACTGTTTTGTCTGTAGTGACACTTTACTATACACATAAGGAGAGAGCTGCCTTAGGGTGCAGTTTCACTTCCCTTTCACCTACAGAGACCATTGACATCTCAAATTGGGGTACAACCACTGTGGGAAAATCAGTTTTGTAATTCTCAAAATGATATCTGCATGCTTTATGGGTCATACATAATGGTCATATTTCTCAGGCTCAGCTCAGGCTTAGAGCCAAGGTCTTTTGTCACCCTGCTGTGCCATGCTAAATATAATTCTCTCCAGCAGCAGGAACAAGGGCTGCACCTCACACAAAGAGTAATTAACAGTGCTTTACCCAGCTGCTGAGGAGAAAAGGGATGGGGCGCAATGATCTGCATCCATCAATCAGCTGTCTTATTGTACCAGGGATGGGCTTGTTCAAGCCCACTGAACAAAGGAGGAAGTTCAGACAACTGGAGTTGTGCAGGAGGGTTGGGGCAGAGATGGAGGGGTGACGAGGACGCCAGACTTTTAGAACCTTCCTCTCTACTTCAAAAGTGCCTGCACAAGGAGAAGACACTATTTTGCCTGGTGATTTCTCTGAGCATGTTTGCTGGACCCTGGGACCTCCAGGGAGAAAAGGAAGGAGGAAACTTATTATACCTAGAAAGGACTACGGATTCTTCCCAGTTTACCCCAGGAGCAGAGGTCTTCCCAATGGCCACTGAGGCTGGCCCCTTCTTATATACACTGAGGACCAATTGGAGGACAGCGCAGGACTTCTTCACCCAAAACCAAGACCAGGAGAAAGGCTGTACAGGGAGCAAGGAGAACAAGTTCCCTGAGGCGGGCACTGCTTTGGAGGTCTGCTGCAGTTGCCCCTGGCGGCTAGAGCTCAAGCTCGCACCAGGAGTAAAATGAGTCTTGTATCATCAACATTAGCCTAAGTTATAGCATTTTAAAGTTTGGTGATCTTTGACCAGTGTGTGGAGCTCTGCTCCTTGTCCATCAATTACTCCAGGGTGGGACAGGGCCTGAGAGTCGGTGCAAGGAACTGCTAATAATTCACACCCAGGGATGGGGCATGCGTGGGTCCCCCTCCCAAGGCTAATCCGGTTCCCTGAGTGTCCTCCATCTCCCTGGGGGCCGATGCTTTCAATCTTTTGGGGGGCCTCCTCCCCGATTTACCCTTGACCCAGTGACTCCTGGGCCATGTACCTCAGACAGGGGGGGGCCTGCTATACCCCTCAGTTGTGGTAGCCTCATTCCCATACCCATGCCCAGGTTTGAGGGGAGTAGAGCAGCCATCACAGCAGACTGCATCCTGTCTGCAGGGGCAGTAAGGGAGAGATACACTGCCCTCTCCCATTGCTGCATTACAAGGGCATCAAGTGGTGGGCTCCTCAACTACCCCAAACATACTGTATGTAGGCGGCCAGGTGGAGCCAAGCCCCCCAAACATTAAAAACATGAACAGAAAAGGAGGAGCCATAAGGATGCATGGCCAAAAAAAAGAACAGCAGCATTTCCCAGCACAGCGGGAGAGCTGCTCATCCAATATTTACTGCTCCCAGATAGGTGCCCCATAATGCCCTGGAGGGCTTTGTTGTTTATGTTTTTTGAGGCATGTGCTTACCCACAAAAAAGGAGAGGGCACCACTAACGTTACAAAAATGGCCTGGGTGTCACATTCTCATCTGGTTCCGACTACAGAGACATTGCTAGCCCTGTTATCCCCCCATAGGCAGCCTATGACCAAGGTACATCAACCCATAAGTCACATTCTGCACTGAAAGGAAGGAGGGTTGCGATAAAACAAGAAAAGATAATCAGCACCAAATATGATCTACCGCCTTGAACCACTGCATGAGAGGGTCTTCACTCCCTGGACCTTTTGGTGTTGGTGCAGATGCAGTGACCTGGAAACAACGAGGAGAATAGTTTACCAACAGGTCTCAGCATATAGTGGCTAAGTAGTTTTTTCCAATAGTAACACTCACATGGTTCATTACAAATAGTGCTTGAGAGCAGGTACAATTAGAAAGTAAAGTTGAAGTTTCCTGGCACTCCCAAGAATTGATTAACACACAGTTTTTCAGATCAAGCTCAAATACATATATGGACCTCTCTGCAGTCCTTTTTTGTACTTGTTACAACAATTTGTGACGAAATACTGACTTGCAGGTTTTCAGTTCTGATGCAATTAAAGTTCGGAGCACCCACTCTGAGAATGTCTCCAGAGTGCTAATACTATAGAAATGTTGAGAACAAGCATAGGGCCTGATTACGACTTTGGCGGAGGGAATTACTCCGTCCCAAATGTGACAGTTATCCTGTCCGCTGAATATTGAGTCTATTTTATCCTATGGAACTCATAATATAACGGGTGGGATAATCGGCACATTTGGGACGGTGTAATCCCCTCTGCCCAAATCGTAATCAGGCCCATAATGTCCAATTTAGAAAAAAGATGAGTTTTCTCATTTAAATAACTCACTGTTGTCTTTAGTCTTGTGCTTAATCTATAGATTAATGCACACTAACCTTTGATTAATTACTTACCCTTGTCTTTAATCCTTAAACTGGAACCACAGGAAGACTTGTGGCTGTGGTGCAGGGAGCCAAAGAAGAAGAAGAATCATCGCACTGAACAAGAAGACAAGGAAAAGCCTGCAGCTTCAGGATCCCTGGAGCAGCAAGTAGGTTTGGGCTGAGGAAGACTAGACCGCTGGAGGATTCTGGCTAACTCGGAAGGTGAGTGCTGGAATTATGCTTGCTCATGACAGGTACAAGGCTGATCCCCGACTGAGGCTTGGGCACAGTTTAAATACTCAATGGGGGAGTTGTTTCCTGAAAGGCATTTGGCTCACATGGGGGACATGAAATTTCCAAATATGCCATGGGAGAGAACACATGTTAAACTAATGGTTTTGACCTTTCCAGAAAGCAGGTGCAAACAGTAAGCACTAACAATTAACATTAGCAAGTGGAGTCAATAGGTTATGGCATTTGGAAACAATAAACTTGGAAACATGTAGCTCTCATTCGCAAATTTGCAAACCAAACAAACTAAGTGAACTATGGTACATGAGGTTCAATGGGTTCATGTGCCCTGGAAGTGAGCCTGTAAAGGGGTAAGGTCATGAAGGGCCTCAGGGGGAATATAATATTGACCCTGTGTGCCAAACCCACAGTACAGAGGGCAAAAGAGGGGGTCGTAACAGTTTCCTCCCACAAAATTCAACCTATGGGACATGGTTTGTCTGGGTGACAAACATGGAAAGAACAAACCAGGTGAGGGGCATTATCATTGCTGGCTGGTTCCCAAGGCTGGTCTTCAGGACCATGCCCTTTGCGATCAATTTGATAAAACAAACAGCCATTAGCAGGTTTTGAGTCAAGGATTTTCTGTACCTCAAATTCCAAATGACCATCCAGTGTTGTAGGTGGAGCAGCACAGGTGTGGGCATTGTTGGGTTTCAGTAGGGATACAAGAAACACTGAGTGAATGGGTAAATCTTCTAGCAACTGTAACTTCACTGCTACTGGGTTAGTGATTCTCTTTATTTGGATATTTAGGGGGTTATTCCAACTTTGGAGGAGGTGGTAATCCGTCCCAAATGTGACGGATTTACCACCAGCCGTATTACGAGTTCCATAGGATATAATGGACTCGTAATACGGCTGGTGGTATATCCGTCACTTTACCGTCACTTTTGGGACGGATTACCACTTCCTCCAAAGTTGGAATAACCCCCTTAGAGTTTAGTTGCCAGCCAAACCCGATCTCCAAATTATGTAGGCCGATTGTTGTTGTGGTATTTGTTATCATATTTCTCCATGTTTGTTTTAGCCTGATGTTTTTTTGTTAGGTAAGTGTGTTGTCACAATTTTTATCCTGTCATGCTTCATCGCCCTTTTTATTGCAGTACATACTTTATTATCTAAGATGCAGTTACTTCAATAAAACCCTACTGAATTCTATTCTGCCTCTGATTGTCCTTGTATATGTGACACTAATGTAACTGAGAGAAACAGATGAGATCTGAGTGACGATGATTTTCCTGAGGAGTCAATTGTGTCATGTGTTCGGTTGCCCAATCATCCCTGCTGTAGGGTGGAGATTAGGCACTGCTAGTTAACCAGAACAAATCCCGGACTAGGCGTACAGGTGTCACCTGTAGTGGGTTCAGACTCAGTCCCCCACAGTGCATTATATTCTGCCACCCAAATCCAATTGTCTCATTAGGATAATGAGAGTCTACGGGACAATAGTATGCCAGGAATGTGAGGGTACTGACAAGGTTTGTAAGTGATCCACAGGGGCAAAATGAGATGCCTTGTTTTCTGAATATATGGGGCAGCTATGGACGTAACCATGCAGATCCCTGGACAATATTGGCCACCAAAACCATCATTGACAGTTAGCTAGAGTTTTGTGGATTCCAGAGTGTCCAGCACGTGTGGTATCATGACAACAGGTTAAAGCTTCTTGTCTCAATTCCTTTGTGGAGACATATAAGGAGGTTCCATGTTAAGAAAGACTGTTATGTATATGAATATCCTTGTTGGTCACTCAAAGAGCCATGTCCTCCTGGCTCATGCTCTGTCTAACTCTGTTTAGGAATAATTATTTTTAGCAAATACCTATGATATGTTGTGGAGCTGTGATGTTCTGAGGTAACTGTTTCTAAGAGTCCTTACTTGTGTAACCCCGCATAGACAACAAATCAGCCTTGGTCTGTTGGGTGCCTGGAGCATAAGTGATGATGAAAATTGTATTCACTGAAAAATAATAGCCACCTTATTTGTCTAGGGGTTAGTGCTTTTAATAACCACAGAGGTTGTTTCTTATAATTAATGAATATAATAATAATGTTTTGATTCCCTAGTAGATATTGTTGCCACTCTTTGAAACACAATTTCATTAATCCACTAATGCTCATTTGGCAACTGTATAGTTCTGCTCAGCTGGCAATAGTTTCTTGTAAAAATTGAAATTGGAAGCATGTGCCCAGTTTTACTGTCACATTGCAACATAATGACCCCACAGCTACCTGAGAGGCACCTGCCTTCACAAAGTAAGGCTGTCTAGGGTCTAAATGCATGAATACCATTGTAAATCCTGGTAAATCTTTCCTTAAGTAAATTGAAAGCATCATTGGCTGTCTGGGACCAAACAAAAAGTACCTTCTTTTGTCAAAGTCTAGTAATTGGGCTCACGATGTCAGATCATCGGTAAAAGTTTGAAAAAAACATAAAGCTTAGTACCTCTTTTAATGTGGTTGGTGCTGGCCAGTCTAATATCGCCTGAGCCCTTTCCTGTCCATGGTTATACCCTCTGGGACAACATGTATCCCAGTAATTCAACAGGTTGAGTATGAAATGTCAATGTTTCCAATTTAGCAAAAAACCATGTTCTCAGAGCGTTTGCAGGACTTTCCTGACATGATTCTTGTATTCTGTCATGTTTTCTTTTTAACTAGATACGGATGTTGTTGGAGGGTATGACCATCCAAACATCCAGTAGATCTTGCAGAACTTCATTTATAAAAATCCTGGAATGCTGCGGGATCCTTACATATCCCAAATGGCAAGACTGTGTATTTGAGCAGTCCAAACTTATTTTGGAAGACAGTTTTCCACTCATCATCATCTTTTACGCATATGAGATGGTATGCACCATACAGGTCTAATTTAGTACACACAGTGGACTCTTAAACCTGATTGAGCAAGAATATAATTAGATGAAATAGATATCTGTTCTTCACTGTAACTTTATTTAAACACCTATGGTCAATGCAATCTCGCAACTCACCATTGTTATTTGGAACAATGAAAAGTGGCAATGATGCAGAAGAGGTCGAGAGATGAATTAATGATAGGACTAGCAGCTCATATAGTTATTTCTTTAGGTGTTTTGTTTGAGGTTCAGAGAGAGCGTAAACATGACTGCAAGGGAGTGCTGCACTCTGAACTAGGTCAATGCCGCAATCATGCTCCCTATGGGAAGGAATTGGTCTTTTGTTCATCAAAGACATCTTGCAAATTCTGATATTCTACAGGAAGTTGTGTCATAGACACTTGTTTTAAAGCTGTACATGCCAAAGGAGATAGAACTTCCTGTGGCTCTTTATAACAATGAGTTCAACAGTAGTGGGAACCAGGGTGACAAGGCTGAAGTACCTATCTATGATGGGATTGTGAAGTTGTGGCCAGGGGACTCTTAATATAATGCCAAAGGTGGGTGTATCACGGTCTCAGTAAGCTCATTGTCACATGCTAGGTTTATTTGGGCAGTGTGATATGTGATAATCTCAGAAGAGAGCTCAGAGCCATCCACATCTCTAACCTGATCAGGTTTGCTTTTCTTAACATGTGGAATATGCATGGAACTGGCTAAGGCTAGTCATAAGACGTTTCTCATATCCCCAGCATTTAGGAGTATGGGTAAACCCTTCCGCTGCTGGGACAAAAGCATAAAGGTGATTAGTAGTGTGAAAATGTTATGGCACCTTATGTAAGGTGTTTGCCAAGTAATGTGGGTTCTGTTCGAAGGCCTAACCTGACTATTTGACCCCTGTGTCAGCTGTGCTCTGTAGTTTTCCTATACAAAATCCGACGCACAACAACCTAGATTTGAATTCCGTTTGGTATGACAAGACACTCTCAAGCACAGTGCCCTGCATTACCACTATACAAATACACTTTTAACTTTTTTTATGGTCCTTTTCCTTGGCAGTCAGATGACCACCCAGAACTCAGTTTATTTTTGCTCGGGACGCACTATTAACAATTTGAGGTCCCCCTGAGGATGTTCTCCAGTGCACTCAATTAACCTATGCTCTAACCAAACAAGTGAGTGAATGAATTCAGAGTAATCATATGGGGAATCCACAATTTATGCCAAGAAATCTTTTAAGTAATCTCTAGCATTCAATAAAAGAAGGACGTTTTTTTCTCTTCTGAACATTTGGTTTCTATAACCAGTCTACAAAAGGTTGTAATGTAAGTCAGGAAACACTTTCTGCCCTGATGTAAGTTTAATAATTCATTATCACTAGCCTAGACAAAAAGATGTTTAGCAAGGAGATGATGTGTCACCTCTTTAAACCTCCAAAAATCATGTAAGACTGGGTCATTATTTTCAATGAGTGGAATAGCCCAGTTAGCAGCTGTGTCCCAAAGATAGGATATGATAAATGCAATTTTAGCTGTGTCTGAAGAGAAGGCTGACGGTTTTATAAGAAATTGCAACTGGCTTTGACTTTTGAATGCATCAAAGGTATTGCTATCCCCTGAGAAACATTCCAGCAGCGCCAGGGGCACAGGGACTGGAATGGTTAAATAACTAGGCCTGGGTGGAATTCATGGAGTTCCACTACATGGAACTCTGTGGAGTAAAGAAAAAACCCCACAAACTCTGGCTAACTCCGCATGAGTGGGCAGAGTTGTGTTTGCTGCCCATTCATGCTGATTGATACAAGTCGCGCACAATACAATTGTATTTTTTAAGTTTGCGCCGATTTTGCGTCAAAAAGCAGCGCAAATGCGGCCCTAAAAAAGTATAAGTATGGGCCTCTGTGTTGCAACTGGCAGTCACCAACGTGCATGGCCATCTTGTTTTTCCTATTCTGTGGATGGACCTGGGCCTACTTTTAATCCGAACTGTATCTCAACCATCCTGTCTTAATCTAACTAAACCTCCCCTGCTTTACATTTATGTATTTAATGTGTGTATTTGTAAATTTTCTGTGACTTTTTGGTCCCTTTCTTAGTTTTCCCCTAACTGCTCCTAGGTTTTCTCCCTCTCTATTCTTTCTTTACCCAACTTTTTTTTTTACATCACCCTCAGCACCATGGCAGAACGTGGGGAGCAAGTCAGTGCCAGTACAATGGGTGTGGTGAACCGTACACCCTGTGGGCCATGCCAAGTGGTACAGCCTTGTGCCATCTTCAGTGAAGAGGGGGTGCCCAGACTTGTTTTATTTGTGCAGTTGTCACCTCCCCTCCATGCTAGCAGCAGGTGGCAGGCCTGGCAGTGGGTACGGCCGGTTGGGGAGTCAGGAGCTGTGGGGAAGGGTGCACCATTGTGTCTGCCGACACACTGGGGTTCAGCACTCCAAGCAGCAGCTGATGCACCGCTGGGCCAATATCATTGACTGGGATAGGGACCTATTTGATCTGCTGTTTGACCATTCAGGTTGCGGGGCTTGATGAGTACTAGTAATTCATTATTACAAATATTTTTGTGTCCTATAATGCTAATTTTCTTTTCAAATAGCATACTGTTCACACTCAGAGGTAAATTGAGCTCACGCAACATTACAAATATTATGTGATGCAATTTGAGCGAGTCAGGTGCTCGGTGCTACCTAGTTCTGTATGTTGCTGTTGATGCTCACTTGGGCTCAGTATACTGATTATACTGGTTATGCTGACTCCTCTGTCCACCTGCACTAAGATAGTGTTACTGGGGTAGTAGTAGAAATAAGTAATATATGTCAGTAAGTTAGTATTCTCTGTGTCTTTCTTTTTATGTAGCTCATAAAGTCACAGGCAGTTTTCTAGTGATCTATGCATGAATCTATGCATTGAAAAAAGGAAAACTGACTGAACTGGCCCATAAAAGGGGTTTGCAAATGTGATTTGTGAAACACAGATCATTCATTGCAATGCATCAGTATTTCCAAATGTAGTTTAGGAAATTTGAAATAAGGCTTAGGTAAGGTGTGAGAAATTAGGAGTAGGCCAACTCAATCACATTGTATAAGGCAATCTGATTCAGAAGTGTAGTAAAGTACAATGTCAATATATTACTGCATTTGCCATTGACTGTCAAAATATTTTTGAGGAGATTAGCGGTACCTGTAATCTATTATTTCTTACATCAGCACCAAAGGGCAAGAAGAGGGGATTAAAGGGTTGGCCGAGGAGGGTGCCACCACCAGTGCACCAGTGGATGGATTTTCCATTGCCACCACCAGCATCGGGCAGATGGCTCTGTTGGCCCCAGTAAGCTCCTGTTGATATTTATCTCTCTAACTTTTTACTCTCCTCAATTAGATTAATGTTTCCTCCTTTCCCTTATGCTGTGACCCTATTTTCAAATGATCTTCATTCTATTCAAAGTTTATTAATGTTATCCCATCCTATTTCTTGTTTCTGTAGCTGACCTCCTCCTGTTTCTGTAATCTGTAGCTTAAGCTTTTTTTCTGCTTGATTTTGCTGTCCCTCTCCCCTAACTTTTACCATAGTCTGTGGACTAACACTGTCAGACTAAAATACTAGGGCCCTGATTTATACTTTTTTTGCGCTGCATTTGCGTCAGTTTGTTGATGCAAAAGTGGAGTAAACTTACAAAATACAATTGTATTTTCTTAGTTTACGCTGCTTTTGCATAAAAAAAAGACGCAAATGAGGCGCAAAAAAATTATGAATCAGGGCCCAGATTTGGTAGTCTAATGTGAACATTGCAGAGTTTGCCGACCCAAGTTATCTTGTCTGTTGAGAAGGCTTTCTATTTTTCACTTCTGCACAAATGACAAAAGAGTGGCCAGAGTAATGGTGAACCCTTCCACCTTCTATGCTTGTTATATTATCCCAGCAGTTTTGATGACATTGCAGTATGGCAGTAAAGTAATATGAGGATGGCCCCATTGGATTTGCCAAAATTCCCAACCAAAACCAACACTTGACCATTTTATTCTACACCTTCATTGAAATTGAAATGTCTCACAGTCATCATCCTATCTCTGCCTCTCCATCACACTTGACTTGATTACTGACTGTAGCTTTCTAACATTGTCAGCCAGCACAAAGCCAAAAGTGATATTTTAGATGGGAGAGAAAATACTGCAAACTCAGCCCTGGTCATTTGTTGTGGTTGTATTTTGTAAAAAAAAAAACTGGGGAAGGTGTTTATGGCATTTTAAATGTGTAATGTTGTTTTTTGTAGCCCCACAGACCACCAGTGTTGGGGCCAGCACCAGTGCACAAAATATAGCACCTAAAGGGGGAGTCTCTGGGGCGGCATAGATGATGATGGTAAGTCACATTGTTTGGTTAGTGACAATCACTAGTGTACCCAGTGTATTTGTTAAGTCAGGCAGATCTCACCCATCCATCATCATCCATGACCTCCCTGTCCATGGCACTTTGCGAGTCCGACCCATGTGATTATGATGATGACCCCCACTTAACTTCAGCGTGGTTCAATTTGGCGCTGCAGTGTTGGCTGTGCAATGTGCATCTAGTTTTTTTATGTAGTATTTACAAAGCTTTCAATAAATTGCAAACTGAAACAAAACCAATGTGTCTATCTCTTCCCTCCCAATTCCCACTCAATCGCCTCCCCAAGTCCTGCAAGCCAGATACTTTCCTAACTACTGTCCACATTGAGAAAAACATATTTTTGGCATGTGCTTCAACTGTTACAGCCCGAACAACTGGTCATACTTCATGTGGCTTCCATAATGTATTAATGTCTGTTCAAATGTGACTTTTAGTTTTAACTACAGTGACTGACTAAGCCTAAACTACATCAGTAATGACCACCCCCAAGTATTCTAAGCAAAACCTCTATCGTACCTACCCAGAACTTTCCCTGTACCTTAACCTGCTGCAGCAGACTAAGGGCCTGTTTGAGAGAGTTGGGCAGAGGGGTTACTCCCGCACAAATGCAATGGCTATCCCATCAGTTGTATTATGAATTGTATTACGGCGGACGGGATATCTGTCACATTTGTGCTGGATTACCTCCTCTGCCAAACTAAATCAGTCCCTAACTCAAGTTTCCTTTCCTTTGCTTTCACTTACATCCAAGTGAATGTATTTGATTTAAATAAATTGTGTTTCAGGGTGAGGCCAGGAAGTAAAGAAGGATTAAATGTCTGTGATTTTGTCTTTTGCAGATGGGATGCTCTGTGACGAATGCACCCCAAAATAATCTATATATCTTGTTCTTTTCCCTGTTCTGCAGTGCATCATTTTCATCACCATCTACTGAAGCCAGACAGGATATCTATTTGCTTGTTATAGATGATGTATGTGACATATAATCATCTGCCTCCTGCAGTCAACATAGAATTGAAAGGCATTGGGAAAAGAGCTGGGCCATTGGAATCAAAGATACCTTTTTGTCCTTTGCAGCTGCCCCAGCTGCAGACTGCAGAAAGTACCAAATTTGTAGTGTACTTGATATGCTACCTAGCATGTTTCCAGTCATTTAACAGAACAAGAATAAAATATTTGCACTCCATAGTGGATGATGCGTCACTCATTGTGAGAAAACAGGGCTGATTGCAGAGGCCCCATAACTTTTTGCCCCCATTTTCCTCTTTTTGCTGGTGTTTTCCTGACTTTGATGGTGCCCTGGGTACTGTTAACCAGTCCCAGGGCCTGTGCTCTGTGTAAAATGGATATGCAAATTAGGCTAATTGTAATTGGCTAAGTTAACCTACCTATAAGTCCCTAGTATATGGTAGGGCATGTAGGTTTAGGGACCACAGCATAGGTGGTGCACACCTAGGTGCACTGCTGAGGTGCCCAGTGTCATTTTAAAAGCAAGCCTGCCTTGCTGGCTGATTTTAAATTAAAGTTATATGCAAATTCGACTTTGGAATTAAAGGTACTTCCAAAGTCTTAAACTACCTTATTTTTACATATAAGTCACCCCTAAGGTGTGCCCTATGTGCCCCTAGGGCTGGGTGCCATGTAACTATAAGCAGGGACTTTATAAAAATAGATTTATAAGCCCTGGTGAGGTAAAAACAGCCAAATTCGTTTTTCCCTCATTGAAGTAAATGGCCTTCATAGGCTAGAATGGGCAGACTTTATTTTAAATTTTAAAGTCTCCTTAAATGTTACATACCAAGAATTTGGTATCAAATTAATTGTTGTAATAAATCCCACAACTTCCAGTTGTTGGATTTAATATAACTTGTTCAGGTAAAAAGTTTAGACTTTACCTAAAAAGTTGCCAATTTCAGCTCTGCATTGTTTAGGCTGCTGTGCTCTGGTTGGCCAGCCTGCAGCAGCTTCTGCCAGGCTACCTTGATGAGGTGTGAAGTGGCCTGACTTCACACAAAGGAATGTGCTTGGGGGAGAGAAATCTCCCCTCAGCAGATGGTGAGGCAGGAAGGGGGAGGGCGGCCAAACTGGTCTTCAAAGGCAGAGAAGGACATTTGGAGCACCCAGCAACACCCCCACATCCTGCAACCCCAGACAATTAGGTGCCCCCTTGATTAGATTAGGAGAGGGCAGGAGAGGGGTGTGTTTATGATTTTTAGCCACACCAGTGGGTGGGCTCAGCCAGATGTAACCTCCAAAAATCAGATTCGGCCATGTTGGATTTTTAGAGACTGTTGCCTTTTGGGATGGATTTTTGCCACACTTCCCAGGAAGTGGTCATCACAGGGGGACGACCCTGTACCTGATTGGAGAACCAGGGCCCCCCTGCTTTTCACCCAGGAGCAAGAATAAAACTGGCAGACCTGCCCCCACACCTCAGATCCCCTCCAGAATTCAACAAGAAAGGAACTAAAGAAGAAGAAGGACTGCCCTGCTGGACCCCTGGCCTGCACCTGGACCCTGCACTCAGAAGGACTGCACCAGCTGCATACTTGGGCTTCACCACAAGAAGGACTTTGCCTGGCTTCAACTGGTTCAAGGAGGGACTCCCTGTTTGCTACAGGTGAAAAATTGCTAAACCAGAGTCCCCTGCACCAACTCCTGAAGAAAGCGACCAGCTGACCACTGTCCAGTGGCCAAAAAGGAGTTTGCGCCAGGTGCATTCTGGGAGTTGAAGTCCGCACCCCCCAAGGACCATCACAGAACTTCTGGACCCTTGGGGTGAACTGTGGACCCCAAAAGAACCTTAAAAGAACATCTGGGTGAAGCCCCAGAAGTTTGGAAAAGATTTGAGAATTTTTGGAAAAAAGCTCCAGAGAGGGACCGACCCGCCGCGGAAATTCTAGCCGGCTTGCCTCAACCGCGACCCGGCCTGACTTCGTGGTTCGTCCCGGTAAAGAAAAACATCTAAAAAAGAGACTAAGTCCGAACGTAAAAAGTTGACCGGGACCTCCCAGCCATCGTATCCGAGAAGGGCTCCATGGACGTCGGATAAAGATCCAGGTTTACCCCGGTCGAAGGATTTTCATCTCGAAAAAACGACTAAGTCCGAAGGTAAAAGTCTCCACCGAGGAAACCCACATCGCGTATCCGGACAAGGGCTCCAGGAGGTCGGATTCAACTGGCAGGTTCGTCCCGGTGAAGAAAAACTTCAAAATAAAGACTAAGTCAGAAGGTAACTTTTTAACCGAGGCCTCCCGCGACCTGTAGCCGAGCAGGGCTCCATCGCGGTCGGCCTGAAAGTTTGACTTTGCCCCGGTCGAGGTGCAACCAGATGACCCGATTGGCGCTTTTTGTTTCTAAGCGCTAGAAAAGTCATAATTCTTTAAAAATTAATATCTCCGGTTCCCCTGAACCGATTTTAATCGTTTTTGTGTCATTTTAAAGATAAAAATATAAACTATTTTTATAAATTGGTTTTGGATTTTTAAACTGTTTCCTGTGTTTTATTTAATTACTGTTTTGTGATATTTGAATACTTTACACTTTGTCTCCTAAGTTAAGCCTTGACGCTCGTTGCCAAGCTACCAAGGGTTGAGCTGGGATTAATTTACTGAGACCTAACTGTACCTATGTGGAGGTTAGTGGCTTGTTGCTAGGTGTAGGTACCTACCAGCCCTACCAATAACCCATTTTCCAACACTCATTAAACAGAGTTATTTTTATTTTTTCCACACAAGGGGTCTGTGTGGTTTAATTTTTTAGGAGATCGGTTACCAGAAAAAATGCTGTTTTTACATATTATGTTGGCACCTTTCAGCCAGTAAATGGTTTTCAAAGTCATGTGTTGTAATCTTGTTCCTCCCTGTGACTGACTTTTGCAATCATCCTATCAAAAATTCCAATGACTCTAGGGGACCGGAAGCAATGTACTTATACTGAGCCACTATTTACATTAAAAAAGTGTTTGCATAGAACATTCTTTACAATTCATTTATTTTTCTTTTTTTTCCTTCTTGATGGCTGATCCTGCTGGTTCACTTCCACCACTGACCTGGCAGCCGATCATAGCTTGGCTCTGGTGGCAGAACTGGAGGCAACCAGACAACATTCCACCAGCATCCTTTTCAAACCTCACAATTTAACTAAAAAAACACATTTTCCTCACATTTCGGTGACAGAAAGTTCTGGAATCTGAGTGGAGCCACAAATTTCCTTCCACCCAGCGTTCCCCCAAATCCCCCGATAAAAATGGTACCTCACTTGTGTGGGTAGGTCTAGCGCCCAAGAAAAGAAATGGCCCAAAACACAACGTGGACACATCCCATTTTTGGACAGAAAACAGAGCTGTTTTTTGCAAAGTGCCTACCTGTAGATTTTGGCCTCTAGCTAATCCGGCACCTAGGGAAACCTACCAAACCTGTGCATTTTTTTAAACTAGAGGCATAGGGGAATCCAAGATGGGGTGACTTGTGGGGCTCTGACCAGGTTCTGTTACCCAGAATCCTTTGCAAACCTCAAAATTTGGCTGAAAAAAACAAATTTTCCTGACATTTCGGTGACAGAATGTTCTGGAATCTGAGAGGAGCAACAAATTTCCTTACACCCAGCGTTCCCCCAAGTCTCCCGATAGAAATGGTACCTCACTTGTGTGGGTGGGCATAACGCCCACGAAAGGAAATGGCCCAAAACACAACGTGGACACATCACATTTTTTCACAGAAAACAGAGGTGTTTTTCGCAAAGTGCCTACCTGTGGATTTTGGCCTCTAGCTCAGCCGGCCCTGGGGGTGGGCAGAAATGGAATAAAATAAATTTGCCCCCCCCTATGCACCTGGGGAGCGACCCTTGCCTACAGGGTCGCGCCCCTTGCGTGACGGTGCAAAAAAAAAGATCCCCGGTGCCTAGTGTTTCGGCCCCCCTTGGGGGCAGATTGACCTAAAATCAGCCGATTTGCCCCCAAGGGGGGCAGAAATGGTCTAAATACAATTTGCCCCTCCAGGGGAGCGAACCTTGCCTAAGGGGTCGCTCCCCATCTCTAAAAAAACAAACAAAAAAAAAACAAAAAAAAATTGCCCTGGCGTCTAGAGGTTTCTGCCCCCCCACCGGGGCAGATCGCCTAATAACAATAGGCCGATCTGCCCCCCCTATCCACCTGGGGAGCGACCCTTGCCTACAGGGTCGCGCCCCTTGCGTGACGGTGCAAAAAAAAAGATCCCCGGTGCCTAGTGTTTCGGCCCCCCTTGGGGGCAGATTGACCTAAAATCAGCCGATTTGCCCCCAAGGGGGCCAGAAATGGTCTAAATACAATTTGCCCCTCCAGGGGAGCGAACCTTGCCTAAGGGGTCGCTCCCCATCTCTAAAAAAACAAACAAAAAAAAAAACAAAAAAAAAATTGCCCTGGCGCCTAGAGGTTTCTGCCCCCCCCGGGGCAGATCGCCTAATAACTATAGGCCGATCTGCCCCCAGGTGGGCAGAAATGGCCTATAATAAATTTGCTCCCCCACCCCCCCCCCGGGGAGCGACCCTTGCCTAAGGGGTCGCTCCCCATCTCTAAAACAAAAAAACAAAAAAAAGAATAGCCCTGGCGCCTAGAGGTGTCTGCCCCCCCTGGGGGCAGATCGGCTTAATAACAATAGGCCGGCCGATCTGCCCCCGGGCGGCAGAAATGGCCTAAAATAAATTTGCCACCCCAGCCTCCCCCAGGGAGCGACCATTGCCTACGGGGTCGCTCCCCTTGCGTGATGGCGATAAAAAAAGATCCCCAGTGCCTAGTGGTTTGACCTAAAATCGGCTGATCTGCCCCCAAAGCGGACAGAAATGGCCTAAATACAATTTGCCCCTCCAGGGGAGCGACCCTTGCCTAAGGGGTCGCTCCCCATCTCTAAATAAACAAACAAACAAAAAAAAACAAAAAAAAATTAGCCCTGGAGCCTAGAGGTTTCTGCCCCCCCGGGGGCAGATCGGCCTAATAACAATAGACCGATCTGCCCCCGGGGGCAGAAATGGCCTAAAATAAATTTGCCTCCACACCCTCTCCCGGGGAGCGACCCTTGCATACGGGGTCACTCCCCTTGCGTGACGGCGCAAAAAAAAAGATCCCTGGTGCCTAGTGGTTTCTGCCCCCTAGGGGGACAATTTGCCCCTCTGTAAAACAACAACAAAAATCACCAGTGCCTAGTGGTTTCTGCCCCCATCGGCTTAATTAAAATAGGCTGATCTGCCCCCTTGGGGGGCAGAAATGGCCTAAAATAAATTTGCTCCCCTTACGTGAAATTCATGAACAAGAAAAAAAACTCCCTGGTATCTAGTGGTTTCTGTCCCCCTTGGTGGCAGATTGGCCTCATAAAAATAGGCCAATCTGCCCCCAAAATGGCCTAAATATAAGTTGCCCCCTATGGGACCGACCCTTACCTAAGGGGTCGCTCCCCACCTCTAAAACAAAAAACAAAACAAACAAACAAAAAATTATCCCTGGTGCCTAGAGGTTTCTGCCCCCCTGGGGGCAGAAATGCCCCCCCTGGGAGCGACCCTTGCCCAAGGGGTCGCTCCCTCATGCCAGTTTCCTTTTTAAAATAAAATCCCTGGTGTCTACTGGGCGTTTTTCAATCCGGCTGCCAAAACGCAGAAAAAGACTTCAAAGGGAAGGAAATAACTTTCCTTCCCTTTGAAGCCGCTGTCGGCCTCCCCCACGTGATTGGAAGAGAAATGCAAAGCATTTCTCTTTTGATCGCGCTGGAAGCTGAGCTTCCAGCGTGATGGGAGGAGGCCCTGTGACAAACAGCGTGCGATTGCGCACTGACGTCCCAGGGGGGTGGGGGGGTCGGGGGTGGAAGGGGAAGGGCTTCCCCTTCATCCCTGCCTTGGGGGGGTGGGAGGGGGAACCCCACAGAGGGAGCGCTAGCGCTCCCTCTTGGCTGTGTGCCCATGACGTAATGGTTACGTCCTGAGCACAGCAGCACTGTGCCTCAGGACGTAACCATTACGTCCTGGGCACAGAAGGGGTTAAAATGCCTACAAAAACATTGATAAACAAGTAAGCTCTTACCTCAACTGCAAGTTAGTTACATACTAAGTAAAGTAGTTCATTTTACCTCATAGTTCTCTTACCTGAATAGATGAACTGATATCTGGTGGCTGCTAACTCTGTTAGTCTTCCAAGTTCCAACACCTTACTGGAGGGTTTACTAAGGATCCTTCTTTGTGGTACGGGTAATGCACTAACAGGAAAGACATCATAGCGCGGTCCCACTCCCACCTAGGTGATCTGATCGTCAACTGTTAGATTAATCAAAGGATCACAGGGAACTAGATTGAAAGAAAAATGGAGAGTTAGTAGGTTATGCATGTACATCTATCCATATTAATGCTTTAGAAAGACTGAGGACAGACTTCTGGTACCATGAGAAATCAGAGAATTCCTCATATCAAAAACTAGCAATGGTAAATTATTCTGAGCAATCGTGAGCAAGGCATTCGAAAAGCAAGGCTATTAATTTCTCATGTCATGAAAAATGTACTCAAAGAGTGTACTCTGTAGTTAACAAGGTTAAGTGGTTTATTGACGCATAACAAATGCCTGATGATGGTGTGTTGACTTTGAGGAATGAAGTTTGTTCTTACTTATGCATGGTTGACTGATGTGGGCTATTGTTCAAGTGAAAGTAATAGATGATCCCGTCCTTGAAATGGTGTTGCATTTAACCACATCTGCTTCACCAAGTGTGAGAACTATTTGGTGAAAATTAACATCAATCACACCTCAATAAATCACACAGCCCAGGGAAAGGGTTAGGGGTTTGATGAATGGATGGGAAAGGGGTTTGAGAAAGGGTGTGACAAAGACAAACACAACAACAGTATTCATTAGGACGATGGGCAGCATATCATCATTATCCATCAGTTCTGGAAGGAAATGAATGGAGGGATGAGTATAACACAGTTCACTTAAATGCATTGCTAAAAGCACTTCTACCCCAGAGACACACGGTATAGGATATCCAACTGTTTTGTCATCTAGGTTTAAATCTAGTGAACTGAATCCACCCAGCTCTAAAAAATGAGATTGGTAAAAGAAATATGATACTTTATTGCTAAACTATGTGGTGCATCTGCATTCTTCTTGGAATGTCCATCACTCTTGGATCCCTGTCCCACAACTGGCCTAATAGGTAAGCAGGAGTGTTGAGTTTCCCCTTATATTCATGCAGGTCAGGAGAAGGCCTGCAGATTGTAAAACCGAAACTGTATGAGCGAGTCAAGCAGAATTGGAGAGACAAGGAGAAGGGAAGAAGAAAGGTAAGCTTCATGAGGGGTGTACCAAAAAGACTCAGAGGGGGGAGCAAAAAACAAGAGGACTCAGAGTTTCACTCATCAGCATTTCCCAAATCAAAGCAGCTCTCTCCATTCCACATAGCTGAGTGCTAAGTCTCAAAATCATGGTTCCCACTTGAAATCGATAACTGCCTTCTTCTAGCTGTTGTTGATGAAGTAGTCCTTCCCTGAATATTTCCAGCCTCCTCTTCCTGACTTCAGTAAATCTGTCTTAGTCCCGACACGAGCAAGATAGACTTGTAGTGCACTGAGGTTTGAGAACAAGTAGAGAAACTGAATTGCTGGATGTTTTATAGATGTGCTCTATGAAAAGCAATAGACTGTACAGATAAATTATTTTCACTTGGTAAGTTTGTAAAGGCCAATCACCTTTAGGAACACTGATCACCAATTAGGCACCAAACATTGCAATTCACCAAAATCAAGTTTACTATTAATTGAAACCCCTCCATCACTAACTATTAACACATAAAGCATCAGGCATCCCTCACAATTACTCATCTATTGTTGCAGTAGTTGTACTTGGTTATAGTTACCTCTTCCAATACAAGTACAGGTAAGTTAAGTACACAATTGAATCTTTGACGCAGTCAACACATTGGAATTTGGTATTGGCACTCTTGTAAATAAATGAACTTCCGCGGCAGCCCTGCTAAATGATGCAGAAAAAGGATAGGCATGCGAGGGAGGCCGACATTCTCTCAATTCCATGAAGGTATTGTCGTGGAGGTTTCTTCGCTGCACACTGGCCCAACTCCAATCCGGCCATCTATGTGACTAAACAATAGTGGTGCAGCATAACATTGAATCCAAAAACAAATAATGTTTTAATAGCTTATTTTTTATTTTACAAAGAAGGAAGTTGAAAGATAAATAATTAAAAGGTTCTAGAGTGGCACTGGGATACTTGGTCTTGGAAGTAGAGTTCATCCTCAAACTCAGGTTGTTTACCTAGAAGTCGGTCAGTTAACACTGCTGATTTTGACCAATCATCCTCCTCCTGTGGTGTTTCAGAAATGGTGTAATCAGGTGGCATGAAATGTTGGTTCATTTTGATCATGGTTAATCTCTCCATGTTTTGAGGTTAGAAACTGGTCCTTCTCACTGTAACAACTATGCCAGCTGCACTGAAAACACACTCAGCAGATACACTGGCTACAGGACAAGCCAGACACTTTATTGCCAGCCTTCTGAGCTGTGGCGATTGGTGCATCTTCCCACACCAATACACCAATGGGTTTGGATCCATATGGATCACTTTTGGATCATCAAGATACTCCGGAAACATCCTCTGAATTGTCATTGGTGCTGCGACTTGCTCAACATCTTTTGCCTTCGCCTCTGCAGTGGACTTACGGCCTGATACTTGAAACCAAGCTAATGCAGAGGTTGGATCAAATTCTTCTGTTACTGTTGCTGCTGGTGTTCTTGTTGCTGGTGTTGGCTGCTGTGAGACAAGATGGTCCTCTGTAGAAGTCAAACGCAGCACCTCAGAACTGCAAAGTGTGACTCTATGTTCCAGCAGTTCCTCTTCCAGGTCTCCAGCTTGCTTAACAATCCACCTCTTGTATTTTGAACTATCCCTTTTAAAAAAGGAATGGAAGTAGGAAGAATTTCTTTGTAGCATGAATTATGTAGTGTGGCACAGATGTACTCTTTGGATGAGATAATATCATTTTGCAGCCTTGCATCACAAGTCAAGTGATAGTTTAAACTCTGAACCAAGGCATGTGCTTCTGGGTTTTTGTTCACACCTTCGAGTGCAAACCTTTCAGACACTTTCTTTAGCTGTCCTGTAGCAAATGCAACAATGGGATAGCTTGGCTCATTGTACTGTCCTGCTTGCTAACTACCCACATGAAAACATCAAAAGAGGGCAGCATCTGTGTCAGGCATTTGACTAGGCCCCATTTGTCCCCATTCAATTGTATCCCCTCTTCTTTGAATGACATAGTCATTGAAATGTCTGTACTGCTCAAACAGACATTGCAACGTATATTAGGTTAAGTTCCAAAGTGTTGGCAACTCATGTATCAGGGCTTCAACTGGTACTCTGTTAGCAAGCTGAAAAATACACACATGCTTCCAGGCTTTAAAAGAATGGTTGAAATTAGAACAGATTCAACTGCAGGTGGTCAGTATGTTGCTGACTAAGGGGGTTATTACAACTTTGGAGGAGGTGTTAATCCGTCCCAAAAGTGACGGTAAAGTGACGGATATACCACCCTCCGTATTACGAGTTCCATAGGATATAATGGACTCGTAATACGGCTGGTGGTATATCCGTCACTTTACCGTCACTTTTGGGACGGATTAACACCTCCTCCAAAGTTGTAATAACCCCCTATGTCTTTTTTTAGAAATTCCTGAACAACAAGGTTGATGCCGAGCGTGAAACACAGAACCTTGAAATAGCCACCGTCTGCCATAGCCTTGACTATGTGACTTCCAATGTCCTTGGCAACAAATCCGATTTGAAGATCTCTGGGTTGCAGCCATTCAGACACTTTGCTATTAATTTTGTCCAATATGATTGTAGCTGTAAGTGATTTCTCCATGGCAAACGTGGATACTGTTGCATGCCACCAAATATGCTTAAAAATATCTTCAGGGCCAAGGCCAGTAGATTTTGCTTTGCACCCGCAAAAGAGATCCAGTGTGCACTGATGAACATGTAATCAGTAGCCTGACAACTGGGTCCACATGTCCGTCATCAGGTAAATAGTGTAGACAACACTTTGCTGCAAAGTTTGACAAACCAATTGCAGCACATCATGATGGAGCGATGGAAACCTTGCATTTCAGTCAGATGGCTGCCACAAATTCTAAGAATCCCACTCCTTCCACAAAAGTAAAAGGGAGGAGGTCCAGTGCTAGCATGTTTGCCAGCTTCCCATTGTGCAAATACGGCTTTAGGTGGTTGTGGTCATAGAGCCTCTCCTACCTTAACATGCCTGTAATAATAGTCCTGATTGTCTTCTTTTCTTGGGCCACTGATGCAGGTGACTTTTGAGAAGTAGATGGTTGTAGGCACAATGTATGTCATGGGGCATTTACTGTATGCTGTGGTGTCTCTATCTGACTCTGAGTCTTCCTATGCCATTGTGAGGTCACAGAGATGGGAGGTTATGGTGCACTGTTGGGGAAAGGCCTGCTTTACATGGGATGTCACCCCTCTTCTTCCTCATTTCCCACCGTGATTGGACCCATTGTGGCTGATGTTTCCTGCCTCTCTTCCCCTATGTCACCACAACCATGTCCAGCAATTTTGTAAGCGACTCCTCCTACCCAATTGCATGATGTTGTTTCATATGGGTAAGTTGGCCTCCAGTACCAAAATGTGTACCAGGATTATCCAGATGATCACTAGTGTGGAAAGCATAAAAAAGTCTCTGTTAGACCTGTCCCTTTTTGCAGGTTCATCCCCAAACTTTTGACTCCTTCCTCCTATTTCTTCTGACCTCTTGCTGTTGGCTCTAAGACTCTGAGCACTTTAGCAGTGCTGATCAGTGTTAAAGTGCAGGTGCTGTCCCTACTAAAGTTAGTATGATTGGCTTACACCCAATTGTCATATTTAATTTAACTGTAAATCCCTTGCACAGTGGTATCCCTATAGCCAGGGCCTATAAATTAAATGCTACTAGTAGGCCTACAGCACTGCTTGCGCCACCCACAGAAGCAGCCTTTCAAACCTGTCTCATGCCTGTTATCGCAGGGCTTGAATGTACTGTTTACTGCCACAGGGACATGGCATCTAAATTTACTTGCCAAGCCCAGAACTCCCCTTTTACTACATGTAAGTCACCCCTACGGTAGGCCTAGCTAGCCCTATGGCAGGGTGCTTTGTATGTAGAAAGCAGGACATGTGCCTGGTTGTGGGGCTTGTCCTGGTAGTGACAAACAGCCTATTTAGTTTCTCACCTCTGTGAGTGCTGCTTTGCTCATAGGATTGCATTGGAAATACTATACCTCATGACTACGGGATATTGCTTGATTTATGAGGGGTAGCGTAGGCATGTTTAGTATGGTTGTAGTAGTAGTAGGAAATGCTGCTTGCTGGTGTAGGTGGATTTTTTATTATCATTATAGAAATGCCACTTCTAGAAAGTGAGCATTTCTCTGTGATTATGACTCTGGTGTTTTGCAGGTTGACTCCAATCCATGTCTGGGGTAAAGTGACAGCTGGGCTTTGTGGATACTTTTCAGACAGCCTGTACACTTGTAAATAAATGAACTTCCGGGGCAGACCTGCTAAATGATGCAGAAAAGATGGAAGGGAGGGTGGAAGTGTCAAAGAGGTGCATTTCCATATTGAATGGTCTTCCTGGACTGAGAGAAGTAGAGGCGGGTCACACCAGCATTTGTAAGGCTGTGCCCTGGCCTCACACAAAGGGCTTGTTTACCCCCAACTGATGTCTGGAGCCTTGGCTGGAGGAGAGAGGGGATCTCCTAGAACCAGTTTTAACTGGTTGGAACCTCTTCTCTCCCTCTTTGTGAGTGCTTTGCAAAATGAGTATGAGTACAGGGGGCTTTCCCTCACAAATTGGGACATTAATGGACTACTGAATTGGACACAGAATGCTGCTGCTGAAGGGACTCATTAGGAACTGCCTTGGACAGCTGCTGTTGTGCTGACCTGTGACCCGCTGGGTTACTAGGAGGAACTGCCACTGTTTGCAACTCTAGCTGGCCTGTTTGTTGGGTCTTGCAGTCATGTGCTCCCCCTTTCTGTCTGAAAAGCCCGGCATGCCCGAAGCACTCCCTGTGATTGGAGCCCCGGGGGCACTGGATCGTGCTGGAAAGTGCCCCCTGGGCCCAGCATAGCTTTTTGGCAGAGTCCCCAGGGCACAAGCAGGAACTGCTTCCCAGAGGATCACCGCCGCAGCCCAGGTCAGAAAGGAAGCGTGTCTCTCTTCAGGGGAGACCTGCCGCCCAATGGCTACATACGGCCAATGGATTGGCTGTGTCGTCGTGAAGCCCTGGAGGGCTCCTTACCTGCTCACTGCTGGATAGAGCTGCCACCGTGGGGCGAGCGGCTGCAGGAAGATTGTGCCCTGCACAGAGGGGACCCTGAGAGGTCACTTCATTGTCTTGGGCTGAACGTGTGCCCACCCCCCAGTAACAGATCACCATAGAGTTGAGTGTGGTTTGTGGACAGGCGGCAAAAGCTCACCAGGCCCTCTTACGGTTGTTGCGGCTTGCGGGCGGGGTGGCAACCTCATCGGAAGTCCTCCGTCCCTGCTGGGTTCACCTACTCACACTGGTTGCTAAGGCAACCCTAAGCAGGCCAGGGTGGTAATCCTCCACAGAGGTCCCCAGCCCTACAAAAATTAACCCTGCGTCACAGCAGGTGTTGAAACCAGAGCGCAGGAGCTCCAAGAGTGGGGACATGGACTTCCCTGTTTTGCCCACTTCATTTTGGCACTCAGGGGCATATTTATACTCCGTTTGCGCCGAATTTGCGTCGTTTTTTTAGACGCAAATTCGACGCAAAACTAACTCCATATTTATACTTTGGCGTTAGCGCCAAAGTTCATGGAGTTAGCGTCATTTTTTTGCGTGAACACCTTCCTTGCGTTAATGAGATGCAAGGTAGGCGTTCCCGTCTTAAAAAATGACTCCGATGCTATTGCGTCGGATTTATACTCCCAGGCAAAAATGACGCCCGGGAGTGGGCGGGACTAAAAAACCCGCATTTGCGCCGGATTTTAGCGCCTGGGTCAGGGCAGGCGTTAAGGGACCTGTGGGCTCAGAATGAGCCCAGAGGTGCCCTCCCCTGCCACCCTTGCCCACCCCAGGAGGACACCCAAGGCTGGAGGGACCCATCCCAGGGAAGAAAATGTAAGTTGTGGTAAGTTTATTTTTTTATTTTTTTTTGTGGCATAGGGGGGCCTGATTTGTGCCCCCCTACATGCCACTATGCCCAATGACCATGAAGTCCCCTGGGCATGGCCATTGGGCAAGGGGGCATGACTCCTGTCTTTGTTAAGACAGGAGTCATGTTAATGGCGTCTGGGCGCCAAAAAAAAATGGCGCAAATCGGGTTAAGACGATTTTTTTGCCTCAGCCTGACTTGCCCCATCTTTGGACGCCCAAACGCCATTTTTCCCTACGCCGGCGCTGCCTGGTGTACGTGTTTTTTTTTCACGCACACCAGGCAGCGGCGGTCGACTAACGCCGGCGCTAATTTTTTTGGCGCAAAACTGCGTTAGCGCAGTTTTATGTAAAAAAGTATAAATATGGGCCTCAGTGCGAAGGACAGGTCCTCATCAGCTCTGGTCAGAATATTGTGAACTGAGGTGTACCTTACTGGTAATGTGTTCTTTATGGACTACGCAGTTAGGGGGATATGTTCCCATGACTTGACATGTGTGTTCTGATGTTCCTTTTATGGGCATTTATGCTGTATTATAGCATGTGCATTGTTGGTAACCTGTTATATTATGAACTATGCATTTCTGTTGATAAGTGTCTAACCATGATATGTGTATTTTAGCAATGTTTACCTGACTACTGCTTATGTTGCAGATTAACCAGTTGCTCTATGTGACTACTGCTGACTTTCGCAGAGTAATAATACTGTGCAATGTTCTGACAACTGCTTGGGTAGCAGGGTATTACTGACATTTTGTGTTTAGTCTAATGATGTTGTGTACCATATAGTTTATTTTTATATAACTTGGTGTTGTGTTTCCTTTATGGTGGGGATAGTGCATCATGTGTGTTGCGTGTGTTGGGCATTCATTTTACACATTGCCTGTGGGAAAGGCCTGACTGCTCATGGCAAGCTACCAAGGGGGTGAGCAAGGGGTATCTTGGGTGTGTAATTCCCTCGCCCTGACTTGAGTGGGTGGGTTCTGCCTGGCCTAAGTGCATATCCTGGCCAACCAGAAACCCCATTTCTAACATTGGTTGTCAGCAGTGAGGGTAAGACTTGTGCTTGCACAACACCATTGTGACTCATTGTTGCACCACAAACTGTATTTTAGACCATCACATGTTTTGTTTCTCCTGACTTTCTCTCATTGGTCATTTTTTATGTTTTCAGTTCTTACGCTTAGGTATTTTGGTAGTCACACTTGTGTTTACTGTACCTTATCAAAATAGGGCCAAACTTTAACCTACAGAACCTGCGGTTTTACATGCAGGAGGAATTATAAAGGGTTCTGTACAGAGACAGGGAAGGCCCCAGTGATAGAGCGTCCCTTGCTTGGCCCACTGTAAAGAACACTGTCACCTTTTCTTTTCGCCTGATGAGCTTAGAGAGAGGCGGGAAGAGGGGGACCTGAAGTTGCAGCTGGTGAGTCTGGCTGTGGAAGAGAGAAGGGCTGAGATGGAGAAGACCTTATGGCAGGAGAAGATGGCAGAGAGAACCTTTGCCAGAGATAGACTCACTGTTGAGCGCAGTCTGAAGGGTCTGAACTCACCAGCGCTGCAGGTGGAGTCCAGTGGTGGCAGCAGTGTTAAGTGCAGTAGCAAAGATGATCCTCACATACCCACAGATCTGGTACCTAGGTTCCAAGAGGGGTGTGACATATGTCAGTGGTTGAAGGAATATGAGAGGGTTCTGGTAGAGCTCAGGATCCCTGAGAAGGATTGGGAGACTGGCCTAGGGAGCTATATTTCTGAAGAGGGGAGGGATGCCATACTGGCTCTGGAAGGGAGTGACAGGGAGGAGTATCTCCCTATGAAGGACATACTGATTGTGAAGTATTGTTTTACCCCTGAGGAATACAGAAAGAAGTTCAGGGACAGTAATAAACTGTCCCACCAGTCTTGGGAGGAGTTTGTGGAGGATTGCTGCATGTCACTGAATGGATGGGTGAAGGATAGCACAGTAGACAAATTTGAAGAGCTGTTCAATCTGATTGTCAGAGAGCACCTGCTTCATTGTTATTTTTCAGGGCTATGCCAACACTTGTCAGTGTGTGAGCACTCTGACCCCAGGGAGCTTGCAAGGGAGTCAGACCTCTGAGTGAGTGCCAAAGGGCATGGTGAGGCAATTGGGGGTGTTCCTGAAGGGAGTGGTCTAGGTGTTTCCCTACCAGGTGTGGGTGGAGAGGGTTGCAGTGTCTCAGGTAAGTTCCAGTGTAGTGGGATGGGTTTGGTATCCCATGTCCTGTCTCAGAGGAGAGGGAGTGGGGGTGGGCTTAGTCCCAGGATGTCTGAAACCCAGTCTCAGAGCCTGGTTGGTTCCATGAGTGGACACCAGGAGGGGACCCTAGCCTGCGCCGTAGGGCCAGCTGCTGAGAGGAACCCCATTTTGCCAGGAGGTCGTGGGTGGGTGGCCGGTGATAGCGTTCCTTCAGTCCTGGTGTCTGGTAGTCTCACTCCAGAGTGGAGGAGGTGGAAATCCAGACATAGGGTTGAGAGGGGGTTGTGGACCCCAGTGGAGAACCAGGAGGGTCAGGGTTCAGCTCTTAAGTCAGAGGTCCCTAGGAATGACCCAGGTGATACAATTTATGGGCTGGGGGGATTCACTCTAGTGCAGCCCTTAGGGAAGGTGTTTCCATTGTGGGGGGTCGGTGTGCCCCCCAGAAAGTCCTGGTTTGCCAGGCAGTGGTCCAGTCTGAGGGTGGGGAGTCAGGGTTGGATTTTCAGGTTCTGACCTGATGGTGGTAAGTGTGCCCCCATGAAGTCCTGGTTTGCCAGGCAATGGTCAAGCCTGGGGTGGTGACTCTGGGCTGGGTAGTCAGGTTCAGGGATAAACTCTGGTCTGATGAGGGGGCGGCTGGTGTGATCAACCCTGTGTCTAACTTCTAGAGGCACTTCTCATGATGGGGGTGTGGAACCCTGGGAGTGGGGTTCAGGGAGGGAGAGACTAACCTGGGATCCCAGTGCAATACCAGGGCGGTGACCCTGGGTTGGGAGGCCAGCTGCTGGGTAGTGATCCTGGGCTGGCAGGAGAATTGTGCAGTACGTCGGTACCCAGCGCCCTCACAGTTCTGAATTCTGGTGGTACCTTTTGCATCAAAATAAAGCCGCAGGGTGAGCATGCATTGGAAAAGTCAGCAATGCGTCAATTCATTACTCACAAGTGAGGCTGTGTGTTGTTTCTTTTCTGGTCAGGTCACCGATGCAGCATATTTCTCCCTCTCAAGAGAGCGATGCCTCGATTTCTGGATGGGGCACCTTGGATCCATGCAGGTTCGCAATGATTTTGATGTCTAGGGTCGATGCGTGGGAAATCCAGTCGCACTGTGTTGCTTCGGGTTTGCTTCGTTATCAGCAGCCTCAAGCGGGTGTTCCATCATTTCACCAGCTGCAATTTATAGATCTCCCAGCTGCGATACAGATGGAGCATTTATTTATGCCGTAAGCGGGTGGCGCATCCTTTTTCATCCGCGTTGCAGGTGGTGCATCGAAAAGTTCTCTGTACGCTGCTCTGTGTGTGGATTTCAGTCCTTGTTCTGCCAACTTCATCTCCCAAGGGCCCAGGGACTGGATAGGACACCACTTGGCAGGGCAGGAGTCTCAGCAGAGAGTCCAGGGGCTGGTAGAGAAAGTCTTTGATTCCCCTGAGACTTAAAAACAGTAGGCAAGCTCAGTTTAAGCCCTTGGAGATTCTTGTCAAGCAGGAATGCACAACAAAGCCCAGTCTTTGTCCCCTTTCACAGGCAGAAGCAGCAACTGCAGGATAGTCCAACAAAGCACAGCCACAGGCAGGGGCAGCACTTCTCCTTAGTTCTTCAACTCTTTTCCCTGGTAAAGGTTTATCTTGATCCCAGAAGTGATCTAAAAGTCTGTGGTTTTCTGTCCACTACTTATACCCTTTCTGCCTTTGAAGGAGGCAAACTTCCGAGGAAAGTCTCTGTTGTTCACAAGATTCTGCCTTGCCCAGGCCAGGCCCCAGACACACACCATGGGGTTGGAGATTGCATTGTGTAAGGGCAGGCACAGCCCATTCAGGTGTAAGTGACCACTCCTCCCTCCACTCTAGCTCAGATGGCCGATCAGGATATGCAGGCTACTTCCTAGCTCCCTTTGTCTCAC